>NC_091727.1:59112500-60355000 GCF_042477335.2 Ovis canadensis
GCCAGGTTCTCAGTAAGGGTTAGTGTTCTGGTTAGGTTTCAGTCAGGGTCGGGTTCATGATTAGGGATAGGGTTAGGGTAAAAATCAAGTTTAGGATTAGGTTAAGGGCTAGTTAGAGTCAGGTTCATGATCAAGTAATGTTTAGGATCTAGTTTATGGTTAGTTTTAGGGTTAGGGTTAGGGTTTATAGTCAAGTTTAAAGCTAGGTTTTGTTGTTGTTCAGTTGCTCAATTGTGTCTGACTCTTTGAGATCCCATGGACTGTAGTCCACCAGGCCTCCCTGTCCTTCACCATCTCCTGAAGCTTGCTCAAACCCATGTCCATTGAGACAGTGATGCCATCCAACCATCTCATCCTCTGTCATCCTCTTCTCCTCCCACCCTCAATCTTTCCCAGCATCAGGGCCTTTTCAAATGAGTCAGCTCTTCACATCAGGTAACCAAAGCATTGGAGCTTCAGCTTTGGCATCAGTCCTTCCAATGAATATTCAGGATTGATTTCTTTAGGATTGACTGGTTTGATCTCCTTGCAGTCCAAGGGATGCTCAAGAGTCTTCTCCAATACCACAGTTCAAAAGCATCAATTCTTTGGTGCTTAACCTTCTTTATGGTCCAAATCTCACATCCATACATGACTATTGGAAAAACCATAGCTTTAACTTTAGGGTTATGATTAATGTGAAGGTTGAGTTCATGGTCTGAATCAGTGTTTGGGATTAAGTTTAAGTTGAGGTCCATATTTAATTGTTCAATTTCGGGGTCAGGGTTAGGTATGGCTGAGAAAGAGGGCCAAGAAGCTCCTTACTTGACATCGGTTAGATAGCTGGCTACAACTGGGATTGGGGGAGCACGTCTTGGGGATTGGGATCATCCCAGTTCCACAGTAGGCCTTTTCTAAAAGGTCTCTGAGTCCTCTGTGTTGAATTCTATGGATTTCCCACAGATATCCCCCACAGTCTCTGCACCCCTTGCACAGGCTCTTGAGGCCTCTTGGTACTAGTCCTGCTCCTCTTAGACCTCCTCAGGTTAGGATTGGAGGGGTCAGAGGACAATCAGAACTATGCTAGGCAGCTAGCTATTTACAGGTCAGGGAGCATAGTGTTGGGTTTCAGATGGCCCTGTGGTCTGCTGAAATTCCACCTGATATGCTTCTTCCTTCACTGCAGGGACTCTCAAGGGCTGAAGTCTTTTCAAATGCAAATGACTTCTTCTAGCTGATAACCAAAACCAAGATGTAACTGGGTTGTAGTAACCTGGTTAACTTGCTGCAGTTTGAGGAGGAGTTTGATCTGGAGGTAGGGACTAGCCCTGAATGTCAGAGCTTTCTTCAAAAAGGCCTCTTCTTCTCCTGAAGAGGCCCCCAGGGCTCCTGGCACTGGTCCTACTGATTGCAAAGTAGGAACCCAGGGCCCCACAAGCTTATCCTGTGTGGAAGCCATCAAAGGACCAGGAAGCCTGTCCTGCTACTCTCTGACCTCACCTCTGAGAACTGGGGCTGGGAAGCAACAGGGTTGATGTGAAAGTGTTAGCCTCCTGAGGTGTGAGGAGCTTGATCTGAGGCTTTTCCTAGAGCTAGATGTGTGGAGGGGACCTCCTAAAAGGCCTCTACACCCTGTGTGGAGGTCCAGGCGAGCTGACCAAGTCAGTCAACTTTCCAGACTACAGCATGAGAGAGTGACAGTGTTAGGCTGGAGAGGGTGGAGCTTAGATGAGGTTTCAAATGGTCCCTGTTCCATAGGAGGTTCCTCTGAAAGATTTCTTTATACTTCACATTGGCTCGTGGGGTCATTGCATGGGATTCCTTTGCTCCTTCACATGATAAACTGGACCACAGATCACTGGTAGTTATTAGAAGACTAGCTGGATGCAGAGAGGGGGGCTGCTTGGGGCCTCAGATCCATCCAGTTCTGACATTGCCCCTCCTGAAAGGCCACTCACTGCACCCACCAGGGAGAACCCCAGAGTTGACTTGTGCTATTTTCATGAATCTTTTATCCCCTACATAAGAAAGTGAAAGTGAAGTCACTCAGTCGTGTCTGACTCTTTGTGACCCGTGGACTGTAGCCCACCAAGTTCCTCCGTCCATGGGATTCTCCAGGCAAGAATACTGGAGTGGGTTGCCATTTCCTTCTCCGGGAATGAGGCCACAAAGTGTCCAGGTGCAGATTGTGTGTCTAGCCAATGCTGTTGGGAGAACATGTGCTTATACTTGGGTTTACCCCTTTTTCCCAGTGGGTCCATCCTGAAAGGCCTCTGATGTTGTGCCACTGCTCTCCAACTTCCTCTACCCAAGAAAGAGGGCTTCTAGGTGCCTGAGTCATTATCAACAGACCAACCAGCCACAGAAGGTAGGAAGGGCCTGCTCAGAGTCTCTTATTGTTCCTGGTTTTCCTAGGATCAGTCCTGAAGGGACTCTGTACCTTCTCTGGAAGACTCCAGGGTCTACCTTTGCTAGTCTTTCCCCTTTCCTTTCTCCTCTGCCTGAGAAATGGTACCATGAAATGTTTGGTTAAGGGCAGGTGGTTAGATAGCTTTGGTGATCACTTGTGGAAGTTGGGACTTAGCCTCTTCACTGAAAATTGGAGACTTCATCTCATGACTAAGAACAAGGACTTAGATCCTGGAGCTGAAATTGGGACTTAGCACTTGGATGGGGAGTAGAGATTTGGCCTCTGGAGGAGAAATTGGGGAACTTATTGATCATGGCACAGGATGGGAGGTAGAGAGCCTGACTTGATTTCTGGCAGGAGAGGTCAGAATGTGGTCTCTGTAGGGAAAGACTGGAATCTAGTCTCTGAAGCATATAGCAGGAGGTAGATTCTGGAACTGTATGTGTGGAATTAGCTTCTGGAGGGGGAATTGGGGCAGTAGTAGCTGGCAGCAGAGGTTGGGAGTTGGTATCTGGCAGGGGGGAGACAGGATCTAGTACGTGGTATAAGGAGCTGGTGTTACTGCCTGGCCTGAGGACCCTGGACTGTGTCTGGTGAATGCAGATCAATGTCCAGAACTGTAAAGGGTGGCTCAGATGGTAAAGAATCTGCCTTCAATGCAGGAGATCCACGTTCTATCCCTGGGTCGGGAAGATCCCCTGGAGAAGGGACTGGCAACCCACTCCAGTATTCTTGCCTGGAGAATTCTATGGACAGAGGAGCCTGGTGGGCTATAGTCCATGGGGTCACAAAAGAGTTGAACATGACTAAGAGCAACTAACTCTTTCACACTGAGATTTTACCCTACTTGCAAGCTAACATGCTATCCTGTTTCAAGCAGAAGACATGAGACTCCTGGGTCAGAGATAAAGGACTTTACTATTCACAGCAAAAGCAGTAGCCAAAGAGCTAGCATAGTGTTTGAACTGGTTCTCCAAGCGGGTAATACAGGTGAGCCTAGATACATGCCTGTGCACATAGTGGAAAGGAACACTAAATTTGGGGTATTAATTGCTCCAAAAAACAGCAACAAGCCTGCTTTTTGTCTGGAAGGAAATATTACCTCATTTCTCAAGGGAGCTTGCTGCAAACACAACTCTGAAAAATAAACTGAGTAAAGAGTGACTAGGGTCTTGCATTCTTGGCATGCCCAGCAAGAAATGTGCAGGTACCCTCAGGGATAGTAAAAAATTTCCCTTTGATAAGTCAAGGTGACCAGATGATCTGCTTTGGGGTTTGACAAGATGTTTTGATTCAGGGGTTGATCTGAACTGTGCATTTGTGAGTTAAACAGATATCTTGATTCACTGCCAAGTAGATGTTATTTTAGAAGTTTGGTTGACTAGATGGCCATCTGGGCAGCTAGCCAGAAAAGACTCAGATAGTGCAAGGGGGTTGTTTGTCATGGGAAAGACTTCCAGTGCCAGGGAAGGGGGCTAGAGCCTGGGTCCCACTAGGCTGAGTTTCTGGGTCTAGGGGTCTTGGAGAGAGGAGAGTCACTCTGGAAGCTTGGGATCACCTGAAATTCTAGATTTGCTCCTCAAAGTCCTTAGACAAGCCACCTTGGTCCCTGGAGATCCTCTGCTATTTCACCACTCTCTGATCTACCTTGAATGATGTGCCTCCTCAACCATTCCACAGCTGCCACTCTTTGGAAGTGAATGGGTTTAGAGGTGAGCCAGCTGAATTAAGGGAAGGAGAAGGTGCCCTATTTTGTGTGTCAGATCATCCCTGGTCTCCTGATGGTCTACAATAAAGCTTTCCGTACCCTTCAGGAGTGCTGGGAGTCTCCTCACCCCAGCCTAGTTGCTCTCTGAACTCCCTTGAGAAATGGAGGTAGGACAGGACCAAGCAGAGATCAGACAACTAGAGGACTGCAGTGAAGACTGGGGCAGAAGGCTGGCTGAGGCTTCAGATCCACCATGCTTGCATGAGATCTCCAATGAAAAGGCCTTTGCAGATTGAGCTTGAGCCCAGGTATTCATAAACAACTTTATGGAGTTTCTTTCCCCAGCAACTGACCTGCACGTGCATGGATTGGATCTTGATTAAAGATCCAAAGACTAAGAACTGAGCTAATGCTGTACCTCTCCCCTGGTCCCAGACTCACCACTGGGGAGTACACACATGAGGCAGACTTGAATAACACTGAAAAGCTTGTGAAAACTGAACTGACACTGGAACCACACTCGCAGAAGATAGGATGGAACCTGTGGACTGAGCTTAACTATGAAGATTGTCTGTTAAAACAAATGTATCAACATTCTTCTGGCTTCCCTGGTGGCTCAATGGTAAAAAATCTGCCTGTCGATGCACGAGATGTGGGTTCAATTCCTGGGTTGGGAAGATATTCTGGAGAAGGAAATGGCAACCCACTCCAGTCTTCTTGCCTGGGAAATCCCATGATAGAGGAGCCTGGTGGGCTACAGTCCATGGTGTCACAAAGAGTTGGATGCAACTTAGTGACTAAAACAGAAACAGCAATCAACAGTCTTTATAGGATTTAAACAAGACCTAGAGTCTCATAATGTAATATTCAAAATGTCCAGGATACAATCCAAAATTACTCAGCATATAAAGAACAATGAAATATTTGATTCAAGTGGGGAATGACAATCAACAGGTGCCAAGAATGAGATAATGCAGATGTTGGAATTATCTGCTAAGCACTTTGTAAAAATGATTGAATGAGCAATCATGAAAATTCTCAAAACAAATATGAAAATGGAAAGCATTAGAATATAAAAAAGACATAAAAATTAACCATTTTCATTTGTTTTATGCATTTTTAAAATTTCCTCTGTTATTTATTGTTTATTCAGAAGCATGTTGTTTTGGAGAAGGCAATGGCATTCTCCACTCCAGTACACTTGCCTGGAAAGTCCCATGGACAGAGGAGTCTGGTAGGCTACAGTCCATGGGGTCACTAAGAATCAGACACGGCTGAGCGACTTCACTTTCACCTTTCACTTTCATGCATTGGAGAAGGAAATGGCAACCCACTCCAGTGTTCTTGCCTGGAGAATCCCAGGGACAGGGAAGCCTGGTGGGTTGCCATCTATGGGGTCGCACAGAGTCGGACATGACTGAAGCAACTTAGCAGCAGCAGAAGCATGTTGTTTAGCCTCCATATATTTGTACCTATGGGATTCAGTAAAAGCAGTGCTAAGGGGAAGGTTCATGGCAATGCAAGCTTACCTTAAGAAACAAGAGAAAAATCAAATAAATAATCTAACTTTACACCTAAAGCAACTAGAAAAAGAAGAAATGAAGAACCCCAGGGTTAATAGAAGGAAAGAAATCATAAAAATTAGGGCAGAAATAAATGAAAAAGAAACAAAGGAAACTATAGCAAAAATCAACAAAACTAAAAGCTGGTTCTCTGAGAAGATAAATAAAATAGACAAACCATTAGCCAGACTCATCAAGAAACAAAGGGAGAAGAGTCAAATCAACAAAATTAGAAATGAAAATGGAGAAATCACAACAGACAACACAAAAACACAAAGGGTCATAAGAGACTACTATCAGCAACTATATGCCAATAAAATGGACAACTTGGAAGAAATGGACAAATTCTTAGAAAAGTATAACTTTCCAAAACTGAACTAGGAAGAAATAGAAAATCTTTTTTTTTTTTTTTTTGAAATAGAAAATCTTAACAGACCCATCACAAGCACGGAAATCGAAACTGTAATCAGAAATCTTCCAACAAACAAAAGTCCAGGACCAGACAGTTTCACAGCTGAATTCTATCAAAAATTTAGGGAAGAGCTAACACCTATCCCACTCAAACTCTTACAGAAAATTGCAGAGGAAGGTAAACTTCCAAACTCATTCTATGAGGCCACCATCACCCTAATACCAAAACCAGACAAAGATGCCACAAAAAAAAGAAAACTACAGGCCAGTATCACTGATGAACATAGATGCAAAAATCTCCAACAAAATTCTAGCAAACAGAATCCAACAACATAATAAAAAGATCATACATCATGACCAAGTGCGCTTTATTCCAGGGATGCAACGATTCTTCAATATTTGCAAATCAATCAAGGTGATACACCACATTAACAAATTGAAAGATAAAAACCATATGATTATGTCAATAGATGCAGAGAAAGCCTTTGAGAAAATTCAACATCCATTTATGATTTAAAAAAAAAAACCCTCCAGAAAGCAGGCATAGAAGGAACCCTCAATATAATAAAAGCCATATATGATAAACCCACAATAAACATTATATTCAATGGTGAAAAATTGAAAACATTTCCCCTAAAGGCAGGAATAAGATGAGGGTGCCCACTCTTGCCGCTACTGTTCAACATAGTTTTGGAAGTTTTAGCCATAGCAATCAGAAGAAAAAGAAATAAAAGGAATCCATATTGGAAAAGAAGTAAAACTCTCACTGTTTGCAGATGACATGATCCTTTACATGGAAAATCCTAAAGACACCACCAGAAAATTTCTAGAGCTAATCAATGAATATAGTAAGGTTGCAGGATATAAAATTAATACACAGAAATCCCTTGCATTCTTATACACTAACAATGAGAAAACAGAAAGAGAAATCAAGGAAACAAGTCCTTTCACCATTGTGATGAAAAGAATAAAATACTTAGGAATAAATCTACCTAAAGAAACAAAAAAACTATATATAGAAAACTATAAAACACTGATGAGAGAAATCAAAATGACACAAATAGATGGAGAAATAGACCATATTCATGATTCAGAAGAATCAATATAGTGAAAATGAGTATACTACCCAAAGCAATCTATAGATTCAATGCAATCCCTATCAGGCTACCAATGGTATTTTTCAGAGAACTAGAACAAATAATTTCACAGTTTGTATGAAAATACAGAAAACCTCAAATAGCCAAAGCAATCTTGAGAAAGAAGAATGGAACTGGAGGAATCAACCTGCCTGACTTCAGACTATACTACAAAGCTACAGTCATCAAGACAGTATGGTACGGGCACAAAAACAGACATATACACCACTGGAACAAGATAGAAAGCCCAGAGATAAATCCACGCATCTGTGGACACCTTATCCTTGATAAAGGAGGAAAGAATATACAATGGAGAAAAGACAATCTCTTTAACAAGTGGTGCTGGGAAAACTGGTCAACCACATGTAAAAGAATGAAACTAGAACACTTTCTAACACCATACACAAAAATAAACTCAGCATGGATTAAAGATCTAAATGTAAGACCAGAAACTATAAAACTCCTAGAGGAAAACATAGGCAAAACACTCTTGGACATAAATCACAGCAGGATCTTCTATGACCAGTCTCCCAGAGTAATGGAAATAAAAACAAAAATAAACAAATGGGACCTAATTAAGCTTAAAAGCTTTTGCACAACGAAGGAAACTATAAGCAAGGTGAAAAGACAGCCTTCAGAATGGGAGAAAATAATAGCAAATGAAGCAACTGACAAAGAATTAATCTTAAAAATAAACAAGCAGCTCCTGCACCTCAATTCCAGAAAAATAAACGACCCAATCAAAAGATGGGCCAAAGAACTAAACAGGCATTTCTCTAAAGAAGACATACAGATGGCTAACAAACAATGAAAAGATGCTCAACATCACTCATTATCAGAGAAAGGTACCTGTCAGAATAGCTATCAAAAAGTCGACAAACAATAAATGCCGGAGAGGGTGTGGAGGAAAGGGAACCCTCTTACAGTGTTGGTGGGAATGCAAACTAGTACAGTCACTGTGGGGAACAGTGTGGAGATTCCTTTAAAAACTGGAAATTGAACTGCCATACGACCCAGCAATCCCACTGCTTGGCATGTACACAGAGGAAACCAGAATTGAAAGAGACACGTGTACCCCAGTGTTCATCGCAGCACTGTTTACAATAGCTAGGACATGGAAGCAACCTAGATGTCCATCAGCAGATGAATGGATAAGAAAGCTGTGGTACACATACCCAGTGGAATATTACTCAACTACTAGAACACATTTGAATCAGTTCTAATGAGGTAGATGAAACTGGAGCCAATTATACAGAGTGAAGTAAGTCAGAAAGAAAAACACTAATATAGTATATTCACATATATATATGGAATTTAGAAAGATGGTAACGATGACCCTATATGTGAGACAGCAAAAGAGACACAGATATAAAGAACAGACTTTTGGACTCTGTGGGAGAAAGCGAGGGTGGGATGATTTGAGAGAATAGCACTGAAACATGTATATTACCATATGTCAAATAGATGACCAGTCCAAGTTCGATGCATGAAACAGGGCACTAAAAGCTGGTGCAGTGGGACAACGCTGAGGGATGGGATGGGGAGGGAGGTGGGAGTGGGGTTCAGGATGGGGGACACATGTACACCCATGGCTGATTCATGTCAATGTACGGCAAAAACCACCACAATATTGTAAAGTAATCAGCCTCCAATTAAAATAAATAAGTTAATTTTTAAAATTAACCAAATGGATATTTTAGAACTGAAAAGTAAAACAACAGCAAGAACAAAAAAAATCACTGGATGGACTCAGCAGCAGAATAGAGATAACAGAGAAACAAAAGCTAGTGAATTTGAAGCTAGATCAGTAAAAATTATCCAACCTGAACAAGAAAGAAAGAATATTGAAAAAATTAACTGAACTTCAGGAACTTGTGGTAAAACAATAAAAAGTCTAATATTCAGGTAATTGAAATCCCACAAAGAGGAATATGAGGCAAAAAAAAATATTTTAAGAAACAATGGATCCCCCGAACTTCTCAAGTTAGGTAAAAGACATAAACCTATAGATTTAAGATGCTGACCAAACCTTAAACAAGATCAACCCAAAGAATTCATCTTCACACACATTATAATCAAATTGCTCAAAACTAAAGACAGATTGAATAATCTTGAAATCAGTTAGAGAAAAATGACTCTGCCTGTAGTGGAACAATGATTTCAACAACTGCAGATTTCTCATCAGAAACCATGAAAACCAGAAGGAGATGGCACATTTTTAAACTGCTAGAAGGCTGAAAGAAAAGAACTATCAACCATGAAGTCCATATCCAGTGCAAATAGCCTTCAAGAGTGAGGGTGAAATAAAGACATTCTCCTACAAAGAAAAATTAAGAGAGTTCATAGCCAGCATATCTACTCTAAAAGAACTGCTAAAGGAAGTTCTTCAGACAATAAAAATAATATAGGAAGGAAATTGGAATATCAGAAATGAAGAACAACAAAAATGGTAAGTATCTTGGTAAATATAGCATTCTTCTCTTGAGGTCTTTCAAACATGCTTGAGAGTTCCCTGCTGGCCCAGTGGTTAGGATTCTGGGCTTTCATCACCGTGGCCTGAGTTCAGTTCTTGATTGGGGAACTGTGATCTCACAAGCCACGTGGCATGGCCAAAAAAAAAAAAAAAAAAGAATTGAATATGCTTGATAGTTGAAAGCAAAAAATTTAACACTGATGATATAAATATGGTATGTAGATATAGTATGTATACAGATATAGTATATAATACACATAACATGAAGGAAGAAGGGTAAAGGGACATCTATGGTGGTAAAGTTTATACATTCCAATTAAAGTGACAAAACATTGATTCTAAATAGACTATGAAGAATTCACTATGTATTTTATAATCCCCAAAATAGTCATAAAATTAACGTAAATAGATAAAATCAAAATCATGATAGACACAAGAATAAGTTCAACTAACCCAAAAGAAGGCAGGGAGGAGCAAACAGAGGAGTGTTAAACAGGAAAAAAGAGAGAGAGAGAAAGCACATAATAAAATGACAGACTAAATTCCAACATATCAGAAACTATACCAAGTGTAAATAGTTTAAACACATCAGTTAAAATATGAGATTATTAGAAGATTTTTTAAAATGTCTTAACTTACGCCTGAAACTAACACAATATTGTAAATCAGTTATTCATTTTTTAAATACTCAATTATATGCTATCTAGAAGAAACTCATTTCAAATATGATATAGGTACTTGAAAAATAAAAGTTTGGAAAAAGATATACCATGCAAATATGAACCAAAAGAAACTGACAAAGGAGACTTTGGAACCAAGAAAATTACCAGGGATAAAGAGAGACCTTACATATTGAAGAAGAGCCAATTCACCAAGAAGACATACAATTCTAAAGGTATATGCACCTAACAACAGAGTTCCAAAATACACAAGCCCAAAACTGTCAGAACTGAACAGGGAAACAAATTCAAAATTATATTTGGAGATTTCAACACTCCTTTCTTATTAACAGAATTAGAAGATAGAAGCTCAGGAAGGATGTAAAACTGAACAACACCATCAACTGAATCTAACTGACATCTGTAAAACACTCCACTCACAACAGCAGGATATACATTTTCCTCAATGCACATATAATACTTAGCAAGATAGCAATACTTACCTAGGTCCCAAATCAAACATCAGTGAATTTCAAGACCTGAAATTATAGAACGTATGCTCTCTGACCATAATGAAATTAAACCTGACATCACTGCCAAAAAGATAACAATAAAGCTCTACAATCATTTGGAAATTAAGCAGCACTCTTAAAGAAAGTCTCCAAGGAAATTAAAATATTTTGAACTTAACAAAATGGAAATACAACATATCAATCTTTGTGGGCTGCAGAAAAAGCAGTGCTGAGGGAAAAATTATAGCATTAAATGCTTGTTTTAGAAAAGAAGAAATGTCTCAAGTTCATAATCTAAGATTCTAATTTAAGAAGCTAGAAAAAGAAATAGACATATATACAAATAAACATAAATAGAAATAAAGCAGAAGGAATAAAATAATGAAGACAGGATAAACCAATGAAATAAAAAATTGGTTCTTTTAAAAGATTAATAACCAGATAAACTTCTGGAAAGACAAAGAATAAAGAGAAGACACAAATAATCAGTACCAAAGGAAAAGGGGGATGTTATTACAAACCTCATAGACATTATTAAAAAATATGGAAACACTATGAACAACACATAAAAATTTGACAATTTATATGAAAATGAACAGTTCCTTGAAAGCCAGAAACTAGCAAACCTCACCAAGATTAAATAAATAACCTGAGTAGCCTTATAATTACTTAGGAAAGTTTGAAAAACCTTCTGAACAAGAAATTTCCAGGTCCAAATGGCTTCACTGGTGCATCTGCTAAGTATTTATAGAATAAATGACCATAGATAAACACCATCTTCTCCAGAGAATAGAAGAGGAAAAACTACTTTCTAACTCATTTTCTGAGGCTAGTATTATCTTGATATCAACACCAGACAAAGACAGTAGAAATAAACTAGAGACAAATATTCCTGATGAGCACAGATGCAAAAATCCTAAACAAAATTTTAGAAGATTGAATCCAGTAATATATAAAAGAATAATCCAGGGCAGGGTTTATCCCAGGAATAAAAATCTATCATAGCAATGTCTAAAATAGAAAAGCCATATGATCATATCAACAAATGCAGAAAAAGTGGATAAAATCTATCCATAATAATAATAATAACTCTCAGCTAAGTAAACTAGAACACAAATTCCTCAACCTGAGAAAGGCCATCTACAAATTACTACAGCTAGATAATCACGATGGTGTGATCACTCACCTAGAGCCAGACATCCTGGAATGTGAAGTCGAGGGGGCCTTAGAAAGCATCACTACGAACAAAGCTAGTGGAGGTGATGGAATTCCAGTTGAGCTGTTTCAAATCCTGAAAGATGATGCTGTGAAAGTGCTGCACTCAATATGCCAGCACATTTGGAAAACTCAGCAGTGGCCACAGGACTGGAAAAGGTCAGTTTTCATTCCAATCCCAAAGAAAGGCAATGCCAAAGAATGCTCAAACTACTGCACTATTGCACTCATCTCACATGCTACTAAAGTAATGCTCACAATTCTCCAAGCCAGGCTTCAGCAATACGTGAACCATTAACTTCCTGATGTTCAAGCTGGTTTTAGAAAAGGCAGAGGAACCAGAGATCAAATTGCCAACATCTTCTGGATCATGGAAAAAGCAAGAGAGTTCCAGAAAAAACATCTATTTCTGCTTTATTGACTATGCCAAAGCCTTTGACTGTGTGGATCACAATAAACTGTGGAAAATTCTGAGAGAGATGGGGATACCAGACCACCTGACCTGCCTCTTGAGAAACCTATATGCAGGTCAGGAAGCAACAGTTAGAACTGGACATGGAACAACAGACTGGTTCCAAATAGGAAAAGGAGTGCATCAAGGCTGCTTATTGTCACCCTGCTTATTTAACTTCTATGCAGAGTACATCATGAGAAATGCTGGGCTGGAAGAAGCACAAGTTGGAATCAAGATTGCCAGGAGAAATATCAATAACCTCAGATATGCAGATGACACCACCATTATGGCAGAAAGTGAAGAGGAACTAAAAAGCCTCTTGATGAAAGTGAAAGAGGAGAGTGAAAAAGTTGGCTTAAAGCTCAACATTCAGAAAACGAAGATCATGGCATCTGGTCCCATCACTTCATGGGAAATAGATGGGGAAACAGTGGAAACAGTGTCAGACTTTATTTTTGGGGGCTCCAAAATCACTGCAGATGGTGACTGCAGCCATGAAATTAAAAGATGCTTACTCCTTGGAAGAAAACTTATGACCAACCTGGATAGCATATTGAAAAGCAGAGACATTACTTTGCCAACAAAGGTCCGTCTAGTCAAGGCTATGGTTTTTCCAGTGGTCATGTATGGATGTGAGAGTTGGACTGTGAAGAAAGCTGAGCACCGAAGAATTGATGCATTTGAACTGTGGTGTTGGAGAAAACTCTTGAGAGTCCCTCGGACTGCAAGGAGATCCAACCAGTCCATTCTGAAGGAGATCAGCCCTGGGTGTTCTTTGGAGGGAATGATGCTAAAGCTGAAACTCCAGTACTTTGGCCACCTCATGCGAAGAGTTGACTCATTGGAAAAGAGTCTGATGCTGGGAGGGATTGGAGGCAGCAGGAGACAGGGACGACAGAGGATGAGATGGCTGCATAGCATCACTGACTCGATGGACGTGAGTCTGAGTGACTCCGGGAGTTGGTGATGGACAGGGAGGCCTGGCGTGCTGCGATTCATGGGGTTGCAAAGAGTCGGATATGACTGAGCAACTGAACTGAACTGAACATCATATTTAATGAACAAAGACTGCATGCTTTTTTCCTAAGACTGGGAATAAGGCAATGATATCCACTCTTACTATTCTTATTCAAAATAATACCAGCAGTTGTAGTCAGTGCAATAAGGCAAGAAAAAGAAGTTAAAATGTACATATTATAAAGGACAAAATAAGACTGCCTACTCACAGAGGACATGATTATATATTCAAAGAATCTCAGAAAACCTCTAGAGATAGTCAAGGAAGTAATAAAGAACTAATAAGTGAGTTTAGTAAAGTCATCACTTGCAGGGTCAACCTACAAACACCAATCATAATCCCATAAGTGAGCAATGAACAACTGGAAACAAAAAATTTAAATAATAATGATACTTATGACAGCTCCAGAAAATTAAATACTTGGATATAAATCTAACAAAACATGTATAAGATTCGTATGCTGTAAACTACAAAATGCTGATAAAAGAAGTCAGACAGGATTAAATAATTGGAAAGACATGCCATGTTCATGGATTTGAAGAATCAAAATAGTAAAAATGCCATTTCTCTTCAAATTGTTCTACAGATTTAAAGCAATTTCAATTAAAATTGCTCCAGGATTTTTCATAGATATAGTCAAGCTGATTCTAAAATTTATATGGAAGGCCAAAGGAACTAAAAGAGCTAAAGCAATATTGAAAAAAAAAAAAGGAAGTTGAAAAATCACAGTATTCAATTTTAAGGCTAATTTATGGTGACAGAAATCAGATCAGTGGTTTCCTGGAGATGGGGGCAGGCATACAGAAGGACCAAAGGAAAGACACAAAGGGACACAGGGAAGGTCTTGGGGTAGTGGATAGATTCATTATCTTATTTGAGGTGTTGGTTCCATGAATACACACACACACACACGTCAAACTTATCAAACTGTACACTTTAAATATGTAATATGTGTAGGTCAATTATAACTCAATAAAGCTATTTTTTAAGTGTTCTTTCCAAAGTGATACATTACTTTTACATCTACATCTAAGTGGCAGTTGGAACCATGCATTTTGCCAAAATGTTTTATTCTCATCCTCTAGCAATGTTTTAGTTTGTAAAATAACATATAGGAAGAGTAATATGAAGATAGGCTGGCTTTGCAGCATTTAAAACATTTTTCTGCAGCATTTTTTATATGATTATGATGAAAATAAAAAGGAACATAATCACAATAAGTCATTGCCAGACTACTGTTTATTAGTGTTTTGAAGCTTTAGGTATAGTAAGTATGGAATGCAGAGTAAAGAACAGATACAGTCTCTTCTCCCTCCCTCAACTCCACCCGCAATTTGCAAAGAATCAAGAAGCTTCATTGATAGTTAAACACCCCTATATTTCTATAGTACCTTTGCAGAAGGCCGTATAGTAGGTTATCAAGACCACCTGTCACCCCGTTAGAAATGCTCTACCTTTTAAAAATTGTAAATAAAAATTTAATCCTGTTAATGTCATTGCTTCGTTTTTGGTAACTAGATGGAAATTTCAGTTCCAGAATTTTCTAATTGTCCTCTACGTCTCCTCCACTAGGAAGAGGATGTCACTCATCCTGTGTAAGGATAGGGAGGAATTCCTTTGACTCCTAGGCCAGTTATCTGTTAAAAAAAGAAAAGAGAGAAACTCTGATACAAGGTAATTCACAAGTATTCTCCAAAAGCCTTTTTATGATTCACAATAGTATATTTAGCCAACGATTATCCTTGTTTTATTTCCTATAATAAAAAAGAATTATTTGATTAGGTATTTATGGTCCAACCAATTATTCACATGATAATAATTCAACTAGCAACCATTTACAATTGGGATTGAAAGCTGAATTTATTTCTATCTTCTTCCTATCTGTTTAGCAAGGGATTTCTACATTTCTTTTCAACTCAAAAGGTCTATAATTTTTACCAGTGTTTATTTCACTGCCAAAAAGTTAAGAACATGAAAATATTCTTGTAACATCAAAGCAATCGACTAATCTTATCAGCGCGTTTTAAACATTGATTTTCTAAGCCTATTCTACTGATTTATAGAATTTAGACAAACACTACTGAAGCAAAAAATATTTTAAAGTACTGTCCAAAGTAAGCTAAACACATTGTCCTGGACTTCAGATAACTTAAGGTCTGTGGTGGTGGTAGTTTAGTCTCTAAGTTGTGTCCGATTCTGTTGACCCCATGGACTGTAGCCCGCCAGACTCCTCTGTCTATGGGATTTCCTAGGCAAGAATACTGGAATAGGTTACCATTTCCTTCTCCAGGGGATCTTTCCAACTCAGGGATCTAACAGGGATCTTGAACCCACGTCTCTTGCATTTCAGGCAGATTCTTTACCACTGAGCCACCAGGAAAGCCTAACTTAAAGTCTAGAAAATCTAAATAAAATGTTTTTAAGTCTAGCACGATGAGCTTAAAATGCCAAGTAGAATTATGTTTGGAAAGTACTAAAAAGCACTAATTACTGAGTTACTTAACTGAAAATCTCCCACCTCACCCTCAAAATATAAGAGATAGCCAGATCACCTTGAAAATTCCACCAGCCTCAGGTTGCTGCAGAAGACCCTTGGAGTCCAACCCATCCCGGGCACAGGTCACGTACATTTCAGAGTAATCCTTCCCTCCGAAGCAGCATGAGGTTGTTTTATCAACAGGCAACTTCACAGTTTGGAGTCTTTTCCCTAGATCACCAAATATTTCATTCAAAGTCTAGCTCTAGCAAATCTCCAACTACACAACCTTTTGGGACCCCTTGTCGAGCAATAGGAAAGTTCAAAGAAGATTTGAAGGTCAATTCTCCCAGGAGTTTCACCTATCTTTCTTGACAATTTCTTTCGAGAAAAAAGATTTACCTCTACAGATAAAGGAGTTCTGACCATAACATTTGCTTTATCTTTGGCCTTTATTTACAAAATCATCCAACTGAGACCTTTGAATATATTTCTCTATAACTTCATTAGTAAGGAAGTTTCTCTGGCCCCTAGTGTCTGGTGTTTTCTAGACATGGTGGGAATTTATCATTTTGCTGTGGGCCTACCTGTCTCAGGATCCAAACGGATCACTCTTCCTCCATTGTAACAGGCCACCCAGAGCTTCCCCTCAACATCAATACACATTCCATCTGGGATTTGTTCTTCCTTCTCCAGCTTGTAAACACTTCTGCGGTTAGCTATGGTAAAAAAGAAAACAAACCAAAACAACACCAAACCACACTCACACATACACGCCCACCCCAAAACCACAGGTCACTCACTAGTGAGCATCAAACAATGAGCAATCAAGTTGATTATAAATACTGATTACTTCTGCTTATCCAGGGTCTGACAAGTGGGTGCCACAGGCAGGATGATTCAGGAGGATTCCTAACTCTAAAAAAGTTTAGAAACATGAGTGGACATCCTTCAACAAAGGATTTTTCACTATAGGATTTGGGGTGGATTTGCTCCCTTCAGTCTGCATACAGACACGGCTCTCTTAAGCTTTCAGAGGAGGAGAGAAAAAGGAAAGCAGAATTCTTAATAAAATACCAAAAGACCTTTTTGAGACTTACCTGAACTGAAGCCCTGCCTGCCCACCTCAGATACACTTCAGTCTATAGTTAAACCTTTGCCGTTTTACTTCCAAAATTGCCTGCTTTGTGGAATTCCCTGGCCGTCCAGTGGTTAGGACTCCATGCTCTCACTGCCGAGGGCCTGGGTCCGATTTGCAAATAGTTCGTGCACAAAAACTGGCAAGATGTAAAGGCTCTGTTTCTGCCCAATTAAATGCTCCAAAATCACCTTATTGAAACTAAATATTAGAAGGGCTTGTTTCTGAAAAAAGGGGGTATTTTGAAACCAGCTGGCCGGCCTTAAAGAAAATCATAATATACAAAATAAAACAAACATCAAAATTCAGAGGAACTTTACACTATACAATCCAAGTCATTACAGTAATCAGATTGAGGTATAATGGAAGGAATGTTGAAACCATGTGTAAGTAAAATGGGTAAAAACAGTCATGAAATAGGGCACTACATATTTCAAAGCAAAACATCTATGCTGGAAATTTTCTGATTAAATCTGTATAGACTCTTAGGATATTTTTCAAGTCATTTTTATGATTGGTTTTGCTCTTGTGGTCTGGCACCTTTCATGAAAGTTTCAAGCATGCCCTTTTAAATTCCTCCCAATAATTCCTTCCATCCCAGCTTCCAACTATGGCTCATTTAGAGCCCAGTGGTAGAGTTGAACAATCTGTAACTACCTTTTTAATTTTTCCATTTTGAACGGTTGTTAATTTGTCTTTGAGTATTTGCCTTTAGTTAACTAAAGTACAAATAAGAAATATCAACCCCAAACTCTGATTTTCTGTTCTTTTGTCCCATTCGGCTGTATATTATTTGACTTTAAACACTGGCCGCGCCAGTCTATGTCTGACGCAGGATACAGCATGCTTGGGGCTGGTGCATGGGGATGACCCAGAGAGATGTTATGGGGAGGGAGGTGGGAGGGGGGTTCATGTTTGGGAACGCATGTAAGAATTAAAGATTTTAAAATTAAAAAAATAAAAAACTAAAAATAAATAAATAAATAAACAAAGTAAAAAAAAAAAAAAAAAACACCGGCCGGCAGAACAGGATCCATTTTACAGAGAGCTTCTTTCTAGTGATGGTTGCAAGAAAAAAGATTGAGGACCCAGCCATCTTATGACAATAGCGGCCATACTGAGTTGAGAGCTAAAGCCATGAAAGCCGTGGCTGAGAGCCAGGGACTGAACCCAGGTCTCCTGCTGACAGCCGTGGCTTGACGGGCAGCATAGGCAAGTCTGGTAATCATTACAGTATTGGAATTATAACATTGGGCAATTCTCCGAAAAGTAAGGACCTTTTCAAATGGATTAAGGGAGCAGCAGCTGACTAGTCATATGCATGTGAAAAAGATACCACGAAAAAGAATGAAAAGGCACATACAGATCTTTCCCGTCTGCAGGTCATAGTCAAAGGCATCCACGGAGTAGGACAGGCTATCTATGTAATAGAAGATTTTGTGGTCCATAGACCAATCCAAACCGTTGGAGATGTCCACCTGGTCAAAGTACTTTTCCACATGGTGGTCAGGAAAGAGGGAGTACAGGGACCCTTGGCGGCGCTCCAAAACTGCCGGAGCTGTTTCCTCAGCCATGGTACCTACAAAACCCAAAGAGCATGGAGCTCAGCCACACAGCATCCTGCCTGTGCAAGGTGTCATCTTCTCTCACCAGGGCTCCTTCCCCATGATGAAATCAAGGAAATGAAGATACAGTCCCAATCTGGGTCCTATGCTTTGTTTTTTTAATGGCAACTACCTTGCTTGCCATGCTAATTAAAACTACCTGGAGAGGTTTTAGTTCAAGACATCTGCACCAACCTCATTTTCTCCCACTGAGCAAACTCCAATGTTAGTTGCTCAGTCATGTTGCTCAGTTAGTCATGTTGTGAGCCCATGGACTGTAGCCCACCAGACTCCTCCATCCATGGGATTTTCCAGGCAAGAATACTGGAGTGGCTTGCCATTTCCTCCTCTAGGGGATCTTCCCAACCCAGGGTCGAACCTGGGTCTCCTGCGTTGCGGACAGACTCTTTACCGTCTGAACCACCGAAGCAAACTCTAAGACTTGGACAAAACACACAGCGTAGTTTTTTGAGAACTCTGTGATGTAAGTCGGCTCAGAGAAGAACACAGAATTTGAAGTATCACCTAACCAGTGGCGAGGTTTCAAGTTCTCCATTTTATCCTCCAGTGAGGGACTAAACACAGTGCAGCACATGTCCCGGCCTGAACTCAACCCAGCCTGAAACGTGGAAGTGAGCGCTGTGGTGCAGGCAGAACGAGGTCCAAGAGAAACCTCCGAATCTGGCACAAGGAGCAGAAAACACTCCTGCGGCTCAGAGAAAGAGAGAGTGGAAGAAATCCCCTGCTTATATTCCACTCCCTTTTTTCCATTTTCTCATGCATCAGCCCCCAGGCAATTTTGCAGCTAGGGCAGCAAAGGCAGAGAGCCGTCAGCAACAGGAAATTACAGGAATCAAAGGTGCCATTCCTCTCCATTTAGTGAAGCTTCAGGGACAAAAGGGCAGCTCCAATGCTGTTGCTTTCATGTTCTCTCTCTCTCTCTCTGCCTGCCACTTGGCCCTGGAGGCAGAATAATCATAGAAGTGGGTGGTTTCTGGCTGGAGGAAAGAAAAGGAGAGCTCCAGGAAGCTGGAAAGTACTAGAAGCTAGTGAAGAGGGATGATGCTCAGGAATGCAATCTCATAAAGTTGTTTGTGATCTGCTTGTCCATGCACGCATCTAATTCTAATTAGCATACTAAAAGACTTGGAGAATGGAGCTAATGGATATTAGGACTCTGTCTGATTCTCAGACTGACCACTGAGGGGCACACTTAATGCCGCCTAATAGAAAGCAGGTTGGAACTGGTGGGTGCGTGTGTGCTCAGTCTCTTCAGTTGTGTCTGACTCATTGCAACCCTGTGGACTGTAGCCCACCAGGCTCCTCTGTCCATGGGATTCTCCAGGCAAGAATACCACAGTGGGTTGCCATGCCTTCCTCCAAGGGGTTTGATTGATTTCCTCCTCCAAGGAATTGATGCTTTTGAACCGTGGTGTTGGAGAAGACTCTTGAGAGTCCCTGGGACTGCAGGGAGATCAAATCAGTCCATCCTAAAGGAAATCAGTCCTGAATATTCATTGGAAATACTGATGCTGAAGCTGAAACTCCAAATCTTTGGCCACCTGATGAGAAGAGCTGACTCATTGGAAAAGACCCTGATGCTGGAAAAGATTGAAGGCGGGAAGGAGAAGGGGATGATAGAGGATGAGATGGTTGGATGGCATGACTGACTCAATGGCCATGACTTTGAGCAAACTCTGGGAGATGATAAAGGACAGGGAGGCCTGGCGTGCTGCAGTCCATGGGGTTTCAAAGAGTTGGACACAACTGAGCGACTGAACTATGAACTACCTCCAAGGAATCTTCCGGACCCAGGGATCAAACTCGCATCTCTTACGTCTCCTGCATTGGCAGGAGGGTTCTTTACCACTTGCGCCAACCTAGGAAGCCCTTTGAGAAGCTGAATAAACCTCAACAGGATCAGCCCAAGGAACCTATACCTAGACACATCATAATTAAATTTCCAAAAACTTAGGTTAAATAGAAATCCTTAAGATTAATAAAAGAAAAATTACATACTACCTATAGGAGAATAATGATTTCAATGACTATTGATTTTTCATGAGAAACTGGAGGTCAGAAGGAAGTGATGAATATTTAATTTGTCAACCTAGGTAGGATTCTATATTAAGTGAAAATACCCTTGAAGAAGAGAGGAGAAATAGACATTCTCATGTGAAGTAAAACTAAGAGAATTCATAGCCAGCAGACTTGCTCTAAAAGAATCACTATAGGAAGTTCTTCAGATAGAAAGGAAATATTGAAAGAAAAAAATACCAAAAGGAATATCAGGAATGAAGAAAGAGCTATAGAAATAGTAAATGTATGAGTAAATATAATAGAAAGCAAAAATTACATTTTCTGATGGGATTTTTAACCTATGTATATAAAGACAACTATAACACAAATGGGTGATTATCAACTGAAGTGGTAAAATATTGGTTCTAGATAGACTGAAAAATTAACTATATATTTGCAACCCCTTCAGGAGCCCTTAAAAAATTACACACAGAAAGATATGATGAAAATCACAATAAATAAATTGAATTCTATAAAATACTCAAATAACCCAAAAGAAGGCAAGAAAAGGGAAACAGAATAACAAAAAAATACAGCGGGAAAGAAGAGAAAATAACAAAATGGTAGCTCTAAGTCAAAGCGTGTGCTTGTGTACTTAGTCGCTCAGCTGTGTCTGACTCTTTTGTGACCCCATGGACTGCCAGGCTCCTCTGTCCATGGGATTCTCCAAGCACGAATACTGCAGTGGGTTGCCATTTCCAACTCCAGGTGATTTCCCCACCCAGGGATGGAACCTGCGTCTCTTGCATCTCCAGCATCGGCAGGCGTGTTCTTTACCACTAGCGCCACTTGGGAAGCCCAAGATACATACTACGCAAATATTAACTTAAAAAACTGCAGAGGCTATGTTAATATCAGATAAGATATACTTAGAGCAAAGGAAGTTACCAGGGATAAATAGGAGTATTATATACTGTGAAAATGGTCACTTTACTAAGCCGACATAATAATCCTAAATGTTCCTGCTCTTAACAACAGAGCTTTAAAATACACAAAGGAAAAGCCAGAACTGAAGAGAGAAACAGACAAATTCATAAATCTGGCTGGAGATGTCAGCATCCCTTTCTCAATAATAGATCCATGTAGATAGAAAATCAGCAAAAAAATAGAAGAACTGAACACCATCATCCAACTGGACCTAAGTGACATTTATAGAAAACACTCCACTAACTCAAGTGCCCATGGACAATTCACTTAGATTTGAGTGTGATCTCCAGGGACAGAGTAGAATTTCACATAATGTAGAAATTGGAAAGCTCATTTACTGTGATATACTACATCTGAAAGAAGAGTAAGTGAGAGCAAAATGGACTGAAACTGGGAAGCCTGAATAGGAAGCTGGACAGGGTAAATCCTTCCTCCCTATTTTCTTGCTATAAGACAATTGGGCTTGTTTAGTTACTATTCCACTGCACCCCCTCCCCAATTCATCTCTTTCCCCCACTACCTGCCTCACAGAAAGAGATGTCTGTAACATGAAAGGGAATCCCCCACTGCTTGGAAAGGGCTCTTCTTTAGTGGGAAAGAACAACCTGGAGCCCTGGTTTATGCATCACTGTCTAGTAGTGAGACCCAACAGGTGAGAACATGGGTGTTGGGATACCTTCAGGGTACTACCCACCACTAAGAGACCCCATCCAGATTATCAGATGACCTCACCCGTTTCTGGGCCAGGGACAGCTCTCAACACCTGCCGAAAGCTATGAACTCTCTGTAGAAAAAGGTTCTTCGATGCTACTGAGAGATGCACACGACCAGTGTGTATACTCACACTGATGCCTACAACTTTATGGGGTCTCCAGAGGGCAAAGGTTAAGAGCTAGGGACTGGGGACTCCAGGCTAAGAAATCAGGCCTCTGAGGACATTATAATTTTGTCTCACCAAATGCCACAGAGCTGTACACTTATAGCTAAGAGGGAGAGAGAAAATCAATTTCAACAGGAGGCAGGGTATCTGATCATATTTCTTCATCCCACAGAAATTACTGGCTGAAGGGCTTCCAATGGATTCTCAGCTTTAATCTTTCAACCTGTCTTGGACTAAATCTGTGGTTGTATAAAGTCCAGGTAGATGGGAAACTATTCACACCACCTGCTCAGATCTTACCTACCTTCAATGTTGAAAGTGAATGAAGCCAGACAGCATGGCTGATGATGTGAGGGGCTGAGTGGGGAGTGGAAACAGCAGGCATTTAGAATCAACTTTGGCTAATTATTGGGCTTCCCTAGTAACTTAGACATAAAGAATCTGCCTGCAATGCAGGAGACCTGGGTTCAATCCCTGGGTCGGGAAGATCTCCTGGAAGAGGAAATAGCTACCCACTCTAGTATTCTTTCCTGGAGAATCCCATGGATGGAGGAGCCTGGTGGGCTATATAGTTCAGGGGTTTGCAAGGAGTCTGACACAACTGAGCACCTAACACTTGGCTAACTATAGGGTTGTTATGTTGGGATAAATATGAAATGCATTATTAATTTCAACATAGACTTAAAATTCATTTTAAGCTGTGTATAAGTCATTCTGTGGCCATCTTCTTAAAGATGGCTTCAAGCAAAAATCATCAAGTAACATAAAACCTAAGGGAGAAATTTTGAAGAGAACCAGGGTATTTGCTTGGACTTAAAGTGTCTCCTCATGTTGTAGCCAGTCTCTAGGATGGCCCTGAATGATCCCTGCCTCCCAGTATTCACACCCTTGTCTAGTCCCCTCCATAATTATGTGGCCAATAGCACTGGCAGAAGTGATGCTATGTTATTTCTGAGATTGCTTATAATAGGACTGTAGCTTCCACCTTGAGTGTTTTCTCTCTTTCTCTCTCTCCCCCCTTCCCTCCCTCCCTCTCTCCCTCTCATCACCGGATCTAGGGAAGCCAGGTCCTGAGCAATCTTATGGAGAGGCCCACGTAGTAAGAAACTGAAACCTCTTGCCAACTGCCTTGTGAGTGAGCTCTGAAGCAGATCCTCCAGACCCCTTTAGAGACTCTAGCCTCCTCCAAGGCTATAGCCCCAAACAACTTGACTGCAATTTAATGACATAGCCTTGAACCATCCAGCTAAGCCAGATTCAGGTTTTTGACCTTCAGAAGATAATAGATGTTTGTTATTTTAATTACCAAATTTCAGGGTAATTTGTTACACAGTAATATATCACTAACAAACCCCACAAGCTGCTTATAAATCTCAATGAAAAATAGTAACTATGCAGTAGAGAAATCGAAGACCTCAACTGGGTGATCAAAACTAGTATCATTCATGGGGGACAGATGGTACCCAGATGGGAACCCTGAGAAGGACAGAACTGTGCAGTGATTCCAGCCATGAATGTATGCTGCTGCTAAATCGCTTTAGTCGTGTCTGACTCTGTGCGACCCCATAGACGGCAGCCCACCAGGCTGCCCCTTCCCCTGGGATTCTCCAGGCAAGAACACTGGAGTGGGTTGCCATTTCCTTCTCCAATGCATGAAAGTGAAAAGTCAAAGTGAAGTCGCTCAGTCGTGTCCGACTCTTCACGATCTCATGGACTGCAGCCTACCAGGCTCCTCCATCCATGGGATTTTCCAGGCAAGAGTACTGGAGTGGGGTGCCATCTCCTTCTCCACATGAATGTATATATAGCATCAATCTAATCACAAGGAAACAGTAGACAAATGCAACAACATGAGGAATGTTCTATCAAAACAGAGGAGAGTTGGGGAGGACTGTAGTCTTCAGTACTTTATGGCAATGTCATAAAAAAAAAAGAAAGGGTATGTTCTGTTCTAGAAGAAAAAAAATGAAAGAGAAATGACAACTAAATGCAGTACATAATCTTAGACTGTATTCTGTACTAGAAGGAAAAATACTACTCTTAAAAACATTTTTATATAAAATGTTTATATAAACTATATAAATATTATATAATTATATATTTTAATATATATAGCATACACTTTATATAATATGTTGTATATTTAATAATAAACTATATTATATATAAATAATATATATGTAAAAAGGTTGGTGAATTTGGTGAATTGACAGAATTGGAATGTAGGCAGTGCATCAGCTAAAATTGTTATATAATGTTAAACTTGTTTGAATTGATTACTGTACTGTGGTTATGTAAGAATATATCATTTTTTTCTTGGGAAACTCACAGGGAAGTATTTTAGAAGTAAAGATACATGATATATCCAACTTACTTTCAATGATCCTGGAGAAAAATGTTTATATGTACTAAGAACAGACAGAACACAATGCTGTTAATAGGTGAGTCTTCTGCTGCTGCTGCTGAGTCGCTTCAGTCGTGTCCGACTCTGTGAGTGTGAGTCTAGGTAAGGGCTATCGCAATGGCACCCCACTCCAGTATTCTTGCCTGGAAAATCCCATGGACAGAGGAGCCTGGTGGGCTGCAGTCCATGGGATCACTAAGAGTGGGACATGACTGAGCGACTTCACTTTCACTTTTCACTTTCATGCATTGGAGAAGGAAATGGCAACCCACTCCAGTGTTCTTGCCTGAAGAATCCCAGGGACAGGGCAGCCTGGTGGGCTGCCGTCTATGGGATCCCACAGAGTTGGACACGACTGAAGCGACTTAGCAGCAGCAGCGGGTAAAGGCTATACAGGTGTTGTTTGTGCTGTTCTTACTTTTTTTTCCTGTAAATTTGAAATTATTTCCAATTTAAACAGCAATCACTGTATAACCCTGTCTTAAAACTTATTTAAACTACAGAATACCATACAAATTTAGGCTGCCTCAGACGGCAATTGAAAGGAATATCTATGAAGTTTTTCTCATGGGATTTTTTTTTTTTTTTTGATACAAGTGACTTAAGTAATAAGAAAAGAAGAACCCAAGACCCATTATGGATACTTCTTTTACCACTGCAGCTGTGAGACTTTTATAAGTCATATTCTTCTGTTTTTTTTTTTTTTAAGTCATTCAGTCACGTCTGACTCTTTGCTACCCCATGGAGTGTAACCCTCCAGTCTCTTTTGTCCATGGCATTTCCCAGGCAAGAATACTGGAGTGGGTTGCCACGCCCTTCTCCAGGGGATCTTCTCAACCCAGGGATCGAACCCTCATCTCTTGCATCTCCTGCTTTGGCAGGGGGGTTCTTTACCACTGAGCCACCTGGGAAGCTCCAAATCTCAGTAAGTAGGTTTTAACAATAAACCATACCGGCAAAGTATCTCCCAGCGGGATCCACCTTCCCATCATTGAATCGATTGTTTTTCTTCTCTTTATCTACTGTGGCCAAGACAACTGCTGACTGATCTTCCCAGTTCAAAGCACAGAACTTTGTTCCAACTGTGGCAACATAGCCTCCCGACTGGCGAAGGGCCACAGAGCTGACAGGGGCATCTGCAGAGGCAAAAGCAGCAGTTAGAAGGTAGCCAGCAGTCACACTGCAGCCATCACACTATCCCGCATATCCAGGTGTGTGCAGCTCTTTGACAATAGGAGTGCTCCCTCCTTTCTGTTGAACAGTGAAGGCTACATAACCGAGTATATTCATTGAGCATGAACTCTGTGTGCTGCTCTGGGCATCAGGGATGGAAAGATGGATGAAGTCCAGCTCCCAGCCTAGTGGGCGAAGCAGAGAAGTCAAACCACAGCAGTCACCATACACTGGGGCAGGCACCAAAGCAGGTTCAGAGGAGAGGTTCCTAAGCGTGTGTGTGTGTGTGTGTGTGTGTGTGTGTGTACCAGGACAGTTGACACAGAAGAAGTGATACTCAATTTGCCTGATCTTCAGGAAATTCAGAGACAAAAATTGTGTTTTGTTCTAGCAAGAGGGTTTTGCATCATCTCTCTCTCCAAAAAAGGGCTTGTCTTGTTTTTCTTTTTAATTAGGACTTATCTTTTTTTAAGGGACATATTTTGTATACTTTCAATTGAAATTTTCTTTTCAAATCCTTTTTGGTAGTAAGCACAGTAAAAAAATAAAAAAGAAATGTAGATACAGTGATTTAAAACTCACATTGTCTTTATAGTACTCTATTTTGTATATTTAAATTTTAGGCTTCCTGGGTTTAATATTTTTCCATGGAAACTTTTTTTTTTAAGTGGATAAATTGATTACTGTGGTGACTGCTCAAGGGAAACAAATTGACAGAATTTATGGTGAAAACATTTTGCAAGCAGCTATTCTGTACAAATCTGTGCTTGGGAGCATCTGGGTGTTTGGGAAGGGCTCTTAGCTAAAAGCCCTGCAAAGTAGTGGATTCCAGCCGTGAATTGTCCCAGGGAATGTGTGTGCACGTGCTCAGTGATGTCCGACTCTTTGTGACCCCATGGACTGTAGCCCGCCAGGCTCCTCTGTCCACAGGATTCTCTAGGAAAGAATACTGGACTGGTTTGCCATTTCCTCCTCCAGGGGATCTTCCCAACTCAGGGATCGAACCTGTGTCTCTTACATCCTCTGCATTGGCAGATGGATTCTTTACCACCTGGTGGCGCTAGCGGATTCTTTACCATCTGATGGTGCTAACGGATTCTTTACCACCTGGTGGCGCTAGTGGTCATTATTGCCTTTAGCCACAGTCCTGTCCCTGAGTGTATTAAAAGCTGTTCCCTCTCATTAAAAAGAAAAAAAAGTCCCCAGTTCTGAATTGAGAGAGTGTCCTAAGGTCACAGGACCCTGGTATCTCTTTCCCACCAGCACAATAAAGAAAAGAAACTTCTTTATTACTTCTGAAGCCCATACCCTTGGGCCATAGAAGGTGTTAAACCCCTCCTTGGAAAATCACAGGGCCATTAACAGGCGCTTGAAACTCTCTTGTGAATCCCATTTAAAACAACAAACAGAAGGTCCAGGTTTGTGCTTTCTAAGTCCAAAAGCTCTTCTTTGCACATTCAAAGAGAGGATATATCTGCTGTTTATTTGTTTGCAAACTAAGGCTTTGGACTGACCCAAGGTAGATAACCTTTGCTGCGCCACAAACTGGGTCTCCAACTTTCAATGCTGGTGTTTGAAGGTATTAAGGAAAGAGCCTACTTTCTTGGACTGTGACTCACCATCCCAAACAAGATAGGGAATGTGGCACAGCACCCACAGGGGAAGAAGAAAGTATTGACTATCCAGATTTTACTCTTGGGTCAAAGTGGGGGATCCAGAAAGGGTGACAATGCAATAGTTTTCAAGCATAAGCTATAACAATCAAATCCCAGAGGAAAAACACACTAGGTGACTGCCCCTCCCCAGGGAAGAAATGGCTGTGTGGGCAGATCCAGGCCCATCCTTCATCCTTACCCATGGTCACTCGCTGCACTTGCTTGCTGAGAGAATCCCACCGGCAAACCTTTTTGGCAGGAATATCTACGAAGAGCAGAGAGTTGGACGCCTCCTCCCACACTGGAGACTCACCACAGCGGCAGTTCTCCCGCAAAACACACTCAATCTTCATGGAAGACATTGTCATGGGGGAGACCTACTGAAGGCAACAGAGATATGTCATCGCATAGGGCAAATTCAGTAAAACACCTGACTTAAGACCCTGGTAAGATCCCAATAGAGGCTGTTTTTAAAATCGGAACTGGAAAGGCTGGACACAGTTTCTCCAGGTAAGAACAAAATATGCAATGTGGCAGGAGGAGATGCATAAAAAAGAAAAAAGAAGCCATAACACAAGACATCTTCAATCAATTTACCAGTGTTTTTTTTTTTCAAGGTTTCTGTAAAAAAGAGAACAAAAACAACACTCCAACATCCACACCTTGGCTCTAGCTGACTCCCAGAGAGAGCTGGCTGGTTGGACAAGGCAAGGCTGCTTTTATGCCAGCACCCAAGCCCCCAAGGCTGGTCAGGGGGCGGAAAGTTCCCTCATTGGGCGTCTGCAGGTCACCTTCTTCTCTGCCCTTCAGATCCGCCCATGGTGTCGACTGCCTTCTCTCACTGCTCAAAGGCCAATCTTCCTTCTCTGTATTTTTAGAAATGCACTAAATACACTAAATTAGAACTAACATCCATTTTCTTTTTCAAAATTGAAATACAGTTGACTTACAATGTTGTTAATTACTGCTGTACAGAAAAGTGATTCAGTTATACATATATATGTACATTCTTTTTTAAATATATTATTTAACATTATGGTTAATCTTAGGATATTGAATACAGTTCTCTGTGCTGTACAGTAGGGCCTTGTCTATCCATTCTATATATAAAAACTTACATCTGTTAACTCCAATGTCCCACTTCATCCCTCCTCCAAACCTTCCCCCTTGGTAACCACCAGTCTTTTCTCTATAACATTCATTTTCAAATTCAGACACCAGAAAAGGGGGAGAAAAAGACCTCTCTGGGGTACCCTTATAGGAAATGACAGGCCCTTAGCTATTCCTTGCTATCTAGGAAGACACCCTGCCAGTTTGGCAAGGATTCTTGAATTCCACAGGCAGGAACTTTTTTTAAAATATAAATTTATTTATTTTAATTGGAGGTTAATTACTTTACAATATTGTATGTAAGCCAGAAAGAAAAACACCAATACAGTATACTAATGCATATATGTGGAATTTAGGCAGGAACATTCTATGCTGGGACTTTTAGGCCAGAGGCTGTGACTGGTGAACTGGTAGAAGAAAAAGAAAAATTATCGGAAAAGAAAAAATCCTTACTTAAGTAACTCATGTGGGAGAGGAAAGACAACTTTTCAGAGCCTTCTCTCTTTCCCAAACTCTGTCCTAATGATAATCAAAATTGCCTGCATCTTTATCCTTTTTCCTAACAGCTATCTGATTTGAAGTCAGTGGTTCCACACACAGATGGGCAAATTGACAGGGGGAAAAAAAAGAAAAGTAATCTTTGGTTTAATATTTCCTTCTATAAACAGTTTTTTTTTTTTTTTTAAGAAACATACAGCTCAAATCGTCCTCACATACGGCCTGTCAGCGCTGTAGCATCTCACTGGTTGTTCAAAATTGGCAGAGGTTCCAAAGGCCTTCCTGCTATCAATTTGAGATAAGGCCCAAGATCAGACGCGGGACTTTTGCAATCGCAACTTTCAGCCCCACGCTCCGTGGCGCAAGCTGGGTGATGCTAATAACCCCTTTCCGCTCGGGCTTCAGAGAGCAGGGCGTGAGAGGCCATGACTGTGAATGGGTGGCCCGCCCGGCGGGGACACGACGTCATATGGCCGCGCTGCGCGGGGCCATCTGTGCGGGCGAGGGGGCCTCGCCCCCGCGCACAGGCTGGCGGCGCGGCTGCGACCTCGCGTGACCGCGGGAACGCTGAACGTTGCGCCTGCCTCGTCCCCAGCCCCCGTCGGCCCCGTGGGGTGCGCGCGGGGCGCGGGTCCCCGGGGTGGCAGAGGCGATCGGTCTTCTTCCGGCCGCGCGGGTTTGTGGGTGGGGGTGGCTGTTGCCAGATGGTGCCTCTCCAGGGAGGGGGCCGGGAGGCCGGCCCGACCCGGGGAACTCACCAGGCTGATGACTAGGAGGAGGCTGGAGGTCAGATGGACAGTCGCCTGGCCGGGGCTGCGGGTGGGGGTGGGGATCGGCTCCCTCCACGCCGTCCTCTACTCTTTGGCTGCAAGAATCTGGCAGAGCTACCGGGGGCAGGGAGGTGGGGCAAAGGCTTGGGGCCCAGTGAACCCAAGCTTTGGAGTTTGGACGGATAGCTAAAGGTTATCTCTGACTTAACAGAAAAAAGATATTGAAATGCCTCAGTGAGAGATTGGGTCGAGGGTCTGATTAAACACAAATAGGTTCAAAAGGAAAGTACAAAGAGGTTAAACAAACCTTCAGTTTTCCTAGTGGAGGCCAACTCTTGCAAAATGGTTTTTTTTTTTTTTTGGGGGGGGTGGGGAAGAGGAGAGGCTTTAGTTGATGTGAAGTGAAATAAGCCAGACAGAGAAAGACAGATACTGTGGGATCTCACTTATAGATGGAATCTAAAAAATACAACAAACTAGTAACAAAAAGAAGCAGACTCACATATAGAGAACAAGCTAGTGGTTATCAGTGAGGAGAGGGAAGGGGAATGGGGTAAGAGACAGGGGTAGGGGATAAAGAGGCACAAACTATTATACTATGTATATATGTATAATATACTATGTATAAAATAAGATACAAAAAATATTGTACAGCACAGAATATAGCCAATATTTTATAATATCTATAAGTGGAATATAACCTTTAAAAATTGTGAATCATTGTGCTGTACACCTCTCCAGATGTTGAGGTTCTCTTGTGTCTTCTTCCTACCCAGCAGCTTCCTCTAACTCCTCACTGCTGATGACTCCCCCAAATATATCTCATCTCAGATGCCTCCCCTAAACTACAGTCCTGTATCTCAAACCCTCTACTTAACAGCATCATTGAGCTGTCCAAAATCAAGCCCTTCCTCTGCACAAACCACCTGGGCACTCTCTTGATGACTGGGACCATGGTCCAACCAATGGTGTGTCTAAGAAACTCGGACACTAGACCTCGCTTGTTCCTTGCCTCAAGTCCAGTTAGTCACCAGGTCATAAATATTGTCCCTTCAGTGTCCTTCTAATTATGTTGGCACTGCCCTAGTTCACTCAGGCCTTCCCCGCTTCTTGCCCAAATTGTTGTCATCTTCTTGGAGATCCTGTCTCACACCTTTGGATCTCCTGCCAAGATGGCCTCCTAGACTGTGAGTCCAGTAGGGTATGGGAGCATCTTATTCACTCTCACCTCCCCAGGTCCCACCACAGTGCTAACACATAGAACCTTTCAACTACATGCTCTTATTTATTTATTTTTTGGTAGTTCAGTTCAGTTGCTCAGTCGTGTCCAACTCTTTGCGACTCCATGAATCATAGCACGCCAGGCCTCCCTATCCATCACCAACTCCCGGAGTTGGAGTTCACTCAGACTCGTGTCCATTGAGTCAGTAATGCTATCCAGCCATCTCATCCTCTGTCGTCCCCTTCTCCTCCTGCCCCCAATCCCTCCCAGCATCACAGTCTTTTCCAATGAATCAACTCTTTGCATGAGGTGGCCAAAGTACTGGAGTTTCAGCTTTAGCATCATTCCTTCCAAAGAAATCCCAGGGTTGATCTCCTTCAGAATGGACTGGTTGGATCTCCTTGCAGTCCAAGGGACTCTCAAGAGTCTTCTCCAACACCACAGTTCAAAAGCATCAGTTCTTCGGCGCTCAGCCTTCTTCACAGTCCAACTCTCACATCCATACATGACTACTGGAAAAACCATAGCCTTGACTAGACGGACCTTAGTCGGCAAAGTAATATCTCTGCTTTTGAATATACTATCTAGGTTGGTCATAACTTTCCTTCCAAGGAGTAAGCGTCTTTGAATTTCATGGCTGCAGTCACCATCGGCAGTGATTTTGGAGCCCCCCAAAATAAAGTCTGACACTGTTTCCACTGTTTCCCCATCTATTTCCCATGAAGTGATGGGACCGGATGCCATGATCTTCATTTTCTGAATGTTGAGCTTTAAGCCAACTTTTTCACTCTCCTCTTTCACTTTCATCAAGAGGCTTTTTAGTTCCTCTTCACTTTCTGCCATAACGGTGGTGTCATTTGCATATCTGAGGTTATTGATATTTCTCCCGGCAATCTTGATTCCAGCTTGTGTTTCTTCCAGTCCAGCGTTTCTCATGATGTACTCTGCATACAAGTTAAATAAGCAGGGTGACAATATACAGCCTTGATGTACTCCTTTTCCTATTTGGAGCCAGTCTGTTGTTCCATGTCCAGTTCTAACTGTTGCTTCCTGACCTGCATACAGATTTCTCAAGAGGCAGGTCAGGTGGTCTGGTATCCCCATCTCTCTCAGAATTTTCCGCAGTTTATTGTGATCCACACAGTCAAAGGCTTTGGCATAGTCAATAAAGCAGAAATAGATGTTTTTCTGGAATTCTCTTGCTTTTTCCATGATCCAGCGGATGTTGGCAATTTGATCTCTGGTTCCTCTGCCTTTTCTAAAACCAGCTTGAACATCAGGAAGTTCACGCTTCACGTATTGCTGAAGCCTGGCTTGGAGAATTTTGAGCATTATTTTAGTAGCATGTGAGATGAGTGCAATTGTGCAGTAGTTTGGGCATTCTTTGGCATTGCCTTTCTTTGGGATTGGAATGAAAACTGACCTTTTCCAGTCGTGTCGCCACTGCTGAGTTTTCCAAATGTGCTGGCATATTGAGTGCAGCACTTTCACAGCATCATCTTTTAGGATTTGAAATAGCTCAACTGGAATTCCATCACCTCCACTAGCTTTGTTCGTAGTGATGCTTTCTAAGGCCCATTTGACTTCACATTCCAGGATGTCTGGCTCTAGATGAGTGATCACACCATCGTGATTATCTGGGTCGTGAAGATCTTTTTTGTACAGTTCTTCTGTGTATTCTTGCCATCTCTTCTTAACATCTGCTTCTGTTAGGTCCATACCATTTCTGTCCTTTATCAAGCCCATCTTTGCATGAAATATTCCCTTGGTATCTCTAATTTTCTTGAAGAGATCTCTAGTCTTTCCCATTCTGTTCTTTTCCTCTATTTCTTTGCATTGATGGCGAAGAAGGCTTTCTTATCTCTTCTTGCTATTCTTTGGATCTCTGCATTCAAATGGGTATATCTTTCATTTTCTCCTTTGCTTTTCACTTCTCTTCTTTTCATAGCTATTTGTAAGGCCTCCCCAGACAGCCATTTTGCTTTTTTGCATTTGTTTTCCATGGGGATGGTCTTGATCCCTGTCTCCTGTACAATGTCATGAACCTCATTCCATAGTTCATCAGGAACTCTATCTATCAGATCTAGGCCCTTAAATCTATTTCTCACTTCCACTGTATAATCATAGGGGATTTGACTTAGGTCATACCTGAATGGTCTAGCGGTTTTCCCTGCTTTCTTCAATTTCAGTCTGAATTTGGTAATAAGGAGTTCATGATCTGAGCCCCAGTCAGCTCCTGGTCTTGTTTTTGTTGACTGTATAGAGCTTCTCCATCTTTTGCTGAAGGGGTAATTGTATTTTGACAAAGTTGCAGTCTTACAGAATAGTTACAGAAATAATATAAGGAATTCATGACTATCCTTCGCCTAGATTCCCCAAATATTAACAGTTTACCACATTTGCTTTATGCTTCTTTCATTTACATATATATATTTTTTTTTTTCTGAGCAGTTTTCTAAACAGTTTGAGAGTTAGTTATGGACATGATTTTCCTTTTCCTAAATGTGGTGCACATTTCCAGAAGACAAGGACATTTTCTTATATAACTGCAGTACAATTATCAAAATCAGGCAATTTTTTTGGGGGGGGAGGGTGCTGTGCCACATGGCTCCTGGGAATCTTGACCAGGGATTGAAACTGAGCCCTCAGCAGCAGTGAGAATGCAGAGTCCTAACCACTGGAACACCAGGGAATTCCCAAGATCAGGCAATTAACATGGACATAGTATTATCTAGCTGAGTTACATCGGTTGTCCCATTGACATCCTCTCTAACAAAAGAAGAAAAGTATTTCATTCCCAAATCCAGTCCAGGGTAAAGCATGGTGTTTAGTCATGTTTAGTTTCCTTGAACCTGGAACAGCTTCTCAGCGTTTTTTGTTTGTTTGTTTCATGACATTGATATTTTTGAAGTTCAAAATGTAGAATGTTCCTTAATTTGCAATCATTTGATTTTTCCTCAAGGTTAATTCAATTTATGCCTTTTTTGCAATACAACAAAAGTGATGCTGTATCCATCTTAACATCTGGAGGTAAATGATTTTTTAACTTTGATCACAGTATGTGGTTATTGAATCTTCATAAAATACAATTTAATCCTACCACCCTTCAGTGGACCTAAAAGCATATAAGGCCCAGAAGACTTGTTGGTAGTCCCTGCTTGACCTCAGCCATGGTCTAGTTATATACTCTCTCTGCTTCTTGCCTTTGAGCTTATTACTCTCTCTGACTAAAACATTATTTTCCTCCCACTGAATCCAACACCTGCCTCTGTACTGGGCTAACTTCTACCTAAGGTTCACCCTAGTTTCCCCTGTCCCAGAATGCCTTCACTGACACCCCTGGCTCTAATATGTCACTCGTACAGCATCCTGTCTTTATGTTTTATTATGATATTCATCACACTGACTGAGAACTGTTTCTTTGTCTCTCTTGCTACATCATGAGCTCTTAGGGGGCAAGTCCTGGATCTTTTATTATGATGTAAGTCCTTTCATTCATTAATTTGTTCATCTAGTCATGCAAATCTGAGTTCATTGATTCCTTGTCATGAGGGAGAACATACATACCACGGGATGTCTCAATAAGAAGGTGTTAGATTCTTTTATGGGATGTGGCCTCATATAAGGCGATTTGTGGGGGAGATTCCAAGGATTGGAGGTTCTTAGAAAGTGAGAGTGATTTTATGATTGGGTATATTAATTCTTATCTAGAAAGGTGAGGCGAAGGGAGTGATTGACAAAGAAGCAGCACCCATTTATTTATATGAGCTAGGAGAGGGTAATATTTAGTCATTTTGGGAATTTGGACAATGTTTATTAGTCTAGTTTTGGTCTTGATCCATTAGTCACAGAGTGGCCTTGTCTGATGTTGGGAATCTGTTCAACAGGAGAGCACCAAGGCCTTGCGGTGAGTGCCAGGCCAGCTCCTGCATGTCAGGGGCTGCATGTCTCTCTTGCTCCTCCCTTTCATCCAAGGCCAGATGAGGTCAGGCCACAGGACATGAATCTATGTATTCTAATCATCACCATTACTGAGATTTTGCTGATCTAGAGGTAGCACTGAGAGAGCTGTCTGTAAAAGGACTTGGGCAAGTCTCTCATGCTTCTTTTATTGCAGGATTAAGTGCTGAATCTTGTGATATGACAAGGGCTGCTCAATGGCATTTAAGACTCTGGACAGGCTCTGCCCCAAAGCACCACAGGCAGTTACCAGAAACAAAATGATGATCATTCATCCTTGTAATAGACCCTGGACATAGAAGCCTAGGTGACCTAACCCAGGCCATGGAAACATGCCCTATGGTTCAGCTGGTCTCTTGTAGACAGCCCGGTGCCTTTTTCTTTTAGCCTCGTCAGAAATTGTTCTATTGACCTGTAGTATTTATGTAAATGCATCAAGAGGTGTTTGCTAAAGGAGAACCCTTTCCTCTGCTAGCCAAGGAAATCAAGGGCTATAAGACTGCTAGTGACAATCTGGCTAATTAATTTAGACTTTTTTTGGGGGGGTGAGGGGGTCTTCTTGAGTAGAAGTTGTGTGGTTTATGGCATCTGTTAAGATAAGAGACAGGTTTGGGGCCACGTTTTCACCAGTGTGGGAACTGCAGCTCACAGAGAATGCATGAAGAGTCAGTTACCTTTCTGGAGCTGTCCAGATTCTGCTGTTTCCCTCTACTTTTCATGAGAATTTGATCCATTGGAAGACAGGTAGTTTTAAATATCTGAAAATCTCTAACAATTACCTCAAATATATTGGATAAGTTAGTGTGTGGCGGGTGGGCATAAGTCTGATGATCACAAAAGAAATGGTATCCTAATGGAGCACAGACCTTATTGGAAGTATAAGTATCATTTTGCGTGAGCTAATTATATGTCCCTTAAAATGGGTGGATAATGTGAGTGGAAGTAAACAGTTCCCCAAAAGAACGTCTCTGAAGAGAAAAGTATTTGTACCCTTGGTTGTCCAATGGTTAGAACTCCATGCTTCCACTGCAGGGGGCCTGGGTTTGATCCCTGGTTGGGGAATTAAGATCCTGCAAGCCTTGTGGCGAGGTTAAAAAAAAAAAAAGGGAAGCCTGGTGTGCTGCAGTCCATGGGGTCACAAAGAGTCAGACATAACTGAGCAACTGAACAGCAAGCCTCAGTAGAAGTATTTTGTTGATGTGAGGTCAGTTTTTTTTAGTGGCCTTGATTCTTATTTTTCTTTATCTGGAATTCTACAGATTCTAAAATTTATCAATTAATGCATCCTTTAAATAAACAACACCAGTCTTGCCCATTGATCAATTAAAATTTGACTTTCTCAGTTCTTAGTTCACAAGTTTATTATGAAAAAACACTGCAGTGCTCTTGTGCAGTAACATCATTTTATAGGAGGGAGAAAAAAAAAAAAAAAACTCCATTCAAAACAAATCACCAGGTTCTGACAGTAACAAAGAACAATATGAGGCCAAGATTTTAGAAGCGGAGATAAATTGAGGGCAGACAAATCATATGATTAAATAAAATGGTATCCCTAAAAATAAACAAAATGATTTCAAAACTCACAAATCGAAGGGATGCTTTGGTGCTTATTTTTAAAAATGTTCATTAAGCTCCAATGATTGCTGCTATTCTTTTTTTTTTCTTTTGCTATTCTCATCTACAGGCATACTGAGTAAAGCTATAGCTAAATGGAAGTTAAATTGTATTCACAAGGTGTTAATGTTTACATCTTATTATCTGCAGTTTCTCAGAGAAAGCAAAGTAACTACAAACAGCGCTAGGACAGAAACTGGTTTCTTGACCAACAATGTCGCTTCAGCATGCAATGAATTGGTTCATTCTAAAGTGGTCATGGCTGTTGATGACAAGTTCAGTTCAGCCTCTCAGTCGTGTCCAACTCTTTGTGACCCCATGGGCTGCAGCACACCAGGCTTCCCTGTCCTTCATCTCCCAGAGCTTGCTCAAACTCATGTCCATTGAATCAGTGATACCATCCAACCATCTCATCCTCTGTTGCCCCCTTCTTCTCCTGCCTTCAATCTCTCCCAGAATCATGGTCTTTTCCAATGAGTTGGCTCTTCGCATCAGGTGGCCAAAGTATTGGAGCTTCAGCTTCAGCTTCAGTCCTTCAGCTGAGTCCTTCATCAGTCCTTCCAAGAGGCTTTGTATTTTTATATGGAACATCTTTTTGGTCCATGTGAAAAAAAGTTTTTTTGAGTGTTAACTGTTCTCTGACACTTGTGGAGTTGCTCTTCCCATATCCATTATATGGCATGGAAAGAGCAAAACTGTACAAGTTTAAAATTTCATTACAGGAAGCAGTCTAGGGTACCATGAGCAACATGTGGCTCAGTTCTGCAAGGAGTATTTTCAAACTGCAAGAAAGAGTATTTTAGAATATCAAGTTCCATGATTGCAGCTTGGTTACCACAAGGATAACAACAGTCTGGAGCACTGAAAATCGTTACTCCATTTAGGTCATGGCACCAGTTATATTCCTCCATCACCAGCTGATGAGCTCTAGACACCAAAGTGAGGCCATTGACATGATTAAATGTCTCAGAAATATCTTGTCCCAAGGTGTAACCAGCTCCTCGAGGAGATATAACCCAACCTCCACCGTTCATCTGGATCTGACCACAGCAAGTCACACACTGGACCCTAATGGAGAACTTCTTGTAGATGACCAAGTGCTCTGATGTGATCCAGTGTTATCTATGGCTGCTGAGTGGTCACCATGTAGACAGATCTGCCCATCCAATAATAGGAAGTGATATCCTATTCAGTGAGAGGAAGATAGTCAAAAAGATCTATAAAATATTTCTAAACATTTGCATTTCTGTAGTTTCTTAAACACGCATCATAGAAACCATATACTTGTGTGATCTGTCTGCAGTCATGATTTCCCCGAAGAAAGGTGATACTTTCATGGTAATGAACCTTAAGAGCTACAAGCAGAGTAACTGTTTTCACTGAATGATATCCTCTGTCAAAATAATTGCCCATAAACAAGTAATTCGTATCTGGTGACGTGCCACCAATTCTAAACAATTCCATGGGATCATGAAATTTCCCATGCACATCTTTACAGACAGTGACTAGACATCGAACGACTTGCACGTTGGATTCTTCTGTCACAATTTCTTTAGCCTTCTGGTGGAGGCTCCTGACCTAGGACTCGGACAGCTGATTGCACTTGTTCAGCTGCTTGGTCCACTGGTCAGCTCCTTGGTGAACACCTTCTCGTCCATGATGCCACCCGCCCAAACCATGCTCCTTCCACACCGCCACCCACACACGGGCCACAAGCACATGCCGTCACCAGTTCCCAGGGTACTTGTGCAGGTACTGGTGGTTGCTTGGTGCTAGCGCTGGCCCTCTAGCTTGACCCTCTGTGCTTGGCCACCAGCCGCTGCCCTCCTCCACTTGCTCTAGCTCCAGAGCTCTGCTATCTGTAATGGTGGCTGCTGGTGTAGTGATGCCATGCACAGTGTCAGGAGGTGGTGGGATACAGAGGAGTAGAAGGGCCGGAACCAGAGCTGCAGAACTGGAGGCCAGTTACTATATGACCAAAGTTTGGGATTAATGATGTAAGGGAAACTTAAGAACCAGACAAGTGTGTTAGTGGCTTAGTCGTGTCCGACTCTTTGCGACCCCATGGACTGTAACCCACCAAGCTCCTCTGTCCATGGGATTCTCCAGGCAAGAATACTGGTGTGGGTAGCCATTTCCTTCTCCAGGGGATCTTCCCAACCCAGGCATCAAACCCAGGTCTCCTGCATTGCAGGCAAATTCTTTACCGTCTGAGCCACCAGGGAAGCCCAGAAGAACCAGAATGGGCCTTAATAGGAAATGTATCTTCTCAAGTGTTTAAAAGAAAAATGATTAAAATTTTGTCAGCAAACAGTTAAGTTCAGAGCAGTAGTTGTGGTTTGAGAAAGACCTGTCAGGACATTTTACCTTTTAAGTGGCAGAAGGTCGTATGGGGTCAAAAGTCGCAGGATGAAGGTAAGGGAGAACATATTGAGAAGACTTACTGGGGAGTGTAAAGTACAATAATAGGCATGATGAGTGGTAAAGGGAAAGAAAAAGGCCTCTGAAGAATGAGATTAACCTTGGGCAGAAGCTGTCCACTTCTGCAGTCAGCAGTTCCTGGAGGGATCCTAAGAATAGTGTTAAATTGTGCCAATGGAATGGCCATCCAGTATTCAGGAAGAAGCGATATATGTCTTTTAAGTTGGAAAACATAACTTCAATACTTTGGAGTTTTGTTGGGTCAATTGCTAACAGTACCTGAAAATCTCTTTTCCATTGAGGCTCAAGGGCAGTTTTTCTCTGATGCCTCTTCAGGAAGCCAAGCCTTCAGGTTTGGGATCATGCAGAGGCTGCTTAGGTGGGTGTTTCAAAAAAAACAGCTGTACTTGTTGGTGATAAAACTGAAGGTATGCGTCCCCTGCTGTAATTAGTGATATCAGCATGTCATAGGGTAGAGTCTAAGATGGAGATTACTTTCCAAATCCGTGGGGCAACCTGTTATTTACTCAGAAGGAGGTAACTTGTGGATCCTAGAGGAGACAGATCTTACTGCTATTAAGGATAATGGCAAGACTTTAGGCCATGGACATTCAAGGAGTTTCTGAGAGCTTTAAATTTTTTGGTTTTGAAATCTCATTAGTTCTCTTCACTTTTCCTGAATTTATGGAAGATAAGGACAGTGCTGTTCCAGGGGATAAGAATAAAAAATTATGTTCAATGACCAGTGTTTTGTATCTGTTTCTTACATAGTAACTGTACAGACAGCCAAAGATTATTTATTAATTAACTTAACATTTTATCTAAGGCCTTAAAGGTAGTCAGGATGTGGAAATTTCAATTTTAGCTAATATGTTAAATTTTTGTGATTTGTAGCAACTTAAGAATTTCATAAAATTAAACTCTTTAAAAATGCATTTGTTATTGTCATTTGTTTGTATATATATTTTCTCATAAAATTATGGAGACAATGGTAACTTACTTAACTCATAAAACCAGTGTAAGAAATTTAGAAAGTTTAAATAATTTAACCTTGGTTTTGTACAAACCAAAATATTGTGGTGACATTATTTTTAAATGGTAAACTAATTTATAAAGACTCTCAATTGTATCAAAATCTCTCCTTCATCTTGGAATTAAGTTCTTTTCTCATAATCAGAATAACAAAGGCTATTATATAAGTACACTTTTCAGTGTCGACAAAAAGAAGCATCATTAATAAGTTTCTTTTCTTGTTTTTAGACATTTTGATGGCTTAATTTGGACTAGAAAAGTGTACATACATATAACAACTGAATGTTTTTTGATCAGTTAATCTTTAAAAATTTCCTAAAGAGGTAAAACAGAGAGAGGGACAAAAAAAATTTAGGAGGGCCCAGCTTCAGACACGGAGAAGGCAATGGCACCCCACTCCAGTACTCTTGCCTGGAAAATCGCATGGATGGAGGAGCCTGGTAGGCTGCAGTCCATGGGGTCGCTAAGAGTCGGACACGACTGAGTGACTTCATTTTCACTTTTCACTTCCATGCATTGGAGAAGGAAATGGCAACCCACTCTAGTATTCTTGCCTGGAGAATCCCAGGGATGGGGGAGCCTGGCGGGCTGCCGTCTATGGGGTTGCACAGAGTCGGACACGACTGAAGCGACTTAGCAGCAGCAGCAGCAGCAGCAGCTTCAGACAAGATTTCCCAGGTGGTACAGTGGTAAATAATATGCCTGTCGATGCAGGAGAAGCAAGAGATTCAGGTTCAATCCCTGGGTCAGGAAGATCCTCTACAGTAGGAAATGGCAACCCACTCCAGTATTCTTACCCTGAAAATTCCATGGACAGAGGAGCCTGGTGGGCAACAGCCCCTGGGGTTGCAAGGTGTTGGACATGACTGAGTGACAGCATGCACAGCTTCAGACAAATGTGAAATTTTATTTTTTAAAGGCTATTTATGTTGCTTTTTGAAGGAGAAGAAAGAATGTATTGATACAGAAACCACATTTTGACAAACAAAAGAAAGAGAAAGAGATAAACAGATATATAGATATTGAGATTACAGCTGGTTGGACAATAACTCAGGCCACTGACAATTTTACCAATCTAAATAAATCTAAAGCTACCATTCATTAATCCTTGAAGTATAGAAACAAAGCTAATATAGTCTCTTATGTTAAAAATATTCTCTTTTTAAACAATTTCCTCATGAGAGTTTCTTCCCTTTTTGTTCTAATGTACTTTTTTTTTTTTTTTGGCCATGCCACAAAGCTTGTGGGATCTTAGTTCCCTGACCAGGGATTGAACCTGGGGCCCTCTAAAGCGAACAGTCTTCATGTTAAAAATTCCCCAATGTGGCCATGGTAATTTCAAATTGACCCTAGAGAAATTATGCCAGGTAGAGAGTATGCTAGTAGGAAAATATGAAGGAGCGGGTGTGTAGCATGGAAGAGTTGCAGTTTTAGATTCAGAAGACCCCCATGAGAACTTCATGAGCCGTCAGGTCGGTGCTTGTGCAATCTTGTTCTTTAGCGCCTGGCTGAAGCCCAACCATTACCCATCAGAAGCTAAATAAAACCTCCTGATTCCAGGCCAATGAAACAAAGTTCTTAGGGGCACAGAGACATAATTTAAGAAGTCTTTTTTTTAAAGTCTTTCTAAGGTTTTAATAGCTTTATTGATGTATAAGCGACATACAATAAACTGACATATACAAAGAGTATAATTTGGTTAATCTCAACATATGCCTGAAGCCATTACCACCATCAAGATGAGGAATATATCCATCACTCTCCAGAGTTTCTTCTTGCCCCTTTATTATCTCTCTGTCCTACCTCCCTGTGCTCCTAACTCCCAGGCAACCACCGATTCACTGTTATTCTAGATCGGTTTTCATTTTCTAGGTTTATATACATATGGAATTATACAGTATGTTTTGTTTTGTCTGGCTTCTTTTACTCAGTATAGTTATTTTGAGAATCAAACTATCCACCCTGCTGTGTGTGTAGTTCATTTCATTTTGTTACTAAGAGATATTTCACTGTATGTAAATACTACAATTGTTTATCCATTTAAGTGTTGGTGGACATTTGTGTTGTTTCTAGTTGGGGCAATCATAAACAAAGCTACTATGAACATTTGTGTTCTAATTTTTATATGAACATTTGCTTTCATTTCTCTTGAGTAAATATTTATGAGCAGAATGGCTGAATCTTACGGTAGATGTATGTTTAACTTTGTAAGAAGCTTCCAAACTGTTTTCCAAAGTGGCTGTGCCATTTTACATTCCCTTCTACCATTATATGAGAGTTTTAGTTCACGGGGTATGGTGAGTCTTTTCAATTTTAGCCATTCTATTAGAAGTGTAATGGTATCTCATTGTGGTTTTAATTTTCATTTCCCTAATGACTAATGGGGTTGAGCATCTTATTATGTGAGCATTTGCCATTTATTGTCTTCACTAAAGTGCCTGTTTAGATGGCTTGCTCATTTTTTAAAATTTATTTTTAATTGAGGGATAATTGCTTTACACTATTGTGTTGGTTTCTGCCATACATCAGCATGAATCAGCCATAGGTATACATATAGCACCTCCCTCTTGAACCTCCCTCCAACATCCCACCCTATTCCACCCCTCTAGTTGTCACTGAGCACTGGGTTTCCCTACATCATATAGCAAATTCCTGTTTGTTTTTAAAAATTTTTGTAAGTCTTTATTGAATTTGTTACAGTATTGTTTCTGTTGTTTTCTATGTTCTGGTTTTTTGGCCACAAGGCATGTGGGGTTTAGCTCTCTGACCAGCGATCAAACACATACACCCTGCATTGGAAAGGCAAAATCTTAACCACTGGACTGCCAGGGAAGTCCCCTTGCTCATTTTTTAATTAGATTATTTTCTTTTCCTTTTTTGGCTGTTCCAGGTCTCCGTTGCTTTCTGAGGGCATTCTCTATTGTGGCGAGTGGGGCCTGCTCTTCATTGCGGTGCGCAGGCTTCTCATTGTGGTGGCTTCTCTTGTTGTGGAGCACAAGCTCTAGGAGCTTGGGCTTCAGCAGTTGCAGCATGTGGTCTCAGTAGTTGCAGTGGAGGAGCGTAGTTGTTCTGTGGCATGTGGAATCTTCTCAGACCAGGGATCAAACCTGTGTCCCCTGCATTGGCAGGAGGATTCTTACCCACTGTGCCACCAGGGAAGTCCACAGTTAGGTTATTTTCCTGTTATTAAGTTGTAAGTATCCTTGACACATTCTGGATACCACTCTTTTATCAAATAAGTGATTTGCAAACCTTTTTTCCCCCAATCTGACTTCACTTTTCATCCTTATAACAGTGTCTTTCAAAAAGTAGTTTTAATTTTGATGAAGTGTAATATAAGTATGTTCTTTTAAGGAAAGCACTTCTGGTGTCATATCTAAGACATTTTTACCTAACCAAGATCCTAAAGGTTTTATTTTTGTCTAGAAGGACAAGGTTTCAACTGACAATCAGTTAAAATAAAATGAAACTGAGAAGGTAGGGTGGGAAGAATAGTCAGGGGAAGAGAAATTAATGCTTGGGAGTGTCCAGGACTTGAGGTTGGAATGCTCACACCCAAACTCACTTGAACAAGATGAAAAATGATGGATGTTCTGTTTATTAAGATAATGTATTCAGGGAGTGTCAAGGCAAAGAACTCATCAGTGACTGGACAAGGCAGAAGGTACTGGTCTGGGGTGTGACCACCCCCTTCATATTGGTTCACTTCAAGGATAACTGTCCTCATGGTAGGTCATGCAATTCGTTCCACTCCACGAAGTAAAATGAACTGAGTTCACAGAAGCCTCCCTCAACAGTGGTGAACTATTACAGAGCTCCATGTGTAGGAGAGACAGTCTCAGGGTAGGCCTTTATTAAGTTATTTAAAAAATTAATATGTAATTGATGCTTTTCATAAAACTTGAAAAATGTGAATTAAGGTTATGAAAATCTAATGAATATTTGTTATAAATAAGATACATTTTTGAAAATATTACATGAAAATTATTCAGTGGTGAATTAGGTTTTAATCCTATCATGTATTTTCCTTCCATTCTTAAGGGTCAGCAAGCATACTGAGGCCTGTAAAGTCCTGGAGGGGAAAAGCCCCAGGACTGTATATCCTCTAGTTTATTCTGTGAATTTGAATTTCTTCAACGTAAAAACAAAGGTTCATCTCTTATTAGAAATACAGACATCAGCATAAACCCAAAGCTTTTGTTAGCTAAAAGAGTGTTATTCGTAGTTTTGGTACCACAACATTTTACCTAGAAATTTACTGAATCAGAAGAGTTATCTATGAATGTGGTGTTGGGGAAAATGCACGGGGAGGGGGAAGAAGGAGGGGAAATGAGAAGGGGGAGAGAAACTATAAAAGATAGTTATCTTTTAACTATCTTCACTAATGATTTACCCAGTGACCTTTACCAAATACATTTTGCAAACATAATGAAAATGTTTATAATGCCCTCGAAATCCCCATGACACGACATAACCTTTATTACATTAATATATTCACATGACTCCAAATAGAATGAATATTGTAAAGAATGTATATTTAAAAGTGAGGCTTGATCTAAGCCCTCCGAGCTTTGTGACTTTAGATAGGATCCATTTCCCTAGTGATTTCTGTCGACCCTATGGTTCCATCTTAACAGCCCAATGAAATTGTGATTTCCAGGTAGAGTCCAATTCCTCAGAGTTCTCTTTGGTCCCTAGTATTGACACAAATCATGAATTTGTGCTTCTAAACATTCAATCGCTCCTTCTTCTTCCTTTCCCCTTACCATCTGTTTTGTTTAATGAATAAGATTTTTTTTATATAAAAGGCACATATGTAAGTTTTTCAAAAGCCCAGATGCCCAAATAAAAAATTACCACACTGACAGCAGTTAGCAGTTTTCATAATTTAATGAAAAAGTATTGGTAAAAAGGTGACATTTGAAAAAAGACAGTTTGTCTTTGAAAACTGGACTATATAAGACAAAATGAAAAAGATTTAACAAGAAGGTTAAGAGGTAATACTTCAAACAACAGCAAAATGTAGCAAATACATTTTGGGGCAGTTGAAATGTATACAGCTGAAGGCTCCTTCATTTATTTAGGAAAATTCTGTAAAAATATTACAACTATATTTCCCTGACTGAAATTATTTTTGTCAATACTATCCCAATGGCATTACATATATGGAATTTGGCTGAAGCACTTTTTTCAATGTTTGCTTTTCTTCCCACTCACTCAAAATTGAAAGGCATGAAAGGACACAGGTTACTGTACTGGCCTTTAACAGAGGAGTTTATAACATAGCTCCACTAGAATGTCATTACCATGAAGGTGTCAAATTATTATCTAACCCAGGAAATGCAAAGAAAAAGTACAGAAACCTAGTGCATAAATTGGAGAAATTATCTTCCTCATTTGGATAATCCATAGCCTTTCCCTTTGTATTCAAATGAAATACAGGACACAGATCACACATGCTATGGCATGTTCACACATGTACACAGGCACAAAAGAAACATTTTGAAGGTGTAGCCAAAGGAGAGGAAAAATACAGAAATTTTCAGAAAAGGAGGAAGAAATAAAACCAAAGAAGGCTATAGAAACAAAAGTGGGAAAGAGGTTTTGAAAACTACTGAGTTTCCCATATTTATGGAGAGAAGGGCCCCTGCCTTTACTGCAGCTGGGATATTTCACCAGGAAGCAACTTTAAAAATCTAAAATGGCCTCATTGTCTGAAAAGTCTCACTACATGTTCCCAAAATAGAAGAAAGAGAACATTAATTTAAGGCTAAGAAAAGTGAGCAGAGTATATATAGTTGGCTTCACATTTTAAAAACTGTAACATTTTCTTCTTCTTTAAATGGGAAGCAGGTATGTTTTATCCTCCACCAACCTAACTATTCTCTTCCTCCCCAGAATTAATCAAGGCTGATAGTTTGGGAACAGAGTATGAGCAACTTCTGAAAAACAGCTCCAGCCTTTTTGTTTTGGAAATTGCCTTGGATTCATAGTTGGTACAAAGCTAAATTATATCCATGTGTTTTTAAACACATGCTTTCAAATTCTGTTTGACAATAAAAATCTGTTTCAAAATTAAAGCAGATAAGAATATTTAACTTCTCTGCACTTTATTATCTTTTAATTATACCTCAATAAAAACTTTATAAACATTAAAGCAGGCATACAAAAACTGTCAGCCAAACTTATTTAAGCCAAACTTATTTGAAAACAGTTAACACAAAAACCCTGACCTGATATAAATCCCTCAGAAATGTTCTCACTTTGGGAAAGGCTCTGGGATCCTTCACAAGCGCCTAAACTGAGAGAATCAGAGCATTTTCCTTGAAAGTATTACTTTTGTAAACACTATCCACAAGTTAGCTTTTTATGCTTGTTAGCTGGGTGAAATAGTTATGAGTGTGTCCCCAACAAGCAAGTCTAGGAACAGGCACTGAACACTTATAAGCATTAGGTGTATTGACTTGGTAAATTAAGATACTGTGAAAGGAACTCAACCTTGTGCAGAGCAAAGGAAGAGGGTAGTGAGTTTGACAGTATCTGAAATATTGGTCCCTGGTCTCTCCCTGAAGAGTGTTTCCAGGTACCAGTGGAGTTAGAAACTTCCTACAGACACCAGGTCTGGGAGTCACATGCTGTAGCTTCAAAAGATAAATAGTTTTAGTGTCTGATAATCATGGTCTCTTGCAAATCCATTAACAATGCATGGACTCTTAATACGTATGTATATCAATGTGTTAATATAATTGGAATGCTGCCCCCAAAGTATTTACTGAGCAAATTACTCTGGTCCCAGCTGTTCTCACTGGCCTCTGGCAAAAAAACCAACAACCACCCAAACTTTTGGACAATATGTAATCCCTATAATGTGCTTGTAAAAACTAGACTTGATACCAGTTCAAAAACTGCAAACCAATTTAGTGTGGAAAAATTTATTCCATCTTACTACAATTCCTCCCAACATATACTATAGTCATTTTGGTGTATGAGTTTTCCCCAATATATGAGGCAAAGGCAAAGATGGAGGTTTTCTTGGAATTTCTAATCACCTCTGCATTGAACTGTGGGAAAGAGGATATGTCTTGCTTTTACCATGGCAATCCCGTTTGGAATCATGGGGAGGATTTTCCCTGTCTGAACTCTCTCTCTTTACCCTGACTTTTTCTTCATTCCCATCACTTTCTGTTTCTGAATCACTCAGCTCCACATCTGGGCAATACCCATCATTCTCCTGATATGGAGCTCTCCCTGCAGACCGCCTAACAAGTTGCTTGCCCCAGAGCTGCTCTTTGGGGTTAATATTCTTGGCTGCCTTCACATAGCGCTGGAGGCTCTCTGTGGTCTTCATCCACTTATTGGTGGCCTCCTTAAAGGACCTGCTGGAGTGCTCTACAGTAGATTTTCTAAGGCTGCCCTGACTACCCAAGTGGGAGCTGAGCATGGGCTCCTGGTCAGAGAACATCTCACCTGAGCTGTCTTTTTGGGTGACATCCCCAGACCAGGTACCCTCTAGGCCATTGGATTTGGCAAACTTGGGGTTAGGTTGATTTTTCCCATTCCCAATGGAAGACTGTCCATGCAGGGCAGCCTGAAGGACCAGAGGCTTTCCCAGAGACTGCCCATGATAGAACTTAGGAGATGGAGGTTTGCAAGCAAGACTGGGATCCTCTGCTTCACTTCTATCATCGCTGGGATTGGTCAGTAAACAGTCAGTCTGGCTCTCTTGTGGATGCTTTGGGTATGACTTCATTCTCATTTCCAGTGAATCTTGAGCCACCTGCATGCTCCTCATATTACAAACAGGGGAGCTGTCATCAGGAGAGAGAGGTCCATGATCAGGCTCTGTGGAGCTGTTACTGCCATCTTCTGTGGCTGATTTGGGCATTTTTAACTTTAAGGTAATTCTTGGTGGTGGGTAAAACAATGAATTTTCTAGTGCATTTGTCACAGGAAGTCCTGAGATTAAAAAAAAAGAAAGGTTTATTTTAACAACCAATCTAAATAACAGCATCTGTTTTCATGCAAATGGAAATAACAAGAAAGTGGGGGCAGCAATACTCATAATTAGACAAAGTATACTTTAAAACAAAGTCTATGACAAAGACAAAGAAGCACATTAAATAATGATAAAGGGAGGAATACAAAAGGAAGGTATTACACTTGTTACCACATATACCCAAATAGAGGAACAACAAATATAAACAGCAAATACTAACAGAGATGAAAGAAAAATTTACAATAATACAGTAATAGTAGGAGACTTTAACGCCCCACTTACATTAGTGGACAGATCACCCAGACAGAGCATTAACAAGTAACAGCGATCTTAAATGACACAATAGACAAGTTGGACTTAACTGATATCTATAGGATATTACATCCCAAAACAGCAGAATACACATTATTTTCAAGTGCACATGGGATGTTTTCCAGGATATATCATATGTGAAGCCACAAAACATTTCTTGGATTATAAGAATTAACATTGTTAAAATGGCCATACCACATTTTTTACAGAATTACAATAAATAATCCTAAAATTCATATGGAACCACAAAAGACCCTGAACTGCCAAAGCAACCTTGAAATAAAAGAACAAAGCTGGACGTATCATGTGCCCAGACTTCAGACTATACTATAAAGCTACAGTAATCAAAACAGCATGGTACTGGTGCAAAAACAGACACACAGATTGATGCAACAGACTAGAGAGCTCAGAAATAAACCCACACACCTGTGGTCAGTTACACTTGCCTGCAACAAAGGAGGCAAGAATATACAATGAAGAAAAGACAGTCTCTTTAACAAGTGGTGCTGGGAAAACTGGACAGCTTCATGTAAAACAGTGAGATTAGAACACTTCCTCACATCATTTACGAAAATAAACTCAAAATGGATTGAAGACCTAAAATGTAATACCTGAAACCATAAAATTCCTAGAAGAAAACAACACTTTTGACATAAATCACAGCGGTATTTTTTTTTTTTTTTTGGCTCTGTCTCCTAAGACCAAAGAAACAAAAGCAAAAATAAACAAATGGGACCCAATTAAACCTAAAAGCTTTTGCATGCAAAGGAAACCACTGACAAAATGAAAAGACAACCTACAGAATGGGAGAATTTTTTTGCAAATGGTACAACCAATGATGAGTTAATATCCAAAATACATAAAACAGTTCATATAACTTGATATTATAAAAATAAGCAACCCAACTAAAAAATGGGAAGAAGACCTGAACATTTTTTGGAAGACATAGAGATGGCCAACAGGCACATGAAAAGATGCTCACCATTAATAACTATTAGAGAAATGCAAATCAAAGCCAGAATGAGATATCACCTCACACCTGTCAAAATGGCTATCAAAACGTTTGCAAATAATAAATGTTGGAGAGGATACGGAGAAAAAGGAACACTTATACACTGTTGGTGGGAGTAAACTGCTGCAGCCACTATGGAAAACAGTAGGGAGGTTCCCCAAAAAGCTAAAGTTAGAACTACCATAGGACCCAGCAATTCCACTCCTGGGTATATACCTGGAACAAAACAAAAACACTATTTCGAAAAGGTATGTGCACCCTAATTTTCACAGCAGCACTATTTACAATAGCCAACATATGGAAGCAACTGAAGCGCCCATGAACAGAAGAATGGATGAAGAAGAGGTGAGATACACACACACACACACACACACACACACACAATGGAATATTACCATAAAAAGAATGAAATTCTACCATGTGCAGCAACATGGATTAACCCAGAGAATATGCTAAGTGAAATACGTCAGCAGCAAAAGACAAATACTTTATGACATCACTTATATGTGGAATCTAAAAAATAATACAAATGATTACCTATGCAAAACAAACAGACTCACAGATATAGAAGACAAACTAGTGGTTAGCAAAGGAGAGAGGGAAAGGGGGAGGGAAAAATTAGGGTATGGGATTGAGAGATACAAACTAGTATGTATAAAATAAACAACAAGGATGTATTGTATAGCACAGGGAATTATAGCCATTATCTTTTAGTAACTTTTAATGGAATACAATCTGTAAAAATACTGAATTACTATGCTGTGCACCTGAAACTAATATAATTTTGTAAAGCAACTATATTTCAATAAAAATATAAACAAATAAAGGCATACATTCTTATAGCAGTGTTCACATACCCACTCTTCCAAATACTGAACAAGTACCTATGTTTGATATGTGCATATAGCAGCTGAAGTTAGCTGAACTAGAGGTTAGGGTGGGAACTGCTACAAGTAGAAAACTTAGCACTGCCACTTTTTGCTGTGTGACTCCCAACCTCTTCACCTCTGTTCTCCTAGTCTGTAAAAATAATCACAAAGACTAGTGTGATGCCTCATACATCCTTTCTGCTCCTTCTATTTCTGAAAAGAATGTCACTAGCAATGGTTTAGAATAGGGCCTTCCTATTTGTGTGTCTGTACATGTGCATGAGTGGGTACCGGATAGCATTCAGAACTTGCCTTAAACACAGTCGGGCTTCCCTGGCGGCTCAGATGATAAAGAATCTGCCTGCAATGTGGTAGACCTAGTTTCGATCCCTGGGTCAGGAAGATCCCCTGGAGGAGGGAATGGCACTCTGGTATTATTGCCTGGGAAATCCCATGGACGGAGGAGCCTGGCAGGCTACATACAGTCCATTGGGTTGCAAAGAGTCAGACACGACTGAGCGACCAACACTTTCCCTTTCTTTTACTCTGAACATAGACATTTCAGATCACACCTTCCAGTCTTCCTAAAGCAAGTCAAATACAAACTCACAAGAATGTAGTACAGGTTTTGGTGGTTCCCATATATTTTATGCCCTTAACTTAAAATAATTTCTTCACTATGAATGACCACCATGGAGGTGTGGGGCAGGTTTTGTAGTGGCAAGGCCCCCAGAAAAGATCATGATGTTTCTGCCAATCATAATATTTCTGCTGTTATGGGCTTGGCCTTGGGAGTACTGGCAACAATTACCTGGTTATATCAACTCTATAATCATATTTAGGACAAGTCTTCCTCTCTCTATTATTCTGAGTGTTCTGAAATCAAAAGGGCACTAGTATCAAACAATTTATTTTTGTATAAGGACTTGTCCTTTGCCCATTACCATCTCACTGCAGCCTCACAAAGATGACATACAGAGAAGACAACTATTAGGTGCCCCAGTGGACATCTGTTCCCTCAAGGTCCAAACTGAACACTCAGTCCCCACTTCTATCAGGGCCTGCCATCTGTTGCTGCCACAAGCAGTTATGGGGCTGGGTCCCACTAATCAGAAGCCACATGGTCTAGGGGCCAATTTCCTTGGCACCATGGAGGCTCTTCCTGCTGTCCTCTGGTTCTCCTTGTCTTGTCTATCATGGTACTCTTATGGCTGAGCAGCCCTGCTGTCTCCTCCTACACCATTGTGCCGTGGCCTCTGATCCTCACAACTTTCCATAAGACTTTGATACCTACCTGACACCTTATTTCTGGGTGTCTCTCTTGCTCTATAGCTGGCCCTTGGCAGAAGCTGGGTTCTGCACACATTGCTCAGTGACCCCTAGTTGTCCAGGCTCTGCCACTGACCTCTGTATTAAATGAGGCAAAGGGAGGTTACAAATATCTCTGAATATGACTGTCATCATTACAGCCAAGCTCCTATGCTTAGAGTACTGTAATTATGTTCACTTGTTTCTCTCACCAAGTGGGCAGAGTTCTCTGAAGGAAGGAATTCTTTCTTGCTCACTGCTCTGTCTTCTAGCTCAGCTCTTAGTTCATAGGAGGTGCTCAACAAACATCAGTGAATAAGTGAAAAGATAAGAACCCAGATCTCCTACTAAATTCTGGCTAAGGATATGTCATTAATATAACAGATTGTTAGGATGAGTAATCCTGGAATTAAATGTTTTCCAGAAACTAGGATTAGATCGGATCCTACTGATTTCTAAATTAATCCAATGATTTTAGAATCATTTCATGGCTCCAACTAACAGCCTCCAATATCTGTCTGGGACGTAAGTTATCTGTCCTAGATTTGCAACTCCACCAACTCTACCCTGGGATTTCTTGCCTCATGAGTCAACAGTGAAATGGGCCATGTTACATCATGGTTGGACTAGAACAAATGAATTTAAAAGATTTTTAAGTGAAACAATTGATACAAAATTTATACAGCTTACCTGCAGCAATTTCCTCATTAGCAAGCTTGACTTGCAAACCAAAGATCTGTTCTTGTAATTTGTTGTATGATAGTTTCATTTTTTCTCGTCTGCTTATCATGTAGCACAGGTTTCGGACCTGTAAACCCAACCCCCAACAAATAAGAGAGTTTTGTCATGTTACACAAACCTGACAACTGAACATTGTTTAGCTAAAATTAAGACAAGTTAATTTTAAGTTACATGGGGTGGGGGGCTGAGGAGAGAAGACAGAACCTAAAAGCTGCATAAAGAGAGCTGCTACACAGGTATTCACATGGCACGGTTAATGGTGGGATCATGGTTCCCGTATCAATCAGCAGCACAAGCAAAAGCTCCAAAGCTACCTTCTCAAGTCTACTATTCCTGTCGTGGCATGGGCTTGATATTTATCTGTGCAGTCAGGCTGGGGAACTGAATGATGACTTAACAGTTTAGCTTTCCCTTTAGATCCCTGAGTAAATGGTGGCAATGCTGGATCCAGTATTCTAATGAGTGCTGGACCAGCAGGATAAAAGTCTGCTGGGAAGACTGGAAGTAGCTGTTTTGCTCACACTTTCAGCTCAGTCAAGTTTCCATAGCCACAAGGGTGAAATCCTCACTCTCTCATGCTCTCCCATCTGGACAAGTTACTCAAACTTTCTGTGTCCCAGTTTAATCATCTGAAAATAGGGATAACAGTACCTTCTTCATATGCATGTCAGGATTATGAGTTAATATTTACAAAATGCTTAGAAGAGTGGTACCACATAGTAAGTGCTATATATGTGTGAGCTAAATTTTAAAAAGTGAGTAAAATCAACCTTGCAACACTGGAAGGACTGAAGCTGAACCTCTAATACTCTGGCCACTGGAAAAGACCCTGATGCTGGGAAAGACTGAAGGCAGGAGGAGAAGGGGATGGTAGAGGACAAGATGTTTGGATGGTATCACTGACTGAAAGGACATGAGTTTGAGCAAACTCTGGGAGATGGTGACGGACTGGGAAGCCTGGCGTGCTGCAGTCCATGGGGTCGCAAAGAGTCGTACATGACTGAGTGACTGAACAACAAAAAATCTATTAGTTCCTCTCCAAATTCTGGTAGCAGAGAAAAAAACAAGCCACCATTGCACTTCATTATAAGATTCTCTAGGGTAAACACAGGACCTAACTTATCTTTAAATCCCTACAGTACCTAATTTAGTGTGAGAGTGTGTGAGTGTGTGTGAGAGTGTGTGAGAGTGTGTGAGAGTGTGTGTGTGTGTGTGTGTGTATCTCATGAGTTACACTGAATTATCTGGCACAGAGGCTCTCAACCAGGAGTAATTTTTCACCCCTACCAGGAGTAATTTTTCACCCCTAGATGGCATCTGGTAATTTGGGAACATTTTTGGTTATCACAATTGGGCATGTTGGGGGTTTGCTACTAGCATCTAGTGGGTAGAGGCCAGGGATGCTGCTAAACATTTTACAGTGTCCCCCACAACAAAGAACCATCCAGTCCCAAATGTCAATAGTACCAAGTTTAAGAAACTCTGATCTGGCACTTTCCTAAGCAAAATTCATTTTTTCTTCAGCCTGCAGTCTCGTAAGTGTGTCAGTAAAATATAGCTGAGCCAATTTAGGTTCAACAGTGGAAAAAAAGTAAACCAAGTGAAAAATTTATTTCATATTTAAGGTTCATAAAGCATCTAAGTGAGGATAGACTCTTCTATTCTCTGATGTGTCTAGTAGAATTTCAACTAAGCCCAACATTTGGGGCCACAGTGAAATCAGAAGATAAGCAAGGGCACAGAAGCCTATACTACAACTATAAATGGTTGTTGTTGTTTTTTTTTAATCTAGAAGTGTGGCCTCCATTCCTATGCAGACCAAGACGTATACACTAGGTCATAGTTGGTCACCTTACCCTCTCTAGGTCTTGCCGTAGGTGCATAAACATTCTCATGCGAGTGTGAATACTCTCTTCTCTTGGCTGTACCAGGACATTTTCTTCTTCCTCTTTTGGAGGAAATAATGGCTTATTGAAGTTACTCTTCCGCTTCAGCTTCCAGTAGTTATAGATGAAGTCCACAATTAGCATGGGCAGCCCCAGCTCTGTGGCCACATCTTCCACATTGACCATGGAATAGAACTCCTCCTCTAGCTCCCGAAGCTTCTGTGCCCGCAGACTGGTCTTCTCACTCTTGGCCTGGCTTTGCTCTGAAGCCCTGTGTAGGGGGTACTCAGACTCCCTGAGCTTTTGCCTGCTTTGGCTGTGCTTGAGGCAGTATGACTTGAACTTTACTTCATCCCCCTTATCTAGGATGGTCTTCATTTCTAGGCTGTGCTCGAAGGCACAGGTGACATGGAAGGCAGTGATGCAACTTTTTATTGAGCACTGTGGGGAGAAAAGATGTGTTAAGGCAGCAGGGCTGTGTGGGGAAGAGGAAGCTCTATGTACCTGGGCCTAAACTGAGAGCTCATAGGAAGCAAAGAAAAGACAGGGAGAAAGTTGGTCTTAAACTGACTATGACGGACATCTTACAAGAAAGCCCGGAAATCTACTCTTTTACAAAACAGTAAAAACAGAGGCAAAAAAATTTTTTTTTCCAAACTCTTCTTTAAATTTTAGCACAAGCGTTAAGTTTTTCTGAGAATTCTTCTTTGGCCCCTATAAAGAGTCATGCTGTATTTTTTCTGTGACCCCAATATCACCTAATGGTCCTTTTAAACTACACTTAGAGCATAACAAATGTAAAATTCCTGGCCATGGTTCTAAAAGACAGAAGCTGTGTCATTCATCTTTGCATTGTCATCAACTATTGAACTAACAAGTGCTCAAGAAATGCTTCTGAACAAATGAAAGAAAAACAGAAGCAATATTACTGCCAGAACAGCTACTGGTTCTAAAAAAAGTCACAGGAACTCCAATATTTAAGTAACCTAACTTCTTGAAATTGGTCTTATAGAGCTGTGCTGTCCAACATGGTAGCTAAGGTAGCCAACTGGCTATCTTAAATTACATATAAAATAAAATTAAAATTACATACAATTAAAAATTCAATTCCTTAGTCACACTAGCCACATTTCAATCATACTGGACAGCACAAATTTCCATCACATCATAGAAAGTTCTACTGGACAGTATGGTTACAGACAATCTGGAATTAAGTTTATAATATTCTTCCATTCATAGATGTAACACATTTCTTAGGTACCATTATGGGACATGCACTGAGGATTCACAGGGAGGCAAAGAGAACCTAGCCCATGACTGCTAGACTCTTGTGCTTCAGTTAGTTTCAATTACCATTTGTTATGGCTATGTTACAGTTTTCCTTCCAAAGATTTAACATGCACATGTATTTATATTTTTATGAAAATAAAAGAAGGAAAGCAATGGAGGATCTGTTTCAAAAGATATAGTGGGAATTCCCATGATTAAAGCCAAGTCTCACATCTTTTGGAAGCATGCATCTGGAGGGCAGACTGCTCAATTATCTATATGTTGGGTTTTTGATAACAAAACATAGAGAATGACCTTGGATACGAATAAAGACTAAAAAAATGAAAAACCTGGCAGGCTTCCTTAAAGATTGAGAAATTCAACACTTGAAAATACTGGCAACACAAGAAAAGATATTCAACATCGCTTGTTATTAGAGAAATGCAAACCAAAATAATAGTGAGTTATCACCTCATGCTGGTCAGAATGGCCACCATCAAAAAATTTTACAAAGTATAAATGCTGGAGAGGATGCAGAGCAAAGGGAACTCTCTTGCACTGCTGATGAGAATGTAAATTGATAAAACCAGTAAGGAGAACAGTATGGAGATTTCTTTAAAAACTAGGAATAAAGCTATCATATAACTCAGTAACATATAACTGAGTAATCCCATTACTGCGCATGTACTCTGAAAAACTGTAATTCAAGACACATGTACCCCCAATATTCATTGCAGCACTATTTATAATAGCTAGGTCATGGAAGCAACCTAGATGACCATCAACAGATGAACAGATAAAGAAGTTGTGGTACATATATACAGTGGAATATCAGCCATAAAAATGAACAAATCTGAGTCAGTTGAAATGAGGTGGATGAACCTATAGCCTGTTATACAGAGTGAAGTCAGAAAGAGAAAAACAACTATCGTGTGTTAATGCATATATATGGAATCTAGAAAAATGGTACTGATGAATCTATCTTCAGGGAAGGACAAGACTACAGGACTGTCTTGTGGGCGCAGTGAGGGAAGGAGAAGGTGTGAGGAATCGAGAGAGTAGCACTGACATATATACACACTACCATGCGTAAAATAGATAGCTAATGAAAAGCTGCTATATAACACAGGGAGCCCAGCCCAGCACTCTGTGACGACCTAGAGGGGTAGGATGGGGGGCTGGGAGGGAGGCTCAAGAGTCAGGGGATATATATATGTGTGTATGTATACACATACACACATACAAACACTTATGGTTGATGTGTTGTATAGCAGAAACCAACACAACATAGTAAAGCAATTATCCTCCAATTAAAACAAAGAATACTGGCAACCACCAAAGCTTTAATGGGAGCAGATTCCACTTAATCTAATTTCACAGGATAAATAATTCCAAGGATGAACAACAATTCAAAGATCATCTTATCCAACCTCATACGTGTTATTACTTGTGAAAGTAGTGAAAGTGTTAGTTGCTTAGTCGTGTCTGAATCTTTGCGACCCCATGGACTGTAGCCTACCAGGCTCCCCTATCCATGTAATTTTCCAGGCAAGAATATTAGAGTGTGTTGCCATTTCCTTCTCCAGGGGATCTTCTTGAACCTGTGTCTCCTGAATTGCAGGTGGATTCTTTATTGTCTGAGCAACCAGGGAAGCCCATTATTATTTGTACTTCCTGTAAAGTACCCGATTTTCTACCTAAACTGCCCCCTACCCTCAACTCCTACTTTTCAGTTAAGTGGTACTCTAGCCACCTACTGCATTCCTAAAACAGCCCACCCCAACTTAGCTTAACTGGAAGAGTTTGTTCCATTACACTGAAATTTGTATCCTTAAGAAAAGCCTCATGAAAACAAGGATGATGAAAAGCCCAGACTATACTTTTATCTGGATACCTTCTGTTATCCCTTGACTAAGAAACTAACTGGTCGTTTAAAAAACAAGTAGCAAAAGGCATTCCATAGGAAAAGGTTAAAAATGTTGGGCATAGTGCTCTTCTGCTGTTTAATAGACAAAAATGAGGGAAGAGAAAGCAAAAGGAATGTTTTCTGTTCAAGGAGATGAGTGTGTGACATAAAACTACTACTGATGGGAAGCTAGAAACAGATCTCTCTCAGATCAAATTTATAAAATGTAGAGACATAAATATAAATTACTCAAAATAAAAGACAATAACATGAACAAGAATTGGGTACATAGATGAAAAATGAAATGTCCCTAGGAAATTGCCATAAAATCCATCTAGTTTCAAAAAAGGTCATTCTAAGGTCATACTCAAAGCTGGAAGTCCACATACTTATCTTGGTGATAAAGGAGAAATGCTAACCAATCAAATAACTTTTTACTTTTTTCCAAAAATATATATTTGGCACATTCTATTAAACAAAATGCTTTTGTAAATATCTCATTTCTACTGTAATCACTTAAGGTGAGAGGGGTGGTGGTGTTTTAATGCCCATTTAAAAGGAACAGCTTTACTGAGATATAATTTACACACCACAAAACTCATCAATTTTAAACATTTCAATTTAAAATTTAAATTAAATTCAATTAAAAACATTTCAATGTTTTTAGTGTATTTACAGAGTTGTACAACCACCACCACTATGTAATTCCACTACATTTTCATCACCCCCAAAAGAAATCTCATTTCTATTTGCCACTCCCTGTTCCCAATCCCAGCCCTGAGCAACCACTAATCTACTTTGTGTCTCTATAGAAATGCCTAGTCTGGGCATTTCATGTAAGTGGAATCATAGGTGGCAGTTTATATCTGGTTTCTTTCTTAGCATGTTTTCAAGGTTCATCCATGTTGCAGCATGTATTAGAATTTCATCCTTTTAAAAATATGGCCAAATAATATTGCATTATATTGGATATACCACATTTGTTTATCCACTCTTCAGTTGATGGACATTTAGACTATTTTTACTTTTTAGCTATCATGAAATAATGCTGCTATGAAGATTTGTGTACCAGTTTTTGTGTGGACATATGTTTTCATTTCTCTTTGGTAATGTGCAATAAAAGATTAACTTTGCCAAAGAAAACTTTGGCCCTTTGCCTCTAGCTCCTGAGAGGTAACCTCTTAACCTTCAGAATGTCCTGTCTGATAAGAGTGTCTTTATTTACCTGGAGGCCTTGGGCCATGTCAGATAGTCTCTGCTAACAATGTGATTTATGGTGGAGGCTCTGAGTCATGTGGTATCAGCCTGACTTTTGGAGGGACTGGAGAGACTAGAGACTAAGTCCAGCTATGCAGGTGGTCAGTCATGTCTACATGACCAACTCCTAATAAAATCTCTGAACACCAAGGTGGTTTTGCTGGTTGGCAATACTCTGGGTATTATCATACATCAGTGCTGAGAAAAATAAGCACTGTCCAAAAGATTCCTCTTAGAGAGGAAACTGGAAGCTCTGTGCCTGGTCTCTTCTGGATCCTGCTCTATGTACCTCTTTTGCTGATTTTAATCTGTATTCTTTCACTGTAATAAACTATGACCATGAGTATAATTGTTTTTTGAGTTCTGTGAGTCCTTCTAATGAATTATTGAATTTGAGGGTGGTCTTGGGGACCTCAAACTTGTAGATATATACTTCGAAGTGGAATTACCAAGACATATAGTAACTCTATGTCTAACTTTTTGAAGAATTGCCAAACTGTTTTCCACAGTAGTTATGCATTTTACATTCCCACCAGCAACACATAAGTGTTCTAATTTCTCCACCTTCTTGCCAATAACTGTTATTGTCTGCTTTTTTGATTATTACCACCCTAATGAGTATGAAGTAATATCTCACTGTGGTTTACTTTTAAAGGGGTTAAGAAGAAATAATTTTCTACTTATTTTTCAGAAATTACAGAAGAGATATGAGTTTTTGAAATACTTTCATTAGAGGGAAAATGCTATCCTTACACGTTCACATTTGTAAGGGGAGTTGGAGTTTCTTGTGGGATGAGAATTGAATCAGATAGGGTGGTTAGAATAAAAATCTTTGAAAAAGAACACCAGAGACTGATTTAGGAATTAAATTGTTTCTTGCCTCTTTAAAGAAATATTTTATTCCTCACCCTAAAAGAAAACAGTGTGTACTCCTCAAAAGCAGATAACATCTGCGCTAAACACCATGGGCCTGGTGCATTTGTCCTCAGCAGTTTTTATCCTGCTGTAGGACAGTGTCCATTTGGTTGCCCTTAATACCCAGTAATCTGTGAACAGACAAATGGGTGATATCAGAGCAATTTTCTCAAAGTCTGGTCACTGACACCATGTCATAAATGGTTCAAAGTCAGCCTACAAAACTTATTTAGCTGTTATGTACTTAAACTCTAGCACCAACAATAGCCATCAGTCCTTCTGATCTCTCATCCCTAAGGGTCTGCAAGGTCTGATGGGTGATGTCACTTGAGTGTTATTTAACTTTTCTCATGTTTGTATCTGGCCTCCCTTAATAGACTATATATGCCTGAAGGCAAGAACCAGAAATATCTTAGAACAGGAACAATCTGTACTCACAAATAAAATTTGGAATATATGAAAAAAATATTAAGGTGCTTTCCCTCTTATTTTTTTTGGTGCCCTTTAATCTTAATATTTAATTTCCTTCTCTACTAGTACCACCTTTAATAGTCACTGAGTAGACATACTTGCATTTCCCCACTTGTCAAAGATTTTCACTTGTTTTAAAAAAGTTCACTTCCCTCATAGTCAAAAGCTGTTTACTGTTAGCCTAACAGTAAACTCCTGGCTGCCCACCAATTTATTCTGACTTCAATATATATGCATGTAACTCCAGACATGCCCACATTCCTTTACTGTCAAAGGGGGCACCTATACTAGCACCAAATGTTTAATGATTCTATTCAGTTTGGCTGGATGAATGCCGGGACTTTACATCAACAAAGTCAGATTGATGCCAGGAAATAATATTAATATGAACAATAACAACAAATACAATTACTAGTACCACAAATATTTACTGAGTATTCAGTATCTGTTAGGCACCGTGTTAAGTTCTTCACCACCTCCTTAAGCAGGTACTATTTTATCATCTCCATTTGTAGTTGTGGAAACTGAGGAACAGATCTGGTAGGTAACTTCCTCAAGACTACATAACAAACAAGAGATGGAACCAGGATTTGGACCCCAGGAATCTGGCTTCAAATGTCATATTTTTAACAACTGTTCTTTCTTTCTTTTTCCCTCAAGGAAGGCCTAAAACATCTAGATTTAGGCTTAATGGGGCTTGAAGATAAGATACATAAGGACCCTAAAGGAATTCTGGAAAGGTGGCAGATGGACTGTGTGTCCATGGTCTAGGCAAAATTTGGAGCTGTCTGGGATATCTGTTTAGAACCCAGTCTTTAGGATCTGTTCCAGGATTACCAGAAACTTTCATCCTCAGAAGAAAGGTTCTAGCTCCCAGATATGGAGGCTGTAGATAGTGGCTAGTCTAGACCCCAAAACCACCAGTGTAATATTCTATCCTTGCCGAATGAATGTTTCCAAATCCAAAGAAGGGGAGAGATGTGGGTATTCCCCACTGCTGGAAGGTAGGAAGAATAAATACAATTCACAGTTAAGAAATCTCTATGAAGAGTTTATAAAGCAAAGTACTCGAAATGTGTGACTAATCACAAATACCCTTAAATAAACCTCTGAAAAACAATGATGCTAATAAAACTTGACCCCCACCCATATTCGGCTTATACTAATAGAGTGTGCTTTGTTTTCCATAGCTGATATCTAGTTTTACTGTGGCAAGTGAAAGTGAAGTCGCTCAGTCGTGTCCAACTCTTTGTGACCCCGTGGACTGTAGCCCTCCAGGCTCCTCCATCCATGGGATTCTCCAGGCAAGAATACTGGAGTGGGTTGCCATTTCCTTCTCCAGGGGATCTTCCTGACCCAGGGATCAAACCCAGGTCTCCCGCATTGCAGGCAGACGCTTTAACCTCTGAGCCACCAGGGTTTTACTGTGGCAAAAGAGACCAAAACCCCTTTTCCCTTTTAAGCCACCATTAAGTTAATTCCAAACTGGTAAGTAATTTAGAATCGTGTTTCCTGTATGGGAATCAAAAGCAGTAAACAAATACAGTATATTGGTATAAGCAGAACATAGGTGGAGAAAAACACAACCACACTTCACAAGGTCACCTGCAGTTCACTCTCCCTCACCTCGGGGGAAGATTTTTAATGCAGCCTGGCACTTAAACTGGACTTTCCCAAACCAAAACACTATTTCACACCTCTTCTCTCCCCAGACTGGAGACTTCACCCACATCCTAACTCTCAGCTGATGATTCTGTTTCCTGCCTCACTGAGGAAATTACAACAATCAAAAGAGCACTATGCAGATTCCCAGCAGCACACCTACTTAATACTGTGCCTACATACTCTGCCTTTGAGTCTGTTACCCGGGAAGAACAATCTGTGCTCTTACCTGAAGCCGCCCCTCTCTCACCTACTGAAAAACCTCTATCCAACAGTTTTTCCTCTGGGTCACTCTCTTTGCATGCATACTGTTATGTTCTATATGTTAACAAGCAAACATACAGTGTTAACTGTTAGTCGCTCAGTCGTGCCTGACTCTTTGTGACCACATGGATTGCAGCCCACCAGGCTCCTCTGTCCATGAAATTTTCCAGGTAAGGATACTGGAGTGGGTTGCCATTTCCCTCTCCAGGGTATCTTCCCGACCCAGGGATCGAACCTGGGTCTCCTGCACTGCAGGCAGATTCTTTACCGACTGAGCTACAGTAATACACAGGGAACTGGTTCTAGACTTCCTGTGGGTACCAAAATCCATGGATGCTTAATCCCTTATATATTGATAAAACGGCAAAGTATTTACATGTAACCTATGCACGTCCTCCCATACTTTAAATCATTATAAAAGCTAATACAATGCAAATGCTATGTAATAGTTATCTGTGCAAGGCAAATTCAAATTTCCTTTTTGGAACTCTCTGGAATTTTTTCTGAATATTTTCAATTTGCCATTGGTTGAACCTGTGGATGTGGAACCTGTGGAAACAGAGGGCTGACCGTACACACTTGTTATTTCTTCCATCTTTTTTTTTCCCATTCTATTTTATTTTTTATTTATTTTTACTTTACAATACTGTATTGGTTTTGCCATACATTGACATGAATCTGCCACGGGTGTACATGAGTTCCCAATCCTGAACCCCCCTCCCACCACCCTCCCCATATCATCTCTCTGGGTCATCTCAGGGCACCAGCCCCAAGCATCCTGTATCCTGTATCAAACCTAGACTGGCAATTCGTTTCTTACATGATAGTATACATGTTTCAATGCCATTCTCCCAAATCATCCCACCCTCTCCCTCTCCCACAGAGTCCAAAATTTCTTCCATCTTAAAGAGTGAACTTCTTTTCCCCACTTTTCCATACCTCCTACTCTATTTCTTTGCCCTGACCTTTGGCAATGTAGCTTTTGCCATCACTACTCCACCTAAATTGCTCATCCAGATTACTAATAATCACATTGCTAAATTCAGGGATCAATTTGTAGTCCTCATCTTACTTCAGCAGTATTTTTACATCACTGATCATTTCCTTCTCCTTGAAATGCTTTCTTTCCTTGGTTTCTAGGCTACTACACTCTCTTGGTTTCCTCCTGTCTCCCTGATGACTTCTCAGTCTCCTCTCCTCTCTCTCCCTATTCCCCCAACTACTTAACACTGGAATGCTTCAAGGTCTAGTGCTTGGTACTATTCTCCTCTCTATCTACACACACTCACTCAGTGAACTTACCCAGTTCAGGGTAAAGATATCTACAGGACAATGACTCCCAAATTTATGTCTTCGGTCCAAAACTTCCTCACAAGTCCCACAGACAATCATCAGTCTGACATTTCTACTACGATATCTGATAGACATCTCAAACTCAAATATCTAAAACTGAACTCATGTTGATCTTTCCCTCCACATCTCTTCTAACTGGAGATTATTCCATTCAGTATATGGAAACTTTACCCTTCTCCCTGTTTGGGCCAAAGTCTGGAAACATCCCCAACTCCTATCTTTCTCTCTCACCATGCGTCCTATTCATAGCTAATCCTGTTGGCTCTATTTTCAACATTCATCCAGAACCCAATCACTTTTCACCACCTCCACAGGGCTATCACTCCAGACAAAGCCACCCCAGCCATCTCTCAAGGATTACTGTAAAAGTTTCCGAATTGCTTTTCTCGTTCCTAACCTCCCCTCCTCACAGTCTACTCCAAATAAGAAGCCAGAGCGTCTATTTTTGTTTGTAACATTTTACTATGGAAAAATCTACATAAAGGCATAGAGAACACTCATTATATACTCATTATCCAGCTTTGATAATTAATGTATGACCTATCTTGTTTCATTTTTAACCTCTGTAGTACCCTGCTCTCCAGACTGTTTTGAAGCAAATCTTAGACATCATTCCATAGTGATCTGTTAAAAATATAAATCAAATTATGTCACTCATCTGCTCAAAACCTGCCAAAGCTCCCCCTTTAACTGCTGAGCAGAAACAAAAGATCTTTTTTTTTTTAATCTTTTGGCAGCACTGTGTGGCATGTGGCATCTTAGTTCCCTTGAAAAGGGACCAAACCCATGCCCTTTGCCTTGGAAACTTGGAGTCTTAACCACTGGACAGCCAGGAAAGTCCTCAAATAAAAGACCTTATAAGGGCCCTGGGAACCCTTCACCATGGGCTTGCACACCATGGCCTGCAGACCAAATGCAGCCAGCTGCCTGTTGTTTTGTGGCCCAAGAAATAAGAATAGGAGCTTAAGATGGTTTTTACATTTTTAAAAAGTGGAAAACAATCAAAAGAAAAAGAATATTTTATGACAAAGTGACTTTCAAATTTTAGAGTCCATAAATAAAGTTTTATTAGTATATAGCCATGGTCATTTGCTTAAGTACTGTCTATGGCTGCCTTTGTGCTATAAAGACAGAGATGACTAATTGTAACACAGAGTATATGGCCCGAAAAGCTTAAATATTTACTACCTGGCCCTATACAGAAAAAAGTTGCCAACCCTTGCCCTAACCAGTCAGGTCCCTGTATAATCTCTCTGATCTTCTCTTCCTACACACTCCATTACAGTCTCACTGGCCTCTTTCCTATCACTCAGACAGGCCAAACACACTCCTGTTTCAGGGCCTTTGCACTGGCTGATCCCTCTACTGGGAACATTTTTACCCCAAATATATGCAGTGTCTTCTCTCACCTTCGAGTCTTTGCTCAAATGTCACCAACTATGGTGAGTCTTACTCTGACCACTTTATTTAAACTTGTAGTGTATGCCCCCTGCCTGACAATCCCCATCTTCTTTCTATACTTCATATTTTGGCACATTTTCCCTTTCCATAGCACATACTGTCTTATAATGTGCTATTTAGTATCTATTGCTTATCACTGATTTCTCTCAAATCAAAATGTAAGTTCCCTGGTGCAAAGTTCTTTTTTAGTCCATTGATAAATCCAAAGTGCCTAGAACAATGCCTGGCACACAATTAGGCACTCAAATATTTGTTGAATAAGTGAAATTCCTAATAATCAAAATTTTAAGAGACTTTTATGATCACCACAGCAGCATACATCTCTACTTCACTGATCCATGTATCAACACAATGATAATTGAAGCATGGCAGGTACCTCACAGAAGAAATTCTCCACCTGATACTGACCACAGTGAGGTAACAAGAAAGTCAACATTGTTTACACCAAAGAGTTGCTGAAATCTCTTACCCAAGCCACTGCTGCCAGTTGTTGGCATAGCTACGAATGCATGATAACTATAATGGAGAGGCTGGCAGATAGTTACCTAACAATCAAAGGACATTATTTAAAGTATACATTCAGTGGCTCCTAAACCAAGGAAGAAGAAAAGTTGAGCTATGCATCCTACGTAGCTGCTATTTCTCCAGTGGCTTTGGATGCTGATCAGCATTTGGGAGATAGTTGAGGTGGTATAGCAAAGGTCCAAATAAGAGAGATTAGCCAGAAAGAAATACATGGGGTGTGGAGTCTGGGATCAAGGCATGACAAGATAATGATGGCTGAATTCCCAAGGAGAGTCATTATGTAGAAAATGGAGACAGTCACATACACACAAAAAAACCCAAAACATGTCTAGTTTGGGCCATTCAGAGAAGTCCACCAGAACAAAGCAACTGGAATGATGAAAAGTGTTATTGAATCTTTTCATTGCTTAACACTACTTGCTGGAAACACCAGAGTCAGAATTTTGAAGCCAGATTATCCTTTGCTTAGAACTTAATGCTGGTTCATGAAACTACATGCAACAGAGGAACTGGAAGGGGAATGTTGAAACAAGTAAAATGATGAATGTATTTTCTTTTATTACCTCAACAAGAAAGCTGAGAATTAGCTATTATATATCTGTATTTTAACAACCATATTTTAAGCCACTACTTTCATTTAGTAAACTCATAGTATACTAAGCAGAGATATTACAAAAGTAAAGGTAGTATAGATGTATTACAAATTATCTGTTATAAAAAGGTGTTGGATCTGTTAAGATTGAGAAAAACTAAGACTTCATTGGAACTTCATTAAATCTGTAATTTACTCAGTAAAAAAAATTAAGTCTTAATTTGGAAAGACCTTTACAAAATCCAGAATCTAAACTCAAAGTAATAAAAACAAACCCACTTCAGTGCAAATGAAAAACCCACTCCAGAATGTTTTTTCCATCCATCTATTCATCCATCTTCCACCTATCGATCTAATATTTATTGTCAATCTGCCATGTCAGGGGTTTGGAGGATCTAAGGATGAAACAGTCCAAGCTTGCAGCCTCCTAGGGAAGCTAAGACTTGTAGGTAAGTAACTACAGTACAGGGCAGAATGTGATAATATGGTGTGTTTTTTCTCTCATCACAGTCATGATGCCAATTACTAACTGCTGTAAAAAAATCATCCTTTAAAGCAGCAAATATGGGGGAAAATGCAGGGAGAACAATAAGGACAGTAAGTAAATTAATGGATATAAATTCAATGTGCTATTATAAAATGACTTATATGGTAATTATGAAAACATGGAAAATACTTTTTTTACTGGGGAGAATGCATATTACATTTAATCTATGATACAATTAAATACAGTTATAGTTATTCAATGGGCTGACACTGGGCAGGCATTCTCCTTCGTGCTAGGGAAACAATGATGCATAACCTTGGCCCTCAAGAAGCTCGTATCTGGGGAGCAATCAGGAGGGAACTTAGAAAAGCATAAAAAGGCAATGTGTTAATGCAGTAGACCTGATGGGAATAGTTTTCCTTAAACAATTTCCTCCTTATACTTGCTAAAGTGCTATAGTTAAATAAAATCAGCCGGAATTTTTTTTTTTTTTAAAGCAAGACAAAGTATGCAGTCCTGTCAAATGTTAAAATGAGTTTAAAAATCTACAAGAAGAATCAGATAGCAAGAAACCTCATGAAACACCTAGAGACACTGTCCCTAAACTATGACATCATATGGCCCCCTTTCTGTGAAGAAAGTGAACATGTAAACCTAACTGCAACCAGCCTGTAGCTCCTATGCAAGAGGTCTGGGGAGTGGAAGGTCAGCCCTTCCTCTCTTCTTGCCAGGAAAGCCACCTTATTACATTTGGAATAAAAGGTGAGATGACATTCTGGAAAACTAGATTACGAAGGATCAATATTTCTGCCTTTTCTGGGTGTGACTGGCCATTCTCCACCCCACCCCACCCCCAAATGCTGCTTTTGGGTACGCCAGCTACAACTTCTACTTCAAACAGCTAAATTTCTATGCCTCAGATGTCTCAGAAAACTCTACTTGCACTACCATATGCAACAACTGTGCCTTTGAGAATGACTTTCAAGTCTATCAAACCAGAATTTATCCATTTAGATGCATCTTTCCTATTAAGTGAGTTGCACTTAGTCCAACAACAGAATCATCTGTCAAACTGCCCTGGAACCTAAGTCGTCCATCCTCCATGGGTAAGTCACACAAGAACACGGACCTGGTTGTTTAGAAGTTATGGCTTGTTTCCACCCAGGATCATCTAGCTTCAGAACTCACCTAATTCATCAGATCTGACAGCAAAGGATGGAAATTAACTACCACTATGGCTACTGAGAAGAATAAGCTGAAGGGTCCAGCAGCACCATTCAAAAAACGGTTCCAGAAATGGTCTGCACAGTAGCAGAGCTCCAGAAGTGAGTGGGAGGTGGCTTCCTGAGTAAGCTTTCAGTTAGCAGGATGCTCTAACTGGGAGGGTAAGTTTGGCTAATTTGGTGTTAACCCACTCAACCACTTTTCATTGGACTTACCTGTATACAAGCACCTGTCTTCAACTTGCACAGGCTGCAGACTAAGGCCCACCGACTGGGCGGAATATGGGAGATCTTTGTGATTGGTTCCATTCTCTCAGGACAAGCAATGCTGACCTACAAATAAAACACCACCATAAGGCAGAAGGCACCAAGGCATGCAGAAGTACCTTTCACAAACCGTGAGTGGTATTACTTGCAGCTCAGAACATCAAAACAATGAGGTGAGCCATATCTCTTAAGGTTATTATGGAACTAAGAATAAATGAAACCTGTCTCTAGTCACTGCTCAGGCCTTCAATCATTTCCAGTAATATAAACAATTCATATACAGGAGGAGAGGGCAGAAGTAGAGGCTAAGCATGGTTACCTTAATGAATCAAAGATATCTACACTTTACTTAGGAACCAAAGAAAGCTACTGAGGAAAAGAATTAAGATTCACAAAATCTAGCACCTCTTACATGTTTGAGATGGTGCCACACGCCTTGTTTTTTTCATTTAACTAATGAATGATGAAAAACAGTGGCAGTGACATAATATTATTGGACAGTAGTAGCAATCTGCAGCACATAAGTAGAAAAGATGAGGATGCTAACATTTTAAAATCAGTCTTTAAAATCATGTAACTATTACCAGCTTAGTCTATTCTCCCAGCCAAAGTAGCTTGCTTGCTTTGTTTATTTTTTTTTCTTTTTTTTTTGCCATGCCACGTGTACAGGATCTTAGTTTCCTGATCAGGGATTGAACCATGCCTCCTGCAGTAGAAGTAGAGTCCTAACGATGTACTCAAAGTAGCTTTAAAGTGAAACGAGTCTTTGAGAGAGTGCTGGAAAAAATGCTTTTTAAAAAAAGATGGAAATTTGTGTGTGTGTGTGTGTGTGAGTGAAAATAAGGGGTCAAGCAACTTCTGGTAAGAAGTGTTTTCTTTTCCTTCTCTTTAAAAATATATAATGCGTGTTTAAAAAATTTTTTAAATATAAATTTATTTATTTTAATTGGAGGTTAATTACTTTACAATATTGGTTTTGCCACACATCAACATGAATCCACCACAGGTATACCCATGTTCCTGAACCCCCCTCCCTCCCCATACCATCCCTCTGGGTCGTCTCAGTACAGAAACAACTTTAAAAAAGTGAAGGACCATTGAACAAGGACAGTCAAACGAGTACAAGTTCCACCCACATCAAGAAAGCAACAGTAGAAAGATCAGGGACATCTTGAACAGGCCCACAGGTACTAAAAATCAGGTACTAGAACCCATAAGAAGGTAAATGGTGAGAAAGCGTCTTTTGAAAAAAACTCTGAGTCATATTCCAGACTTTTAACATTTTTTTCAGACTTTTAATATTTTGAAAGAATCTGCTTTATTAGGGAATTTGCTACTGGAAATTAGTGATTCTATGGCCAGAAACCTCAGGGTTCATTTCACTTGTCTATTTAGCTGGATGTTCTTAGTAAGAAAAACAAAACCACTACTCAAATTAAAAAAAAAAATACTGACTTCTGTATCCATAAGAGGGCTTCCCAGGCGGCGCAGTGGTAAAGAATCCGCCTGCCAATGCAGGTTTGGTCTCTAGGTCAGGAAGATCCCCTGGAGTAGGAAATGGCAACCCTCCAGTATTCTTGCCTGGGAAATCCCATGGACAGAGGAGCCTGGTGGGCTACAGTCCATGTGGTCGAAAAAAGTCAGACTCAGCACACATATCCATAAGAATACCTATGTACCTAGGATTTTCAGTTCAGAAGTTGCAGCTTGCAGGCTCTAGAGGATGCGGGTTTGGTAGTTGTGGTACACGGGCCTAGTTGCCCGTGCATGTGGAATCTTCCTGGACCAAGGATTGAACTCATGTTCTCTGATTGAACCCAAGGCAGGCAGACTCTTCATCTCTGGATCACCAGGGAAATCCAAGATATGGTACTTTTAAGGTAAGTGAAAAGTGAAAGTGAAGTCGCTCAGTCGTGTCTGACTCTTTGTGACCCCGTAGACTATAGCCTACCAGGCTCCTCAGTCCATGGAATTTTCCAGACAAGAGTGCTGGAGTGGGTTGCCATTTCCTTCTCCAGGGGATCTTCCCAACCCAGGGATCGAACCCAGGTCTCCCACACTGCAGGCAGACACTTTACCATCTGAGCCACCAGGGATTACTTTTAAGGTAGGTTTTACCTTAAAAATATCTGCTGCTTATCCCCTCTTCTCTCATCCAAATGTATCCAATACCACTGGTAGTACCACCTATAAATTAATTAGCATGGGCTCACATGCATCCAAGAAGGATGTGACAGAGGTCAAGGTAAACCATTATCAACTCAAAATCATGAGCAGGCATGAAGCATCTCTATGAAGCCTGAGTCAGTTTGAATGTTGAATGTTTGAATGGCTCACAGACCTGGATGAATTCTTACCTCTGGAATCCATAGGGCACAGCTGACATGAGCCCATTTAGTCCCTGTTTTGGTGCTCTTCATGGCTCCACCTTTCTTTGGACATAATAGACATTGTGGATGAATGCCCAGGACACAGGAGCGACACAGCCAGCTGCCTTCTGGGACCTTGAGGATGCCGTAGCAGGCCTGGAGGCACGGGAAGGAGAGCAGGGAATGGTTAGCATCTACTTACTGGGCCAATGTCTGCTCTGGTACATGGTCACTGAGTACCCTCCACTTTTAGGAGAAAAGGTCAAACAACCTCATATCCAGGATTTAGTAATTTTAAAACACTTGAAATAAAAAGCAACTTCTAGTATCTGTTCTAAGATCAGTATGTCTCTCTATGAGAATTGATTTAAGGGCAACAGAATAAGACTAGAAGGATATACACACAAAGGTTAGCCCAACTGTTATGAGTGTTGTGATTACATTTTTTTTTCTTTTTTGCCTCCATTTTCTAAAGTTTTCTCAATGCTTATGTATTATAATCAGTCAGTCATATACGTACTGAACAATGTCTGTATGTCATGCACTGTTGTGATCAAGGAAAAAGTGTTAGGAAATAAGCAGAATGACACTTCTGAAAAGCAAATGAGCTAATGTTAAAGAGCCTGATAGTGCCTGGTCCATAAAAAAGCACTCTCAACAAATTGGAGCAATTACTTGCTTCGGTTGAAGAAAAAGGGACTTAATGGATCCTAAACCAAACACAATATTAGACTAATCACAATACTCCATAATGACTTCTTGAAGCCACTTCAAATTCCTTACAGAATAAAGATGGATAAATAAATAAATAAACTACTATGGAGGGGAGGGAGATTAGATTGGGTAATATTTTAGATTTCCTTTTCACTACCTCTAATCTCACCCATCCTTCCCCCTTACTGCTTAATCCTGACCATTAGAGACTATAGCTGAGGGCCACTTGGCTCCCCAGGTGGCCTAGCACACCTTTACCAATGATTGATTCACCATTGCAGATTCAAAGTCTGTGCCTGCCCCAGAGAGTTCACCCAAAGCTCAGATTCAACAGTCATTATCATGTTAGCCCCCAACTAGCCTAGCCCCCTTTCCAAACTCTATCCATATCACCACCATACTTTGCAGCTTCCAGATCCAAATTCCTTGATCCCTATTATCCACTTTCCTTCATCTATTGTCCCCTGGGCTTGCTAATATTCCCTTCAGAGTGGTCACTAGACTCTGACCACCTTCTCCATCTCCACCACAACTACTCCATCAAAGTCCTTATTCATATCATGCCTGGACTGATTTATTTCTAAATTCTCTTCTTTTTCCTTCATACCTTCAATCCTTCTATTTGGCTGCTATAGTTTTCATACCAATGCACAGCAATAAAGCCTCTAAAATCTCCTTCTGCTCCCACCCCCAACCCCATCTAAAACCAGGGGTTGGCAAACTACTTAAGGCCCATTTCATAAGGGGTACTTGGTCAATATCATGTATTCTTCTCTAACTGTTATGTTTTATCTCCTCAGTGATACTGTAAGGTCCCTGGGGTAGGTTCCTTATCATCAGTTTATCTGGATGGCTCTCTATGCTGAGCTTGAGTAGGTGGTTTGGTAGAACAAATACATTTAACTCAAGAACTGAAGCTGGATTCTAACTAAGCTGCTCTCACAAAAGCAGGACATCATTTTATAAGGTCCCTAACCTTCAAAGCTTTTTCCTTTTCTGAAATTCAGAAAGTCTGCAAAGAAATGAAAGCAAGCTTCCTCCCTAAAATAGAGCCTCCTTCAGAACAGCAGAAGAAAAACCAGTAGCTGGTTCTAGGAATACCCTTTATTATATGGCCGTTTTGTTGGGTAGAAAATCTTTTACTGAGCTCTTATCTAGACTTATTCCTAGTCATAAGATCACAGAAGCTTGTAATTCACTGTAGCTGCTCTCACCTCTTCCTAGACTACAAAATGATGAAGGCTGGACTCTCATTAAAAAAAAAAAAACTGCCCACATGCACGAATATATGTTTCACATATAACTTCAGGGGGTTAATAAATTTAGTGCCAAACATTATATATATGACAGGTATAAAAACTACAAGCATGTACCTTCAGGTAAATTAATTTAGGCCTCAGTTTGAATGTTCAATATTTGGGCTAAGAAGCAGAAAATGGAACACATTAAGGGACTTGGAATGGTCCCAATTTTCACACTTTTTAATGAAAAAAATTTAAGTTCTTTTTAAAATCCAAAATCTACTGATGTAAAATAAAACTCTCTTCTAAAGCACTGACTGTAAGTGTATTGTAGTCACGAAGAAACAAATATTTGATATAATATGGTGGCAGTAAAGAAGAAAAATTATGTTTAATAAAAACAATTGTCAACATGTCCCCAATTCTGTTAAGTAAACCAAATCTTCCAAATCATTTAAAGTCACTTTTCAGTCAACAGAGGGAGCTCTAACCTAAGAATCTCTTTAGAATTCAAGTGAACATACTCACTTTGGAAGAATTCTCTTACATGAAACTTTGTGTGGCACCAACATTCAGCTTTAATACATACCAGCTTACATCAAGGCCTGGTCACATGTTATTGTCATTTCTTTCTACGTGAGGAAAGGGACCATTTATAGTCATTATTGGGTATGTTTTCAAAGTAAAATACCTTTAAGGAGAATTATTATGCTACATTTTGTTACCCAAATAACCTGGAAGTAATTAATTAATATTTTGTCCTAACTGTGAAGGAAAAATACAGAAAACGTATACAGATGATCTTGGTACTATTACCTTCAAATCTATTAAAGATCTACAATCATTTATCTGAAAACTCTAGGGTAAGAAACATCAGGAAATTTAGAACTGTGCATATCTCAGGAAAGTAATACAGTATATACATGGCATATTACATAACCCCATAATGGGATCAGGGCAGTACCATATAATCAAATACAATACATTAATAGTTCTCTAACAAAATATGAGTATTTTCACAAAATGGACTAAAGACTACAAAAAGCCTCACACTGGGTAAGTCCTGCATCTTCCCTCAAATCATTTGGTGCCAAACTTATAGAAAAAACAAACAAACAAACAAAAAAACTTATAGTTTTCACAGCTTTAAAATTCTGGAAATGCAGAGAAGGGGCTGTGGACCTGTGCTGTCAGATATTTATATATTTAAGTTCATACTTAAGTGATAAAGATTTTCTCTGTCACTAAAAGTGGGACATAAATGCTAATACCTGGTAGAGTGAAGATAAATTTTCAAAATTCACTCCAAAAGGATGCAAGTAAAAGGAAGAAAGAAATCCAACTGATTACAGAATAATTCTGAATACCTTTTAATACAAAGGGTTAGGTTAGGTGGCCCAGAGAATTAAAGTCTTAAATCCTGGTATCTCTCTCCTATATTATTTAATCATTTGAATAATTTTGTAGCCAGAATGACATTTCTGAATTACAAATCATATCCTTTCAGAGTTGACAGGACAAAACTGAAGTTCCTTAGTTTATCAGGGAAGGCCTTTTACGTCTCTCTAGTCTCACCCTCCATGCTTTCCCTACTCGACCCCATCACTCTCCACAGTTCTGAACTGCTCAGAGTTGCCTCTGACATACTTTGCCTACTCTTACTACCCCACCTGAACATGTTCTCCTCCCTGCCTGAACACATGCTGCTGTTTTTTTCCTGGCATTTCCCTTTAGCTATTAAGATTCAGCTTGGGTGCACCTCCTAGAAGTTATCCCCAACCTCTATCCCTCCCATGCACTTCTACAGCAGCATGGACTTCTATCCACAAAAACACTTGGCATACTATGCTCAATGGGCAGTTTCCTCGTAGAGCCTACACCAGACTCTGATTTCCCTGGGGGCAAAGACCTTGTCTGCCTCTTCATCACTGTGTCTTCAGCATGCAGCAGAGTTCTGGTACGTGGATGGTGTTGCATACCTATTTGCTAGATAAATTAACGAAATGAATGAAACACACATGTTCAAAAGGGTGAAAAATTACTTAGGGTAAGGGACTTCAAGAAAGGACTTGAACTAGATCTTGAAAGATACGTAAAGTTTTGTTAGCCAGAAGTGGGAGAGGCTTTAAGAGGTTGGGTAAAGTCACTTCATCTCTCTTGGTATTATTTGTAAAATTAAGGAGTGGGTCAGTTTTTTACAATCCTAAAATTCTACTGTTTAAAAGTAGAGTGGACCAAGTTTCCTGGGAGTGGTATATTTGGGAGATGGAGGAGAGCTTTGGGTGCCAGGATGAGAAGTCCGCACTTCCAGATACAGGAAGTGTAAACTCACCAAGGAGTGAGTTACTGACCATGGGTACAACCTGATGATATAAAAGGGACTCCAAGGCAGAGGAGAGACTCCCAGGCAGGTAGCAAGGAGACTCCCCAGGGGACTGTAAAAGTATTGAACAAGGCGATCTCAATGGCTTGGGCATGATGATACACAATGAAGACCTGGGTTTAGCCCCCTGGATTAAAGTTAATAAGTCAACTTGGGGATCATAAGAAGTATTATTTCTAAAGGAATTACTGGAGAACAGCCAGGCCAAGTTGGTATTTTCACCCTTAAATGCAAGTTGCTACCCAGATATGGGTGCTGGAGATCATCACTGAGCTTCAGAAAAGGTGACCGTGGGGAGGTGGCGGTCTCCACTCTCACTAACCTGATGCACACAGATGTTACACTTATCACAGAACACCATATCATTCCCTTCTTCACTGTCTGGAGACCGGCACACATCACAGATCACATCTTCATCATACTCTATGCCTAGCCCTTCCTCTGTCTCAATAGCATGGTTCATATTTTCATGGCAATGGCGTTCCAGGACTTCTACTGTCTTTTCCATAAGATTCTCATCAACTGGCCCATAACCTGCACAGAAATACAAACAATCAATCAACCCATCAGTCAGCTGTCATTCCCAAATCACCTACTGTGAGCCCGGTGCAAGGGTGTGGGGATTCTAAAGGATAAAATCATCTCTTCCCTGATTTTAAAACCAGATTTTAAAGAATCTTTTACTAGAGCTGTTCTAAAATTAGTGTTTGACACATGAAAGGAGAAATACATTTCACCATATTCCTTGTAAGTTATATACACTGACCCTTTCAATTTTCTGTCCAAATCCTAGCCAGTCTCCTCCTAAATTTGTTTTCTCTTTCTTTTTTATTTTTGGCTGCACCACGTGACTTGCAGGATCTCAGTTCCCCAACCAGGGACTGAACCTGGGCAATGGCAGTAAAAGCCTGGAATCCTAACCACTAGACCACCAGGGATCTCCTCTGAATCTGTTTTCTCTTAATCCCACTGAGGGAGGACTTTCACTGAACTTTGTAATTTTGAACACTTTAATTTATAGTGTAATAATTAGAATCATGTAACTATTTGGATATAAATAACAATTCATTCTCAGCAAACTAGTTCCAGTGAGCACATTTAATGGAAATTTTCATACAAAAAGGTATTAATTCATAAAAGAAAATTCTAGGTACTGTATATGTGACTATACATATGAAATACTTGTTTTTCAAATCTGATTTTTAGAAAATCCAATAGTATTTTCTAATGACAAACTATAATATAAAATAAACTTATCAACACTCATAAATCTAATTAGAAATTCTGAAATTACCTTTTTTTGCCTCTTGGTTCCTTTTCCTTCTATACTTTTAATTTTTCTCAGTCTTCTATACATAATAACCCAACCAAAAGATTCATATGATGGCTATTGGTAACAACTAACATTTTTCTTTTTAGGGGGACTGATGATTTTGTGAGAGCACACATGTATTTACTCTAACAGCTTATAAACCCAGGAATAATTCTCAAAATGATCCAAAACAAATTTACCCAAATATTTCACTTAATTTGTAATATAAGACCCTAAGGAACTTTAGAATTTCATATAAACTACCTTTTCAATGCTGTAGCTACTTATAAAACCAAAAACTACTCAGGAAGTATGTTTAATTTTTCCAGCCAAGACAAATTATACACTTTTCCCCATGAAGTGAAGGACTATAGTGTCTGGTTAAAAAAAACACTTGGATTCAAATTCCCACTTGACCTCATATTGGTTACATAAGTTTTGCAGTTGATGGGGTCGCAAAGAGTCGGACACGACTGAGAGACTGAAGTGAACTGAAGCTTTGACAAGTTATTTGCCCTCTTTAGGCCTTAGCTTCCTTATCTATAAAAATAAGGATAATAATACCAAACTCTTGTTTTCTTATGAGGCAGAGATGAGATCATGTTCATACATTGCTTAGTATGGTGCAATGTATAGTATAGTATGTATAGTATAGCATGCAGTAAGCTCTCAATTTTTAGAATTCCTTAATCTGAATTAAAAACATGCTGAAGTTAATATTATTTTTTAAACTTTATTTTAAGTTCTTAAAACCTTACTACAATACCACTCTAAAGGAAGGCTTGAGATAAAGTTATCCTCTTTTAAAAACTCATTCAAGCCTAAATGCAGTGTGGTATCATGGATGGGATTCTGGAACAGAAAAAGGTCATTAGTGGAAAAACTGGTGAAAACCCAATGAAGTCTAGAATTTAGGTAATATAGCACTGTACCTGCACTGGTTTCTTAGCTCTGACAAATGTACCATAGTAAAGTGAGATGCTAATATGAGGGGAAACAAACTGCATGAGGGGTATGTATACTGTATTAAATCTGCAGCTTTTCTTCAGACTTAAAACTTTCAAAAATCTTTTAAAAAAAACTCATCCTAAGAGAATTAATGTGAAATACCAAAGGAATTTTGTTATAAGGCAGTGTCATGTTGAAGGCAGCACTGTAATGTCTTCAGCGTATATGAATGCTATATGGTTCATAAATACAATTGCACATTGAGCCATCGATCCATTTGATTATACCCTCATACTCTCATTTTCCCTGTCAGTTTTTTATTCCCTTTTCTTTGGGGTTCCCACCCTAAATTTTTTTTGACTCCTCTCTTTCCTCTTAGAAGGCAGAACAAGAGAAGACACTAAACAAAAAGTTTTAGAAAGCAAGAAGTAAGTATCAGTTACTGGCAGAATAACTATCACTATCATGCCAAACTGAATTTAATATAATTTTAATTTTTTATTCACATGCATTCAGATAAGAACCTCAAAAGAAAGAAAAAAGAGGGAAGAAAACGAACACCACTGATCCCTGTACTAACAATGAACAAATGTGATTCAAACAAAAGCAAATGTATCCTTTACTGTATCTCGTACAGAGAGTTAAGAACCACCCAGTTTCACAGGACCACTTGGACCTAAACACTGTTTAGATGGAAGACAGGTCAAAAAGAACTGTGTGTGAGTATAAGGTGAGCTTCCTTTCAGCCCAGAATTTCCAAACATTGCTGGTATGGTACTGTATGGAATGTTTACTTTAAAATTACTACTATGTGTACTTCCAAGATTTTTGTTTGCTTATTTTTGCTTCATTTTATTCTATTTTTTGAGAGTTGCATGAAAACTTTAGAACTCACTGGAGGTGGCCAAGAACTGCTTTGGGGATGTTTTGCCTTAGGCCTGCCATTCTTCTTCCAGGCAGCAAAATTCTAAATCCTTCATTAAGGCATCCTTGGTTATATCAACCTGTCAGTTGCAGTGGTGCTGCTTAATGCTAAAGTTGGAGCTTCCTGACATTAGGTGGCAATGTTAGAGGTGCCACTACCCTTGGCCCTGCTCACTGATCACAGTACTTTCCAGGGCTGAGTGAAAAAACAGTCTCAGAATCCTTCTCAACATATTCAGAAATGGGAAACAGCCTCATGAAACCTACATGCCATCCCTGAGCCATGATATTTACCATGAACAAGGAAAGAAAAGGTCAGATTTAAATACCACTGCTCTACTTCAATATATTTATGTGCTTCAGGAAATGCCTCATTAAGATTCAAGAGGAAAATAAATGAAGAGCCGAGAAAAGAAAGGAAGCCACAGAATGAAAGCAAGTTAAATGGTCCTGACAACTTAAAAAAAAAAAAAACAGATTCAGACAAGGAACAAGTTACATGTGAGGAAACAACTTACCCATTGCTGTGAGGTCTTCATTGAGTTCCTGGAGCCAGAAGATGTCCATGTCGTCTAGGTCATAGCGGCACACAGATGCCGCCAGCTCCATGATGTTGATGTAGCCAGGCTCTGTGGTCTCTGGGTTGGAGCACTGGATATATTTCCGGGGCCGGACAAACAGGACCTCTTTTTTCTTGTCGGCCATAACCCTAGCAAAGCAAAAAAAGACACTGATAACAATCAACGAATGACAGATTCTATGCACTGACTGGATGGCTCAACAGCACTCAGGCCATACAGTGGAGCTAAATGTTCTCCCTTCCCACCCTGGGGAAATCCCCTGCTCTGCCAACTGAAAGGCATGATAAGACCCCTTTTTAGAAGGCAAATGGTTCTACAAATCCAGTTTTGTCATTTGCTGTGAATATTCTGACTTTTAATGAAATGCTTCATTTATCCTGTGGCTCCTAAGTCCCTACTACCACTCATTCTAATAAAATGTTGTTGCATTGTGCATTCTTGGTGCAATGGCCACCACATTTATTTAGAAGGGGAAATAGCAGAAGGAGTGATACTTGTACAAAGGCACAGCCAGATTCTACACCAAAGGTAAGTTTTAGCTAAACTCATGTTTTCTATCATAGAGGCCATACTGGACGGTAGTAAAGAGTATAGGCTATAGACTCACACAATCTGTTTTTTACTTCCATTCATTCACATGGTGATCTTGGGCAATTACTTAATTTCTATAAAGTCTAGTTTTCTTAGCTAAAATATAAGGATGATAATCATAAATTATAATAGTATCAAACTTATAGGGTTATTATGATTATATGAAATAAAATACATAAAGTGCTTAGGACAGTGTATAGTAAAAAGCTGGATGATTAATAATGCCATTGTTATTTTTATATCTCTTATTTTCACTATTTATACAGATGAGTTAAAGCCAAGAAGCTATAGATTTATACAAACTTAAGGCATTTATCAACCATAAATGATAGTGACTGTAAGTCTGGGCCAGGATAAGGCAATGGGATGAAAGATTCCCATTCTTCCATCAAATTATCTAGCAGGCCTGAGTCAACCCATATTTCCCCTAACCTCTCCTGACACTTAAGATCCTAAGGAAAGGAAACCAAATAAGGGAAGAAACAGAAATTCTCACACCAATGACTGACTCCATAATCAATGTTTTAGATGCTACATGAAGTATCAGAACACATAACCAAGAGGGGATCTGAATAATTATTCCCTGGAAATTTTAAAGAACAGGGTAAGCCATCTAAAAAATAAAGAAATAGATATACAAAGAACAGGGTAAGCCATCTAAAAAAGAGAGAAAGAAATATATATACATATATAAAATAGTGAAAACTGTTTCTCTGGAAGCCTTCTGGAGCCAGTTTCCCTACTTTAGAGTTACTATGCATGTAGAATGATTCATAAACATAAATGTATTCATATGAATACACATAACTATATTAGGTTGGTGCAAAGGTAACTGTGCTTTTGCACTGTTGAATTTTGCCGTTTGATATTAGAATGCATCCTTAAATAAACATGGCTATGTTACACATCATTTTAATGTACATTTCTTGCTTTATGTTTTTTGCTAATGGCTTATTACTTGCTGTTTATTTTATATTTATTATAAACTATGGAAATGACGTTAGACAAAAAGTAAATTTGAACAATTTTTTTATTCAAGTTCAAAATGAGTTGTAAAGCAGGGGAGACAACTTACAACATCAACAATGCATTTGGCTCAGGAACTGCTAACGAACATACAGTGCAGTGGTGGTTCAAGAAGTTTCACAAAGGAGACAAGACCCTTGAAGATGAGGAGTGTAGGCTGGCCATCAGAAGTAACAACAACCAATTGAGAGCATCATTGAAACTGGTCCTCTTACAACTATATGAGAAGTTGCTGAAGAACTCAGTATCGACCATTCTATGGTTGTTCAACATTTGAAGCAAATTGGAAAGGTGAAAAAACTCATTAAATGGGTGCTTCATGAGCTGAGTGAAAATTTAAAAAAATTGTCATTTTGAAGTGTCTTCTTCTCTTATTCTACACAACAACAAACCATTTCTTGATCAGATTGTGATGTGTAATCAAAAGTGGGTTTTATATGACAACCAGTGATGACCAGCTCAGTGGCTGGACTGAGAAGCAGTGCCAAAGCACTTCCCAAAGCCAAACTTGCACCAATAAAAGGTCATGGTCACTGTTTGGTGGTCTGATTGACTACAGCTTTCTGAATTCTACCAAAACTATTACATCTGAGCAAGTTGATGAGATCACTGAAAATTGCAATGCCTGCAGCTGGTATTGATCAACAGAAAGGGCCCAATTCTTCTCCACGACAATGCCTGCCCAACTGCACATCACATCACCAATGCTTCAAAAGTTGAACAAATTGGGCTATCAAGTTTTGCCTCATCTGCTATATTCTCCTGACCTCTCGCCAACCGACTACCACTTCCCTCAAGCATCTTGACAACTTTTCTCAGGGAAAACACTTCCACAACCAGCACAAGGCAGAGAATACTTTCCAAGAGTTCACTGAATCCTGAAGCATGGAGTTTTGCACTACAGGAAAAAACAAACCTATTTCTCGTTAGCAAAAATGTGTTGATTGTAATGGTTCCTACTTTGATTAATTTAAAGATGTGTTTGAGCCTAGTTATAATGATTTAAAATTCATGGTCTGAAAATGCAATTTACTTTTGTACCAACCTAATATACAGAGGCACAGTCCACTCTGTAAATATAGAGTGAATATTTCCTAAGCATTCTTCTAGAAACTTATGATTCCAAATAATGCATGTTGTTAACTACATGCAATCACATATTTTAATTTTTTAAAAACCATACGGAGCTTTTAAAGCCAAAGGCAATAAAATATTTGAGGAAAAAGTGGAACTCTAAAATAATTCATGGAAGCTAAAAATTTGGGAAATGCTATCAGAGGCCTGCTTCCCACTGAAATGAACCCAACTGAAAAGGCCAAGACATGCATAGGAATTCTCCACAGTCTATGAGATTAAATATGCTGTGCTTTTTGGCGCATGCTTTATGAGGTAATTATAGAATATTTTTTTCAAGATTCATCTTTTTCTAAAAGGAATAATATTTTGCTTATCTATTCATCTTAATTGCCTCAAATTTCCTATGGAACAAGGTAGACCTATAGATGTTCTTGATTTAAACTAATACATTTATTAAGCTTCTGGAAGAAAATAAAAAGGAATATTTTTATGACCTTGGGATAGACAAAGATATTTTAAGTAAGACACAAAGTCACTAACCATAAAGGAAGAGATTGGAAACACTGTTTATCAACAGTGTATAATAAACTTTTACAAATCAAATAGAAAATGACAGATAAGTCAATTAAAAACTGGGCAAAAAATTTGAATAGACACTTCACAAATAAGGCTATCCAAATGGCAAAAATCTCAAAAGGTTCTCAACTTCATCAGTTAATACAGAAATGCAGACTGAAATCATAATCACCATTACCTACCAGAATGGCTAAACTTGAAAAGATTGACCAAAAATTGAAGATACTAAGTGCTTGTAAGGAAATGCAGCAAACAGACCACTGCTGCTGGAAGTGTGAACTGGTACAATCATTTTGGCAAACTATCTGGCAGCAGATATTATGGCTGAACATATGCATACCCTATGACCTAGCAAACCCAGTCCTAGGAATATACTTTAAAAAGTATACATACATATATATACATACACACACACACACACACACACATATATATATATATATATACATGCACTAAAAGATGAACAAAAATGTCCATATTAGCATTTTTCATAATAGCTGAAAACTGAGAGCAACCCAAATATCTATCAAAAGCAGAATGGATAAATAAAGTGTGGTATATTCACACAATGGAATATTACACACAAGTGAAACTTAATGAAATGCTACATGCAACAGCATGGATGAATCTCACAACCATAATGAGGAACAAAACAACCCAATCTCAGTGATGAAGGTTAAAAACTGGCAAAACTGTCACCTATAGTGAATGAAGTCAGTGGGGAGGAGAAGGAGGGCTTCTTGGGTGTTGATAATGCTCTATTTCTTGATCTGGGTGGAGGTTAAAGAAGTGTATCATGAAAACTGAGTTATACAGTTATGCATTAGTTATCTTTCTGTGTGTATATTTCAATGCAAAATTTATAACATGATGATGATATCTCATTCATCTTTTCATATGTCTGAATCTAACAACTAAGCCTATGACAATAAAAAAAAAATTATAGGCTGAAACAGTAATGCCAAAGGATACCCACAAGGAGAAATTCTTATGATAGAGGGAAGGTCTATAACAATAAGTGAAAAAATATTGCTTTGGGTTTTGTAAAATTCAGCTTTAAGATCTTCAAGTACACATTATATTGCTATAGCTGGTGGAATTCCCAGGATCATTTCTTGGTGATTTTCTTCTCTGGCCACTATACGCTAGGTAGAGGGACATTCTCTGAATGGTCATCAGATCACTGAACAACATAGCAAAAGCACACAAGCCTAGAGGTATGAGCAATTTTGTTAGGGTGATGTAGTAAGTGCAATTTTAAATTTGGATGTTTGAATGTAAATGAAAGTCTAATAACTTTCTGGATGACCAATTTTGGTCAAAGGACCCACAACCACACCTGCTTAGCCTCATAGAAAGAAGGCCTCTCCACCTGCTCCTCAGGGTAGGTCAGCTAACCTCTGGCCTAGTGAACACTGCTGTGACACTAAAGAGGCATTAAAAGGAAGCTGGAACCACTCTAAGCTGACCTATAGCCTCTTCCAGTGTTTTATGTGCACTGAGTCCTCAGTGAGTCTTCAGTTGATCTAAATATTTAACAGGGAGAGACTATTATTAAAGAGACTTCATTTCCTAATGAGTGGATCAGAATCATTTGTGAATAGCACAAAAATTGCACAAATACCATAACATCATGGACTTTTAAAAGGCTTGAGTAAATGTCTTAAAAGCTAACTAAATAGAAGTCCCTTTTAATAATATCCCTAGGAATAGTTTCCCAAGATGCCCCTTGTTAATCTTGCCACTCTTGCTTCTCTGCAAGACTCCATGTCTCATCTATGAAACAAAGTACAATTATAACCTCTATGACAGATGGTATTTAAAAAATTCCACATGCTCTTCTACAATGTGACTCTGTCCCTCCCCCAAGTGGTGAAGTCTATTTCCCCTCATCTTGAATCAGGGAGGGCATATGACCGTTTCCACCAATGGAATACAGCAGAAGTGATGCTATGAGAATTGCAAGGCTGGGTCATAAAAGGGAAAACAGCTTTCACCCTGTTTGCTGGAACACATGCATATGGACCCCTGTACCTAAGGCCTGTGAAGAGTCTGCCTACACTGAGGTTGTCATGCTATGAGGAAACCAAATCAAACGGGGAGGCCACATGCAATATTTACATCATCCCAGCCCAGGGAGCAGACATGTTAGTGAAAAAACCTTTAGATGATTCCAGCCCCCAACCACTGAGTCACCCCAAACTTCAAGTCTTCCTCACTGAGGCCCTAGACATCATAGAGCAGAGACTAACCATCCCAACTGTGCCCTGTCTGAATTTCTGACCCACAGAACCTATAAGTATAAAAACATGGTTGCCTGACAATAAGTTGGGGAGCAACAGTAACTGAAAAAACAATTTATAGAGCAATAGTAACTGGAAAAACCACCAAAAGACTGCTTTAAACTTTAAATAAGATGGATGTGTATATAAAAGTACTCTTTATTGATTCTCATAACTGAAAGCAAAATGGTGGACTGCTGCTGCCTAAAACAGAAAGGAAAAAGAGCTGAAGAGTGGGGCAAGGAGAGTACAGAGAGGTGAGAGAAGTATGATGGTGAAATACAGCAGTGGAGTGGGAGGTAGGCTTGTGCTCCCATATATCACTAGGGGCCATTCTTCCTTTGACTTATATATATGAAATCTGATATATCTTGAAAGTAGAACCAAGGGGATCCCCTTTGATACTGAATATGGGGTATGAGGCAATGAAGAATCAAAGATGATTCTATGAATTTTGGTCTGAAAGACTGAACAGGAAGAATGAATCTACTATCAGTTAAATGTATAAAATTACAGGTGGAACTAGTCTGGGAAGAACAGTAATTCAGTTTGGGACATTTTAAGTCCGAGATGTCTATTGGACATCCAAGTGGAAATGCTGCATTGGTGTTTACCTATTTGAGTCTAGAGTTTAGTGAAGAAAGTACTGCTGTCTGTAACCTAGTTAACCAAACATTTACATTCCAAGGAGAAATAGGGGCCTCTCTGGGTATTTAATCATCCTCTCTTTCAGTATCACTAATGACTCAGAAGTATACTTGTTAACTGAAAAAAGCAAGCTACAGAATATTCCCATTTATTTGTACATACATATGTACATGTTGTCAGAGAAGGCAATGGCAATCCACTCCAGTACTCTTGCCTGGAAAATCCCATGGACGGAGGAGCCTGGCAGGCTGCAGTCCATGGGGTTGCGAAGAGTGGGACACGACTGAGCGACTTCACTTTCACTTTTCACTTTCATGCCCTGGAGAAGGAAATGGCAACCCACTGCAGTGTTCTTGCCTGTAGACTCCCAGGGACGGGGGAGCCTGGTGGGCTGCCATCTATGGGGTCGCACAGAGTCGGACACGACTGAAGCGACTTAGCAGCAGCATGTACATGTTGTATAAGCACACACATACAGTTAATATTTGTGTTCTGATGTTTTTGTTTCTACAGTAAGTCAATTAATAATTCATCTAAGGCTTCCCAGGTGGTGCTAGTGGTGAAGAATCTGCCTGCCAATGAAGGAGCCACAAGAGATGAGGGTTCCACCCCTGGGTCGGGAATGGGATCCTACTCCAGTATTCTTGCCTGGAAAATTCCAAGGGCAGAGGAGCCTGGTTGCTACAGTCCATGGGGCCACAAATAGACATGACTGAGAGAGTGAGCATGGGCACACAAGCACACACATACAACATTAACCATTTATGTGTAATATAACTTATAATGCATGCTTCCTTTCAAACAAACATAAAGCATTGTTTTCCTTCCATCGGACCCGTATTGTGAAAGAAATTATTTTAAATAAACAAATGAAAACAAAACAAAAACTATCTGAAGCTTATCACTGATGAGCATCAAAATCATCCAGTCTACCTTAAAAACATGTAATGGTGTTACTATCGTTTTTATTTGTTGAACTTAACTTCAAAAAATTCCTGTGGTAATGAACAGGCTTATCTAAACAGCTGAAACTTGTAGTGCAAGATGGCTCTGTTTCATAATTCTCTGTACCCCTCACCTCAATCACCACATATACATACTACACTATCCTAAAGGACAAGAGAATTGCAGAAACAACAATGGAACAGAGAGGAAAACCTTACCTGAAAGCCAGAACAATTCTAAAAGGATTTGCTTCACCTATCTGCTGTATATTTTTCCATCCCTTTTCAGTTACTACAGCAAAGAATAAGAGTAATTCTAGGACCCAAGAAACATGTCAATTCATATACATCCAAAATTTCTTCTATAAGTCCATTAGAAAACACAATTCTGAAGTATTTTGACAATCTTGTGACTTAGATAATAAATAAAAAGCATGTTTAGTTTTATTAGTATTTAAGTTTCTCTAGCTGATTGACTTAATCTGGCTGTAGGCAATAAGACAAGTAACTCAAATACAAACATTACAAACATTACTATTGTGATGGGCTGAAGATAGTCACAAATCCTTTGATAGTCCTGTCAAGAGGTAGGGTCAATTTCCCTCCTCTTCAGTCTGAGACTGCTCTAATAAAATATCGTAGAAGTAGTACTGTGCAATTTTCTGAGCCCAGGCCTTGAGAATGGCACCTTCTACTTCTTATCTCTAAGAATACTCACTCTTGGAGCCCAGAGCTGCCATGTAAGAAGTCAGGCTATCCTGATCATGTGGACAGGTCCTAATACTAAATGGGAATCTGGGCAGTACACATCATAGCATCAACTAGAGGGTTACAGTGGTGAATAAAATCAGTAAGGCTCCTGTGCTCATGTAGCTTTGAGTTTGTAATGCCACTACCAAAGTGTAAGAGAGAAATGCTAATATGTTCACCAAACCCTAGATGTCTTCCATCTAGGCACATAGCAAGGCTGCATTCCCTAGTACCCTTTGCAGTTAGGTGGGCCATATGAATGAGTTCTGGCTAATAGCATATGTGTGGATCATCTACTTCAAAGTCTAGACCCCCTCCAAATCTACCTGCATCACCCTCCATGCTGTCTTGCCTTTTCCTGCAAACTGGATTTAGAAGTTTGTGGGTGGAAGAGTGGGAAAAGACCTAGCAGATAGAGGAGGCACTCCAAAAAGAGCCTGAGTCTTTGAATGACTGTGAGTGGCAGAGATGATTGACATCCCAAACCCACACTGGATGGAGACATGTGCAAAAATAAAACCTTCATTGTGTTAAGATGCTGAGATTCTTGGAGATGTTTGTTATAGCATTTGGCCTATCATGACTAATACATACATAATGGTTAAAAGTTATTTCCCAGTATTTTCATGTTTGTTTCCACTTAAGTAACTATTGTATTACATTAGATTCATTCTTAAATTTCTCTAACAGATTTATATTTTGGGATATTCTCTCTAGAGATATCCATCAGTAGAAAATAACCAACCAACAAGGTTTAAATTTTACTAAAACTAATATGGAGGAGTCAACTCAAAATAATATATTAAAAGATTTTTATTTTTACATTCTGATACTTTTTATATGGTATTGTGAACTGCTGCAACATTCTTTATTAAAAACATTTAGCACAAAATCAAGGAATATCCTCATGCTTTTACACACAGATTAATTTTTTAAGTTTGGGAGGCAGGAAGAATTTTTATAATTAAATAACTATTAGTGAACATTTCTTTTTATTTTTTTTAATGTAACAATATTAATTTAACGTAATAATGTTTGGTCAAAACTAAAATCACTATTCCAAAGATGAATCTAGCACTGATTCTTGAGGTGCAGGTTTTGAGTTTTATGTGCATAAACCACCCTGTGAATATTTCTTTGTATATGAAAGTAATATAATAATCATTGAAAATATTAGTTTTAAATTTAAATGCAATCATAGCAAGGGTTTGTTATGAAACATTTACATTTGTTTAGATTTGGCAGTTGTGTCAGAAGAAAATACTTCACTTTATTTTGAGAATAAAGCTACATCTTTTAATTTCAAAAACTAAGTATTCTCTCAATAGTGTAAATAACCACACTGTTACCAGGCACCTCCTTAACTGCTAGGAAATTTGTAATCTATGAAAAAACAACAAAAACATATAAAAAGAAACACTAACATTAAAAGTTATAAAATTAACCAATAAAAAGGAACATATCTGATATTGTCCTATATAGTGGGAAAAAGTAGCATCTTTGGACAGAGTGAAAGGACAGTAGAGAAATTAGCATCTCAGTTTAAAATAGGAATAACTAAAAAAATCAGTTTGGTAGATTTGTGAAAGGGGATTTAAAAAAATGGAACTGGGATTTCTTGGTTATTCAAGAACCATGCTTTCTTTCTTAGCAGCCTGGTGGAACCAAGGTGGTTGACGTTGGGATATAGTGTCCATTTTCAAAAAGGAAGTTGCTCAACAAGTGGTGTTGGGACACTTGGATATCCACATGCCAAAGGATGAAGTCAGACCTTTAACACCTCACACCATACACAAAAATAAACTGAAATGGATCAAAGACCCAAATATAAGAGTTAAAACTACAGAATTCTGAGAAGAATTCTAGGTATAAAACTTCATCTTGGTTTAGGTAATGATTTCTTAGATATGACACCAAAAGGACAAGCAACCAAAAGAAAAAAATAGATACACTGAACTGCATCAAAATTAAAAACTTCTGTGCCTCAAAGGACACCATCAATGAAGTGAAAAGACAACCCAGAGAATGGGAGAAATTATTCACAAATCATGTATCTGGTAAAAAACCTGTATCTAGACTATGTAAAGAACTTTTACAATTTAACAATAAAAAGACAAATTAACACATTTTTCTAATGGGCAAAAGATGTGAATAATTTCCCCAAAGAAGAGATATACATAGGAGGTATGCATGGATGCATCAAGTAAAAATGGAACATTCTACAACTGCTAGTCAGGGGACATCATCACCCTTTTCACAAAAAGGCTAGATTTTCAGCAGCCAAAGGCAGCCATTCCAAAGTGAATATGACAGAACATAAAGAGATGAACTGACATGTTTCACTTTACAGTTTGAACAGTAATGTTTCACAGGAAAGGAAAAAAAAAAACCATTGTATTTGCTAACCACATAAAAGCTTCTTCTCTTTGTAACAAAGTACAAAAGCTCTCTTCCAAGAACATACAACTGGCTGATAAGCACATAAAGAAAAGATGTTAGGACTTCTCTAGTGGTCCAGTGGTTAGGAATCTACCTTCTAATGCAGGGGATGTGGGTTCAATACCTAGTCTGGGAACTAAGATCCTACATGCCCAGGGGTAACTACTGAGCCTGTACCACAAAACTAGAGAGACCAGGTGCCACAACTAAGACACAACATAGCCAAAAATAAACAAATAAATAAATAATAAAAAAGAAAAGATGCTCAACATCATTAGCCAACAAGCAAATGCAAAATCACAATGAGATGTACTTCATACCCACTAGGATAGCTATAATTTAAAAAATAGAAGTGTTGGTTAGGATGAGAAAATGGAATCCTCATAAAATGCTTGTAGGAATGTATGGTTGACCCTTGAACAAGACAGGGGTAAGGGGTGCTGACACCTCATACAGTCAAAAATTCACATATAATTTACAGTTGGCCCTCCATATCTGTGGTTCTGGATCTGTGGATTCAAACAACAGCAGACTGTGTATTACTATAGTATTTACTATTGAAAAAATCCACATATAAGTGGACCTGCACAGTTCAAGCTCACATTGTTCAAGGGTCAACTATAATATCTTTTGGTTGTTTACTAATTTTCTTTCCTAAAACCCACCCACTTTCCTCTTTGCTTCCTTTATCCTATTCTCTTTACAATGATAAATGTATACTGAAAACCTACTATTAGGCAGTAAGGCTTCTGCTCTTAAGTAGCTTATAGTCACATTTCTTGTCTTTCCTTTTCTCTTCTAATCACATACTGCTGTGCTGTCATGTGCCCACTACCACATTTTCTTACCATCTACACACTCCTCTATTTGTGATGATTGCATATTTTTTTTGATTGCATATTTTTATAATTATATATGGATGATATTTTTATTAACATTATTGAGGTATAAATGACATATCAAGCTACATATATTTAAAATGTACAAATTAACAAGTTCTGACACACACATAAATTTGTGCAATAAGAACTACAACCAAGATAATAAATATAACCATCACCTCTAAAAGTTCTCATATCCTCTTGCTCCACTGGCCACTTCCAAAACACCCAATGATCTGCTGTCACCAAAGCAGGTAGTCCTCACTTTGCACAGTGGTATTGTACGTAAAAATGACTGTGCATGAAACTGTGAAAAGCAATCTTAATAATCACTGGGGAAATTATGATTTTTCAGTGACCTTTGAAATTTTTGTCAAAACATTTTACTCCCTTATTGTTGGCTATATTATATAGGGAAATATAAAATATTAAAACCAATATGCATTTAATACCCTATCATTTGAAACACTGAGAATTTAAACTCTTTTATCTCTTTGTAAAACTTATTAAGAGCACAGTGCTTAATTCTTAATTTACAAAACTTATGAAACAGAATAAGCAACTCTTCTATGTCCTGGAAAGTTGTCATACTGTTCTATGAACTTGGATTAGTTTCCAACATTTTGTCCTTTGTGCTTTCACTGCTGTAAAATTTTTTGAGAGTTCCTTTAATGTGAGTTTTATTCTGGCATCATTTTATCTGGAACATCTTCATTCTTTTAATCACAATCACTTTCTTCATGTCTGTATGTCTGCCTTCATTAAGTTCCTCTAGCTGCATATCTAGAGCCTCAAATTGCAACAGTATATCCACATTCCCATGTTCAACTATTTATTCTATAACTACATTGAATTTGATTCAAATTTCTCTTTCAGTATTATCAGTTTTTATTTCTCTAAGTGTTTGGTAGAATTTCCCAGTTGAAACCATCTGGGCCTAGAGGTATTTTTATGGAGAGTTTTTAATTACAAATTCAATTTCATTAATAGTTATGAGGCTATTCAACTGATTATTTCACATTGAGTAAGTTGTGGTAATTTGTTTGGATAACCCCCAGGAAGGCAGGAAAAACAAAAGAGAAAAATAAAAAACAGAGAACACTCATATACACACACAATAAAATAAAAGTCTGTTAGGATAGACTTAAGCCCTAACATATCATTAATTACATTAAATGTAAATGGTCTAAACACATTAAGTCAAAGGTTGGCAGAATAGATTAAAAAATGATTCAAATATATGCTATCAAAAACACTTAAGATAGAAGCATATAAATCAGTCAAAAGTAAAATAAAGGAGAAAGATATAAATACAAACATTACTGAAAAGAAAGCAAGAGTGACAACATTAATATCAGATTAAGTAGCTTTCATAGCGGAGAAAATTACCAGAGATGGGGAGGAATATTACATAATAAAGAAAGGATAAATTCACCAACAAAATATAGCAATCATAAATATATGTGCACCAAACAACAGTGATACAAAATATTTGAAACAAAAACTGATTGGGATGAAAAGAGAAAAAATAACTTCCCGATTATGGCTGGAGACTTCAACCTCTGTGATAGAACAGACAGAAAATCATCCAGGAGATAGAACTCAACACTATCAACTAAGAGAATTGAACTGACATTTATAGAATACTCCACACAACAGCAGCAGCACAGGCATTATTTTCAAGCACCCATGGAACATATACCATGATAGACCATATCCTGGGCTATAAAATAAAACAACAAATTTAAACAAATTGGTATTATACAGAGTGTTCTCTAATACAATGGAATAAAAACTAGAAATCAGTAATAGAAAGATAAGAAAATACTCAAATAAAGTAAAAACCACACTTTTAAATAAAAGAAGTCTCAAGGGGAAAAAAAGTGAAAAAGTCTCAAAGGAAAAAATACACTAAAGTGAATGAAAATGAAAATATAACACATCAAAATTTTTGTGACATAGCTAAAGCAGTGATGAGAGGGAAATTTATAACATTAAATGCTCATATTGGAAAGAGGAAATATCTCAAATCAATAAGCTATGCTCCCATCCAAGAAACTAGAAGAACAAAATAAATCCAAAGCAAGTAAAATAATTGAAGTAGTAGAGATAAGAGCAGAAATAAATTAAAAACAGAAAAGATAATGAAACCAAACTCCAAATTCAGATTTACATTCTACAATTTATCATGTCAAGGGTCTGCTATAATACCTGGCTGCAGTGAAGTGCTTACCACTGGTTTATTGTGATTATCATGGCCACTCCTGAAAGAAGAATGTTATTTATGTATGGCTGCAGCACCAAACAGACAGTGTGGCATATGAATGACAATGCAGCTTCATGTGATGCTGTGGAACATGTGGGATACCGAACATTGCCTAAGATTCTGAGCCATACTGCCCCAGCATTTTGCATGAGCAGCTATATAGCTTCGCAGTAGAAAAATCTAAAGAATCTACAGCACATGTTGTAGTTCGGAGAAAGACAGAAGCACAAAGAAGCTATACCATGGAGAGTACTTTGTGTGGCTGTGATCAGGGAACATATAAGGGTTTACAGATTGGTACTCAAGAATTGGAAGAGATAGGAGCAAAATTTTGTGTTGGCCTATCGTGTTTGAAAAGACTGATATCCCCATTTGAATATAATCTGCCTTCCAGTCTGCTTGACTTTGAAAATGACTTGATTGAATGGAGCTGCAAAGTAACTAGCCCTACTACTTATGTTTTGGATGAAGATGAACCTCGATTCCTTGAAAAAATAGATTACAGTATAGATAGTAATAATGAGTTAGATATCGAATTGACTGAAAACGCAAGAGACTATGAACCTTCTGCCCAAGAAGTAGTAGTTTCTGACTCTGAATCAAGAACCCTTTGATTCAGAGGGTTGAGCCCTTTGCCATCTCTTGTTAATTGCAAAGAAGAAACGAAATATCTTGGTTTTTATTACACAGCAAGTTTGAGAGAAATGAGTTTATAGAGAGCTGACTCAGATAAACAGAAAGCAACTTGGGCCTGTTTGGTTTCAAGACAATGAATACGTTTATTAATTCATGATAAAAAGATGGCTTTGTGAAATGGTCAGTAAAAATGACCAACCTATAGCAAGTAAAAAAGGAGATAAAAATGGCCCGTATCAGGTATGAAAGAGGGGGGATATACTACTGTTTCTTTTGCTTTAAGTGTGTTCATAATTGCTCATTGAAGCATTTTTATGATGGCTCCTTTTAAATCTTTGTTAGACAATTCTACTATCTCTGTCACGTTGGTACTGGCAGCTACTGATTATCTTTGATCAAGTTGAGATCTTTTTAGTTCTTGATATGAGTGTTTTTCCTCCACTGGAACCTGTGTATTATGCTACAAGACTCTGGATCTTCTTTAAACCTTTTATTTTTACTGGCTTCCTCTGACACTGCTCTGGCTGGAGATCTGGTTGGGGAGGATATCACCTCATCACTGTTAGGTGATTGTAGAAGTCCTGGTTCACCATTTGGCCTATGTTGACATTCAGGGGCAGGAATTCTTTGTTACTACTGGGGGAGGCTGAGAGTTCTTGCTTCTCACCAGGCCTCCACTGATACCTCCCTTGCTGGGATTGGTAAGATAACCTTACTACTACTACTACTACTAAGTCACTTCAGTCGTGTCCGACTCTGTGCGATCCCATAGACGGCAGCCCACCAGGCTCCGCCGTCCCTGGGATTCTCCAGGCAAGAATACTGGAGTGGGTTGCCATTTCCTTCTCCAATGCATGAAAGTGAAAAGTCAAAGTGAAGTCGCTCAGTCGTCTCTGACTCTTAGCGACCCCATGGACTGTAGCCCACCAGGCTCCTCCGTCCATGGGATTTTTCAGGCAAGAGTACTGGAGTGGGATGCCATTGCTTTCTCTGATAACCTTACCACTGCTCCTTATATGGTCTTCACTGATACCATGTGGCAGGGGGAGGTATCCTCATCACCTCTAAGGAGTGGTGAAAGTCTCTGATACTACCACAGATGGGAAGGAGAGGGATACATGATTATTACTGGTTTAAGGTGGTAGTCTAGGCTTCTTGCTGTCACTGCAACAGTATATAAAAATACTGACAGTAAAGACATGAAAATGTCTGACTCTTATGTTCATTCATGATATTGTTGTGATTTCTAGAGATTGTGGCAATGATGATGAGCTAGTGAGGGTAAGTATGTGTGTTGGGCAAGACTGAAGTTTTTCTTAACAGAGAATAGACAGTCTCTCTGTGGGTGGGACAGCCTGGGCTTGTGTTTTTAGAAGTGATTTGATAAGCATTTCTGGAACATGACTAAGACCTAAGAACCTGCTGCTGCTGCTAAGTCGCTTCAGTTGTGTCAGATTCTGTGACCCCAGAGATGGCAGCCCACCAGGCTCCTCTGTCCCTGGGATTCTCCAGGCAAGAATACTGGAGTGGGTTGCCATTTCCTTCTCCAAGAACCTGATGCTAGGGACCAAAAATTCAAGAATGTGGTCTCTGATCTTTAAGAACCTAATATGTACTAGAAATAGATAGCTGTACAATGAGATGTACAATTTCTCATAGTAACCAGGAGGTCCCACCGGCCCCTTTATCTGATGCTATTCCTTCCTTCCCTCACTCATTCATTTAAACTTATACCAAGCATTTTATTTCATGCTGGCCTTCATGCAAAACACTGGCAAAGACCAGTAGGAAAAAATGGCTTCCAAAACTAGTCATTACTCTTGAAGAGCTAAACTTACTATGTCCTCTTGGCAAAAAATACTCTCCTACTTAAACTTCTTCTCAAGTCTTTGCAAAGGAAGGTTGTGTGCTTATGGTTAACCCAATTATTCCAGTTATCCCCTTTTACTTGGGTTTATGCATTTTACAAACTCTGTATGTTTTGGCCCTCTGTTTACAGATGCTATCACTATGAGGCCCCTATTAAAATGAAGCAACTTCTCATGGAGTTATATATTATAGGGTTATTATAGGGTTATGTAATTAGTGCTCTGTTTCTCTTCAAAGGCTAATAAATGCTACTGATTGTTGAGTCAGACTGGGAAATCTTGGTCTCCAAAACCTTATCATAATTTCAGATTGGACTTCAAACAGTTTTATCCTGTGAATAGATACATATTATATCCCTAAATAAAGAGTCTGACTGACTACTGACCTATCTTAGTCTGGTATAATCTACCATTGGTCTGAGTGAATTGCTGAACATGTATGTGACTTAGCATTATAAATGTATAGTTAGCCACTCAAAGTCTCCCCTCAAGCAACTCACAGACTACTATAAGAGCATTCATCCCCTAAATCAAAGATACAACCATGAAAATACCTGACGGAAGGCTGTGGAAGAGTGTCTGGATTGGCTGGTACTTGGACTCCCTTTTCCCATTCTTCTTTCCATGTATCCGTGAAGAGGTAATAGTTGTCAGGGTTAATATGGTGAGAGTCTGGAATCTTCATGGCACTGATAAGGTCCTTCCGGAATACCTGTTAAGACATTGCACACACCTTGAGAAGACCATTACTATGGAATTAACACCATTTAATGTTCTCCTTTTAAAAAGACCATCCCCACCAACTCTGCACTCCAGCAAGAGAGACATCTCTAACTTCCTAAATGGTCAGATCAACTTCTATTTGGAAAGGGTGTGAAGAATTGACAGGAAAGTCAGCTTATTCTGGATTTAATAAAGAGTAAAGGGGTTTTTCCTGAATTTTCTTGGGCTCCTTGAATTTAAATCAACAGTACAGGTTACTCTTAAAAAAGTCTCTGTAAAATAAAAATCCTTAACTCTCTCAAATTAATCAATAAGTATCCTATGATAATTTGTAATTATTTAGCTATCACCTTATTTTAAAATTATTTCAGTTCAGTTCAGTTGCTCAGTCATGTCCGACTCTTTGCGACCCCATGAATCGCAACACGCCAGGCCTCCCTGTCCATCACCATCTCCGGGAGTTCACTCAGACTCATGTCCCTCGAGTCCGTGATGCTATCCAGCCATCTCATCCTTGGTCGTCCTCTTCTCCTCCTGCCCCCAATCCCTCCCAGCATCAGAGTCTTTGCCAATGAGTCAACTCTTCGCATGAGGTGGCCAAAGTACTGGAGCTTCAGCTTCAGCATCATTCCTTCCAAAGAACACCCAGGGCTGATCTCCTTCAGAATGGACTGGTTGGATCTCCTTGCAGCCCAAGGGACTCTCAAGAGTCTTCTCCAACATCACACTTCAAAAGTATCAATTCTTCAGCGCTCAGCCTTCTTCACAGTCCAACTCTCACATCCATACATGACCACTGGAAAAACCATAGCCTTGACTAGACGGACCTTAGTCGGCAAAGTAATGTCTCTGCTTTTGAATATACTATCTAGGTTGGTCATAACTTTCTTTCCAAGGAGTAAGCGTCTTTGAATTTCATGGCTGCAGTCACCATCTGCAGTGATTTTGGAGCCCCCAAAAATAAAGTCTGACACTGTTTCTACTGTTTCCCCATCTATTTCCCATGAAGTGATGGGATCAGATGCCATGATCTTAGTTTTCTGAATGTTGAGCTTTAAGCCAACTTTTTCACTCTCCTCTTTCACTTTCATCAAGAGGCTTTTTCATTTCTCTTCACTTTCTGCCATAAGGGTGGTGTCATCTGCATATCTGAGGTTATTGATATTTCTCCCAGCAATCTTGATTCCAGCTTGTGTTTCTTCCAGTCCAGCGTTTCTCATGATGTACTCTGCATAGAAGTTAAAGAAGCAGGGTGACAATAGACAGCCTTGATGCACTCCTTTTCCTATTTGGAACCAGTCTGTTGTTCCATGTCCAGTTCTAACTGTTGCTTCCTGACCTGCATACAGATTTCTCAAGAGGCAGGTCAGGTGGTCTGGTATTCCCATCTCTTTCAGAATTTTCCACAGTTTCTTGTGATCCACACAGTCATAGGCTTTGGCATAGTCAATAAAGCAGAAATAGATGTTTTTCTGGAACTCTCTTGCTTTTTCCATGATCCAGCGGATGTTGGCAATTTGATCTCTGGTTCCTCTGCCGGTTCTAAAACCAGCTTGAACATCAGGGAGTTCACGGTTCACGTATTGCTGAAGCCTGGCTTGGAGAATTTTGAGCATTACTTTACTGGCATGTGAGATGAGTGCAATTGTGCGGTAGTTTGAACATTCTTTGGCATTGCCTTTCTTTGGGATTGGAATGAAAACTGACCTTTTCCAGTCGTGTCGCCACTGCTGAGTTTTCCAAATTCGTTGGCATGTTGAGTGCAGCACTTTCACAGCATCATCTTTTAGGATTTGAAATAGCTCTACTGGAACTCCATCACCTCCACTAGCTTTGTTTGTAGTGATACTTTCTAAGGCCCACTTGACTTCACATTCCAAGATGTCTGGCTCTAGATTAGTGATCACATCATCATGATTATCTGGGTCGTGAAGATCTTTTTTCTACAGTTCTTCTGTGTATTCTTGCCACCTCTGTTAGGTCCATACCATTCCTGTCCTTTATCGAGCCCATCTTTGCATGAAATGTTCCCTTGGTATCTCTAATTTTCTTGAAGAGATCTCTAGTCTTTCCCATTCTGTTCTTTTCCTCTATTTCTTTGCATTGATCGCTGAAGAAGGCTTTCTTATCTCTTCTTGCTATTCTTTGGAACTCTGCATTCAGATGCTTATATCTTTCCTTTCCTCCTTTGCTTTTCCCTTCTCTTCTTGTCACAGCTATTTGTAAGGCCTCCCCAGACAGCCATTTTTCTTTTTTGCATTTCTTTTCCATGGGGATGGTCTTGATCCCTGTCTCCTGTACAATGTCCTAAAATTATTTACGTAGACATAATTTTAGTATTACAGAGAAGTTACAAAAATAATACAGAGATCCCATATATCCTTCTTATATTTCCCTCTAATGTTAACATCTTGTATAACCAGAGTATACCTAAACCAGGAAATCAGCATTCATCTACAACTAATTTTCCCCCTAATGTCTTTCTGTTCCAGAATTCAATCCAGAATCACATTTTGCAGTACTTGTCATGTCTCCTTTGTATCCTCCAGTTTGTGATAGTTTCTCCTTTTCTTTCCAGACCTTGACACTTCTGAAGAGCATCGGTCACATACTTTATATAATGTCTGTACAGTCTGGGTTTGTCTGGTATTTTTTCATGATTTGATTGAGGTTATTCATTTTTGAGCAAAAAATGCCACAGAAAGGATGCTATGACTCTCTTATCCCATTATATAAGGAATGTATGATGCCAATGTCATCTTAGTGGTGATGTTAAACTTGATCAGTTGGTTAAGATAGTGTGTCTTGCTGGTTTTCTCAGCTGTTAGGTTACTATATTTTCCTTTCTACTTAATAAATATCTTCAAGGAGGTACTCTTGAGATGATAAAAAACACCCTGTTTCTCCTCAAACTGTCATGGACTAATTTTAGCATTGACAGATATATTTCTTCCCTGCAAAAGTTATTACTTTTGTTATGGTATTCTAATGGTGATTTGTTATCTTCCTCAGTTCTACCAGCCCTACATTTATGAATTGGAATTCCTCTGTAAAAAAAAAAAATGCCTGCCCCTTCTCCCTATTTTTTTGTTCATTCATTCAATTATTTATTTATATCATTAGCACCTCATGTGGTGGTTTGTTGTTTTAGTTGCTAAGTCGTGTCTGACTCTTGCAACCCCATGGTCTGAAGCCTGCCAGGCTTCTCTGTCCATGGGAGTCTCCAAGCAAGATGGAGTGGGTTGCCATGCCCTCTTCCAGGGGATCTTCCCAATCCAGGGATCAAACCTAGGTCTCCTGCATTGCAGGTAGGTTCTTTTACTGACTGAGCTATGAGGGAAGCCCCCAGAACCTCATGGATCTATTTTATTCTTTGGGTTATAATTCAGTATTACTGTTAATTACTTTGATGCTGAAATTGTTCTACCTTTGGTCACTGGGAGCTCTTTCAGGCTGGCTTGCACCTATGCACTTTTGACACATCCCACTCTTTGAGTACTTTTTAAACTTCCTACATTACAACGTGCCTAGGCATCTTCCACTTGATTATAAAAGCTATTGATTTTATATGTTAATGTCATATCCTGCCACCTTGCTGAATTCTTTTTTTTCTGGTGATTTTTTTATTTGATTTATCCAATAAATGGAGAACATTATGTGAATTTAACACTATTGGGTTGCTTTCTCTGACCTCTCAAGTTCAAGACATTTTTAAAAATTAATTTATTTAATTGGAGGCTAATTACTTTACAATATTGTAGTAGTTTTTGCCATACATTGACATGAATCAGCCATGGGTGTACATGTGTCCCCCATCCTGAACTCCCCTCCCACTTCCCTCCCCATCCCATCCCCCAGGGTTGTCCCAGTGCACCAGCTTTTAGTGCCCTGTTTCATGCATCGAACTTGGACTGGTCATCTATTTCACATATGGTAGTTAATATACATGTTTCAGTGCTATTCTCTCAAATCATCCCACCCTCGCCTTCTCCCATAGAGTCCAAAAGTCTGTTCTTTATATCTGTGTCTCTTCTCCTGTCTCGCATATAGGGTCATCATTACCATGAAAGTTGAAGTATAGAGTATGATACAATAAAGCAATTAATTCTCAGTTGGTGTAGTCTGTTTAAATTGACATTTCACAAAGTACAGGACTGAACGATCATATAATCAGTTCAATTCAGTCACTCAGTCGTGTCCGACTCTTTGCGACCCCATGAACCACAGCACGCCAGGCCTCCCTGCTGCTGCTAAGTCGCTTCAGTTGTGTCCGATTCTGTGTGACCCCATAGACGGCAGCCTGCCAGGCTTCCCTGTCCCTGGGATTCTCCAGGCAAGAATACTGGAGTGGGTTGCCATTTCCTTCTCCAATGCATGAAAGTGAAAAGTGAAAGTGAAGTCGCTCAGTCGTGTCCGACTCTTAGCGACCCCATGGACTGCAGCCCACCAGGCTCCTCCATCCATGGGATTTTCCAGGCAAGAGTACTGGAGTAGGGTGCCGTTGCCTTCTCTGCACCAACTCCCGGAGTTCATCCAAACCCATGTCCATTGAGTCGGTGATGCCATCCAACCATCTCATCCTCTGTTGTCCCCTTCTCCTCCTGCCCTCAATTGTTCCCAGCATCGGGGTCTTTTCAAATAAGTCAGCTCTTCGCATCACGTGGCCAAAGTATTGGAGTTTCAGCTTCAACATCAGTCCTTCCAATGATGTCGTTTAAATGAATAAGGACTCATTCCATTTGCTACTTTGCAGGGACAACTCTACAAATACCTATTGGTTTCATTTAGGGAAGATTTAGAATTAATAATATGACCTGAATAGGAAACCAACGCTGAACATGCTGGTGATGAAGTGGTAACAAAATGACCTTCCTATGAAGAATCCTAGCCAATTAATTGGGTACTGTGTGGGGAGAAAGCTAAGTCTATAGGAAACAAAAATGGGAGGTTTATTACATAATGCTTTGTATAAGGAAGTAAGAGAGGATCACAGACATATCTATTAACATATTTTGCACAGAGCTCAGTGTTCTGGGTGGCCAGTGGGAGAAACTGAATCACCATTTTGCTGAAGACTCTGAACCATCTCTATAAATTACCAGAGTGCCTTTAATGAGACAGTGGTTAAGAAGAGGTAGCAATTTACAATTGTGCTCAACTACTGCCTCTGTGAAACAGGGTTCTGTGGGAAATCCTACCTTAGCTCTGGAAAGACTACTACAACCAAGTATTTTTCAACCTCCTAAAATATTTCATTATTTTCCATATGATATATTTCTCAAAATAAATCAACTGACTGCAAAGTCATGCTTTGGGTTTAGTAACAATCACATAGCAATATACCATGTCTTCATACCTGATAAAATTGCTTATGAAAATCTGTTCTGTAGCATTTTCTAAGTTAGCCTAGAGACACAGAAGTGGGCTGAATGGTGCCCAGCCCAACTTCAAAAACATGTCCACATCCTAATTTCTGGAACCTGTCAATGTTACATTACTTTAGAAATGAGTTCTTTGCAGATAAAAATAATTTAAGGATTCTGAGATGAAATGATAATCCTGGAAAATCCAGGTGGGCCTTAAATCCAGTAACAAGTGTCTTTATAAGAGAAAGGCAGAGGCAAATCTGAGACAGAAGAGAAGGGAGCACAACCATGGAGGTAGAGACTGGAATGATTCATTAATCCACAAGTCATTAAGTGCTGACAGCTATCAGAACCTGGAAGAGCAAGAACAGAATTTCCCTAAAGCTTCTGGAGGGAGCAATCTGGTCGATTTTGGACTTGTGAGAAAATAAATTCCTGTTGTTTTAAGCTACTCAGTTTGTGGTAATTTGTTACAGCAGCCCTAGGAAACTAATACACACATTTACCAAACATAAGAGAAACTTGAAGACTCTAGACAAAGAGAAAAAGCAGAGGCCAATGAAATTTGGCTCTTGTCCATTGCTTCAGAAATAGCAAACTCCCAGGGAACAGGAATACTGTGAAGTCTGGGGAACCTGGGACTGTAGAAATACCAATCAATTCATACCTATTTTTCTTAAGCAAATGAAAGCTAAATCCAATGACTACTGTAATTCTCTCTTCCACCTTTAGAAAAAAGACTTACATGGTAAGCTTGATTTCAATTTTACAAGCTAGCCAGATTAAATAGCATTAGATCCAAGGTTTCCAGAGAAGCATTTTTACTCAAGGCAGAGTGCAAGAGTCTGCCTTATCTTGCTGTAGAAGTCAAACATTTCAAGTATGAGGCAGAACATAAAATGCTGAAGAGGGGATAGGAATGCAAGTTCAGTACTCAGGAAGATATCTGCAAAGTGATACAAAATATATTTACCAGACTGGTCTCATGAATTTGCTTCTGGTAAGAAAAGGTATTTTTTAAGGTTTTTAAAATAAACATGGGCAAACAAAATAGTTATAGTGTATCCTGATAGAGGTATCAGTTTTATTCATATATAGTAGTATACACATATGTTCATATTTGTATTTATTTTCATAAAGAAACAATAAAAAGATAAGCCAAGAACTTACAAAGAAAACCATTTAATGGTAAGAAAAGGGGAGAAAATAGGGACAAGAGAGAGAAAGGGAAAAAGGGAGAAAAGAGAGACAAAAGCTGGATCTCTCTGAATGTATTTTGTTTCATAGTTTGATATTCGAACCAAACAAATGTTTTAAATGGTTAAAAATAAATTAAAAATCTTTATAAAGAAAGGAATATGGGTCTAGGGACAGACTGCTGGGATTGGTCTACTAATTTTACCACTTACTAGTTTGGGGAAGTTGTCTAAATTGTCTATGTCTCAGTTTACTTATCTGTAAAACAAGAATAAGAACCCTTAACCTCACTGGGATAGTTGTGGGGATTAAACAGGCGAATTTATGTAAAGATCTTTAGTATGGTATTGGGCTCATGGTAATTGCTAAATAAACCTCAGCTGCAGTTATTTTACTATCATCAACATAGTCTCAGCTTTAGTTCTAAAAGCAGAAAGTTCTCTTTTCCAGTCCATAAATTGTTGATAGGTAAAAGGAGACGTGAGTTCATGGCTCAACTAAAACGTGGACGGTCTGACTTCCAAAGACAGTGTTCCCAAGCAAGAGCCCCATCGAGAACTTTAACCAACATTCTATAGGTCACAAGATAATGCAGAAACTTCACAAAATGAAACATGGGTATTTGCTGCTAAATTAAAGATTGTGAATGAGGGATCTGGATATTGACACTGACCTAGGTAATGAAGTTTAGAAGTTTTACAAGTTCTTAATTGTGTGCCTATTTTATATGCACTGGTAGTTTCCCCAAAAGTTCCTGAAACAAAAAGACTTTGTACTTACCAGATATCTGCTCATTTATGGTCAAAGAGGGAATTCACAGCCTAACATACAGCCCAGAAGCTATGCCAAGTCCAACAGTGCATGCCCATCCTGGCCCCTCAGATGCTTGCAGAAACAAAGGAGGCCTCACTATGAATTCAATTAGAATATCAATGCTTAACCTGCCAGAGCCACAAAATGAAAATGCCCTTCATGGACAGCTCTGGCTTTTACTGTTCTCATTAACATCTCTCAGTGGGCAGTTTCTTAAAGCACAGCTAGTCTGAACATTTCTGTGACATTTTTTAGAGGAAAAGCCAAAACATTTACTTCCTATATGACACAAAGGGGAACACTGTCTGGTCCATGTATAATGAAGCAGAGAGATTGATCAGTTTTGATTAATAGTCACTAAATCTAAAACTATACATAACTGATGACAAACAGATGTCACCCCAAAAGCATTAAAAAAAAAACAGCTGCAAACACAGTAACTATATCTAATCAAAAGGAATAAACTGTAAGTGATTTTCTTAGAATTATAAATCTTAAGGCAAAAAGAGACTTTTCAGGTTATCTAAAAAGAATAAACCATTCAAAGCAGAGAAAGCCTAGCAAAGAATTTCCATAAACAAAAACAGCCAATGCTGTCAAGACATTATGTCCCACAGTGGTTTTTCCAGTGAAGCGAAACTTATTTCTCAGTTTAAAGCTTTAAAAAGCATGGACATATCTTTCAGATAGTTTAAAATATTTCTTAGGTTTCTTATAAAGAATAAATAGGACATTTCTGATGGCTGTGGGCTGACATCAACTGAAACACTGATTCCCAAAAAGCAATGTACTTTTAGGCTGCTTAGGTAGGTTTGATAATTCTCTTTACCCTGTATCACAGAGGTATTTACCATGATATTGATATATCCTGGTAATGGAGGAGTGGGAGCAACTGAGTCTGACTTGAAGATCTGAGCAATTTTCGCATAAGAGATGACATCTGAAGTTTGCTTTCAAAGTTTTTCTCCCATTCCTCAATGTCCCTTTTTGTGCAATAAGTGTGCATTTGCAAGCTTAGTACTTTTTATCTGCTGTGGGTCAGAAAACCAAATAATCAAGTTTGTTAGAGATACAGGTAAAATGATATGAATAGGCTCTATTTGAGAGTATGCAGTGTATTCTGCTGACTTGAAATATATGAGCTTTCACCCTGCTGCTATGAAAGTCTCAGATGTAACAAATGAGACTCTAGGCCTAGAGGAGACATGCAGTCAATCTTTTAAGATAGGTTGATATGTTTTATAGACCAGTTAGACTAATATTAGGTGAAAATATCCAGGCTTTGAGAAAGAATGAAATATTTTTTAATATATTCAAATTGGTCGCCTAGTACTATGAACTTTTTCTACAGCAATTAGCTTTTTAAAAACCTCTTCAAGAATAGTGGCTCACTTGAGAATCAGAAGAAGGCTACTAGCTCAGAAAAAAATATACATAAAAACATATCCTTAAAAGTCTGCATACAATTTTCAGAAGGTATCAAAGCCCCTGAACATATGTGGAATTCACACACCCCTAGGAAATGCTTCTCTAGAGGATAAATCAGGGGGAGGCACACACAGGAATCTCAGCAAAGCACTAAACATCAAAGAAAATATTTGTCTATCTGTGTAGCCAATTAAGCCTCAGAGAAAAAGATCATTTATACTGCATTTCAATGATTAACTCCTAGTTTTGAAAAAACACATGAGGTTTCATCTTGGACCTGTAGGGAGTCAGAAAAAAGAAATTCTCATCCTTACAGGAAGAAAAAGGCAGGAGAGGCAGCAAATTAACGATTTTTTGTGAAACCGTTAGAGAAATGAGTCACAGGACAAATGGTCAGACTCAAAGAGAGACAAGCATGCCTGCAGGGAGACATAGGACAGAAGCATTTACTTAGTTGGGGCAGAGGTCACAGTAGGAACATTAAATAAGAAATTCTGATGAATCTCTGGGGGCCAAGTGGGGACTACTAAGAGAATATGAAGTTTCTGGGGGCTGTACTCATAGGGAGTTCCCACCTTCTTGTAAGCTTTTTCTCTAGAAATCTAGGAGGGCTCTCACAGGGAAGTTAGGGAGAGAACCTGGAGAAAAAGCTCCCCCAATGGTACTGTCTGGGTTGCTGGTGTTCAGTGTCCTGGCTCCCTTACTGAACAGAAGGCTTCATCTACAGAAGAAGGATTTCAAGTGAGGGCACTGAAATAATTTGACTGGTGCTATGGGAAGGGAGAAGCACCCAGCCTCAGCTTCCCTGTGTTACTCAAGGGAGAAAAAAGTCTTAATCTCAAGAGAGAGAATCTCAAGGACACAGACTGAGAATACCAGAAGATACCTGCTATAGGCAGACAGGATAATAGTGGGCAGGGGCAAAATGCTCTATCCCTGAAGGCCACTCCCCAACCTTGCTCCCAAACACAGGACTACTACACACTCCTAAGATTGAGATGTAATCAGAAGAATAGAGAACACTATCCCGCCTAAATATCCTAAATATTTAATACCATTACCACCACACTAAAGCCTCCAATGATAACAGTAGCTATACTAGAAGAGCTGCAGAAGACAAAATCTCTGAGGACAAGCATAAAGGAAAAGGTCAAGAAAGGAGACAAAAACAAGGTCACCAGAGGAATTCCAAGTCTCTTGTACCCATAGTAAGAACTAATTTCAAACACCCTTGTACACTGCTGGTGGGAATATAAACTGATGAAGCCCCTTTGGAAGACAGTCTGGCATTCTCTCAAGTGGTTAAACAGTTACCATAGGACTCAGCAATCCTACATCTAGGTGTTTTTGAAAACATATGTCCAACTAAAAACATGTATATGAAAGCTCACAGCATCATTACTCATAATATTAAAAAAATGTAGACAACCCAAATTTCTATCAACTAAAGAATTGATTTTTAAAATGTGATATATGCATATAATGGAATATCATTTGGTAATAAAACGGAAACGAAGTATTGATACATGCTACAACATGGATGAATCTTGAAAATGTTAAGTGAAAGTCAGTCACAAAAGGCCATATACTGTATGATTCCATTTATATGGAATGTCTAGAATAGGCAAAACCATAGAAACAGAAATTAGATTAGTGGTTGCCAGTGGCTGGGAGTGGGGTCTGGGGAGTTAACTGCTAATGGATAGGGTGTTTCTTTCTGGGGTGATGAAAATGTTCTAAATTTAGATTGTGGTAATGGTTACCCACACAACTCTGTGAATATACTAAAACACCCTGAATTATACACTATAAGTAGATGAACTGTATGCTGTAAGAATATCTCAAAAAAGATGATAAAAATGTTTTTTTTTTAAAAAAGAACAATCCCTATGGTACTAATGACATCATCTGAAAGGCTTTGACATCCACTCTCACTTAGCAATAACAAGGCATTCCTCCTCCTCCTCAATGTGATATCAGTAGAGACTGGGTAGGGAGCCTAGACTGTCGCCACTGTCCATCAATAATGCAGCAACTGTTACCACACCACTCCCTGCTATAAGTGGAGGCAACAAAATGCGGACTTCCATCCCTGCTAAGTAGTAATGAGTTACCCTTCCCCATTCCCAGAGAGAACAGAACTACCTCCCTAGAGAGATAACAGAACTAGGATGAAGAATGTAGGGAAATCTGCAACTGGTGGTAAGAAGTCAGCACGCCTCTTCCCCACCGGTCTGGTTATTATGGAGGCCTGCCAAAACAGATTTAAATAAGACTTAGTGTCTAAGCTTCCTTGGTGGTTCAGTGGTAAAGAAACAATCTGCCAATGCCAGAGACACGGGTTTGATCCTTGATCCGAGAGGATCCCACATGCTTCAAAGCAACTAAGCCAGTGCACCAGCAACTATCGAGCCTATGCTCTAGAGCCCAGGAGCCACAACTACTGAGCCCATGTGCTGATACTACTGAAGCCCACTTGCCCTAGAGTCCATATTCTGCAGTAAGAGAAGTCACTGAAATGAGAAACCCATGCACTGCAACTGAAGAGTAGCCCCTGCTCTCCACAACTAGAAAAAGGCCTGTGCAAGAGTGAAGACCCAGCATGGCCAAAAATGAAATAAACAAAAAAAATTTTTTAAAAAGACCTGGTGTCTGTTATCATAATAACCCACCACCCCCACCCCACGAAAACCTAGCTCAGGATGCAACAGAAAACTTCTCAGAATACTAAGAACCAGGAATGAGAAGAGACTAATAAATAGACACCAACACCAAGATGACACAAATGTTTTAATTATCTGACAAGGATTTTAAAGCAGCCATCACAAAAATGCTTCAACGAGAAATTACAAACATGTTTAAAAAAAATGAAAGTTTCAGTAAAAAAATAAGAGGATATAAAGAATAACCAAATGGAAAATTTGAAATGAAATAATACAATAATACAATAATCCTTATTTTCAAATTCAGACTTAAATTGAAGAAAGTAGGGAAAACCACTAGATTATTCAGGTATGACCTAAATCAAATCCCTTACAGTGGAAGTGACAAACAGATTCAAGGGATTAGATCTGATAGAGAGAGGGCCTGAAGAACTTTGGACAGAGGTTTGTGACATTGTACAGGAGGCAGTGATCAAGACCATCCCTAAGAAAAAGACAAGCAAAAAGGAAAAATGGTTGCCTGAGGAGGCCTTACAAAAAGCTGAGAAAAGAAGAGAAGCAAAAGGCAAAGGAGAAAAAGAAAGATATACCCATTTGGATGCAGAGTTCCAAAGAATAGCAAGGAGAGACAAGAAAGCCTTCCTCAGTGATCAATGCAAAGAAATAAAAGAAAACAATAGAATGGGAAAGGCCAGAGATCTCTTCAAGAAAATTAGATACCAAGGGAATGTTTCATGCAAAGATGGGCACAAGAAAGGACAGAAATGGTATGGACCTAACAGAAGCAGAAGAGATTAAGAGGCGGCAAGAATACACAGAAGAACTATACAAAACAGATCTTAATGACCCAGATAATCATGATGGTGTGATCACTCACCTAGAGCCAGACATCCTGGAATGCAAAGTCAAGCTGGCCTGAGGAAGCATCACTACAAACAAAGCTAGTGGAGTTGATGGAATTACAGTTGAGCTATTTCAAATCCTAAAAGATGATGCTGTGAAAGTGCTGCACTCAATATGCCAGCAGATCTGGAAAACTCAGCAGTGGCCACAGGACTGGAAAAGGTCAGTTGTCATTCCAATCCCCAAAAAAAGCAATGCCAAAGAATGTTCACACTATCACACAATTACACTCATCTCACGCTAGCAAAGTAATGCTCAAAGTTCTCTAAGCCAGGCTTCGATAGTACATGAACCGTGAACTTCCAGATGTTCCAGATGGATTTAGAAAAGGCATAGGAACCAGAGATCAAATTGCCAACATCCACTGGATCATGGAAAAAGCAAGAGAGTTCCAGAAAAACATCTATTTCTGCTTTATTGACTATGCCAAAGCCTATGACTGTGTGGATCACAATAAACTGGAAAATTCTTAAAGAAAAGGGAATACCAGACCACCTGACCTGCCTCCTGAGAAATCTGTATGCAGGTCAAGAAGCAACAGTTAGAACTGGACATGGAACAACAGACTGGTTCCAAATAGGAAAAGGAGTACGTCAAGGCTGTATATTGTCACCCTGCTTCTTTAACTTCTATGCAGAGTTCAGTTCAGTTCAGTTGCTCAGTCGTGTCCGACTCTTTGCGACCCCATGAATCGCAGCACGCCAGGCCTCCTTGTCCATCACCATCTCCCGGAGATCACTCAGACTCACATCCATCGAGTTAGTGATGCCATCCAGCCATCTCATCCTGGGTCATCCCCTTCTCCTCCTGCCCCCAATCTCTCCCAGCATCAGAGTCTTTTCCAATGAGTCAACTTTTTGCATGAGGTGTCCAAAGTACTGGAGCTTCAGCTTCAGCATCAGTTCTTCCAATGAACAGTCAGGACTGATCTCCTTCAGAATGGACTGGTTGGATCTCCTTGCAGTCCAAGGGACTCTCAAGAGTCTTCTCCAACACCACAGTTCAAAAGCATCAATTCTTCGGCGCTCAGCCTTCTTCACAGTCCAACTCTCACATCCATACATGACCACAGGAAAAACCAAATGCCAGGCTGGATGAAGCACAAGCTGGCATCAAGATTTCCAGGAAAAACATCAATAACCTCAGATATGCAGAGGACACCACCCTTATGGCAGAAAGCAAAGAAGAACTAAAGAGCCTCTTGATGAAATTGAAAGAGGAGAGTGAAAAAGTTGGCTTAAAATTCAACATTCAGAAAACTAAGATCATGGCATCCGCTCCTGTCACTTCACGGCAAAGAGATGGGGAAACCATGAAAACAGTGAGAGACTTTTTTGGGGCTCCAAAATCACTGCAGATGTTGACTGCAGCCATGAAATTAAAAGATGCTTGTTCCTTGGAAGAAAAGCTATGACCAACCTAGACAGCATATTGAAAAGCAGAGACAGTACTTTGCCAACAAAGGTCCATCTAGTCAAGGCTATAGTTTTTCCAGTAGTCATGTATGGATGTGAGAGTTGAACTGTAAAGAAAGCTGAGCAGAGAATAACTGATGCTTTTGAACTGTGGTGTTGGAGAAGACTCTTGAGAGTCCCTTGGACTGCAAGGAGATCCAACCAGTCAATCCTAAAGGAAATCAGTCCTAAATATTCATTGGAAGGACTGATGCTGAAGCTGAAACTTCAATATTCTTGCCACCTGATGCAAAGAACCACTCACTGGAAAAGACCCTGACACTGAGAAAGACTGAAGGCAGGAGAAGGGGACAGCAGAGGATGAGATGGCTAGATGGCATCACCGATGCAATGGACATGAGTTTAAGTAGGCTCCAGGAGTTGGTGATGGACAGGGAAGCCTGACATGCTGCAGTCCATGGAGTCACAGAGAGTCGGACACAACTGAGCGACTGAACTGAACATAATAATTGACGTAAATAGATACTATAGGCTCAATAGAATAATGGACTTAACAGAATAAAGAATCAGGGGACAGGAGCTGGGAGTGGGCGGCGTGGGGCCTGAGGGCTGCGGTGCAGGCGTGGCTGTGGGGCTCAGGCAGCCGCTCTCTGGCGCTCGTATGCATGGCCCATGGACTCCATGCTATGAACTGGCAGCCCTCAGCTGGGCAGGGGCCAAGCGGGCATCCACTGACCCTGTTGGCAGCCATGATCGTGAACTCGGTGCCCTGCCCTCTGCTGCTCTACCTGTGCCTCATGTGGTTAGACAAGCCCCTAGGAATCTGGCTGCTCTGTTTACCATGTACTTGGAGCACTGGTCTGGCAGCAGACCCAGGTTGTCTCCCAGACTGGTACATGTTATCTCTCCTTGGCACTGGAGCTGTTCTGATGTGTGAAGCAGGCTGTACTATTAATGATATGTGGGACCAGGACTATGATAAAAAGGTTACAAGAACAGCAAGTCACCCAATAGCTGCTGGAGACATTTCAACTTTTTGATCCTTTGTTTTTCTTGGGGAACAGCTGACCTTGGCCCTGGGCATTCTTCTGTGTTTGAATTACTACAGCTCTTGGAGCAGCATCCCTACTTCTTGTCATTACCTACCCGCCAAAGAAAGGAATTAAATACTGGCCTCAGTTAGCCTTGGGACTGACATTTAATTGAGGAGCATTACTTGGGTGGTCTGCTATCAGGAGCTCCTGTGATCCATCCGCTTGCCTTCCTCTTTATTTTTCTGGAATTATGTGGACTCTAATATATGATACTATCTATGCCCATCAGAATAAAAGAGATGATGCTTTGATCGGGCTTAAGACCACAGCACTGCAGTTCTGTGAAGACACCAAGAAGTGGCTCAGTGGTTTCAGTGTGGCCTGCTGGGGGTGCTGAGCCTGGTGGGAATGAAGAGCGGCCAGATTGCACCCTTCTACACTGCCCTGGCTGCTATAGGAGCCCATGTGGCTCACCAGGTTTATACTCTGGAGAGCCACAGACCTGAAGACTGTTGGGAAAAGTTCACCTCTAACCAAACAACAGGATTAATAATTTTTTTAGGGACTGTCCTTAGGAATTTGTGGAAAGCAAAGGAGACCAATGAAACAAAGTAAAATAAAGAAAACAGAATAGAAAATTAGCAAATTAAATTTATCTAAGGATTTCTAAAACAAATTTTTACAAAACACTCTCAGGTCTTGTTACCATATAATTAGATTTGAGTAAGTCTTATAGTATGTTAATAAATTACAGACCAGTAAATGAAGTTTTAGAGCACTGTGGCCTAGATTTTAGTTCAAGTATGTACATGTCAGATTCTTCTCCTGTCACAGACACCAGGGGACTTTGCAGGATTTGCAGTGACCTGGAGTATTTAAGTTAATGCTTTCTTCCTGTTGTAATTCTCACCTAGAGTTACAGGAATTATATGATTTTTAGCACTTTAGCAAAAAACCCTCATATACATCTCATCTGAATGAATGCCTCTTTAGGAAAATGGACTCTCTTTTTCAGGGAAAAATAAAAAGCTGCTACAGAAAGTTGGGGCTTACCGATCTTTGTATTGACCTTTATTTACTGCCAAAAGCTGCAATTCAGGAAACCATTCAGGTTTTTATATTTTAGGAGAAATTTAAGTAAGCAAATAAAATTTTTTTACCTACCAAAAAAAAAAGAATCAGTGAACAAGAGAAATTAATCTAACCAACAGAAAGAATATACACTGGAAAAAAATGAGTCTCAAGGATCTGTGGGAAAATAACAAAGGATCTAACATTCAAGCAACTGAAGTCTCAGAAGAAGAGAAAAAAAGGTGAAGCTGAAAAATAGCTGAAGAAATAATGATTGAAAACAAACTTGGCAGAAGATATAAACTCAGATTATATAATCTAACTTAGGATGAAATCTCAAACAGGATAAATCCAAAGAAATCCATGCTCAGGTATGCAGTTGTAAAGTTTTCTTTGGAAAACTAAAGATGAAGAAAAATCTTGAAGGCAACTGGAAAAGAAGTGACTGGTTACCTATAGGAGAGCAACCATTTGAATGAGAACAGATTTCTCATTAGAAACCATGGAGACAAGAAGGAACTAGCACATTTTTCAAGTGCTGAAAAAAAAGTTTTGTCAAACCAGAATTCTATATCAAGTGAAAATACCCTTCAGGTGAAAACAAGACATTCTCAAATGAAAACTAAGAGAATTAATCACTAGCAGAATTCCCCTAAAAGAATAGCTAAATGGAGTTCTTCATAGAGAAAGGAAACAAAAGGAATAAGTTGGAATATCAGGAATAAAGAAAGAACAAGAGAATAAAAATATGGGTAAATAAAACAGACTATTCCTTTCCTCCTGAATTTTATAATAATATTTTATGGTTGAAGCAAATATTCTAACATTGTCTAATGCAGTTCCCAATGTATATAGAGAAAATATTTAAATAACTATATGATAAAAGTGGGGGGTGGATAAACAAACCTAAATGGCGGTAGCCTTCCTTTTACTTCACTTAAAATAGTATATATAAAATGTAGGGAACAGTAGACTGATAAGTCATTTTGGAAGATGGTCCTCTCTTTAAAAGGTTGCTTCTCAAGAGCAACCACTAAAAATCTACACAAAGATATATGTGTCTTTAAATCTTAAAAGCCACCATAGAAAAATCAATATGGGGGAAATTCCCTGGTGGTTTAGTGGTTGGGACTCTGCTTTCACTGCTGAGGTCTCAGGTTCAATCCCTGGTTGGGGAACTAAGATCCTGTAAGCTGCATGCCACAGCCAAAAGAAGAAAAAAAAAATCAACATGGAATTTTAAAAAATATTCAAGTAATCCACAAGACAGAAAATAAGAGGGAAAACAAAAAACAGAAAATAGAAAAACAGTAAAATGGCAGACTTAAACCAAATCATAATAAAAATTACATTAAATATAAATGTTTTAAAAATGCCAGTAAAGAGACAGAGATTTAAAGAGTAGGGTAAAAAATGACCCAACTATATAAGAAACCCATTTCAAAAAAAATCATATGCGTAAAAGTAAAAGGATGGAAAAATATACCATATACCATGTAAACATGAATCAAAAGAAAGCCAGAAACTATATTAGTATTAGATAGTATAGACTTCAGGAAAAATAAAATTACCAAAGACAAAGAGGGACATTACATGATGATAAATTCACCAAAAAGGTACAGTAATCCCAAATATGTATGTAGTTAACAACAGAACTTAAAAATACACAAAGCAAATCTGATAGAAATAAAAGGAGAAAGAGGCAAATCCACGATTACAGTTGGAGACTGCTACAGCCCTCTCTAAACAATGGATACTACTACTAGGCAGAAAATCAGCCAGGATACAGAAGAGTACCATCAACTAATAGGACCCAACAGCAGCATAATACACATTGTTTTCAAGTGCCCATGAAATATTCACCAAGATAAACCATATCTTGTGCCAGAAAACAAACCTTGACACCTGTAAAAGAACTAAAACCATACAGATTATGTTCTGTGACAAAAATGAACTCAAACTAGAAATCAGTAACAGAAAGGTAGCAAGAATAGTCTCCAAATGCTTGAAAACTAAACAACACTTTTCTAAATAACACATGTATCAAAGAGGAAGTCTCAAGGAAAATAAAAATACTGAAATGGATGAAAATGAAAATAAACATACCAAAATTAATGGGGTGAAGCTAAGGAGTATTTAAAGGGAAATTTACAGCACTAAAATTCTTATATTAGAAAAAAGGAAAACTTTCAAAGCCTAAGCATCAACCTCAAGAGTCTAGAAAAAAGTACAAAATAAAACTAAAGCAAAAAGGAGGAAAATAATAAATATAAAAGCAGAAATCAATAGAGATTGAAAAGAGAAAAATAAGACATAATTTCACTGATTACAGACTAACTTTGGCAACACAATATATTATGTAGTATTGGATTATAACCCAAAGTATAAAATAAATATACATGAGTTCATACAGATATAAATAAGCCATTAAATAAAATTTTCAAATGATGGAAGCATCTAAGAATATTTTTATAATTGCTTACTTTTGGGAAACAATTAGACAATCTAATATAAAGCTCTAGCACATAAAATTTCAATGAATGGAACCTATGAGAGGTAGATGTGATAATGTCCATGTTATAACAACAAAACAAATTACCTCAGAGAGACGAAATAAACCAGCAAAACATGGAATCAATCTCTTCTAATGCCAAGGCTGGTTTTGCTATACAATATCAGGTTCTTTCTTTTGTAACAGAATGGGGCATATAAATGAAAAAAATTTGCTTCCAGTAGCCCAGGTCTTCAATCTTTTGCTAAAGAATGATATTCTAACTTGGAGGCAGCAGGCCTTGTGACTCAAAGCTCTTGAGTCACTTTACCTTCTAGGACTGGTTGTCCTAAATGGGAAAGTAGGAAGGTTTCTTTCTCATCAATTCTGCAGTCAAAGCCACCTCTGGATAGATGGGAAATTTGTTTTACTCCTGTTTATGTGTATTTTATTTCCTAAGTTTTTTTGTATGACACAGGCACATATAAATACACACTGATAGTCTACTGTGCCCAGAAAGATCCCTGGCAAAAGACAGAAAAGTGATCTCTGAGAAAGGGAGGAATGCTCTCTCTGACACCCAAAAGCAATGCCTCCCCCCACCACCCTGCATGAGGTCAAATGGAACCTGGCCTTCTTTCTAATCAATAGAAAATGGCAAACATGATGGGACATCATTCTCATGATTATGTTATATAAACCTCAATCAGACTGGAGTAAAAGACTCTCCCCTCACTGGATTTCAAAGTAGGCTACTGTGTTTTGAGGGGACCCATGGAAAAGGCCACATGGCAAAGAACTATAAGCAACCTAGGAGTGGAGGGTGGTCCTCTACCAAAAACCAATGATGACAACAAACAGGGACCTCTCAGTACTCCAGCCAGAAGATGAATTCTGCCAGCAACTTGAATGAACTTGGAAACAAATTTTTCCCTAATCAAACTTCCAGATGAGAACACAGCCCAGCCAGCACACTGACTGCAGCCTTGAAAGACCTTGAACAGAGAGAATCTAGTCACGCTGTAGCCAGACTCCTGACACACAGAAACTGATAATAAATGTGTGCTGCTTTAAGCCACTAACTTTGTGATAACATATAATGCTGCAATAGTTTGCTAATACATTCTCTTTTCCTTTGCAGACAAGAAAGACTACTTATAGTAGAAGTGAAGATAGGCAAGATCAGTTTCTCATCATTTAATTATCACAGAGGAAAGTCTGTAAGATCCACTAAACTATTCCCAAATCCAAGTGCACTTTGCTGCCCTTGAGGCAGATGACCAGCCTCACAAGGACTGGGACTTTTTTTTTGGCTTCGTGGTAGTGCCCCGAAGGCTGTGAACATTTACCATAGCCCCAAAGATCTCCAACCCAGTCTTTTCCTTCTCTATCAATGACTTCTTCATCTACCCTTTCTGCATTGCCTCCCACTTACCAACTTAGATTTTTCCTATCATAGGCCAGATCATTGGCTCTTTTGGTCCATCCCAATTCTCTGGGTTACTCTGACTTCTTGGCTAGGGGAGGATTTATATTCTAAAGCCAGGCACTTAGGTGCCATTACCAAAATGGAAGCAGAGTGTAGACCACTGTTTTCCCAAAGGAAAAATAAAACGGAATCTTTCTTGAAAAAAAAAAAGTAGATAGACTTGTTTTCATCAGAAATACAAACCTATCCACTGGAACATAGTTTACTCCTCACATCTCTAAGATCTGGGTATTGTAGATATGTAGGCAGAAGGTAGCTGTCTAATTTTTCAAGTCTAAAAATTTAATATCTGATCTCACCTCGGCAGGCTTCTTGCGTTCATTTGGCATTTTTGACTTGCTCCTATACATTGAGCCAAAAGTAGAGGAAGTGGAAGGATCTGTAAAAGATAATTAGAAAAAATACTGAAACTTATTACCTGCTATTATAACTAAATGTCATCCAAGAGTATGTGAAATACATGATGGAGAAGAACACGGTGACCTCATATCACTAAAGAAAATAGTTAAATTGCAACCACAAAAGCCTCATAAAGGAGTTTAATGACATTTATAGGTGACATTCCAGGGTGCAAAAGCTTCAACAATGCTAATACTGAGGAGATTCAATTTGGTATAATCATACTTCATTATAATTTAGAACAAGACAATTTATGTTCCATCTAGAGAAAAAGTATCCGCAAAAGCAACTGAAAAAACTAAAAATGTGGAGCAAGTAATCTGCCTATCCTTCAGCATTTTCCCAAATGCTACTGTTAATAAAGTTGTTGTCTTTTACAAATGATGACACATCCAAACACTTAGTACCTCAGCTAAAATAAAAACTGTAGGGTCTACTGTAAAAACTGTAGGGTCTACAATTTATGCTCTTACACTTTTCTTTCTAGAAAAGCACTGTTCCATTGGTAGATGTGGCTTTTGTTGCCTGAGTAAGTAAAAAGTGCAAAACAAAATGCTATATGCCACACAAAACCAATTCTTTCATCTAACTTACCTATGTCTAATGGAATTCAAACAACTAAGAAAAATGGTACCCCAAGTTTTCCTTCTTAGAAACATTTTTAACCCATTGAAAGAAGCATGAAACAGCTTGTTCTCAAGTCAAAGAAACTCTAACAGATTATAGATACAGAGTTACCAGCTGTTGGCTGGTTCTACTCACTGTCCTCTGAACTGTCACTGCTGCTGATATTTCTATGGCGTTTCATCCTGGAGCATTCTGGGAAAGAGAAGACAACACTGAATAAATACTCAACACACAGATCCATCCAATAGGGCAGTCAACACTGTTCAAGAAGCAGCAGCAGGTGAATTACACAAATCAAATTATTTTTGTTAAGAATATTCTCAAATGACCTAGAGTGGTGGGAGAAGAATTCTACCAAATTCTCCCCAATATAGACTGTGAAAGACTGGGTGAGGCCACATACTAGCTTTAGGAGGAAATCTAAGCTGCAGAGGATGAATGACATAGGACTGGCAAGAGCCTCAAATGTGGCCACATGACCACTATCCAACCAAACAAAGAGGGGTAGCCACTGGGTCATTATCAGTCAGGGATCCCCAATAAGAGATGAGCAAGAAAGGAAAAGCAGTTACAAAGGTAGAGATGTCAAAGGCCAAGGTTGAAAGGCATGAGACAAGGCTGGCTGAAGAAAGAAGTGAGGCACGTCCCATCTTTGAAAGCACAGTTCATTTCAGTCGCTCAGTCATGCCCGACTCTCTGTGACCCCATGGACTGCAGCATGCCAGGCCTCCCTGTCCATCACCAACTCCCGGAGTTTACTCAAATTCATGTCCATTGAGTCAATGATGCCATCCAACCATCTCATCCTCTGTTGTCCCCTTCTCTTCCCACCTTCAATCTTTCCCAGCATCTGGGCCTTTTCAAATGAGTTAGTTCTTTGCACCAGGTGGTCACAGTATTGGAGCTTCAGCTTCAGCATCAGTCCTTCCAATGAATATTTAGGACTGATTTCCTTTAGGATGGACTGGTTGGATCTCCTTGCAGTCCAAGGGACTCTCAAGAGTCTTCTCCAACACCACAGTTCAAAAGCTTCAATTATTCTCTGCTCAGCTTTCTTTATAGTCCAACTCTCACATCCATACATGACTACTGGAAAAAACTATAGCTTTAACTAGACGGACCTTTGTTGGCAAAGTAATGTCTCTGCTTTTTAATATGCTGTCTAGGTTGGTCATGACAGAATGTGGTCCACTGGAGAAGAGAATGGCAAACCTCTTCAGTATTCTTGCCTTGAGAACCCCATGAACAGTATGAAAAGGCAAAATGATAGGATACTGAAAGAGGAACTCCCCATGTCGGTAGGTGCCCAATATGCTACTGGAGATCAGTGGAGAAATAACTCCAGAAAGAATGAAGGGATGGAGCTGAAGCAAAAACAATAGCCAGTTGTGGATGTGACTGGTGATAGAAGCAAGGTCCAATGCTGTAAAGAGCAATATTGCATAGGAACCTGGAATGTTAGGTCCATGAATCAAGGCAAATTGGAAGGGGTCAAACAGGAGATGGCAAGAGTGAACGTCAACATTCTAGGAATCAGCAAACTAAAATGGACTGGAATGGGTGAATTTAACTCAGTTCAGTTCAGTCGCTCAGTCATGTCCGACTCTTTGCGACCCCATGAATCGCAGCACACCAGGCCTCCCTGTCCATCACCAACTCCCGGAGTTCACTCAGACTCACATCCATCGAGTCAGTGATGCCATCCAGCCATCTCATCCTCTGTCGTCCCCTTGTCCCCCTGCCCCCAATCCCTCCCAGCATCAGAGTCTTTTCCAATGACCATTTTATCTACTACTGTGGGCAGGAATCCCTTAGAAGAAATGGAGTAGCCATCATGGTCAACAAAAGAGTCCGGAATGCAGTACTTGGATGCGATTTCAAAAATGACAGAATGATCTCCGTTTGTTTCCAAGGCAAACCATTCAATATCACAGTAATCCAAGTCTATGCCCCAACCAGTAACACTGAAGAAGCTGAACTTGGAATGATTCTATGAAGACCTACAAGACCTTTTAGAACTAACACCCAAAAGAGATGTCCTTTTCATTATAGAGGACTGGAATGGAAAAGTAGGAAGTCAAGAAACACCTGGAGTAACAGGCACGTTTGGCCTTGGGAGTACAGAATGAAGCAGGGCAAAGGCTAACAGAGTTTTGCCAAGAGAACACACTGGTCATAGCAAATACCCTCTTCCAAAAACACGAGAGAAAGCTCTATATACAGACATCACCAGATGGTCAATACTGAAATCAGATTGATTATATTCTTTGCAGCCAAAGATGGAGAAGCTCTATACAGTCAGCAAAAACAAGACCGAGAGCTGACTGTGGTTCAGATCATGAACTCCTTATTGCCAAATTCAGACTTAAGTTGAAGAAATAGGGAAAACCACTAGACCATTCAGGTATGACCCAAATCAAATCCCTTATGATTATGCAGTGGTAGTGAGAAATAGATTCAAGGGATTAGACCTGATAAGAGTGCCTGAAGAACTATGGATGGAGGTTCGTGATGTACAGGAGGCAGTGATCAAGACCATCCCCAAGAAAAAGAAGTGCAAAAAGGAAAAATGGTTGAAAGTACAACCCATTGCTTTTCTGCCTGCCCTTTTTCCCCCTTTTGTGCTTTCTCCCTTGTTCCCAACTGACAAACAACTAGCCTAACTTAAAGTTACATCTATCGCAAGGAATGCTAAGAAAAGTGAAAGTGTTAATTGCTCAGTTGTGTTCAACTCTTTGTAACCCCATGGACTATAGCCCGCCAGGCTCCTCTGCCCATGGGATTCTCCAGGCAAGAATACTGGAGGGTTGCCATTTCCTTCCCCAGAGGATCTTCCCAACCCAGGGATCAAACCCAGGTCTCCTGCATTGCAGGTGGATTCTTTACTTTCTGAGCCACCAGGGAAGCCCAGACAAATGAAACCCAGTATTTCAGTGCCGAGGAATGTTACAAAAAGCTCCTATATTGGGAAAACTAATGTCTCTAAATAAAATTTCCAGTGGTTTAAGCATCTATGTGTGTGTGTGTGTGTGAGAGAGAGAGAGAGAGAGAGAGAGACAGAGACAGAGACAGAGACAGAGAGAGACTACACACACTTTCAGGCAAATGGGGAGAGTAAATAGACTTCAGTAAAATAATGCAGCCAGTCACTAAAGAGCCCTGGGGGCGGGTGGCAGGGCGCTGGTACTGAATTGTTATATTATCTAAAACACCCAGTTTTCATCAAAAAATTATGAGACATGCATGGCGACTGAATTCACACCCTAGTAGTGAAAGTGTCAAGTCCTAACCCCTGGACCACCAGGGAATTTCCAAATATGGTACTTTCTAAATTAATACAGTAACAATCCTTTTCTGTTATAGATGGAAACCAAAAATCTTGTATTATCAATAAAGAGCCGAGGAAACAGATTAACACCAATAACACCAGTCCTGGAAACTGGGTTGCTTATAACTTAAAGAAAGCAAAGCAAGCAAATTTGGGGGTCTGGGCTGTTAAAGTCCACTGATCTATTTCAGTGATCACTGCTGTTTTAATTACTATAGAAAAATGACAAAGAACAGTAAATATCAGCAGAATAATTCCATGATGGTAAACCTTTAGATCTGTCTTTATCACTTTTAATCAAGTTTATAGAACAACAGCAGTTCTATAAATATCATTACCACCATTTTACAGATGAGGAAATTGGGGCTCAAAGTCAAAGTTTTAGTCACTCAGTCGTGTCCGACTCTTTGCAACCCCATGGACTGAGGCCCACCAGGTTCCTCTGTCCATGGAATTTCCCAGGAGAGACTACTGGAGGGGGTTGCCATTCCCTTCTCCAGGGGATCTTCCTGATCCAGGGATTGAACCTGGTCTCCAGCATTGAAGGCAGATTCTTTACTGCCTGAGCCACCAGAAATGTTTAAATAACATGCTTGGAGCTACATGGCCACCAGAGGGCAGAACACAGCCGGCAGGTATACGGAGAATGGATACTCCAAGTTGACCCTGAGACCTGAGGCAGGCTAGGGAGTTAACAGCAGGAATGCTGCCCCTTCTAAGTCCAAGCTTCCTGAGCATGGCCTTGGAGGTCCACAGCATTTCAGCTTCAATTTGTCAGATCTTATCAGCTGCTGCTCCCCTACCTCCTGCACAGGCTATGCCCCATGTGATTCCATGTATCACATGGAATCTATCATCTTGTTTCATACTTGCCACCCTTTGGACAGGGCTCTTCCCTCTGCCTACAGTACCCTGCCTATTTACCCGGACCATCCCATTTTCTCTCAACCTGGTCTGACTCATTTGTTGGATCTCCTCAGTAAGGTTCTCTCTATACATACTTCAGTCCATGTAAAATGCTCTTCATTTGCACTGTAAATATTCTTTACATGGTCAGCCCTGCCACAAGACCACAACCATCTTCAAAGCAGTAACTATGTCGAATTCATCTTTTACCCCCAGGTCTCAGCACAGTGTCCTGCACAAGACACTGCACATGAGAAAGAGTAAAAGATGCCTCACCCAGATCTCCTTTACTAGCTAGCATACCCATCTCCCAGCTACTGCCTGTTGGCTGCTAATGGCTCACAGCTGTCCCCTTCCCCAAGGGCTGGAGTCCTGCCAGGGAGATTATACTCTTTTTCCCTCCCAGGGGCAGCCAGCAGCCAATAATTGCTCTACACCTGCCCCTAACCATAACTGGCTAAGGCTAGACTTTCCTAAGACCATATCTTCACTTTAGCTCCTTCCTCTTCCCTACCTTCTTGTCCTTGCTCCCTTATAAGTTTCTCCTGAGAGGATTCCCTCAACAAATCATGTACATTCAAATACAGTCCCAGATTCTGCTTCTCGCCACCCCTAAAACAACATGTGAAACTTCACTTGGAGGCACACTTTAACAAGTACTTTGGAATAAAATTTCTTGCTAAGCAAAACCATAAATAAGTACAGTGCAAAGCACCTCATTGTCTTACATCTGGATACATTATTCAGCTGTTTATAGTCTCGTCTTCTATTTAGGATGCAGACTTTACAAAGGCATTATTTTCTTCCTTACCTCCCACAATGAGTATTCCTTTGTTTTAGCAGAAATGAAATATGTACCAGCCCTCACCTTGCACCCCTGAGAACAGTAATTTGAAGGCAGTTTTCAGACCTTGAAGTGAAGGGAAGGGAAGGCACTCAGTCGTGTCCGACTCTTTGTGACCCCATGCACTTTAGCCCACCAGGCTCCTCCATCCACGGGATTTTCCAGGCAAGAATAATGGAGTGGGCTGCCATTTCCTTCTCCAGGGGATCTTCCCAACCCAGGGGTCGAACCCAGGTCTCCTGCACTGCAGACAGATGCTCTACCATCTGAGCCACCAGAGAAGCCTTTTCAGATCTTATTCCTACTATAATCTCACTCAAAATGATTAACAGGATTCTGATTTATCTTAAGTGCTGTAAGCCAGGCAAAATACAATTGTATAAAGTAAATGCCTTCCTTGGGTGAAACTCCTTCTTAAAGGAGCACTGTCGGAAGTCAACCCAACTAGCATTATTTGGGGCTGAGAATGTAAGCCTGTGGTTTGGTGGCTACTTGATTCCCCATTAGGACTTCCCTGGTGGCTCAGATGGTAAAGCGTCTGTCTACAATGTGGGAGACCTGGGTTCGATCCCTGGGTCGGGAAGATTCCCTGGAGAAGGAAATGGCAACCCACTTTAGCACTCTTGCCTAGAAAATCCCATGGATGGAGCCTGGTGCAGGCTACTGTCCATGGGGTCGCAAAGAGTTGGATACAACTGAGCGACTTCACTTTCTTGATTCCCCATTAATGTTCCAGAAGAGCAGGGAGGGCAGGAAAAGTGATTAACTCAAACATAGCCCTTTCCTTTCCTTCTATATGCCCACCAGACATACTTATGAAATGCATGGTCAGTGCAAAGAGCCACAATTGAGTGCCATCTGTGGGGCTATGCAGCAGCTTAAAAATAATTTGAGGCTCCACTTTAAACATATCCACACCCTTTGATCCAGGAATTCTACTTCCAACATCCATATCTGAAAAATAATTCAAAACACAGAAAATGATTTATGAACAAAATGTTCATTAAAGCTCCCTAATAAAAATAAATGAAATCTAGCTATCAAACAAAAGAGGAATAAAGTATATTAATATGGTATTTCATTCAATTATTTAAACATGATATACAGAAAATGTGTATGTTAAAATGTTGTGGAAAAAACAGTATAAAATTAGTTTTCTAGCAAGATTGTATCTATGAAGTAAAATATATAGAAAATAATGAAGGCCATAAACCAATTTACTGACATTAGTTGCATGAATAACACTGAAGTTTTCTGAGTGACAAACATTCTTTCCAATTTTTTCCATTCTCCACATTTTTTACAGTACACACAGGACATTTATAATTAGAAAAAACTTCTAAGATTTCAAGGTATCTGTTCCTCATGTCACTCACAAACGATGAAGCTGGCCTGAAAAACTGAAACTATGAAAGTGATTCTCACTGTTGTTCAAGATGGACATCGAGCAGGGCTGGAAAAAATCCAGAAAAGCACAATATAATCAATTGGATATATAAACCTCCATATTTATAAAGTTAGTCCCCAAAGCACCAAACCTTACAGTTTAAAAAAGACAAAGACAAATATCTAAAGCAGTGGTTTCCAACTAAAGGCAATTTTGTTCCCTGGGGACAATGTGGCAATATCTAGAGACATCTTTGGTTGTCACAACTGGCAAGGGGCATTGTTACTGATATCTAGGGGATAGACACCAAGGGGGCTGCTACATATCCTGGAATGCACATATTTATCTGGCCCCAAATGTTAATACTGCCAAGGCTGAGAAATCTTGCTCTACAGGAATGAAACAGATTGATAAGAATCAAGAAGAGCGTGGAAATTGTTGACATTATTCACCCAATCACAAAGTTAAAGTAACAAAGGGGCACTCCCTGTAACCTAAAGGCAATTTTATCAAAAAGAAAGCAGGACTTTAAGCAATGCTTAGGGAACTTAGTGAACTCATCAGCTCAAGAAGTGGAACAGAATGAAAATGTAAACAGGTTCAAGAAGGACTGAGATAAAAATCAGGGAAGATAAATCCATGGTGGTATTTGGAAGTAATCCTTAAGTAAAAGAGCATCTGAAAGTCCAGCTCCCTCAGACTTTCAGGAATACCGTTCAGAGCCATTAATGGAGAGAGACGTTTGAGTTAGGCCACTAGTCAGACCAGAGTAGAACACTTCTTTCATCCTTAAGGATCAATTCCTGCCCATGTGGGCAAAGAACCTTCCAAACTTTTCCTTAAATAGAAGTCATAAATATAAATGTATTTCTTGAGTAGTCCAGTAACTAAAACCATAAATACTGAACAGAGTAAACAAAAAAATCAGAAGAAAAAGAACATATCCTACATATTTTACTGCTTCTCCTGTGTCTTTAAAAAAGATACCAGAAGTTGAAGTAGACGAACTTTTCCGTACTTTCTAAAAATAAGCCTGCCTTCATCTCAGTCATTTTAAAGCTTGTTTTTAAAAATTAAAAGACACATTGTGTGACTCATGAGTCCCCTGTGATCAGATGAGTAGTCTGGAGGTCAACTCTTTTCCAAAGCTCTCAAAAACCATTTAAGAAAAAAGAAGAAAATACAAATTTACCTAGATAGGTGCCTACCACTCAGTAAAGTATTTCTATGTCAACCACAGTTATCCCTGTTGCCAGGAAACAAGCTTACCCTCTTTAATGTTAATAGACATGTTAACAAATTTCAAACCTCCTGGGTAGAAATCATCTTGCATGGGAAGGCCACATTGGGAAGGGAGTTTAAATCAGGGTTCAGCAAAATTTTTTATAAAGAACCAGATAGCAAATATGTTTGGCTTTGTAGGCCACACGGTCTCTGTGGCAATTACTCAAATCTGCTATTGTAGTACGAAAGCAACCACAGATAGTACATAAACAAATAAATGATCGTGGCTCTGTTCTAATAAAACTTTATCATACTAAAATTCAAATTTCACATAATTTTCACATATAATGGAATACTATTCATTTTTCAAATTCACTGAACATTTCACTAAACCTATTAACTAAAAATGTTAAAAGCCATTCTTAGCTCCCAGGCCATACAGAAACAGGTGGCAGGCTAGATTTGGCTCACAGGTCACACCTTGTCAACCTCTAATCTAAACTATAAGAAACCTTTCTTTTAATGATAGAATATTAAAAATTGGAAGCATACAACTGAATTATCACTATCCTAACAACATTCCTTCCTTTCTAATCTCTCAGCCCACTGGTTAATCAGACCTCACTTGAAGGTTTTTAGCTTGGGTGGCCTATTCTAATGGTCCTAGACCCTTTCTAAGTTAAAATCTGTTTTGTGTCTTTTAAGCAAAAAGACCTCAGTTCTAATAACTTTTTAAAACTTAGTAGTACATTTTCTTTTTTTCCTTTTTTTTTTTTTGACTGTACCTCATGGCTTGCAGGATCTTAGTTCCTTGACCAGGGACTGAACCTGGGTCATGGTAGTGACAGCACAGAGTCCTAACCACTGGACCACCAGGGAATTCCCCACATTTCCTTTTTAATTTATAACATATATTCAACAATTTCAACTACCCAGATAAATAAGTAGGTTTGGCATCTTAAGAATAAAGAGATATATGTACAAAGCATAAATCCTTTTAAGATAAAATACCATTTGCAAATAAGACCTCTTAAGAATTAAGTAAATCACAACAGCTTTTACTATGAAATACATAACTCTTTCTCTAGATAGAAACTCAAAACAACTTAAAAAAATAATGATTTTCATTATGTCTTATCTCCTGCTGTGGGTTGCTGCCACATTTAAATTTAGTCACATGTACCCCTAATACATTGACAATAACATCTACCTGATTTAAAATGATCATCAGAATTTATTAGGAGGAAAAATACCTTTATCCCAGATTTTAGAAAGAATAACAGGTCTCACATGTAAGGTCAAACAAATAAACAACCCCAAACTTACTGAGCAAGAGCAAATCCACTGCACATCAACTGTTAGTACTGTATTAATAGAGGGCAGGCACTGCACTGGCCACCAGAATGGAAAAACCAAGTCTTTTGGCTCCCTCAGAGACAGGTCACAAGACCAGGTGCGCTAGACACACTGTTACTATGGCTTGGGTGATCACAGCCTAAAGCTAGTGACCAATGATGTATGACAAACCAATCAGAGGGGGGTTTTGGGGTTAATCCCAAATCAATCAAGGTGGTGAGGGTGTGAAGTGGAGGGGGGTTACAGTTAAATGTTCACCTCTGATCAGAGACAAACTAAAGGCCAAAGAGTAGTCAGACAGGGAAGTTAACATAAAAGGGAAAGGATCAGCACTGACTTTAAGGACAACAAAAAGTGAGAGAAAATGAAACGGCTACAAATTTTTCTCAGGAGAAATGAAAAGTGGCTGGGCAATAGATGCCAACACAGTTTAAACCCTGAGAAAATTATCTGGCCTCCCCAGCAGAGATTTTCAATCCTTATTAAACATTTTCTGGGATTAAAAATCATCTGGGGAGACTGTAAAAATTCCACCGCCCAAACTGCACCCATTACCAATTAAGTCAGAATTTCTCTCTTCAAAGAGCCAACTTTTGGATTCATTGTTGTTCTCTATTGTTTTTGTTTTCAATTATATTAAGTATTCTTTATTATTTCCTTCCTCCATCTTACTCTCAGTTTATTTTGCTCTTCTTTTTTCTATTTTCTCAAGGTGGAAGCTTATTCATTTGTGACTTTTCATCTACTATTCATATAAGCACTTAGTGCTATAAATTTCCCACTCAGCATTGATTTTGTTACAAGCTGCAAGTTTTGATATGCGGCATTTTCATTTTCACTCAGGTCAAGGCATTTTATTTTCCTTGGAGACTTCCTCCTTGACCCATGGATTAATAAGTGTGTTGTTTAGTTTCCAAGTGTTTGAAGACTTTCCTGTAGTCTGTTTTTTATTTCTAGTGTGATTCCATTATGGTCAGATAATATACTCTGTATGATTTTAATTCTTTTATATTTGTTGGTTTTTTTTTTTCATGACCTGGGATATAATCTATCTTGGTGAATATTACATGTGTACTTGAAAAGTAAGTACATAATGCTACTAAAGTTCCCAACTGTAACTATGGATTTATACCTATTAATATTTCTCAGTTATCTGAGAGTTTTGCTTCATGTACTTAAAGTTCTGTTGTTTGGTGCATACACATTTAAGATTGTCCTGTCTTCTGGGTGGATTGACCCTCTGAATCATTATGTGGTGCTCCTTTTGTCTTTTGTAGTTTTCTTTTGCTCTGATGTCTAATTTATCTGATATTAGTATAGCCACCCCAGCTTTCTTTTCATTGGCACGTGCATGGTATGTCTTTTTCCACCCATTTACTTTTAAACTACCTGTACTGTTGTATTTAGTTCAAACAGTGTGAAATGTGTCTACTCCATTTTGTTTGGAAGAGGAAATTTGCTCTCTATATTATTTTTGCAATTCCTCTCTAAATTTAGACATATTATCTCAAAATCTCTTATTTCAAAATAAAAAATGTGACTGCTAAAAACTTAAGTATATGATTAAAGGGGCATTTTATTCATGTCCCTAACATGATGGGAGAGTATTAAGAAAGGAAAATCAACCTGAGAGATTTTCACTTACTGCATTCTCTCAGAACAAGGAAACAAACAAGTAAAATTTACAGGCCTAGAAGTAACTGGGGGGCTGATCCCTTATCTGAGGGCCATAAGAAGGAAAAAGTCAGTTGGTAACAAGGATGCATCTATTTTTCCTTAAAAGATAAATATCCACCACACCTGGTGCTTATTCTTGGGTCAGGGGAATTGTTTTTCCCCAATACTTGCATTTTCCAGTTTTTATGTTATGGATTTGTTGTTTTATTACATATTAACATTTTCAAAAGGTTAACAGAATTTAAAATGTACAACTTGAGAAGGAATAAAAGTCTAAGTAATTAGTTATACCACTTGTTAATTCTGTAAAAGAAGTGAGTGAGAAAGCTGGAAAGTACTGACTAAAATGTGGCTTTCTGAGAATTAGTTGAGTTCAGTAATTTATGCCGTTCATGCTTCAGTACCCCAGGAAGCCAGATTTGGATACAGATAAGTAGTCATTTGAGACTAACAGCAAAATTTACCCCTGAACTGTTTTAAACACGACCCAAAAGAACCACTAAAAAGATCTAAGATGAGGACTAGAGAGCATAGATGGAAACTATCTGCTCTTGGCCCTTAAAAAAAAAAAAAAAAACCTCTATGTAAACTAAAAGCATCCATATAGGAATATGAATCACAGAAAGAGAAAAGGAAACAGGTTTTTCTTCTCTATCCATCTCAGTACAATTTAATTATTACAAGGAACAGTGTTTTACAAAAATGATGGACAGATAAAAAATAAAACTCTCAAAAATCTGAAATAAAGGCTTTGGTGTTGTATGTGGAAAATGACTACTTTGTCAAAAATACCTGTGAACTCAGACCATGATTGACTGTCATAGTGATGAAACTTTCCTGGACACTGAGCCTCAATATTTTCTTATCTGAGAATCTGCAGTTTAATTTCATCCTTCAAGATCAAAGGTATGTAAGTTAACTTGGTCCATTGATTTGATCAATCTATGGAGAGCTGCCAGGCAACACAAGTCCACAGAATAACTCATCAGTTTATAATGCTTAAAACACTTTGGGCAAAGTGTCGAGAATTGAACAGAGACTAAAACACCCAAAGACACTCACCAACCAATATATCTTTCTACACATCTAAATCTAACCTCTATTTGACCATGCCAGTGACAGGGAGCAACCATCTAATAAGGCAATCCATTTTCATTTTTAGACAGCTCTAAACAAAGAACAGCTTTCTGTGACTAGAAAAAAAAGTCTGCCTTTATACTAAGACTTGTTTCTGTTAACAGATTCCAATCTCTCCCTACCTTTATTCCCAGATTATCTCTTGCCTTACATCATTTTTCTCTGTGTGCTGTGCTTAGTTGCTCAGTTGTGTCTGACTATTTGCGACCCCATGAACTGTAGCCCGCCAGGCCCCTCTGTCTATGAGTATTCTCCAGGCAAGAATACTGGAGTGGGTTGCCATGCCCTCCTTCTGGGGATCCTACCAACCCAAGGATCAAACCCAAGTCTCCCACATTGCAGGCAGATTCTTTACCATCTGAGCCACCAAGGAAGCCCAAGAATACTGGAGTGGGTAGCCTATCCCTTCCCCAAGGGAACTTCCTAACCCAGGAAGGAATTGAACCGGGGTCTCCTGCATTGCAGGTGGATTCTTTACCAGCATTCTTTACCCAGGAAGCCCTCATTTTTCTCTTTTTAATACCTCATCTCTTTCCCTTCTTTTAGAAACTTCTCAAAATGTAGTCTATGGTCTGTCTTCCTTTCCTGGCTCTCAGTCACTCCTCAATTGGCTTCTATAGAGTTCTTGGAAAAGTCATCAGTTTGTGCAGTCTCAACCCCCTTCTCTTAAGTATCTGTATGTTGCATCTGACATATGATTGTTCAGTCCCTCCCTCCCACTTTCCCTCTTGAAACAGATTCCTTGGTTTCCAAAGGCTTTTTTCCAGGTTCCCTATATTGCTCCCTCATATCTTTTTCTTCCTCTAACCATCTTGTAAGTGGTGGTGTCTCCCCAAAGTGCTCTACTACACTAAACCCATGTTATGGCTCGCAGAATAGAAAGAGGCATAGGAGGACAGAGGAAGGAAAGGAAAAGATAAAAAAAAAAAAGAAAAAAAAATTGACCACCACCATCCTCCTACACACATCCCCAACCCCCACCAACCAGACACATCAACCTGAAAGATGATCAACAACAACACCATTATCTTTTTTCTACTGGTTTTCTCCTTTCTAGTGGTTTCATTGGGCACCCTCCACTTAGCTACAAAATCTAGAAAACATTCCTTAACTCTTCCTTTCTCTCATCCTAGAACATCCTCATCAAACCCTGCCAAGTTAACCTCTGAAATAATCTTCTAAATGAATATTCCTATCCCATTTCAGCCTTCATTTTCCTAGCTTGGGACTTAACCATCTCCTGAAACTGCAACAGCGGCTTCCTAACTTGTCTTGGGGCTCCTGATCTTGTTGTCCTCAATTCACCCTCTACCCAAATGCCAGAGACTTACCTGAAACACAAATTGGACCATGCCCCCTCACTGTTGAAACTTTAATGGCTTCCCTTTGCTCCTAGATCTTTATTAATGTCCTCATCAAGGCCAACAAGATCCTCCAAAGTTGAGCTACACCTACTTCTGCAGCTTTATCCCTCAACACACTATGCTCCAGTTTTATGCTCAAACAATGCTGAACCTCTGTAGTTTCCACACTCACATTGCATCTCACCCCTTTGCTTTATATAATTATACTATCTCTTCTGCCTGGAAGGCTCTCTTCTAACCTCCTCACTTTGCAAACACATAAACTCATTCTCATAAGGCTTAGCAAACATGTCACCTCTTCTAAAAAGCCTCCCTTGTCTGACTCACCCCCTTGACAACTGCCGTCAAAGCAGTATGCTCTCAGAGTGGGCTGTGTACAGCACCATCGCTTACATAAGCTATTTTGTAGTCACCGGTACATGTTTAAAAATCTCCAACTAGAATATGAGTTCCTACCAAGTATGGGTGGGTTTTTAAAGAAATTTATAGTTGAAGTTGTTGTTTCTTTAGCTCTTTTAAAATAAACTTTAAAATCACTCTAAAATGATTCTCACTGGGAGTAAATGTATTTGCTGATGGCTAATTTGGACAACTGTTCTCACTTTGAGGTTTTAGATTGTAAGATAACTTTGGAGAAAGTTCATTTCCCTCCTTCTTCATTGACCCTTTCCATTGAGAGTGGCTTCCTCCCAGCATTCTCAGTCCCATCCCACCAATAGGGATAAAAGTACAGCTGCAGACAGTAAACTTCACACACACACACACACACACACACACACACACACAGCAAACTACACACACACACACACAGCTGCAGACAGTAAACTACACACACACACAGCTGCAGACAGTAAACTTCACACACACACACACACACACACACACACACACCCACCCAAACAGAGTTTCTCTCTGCTTGTCTGTCTGTCACTACAAATGGAAGTAACATCTTTTTCAGTCTCTGTTCATGAGCAACCTCTGACTTTGCACAGCCAGGGATCATTTCTTCCAATCAGAGTGTTTTGATTTTCCATTATCTACAGAAAAACAATTCTCGGCCATCTCTACGTTCTTCTGGATCTAGAGTCCAGTAGGTCAGTAACTAGAAGCTCATGACCAATAATCTTCACTTACTATTTGATATGTTTCTGGTCCAGAGATTTATCTTTTCTTCATCACAGATTGTATCTTTCTAATTTTTTATTTTATCTATTATCACTTTATTTAGACAGGAGAAATGGGTGTGAAGCATGAAAGCAGAGTCATCTTGACGAAAGCCCTTAGGTTTAAATGTTACAAGTACAACATAATCTTTTGGAGCAGGGGTCAAATGCTCTGGCCTATAGGCCATATCTAGCTCACTGCTGATTTTTGGTATAGCCCATGAGGTAAGAATGGCCCTTACATTTTTTAATTGTTGAAAAAAAATAATATTTTATGACATGAAAAATTCTTATTTCAGTGTTCATGAAACAAGTTTTACTGGAATACAGCCATGGCCATTCACTTCTTCTGTTCCAGTTATCTACTGCTATGTAACCACTATAAAACGCAGTGGCATAAAGAACCATCATTTTATCATCTTACAAATTCTGTGAATCAGGAATTCAGGTGACACACAGTAGGGATGCTGTTTTTCTACTCTATGATGTCTGGGATCACAGCTGGAAAGACTCAAAGCAGCTGGGAATGATCTAGAGGATTCTTCACTCAGCTAGCCCCTTTGACAGAGATGACTGGGCTTAGCAGAAACTACCTCTGAACTGTCTACACAAGGCCTCTGCAGCATAGTAGCCTTGGGGTAAACAGACTTCTTACATGGCAGCTCAGGAGTCCCAGCATAAATATTCTAATGAACAAAGCAGAAGCTACACGCTTTTTATAACAGCCTCAGAATCACATACTCTATCACACTGGTTGAAGCATTCACAAGCCCACCCAGATTTAACTGGAAGGAGATATAGGCTCAACCTCCTGATGAGGGTAATGTCAAAGAATCTGTGGCTACATTTTTAAATTTTCAGTTATGCTCGTCACATCACTTAGTAGCAAGGATCCAGAGTTAAAGGAATTCCCTGGTGGCTCAGACAGAAAAGAGTCTGCCTGCAATGTGGGAGACCCGGATTCAGTCCCTGGGCTGGGAAGATCCCATGGAGAAGGAAATGGCAACCCACTCCAGTATTCTTGCCTGGAAAATCCCATGGATGGAGGAGCTTTGATTTAAAATGTGAGGCACATTCAGAATCCAAGTACCCCCCAAAAGCCAACTTCACGAAAGGACTATAATCACGGCTCTGACTTGTGAAAAACTTAATACTTTCTTGTTTCTGATCAGTCTTTAACCCTGTGAATACAAATGATGTGAATATACAGAACACATGAGTTTTTAAATGTTACAGAAGTAACTGAAGCATTTAAGAAGAGTAATCCGCATTTGTCTGATAGCACAAATGGTCTCAATTCTCCACCTTCTTCTTTATCTATGCTCTTTCAAGGTGATTTTGAAGCTCCCTCCCATTCCTTGAATCTGGACTGGCTTTGTCACTAGCCTAGGCCAGCAAAATGTAGCAGAGGTGATGCTATGCCAATTCTAAGCCTCAAGAGGCCTTGCTGCTTCTATTCAGTCTTAGAAACCTGCCCAGCTATTATGAAAACAAGCCTGGGTAGACTTCTGTAGGTTAAGAGATGGATAGCCCAATACTCTTACCTTCTACCATTGTCCCAGTTGACAGTCATAGCCAACTTGAGAAACAGAGCTCCCTGCTGACCTATAGTTGACAACAGGTATAAAGGAGACCAGCTAAGAACAGAACTGGTCAGCTGAACCCAGCCCAAATGGCCAACTCACAGAACAAATAATCATTACTACTTTGAGCCACTAACTTTTGAAGTGGCAAGGTATACAGCAAGAGTTAACTGATAGAATTTAGAAGTCAGTTTTTAATGATTAAATATAGAATAGAAATTTCATTACATACCACAACCCTACTATACTGACACTTTAGACAGTAAATACTTCTCCAAAGCAGGCACTACTGCTGGGCTCCATTAGAGAAGAGTACTCTAGAGTACTCTAGAAGGGTACTCTAGCTAATGCCAAGATCACAGAGGGAGTCAACCATCTGATCCCAAAGAAGAAATTTGTAATAACGGCCACACAAATAGCAAATGTCACTCTATATGTAAGTCTCTCATCCTACCTGATGCCAAGGCAGGTACCTCTTCAGACCAGAGGCAGTGGTACCTACAATAAGCATTTAACTAGTTAACATGGCCCACACCCCTAATATCTCACCTGAAGAGAACTCAGCATTGCTGTTAGAACCCCTGTTCTTTTTATTTATAATCCCCATCCTCTATCTGCACACTGTTACCCTTCAGTGTACTCCAGTAAAGACAGGGCAGATACCAACCCAAAAGGTTAATTACACAGATGTATGTAACTATGAAGTAATTAAAAACCCAAATATACCAGAATTCACACATTCAATTATAGGCTGACTTCCAAGAGATCCTCTGAAGCAAACGCAATTCTTCAAAACACTTAGGACATTTTTTATTTGAATTTGCCTTTTGTCCCTTTGGCGTATCATATTTCTTTGAATAAGGTCAATGAAAGCAATTTTTCTTCCTTTGAGAGTGAATTTCACTTTTGGAAAGAATCAAATGTTATTCAGAATCTATTCAAATGGGCATGTGATGGAGGTATGTAAAACCAGTTTTAGTCAGTAACAAGCTGGGAAAATAAACTGTAAGACTGATTTACAATTCCAATTCTACTGTCATTAGCGGCAGTTAAAAACTCTAAAAGCGTAAAACCTTCAATGGCTCCCTACTGCTCACAGCACAAATTTCAGACTCCCAGGCTTAGTATCCCAAAGAAGGCAATGACACCCCACTCCAGTACTCTTGCCTGGAAAATCCCTTGGATGGAGGAGCCTGGTGGGCTGCAGTCCATGGGGTCGCTAAGATCTAAGATCGGACAGGACTGAGCGCCTTCACTTTCACTTTCATGCATTGGAGAAGGAAATGGCAACCGACTCCAGTGTTCTTGCCTGGAGAATCCCAGGGACGGGGGAGCCTGGTGGGCTGCCGTCTATGGGGTCGCACAGAGTCGGACACGACTGAAGCGACTTAGCAGCAGCAGCAGCACGCTTAGTATCCAAGGCATTCCACAATGTGGCCGTGGGTCACCTTGCCAGTGTTATTTTCCTTGCACAGTCTCTTCTCTAGGGAAGATGTGCCACTCATTGCTCCCCACTCACATGTCCTGGTGCTTTCCTGCACACATGCATCTGTTCACACTCCTTCCCTGGACCACCTTCTATGTCCATGTCATCTGCCTCTGTATCTGATATAGTGCCCAACCTTGTAAATGGGAGAGGGGAGGAGAGGGTGAGATGTATGGAAAGAGTAACATGGAAACTTACATTACCATATGTAAAATAGATAGCTAATGGGAATTTGCGGTATGGCATGGCTCAGGAAACTCAAACAGGGGTTCTCTATCAACCTAGAGGGGTGGGATGGGGAGGGAGATGGGAGGGAGGGTGAAAAGGGAGGGGATATATGTATACCTATGGTTGATTCACATTGAGGTTTGACAGAAAACAAAATTCTGTAAAGCAATTATCCTTCAATAAAAAAAATTTGAAAAAACTGAAACATTTATTGAATGAATGAAGTGAATAATCAATTCTGCATGTGGTTTATTAAATGGCTCCGAAGGTAATTCCAAAAAGGAGAGCCTCAAAAACATTACGAACAAGGAAGTGTCTCCAACATGCATTTTGAGAACGAAGTTATGAAATGTCAGAATAACAACTGATTTATAGTCAAGCCTAATGACTGCCTAAGAAAGCCTAGTGAATCAGGTACTGAGCCAGAAATGAACTAAAAATTCCAGGCTACCCCAGACCATCTAGACCACTGATCACAATGCCATTGTATTTAAGACAGCAGGCCTTGGGGCTCTGGATTTCTTTGGGATTCTCTCTCAAGAATATCCAAGTTAAAAACAAACATTATTTTTAGAAGTGAGATTGCTGATCACATGGTAGCTGTTATTCTTAATTTCTGAAGAATCTGCATACTGTTTTTCATAATGGCTGCACCATTTTACATTCCCACCAACAGTGTGGGAGTAAAGAGTTCTAATTTCTCTACATCTTCACCAACACTTAGCTTTTTTATATATAATAGCTATCCTAATAGATGTGAGGTGATATTATGGTTTTGATTTGCATTTCTCTGATTAGTGATGTTGAGCACCTTTATATATATATATATATATATATAGACACACACACACACACACACACACACCTGTTAGCCATATATATCCAAAATAACTGAAGTCAGAATCTCAGAGATATTGGCTCTCCCATATTCACTGCAGCATTATTCACAGTAGTCAAGAAATAGAAAAAACCCAAATGTCCATTTGACAGATGGCCTTAAAAAAAGAAGGGAATCCTTTCATTTATGACAACATGAATGAACCTGGAGAACATTATGCTAAGTGAAATAAGCCAGGAAAAATACTGTATGATTTCATTTATATGAGGTATCTAAAATAGTCAAACTCACAGAATCAGGCAGTAGAATGGTGGCTGCCAAGGACTGTGAGAAAGGGAAAATGGGAAATTATTGTTCAATCAGTGTAAAATTTCAAAACTGCAAGATGAATTAAGTTCCAGAGATCTACTAGGGTAAATCTCATGTTAAGTGTTCTTATTACAAAAGAGAGGCATAAGGAAACTTCTGAAGGTGATGGATATGTCTATTACCTTGACTGTAGTGATGGTTTCACAGGTATATGCAGAGTCCAAACTCATCAAATTATATACAATGGAATGTGTGGTTTTAATATATCAGTTATACTTCAATAGAACTGCTAAAAACACATTTGATAAGTCATGATTATGTCATAAATTATTATAAATGACTTTGTAAGAATTTATGATCTCCTTCCTCCTCTGATGAAGTTATGCCCAATAAAATAAGCTGAGAATATTTTCAAAGCATCTGTGTGGTGAAATTAGTTTAGACATATCAAGTTAAATCATATGAAATTGCCATTGTTGAAGGTAAAAATGTTTGAGTATCAGCAATATCATATTGTTCAATCTGATACTGCAGGATCTTGCTCACAAACAAAAAAAAAAAATAAAAAGAAAAGAAAAGGCCCTATCCTTTGTTTCTCTTTCTTTGTCTCCAATGCTCTCACACACTTTGAAAAACCTTAATTTCTATGAACTTTTGAGGACTTATAATAAACAAAGAAAGAATGCAAGAAGCCTCACCTATACATATATTATTTCTTAGTTCGAAACACCTAGTTTCCTTTAGGAGTTGTATTCCAGTTACCAGACTCAAGGTAATTGGCCTGTGAGTCCCCAGTGGGGTGTTAGGTCTCTCCACCTACATCTCGAATTTCTAGGTCAGATCTGAGCATCCTCTTCCCATGTTCTATTTACACACTGCAAATAGGCCATCACACCCAGGATTCCTAAATGTTGTTTAATGTAAGATGAGGTTGTCAACAAAAAGGTGTCTAATCATTATTATTAGCGTGGGCTTGGGGGTGGGGAAGAGATGATTTTATTCTCATTTTTGCTGCTCTTCCTGCCCCAGCATTGCAGCTAGCTGGCTAGAGTATTGTTTCTGGATCACCTGTCAGTCAGAGCAGGAGAAGAAGCCTCAGAGACAGGATTTCTAGCCTTGCATCTGTGGCTGGAATGCTGAGGCAGTTTTCCTCCATCTTCCTGGACAGCAGCAGCAAGACCCTGTGAGGAGGCGCAGGTGCTGCAACTAACTGGCACATTCCCAAGCCACAGTCAACACCACGTGCTCAGAACAGAGGCTCAATTTTAATCCTTCTGAGACACTATTTCAGGAATCAGCCAATACATGGGACATGTAATCAATGTGATGCTTTTGTGTACTATTGTGGGTCTTGAACTTATGAATTTCCTGCATAGAAATTTTCCCAAGACAAATATAAATACAATCTCTTTTTAATGGTAAATGTTATTTCATGAGAAACAGTGAATACATAATTTCAGCTTCAATGGTCAGAAGATCCTGTGCTTTCAAGTTTACTGATAGAAATGCAAAACAGGGACAGCAGAACTCCATCATCCCACCTCTGTTCCCTCAGTACAGGATGTTTTATTCTTTCAAAGGTTTTTGAAGAAAATAAGATCTTTCATCTAGTGTTTTAAATAACCAACTTTCTCTATTTCCCCAAGAAGATTATCGCATGGTCTAATTAGGTTTCCCCTTAGGAAACATCAGCCCTGACATGCAAAGAAAGATAAAACAATGGTGGCAGATTGTGAAAATAGGAATATTTTTTACCAATTGAAAAACTATAAGACTCAAAAGTGCCAAAATTACTCCTAAGGTGTTAGCATGTGAAATATCAGCAATTCACAGGCGGGAGTAAAAGTTGATTATTTACTGTTTTCCCCACGTTCTGAATTCAGAACCCCACATTCCTACTTTGACAGTTGACAGCATCCTAACCACCTAAAAAGAAGTTCAGAGGGTTCCACTGCAGACAGTATAAATGATGTTTGCTTTTGCATAATCTGTCTCAGAAGTAAACCAGAAAAGGAACCGAGTTTCACAAGTTCACTCTTACAGAGTTCATCAAAGAACTCAATAAAAATTTGATGAAGGAACCTGGGCTGGAATTCAGGAAATCTGGCTGTTACATCAAATTTTTAGTCCATTATAACACTACTTTTATGACACTGGCTTTGTAATAAGTGTTATTCTGGTAAAGCAGACTCTACTTACAAATTCTCCTGACAATTCTTGGGCATTTATTCTTCCCAAAATGTAAATCTGATCATGACTCCTTAGTGTAAAACCTTTCCATTGATCCCCTATCACAGGTTCCCTTGCAGGCCTCCACAGGCCTAAAGTTCAGTAGAGTGGAAAGTACAAGTTTAGGACCAATAAAAGCAGAGTACAGTCAGTGCCACCACCAGAGAGCCTCTTTCTCTGCCCTAGTTCCTCACCAGACTCATTCACTCCTTCAAAAATAAATGCTGAAAAATGCTTAACAATGGTTTTGCAGGGGTGCTGTGTCAGGACTTCCCAAGACCACCCCAAGTTCTGTGATGCACTAGGAAGATTCACAGAACTCAGCATATAACCACTCATCCCCTATGATTTATTAGAGTGAAGAGATACAAAGCAAAATCAGTGGACTGAAATACAGGGAGACCAGGCACAAACTTTCAAGAGTCCTCTCCCAGTGGAGTCACACAGGATACATTTAATTTCCCTAGCAACAAGCTGTGACAACACACATGAAATGTTGTCCACTAACGAAGCTCATTAGGGATTCAGTGCCCACAATTTTGATTGGAGGTTGACCACATAGGCACCCTCTGATTAGCAAATATAAAAATTCTAGACCTCAAGAAGGAAAGCAGGTGTTCAGCAGAAACCACATTGTTTGTATAAACAGTTCAGGCACACTGGGCCACCCTTCTCAGTTCTGGGAATGGTACTGGTGCGAATCCCCCTGAACACCAAGTTCCAGATGCCAGCAAAGGGACCCTTCCCAGTCAGGCCTGCTTTGACAACACTTTTTCACACAAGTGCCAATCATTAGCCTGGGTTGGCATCTACATGTCCTGCCCAGGTGTAGATGGGGTATAAAGCCACGAGTGTCTTCTGAGCAGCATGAATGGAGGAACACCTACCCTTTCCCACTGGCAGGAAGGACTGCTTCCTGGGAGAGGCAATGCCTGAGCCAGGTCTAGACACGTGACAGATACTGTGGTGTGCCTAGATTTAAGTCTCAACCATGTGGGTAATCCTGGCAAGTTAATTATCTAGACTCAGCTGAAGGAAGTGAGTTACCCACATGGACTAGAGCTATTTGTATGGTTTTCAAACCTCTTGCCAAGCCCCGAGGCCTTGCAAGAAGTGGCACCAACCTACTTCTCCAGCCCCACATGTACCCCTCTGCCCTTCAGTCTCTATGATCCAAACATCCTGCCCTTATTTCAGTGCCTGGAACGTGCTCCTTTCCACCTCCAAGGCCCTTTACATTCCACCTTCCTCCACCAATTGCTGGCCATCAATCTTCCTATCTACTTCACACAGCTAACTCCTACTCATGTCAGATTTCAATCCATGAAGCACTTCCTCAGGGTAGCCTTCCCTTACCTGCCCCAGAGTAGGTCAGAACCCCTGTCATTTGCTTTCCAGCACCAGTAACTCCTCCTTTATTACTCTGAGCAGATTAAAGTCCATTAAGAAAAACACTTATACACTTCAAGAAGGCAGAGATGGAGCTTCCCTGGTTGCCCAGTGGCTTGATCCCTGGTCAGGGAATTAGATCCTACATGCCACAAAAGTTCACCTACCACAACTAAAGATCCTGCCCTGCCACAACTAAGACCCAGCACAACCAAATAATCAAAAAATATCTTTTGAAAAAATGAAGGCAGAGACTTTGACTATGTTGTTTACTATAATAACCTCTGAGCCTAATAATGACATCTATCACATAGTGGGCACTTGGCAAATGTATGAAAATGAAAGAGGAATGAATGAGGGCTAACTCTCAGTTCATGCAGTCTGGGTAAGGGCAATCTCTGCCTCGCTTCCCAACACATACATATCTCTTGAGTCTAAGGCACATGAACCAGGCTAGATCAACAAGTCATTCAAAGGTTTTGACAGAAGTACTGGAAAACAAGTAATGCATCTGCTGCAGACAGCCTGCCTGTGAGTGAAACTAAGAGGAAAGCAAACGTGAGAGGAGGAGGATCAGGGATGTGATGAGTGAGAGAATGCAGCCATTTCTAAAGGCAGCCATCCATCCATGGGGTTATTCATAAACCAGTAAACTTTCTTTTCCTTTGTTAGGCTAATCTGAGTTGGGATGCTGACACATGTAACTAAGAAACCTAATACAAAAATAGGAACAAGAATTAGACATGCAGTTGGTCCCAAAGAACAAGAGAAAGATCATCAACAAGCCTAACATCAGCTACTGGCCAAGGGAATCCTTTCTGTTCCTAAACCATGAAAAGGTTTGGTTCTGGTGCTGGAAGAAAAGACACTGGCTGGGGAAGAGAGCACAGGCATTCCGGCTGCTCATAATCCTAAAAACCTCCCTGTTCCTCTCCCCTGGGATAAAACACTATTTGCAGCTATGACAGCAGAATCACTTCCTTTCATCTATGAAAACTCACAGAAACCAGACCTCTGAACAGACTGGAGAGAGGCAAAAATCTCCCTTATTTTCAAAGGGTATAATTACTACTGATAAAAAAACTTGAATCTCACTCCAAATTAAATTCTATACCAGATTAATAAAGCACTAGTTGGATAAGTACTTGAAAAATAAAAAATAATCACTAACACTCAGCACAGACTCTCTAAAATCATGACACACCCAACTTACCCCAGACTTCTTTCTGTTCCAGTCACTCAATTCATTTATTGGGATAATTCTTTTTAGGTAGAGTATATGTGGCGTAGCTGACAAAGGCCATCAGGATTTTCCAGTTGATAAGATGGAGAATCCTGCAGACAGGCAAACCTGAAACATGTCTCATGGTAGGACACAGAGCTATGCCCTTGGCCCTGGCTGATCCAAACTTTGATCAGTAATGTAGATGAACCAGGATTACTGACATAGGAGGGGTAACATCAGAGGAAAAGGGAAAGTCAAAAGCTAATATAATTAGCAAAAAGAGGATGAAATTGAATGAGAACATATGTAAAGCCACTGAAAGTTTTTAAACTCTTAAATACAGGATATATTCTAAATACAGGATGATAGATGTTCAGTTTTCTATGTCAGCAAATACCCCAAGGTGATGCAGCTACTCAACTTGGGCTGGATTCAAAAATATATCATCTACCTCAGTTGGACAACAACAGGACAAGCAAGTTCCAGTCTGAGTATCACAAAGAAACAATAACCAACAAAAGTGAATCCAGAGAGGGGAACCAAGATTAGGAAAAAGGTTTGGGAATCATGTCACACAAATGACAGTTGAAAAGGTGAGAATGTAAATTGATACAGCCACTTTAGATAGCAAAGACAGAATCCTATAAAACTGAAAATATCCATACCCTGTGACCCAGCTAATCCTATTTCTAGATGATATATTCTGGAGAAACTCTCACAAATTTACACAATTACCAATACAAAATTGTTTATAACAGCAAATTTCAGTAAATCTTTAGGCTTCTTCTGTCAATAGGAGAATGGCTAGATAGAATAAGGTCTATTCAAACTGTGAAGTAGCCTTTGCAGCTGCTAAAATCAGTGATGTAGGTGTAATTATAAATCAGGATGGGATAAGTTTGCCAAATTAATGAAAGGAACCTAAAATCTCAGTGGCTTAATACAGCAAGTCTATTTATTCCTTACACTATGTGTTTAAAAAGTGAATTGGCAGTAAAGTCCAAGGCTTTCTCAAACCCAGGCTGACAGGGAGACCCCATCTCTATTTGTCAGGGGAATGAAATATGGTAATCTCATACTGGCTCTTAAAACTTCCATTTGAAAATGCACCCATTACTTTTACTGACATTTCATTGATGAAAGAAAGTCACATAGCCACATCATCTAATTTCAAAAGAGGCAGGACTACCGACCAAATGCCCAGACGGCAGACAGCCAAATATTTTATGTTTTATATATATAATGACTAATACAATACACAGTAAATGGGAAGATTAATACAAAACATATGAAAATATCTAAGACATTTGCTTTATGGACAAAATATATAGACATATCCATAATAACACCATTTGTATAAATTAAAACAAGTCTATATGTTGTTTATATCTATATCTATATCTATATCTATATCTATGTATGCATGACACTGAGAGGGAGGATGAAGACACTAGAAGGGGTGATGAAAGGAGAAATAACCATTTCTGTAATGCTTTAATTCTCTTACTTAAGAAAAATATGATAAAATCATGAAGTGAAGTGAAAGTTGCTCAGTTGTGTCCGACTCTTTGCAACCCCATGGATTATACAGTCCATGGAATTTTCCAGGCCAGAATACTGGAATGGGTAGCTGTTCCCTTCTCCAGGGGATCTTCACAACCCAGGGATTGAACCCAGGTCTCCCACATTGCAGGCGGATTCTTTACCAGCTGAATCACCAGGGAAACCCAAGAATACTGGAGTGGGTAGCCTATCCCTTCTCCAGCAGATCTTCTCTACCCAGGAATCAAACTGGGGTCTCCTGCATTGCAGGCAGATTCTTTACCAACTGAGCTATCAATCTTAATTGTTGATAATTTTGGTTGGTTATATTATTATTCTTTAAATTTTCCATGTGTTAAAAATCCTTGAAATAAGCTGTTGAAAGAACCACTAACTTTTTTTGCCTGGGGTCACAGATGGGAGAAAGGGAAAGTAGGAAAATAGATGGCTTTAACCATGTTGGGTGAAGGAGATTTGCTTTGTGCAGTAATGGAGAAGCTAGGAATAATGGTGTGAGACCCTAGACGGCAGATCTTGGCTTGGGAATAAAAAAATGACCTATCATGGAAAGGTAAGTGAATAGCATCAAAAATGTATGGAGGAAAAATATATATATTCTTTGGGGGAGAAAAGTGGTAAAGAGTCAAACAACTGTCTGACAGAATATCGTGGAGAGGATTCTTGCACTGGGAAGGTACCTGGATTTGATGATCCCTAAAGCCCTTCTAGTTCTCAGGTTCCATCAAGGTTAGGTAAGAACCGCACAGTTTAGAGCTCACAGACTCTGGAAAATTCAACAGTTATCTCAAGACAAGCTTTAAAAAATAATGCAACAATCCAAAATCAATATAGCCTTTAATGGTTTTACCTGGGAATATTTCACAATCAATGAGGAATAATTCACTTAATTGGGCCTGAAAATTATTACAGGTCTGGGGGGTGGGCAGGGGATGTTCAGGAACTATACTGGCCTTAAATAAAACTCACTTTAATTCTCATGCCTTGGTTGACTTTATGTACATAATTAACTATTGCCTATTTAATCACTGTTTCTGTGACTTACTGTTTTTCTAAAGTACCAAAGTCAAATTGCTCTGATAGTGAACGAGATCTCCACAGAAACATGCCACTGAAATGAGCATTGCTGTGTAAAATGAAAGAGTTAAAAAGAAAACACACTCATTATTCTAACTAGTTGCTTTGGCTACTACCAAAAGAAAAAAAAAAACACAAAAATCTTAGCAGTGAAAAACAGTTATCATTGACCTGAAAAAATAAAAATTTAATCAGTGGAAAAGAGTATCATTGACCTGTCCTTGTATAAGGAGGGCCAGTCTGGCATAAAAACAGTGGGTCAGAACTCAGGCAGCTCCCTGCTGCTGCCCTGTTCTCAGACAAGAAGATAATGAATTTCAGTGGGAGTAAATGAGACAACATGCTGTACCTGATGATTTTCTTTCCAAAAAGTACCATATCTTTTGTGTACCTACAAATTTTATCTACACATAGTTAATATACATAGTTAATACAGGCTCAGAAGATTATGAGTTGAGCAGTCTTTGCATGTCTGGAACCTGACGGATCTGAAGAGACATCTGGGAAGCCCACTGTGGTTTGTAAGGAATGTTATGTTTCCACCATAAAAATATTGAAAGTGTGCTGCAACATGAAAACTTGTGCTTTGCCCATGTGTTTTTGCCCTTTTAGGATTTCCTTCCTGCAGTAATTCTGTACTACCATAACAAACAATAGGAAATGCTTGCATAAAAGTAACTTATTTAATAGTTTCTTCCTATTAAATCTCACAATTAACAGCAAAACAAAATAGCTCAGAAGACTCTGATTTATTCCCAAGTTAATGACGTTAGTGTGGCTTGAGCACTACCTTCTTTTTGGACCAATATTTCTGGCTGTGCTGGAGCTCCACCAGACCTAGACCCACTCTCACCAGAAATACTGTATGAGAGGAAAAGCCTTAATATGCTGAAAGAGCAGCTGGCGAGACCACCACAATGCCTTGCAGGGACTCAGGTCTGGCCCTAATCTATAAGCAAAAGCTGCTTACTCATCCTCCATCTCCCCAGCCTAGCTTCTCCACCCTTCAAGTGCAAGCACTTATATCCCAAGAGCAGTGTATTTATCCTTGGAAGACAGGGTCTGGTGATAAAATGGAAGAATGTAGTGTTCGGAATAAGAGAGTGTGGGGAAACTAGAGACAAATGGGGGAGGGAGTAGGAGGAGAAAGGAGTTGATGAATGAAGTCCTGAGGGGCAAAGGTTACTGAAAAACAGCAGGTCAGAAGTAAGAGAATGTGACAAAGAGGCAAGGCCAAGGAAAACAAGGAGGTCAATGATATGCTGCATGAGGACAAAGAACTGTGCTTCCGGATGAAGTTACCATATATGCCTTGCAGAAAAGTATCTTTTTCAGGAGGTGATGATTCTGCCAATAGTGCAGCTTCTCTGCTTACACGTAGAAACTTTTGTCCACTTAACTACACCAAACACTGCATGTTTGAAACTATTATTTCAGAGATATAAATACTTTGGGGAGTTGAGGAAGCCAATTGAAAACATCATTTAAAATATCAGTTAGACTTCTGGCTGCAAGTAAGATGGAATCACCATATTCACCTTTCTGTCCACTGAAAGCAGCAGCTATAAAATCTGCACAGAATGCTTGGGCACCTGTTACAGAATTCCTTAAAGTACATTATCAGCAGGTGAATCAGGAAAGAGTATCAGAGTGCCCAGTACAACTGAACTTCACTCCTTTTTTCCCTCCAGTATTCCCTGGCCTGAAAACATACCAAAACCTGAAAGTGAGCACTATGTTTAGAACACACATTCTGGCTCAAGGAGCTGTTTTTGGAAAAGGGAACTTTTAAAACTCAGAGACACTGGGGGGAAATCCCCTGGGGTTTTCTCTCCTTTTCCTCCTTTCTCTCGTGTCCAGAAAATCTCATGGTGGAGGTTGCGCCAATAGCAACAAAATTGATTGGCATAGTGAGACTGTAGGAGTTAAAACTCTTGAGGGAAAGAACGTTCCATTCCATTTGGTGAAGCTTATAGCTTAGCTCCAAAAGGGCAAAACCAAGTCCCATTGTTTTTTCTTTCTTTCTGTCTGCCTGTCCTTTATGCCCTGGAGGCAGTACATCGTGAAAGCGGGTGGTTCCTGACTATACAGGACTGAAAAGGAAATCTCTGAAAAACCAGAAAGTACCATGGAAAGGTAATAATTCATAATTACCATGGTAATAATGAATAAGGAAGACCTCAGGAAAGCTAACCCATAAAGCTGCTTATGAACAACTGTGATCACCATCCCATCGTGTATGTATGGATTTGATCCTAATTAGCATGTCAAAGACTTTGAGAACTGAGCTAAGAGACACTCAGGTCTCAGACTGACCAGTGAGCATCACACATGGGACAGATCTAAATAGCACTGCAAAGGCAGTGAATACTGAACTCATATTGGAACTACAGCCCATTACAGAAAGTGAGCTGAAACTTGCAGTCTGAACCTAACCAGGTCAACTGATGGCTGAACAAATAATCAACATTCTCCATTAGACTGAAACAAGATCTAGAGTCTAATAATATTCAGAATGTCCAGGATAAAACCTAAGAAAACAAAAATGCCAACTAACATGGGAAAAGACAATCAACAGGTGCCAACAGTGAGATGACCCAAATGTTGAAATTATCTAACAAGTAGGTTAAAACCTATTATAAAAATGCTCAAATGAGCAATCACCAGACTTGAATACTCTTAAAATAAAGGTAAACAGAAAGTTATTGGCAAAGTACAGAGAAGATATAAAGGATAACCAAATTAAAACTTTAGAATTGGAAAATAAAATAACTGAAATAAAAAACTGACTGGAAGAATGCAATAGCAGAATGCAAGAGGCAGTGAAACCGAAAACAGACTAACTAGTCAATTTAAATAACAGAAAGAAAAAAGACTGTGCAGGGGGAAATCAAAGTGTCAGAGACCTGTAGTATAGCAACAAACGATCTAACATTTGTGTAACTGGAATCCAATACAGAGAAGAAAAAGAGTGTGTTGTTGAAAAATATCTGAAGAAAAAAATGGCTGCAAACTGCCAACAAGCTGAGAGAATATCAAACATAATAAATACAAAGAAATCTACACCCAGACACATCATAATCAAACTGCTGAAAACTAAAGTCAAAGAACTGAAGAAACAGAGAATTCACACTAACAGGGAGTTCAACATCCCACTTTTGCTAACAGAACTAGATAAGGCAACAGAACTAGAAAGAAAATCAAGCAAGAATATAGAAAACTTACACAACACTACCACAAAATTGACCTAGTTGGCATTTACAAAACACACCTCTCATTTACAAAATACACATGCTTTTCAAGTGAATATGGAACATTCTCCAGGGATTGGTCGGTCTATAACTTGGTTCAGCCACCTTGGAAAACAGTTTGGCAATTTTTTTAAGAAGTTAAGCATAAATTTACCACACAACCCAGCAATTCTACTCCTAGGAATCTGCTCAAGAGAAATGAAAACATATGCCCACATGAGGACATGTACATAAATGTTCACAGGAGCATTACTCATGAGAATCCCAAACTGGAAACATCAAAAATGTCCATCCACAGAGAATAATCATTATGTGGTATATCCATATAATGTAATACCATCCAACAATAAAAAGGAATGAATTACCGATATGGTATATTCACGGATGAATCTCAAAAGCACTGTGACACATGAAAGAAGCCAGACACAAAAGAGCATAGTGTATGAACTATTTATACAAAATGTCCACAAAAGGCAAACCTGTAGAGACAGAAAGTAGATTAGTGGTTGCCTAGGGCTTTCCCTGGTGGCCCAGGGGTAAAGAACCTGTCTGCCAATGGAGGAGATGCAGGTTCAATCTCTGGTTAGGAAGATTTCCTAGAGAAGGAAATGGCAACCCACTTCAGTATTCCTGCCTGGGAAATCCTATGGACAGAGAGGCCTGGTGCATTACAGTCCATGGGATTTCAAAAGAGTTGGACATGACTTAGCAACTAAACAAGAACAACAACAAGGGCTCAGGGGAGGGAAACTGAGTGATGGGTAAATGGGCACAAAGAATTTTATTGGAGTGATGGAAATATTCTAAAATTGAATTATGTAGATGGTTACATAACTTGGTAAATTTATTAAAAAGCATTAAATTGTACATTTAAAGTATGTGAATTTTGTTGTATGAAAATTATACCTCAATATAGTCATTTTAAGACTGTTATATAAAAGACATTATTCAGTATATAAACTTTTGAAATTGACTTTTTCCATTTAGCATAATGCTCCCGAGATCCATTCAAGCTGTTCCATGTATTAATAGTTCATTCTTTTTATTCCATTACCTGGATATACTAGTTTAACTATTCACCTACTGAAGGACATTTGGATTGTTTTCAGTTTTTGGTTACTGCAGATAATGCTGCTATGAACATTCCTGTATAAATGTATAAAAAGGATACTCTTCAGTCAGTTCAGTCACTCAGTCATGTCCAACTCTGCGACTCCATGGACTGTAGCATGCCAGGCTTCCCTGTCCATCACCAACTCCTGGAGCTTGCTCAAATTCATGTCCATCCAGTCGGTGATGCCATCCAACCATCTCATCCTCTGTTGTCCCCTTCCCCTCCTCCCTTTAATCTTTCCCAGCATCAGGGTCTTTTCCAATGAGTCAATTCTTTGCATCAGGTGGCCAAAGTATTGGAGCTTCAGCTTCAGCATCAATCCTTCCAACGAATATTCAGGACTGATTTCCTTTAGGATTGACTGGTTTGACCTTCTTGCAGTCCAAGGGACTCTCAAGAGTCTTCTCCAACACCAAAAGCATCAATTCTCTCAAGAGTGTGAAAAGATTCTCTCAGATTAGAATAGACTTATATCCAGGCTACATAATCAACTCCAATAAACTAATAAGACAAACAACTCAAAAGAAAAATGACAACAGTCTTGAATAGGCTCTTCACAAGAGACTATCAAATGGTAATAAATTATGAAAAGATTTTCAACAGTATTAGGCATCAGGGAAATACAAATTAAAACCACTGTAAGACCTTTAAAAAGAAGGCTGAGTGCCAAAGAATTGATTATTTTGAATTGTGGTGAAGAAAACTCTTGAGAGTCCCTTGAACTGCAAGAAGGTCAAACTAGTCAATCCCAAAGGAAATCAACCCTTAATATTCATTGAAAGGACTGAAGTTCCAATTCTTTGGCCACCTGATGCCAAGAGTCAACTCACTGGAAAAGACCCTGATGATGGGAAAGATTGAAGGCAAAAGGAGAAGGGGGTGGCAGAGGATGAGGTAGTTAGATAGCATCACCAACTCAATGGACATTAGTCTGACCAAACTCCAGGAGACTGTGAAGGATCAGCAAAGCCTGGTGTACTGAAGTCCATGGAGTCACAAAGAGTTGAATACGACTTAGCAACTGAACAAACAGCAACAAAAGACTTCAAAAACACCCCAAAATGTCCATCAATAGGAGAACAGATAAACAAATTTTGGTACATTCATACAATGAGAACAGAATACATTACTGATACATACAACATCATGGATGAAATCTCAAAAACATTATATTGAACAAAGTATTAATAAGCCAAATGTTAGCTTACACGCTGTCTGATTTTATTTACATAAAGTTCAATAATGGCAAAACTAATCTATGGTGACAAAAATTGGCATCATGGCTGCTGGCTGGAGAGAGTCAAATGAAAAGGTTCTTTCTGAGTGACAGAAAATCATCTGTACCTTGACTGGGGTGTGAGTTACATATATATATTTGTTAAGAATCAAACTTTACACTTAAAATCTTTGCAGTTTATTGTATGTAAGTTATACCTCAATTAAAAAAGAAATAGAATATGTATGGCTGAGTCCCTTTGCTGTTCATCTGAAACTATCACAACATTGTTAATCAGCTATATCTCAATACAAAATAAAAAAGTTTAAAAATGAAATAAAAAATGGATTCATTTGAAGTATATTAAAAAAAGTAATAAAGCCACAATGAGATACCGCTACTGTCCATTAGAATGGCTACAATTCAAAAAATTAACACAAGTGTCATCAAAGATGTGAACAAATGGTACCTTTTGTATGCTGCTGGCAAGAATGGAAATTAGTATAAATGCTTTGAAAAGCTGTCTGACAACTTCTACTAAAGCTTATCATAAGCATACCCTATGACTCAACTCTTAGTTATATATCCAACAGAAATGCACACATTTGTTCCTCAAAAGATGTGTGAGAATGTTCAGATGAGACATGCTCATCACAGTATAGATTTTTAAAAACCATATGATATATTATGTATATATTTTCCATCTATACAAACTGAAAAGATGGCATTAATCAATATTGATGGAATTCAAGATAGCACTAACTTGGTAACCTTCAGGGTAGAGGGAAGGGGTAAGTCATTGTCAGGAAGGGGCCCTCTGAGGTGCTGATGATTTTCTTTTTCTTGACCTGGGCACTGGTTAAATGGATGTGCTCACTTTGAGGTTATGAATAGAGTTGTGCACTTATGACCTATTCACTTTCTCTTCAGGTACATTCTACTTTCACTTATATTTTAGACTGTCACTTATGCTATATGTACGTATAATTAAGGCTTTCTCTCTTTGCTCACTACCACCACCACTACTCCGTTTGCCCCCTTTATCCTTCTTTAGCATGTAAACTTCCCTTCCTTTGAATTTTTGTCTGCCTATCAATAACACTTGGTACTTAACCTGAATCTTCATTGGCAGTGACTAGGAACAGAACACATAAAGTCAAAATTGCAGTGAGTAAAGCAAGCCCACAAAAAAACTGCAGGGAGAACACAGGCATCCTTTAAACAGGCAGAATTTCATGAATCAGCATCAAAGAAGTCAGCCCTTGTCTATCCACAGAGAGGAAACCATCCTTTAAACAGTAGGATTAGTTTATTTGCCCACATAATTCTAGGACAAAGCTGGAGACCCAAGAGTGACATCCTTTAACATGTTCCTTCCTGTATAGGGAATTTTCCCAAAGGCAATTTCACATACTTTAGCAACTATCAGAGTTGAAAAATATTATAAAGGAGGCAAAAAGGCTGTCTGGAATTGATTCTTAGCCCACAATGTAAAATTTGGACTTAAGGAATCAATTTTAAAAACTCCCAGAGGCTAACTTAACTTCCACATTCCCTAATTTCAAAGAATGTTATTTGTTAATTTACCCACAATCTAAATTTACATACAAGATCCCACAGGCCTGACACCGTGCTCAATACTGCAGGTATAGGGACAGATAAAACTACAAGGCCTGTAATTTCAAGGAGCTCACAGCTCTGGTGGAGTGATAAGGAGAGGAAAACCAATTACCAGGGTGATAGGGTTTCTAACAGAAAAAGAAGGGAAGGCTCTGAATTTCCTAGGAGCATGCAAGGATAGTGACTAAATCTATCCAGAGACAGTATGAAGATTCCATGTTGGAAGTGACCCGTTAGCAGGATCTGGACCAACAAAACAGCATGGGATCTCTCAGTATGAGACATCTCAAGAACCTATAATTGCAAAATGCAGGTGTTTACTCTGAGAAATGACTAGTAAAATCCACATTTGGATGTGATTGAACACCTATGGGGGCAAACCCTCATACTGCCTGTACAGGTGACCAAAAAGCTCAACACCTAAAATTTCCAACAAATTAATTTGGGAGTGGCCTGGATGCAAAAAAAAAAAAAAAACAAAACAAAAACCAAAAACCAAAAAAACACACAGTTTGACTTCACTTTAGGGAAGCAGGATTGAAATGTGACTGACTACAGCTAGGAGCAAAAATAATATTACATTTTATGTTCCACTTAGGATGGAAAAAGACAGAATAAAAAGTAGATCAGGACTGCAAACAGAAAAGTCACACAGTAAGAAGTTCCCATCTAAGCATGGCTCAGAGAAGACAGGGCTCATGTCCAAGTGCCCAGCCCTCTGGGCTGAAGAACTGGAACACCACAGTTTCAGAAAAGGACTGACAAAAGCTCTCATGCTGGTAACATCAAATATGAGAATCACTAAAGTCCCTGGTCCAAGTCCACACTTAAGTGTAAAAATCTTGTGAAGATGGTTTGGCTTCCCACACAACCTGCCCAAAGAGATAAACAGTATCAGCGGTATGCTGATAAATGTTTAACAGGCTCTCCAGGAGGGTGGGGGAAAACTCTGATTTGTAGTTTACTGATTTCTAAAATGTAGATACTCTCACCATGGTCAATTTCAAGCTATTAAGATGATGTCACTCATCATGGAGTTTGAAAATGATACACACAACTGGCTGTTGCAATCTGGTGTGAAGTGACTACCATACCAACATGCAATCAGTTAAATTTCCACTATATATCAATAAATTGTCATCTTGGCTTATAAAGATCAGATCTCAAGAGCTAAGTGACCTTAAGTCAATCCCTAAGTAGGGGTCCACTCTTATTGGAGTTTGGAGTCCACCAAGTGGAAGTCCAGCCCTGGACCGAGGTGAATTCTCCAAGGTGAAGAGCATAACACACATGATGGCATGGAAAGGCCCATCATGCTGAAAACAAAATAAAATTAACAAGCTAACAGACAAAGAAATAAGTAATTCTGCACAAACTAGAATATTCACTCTGTAGATTATAGAGTGCTGTAAGAGATGGATGAGCAGTGAATTTGGGGAGCCAAGCTAGGGACAGAATATAAAGAGGGGATTGGGGTATCATACTTATGGGGGTACCCTTTGCTGTGGTAAATACTTCATATACTTTAATTCATTTAATCATACCTGTCATGTGATATCGAAGAAGGTGATGACACCTCACTCCAGTACTCTTGCCTGGAAAATCCCATGGACAGAGGAGCCTGGTAGGCTGCAGTCCATGGGGTCGCGAAGAGTTGGACACGACTGAGCGACTTCCTTTTCACTTTTCACTTTCATGGATTGGAGAAGGAAATGGCAACCCACTCCAGTGTTCTTGCCTGGAGAATCCCAGGGACGGGGGAGCCTGGTGGGCTGCCGTCTATGGGGTCGCACAGAGTCGGACACGACTGAAGTGACTTAGCAGCAGCAGCAGTCATGTGATATTATCCATTTATACAAAAGAGCCTCAGTGAAGGATTATGGACATGAGGTTTTTACCCATAGACTGATTCCCAAAACCGTATCTCCCCATTAGTTCATGCTACTTCTATGGGAAGGCTGGGTGATGATGTAAGAATGCCCCTTCCTAATCCTGCCCCACTGCCTCTTAAGTTCTCTCATTTACCTGAACTCCTAAAAGGGAGACTGAAATTTTTCTCTCAGGCCCAGCTAGGAAATTCTACTATATACTTTTGGAATCCATCTCAACAGTTGTTAGAAATACTTCCTTCTTTTCTTAAACCCATCATAGCAATAAAGTTCTTATATTATTTTTAGTACTCATATTATAATTGGCCACTACAAAATTTTGTTTAAATTATCCCCAAGTACTGAAGGAGTACCCTCAACCTTCTCTTTTGCAGAGTCAATAATCATAATGCTTTACCAGCTAAAGTCTTGCTTTCCAACTCTTTATTATTCTCCATGTTTTCCCAAGCCAAACACTCTTCTAAAAGGCATGACCACTGGTGAACACCATAAGGAGGTTACCCTGTAGTTCCTGTATTTTGTATTACCATATATTCATCAATTATTAGAAAAACCATGGGAACTCTCAAAAATGGAGTTAAGAATAATTAAGCTAGTTGAAGAACTTAAAAAAAATTATTTAATCCTTACTAATAAATACAAACATTATTTAGGAAGAGGGAAACAAATATTATAAACTTACTTTTATACAAAGACACCATTAGGGTGAATATAGGAATTAGAAATGTGAAAAATATCAAACATAAATTAATAGTCCTTTAAAGACTATGATTTGTCCCTTTCCCTACCATCTATCCTAAGCATCTACTGTACAAATATTTTGCATAGAAGAATAATGGCTTTAATTAATATTGACTTATAAGACATGTAAGATACCCCACAAACACTTTGCTGGACCCTGAAAGACCAGCAGGAACCAGTAGAACCAAGAACAATGTAATTTGGGTACAAAGAGAGCCACAGGATGCCAAGGTCTGAGGATATCAAGATTACACAATATTGAATATGTTTTCAGGGGGTGAGGAGCTGAATTTTTTTTTTTGAGTGGACTGCCAATCTCCTTGAACACAAGAAAACAAAAACTCAGAAATATCCTAAATTTTCTTCCTCTGCTCCATTTTACTTTGTCAGTCTCTACCAGTCATTTAAAATTCAGCACAGCCATCATCTCTGTTGGAAGCCTTACCTAATCTCCCCTCCCACTACCAAGCTTTAAAATGCCCATACTAAACTTTACCATAATATTCATCCCTGTGATCATTTGATCATTTGTACATGTCTCCCAGTGGACTCTAAATTCCAGGAAGGTGGAGTGTGTCATGTCTTATCTTTATGTTTCTAGTACATAACCCAGTATTTAGCGTCCAACAGAAACTCAGTGAGCATTTTTAGATGGATCTGCTTAGTATCATTTGTCCAATGTCACAGAATTGCTGTATAGCAAAGGAAGGCCTATGTCCCAAGACACTTGGCTCCTCATCTAGTGAGCTTTTCATTATAATATATATTTAAGAGTCACTCATGAAGAAGTTAGACACAAATCTAGAAAATACATTCTATAGATAAGATATTTTATTGGTCTCTGAATGACCAGCAAATATAAATGGTCCAAATAAGCCAATCAGAAGACAGAGAGAGACTGGCAGAGTGGGTTAAAAAACATGATCTATCTATATGTTGTCTGCCACAACTCACTTCAAATATAAGGATATAAGTAGGTTGAAAGTGAAAAAAATGGAGGATATAAAATATAAATATTACACAAAAGAAAGCAGATGTGGCTATATTAATATCAATAAAAAGAAAATCACTACAGATGGAGAACATTAAATAATGATAGAAGGGTCAATCTACTAAGACATAGCAATCTTAAATGTGTATGCTCTGAAAAAACAGAACTGCAAAATATGTTAAACAAAAACTGACTGACTTGAAAGGAGAAACAGATAAATCCAGTCATAGTTGGAGATTTCAAAATTCTTCTCTCAACAATTGACAGAACTAGTAGAAAGAAAATCAGCAAGGATATACTGATAGAAGAACTCAACAAATACAGTCAACCAACAGGATTTAATTCACATTTGTAGAACACTGCATCCAAAACAACAGATTACATTCTTTTCAAGCCCCCACAGTTAATATACCAAGATAGAGCATATCTTGGGCCACGAAACAAGCTTAAACAAATTTAATAGGATTGATATCATGTGGAGTGCATTTTTGACTACAATGGACTCAAATCAGAAATCAATATCAGAAAGACAACAGGAAAATCTCAGTAAATAACATACTTCTAAATAAGCCATGGGTCAAGGAGGCTATATCAAGGGAAAATTTTAAAATACACTAAACTGAATAAAAATGAAAATAGAACATATCAAAATTTGTGGGGCATAGCTAAAGTGGTGTTAGGAGGGAAAGTTTATAGAACTAAATACATTAGGAAAGAGGAGTCTCACGTCAATAATCAAAGCACTTGCCTCAGGAAACTAGGAAAAAAGAGGATAACAATTCTTGGAATAGGATACAAAAGTAGATGAAGATTTGGGAAGAATGACAGTCAACTTCTATGAAACAGCAACACTGGATAGGTAAGTCAATGACTCAGGTCTGAAATGGGCACCAGGTGGTACATGGCAGAATGTTTGGGCAGGGAGAAGGCCAAACGAATGCTAACATCTCAGATGAATGCAAGAGATGGCCTAGTTTAGGTAAAAGTAGAAAATAAGCTCTGGGCTTCCTACAGTTGCTGTCCAGTTTTAAAATCTCTTCAAGGATATGTATCACAGGGCATATATTATCAGTACCTACACATAGACTTACAGAGGGGCCTAACTTGAGTAGAAGGTGATTAACAGATTCTCACCTGTCAGGTGTGCAGTCTATCTTACTAAGAATCTAGTTTCTTGAGGGACCAAGAATTCCCTAGTAAAGAAGGGGTTCCCAAAGAAGATGGTAGCTCATCAACTGGATCTAGAGGCAATACCCCCAAGATATGAGAGAGGAATGACTCAGAAAACGGGAGGGAAGGGTGTTATTCAGGTTTATGTAAAAGCTTAGCTTTCAAGGACTTGGTTCAGAATCCAGTAAGAGATGGACTTACCACAGAAATCTAAACAAGCTGACATGCAGCCCCCACAGCCCCAGAAACTCCAGGTGCAGCAGGAGGATGAGAGAGAGTCAAGAGTCATAGCACAGACACCAGTACCCTTAACTGGGTACGGTATGATTGGGTCATCCATGTGGACAGAATCAGACATGTCAGTGGTATTTGCAGCACTGAAGGCTGTACAAACACAGGAGAACCTATAGCGGTTGAAAACACTAGCAGCCCAACAAGGACCCTGCCCCAGAGGTCAAAGCTAAGAGGAAAGAGGAGAGGAGGGAGATGACACTTGGAGCTCTAGAATACCTATTCAGGAAAATACCAGATACCTCCAGGGTAAACTAGTATGTTTGAAGACTTCCCTGGAAGCTGTAGAACTATAACAGAGATAGCAAAAGTCTAAGGGACTGATATTCAAACCCTGCTTTCACCTCCAGAATGGTGTGGCCAAGGACATTCAGAACAGCTATATTTCATGACAGTAATACATCCAAGAGTGGCTATATAATTACAGAACACACATACATAGAAAATACATATGCATGCATAGCACAGAGAGATTTGTTTTCCTGTCACCTAAAAGGTAAGCTTCCAAATCAAGATAAAAATATTCTTACCCTAAAAATTAATGTGTATGCATTAAAATTGGTTGTTGCTAGGAACTCTGATAGGCAACCCACCTGAGATGTTTAAATTTTAATGGGCAACAGAAGTTCACTCAGACTTAAAAAAAGTCCTTAAATGCATGCATAATTCAGATGTGGTTCATTTGGTCCTTGAGATGGAGGGAAGAGGTTATAGCAGAAACAGGCCATGGACATCTCAATGGACTTCTGATGCCAGCTGGCAAGGCAGGTCAGTAAGCCCAGAGGAAAGGCCTACCTATAGGGGTTGAGTTGAGTGGCAATGATTCCTAGTCTGAGCTGGGCTTTCCTCTTCATTTAAAAGTGATCAGCCATTTCCTCTCATTAGTCCTAAAGAAAAAGACTCACAAAAGCCCAAACAGAGAAGCAGGAAAACAAAATTTAAATAATGACCTTTATCTCGTCCAGCCAAGAAAACCTCCCAAAGTCCCCCCACTTGGGCCTCAAATACCCTCAACTGACAATCATCTTCAACCAGGTAGAAACAGTTCTGGCTTTTCTTCTAATCAATTCCTCCTGATCTGAAAGGCTAATTTTACTTTTTTGCCCTTTATTTATTTAATTTCTCCCTCAGTTTTACTAAGGTATAATTGACAAATAAAATTATAATATATTTAAAGTGTATGATGTGATGATTTGATTTGATATACCCATACATTGTGAAAGGATTCCCACCATCAAGTTAACACTTCACAGTTACCATTTTATCTTTTTGTGGTGAGAACATTTAAGATCTACTCCCTTGTTGTTTAGTCACTAAGTGGCCTTCGATTCTTTTGCGACTCCATGGATTATAGCCCGCCGGGCTCCTCTGTCAATGGGATTTCCCAGGCAAGAATACTTGAGTGGGTTGCCATTTCCTCCTCCAGGGGATCGTCCCGACCCAGGGACTGAACCAGTGTCTTTTACATCTCCTGCATTGCAGTCTAATTCTTTACCACTAAGACCATGGTAGCTAGCATTCTCTTAACAACTTTCGAGTATAAAATAGAGTATTGATAACTATGGTGACCATGCTGTACATTACATCCCCAGAACTTATTCATCTTATAACTGAAAGTTTGTACCCTTTTACCAACCTCTCCCCACCTCCTCCACCTCTCAGCCCCTGGCAACCACAATTCTAATCTGTTTCTATGAGTTTGACCCCCTGCCTTTTTAATACCATATGTAAGTGATACCATGCAGTATTTGTCTTTCTCTGTCTGGCTTATTTCACTGAGCATAATGCCTTCCAGGTTTGTTCATGGTGCTGCAAATGCAGGATTTCCTAAAGGGCTACTTTGAAAAGAACAGAATATTGCAGAACTGAAAACATTTAATACATGTCAATAGACTAGTACTGCAATCAGTTAATAATTCTTATCTTCTACTTTTCTTATACCTAAGACACTTATTCAAAGAGCAAAGTTTGAATTCCAGCTACCCTCTTCACACAGTTCAGATCAATGACATCCTAACTCAATTCACTGGACATTGTTCTAGATAAGGAGTTAGCAAACTTTTTCTCTGAAGGACCTGACAGTATATATTTTTGGCTTTGCAGGCCACTCAGCCTCTGTCTTAACTATTCAACTCTGCCATTACAGTATAAGAGAAACCACAGACATTTATTTATGTACATAAATGAACATGGCTTTGTTCCAATAAAACTTCACTTATAGACATTGAAAGCTGAATTTCATATAATTGTCACGTCATCAAATATTCTTCTTTTGATTTTTTTCAACCACTTAAAAACAGAAAAACCCATTCTTAGCTTATGGACTGTACAGAAACAGGTAGTGGGCCAGATTTAGCTGGCACACTAGAGTGTACTAGTCTTTGCTCAAACCAAGACTTGATGCCTCCCTGAAGGAATTTAAATTTCAAACCTTCCCTGATTTTTTTAAAAAGCAGACATTTCAAACCAGCATCTCATCATAAACTTATGTTAAAATTTCAGCTTTGGAGGAGGGATAAATTCTGTGAGTGCATAAGAACATATTACAGTAATGTAAGCAGAACTTGAACGCTAAATTAGAGACCTGCAAATTTACTAGGTGTGTAAAAGTACAAAACTCATTCTCTCTGAAGCTCAATTCTCTCCATTCTAGTCCATTTGCAATAATCTTCCACATACCTGAAAGGGAGCAAGAGTTACAACTATTATTCACTAATGTTAAATTCTATCTGGGATATACAGAAAGATTTCTTTTCTACTGTGTGAAGGTCCCTATGAAGCAAATATACTTTCATAAGAAGTATTCTGTCATTATTATTCCAATTTATTCTGGAGCCACAGCCTGCTCATAGGACAACTTTGAATAGCCTGAGCAGTGAAAAAATCCCAAACAGAATAAACCCAAAGAAACCTGTTTTCAGACATATCCAAATCACATTGCTCAACATAAATACAAAGAAAAAATCTTGAAAGCAGCCAGAGGAAAAACACATTATCTTATCAGGGTATAAAAGTCTGAATTACAGTGGATTTCTTTTACCAGAAACCATGGAAGTCAGAAGGAAATGACACAACATGTTTGAAGTGTGGGGAAAAAAGAACTGTCAACATACAATTCTATATCTAGCAAAAATATCCTTCAGGAATGAGAATTTATAGCAGCAATCTACTCTAAAAGAATTGTTAGAGGAAGCTCTTCAGTCAGTTGGGAAATTACAACAGAAAGAAATTTAGCACATTAGGAATGAAGAAATGGCAATATAAATAGTAAAATTTGGGTAGATATAACAGACTGTTCTTCTCTTGAATTATTTAAAATGTGTTTGGCAACTGATAGCAAAAATAATGAATGTGTGAAGGGATTTTAAATGTGTAGATGCAATACATAAGACAAATATAAAGGGGAGAGGATAAAGGAACCTACAGGGTATAAGGTTTCTGCATTCCTCTTGAAGTGGTAAAGTATAGATTCCAAGTAGACTGTGCAAAGCTGTAAATTATGATCCCTAGAGCAACCACAAAAGATATGCCAAGCAATAAACTCAAAAATCACAGTAGATGAATTAAAATAGAGCACTAAAAATGTTCAAATAACCCCAAAGGCAGGAAAGTAGAAAAGAGAGGAAATAATAACAGAGGTAACATAAAATAATAAAATGGTAGGTTTAAACCAAGCATATCAATAACATTAAGTGTAATGGTCTAAACATACAATTAGAAGACAGAGACTGTCAGAACAAATTAAAAAAAAACACAATCTCACTACACAGACTATAAGAAAATAATTAAAAATATAATGATATGGATAGATGAGAGGTAAAAGATGAAAAAAGATATAATGCAAATGCTAATCAAAAGAAAGAATTCAGAGCAAAGAAAATTACAGGGATAAAGGTACAATACTCTCCAGTTCTACCATTACCATTAATGTAAGTAATGTTTGTAAAATTACCTAATAAATGTCTGCTTAAAAGTATTTTGTCTGTTAAAACTAGTTTTCTGCAGATTGTTTCATTGAATGCAGTGTCCAATTATGAAAATTAAAGTGCAGTAATGTTTGAAGACTTTAAGTGATGGTGTATCTTGTTTCTAATATGGGAAATGTCTTTGTTTTTGCTTTATGAGAGAGTTGATATGTCTGTGTTTAAAATGCTCTTTGGTATAATCGGTGTCAAATAGATTCTGTAAAAGAAGAGTGCAGAAACTAGCCATGCAGATTTATTGGTGCATGTGATGAAATCTACAGCTTTTGGGGGGGGTGATACAATGCTCTGCTGGTTTACTCTAAAGTGGCTATTTTATGGAGTTTGGCAAGGACAAACTTTTTAAATTGGATTTTCCTTGTCTTAATCCTTTATCATGATCATATACAGAAAAACAATGAAAGTTGATAGGGCCCACATTTTTAGACCTAATCTAATATTCAATTTATGTAATTGCTGCTTCTGAAAGGTGAAAAGTAAAGGAATGCCACCATTTTAAAGAGAATTGAATAAACCTGTTGCAAGAGGGTTTTACAAATGAAACATCCTGGCTAACCTAAATTAAAATGCTTTGGCCTCCATGGTACCACTAAAATTCACATAAAAGGTGGGAGTTCCTGGTTCAATCACAAAACTGGGATCTGTAGAATACTGAACTTCATGCAAAATAATCACACTATTTACACTGGTTACTGAAACAGATGGAAACTGCACATTAGGTAAATGAGAAGGGAGTTAATTAGCCGTAACATTTGTAAACTAGTGATGCTGCTGCTGCTGCTAAGTCGCTTCAGTCGTGTCTGACTCTGTGCGACCCCACAGACAGCAGCGCACCAGGCTCCTCTGTCCCTGGGATTCTCCAGGCAAGAATACTGGAATGAGTTGCCACTGCCTTCTCCCTAGTGATGCTAGGATTGGGAAATTGGTGTTCATCAAATACCTTTCAAGTGCGGGAGGACAGAAAAAGCTTGGACCAAAACTTTAAATGTTTTATCTGCAGTATTACTTGGTGACCATTATGAAATCTCTAAGCCACCTTAGTGGGGAAATAGGGTTGGTTTTATTTAAAAATAACATTGCAAAGTCTAATCAGTGTTATTATGGGTCAAGTCACTTTATCCATTCCCATAAGGCTACTGAGAAAAGTCATGTAGTTGGTATCAACACAATTTCAGTTGGTTTCCAATTTTGTGTGTTGCCTACAGCTATCTTTCTCATCCCTGCTCAAACTATCCTCAAGAGCCTCATCATTCCACAAACTTGCCAGGCCACCAGTTGTGGTTGGGCATACCACCACATTCTGCTTGCATCATGTCTTCCCATTAGACTAGGCTTCTGTTTCCGAGGGTGGATTTGGGTATATAGGAAATATACAGTAATTGCCCCAGTTCTTTCCAATTCTTGGTTTACTATCTTCACAGGTAGTTTAATTTTGAAATCTAATTGCTGGTTTTCTTGAACCAACTTTTATCATATTTTCTTCAAGGGGCTTTTAAAAAACTCACTTAAATGACTGCCAGAAAACATGTATCAGGCTCACAAAAATTTCTGAGACCCAAATTCCTTCCCACTAAAAAAAAAAAAACAAAAAAACAAAAAAATCATACAATTCTGTGTGTAGCGGCTGTTCAACTATATATAATAATAGAATAAATGTATATTAAACTAAAGGATAAAGCGGGATATAAAGGGAGTATCATAATGTTAAAAGGGTTATTTAATTCACCTCAAAGATTTAACAATCCTAAATTGTAAACACCTAACAACAGTGCTTCAAAATAGGTGAAGCAAAAACTCTTAAATCTAAAATCAGAAGCAGAAAAATCCACAGTTATAGTTGGAGGTTTCAATATTGCTCTCTAATTAATATACAGAACTAGTAGACAGAAAATCGGCAACAATATGTAAGAACTGAACACCATTATCAACCAAGGGGAATTAGCCAATAGATACAGAACACTCTATCCAACAATAGCAGAATATATATTCTTTCAACAAGAAAGACCACATCCTGGGCCACAAAACAAACCTCAAACATAAAAGAATTGAAATCATAAAGAATATGTTCTCTGACTATAAAGGAAATAAAACAGAAATCGACAACAGAGAGATAAGAGGAAAAGCTCCGAACACTTGGCTACTGGATAGCATGCACCTAAATAATTCATTAATCAAAGATAAACTTTTAAGGGAAATTAGAAAATATTTTTAATTAAAGAAAAATGAAAATACACATAACTCAATTTGTTGACTTGAAAACTCATAGCAATAAATAATCATTTAGATAAAAAAAGCTCTCATATAAATACAGTTGACCCTTGAACAATGCAGGGGCCAAGGGCGGCAAACCTCTGCACAGTTGAAAATCCCTATCTAACCTATTGTCGGCCCTCCCTATCCATGGTTCCTCCATAACGTCTATTCCTCTGTATTGCCAGTTCCACATCTGTGGATTCAACCAATCATGTAGTACTGTAGTATTTACTACTGAAAAAAAATCCACATATATGTGGGCCTATGCAGTTCAAATCCCTATTGTTCAAGGGTCAACTATAATCTACACTTCCACCTTAGGAAACTATTAAAAAAAGCAAAATAAACTCAAAGCAAGCAGAAAAAGGAAATAATCAAGATAACGCAGAAATCAATGAAGGTGAAAACAGAAAAATAACAGAGAAAGATAAATGAAAACAAACGCTGATACTTTCAAAACAGTAATAAAATTGATAAACCTCTAGCTTATCTGAGAAAGAAAAAAAGAACAAATTACCTAATATGCAGAACAAAAGAGATTATCACTACAGACCCCACAGACATAAAAAGATAATAAGGGGGATACTATGATGAATACCTCTATGCATGTAAGTTAGACAACTTAAATGAAATACACTGCCCAAACCCCACAAACTACTAAAACTCATTGAAGATGAAATAGGTAACCTGAATAATGCTCCCTCTATTATTAAGGAAATTAAATTCATAGCTAAAAATCTTTTTGGAAAGAAATGCCTAGGCCCAGATAGTTTTGCTTGCAAATTTGAACTTTAAAAAAAAAGATAACCCTAATTTTGTAAGATCTCTTCTAGAAAACAGGAGAGGATAGAATTTCTCCCAACTCACTTTATAAAGCCCTCATACTAAGCCCAGACAAACATAATATGAAAAAGAAAACTATAGACCAATATCCTTCAGGAATATAACAGAAAATACCCTCAACAAAATATTACCAAATCTAACAGCAACACACACACACACACACACACACCCTCCCACACACACACACACACACACCCTCCCACCCACCCACCCACCCACCCAAAAACTAACACCTTGCTTCCCAGGTGGCACTAGTGTTAAAGAATCTGCCTGTGAACGCAGGAGATGCAAAGAGATGCAGGTAGATCCCTGGGTTGTGAAGATCCCCTGGAACAAGAAATGGCAACCCACTACAGTATTCTCGCCTGAAAAATTCCACAGACAGAGGAGCCTGGTGGGCTATACTCCATGGGGTCACAAAGAGCTGGACACAGCTGAGCGACTGAACACATATACAACCAAATGGGGTTTCTCCCAGGAATGCAACGCAGGTCCAATATTTGAAAGTCATTCAGTGTAATCAACATATTGAGTCTAAGAAGAAAAACCAAATGATCATATCAGTTGATGAGGACAAAAGCATCTGACAATATTCAGAATGCATTTGTAATAGAAACTCTTAGCATACTAGGAAAAGAAGGGAACTTCTTCAACTTGATAAAGAACTTAAAGGTGAAACAAGAAAAAGATGTGCTCTTTCATCACTCCTATTAAAGCTCATACTAGAAATCTTGGCCTGTGCAATAAGAGACAAAAAATATATAAAAGGTATAAAGATTGAAAGAAAATGAAAGTATCCCTACTCCTAAACAACATGATTGTTTGTTTAGAATATATCAGAGAATTTACTTTTTTAAGTCCTATAACTAACAGCCTAGCAAGGAAGCAGGATATAAGGTCAATACAGAAATCAATCATATTTCTATATGGTGGCAATTAACTAGAAACTGAATCTCTGTAAAAATTTCTCCTATTCCTGTTCCATAGCCTCAACCCAATTCACCCCCTCCTCTCTGGTGTTTTAGAATTTTGATTCAGACTTCCTTTGCAGAGGATTCCCTACACTGCATGGAAACTTGGCACTTTGGTCTTTGTGAGAAAGGGCACATTTGGATTATTTTTGAGTTTGAGTATTTATTGGAAGGTATTTGTTTCATACCTCTTTCAATAAAGTTGTCAAGCTGATTTCAGAATATTTATAAATACCAGTTTGTTTGTGAACCACGTTTTAACCCACCCTTCCTGTTTCTCAGGATGTTTCAAATCTATGCATTTAATATTCAGTGGTGTTGTAGATCATTAAATTGTTTTAAAGTGAAACAGATCCATTCTTTTGCTTGACTCCATTTTAAATCTTTTGGGTGATGACAGGGCAGACTGCAACCCTACATTTGGGTTCTAGTCTCCATTTTCATCCTGGACAACTGAAAAATCAATGATTGATACTGAGTACTAGCTGAGCCTACTTAGGAAGAAGGTGAGGGCAGTCAGGGCTGAGTAGTGCCTAGTACCTGGAACTCACTGAGCATCTGCTGAATTTGTTAATTTGATTATGCTGTTCAGTGGTGTGAAAAATAAAGTGTTAAAATAAAACCTGTTAGGGAAAAGGAGGCTCTATCACAACAAGCTGCAGTATATTTTGCCAAAGCTATTAGATTTTTGAGGCAGCTGCTAGTTTATCAATTTTTAGTGCCCCAATATAGTTATTTTATGGCCATTACTAGCAAAAGCGGATTATAGGATTAATGTTTAACAGGAAAGAAGGGCCCAGTGTGAGTCTGTTTGCTCTGGATCTCTAAAACCACGGTTCTTAATGCCATCCTCTTGGTTTACAGATAGAGAACAGTAACAGGATAGGAAAGAACATCAGTTTCGAATTTTGTGGGAGTAGTTCCAGAAAGTCTTTCTGCAGTTTTCTTGAGCACTTGCAGAGGCACTTAGTTTTTTTCCTGAGAAGACCTCTTTAGGTACCAGCATGATCAAAAATGTATCTCAAGGTGTTCATACAGCATTAAAACCAGCAATCAGTAGTAGATTTCAGTGACTTTGTATAGGATGGGGCATGGTCCACAGACAACATCATAGGATGTTTGGAGTGTCAGATGTAATTTTCAAAATTAAAAACACGATGCTTGGGGCTGGTGCACTGGGATGACCCAGAGGGATGGTATGGGGAGGGAGGTAGGAGGGGGGTCTAGGATTGGGAACACGTGTACACCCGTGGCGGATTCATGTTGATGTATGGCAAAACCAATACAATACTGTAAAGTAACTAGTCTCCAATTAAAATAAATTTAAATTAAAAATAAAATAAAAAACAAAAAAAATCTTAAAAAATTAAAAACATGACTCATATACAAATACAGAATGAATATGTCAAAGACTAATTTATTAGTGAGGGCCCAGAATTATGCAAGGCTGATTCAAAGAATATTTGAGAGACTCAGTATATATAGATACTGAAAGTAAAAATGCTAAAATAAGATAGCTAAATTAGATAGAAAAGTGGTTAATGCACTATAGGACAGTTAATCCATAGTCTTTGGGATTATTTCTTCTACCGAACAGAATTTTTTTTCATTTCTACCAGACAAAAATCTGTAAGTTAACATGTCTCTTCAAAAGGTCTAGATCCTAATCATTAGTGAATAATAAGCCAAGTAAAGATGTAATTCCCTAGAGAACTAAATAATCCCTGGGTGGGCCTCTCAGACAATGCTCCAGGATGACAATGAAAGGACATTTGATCATTCTTTTGTATTAACTTTAAGTTTTAAAATAATCTCTATTAACAGAAGGTTAATAGTTTTATATGTGAGTCTAAATCTTTGGAAATAAAATTTAAGGTTCTAGGGGGCTCACCTTTAGAATAGTGTGGTAGCACTTCTGTATTTTACTTTACACATACATTCCAAAATAATAATTTATTTACCTTTCAAACCAATCACAGGATCTTAGAAGTCATCTGAGATCCAGGCATCTCCTAGGACAGGAATGCTTTCTTTTACAGTCTTGACAGGTAATCATGAAGCATTTGTGTAAAGGGAGGAAACTAATGCTACTGAGTGCCTATTATGTACAAATTTATTTTCTCACAGTAATACATTACCTATACATTTAGCCACTTTTATCAAATAAATAGATCTCTTCAGCATAATTGCTTTGAATTATACCTTAATTGAAAAATTTACACACAGTATAATTTACCCTTTTTAATATACAGTTCGAGTTTTGACAAATACCTATGGTTGCAATTACCATCAGAAACAAAATACAAAACAGTTCCAAGCATAATTTCCTCTTAAATGTCAATTAATCAACAAGTATTTATTGACTACTGATGTGTCCAATAGTTACTGGTTAGTCTTTGGGGATAGCAGGAGAGTGTAAAAAAGCAGAAGTTAAAGATATTATGTCTGTCTCCAAAGAACTTTCACAGTCTAAATCACAGGGCACAGTTGCACACATAGGAACCAAGCATAAATAAGCAATCTACTAGGTGATAATCTACATGACATGTGGGTTCTGGTATTGAGACTGCTACCATGTGACCCTGAATAAGCCATTTACTATTATTATTTTTTATCTGAAACCTTCTTCCCTCATTCATAACTAGAAGGGGTTGTCCTAGACAATCTCTTGGGTCTCTCCTAACTATAAGCACATGTGAATCAGATGGTTAGGGTTCAGAGTGATGATGGAAGGCTGGGAAATTGAGAATAGCTTTATGGCACTGAGGTAGTCCATGGGTGGCCCCTCAGAGTTAGTGAATGAGGTAAGTAGTGAGGGATGCAGAGTACAGCTGAGAGATACAACCTGTCACAGGGGTGTGAAGGGAGCAAGTGAATGGATTTTGGTCCAGTGGAGCAAAAAAGAACTACAAGGTGTCATTCTGGAAGACAGTGTTGAGCTCAAGCTTTGAATTGTTTGAGAGCCAGGGAGAGACATGAGGACTGGGAAGTTTGGTTGCTTACTAAGTAAAGAGAGGAATGACACCATAATGACAGTTATCCACGATCTCTTACTGAAAACCTATCATGGACATGCTCTCTAGAAGCCAGGAATACGGCAGAACAAAATCTGCCCTTTCAGTTATTTATTGCTACATGAAACAATTCACCCCGAAACTTAGTGGCTTAAAATAACAACTATTTTATTTGTTCATAATTCTCTGCATCAGCAATTTGGGCAAGAATCAGCTGAGTGGTTCTTCTGCTAGTCCTTCCTAAAGTCCCTCATGAGGTTAGTCACCTGGCAATATGATCAGGGCTGAATAAAGATGGCTTCACTCACATGTCTAATGGTTAGCAGTTGACTGGCCTCTCCACACCATCTCTCTTCCTCCAGCAGACTAGTTGGGGCTTCTTCACATGGCTGCTTCAGAGTTCCCAGGGAAAAGAGGAAAGCTACAAGACTTCTTGAGATCTAGGCTCAGAAGTCACCCAGAGTTACTCATGCTGCATATCTGGCCAAAGCAAGTTACACTAACAGCCCAGACACATGGAGTAGAGAAATATATTCCACCTCCTGATGGGAGGAGCTGCAAAGTCACACTATAAAGTGGTATATATACAGAGATGTAAGACTGGGTGGGCACTAAGCACTCTATCACACTATCCCATTTGGGAATATAAGTGTTGAGCACATAGTTCTTGAGCCTTGAGAGATGGTAGGAACCACTGAGGTGAAAAAAAAAATGAGCTTCTGAGTGGATCCTGAGAAACATGCAGCTAGAACAAACACAGAGGAATGTGCAGAACTTCAGGCAGAGTCAGTACAGACGGAGTGGCAGGATGACTCATGGTATGTTTAGACTCTAGTGAATGTACACTTGGGTACAGTGGGTAGAGGAGAGGATTTCGGACATAAGTGGCAAGAATGATGGGAAAGGTTATACTTGGCTGTGACGGACTTTACCTGCTAGGCTCTCAGGAGTACATGCAGAGAGCAGAGAGGGGTGCATGGTGGCCTTAGTGGCAGAAGTGGGTATACAGAAGAGGCCTTTACAACGTGCATCTTTATGAACAGCCATTTGGAAGGAAGTTGAGTTGGACCTGGAGTGGTACAGAGATCATGGCAGGAAATCAGCCTAGAGACAGTTTCCCTAAAGCCAAGTGCTTACATGGATTCTGCTCAAGGTGTTAAAGGGCATAATTGGAGTTTTTACAAGCAAGCTTATTTAGAAGTATAAAAAAATGTTTATTCTGGATTTAACTGGTTATCCTCAGTTAGTTCAGTCACTCAGTCATGTCCGACTCTTTACAACCCCATGGCCTGCAGCAAGCCAGGCCTCCCTGTCCATTACCAACTCCTGGAGTTCACCCAAACTCATGTCCACTAAGTCAGTGATACCACCCAACCATCTCATCCTCTGTCATCCCCTTCTCCTCCTGCCTTCAATCTTTCTTTCCCAGCATCAGGGTCTTTTCCAATGAGTCAACTCTTCGCATGAGATGGCCAAAGTACTGGAGTTTCAGCTTCAGCATCAGTCCTTCCAATGAACACCCAGGACTGATCTCCTTTAGGATGGACTGATTGGATCTCCTTGCAGTCCAAGGGACTCTCAAGAGTCTTCTCCAACACCACAGTTCAAAAGCATCAATTCTTCGGCGCTCAGCTTTCTTTATAGTCCAACTCTCACATCCATACATGACCACTGGAAAAACCACAGCCTTGACTAGACGGACCTTTGTTCATAAAGTAATGTCTCTGCTTTTTAATATGCTATCTAGGTTGGTCATAACTTTCCAAGGAGTAAGGGTCTTTTAATTTCATGGCTGCACTCATCATCTGCTGTGATTTTGGAGCCCCCAAAAATAGTCTGCCACTGTTTCCACTGTTTCCCCATCTATTTTCCATGAAGTGATGGGACTGAATGCCATGATTTTGTTTTCTGAATGTTGATTTTTAAGACAACTTTTTCACTCTCCTCTTTCATTTTCATTTTCCTCTTTAGTTCTTCGCTTTCTGCCATAAGGGTGGCGTCATCTGGATATCTGAGGTTATTGATATTTCTCCTGGCAATCCTAATTCCAGCTTGTGCTTCATCCAGCCCAGCATTTCTCATGATGTACTGTGCATATAAGGTTATCCTAGAGAGAGCTAAATTTAGACTCATCACACACACACACACACACACCCCTCTCTCCTGTGTAAGATGCAAGTTTCACGTGTGACAAGTAGGATACAACTGTTTACAGTCAAAGTTTTGTCTATATTTGAAAAGAAAAAATCCTAGTGCTCCTTAATATTATAAGTAGGCAAGGGGTTGTGGATAAGGCTGGAAACTATGATGGAGCCAGGTGAAAGCTGCCTGCAGTTTTGACTGTAATCTATACTGTGAAGCCATGCTCTGCCCAGGCAGACAGTATAGCTACACTTTTCACATTGGCAGCATAGGAAAATACTAGTTTTCTTTTGACAGTCTGCAAAATGTGTATTTCTTTCTCCCAAATTACTGCTTTCCACAGGACTTATGTGGCCATCAGAATATGCTATGTGTGATTTTTAAACACAAAATGAGAAGTGATATTTGGTTTGTTAATTAAACAGCAGGCAGAAAATAGATAACCAACAAGGACTTACTGTATAGCACAGAGAACTATACTAAATATTTTGTAATAATTTATAAGGGAAAATAATCTGAAAAAGAATCTGTGTGTGTGTGCGTGTGTGTCTGTTAGTCACTCAGTCGTGTCCAACTCTTTGTGACCCTGTGGGCTGTAGCCCATCAGGCTCCTCTGTCCATGGAATTCTCCAGGCAAGAATACTGCAGTGGGTTGTCATTCCCTTCTCCAGGGGATCTTCCCAACCCAGGGATCCAACCCGGGTCTCCCACATTGCAGGCAGATTCTTTACTGTCTGAGCTACCAGGGACTGAACCCACGTCTCTTATGTCTCCTGCATTGGCAGGCGGGTTCTTTACCATTAGTGCCACTTATATACATACATATATATGTATCTGAATAACTCCGCTGTACATCTAAAACTAACACAACATTGTAAATCAACTATACTTCAATAGAAAATAAAAACATCAGCAGGCAACATTTCTGTTTCAGGTATGTCTGAGAGATAAAATGTAGAGAATTTGAAGGCTCCCTAGCACCATGGGAGTGGCAGTCTAGTTGTAACCTTCAGGTCATGTGTATATGAAATAAGTCACAGAGTAAGGAAGTATGGCATTAGGTGCCAAAGTGAATACAAAAGACAAGACTTAAAATGAGAGAATATGGTGTAGAGGATTACATCCAAATGAGTGGCCTTTGGGGAAGCAGGGAATCTCCTGCTAAGCTAGAATTTCCAAGAATTTGGAATTGGCCCAGGTAGGACTGACTGGCAGGGCGAAGAGGACATGACGATCCAGTTGTGAGGAAAGGCTCCAGGTAAACTGGAGTGCTGGAGTGCTGGTGGTATTGGTAGAGGGGAGGCAGTGAGGAAACAACTCAGAAATGACTTCCCAGACTGTTCCACCTAGTTGCTCTGAAATTCCAGGTGAGGAACTGTCTTCAGTTGATGGATTGTATCATGGGGAAACATTACAAACAACTCAACTAACAGACAGGAAAAGAAAGGATATTTAGGCTCCTTTTTGCATATACAGGGCTTCATCTACTGTCTGGTAGGTGAATGGGTGGCCCTTTGTGAGCACATCACAGGATAGGAAAAAGTTCTTCAAGGGAAAACACATCTCCTCTGCCCTTGGTGCTTGCTCAGACTGAGCCAGACCACAGTATACAGCAGTTATGCAAGAAAGGGACCTCCACTGCATTTTCTAATGACATAGTGTTCTAGGGAGAGATCTGAGTGGGCATGCTGAGTTTTTGCCAATTCTCTCAATGTGCTCTTCAAAACTGGGGAGACTTCCTTTAAAAATATGTGTTTTATTTTAGGATCTGAGAAATTATAAATGGTTCATATCATGGAGGTTCCAAGAAATCATGCCTCATTAGTGTCCTTAACAGTTAGCTTTTTAAAAAAGTATAAAAATAACATTTAGTGATTATCCAAATTATTTCATGGGGAAGATACTCAGGTTTATATACTTGAGGAGTGTCTAGACATGGGCTTGGTATACAGCAAGCACTCAAAGAATGTTAATTGATTCTGAACTACCTGATTCTGAGCTTTTTGCAGCTTCTTTATAAAATATAGCAATACACTAAATTTTTGGTGAACTGATTATTTAACATTGGGAGGACAAGGAAAACCATTAACAGTGGGCATCTGGGTTGTTCAAAAGTGGGTCCAAGCTTCAGATATTATATAGGACTCCCATACATCTATATGTTCCTAAACTTTTTCACTACTAAGGACAACTTTTAAGATTTCACTCATAGACAACATACTTTGAAGACTTGCCTACCAAACACACCACCCCTATGGATTATTTAATTTCTCCATTTTAACTGACTAAAGGTAAATGTTTCTGACAAGTAAAGGTTCTATTAAACATGAGATGATAAGAATAATGTATTTGTTTGCCAGACACTGATCAGCATTTTATTCTTAATATGCCATTAATTCCACACATAATCCCGTGCATGCTAAATCACTTCAGTTGTGTTCTACTCTGTGACCCCATGTACTGTAGCCTGTTAGGCTCCTCTGTCCATGGGATTCTCTAGCAAGAATACTGGAGTGGGTTGCCATGTCCTCCTCCAGGGGATCTTCCTCACCCAGGGATCGAACCAGTGTCTCTTGTGTCTCCTGCACTGGCAGGTGTGTTCCTTACCACTAGTGCCACCTGGGAAGCCCATATGAACTTCATTTTACAAACAAGGAAACTGGGGAGTTCCCCATCAGCCCAGTTGTTAAGACTCCACCTTCCAATGCAGAGGGTGTGGGTTCAATCCCTGGTCAAGGAACTAAGATCCCACAAGCCAAGTGGTGTGGTGAGGAAAAAAAAAAAAAAAAACCTCAATTAAAACTATACAAATAAAGAAACTGTGGCACAAAGAGGTTAAACTCACTTGAGGTTGCATAGCTAGAAAAAGGCAAAAGCAAGATTTAAACAACTTGGCTCTTTGCTATTCTATCCATTCTAGCATTCAAAGTTTAGCTAACTAGTTTTACCATGAATGGCAGTGTAATTCTAGCAATCTCACCCTCAGATATTTACCCTAGAAAAAAATGCAAATTTATGGGCACACAAACACTTGCATGTGAACTTTTATAGCAGCTCTACTTATAATCACTCAAAACTGGAAACAACCAAAATGTGGTACATTCATACAATAGACGATTACTCAATAATAAAAAGGAACAAGCCATTTGAAACACACAACTTGGATGAAATCTCAAAAGCATTATGCTGAGTGAAAAAAAAAACAAGATTCAAAAGATTACATATAGTCTGACTACATTTATGTTATATCAGAGTGACAAAACTAGAGTATGATAGAGCACAGATCAGTAGCTGCCAGGAGTTGGGGTGAGAACAGAATGTGACTGAAAGAGGTAGCACAAAGGAATTTCCTGAAGTGATGGAATTGTTTTGTACTTTGATTTTGGCAGTGGTTATACTGATCTATATACATGCGTCAAAATCCACACAACTATACATATCCCCCCAAAAGTCATATATACCATATGATAAAAAGGCAACAGGTCATCATCTTTTCAGTCAGTACTAATTTCTGTATTTCTCATTTACTCACAATAACCTTCTACAGTTCAATGTATCACCAACACTAGTTTTCAGGTTTAAAAATTAGAAGAGTTAAATTATAATGTGAAGCAAAGAACCATGATTAGGCCACACATCCAATCAGAATGATGACAGTTACCTCTAATAAACATTCCTTAAAAGTTAAATAAATTTGGGTGCTTATTTCCTTAAAAATAAAAGTATTTCACAGGACTTCCCTGAAGGAAGTCCAAGTTAAGACTCTGTGCTTCCATTGCAGGGGGCATGGGTTCAATCCCTGGTTGGGGAACTAAGATCCCACATGCTATGTGGTGCGGCCAAAAAATATTAAAAGTATTTCAGTAAACTTATTAGATGATATATTTAATATAGCAATTTGCAGACTAAAACAAAAGTATGTAACCAAAATTAACTCTGGAAAGGAGAACGTGATGGAATGAGTGTCATAAGGATGTCATGGACAACCACAGCTCTTTCTAAAACTTTTCAGTTTTTACTAGAATGCATTCATGCATCACTAGCATAATTAAAAACAAAAATTTAAAAAGAATTTAAAAAATCCTTCTCAATTAAAATGGAGATGATTCTAATGTTACAATATATTTCCATCCATGGGGCTTCCATTGCCTTCAGGCACCCCTTGGTTACTCTATTTACCAGGTTAGGCTTGTATTCTACTTAACACAGTGCCTCACTCATAACACAGTGGGCACTCAAATATTAGCTGAACTGAACTGCACCTGGAAATGCAGAGAATAAAAATGACAAACACATGGTCACCAACAAACCCTATAATCTAGAAAGGCTAAACCATGCTCTAATTTTGAATGAAGCAAATTATTATTGACTGCTAACAACATACTCAATAATCACAAAGGCACACACAGAATTTTGAAAGAGAGCAAGACAAACATTTAACATACTGCCAGTGGTATAGAGGTTTTTAAAGTCTAAAATAGGCAGTAGCCAAACCAGAATCAATTATTCCTGGCTCCTTAACCATACAACTATAAAATTCAAGGGTATGAGAAAAATAAAAATAGGGGGGGAAAACTAACCTGCACTAAATTTCTATGAGCTGCATACTAGAGATTTATGTAGAATAAAATTTTCTTTGAGGACTTAAGTGTCAGTTCGGTCATTGGGAGACCATCATTTCCACCTTTACAAAAAGAAAGAAGCTAGATCCACTGAAAATCAATGACTCCTCTTGATATGTCCAATGGCCCTATCAGAGAAATGAAGTCACAGGGCAAACCCCCATCCCACTATCTGAAGAGATTGGTGCCTGCAGGTAGACACAGGATCCGAACGTGTAAGCTGGTAGGAAGATTAAACCAGAGATTCTGACAAGTTACTGGAGACCAGAGTATGGAAACATCATGAGAGTTTGAAGTTCCTGGACTCCACACTGTGCGGGTGGGGTTTCCCATCCTCAAGTTTTACCAAAAGGAATCCCACAAGGTTCCTACAGGGAGGATTAGGAAAAATGTCAAAGCTTCCACCAAGGTGCTGGTTGGCTGAGGAAAACAGCACTCACTGTGAAATCCACCCAGACCCCTTTCCTTTATCTATCACACAGAACAAAAGGCTTAATTTGCAGGGGTTTGAGGGGTGGACTTAAAATCTCTGGCTTGAGGATACTGGTGGATACTCATTGCAGCTGGGAGAAGGAACAGAGGTAAAAGAAAAAGAAGCTCCACCCCTGGAAGAGGGGCAGGAAATCTTGTGAAGGACGCACTCAAGACACACTAAAGGCAGTTCTAGCACCTGCCTGAGAGTTAATCAAATCATCAGAGAACTCCTCGTCCCCCACCAACCACCACCTGGAAAACCAGCTACTGGGTTAGCAATGGTGGAATACAACTGGGAGGGCTATAAGAGACAGCTCTTGGGAAAAAGCACAAGGAAAAACCCAAAGCTAAGCAGGAGTCAAAAAGAAGGTATCACTAGAAGAATCAGAAATCTCTGGTGCCTGTAGCAAAAACAAAGATGGAACATAGGCCAACTCCTGATTAATTTAAATCCCCACACTAAAGGCCTAGCAGAAGGAAACTTGTGTTCTCCTGCCCATGTTCAGCTTTCAGCTTATTTATGAGGTGTAACAAAAGGCAGTGGCTCAGATGGTAAAGCATCTGCCTACAATGTGGGAGACCTGGGTTCGATCCCTGGGTCGGGAAGATCCCCTGGAGAAGGAAATGGCAACCCACTCCAGTACTCTTGCCTGGAAAATCCCATGGATGGAGGAGCACGGTAGGCTGCAGTCCATGGGGTCACAAAGAGTTGGACACAACTGAGTGACTTCACTTCACTGCCTTTCTTCAAGATTCATGTCAACAGTTTGAACTTCCCTGGTGGCTCAGACGGTAAAGCATCTGTCTACAATGTGGGAGACCCGGGTTCGAGCCCTGGGTTGGGAAGATCCCCTGGAGAAGGAAATGGCAATCCACTCCAGTACTATTGCCTAGGAAATCCCATGGACAGAGGAGCCTGGTAGGCTACAGTCTATGGGGTTGCAAAGAGTCAGACACGACTGAGCGACTTCACTTTCACTTTCAGGAAGATATTACAAATGCCAAAACAATCATCAGATCCAGACTCATATGACACAGAAATCGGAGCTATCAGAAATGAAATCTAAAAGAATTATGATTACTATGATAAAAACTCTTAATGGAAAAGGTAGACAATATGCAAGAGCAGATGGATAATTTCACCAAAGAGGTGTTAACTGTGATAAAGAATCAAATGGAAACGCTCAATAATAATAAAAAAAAAAACAACAGTAAAAACACCATGCTCAACAGCAGAACTGACACAAAAAAAGAATAAGTGAACATACAGATCAAGTTTACTGATCAGGTCAATAAAAATAAAAATGAAAAGAGACAAAAGAGAAAAAAAAATAGAACACAGCATTCAAGAACTGTGGGGCAATATCAAACAGAATAACATACTTGTAACTGGAACCCCAGAAGGAAGGGAAAAAAAAGAACTGGGCATAATTATTTGAAGAAATAATGGCTGAGAACTTTCAAAATTAGTGACAGACAACAAACCACAGATACAAGAAGCTCAGAGAATACCAAGCAGCACAAATATGAAAAAAAGAAAGCCACACCTAAGCAAATACAAAGGGATTGAAGGGAACCAGAGGTAAAAAGACAAATTAACTATGGAGGAACAAGATAAGAATTACATCAGACTTATCAGAAACCATGCAAGCAAGGCAACAGTGGAGAGAGGAAAAAAGTGTCAATATTCCATGAAAATTCCACATTCCATGAAAATGTCCTTCAAAAGTGAGGGGAAAAAAAGACTTTCTCAAACAGAAACAAAATATTTACTGACAGTATATCTGGCATAAAAATGTTAAAGGAACATTCTTCAGGCAGAAAGATTAAGAATAAGGTAGGAACTTGGATTAGCATAAAGAAATGAAAAGCACTGGGAAAGGAATAAATGAATGTAGAATATAATATTTTCTTTTCAAAATGTTTCAAAAATGAGGGACTTCCCTGGTGGTCCAGTGGCTCAGACTCCACACTGCCAACACAGGGGGCCTGGGTTTGATCCCTGGTCAAGGAACTAGATCCCACATGCTGCAACTAAAGAATTCACACACTGCAACAAAGATCAAAGACTGTGCGTGCCGCAACCAAGACCTGGTACAACCAAATAAATTTTTTTTAAACGTTATTTAAAAATGTTTGAAAAGCCAATTTCCCAAATACCAGTCAAGGGTCAATCTTTCAAGCAGGTCTTCTAAACATAGCAGCCTTAGGCCTATATTAAATCTTTTCAGTGTGTGTGCATGCTAAGTCTCTTCAGTCATGTCCAACTCTTTGTGACCCCAAGGATTGTAACCTGCCAGGCTCCTCTGTCCATGTGATTCTCCAGACAAGAACACTGGAGTGGGTTGCCATGTCCTCCTCCTGGGGATCTTCCCGACCTAGGGAATGAACTTGCATCTCTTCCATCTCTTCATTGGCAGGTGGGTTCTTTACCATTAGTACCACCTGGGAAGCCCTATTCAGCACAAGAGGGTTCAAAAAAACCCTGCAGCTAACATCATACTTAACAGTGAGAAATGGAATACTTTCCAAGATTGGATCAAATTAAGGATGTCCTCTCTCACCACTAAAACTCTGATAAAGAAGAAAAAATAACAGTATTCATATTACATGATTTCAAGAATCCTATGGTCAGTAGGTGCCCAATATGCTACTGGAGATCAGTGGACAAATAACTCCAGAAAGAATGAAGAGATGGAGCCAAAGCAAAAACAATACCCAGTTGTGGATATGACTAGTAGTACAAGCAAGGTCCAATGCTGTAAAGAGCAATATTGCATAGGAACCTGGAATATCAGGTCCATGATTCAAGGCAAATTGGAACTGGTCAAACAAGAGATGGCAAGAGTGAATATCGACATTCTAGGAATCACTGAACTAAAATGGACTGGAATGGGTGAATTTAACTCAGATGACCATTATATCTACTACTATGGGCAGGAATCCCTCAGAAGAAATGGAGTAGCCATCATGGTCAACAAGAGAGTCCAAAATGCAGTACTTGGATGCAATCTAAAAACGACAGAATGATCTCTGTTCGTTTCCAAGGCAAACCATTTAATATCACAGTAATCCAAGTCTATGCCCCAACCAGCAATGCTGAAGAAGCTAACTAGAACGGTTCTATGAAGACCTACAAGACCTTTTAGAACTAACACCCCAAAAAGATGACCTTTTCATTACAGGGGACTGGAATGCAAAAGTAGGAAGTCAAGAAACACCTGGAGTCACAGGCAAATTTGGCCTTGGAATGTGGAATGAAGCAGGGCAAAGACTAATAGAGTTTTGCCAAGAAAATGCACTGGTCATAGCAAACACCCTCTTCCAACAACACAAGAGAAGACTCTACACATGGACATCACCAGATGGTCAATCAGATTGATTATATTCTTTGCAGCCAAAGATGGAAAAGCTCTATACAGTCAACAAAAACAACCCAGGAGCTGACTGTCTCTCAGATCATGAACTCCTTATTGCCAAATTCAGACTTAAATTGAAGAAAGTAGGGAAAACCACTAGACCATTCAGGTATGACCTAAATCAAATCCCTTATGATTATACAGTGGAAGTGAAAAATACATTTAAGGGCCTAGATCTGATAGATAGAGTGCCTGATGAACTATGGATGGAGGTTCGTGACATTTTATAGGAGACAGGGATCAAGACCATCCCCATGGAAAAGAAATGCAAAAAAGCAAAATGGCTGTCTGGGGAGGCCTTACAAATAGCTGTGACAAGAAGAGAAGCGAAAAGCAAAGGAGAAAAGGAAAGATATAAGCATGTGAATGCAGAGTTCCAAAGAATAGCAAGAAGAGATAAGAAAGCCTTCCTAAGCGATCAATGCAAAGAAATAGAGGAAAAGAACAGAATGGGAAAGACTAGAGATCTCTTCAAGAAAATTAGAGATACCAAGGCAACATTTCATGCAAAGATGAGCTCGATAAAGGACAGAAATGGTATGGACCTAACAGAAGCAGAAGATATTAAGAAGAGGTGGCAAGAATACACAGAAGAACTGTACAAAAAAGATCTTCAAGACCAAGATAATCACAATGGTGTGATCACTCACCTAGAGCCAGACATGCTGGAATGTGAAGTCAAGTGGGCCTTAGAAAGCATCACTACGAACAAAGCTAGTGGAGGTGATGGAATTCCAGTTGAGTTATTTCAAATCCTAAAAGATGGTGCTGTGAAAGTGCTGCACTCAATATGCCAACAAATTTGGAAAACTCAGCAGTGGCCACACGACTGGAAAAGGTCAGTTTTCATTCCAATCCCAAAGAAAGGCAATGCCAAAGAATGCTCAAACTACTGCACAATTGCACTCATCTCACATGCCAGTAAAGTAATGCTCAAAATTCTCCAAGCCAGGCTTCAGCAATACATGAACCGTGAACTTCCTGATGTTCAAGCTGGTTTTAGAACTGGCAGAGGAACCAGAGATCAAATTGCCAACATCCACTGGATCATAGAAAAAGCAAGAGAGTTCCAGAAAAACATCTATTTCTGCTTTATTGACTATGCCAAAGCCTTTGACTGTGTGGATTACAATAAACTGTGGAAAATTCTGAAAGAGATGCGAATACCAGACCACCTGACCTGCCTCTTGAGAAACCTATGTGCAGGTCAGGAAGCAACAGTTAGAACTGGACATGGAACAACAGACGGGTTCCAAATAGGAAAAGAAGTACGTCAAGGCTATATACTGTCACCCTGCTTATTTAACTTATATGCAGAGTACATCATGAGAAACGCTGGGCTGGAAGAAGCACAAGCTGGAATCAAGATTGCTGGGAGAAATATCAATAACCTCAGATATGCAGATGACACCACTCTTATGGCAGAAAGTGAAGAGGAACTAAAAAGCCTCTTGATAAAAGTTAAAGTGGAGAGTGAAAAAGTTGGCTTAAAGCTCAACATTCAGAAAATGAAGATCATGGCATCTGGTCCCATCACTTCATGGGAAACAGATGGGGAAACAGTGCAAACAGTGTCAGACTTTAGTTTTTGGGCTCCAAAATCACTGTAGATGGTGACTGCAGCCATGAAATTCAAAGACGCTTACTCCTTGGAAGAAAAGTTATGACCAACCTAGATAGTATATTCAAAAGCAGAGACATTACTTTGCCGACTAAGGTCCGTCTAGTCAAGGCTATGGTTTTTCCAGTGGTCATGTATGGATGTGAGAGTTGGACTGTGAAGAAGGCTGAGCGCCGAAGAATTGGTGCTTTTGAACTGTGGTGTTGGAGAAGACTCTTGAGAGTCCCTTGGACTGCAAGGAGATCCAACCAGTCCATTCTGAAGGAGATCAGCCCTGGGTGTTCTTTGGAAGGAATGATGCTAAAGCTGAAACTTCAGTACTTTGGCCACCTCATGCGAAGTGTTGACTCATTGGAAAAGACTCTGATGCTGGGAGGGATTGGGAGCAGGAGAAGAAGGGGACGACAGAGGATGAGATGGCTGGATGGCATCACTGGACTTGATGGACGTGAGTCTGAGTGAACTCCGGGAGTTGGTGATGGACAGGGAGGCCTGGCGTGCTGCGATTCATGGGGTCGCAAAGAGTCGGACACGACTGAGCGACTGAACTGAACTGAAGAATCCTATGAATCTATTGTAGTCAAGACAGTGTGGTAATGGCAAAGTGATAGACACACAGATCAACTCATCAGAATAGAGATTTCAGAAATAGACCCACACAAGCATTGTCATATGTCACAAGCATTGACAGAAGTACAAAAGCAATTAAATGGAGAAACACAGTCTTTTCAACAAATGGTTCTGGAACTACTGGACATCCAAACACAGGAAAATGAACTTTGACATACAGTCATTTTCATGGCTGGTGGGAATGCAAAATGATAGAGAATCATTTTGGAAGATAGTTTGGCAGTTTCTTATAAAAACTCTGCAATCCCATTCCTAGGTATTTACCCAAGTGAACTGAAAACTTATGTCCACACAAAAATGTTTATTCAGATTTACTCATAATTGCCTGGAAGCAACCAAGTTGTGTCCTCAAACAGGTGAGTGAACAAACTGTGGTACGTCCATACAATGGAATGCAATTCAATGATAAAAAGGAAAAAGTATTATTAGATGAATCATGTAAAAGCAGACCAAAAAAGGCTACATATTGCATTTATTCCATTCATATGACATTTTGGAAAAGGTAGGGCTATAGTTAAAAATTCAGAAGTATGCTATTCTGAGGCATTTCTAGGAAACAAAACTGGCTGGATATATTTTTTAACAAGGATAGTTCTGACCAGATCAATGGAAGTTCATATCACCATAACCATACACCATTTCTTTTTAGATAAATGTCCTTAATTTTTAAATAGGGTAATATATTCACATGGCTTAAAATTCCAAAAGTATACATAAAAGTTTATGTAATGAAGTCTCCTTCCCTCCCTCTACCCCAGCCATGTGTGCCCCAAAGCTCAGTGTCTTGAGTATCCTTTCAGAAATATTTTATGCTTATATAAGCAAAAATGCATGTATTACTGCCCCACTGCTGCTGCTAAGTCACTTCAGTCATGTCCGATTCTGTGCGACCCCACAGACGGCAGCCCGACAGGCTCCACCGTCCCTGGGATTCTCCAGGCAAGAACACTGGAGTGGGTTGCCATTTCCTTCTCTGATGCATGAAAGTGAAAAGTGAAAGTGAAGTCGTTCAGTCGTGTCTGACTCTTAGCGACCCCATGGACTGAAGCCTACTGGCTCCTCCATCCATGGGATATTCCAGGCAAGAGTACTATTATACACAAATGTTAGTATACAATATACAGTGCTCTATTCCTTGCTTTATTTTTCATTTTGTACATCTTGAAGATCATGCGATATCAATGTAATATTTTACTGTAGAAATCAAGCCTTGATTGATCCTTAGGCTATAACCACTCTTTTGCTATTATAAGCAATACTCCAAGTAATATGCAAGTATTTATTGAATTCATTTCTGCAAGTGTTTGCTGGGTCAAATGATATGTGCATTTATAATTTTGATGGCTATTTCCAAGTCATTGACTTAAAATATCAGGGATGTTTAATTTTTATCCTAAGAGGAAAAAAAAAGATACTGAGATTCTATCACCAGGCAATTTTCTGGAGCTCTAAGATGTACAAAATAAAGCCTTCTACTCAGTTTTCCCCATGTGCTTACTAGGATCCAGTTGAATTTTCATGTAATATATTTCAGGCCACAAGCTGGTTGCAAAGCCTATTTCAGGTATGTAAAAGGTGTTACTTCTAAAATCGTCACAAGCAAAAGCCGGCTGATGCCCCAAATTACTAATCACTGGCCACTAACTCTGTAGCACAACCTTGGATTCTCCACTGCAACCACACAGAGATTTTAAAATTTTGACCAAATAAAACATACCTAACAGAATTCTTTGTCCTTGTTATAATGCCCAAATAAGGATTTCTTCTCTTAGGTAAAATTGTAACTCACATAAAGGTTATGAAGAAAGGCTGCAGAAGTTTCTCTCATCTTTCAGGTAGTGGTGGATTCCCCATTAACTATCTTTTTGCTTGACCTCAAAACCTAGTGCAGTCTAGCACATTACAGTTTTTGTGCTAAAGCTTGAACCAGAGGTTGAGGAAACCCAGGGGCTCCTTTGATAATAGCCATATAAGATCAGTGAGCAACCAAGCCACTCATGAGACTGTATCTTGAGCCACACTGTCACCCTTTGGCTTCCTTCCAGAAAAACCATCACTCAGCTTCAAACCGATAAAAGAGAGATGGCACAATCATATTATTTAGTCTTAAGAATACACTACATTGGGACTTCCCTCGTGGTTCAGTGGTTAAGACTCTGTGCTTTTAATGCCAGGGGCACAGGTTTGATCCCTGGTTGAGGAACTAAGATCTCACAATGCTGTGTGGTGTGGCAAAAAAAAGAGAATACACTACATTTATAAGTAAGTGTTTAAAATGATTTATCAAAGGAAAACAAATTATATTCATTAATAATTAATATGCATTATTGCAGTAATGGTCCCCTCCCACAATGACTCTGGGCTTGGCCAAGGAACTTCTGTGGTTTGACTGATGGGACAGTATCAAATGTGACAGACACTTGAGAAGTGCTTTTGCCTTGGTGCCTGCTCTCATCTGCTACTCTTTGTGCCTTTGAGACTATGATGTTAACAAGTCCAAACTAGCCAGCTGGATGAGGGACCACTTGGAGTGAGGATGAGCCATCCCAGCTTAGGGCCTCCTAGACCAACCAGCCTGGCAACTACCAGATGTATGAGCAAGGCCATCCTAGATCATGCAGTTGCCAGCTAACCACCCTCCCTCCCCTCCTCCAAAAAAAAGTTAACTGACATAGGCTACTCCAAAGTAAATATATCTGTGGTCCAATACATATGGAAAGCGGAAGAGAACACTGATCTTCCCCTATGAAGTTTACTCTGCACATAATAGTTCCAAACAGAAAAACCTGCAGTACCTGGATGAGAATAAATATGTAAGTATCGAAAAAATTCCTGAGTCCTCCTGGATTCTCACAAATGCGCTGTCTGCCATCACAGATGGCACACACTAAAACACACATACACACAAAACACAAAAAATTTCCATTTAGTCAATGAAGCATCTTTATCATGATATATTTAAACCAAAGTCTTATAGTCAACAGTTCCATTTCTAACATGAACTTAGGTTTCCAGGAATTACTTTTTCTTTCAGTTCTACTTGTTTCCCCATTTGACAGGGCTTGGTGAAAGCTGAAAGAGCTCCCTCAATGCAGCCTAAAAAGCATCAGGTAATACAAGCCCAATTAAACCTCCTTCTAGAAGCATTCCACAGGACCAGCTTCTTCCAGCATCACACACAGCAACTCTTTTTAGCCATGTTAATGGTGGGCAGTAAAAACTGTTTAAGATCTACACATTTGGGCCAGAAACACTGCCTCTATTGGATCACTAAGTGAGACACTAAAAGGGAAATGACTCTCTTAAGCCACTTCTGTTTAGGCTTCAGGAGATGCCTTTCTGGATTCACACATACACACACAGAAACACCTTCTAGCAGCCTCCTACAGCCCTTGGAGTAAAACACAAGCTCCTTAACGAGGTCCCATAAGACCCTGTCAATCTTACCCTGCCTGTCTCATCTCTTTCTCCAGGTCCTAGTCAAACCTCTTTGGATCCTTCCCACCTCTCTCCCACCTCAGTGCCCTTACAACACCTGTTGTTCCCTCTGCCTGGCAATCCCTTCTCTCTTTTACCCTGCTTTTTCCTGCTAAGCCTTCAGGATCCAAGGCACCATGCTGGTCTCCATCTCCCTCTCTGAAGCATTCTACGTCTTACTTGCTGTTTGACTTTAGGCAAGTTACCTTTGCTTCACCTCTTTGAGCTTCATATCTCAGAAAGAAACCCTGTGATAAGCACTTAGCACAATGCTTAGCACACAAGAAATGGTTAACAAATCATCACTGCTGTTATTGCTATTACCTCATAGTAAATCTTCATCGCAATTTAGTACAATTAGTAATTAGATATTTATTTGTAGAAAAATAGAAACACCTCCTTGGATTTCAGCTTAATACCTAATCCCTTTCATGCTATTTCCCCCATAATGCAATTCTGGAAGGGAAGATGAATGTTTATAGAGCAATTATTACCTCAAAAGTGTGTTTTGGCAGATGAAGAAACCGAGACACAGTGAAGTTAAGTAACTGGTCAAAATCAAGTGATGGATTAAAATCCAAGTTGGCATGACCCTACAGCCTGTGCTGTATATGACACCAAAGGTTTCTCTAACTCATGAACCTTGTCAACTAAGAGCAGCGAGCATCAGAAAAAATGTATCTTCATATTTACATACTTCCCAAATGACACCCAGGTATTTAACTCTTCAAATCCTTAACCAGCCTGATGTTCCAATCAGCCGTGTAAATTCCTTCAGCAGAATACTCTTCCCCTTGATTGAGATGGTAGATTTCCTTACCTTTCCACTGGATGTTGAGCTTTCAAGGGGATGAATATCTTTTACCTCTTATACCCCTAGCAAACAAATTTGTTAAGTAAATTAAAATGTTGGAGAATATATAATAAGTACAAAGTTGGGGAGTAGTAGAATGAATTTTCATAAAAATATTAAAGTTTGGCATAGCTAAAAACAAATTTGACAAAAATGACAACAAAAAGGGAGTTTATCTTAACCACTTTTACAACTGATAATGATTTCTATATCTAGCACCAGAGATTCCATGTTATTTACAAATGGGTATTTTACAACTTTAGGTAGACCACTCACCAATATTTTGCTATACCCAGCAGCTGCATTTGAGCCACCCTCATGAGCAGATGCCTTTGACAAATATCTCAATGGTTACTTTCAAATGGGTCATAAAAGAAAACAGAGCAAATGATAAAGCAAATGGGAGCAAACTGTTAGTAAATGGTAAGTTTGAGTAAAAGGAATACAGGAGTTCTTTGTACTATTTTTGCAACTTTTCTGTAATTATAATATTATATCAAAATAAAAAGTTCTGAAAATTTGAAATTAGAAAAAAAAGATATTCCCAGGGGATTGAACACACAAGGTACTGGCCATGCTGGTACCATATTACCTTGTTACCTGTTCCAAAAAACACACTCCAGAGTCATGTTTCCTTGCCTATCAGCCAATATCAAAGGACAAAAATCCCATGGGCAACAGGGCTCAGCCACCGCTTCTGGGTTGGGACAGAGATTAAATTATTTATTGCTTGAAGAGTACTAATGAATGCATAGGTATCTCCTATTGGACAAAGCTCCAGTACTATTCCCCACACCAAGCACCCTACTTTCTTCAGTCAGCTACCCTCTGAGTCCTTACTTTCCCTTCCCCAAGCTCAGTTATGGGGCCAGGCAAATTCTCCTCACACTTTCTTGTTCACTGTTCCACCCACACAAGAGCAGAACAGAGACAGATCTGATGGTAAGAGCTTTGCTGCTATTGTCTATGGAGAGACTTACAGAGAGTAAGAAAAAATAACCCTGGGGGAATCACGAAGATTCCAGAAAATGGAAAACTCAAAGCAGTAGTTACTTGGTCTGTAACGACCACTTGCTAGCACCCTTTTATTCATTCATCACTTCTACCTACTCATCCTAGACCTTCCCCACTCCTCAAAACAGAATGCTTCAGCTTTCCTAGCCACTGTAAGTAGGACAACAGATAGAAACTTGAAATCATTCAAGTGTCCCCCTATTAGCCATTTCTGAAGAGTGCCACATGGGTGTCACCCAACACTCAACCCTCACCTATAAGGTGAGACAAATGAAGATCATAGTAAGTTATCCTTGGATGAGGTTTTCTTAATGTAAACCAGCATATGATCTCTACCTTCCTCAGCTCCTGTTTTGTGTAAGCTCTATGAGGAGGTAGATGCATTATGTCCTACACAATGTTCAACCTCTGTATCCCTGATCAAGGCTTATTAGAGCCCTCTGTAATGCCACGTCTTCAAAAGCACCCAATGCCTTCTGCCTCGTGCCTCCCCCCCAAATACTTGCTTAGTTCCAGCCATACCTCAAAGTATGTATAAAGAAGAAATGGCTTTGTGTAGCTTAGGGGAGAAATGGGTTGTTAGAGTTGGTGGAACACAAAGGAGAAAAAAGACAAGCATTACCAAAGAAATTCATATTCAACCTACAGCCTTCAACATCCTTTGTTCTTAAATATTTTAACTTTCTCTAACCCATACAACTCAACTATGAGAGCCATGAACCATCATCTGTCCTGCTCCTGGGAACCTTCTCTACAGGCCAGAAGGTGGGTCACAGGTGCCCCTCAGGCTGCTTCCAAGTCACTCTTGGTGGCCAACTGATCACAAACACTTCAGGAAGGACTGAGAGGCCCTTCTTCACTCTCCCCTACCTGTGACCAAGATTCACCAACTCACAGCAACACGACTCAGAAAAGTGGGAGAATGAAAGTGTAGGTTCTAGAACCAGACAAGGACCCCTGAATATTTCAGAAATGACTGGACGAAGAATGCAAGAAACTCTGTCAAGGCACCAAGACTAGGTTACAAGCACTTCTCAGGCAAACAAAACTGTAGAGAAGAGCACAGTTGAAGGAAAGGTGTCAGTGATGGCAGCTAACACTGAGAAGATCTCATGTAATTCTTTCACCCTTGGAGAGAGTTTTTACCCTCTTATAGTTCAAGTATTTAAATTCAGAGCTCCCTTTAGATGAAAAAGAAAATGACACGTTATAAAGGTAGATAGAATGCCTGCCTGCTAAGTCAAGTCGGACTCTTTGCGATCCTATGGACTTATAGCCCGCCAGGCTCTTCTGGTCCATGGGATTCTCCAGGCAAGAATACTGGAGTGGGTTGCCATGCCCTCCTCCAGGGGATCTTCCCAACCCAGGGATCAAACCCAAGTCTCCTGCGTTAGCAGGTGGGATCCTTACTCCTAGGCTATAAACAGAAGAGAGGGGGAAAAACTACGTCTATTTCACTTACCCACATGATGCTATAAAAGCATGAGAACTACACCATTTAAAGGGTACAGAGGCCTAGGATCCACATTCCCATTGTTTACAGATGTTATGAAAGTATTAAATAAAAACAGAATGCTTTGTTCAGGCCGACTCCTTTCTCACCGCCACCCCCACCCCCCGCCACCTCACCCCCCAGGCTGACAAGAAATGGCTGCAGGGAAGGTATTTAAGAGAACTACTCTGGGAAAGTGGATTCTGGGTTGCTTAAACTAAGCCAAGATGTTGTGCAACCAGTCTTTACCTAAATTATTTTCCATTACTTTGCCAGTTTAGAGAGAAGCAGACAGTTATCTTTATCAGAGAATGAGGTCGCCTTTCCCTCCAGGCCACTGGAATCACCATCAACACGGTTTTGATTTCTTACACAATCAGGCGCGCGGGGGGTGGGGGGGGCCCGAGGAGGCCCGCGGGGTAGGGGGGCGGACACCGGGATCTCAACCTCAGCTTTACAGATCAACGGATCTCACATCCAAAACAACCCCATGAACATCTGAGAGCATGGATTTCCTTGCATCTCAGAAAGTCAGAGAAGCGGCCAAACAAGTTTCTTGCCAAATGCTTAGGAGCTGCATATGTCCCAGGGCTACACAATGATACCAACTTCTAAACATGCCTTCACATACCACCATTATGGTCCCACACTCGAGGTCCCTCCCCCCGCTTTCCCCCCTCACAAATAATAAACGCAGGTTGGTTACCGCGTGCAATTTAAAGTCGGACTTCACCGAAGCAGTAGCTCGAGAAAAGCGAGAGGAAAAGATTGGAGGCAGACTTTTTTTTTTTTTTTTCTTTAATCGATATCACCATGGCGTGGGGAATAAAACCAACTCAACTGCTGAGAAAAGTTAAGTTTTCCGTGCCCAGCTGTGGGAAAAATTTTCCCGTAAGATTCGGAAAGCCCTCCCGTTTTTCCCACCCCCGCCCCCCCGGACCGCCCGGCACTCTCCGGTCGCGGCGGCCCGGACCGGCAGCTCTGGAACAATAACGCGAGGGGGAGGGAAAGTTCGTCAGCCCGCGGGACGCCGGGGCTCAGTAACGGCGGGACCACGCCGCCGCCCGCACCGCCCGGACCCCAGTCTCTGGGACTCGGTTCTTCCCGCCCCTCAACAGCGAAACAGTCGGGGTGCGCCCCCGCTCCCTGGAGCATCCGGCCCCAGGAGGCCCGCAGAGCGCGTCCTCACGCCGCGGGTCGGACCCCGGGAGCCCCGAGAGCAGGCAGTGAACCGGGAGGGAGGGGGCGCCAGGAGGGGGCACCGGAGGAAACGGCCGCAACAGTTATGGCGCTCAATTTCTGCCCGAGTGTAGCCGCAGCCGAACCCGGCCGGCCGCCCCCACCACCCACGCCCCCGGGCCGGCCACCCAGCGCTGCCCGGAGCCGGCGGAGGAGCCACCGGGCACTTTACCTCAGCCCACACACGCTCTCGGCTCCAAGGCTCTGGGGACGCCGGAGGCCACCGCCGTGTGGAGCCGGACCGACCCGGAGCGCGGCGAGGTTGTTCTGGGACGTTGCGCTCCGTGGCGCCCGTTTCCACTCCCTGAGGCCGCCACTCCCGCTACCCACCCGACGCGACGCCCCCCAAACCCGCTCGCCCCGCGTCCAGCGTCAGCGGCGCCTACCTTGGCGCGGCGCGACCGCTGCTCCTTCCCGGCTCCACACTAGGGCCCGGCAACGTGCCGGGCGAGTCTGGTAGAGGTGGTAACCGCCCCCTGAACCGCTCGCTTTCTTCTCTCCCCTCCCTCGCACCTGCCCCCTAATCTCCTCCCTTACCCCCCGCCCTCCGCCCCGCCGCCGGATCCGCCGGGGCCGGCCCCCGCGCCTCAGCTCCCGCCCTCGGCCCTCGCCCGCCCGCCCGGCCCGTCAGGCCTCAGCGCTGGGCAGGCGGTTGGGCGGCGGCGGCAGCGAAGGAGGCGGCGGCGGCAGCGGCTGAAGCGGCGCGGAACACTATTGTATTCCTGACACTGTGCGCTCCCACGCTCCGCCTCTTCCCCTTCCTTCCTTCTCCACCGTCTCCCCAACCTCCGCGTTCCACTCCAACCGCCCCCCCACCCGCAGCCAACCGCCGGCCGCGCTCGCCCTACCCGTCTCTGGCTCCCTGCTGTCCGACCGCTCTGACCGCCGCGCGCTCTTCTGGCGGGCCGGGCGCAGTTTGCCACCGCCGCGCGCCTTGAGGCCCCGCCCACTTAGTGCTCCCGCACGCGCCGCGCGGGGCTCCAGGTGGGTTCCTCTCAGCTCCTGCTGGGTGCGCTGCAGCCTGGAGGCGCCTCACCACCTCTGAGGGCTGGAGGCGCCTCACCACCTCTGAGGGCTGGAGACGCCGACGATGGGGAGGTGCCTGGGTTGTGTTGAAATGCTACCTAAGCTTTTCATGGCCCCTTTCAACTCTGAAGTTCTATAAGTGGACCCTCCTGTATGCAACTTGTTGTCGGTCACTATTGATTTAAGCCGTTTGCGCTTGAATTACACCTATAATAATATTCAAGCCGAAGTGTCTATTCACAGAATAAATTTATTCAGTTGCAGGCACAAGTGGTTTATGAGGTGTGGCTTTTTGATGAGTCAACTTGGTTAGGGTACAGCCCCCAGTTATTCAGTCAAACACTAACCGAGGTGTTGCTGTGAAGGTATTTTCGTGTAATTAAAGCTCCTGATCAGTTGACATAAAGTGAGGGAGATTATTCTGGATAATCTGGATGGGTCTGGTCATTCCTTTCTGATTGTGTGCCCTATAGATTTTGGATTTGCCTTGCCTGCCCCACATTTGTAAGCCAATGTCTTCTAATCAATGAATGAATAAGTGTGACTGTGTGTGCGTCTTTGTGTGTCTGTCTCTGGATGAAAACTGACTCATACAGATGTTTAAGCAGCAAACTCTTTACCATGAACTCATAATTGTCATTTTCATTCACATTTCTAGGCTAAACAAAAATGTGGGCTCTTTTTGTATTTTGTCTGTTTTCAGTATTAAAGATGTAGTTCTATTTCACAATGTGCAAATATGTGAATTCTAAAATATTCGTGGCCCTTCAGACTTACCTCATTTATTTATTATCCTCCTTTTATTTACCTCAGTATTGCTGGACTGTGCTGTGCTTAGTCGCTCAGTCGTGTCCGACTTTTTGTGACCCCATGGACTGTAGCCCACCAAGCTCCTCTGTCCATGGGGATTCTCCAGGCAAGAATACTGGAGTGGTTTGCCATGCCCTCCTCCTGGGATCTTCCCAACTCAAGAAAGGAACCCAGGTCTCCTGCATTGTTGGCAGATTCTTTACCAGCTGAACTACCAGGGAAGCCTTACCTCAATATTATACTTATTTTGAAATAATTATAGATTCACAGGATCTGTAAAAAAAAAAAAAGTATTACAAAACAGTTTCAAGTACTCTTCACCCAATTTTCTCCAATGGTAATATCTTACATAACCAAGATATTGACATTGGTACAAGCCACAGTCCTTACTTAGATTTCGCCAGTTTTAAATGCACTCATTTCTGTGTCTGTATGTATAGAACTGTGCAATTTTATCACATGTGAATGGAATCATACCTTTTGAAACTGGCTTTTCTTCATTTCAGCATCATTTCCTTGTGAATCATCCAAGTAGTTGCACATATCAATAGATCATTCTTTTTTATTGCTGAGTGGTAGTATTGCTATGGATGTACTACAGTTTAACTATTCACCTGGATGCGTATTAGGGTTGTTTTCAATTTTTGTGTATAAGAATAAAATTTCGATGAATATTCATGCAGAGTTTCTTGTGTAAACATTAACTTCTCTGTGGCAAATACCCAGGAGTGCAATTACTGGGTTGGATGGTATGAGTATGTTTAGTGTTATAAGAAACTGCCAAAAATTTCCAGACTGTCTATACCATTTTACATTCCCACCAGCAATGTAGAGATCCAGTTTCTCTATATCTTTGCCTGCATTTGGTATAGTGACTATGTTTTTATTTTTATCATTCTAATAGATGTGTTGTGATACCTCTTTGTTTTAAATTGCATTTCCCCAATAGTTGATGTTGTTAAACATCTTTTTATATGCTTATCTGCCATTTGTATATCCTCTTTAGTGAAATGTCTGCTCATGTATTTTGCCCACAACAGTAAATTTTTTTGTGTGTGGCTCTGCTGGGTCTTTGTTGCTATGCAGTCTTTTCTCTAGTTGTGGCAAGCAGGGGCTTCTCATTGCGGTGACTTCCCTTGTTGTGGAGCACGGGCTCCAGGGCATGCAGACTTCAGGAGTTGTGGCACATGAGCTCAGTAGTTGTGGCTCCTAGGCTCTAGAGCACAGGCTCAATAGTTGTGGCACAGGGGCTTAGTTGCTCCCTGGTATGTGGGATCTTCCTGGACTAGGGATCGAACCTGTGTTTCCTGCATTGGCAAGCGAATTCCTCACTACTGAGCCATCAGGGAAGCCCTGCCCATTACATTTTGAGAATTCCTTATATATTCTAGATACAAGATTTCTGTCAGATAAGTGATCTGCAAATATTTTCCCAGTCTGTAACTGGTCTTTTCATCCTTTTAAGAGATTTTGAAGGTCAAAACTTTTAATTTTGATGAAGTCCAACTTATCAATCTTTGCATTTATGTATCATGGATTGGTGTCATGTCTGAGAAAAATTTCAGCTAGCCCTAGGTCCCACAAAATTTTCTCTTGTATGTCCTTGTGAAAGTATTATCGTTTTATATTTTACATATAAGGCCATGATTCATTTGAATTAATTTTTGTATAAAATGTGAACTTGAGGTCAAGGTTCATATTTTTGCCTATGAATGTCTGATGGCTGAAACACAATTTGTTAAAATAACTATTTTTTCTTCCATTGAATTGCTTTTGCACCTGTGTCAAAATCAGTTGGGCATATTGTATTTGGCTGTTTGGGGGCTATTTCTAGGTTCACCATTCTGTTTTCCTGTTATACCTGTCTATCCCTCTGTGAATACTAAGCAGTCTTTCTTAAAATTTATTTTTAATTGGAAGATAATCACTTTACAATGTTGAATTGGTTTCTGCTGTACAACACCAAACAATCTTGGTTACTGTAGGTATGTATTTCTTTATTCTTCTTCAAAACTGTTTTAACCATTCAAGGTTTTTGCCTTTCTATATAAATTTTGGAATGAGCCTGTCTCTATCTACAAGAACCTTGCTGGGATTTTGATAGGAATTGTGTTGAAACTATAGATCAGTTTGGGGCGAATTGAAATCTATACTATACTGAGTCTTCTAACCTATAAACACAATATATATCTCTCCATTTATTTAGATATTCTTTCTTTCATTGCATTTCGGAATTTTCAGCATGCAGATCGTGTACATGTTTTGTTAAGTGTATACCACTTGATATTTCATTTTCTTTGGAGTGACTGTAAATAATATTGTGTTTAGAATTTCAACTTCTTTATTCATTATTAATATATAGAAACACAGTTAATTTGGGGTGTTGATCTTGTTCTTTGACTTTTTTTTTTTTGCAGCAAAGAGCTCAGCTTTTTATTGAATGTGTTACTGAAAAGGTTTAGTCAAAAAGACCAAAGCCCATGTCATCATTAGACTCTTCAGATTCTTCTTTCCTTGCTTTTACTTTCTTCTTAGCTGAGGCAGCAGTGGTGGAGGGAACAGGACCTCCTGCAGGATCAGCACCAGCTGCTGGGGCAAGTCCTCGGGCCCCCACGTTGCAGATGAGGCTACCAATGTTGACATTGGCCAAAGCCGTCCCAAACAAGCCTGGTCAGAAAGGCTCAACACTTACACTGGCTGCTTTAATAAGGGCATTGATCTTACACTGTGTCCTGCAGGATGAGGGCCGAGTAGATGCAGGAGAGCTCCAAGGAGGCTATGGTGCGGGCGAGTGCCAGGTGGGGGCTGCTGGGAACGCTGCTAGTCGCCCAGATGAAATGAGGGTCTCACCCCAACAGGGCCTTAGCTTCCTTGGAAGGACCGTGTACCTTAGTGGCAGCTGAGGAAAGCCTTTGACTTTGTTGAATCCACTTATTAATTAGTCTTAGCAGTTTTTTGTGTAGATTCTTTGGGATTTTCTCCATAGACAATCATGTTGTCCATGAGTATGGACAGTTTTATTTCTTCCTTTCCAATCAGTATGCCTTTTATTTCCTTTTCTTGCCTTATTGTGCAGATGAGAACTTTCAGAGTGGCCTGAGCAGACATCCTTCCCTTGTTCCCTATATTAGGGGGAAACATTCTGTCTTTCACCATTAAGAAAACTGTTAGTTGCTGTGTGTTTGTTTTTGTAGATGCTTTTTTTGTCAAGTTGAGCAGATACCCTTCTATTCCTAATTTGCTGAGAGTTTTTATCATGAATGAATGGTGAATTTTGTCATGCTTTTTCTACATTACTTGATATGAACATATGATTTTTCTTCTATAGCCTGTGGATATCATAGTTTGGTTTACATTGATTGAATATTGATTTTTTAACTAATCTTGCATAACTGGAATAAACCCTACTTGGTGATGGTATAATTGTTTTTATACCTTTCTGGATTTGATATAGAATAATTTGTTGCAGATTTCTGTGTCAAAGTCCCTAAAAGAAGTTTGGAGAGTTTTTTCATAGTGTGTTTGTCTGGTTTTTGTATTAGGTGAATACTGGCCTCATAATATGAGTAGAGAAGTTGTACAGAAAAGAGTTAACATAGCAGGCCCTTGGTGGGCCTCTGGGAACTGGGATTTCAGGAGGATTTCCACCATCCCCAGAACTGATAAGAGTGACTCACTATGCCTAAACTGTTTGTACAAATGTGATTTATGCTGGGACTAAAATTCAAGTCTCCTGATTTCCAAGCTGTGCGGAAGAGTTAACATAGCAGGCTGACTGTTATCCTTTGAAAGTCCTGTTTGCAAAGTTGGTTCTTTGATGGCATCTGGAAACTTGGATTTGGGGTGAGTTCCTCCCATTCCAAGGACTGATAAGAATATCCCACTCAGCCTAAACTGTACAAACAGTATGGCTTATGTTGATCATCTGCTTTCCTTCTGGGAGTCTGGAATTTTGGTAAGTGCTAAGCAGCGAGCGCCTATATGATCAACTCTCAATAAATGCCCTAGGAACTAAGTTTCTAATGAGCTTCCCTGATAGACAGCATTTAACATGTGTTGTCACAACTCTGCTGGAGGACGTGAGTATATCTTGTGTGACTCCACTGGGAGAGGACTCTTAGAACCTTATACTGGTTTTCTCTGGATTTTACCCATGTGCCTTTTTCCTTTGAAGATTTTGCTCCGTTCTCTTTCACTGTAATAAATAATAGCCTTGAGTCTGATTGTATGCTGAGGTCCTAGTGAATCATTGCGCATGAGCATAGGGATGGTCTTGGAAACCCCTTACACAGAAATGCTCCCTTCTCTTTGATATTCTGGAAAAGACTGTGGAAAATTGGTGTTAATTCTTTAAATGTTTGGTAGAATTTTCCAGTGAAACCATGTGGACCTGGAACTTTTCTTCCCAAGACCTTTTAAATTACAAATCTAATTTCTTTAATAGTTATTGGACCATTCAGATTATAAATTTCATATTTTCTGAGTTATGATATTTTGTGTTTTTCAAGGAATCAGTCCATTTTATCTAAGTTGTTGAATTTATACACATAGGGTTTTTCATAGTATTCCTTTTTTTAAAAAAAATATTTATTTTTACACCACATGGCATTCAGGATCTTAGTTTCCTGACCAGGGATTGAACCCATGTCCCCTGCAGTCGAAGTTCAGAGTCCTAGTTACTGGACTACCAGGGAATTCCCCATAGTATTCTTTTCTTTTAAAAAATAAAAACACATCCATCATCTCACATATTTACTCTCCCTTTCTTTTTCTTTGGTAAGAACATTTAAGTTCTACTTTCTTAGCAATTTCAATTATACAATATAGTATTATCAACTATACTCATGATGTTATACATTAGATTCTCAGACCTTCTTCATTTTATAGCTGAAAGTTTGTAGTTTGTTTTTTTTTTGGCCCATGTGGCATGTGGGATCTTAGTTCCCAGACCAAGGACCAAACCTATGTTCCCTGTTGTGGAGGCACGGAGTCCTAACCACTGAACCACCCAGGAATTCCCTGGAAGTTTGTACCATTACACCAACATCTCTCGGTTTTCCCTACCCCATCAGTCCCTGGCAACCACTATTCTATTCTCTGTTTCTATCAGTTTAACTTTTAAAAAAAAATTTCACATGTAAGTGATACCATGCAGTATTTGTCTTTCTCTGACTTATTTCACTTAACATAATGCCCTCCAGATTCATCAATGTTGTCACAAATAATAGGATTTCCTTCTCTTTTTTTAAGGCTAAATGATATTCTTGAATATATGGTGTAAAAATAAATAAATAAATAAAAATATATATATATGCACATATATCATATTTACTTGATCCATTACTTGATCTGTTGACACACACTTAGGTTGCCTCCATACCTTGGCTCTTGTGAATATTGCTACCTTGAACATGGGCGTGCAGATATCTCACGAGATCCTGATTTCCATTCCTTTGGATATATTCCCAGAAGTGGACTTCCTGGATCATATGGTAGCTTTTTTGGGAGGGGGGGGGTTGTTCCTAATGTCAAAGAAATACAATAATTTGCAAGTTTCTTTTCCAAATAGTGACATTTTGGGGGTGTTCTCTGGTGGCCTAGTGGTTAGGATTCTGGGCTTTCACTGCTGTGGCCTGGGTTCAATCCCTGGTTAGGGAACTGAGATATCACAAACCACACAATGTGGCCAAAAAAAAAAAAAAAAGAGAGAGAGAAAGAAAAAAAAAAAAAGCAAATAGTGACATTTTAAAATGAATATTTTGGTTACGGATTGACTATATGTTTGCTATAGGCAAACATTTCCATGGCATCTTTCTTCCAAAAACTTTGGGTACTGGGTTGAGAACTTTATTTTCCTTTCAGTTGGCTGCAGGATCTGTGGAAAGATTTCTCTGGCTCATTTGTGATATTCGTGATTTATGTCTTCTCTCTTTTTTATCTTAGTGAATTAGTTCTATAGGTTTATAAATTTTATTGACCTTTTCAGAGAAACAGCTTTTTGTTTAATTGATTTTCTCTATTGTTTTTAAATTTCGTTGATTTCTGTTCTTATCTTCGTTATTTCCTTCCTTCTGCTTGCTCACTTTGGGTTCATTTTCTTTTGTCCTTCTTTTTCTAGTCTCCTGTGATGGGAGCTTATATGATTGATTTGAGACCTTTCCTCTTTTCTAATGTAAGCATTTAGTTCTAAATTCCCATGCCAGCACTATTTTAGCTACATTCCACAAATTTTGATGTGTTGTATTTTCAGTTTTATTCAGTTCAGTATATTTTTTAAAATTTCCCTTGAGACTTCCTTTCGACCTATGGATTAATGAAAAATGTGTTATTTAGTTTCCTAGTATTGGGGGATTTTCCTGTTGACTTTGTTATTGATTTCTAATTTGATTCCATTATGGTCTGAGAATATACTCTGTATGATATCAGTTCTTTGACATTTTGTTGAAGTTTGTTTTATGACTCAGAATATGAGCTATCTTGGTGAATGGTATTTGAAAAGAATGTGAATTATGATGTTTTTGGGTAGAGTGTCCTATAAATTAGGTCCTCTTGTTTTATGATGTTGTTGAGCTGTATAATCTTGCTGATTTTATGTTTAGTAGTTCTATTGCGAAGAATGAATATTGAAGTTTCCAACTATAGTTATAGATATGTCTGTTTCTCTTTCCAGTTCTATTAGAGTTTACTTCATGTGTTTTGAAGCCCTGTGTTTGGTGCATACACATTTAGGATTGCTATGTCTTCCTGGTGAATTGACTCTTTTATCACTATGTAATATTCCTCTTCTTCCCTATAATTTTGTTTGCTCTGAAGTCTACTTTATCTTATATTAATATAGCCACTCCTAGTTTTATAAATTAATGTTTGAATAGTATATCCTTTTCTATCATTTTACTTTCTACCTACCCATGTTATATTTGAAGTGAGTTTCTTGTAGACAACATATAGTAGGGTATTTTTAAAAGCCATTCTGTTAAATGCCATTAAAATACAGAGATATTTTTAATTCATGTATTTATACTATTTACCTTTAGCACAGTCATTGATACCTTAGGGCTAAAGTCTAATGTTTTCTTATTTGCTTTTTGTTTTCCCCTCAATTTCTCATTCCTCTGTTTTCCTTTTCTTGCCTAATTGTAGGTTGCTTGAATGTTTTTTTAGAATTCCATTTTTTATTTACATTGTTTTTTTGAGTATATCCTTTTATATAGGTTTTTTTTTTTTTTTTGGCCCTGCCTTATGGCATGAAGGATCTTAGTTCCTGGACTAGGGATTGTACCCAGGCCCCCAGCAGTGGAAGCACAGAGGCCTAACCACTGGACCACCAGGGAATTCCTTGTATAGTTTTTTTTAAATTTTTGCTCTAGGTATTAAAATACACATATGTAATATCACAATGTACTATGACCATAATTTTACCAATTCTAGTAAAGTGTAGAAATCTTATTTTCATTTATGTCCCTTTACCCTCCCACTTTTAAAATACAGTTTTCTTATCTGTTTCTCTGTATACATGAAACCCAACATCAGATGGTGTTATAATTTTGCTTCAACAATCCATCATGATTGAAAAAAATTCATGAGGAGAAGGATAATCTACTATTTATCCTTATTTTGACACATTTGTTTCCCTTCATTAAAATTTTTTTTTTTTACTTTCTCATTCTTTTTTCTTACTTTTATTTTTTAAATATAAATTTGTTTATTTTAATTGGAGGATAATTACTTTACAATATTGTGATGGTTTCTTATTTCCCTTTCTTTCTAAAGTTCCAAGCTTCCTTCTGTTATCATTTCCATCCTGTTTGGCGAGCTTCTCTTTATCATTCATTAATAGTAAGTCTGTTAATAAAAAATGTTATAAGTTTTCTCTTATCCAGGAATGTCTTTATTTCCCCTTTATTCCTAAAGGATATTTTGCTGATCATGGAATTCAGGTTTGATTTTTTTTTTTGCGCTATACTATATGGCTTGCAAATCTTAGTTCCCAACAAGGAATTGAACCCATTCCCTCAACAGTTAAAGCATGGAGTCGTAACCACTGGACCACCAGTGAATTCCCAGATATGACTATTCTTTTCTCCCATCTTTTGAAAAATGTGTTACTTCCTTCTAGCCTTTGTAATTTTTGATGAGAAATTCCCCATCATCTAAATCAGTGTCATTCTGCAGATAATACATTTTTTTCTCTTTAGTTTCTTTCAAGATTTTTTTTCTTTATCTTTAGGTTTTCAGAAATTATTTATGATGTGCCTTAGTGTGGATATTTTTTAGTTTTCCTATCTGGGTTTCACTGAGCTTCTTGAATTTGTAAATTTATGTCTTTCACCAAATTTGGGACATTTTCAGCCATTATTTCTTTGAATTCATTTTCACCTCTCTTTCAGTGACTTCAGTTTTATGAATATTAGCACTTTTGTTGTTACTGTCCAACAACAGGGGAAGTTTTACCCCTCTTTTCTCTCTTTTGTTCAGATTGGAGAAATATTACTGTTCTGTCCTCAATCACTGATTCTATTCTGTCATCTTCATGCTACTATTGAACACCTCCAATGAGTTTTTGATTATTGTATTTTTTATTTCTATACTTTGGTTCTCTTTTTGAAACTTCTATCTCTTTGCTGAAATTTTATGTATTTCTCCATTTGTCTCTTTTCTTTGTCTTTTTTTGGCTGTTCCACATGGCTTGCAAGAATCTTAGTTCCCTGACCAGGGATTGAACCCAGGCCCTTGGTAGTGAGAGCAGGGAGTCCTAACCACTGGACTGCCAGGGAATTCCCTCTCCATTTGTTTCAAGAGAATCTGTAATTGCTCACTGAAACATTTTTTATGACAGCTGCGCTAAAGTTCATTCAAGATAAATATAACCTCTGATTGATCTCAGTGGTATATCCGTTAATTCTCTTTTCCCAGTCAAGGTGTGATTTTACTAGATCCTGGTATGATGAGTGTTTTTCCATTGTCTCTTGGACATTTTGCACATTAGGAGACTCTGGATACTACTTAAATCTTCTATTTCAGCAGGCAATAATCCTATTTAGGTTTAGTGCACAGGTGCTAGCCCTCTTTTGTGGGCTGCGGTTCCAATGACAATTTTGTTTTTAGAACCTTTGCAGTACTATCCCTGTCTGCTTTGTTTGTGTACTATTTGAAACGACCTTGACAAGTAAAGAGGTATTCCACACTGTAGTTCAGTTCTCAGACCTTCAGACATGTTGATTTAGTCGGTTTTTCCTTGTGGTCAGTCAGGTATCTTTCCAGGACTTCCTATACAGATTTAAAGAATCCCACCCCAGCCCCCTCCTCTTTAAGATCCTCTCTTCACTTTCTTATTGAGAGAATGAGGGCAATAGTTGCCACTGGTAGACAAGGGTAAAAGTCTAGACCTCTCACTTGGTCTCCACTGACACAGCAGGCAGGGGGAGGGGCTCTCTGGATCCTCTCTTTGTGCTTTGTGGGAGAGGAGTGACAGAGATCCAAACTCCCCCGTGTGCTCTCAGCCAACACCCTGGTGGGAGAGGAAAGTGACTCCCCACCACCTGCCACTTGATGGGGGTCAGGAGATCCTGTGCCTTCCTGGCCTTCCCATGTCACCAGGTTGAGGGGAGGGGGTTGGGAGATGCAGGCCTGCTGGGGCTGAAAGTGCTAACCCTGGCTACCTGGTGTTGCGGGGTGGGCCACAGTGGTGTGGATTTCTTGCCGGCAGAGCACAGAACCATCCCCACCCCCACCTTTCCCTCCCCCCTACTCCCACCTGTGCCACTGTGGCTGCCACTGTGGCTCCAGCTTGCTCTCCATGAGGGGTGGAGTGGGGGTAGGGAGGGCTTCCCAGGCTGTCTGGTGCTACAGGACTCCCACTCACACGGTTTGTGCTCTTTGAGGAAGAAGAAAGCATAGGAAAGCGTTTTCCCTAGCTGACTACAGCTACAGAATGGAGGACCAAAGTCTAGTGCCGGTCCTCAGTTGCTGTCAAAAAGGTTTCTCTCCTGCTGGACTGTGTTTCTCTCCTTTCCAGGTACTTTGGCCAGAAAGAACAGGTTTTTCTTTGACTTTGTTTTTGTTTGCTTCTGTCTGCTCTGATTGGAGATTCTAAGTTGCAGGCTTCTCCAGCACCCAATCTAGAATATTGAGAAACCAGGGACCTCACCTCTATGTTTCCTCAAGTCCTATGGTATCTGGTCAGCCCACATTCCTCTTTCCAGCACCAGATTCTCTTTATGATGGACTTGTATATTATTTTGAGGGATTTTAGTTGTACTTAGCAGGGAGGAGTGAGGAGAAATGAGCCGATGCCATCTTGTCTGGAACATGAAGTTACCTCATCATTTAAAAGAAATTAATGAAATGATTAACAAAGAGATTTTTGTTTCACTTGGAAAACAGAAAGAATTTGCCATCATGATTACTTCAGCTTGCACTTTAAAGCCAAAACTATTTTTTTCTTTCTTTTTTTTAATTTGTACATTAGAAGTACTAATGCTTGGACTTCAGTGGAGAGAGACTTTCAGAAGGCCTAGGGGACTGTGTATCTGTCTTTGTTGAGCCAGTCCTTGATAAAACTGATGTAAGATCTTTATACTGCCTATGCTATCGTGCAGACATTATGATGGTGTGTAGCTTGCCCGAAATGGGCTCAGGAGACTGAAAGTGAAAAGGTCAAAGAAATACAGTGAACTAAACTATCACTTTTGGCAAGACCTTCCATCCTTCTCTTTTCTTTCCAGTCTCTCTTACCCATCACACCAATTTTATATGATAAAAATCAATAATAGGCCCCATTTTCCTTAGACAAGCAAAACAGCTACTTTCCATATAATTTCATCTGTCTGTATACTGTAATATATGTGTAAATCCATAGACAAATGGTCTGGAAGAATACAGACCAAATTGATGATGGTAGTTATCAATGGGGAGTAGGAATCAAACAGGATTTTAGATTTATTTCCATTTTTCTCAGGGAAAATAAAATGGTATTATTTGTGTGAAAGTGAAAGTCTGTCAGTCGTGTCTGACCCTTTGCAACCACATGGACTGTATAGTCCATGGAATTCTCCAAGTCATACTACTGGAGTGGGTAGCCTTTCCCTTCTTCAGGGGATCTTCCCAACCCAGGGGTCGAACCCAGGTCTCCTGCATTGCAGGTGGATTCTTTACTAGTTGATCCACAATGAACAATTAATAATAAAACAAAACAATCCATGTATCTTCCAGGCCACATGAGAAAGACTGATAAGGAAAAGAATTTAAGATATGCTCCCTTTTCCTCAGCCAATAATTATTTCAGACTTGTGAAATCTGATGACACCTAACCTTTGTTCCGAACTTCCCGACTATGACTCAGGAACATTTTCAGATAAAATTTGAAAAATTGTTGATTTTTCAAACAAAAAAGCAATTGTAAACACATGGAGAATTTTATCTGCACTCGTGGTTGAAATGATAACATGTAAACATGCACATAAGTAAATACAAAGGAAACTACAGTGAGAAAGTATAGCCAGTGTGATAAATTCACAAGCACTGGTAACCTCGGTTGATTCTTTGCTATATATTGATATCCAAAATAATGCTGTCAAATAGAAACAATCTGCAAAGAACATTGGAGAGAACTTTTAACTCACAAGATTTCACTTGTGAAGGCTGTCATGGAAGGAGACAGAAAATCAATGTACGGAGAATCTACTGTGTTTCAAGTGTTTCAACTTACATTTTCTCATCTAATCCTTCCCCAAACCCTCCAGATAGTAATCATTATTCCCACTTCACAGGTACACAGACTGAGATTCAGAGAGAAAATAACTTTCCCCACACCATTAACAGAGAGTAGATATGCTTCAAACAAAATGCTTTTTACTCTTGTGTAGGTTTCATTATTTAAAACATCCACCATTTTTATTTCAAGGGAGAGTAAAAGTTGTCAATTAATCTAGCCCAATATTCATTGAACATTTGTTGCATGATGGGAATTCCCTTGGCGGTGCAGTTGTTATGACTCAGCGCTTTCACTGACGGGACCTGGGTTCAATCCCTGATTGAGAAACTAAGATCCTAAAAGCTGTGTAACACAGCCAAATAAATAGATACATGATTTACAGATGAAGAAATACACACCTATGCCTTGAAATGCTTTCTTCCTTTTTAGGTGTTAACTGCAATTGAGTTGGAGAACTAGTTTTCTTACCAATAGAAAGTAAAAGTCGCTCAGTTGTGCCCGACTCTTTGCGACCCCATGGACTATACAGTCCATGGAATTCTCCAGGCCAGAATACTGGAGTGGGTAGCCTTCCCTTCTCCGGGGGATATTCCTAACCTAGGGATCAAACCCAGCTCTTCTGCATTGCAGGCAGATTCTTTATCAACTGAGCTATCAGGGAAGCCCACTAAGTTGAAAACAATTTAGTGGAATCAAGCAATAGCATACACCCAATGGGTGAGTTATAATCAATGAAGTTTCCTTTTACCAGATGGCTAATGACCTTTATAGACCAAATATGTATTAATGCTGATGCCACAGATTGATAATATTGGCTCTCTCTCTTCTTGGGAGCTCATCCAGGTTTGTGATTTATTATCACAAAGAACAAAGTGTTAGGATGGAATTTGAACACAAAATAAATACCAAGCAACACCATTAGTGTTACAGGGCTAGGCTATAGTTCCTAACTATTCATTTAACAGTAATCAAGATAGGGGTGTGAAGGCAATTTGTAGATATGATTCAAGTCTACAAACAGTTGACTTAAAGTAAGGAAGATTATCCTAGATAATCTGGGTGGACCTAATTCAATCAGTTGAAGGCCTTCAGAGCTAGGGCTTCCCTGAAGAAGAAATCCTACCCATAAACAGTAGCATCAGCTTGTGCCTCAGAGCTTCAGCCTGCCCATCCTGATACCCCCATCTACAGACTTCAGATTTTGGACTTACCTAGCCAGCCCCCAATCACCTAAACCAATTCCTTGATTCTGTTTCTCTGGTGGAATCCTGAATGATACAACCACTGTCTTTACTTTTATGTATAAATCCAGAATCTAGAACTTTGTCTTCTCTCCTTAGGTAGGATTTTTCTAGATTGGAAATTTCAAAAGGGATGAACTGTCTGATTCCAGAGGATGCTCAACTTTAGAGACTAACCATCATTTTCCATATTAGAAGTAAACTGCACCATGTGTGGCTTAGGAGAGAGTGGTTCCTCTTGGAAACCATCATCTAAGTGAGTTCTCAGAAGTGTCTGTATCTGACTTTCTGAAGATATAAGCACCAGGATCTTATGGCATAGACAGGAGGCCATGAAAACTGTTCTAGGCCTTCTGTGCTCTAGTCAAGGCCATCCATAAATTATGCATCTCTAATGACCAGTTTTCATTCCAATCCCAAAGAAAGGCAATGCCAAAGAATTCTCAAACTATAGCACAATTGCACTCATCTCACACGCTAGTAAAGTAATGCTCAAAATTCTCCAAGCCAGGCTTCAGCAATACGTGAACCATGAACTTCCAGATGTTCAAGCTGGTTTTAGAACTGGCAGAGGAACCAGAGATCAAATTGCCAACATCCGCTGGATCACAGAAAAAGCAAGAGAGTTCCAGAAAAACATCTATTTCTGCTTTATTGACTATGCCAAAGCCTTTGACTGTGTGGATCACAAGAAACTGTGGAAAATTCTGAGAGAGATGGGAATCCCAGACCACCTGACCTGCCTCTTGAGAAACCTATGTGCAGGTCAGGAAGCAACAGTTAGAACTGGACATGGAACAACAGACTGGTTCCAAATAGGAAAAGGAGTACGTCAAGGCTGTATATTGTCACCCTGCTTATTTAACTTTTTATGCAGAGTACATCATGAGAAACGCTGGGATGGAAGAAGCACAAGCTGGAATCAAGATTGCCGGGAGAAATATCAATAACCTCAGATATGCAGATGACACCACCCTTATGGCAGAAAGTGAAGAGGAACTAAAAAGCCTCTTGATGAAAGTGAAAGAGGAGAGCGAAAAAGTTGGCTTAAAACTCAACATTCAGAAAACGAAGATCATGGCATCCGGTCCCATCACTTCATGGGAAACAGTGCAAACAGTGTCAGACTTTATTTTTTGGGCTCCAAAATCACTGCAGATGGTGACTGCAGCCATGAAATTGAAAGACGCTTACTCCTTGGAAGGAAAGTTATGAGCAACCTAGATAGCATATCAAAAAGGAGAGACATTACTTTGCCGACTAAGGTCCGTCTAGTCAAGGCTATGGTTTTTCCAGTGGTCATGTATGGATGTGAGAGTTGGACTGTGAAGAAAGCTGAGTGCTGAAGAACTGATGCTTTTGAACTGTGGTGTTGGAGAAGACTCTTGACAGTTCCATGGACTGCAAGGAGATCCAACCAGTCCAATCTAAAGGAGATCAACCCTGGGTGTTCTTTGGAAGGAATGATTCTAAAGCTGAAACTCCAGTACTTTGGCCACCTGATATGAAGAGTTGACTCATTGGAAAAGACTCTGATGCTGGGAGGGATTGGGGGCAAGAGGAGAAGGGGACGACAGAGGATGAGATGGCTGGATGGCATCATCAACTCGATGGACGTGAGTCTGAGTGAACTCCGAGAGTTGGTGATGGACAGGGAGGACTGGTGTGCTGCAATTCATGGGGTTGCAGAGTCGGACACGACTGAGGGACTGAACTGAACGGGATACATGTTTTTGTTTGTTTCTTTGAATCACAACAGCAATAATTTGGTTCCTGAAGTTCTTCAGAAATTTCTTGGGAATTTTTTTACTCCTCTGAGAGATTTTACCCACAGATTTCATTCCATTCTTTATTCCTCTGAAAAAACTTTTGGGCTATTTGGGGAAATGTTCTTAAACTTTCCTCCTCCCATTTGTTTATGGTATGTTCTAAACTATACAGATTATAAGTTTCATGTTGCAAATACTGATAGTTGCTTACCAAATAGCCATTATTTTGATCTTCTGAATTTACTGTCAGAACCTTAATTTTTCAGGGAGACAATATGCCCAGTAAGAATAGGGTATACTTCCTAGAAGGTAGGATGGCCATTTGATTGAACTCTGGCAAATGAGATATAAGTAGAAGTCCACTGAGTGAGACTTCTGGGAAAGTTACTATTTTCCCAATGGAAAAGTACAGACTTAGCTGGCCTTTTGGCATTCCCCTTCTGTGTTATTTCTACTTAGAAAGCAGTCACCATATTTAGAGGTATGAAAGCCATGATATTGGCATAAGAAAAAAGTTAACATGTTTAGGATGGCAGAGCAGGAAGATACAACCTAGGATCTTAAAGACATTTTGGAGTTGTTGGGCTGCCTAGCTGCCTAGCTTAAGACTTTGTTACATATGACTCATCATCTCAGCTCATAAAAGTTCAATGTTCTTAGGGTACTCAGTCAGAGTTACTGATTGAGTGGCATTAGAGTACTAGAGGGCTTCCCTTGTAGCTCAGCCAGTAAAGGATCTGCCTGCAGTGCAGGAGACCTGGGTTCGATCCCTGGTTTGGGAAGATCCCCTGGAGAAGGAAATGGCAACCCACTCCAGTATCCTTGCCAGGAAAATCTCATGGACAGAGGAGCCTGGTGGACTGCAGTCCATGGGGTCACAAAGAGTCAGGCATGACTGAGTGACTAACACTAACACTAACACTAACTACAGTACTAGAGCCCCCTATACGTGTTTATATTTGTATTCATCCAACCAGTATTCTGTCTTCTTGGAAGCTTGTTCAGGCTTGTGATTTATTTTCACAAAGATCAAAAAGTGTTCTGATGGAATTTAAAAACAAAATGAAACACCAACCAACACCATTAGTGTTACAGGGCTAGGTTATAGTTCCCAGCTATTCATTCAAACACTAATCTAGATGGAGATGTGAAGATGTTTTGTAGATATGGTTCAAGTCTACAGTCGTTGGTATTCAAACCTACAATCAGGCAGTATTTGGCTGCCTGAGGCTAACAGACGGCAGGTACAGAAGTCTTGGTGTCTGTCTGCAGTGAATTTTGTGCCATTTTAGAAAAATAAGACACAAAAAAAGTAACACTTCAGGGTTCTGCATGATTAAGAAGAGTTAACACTAATCTAGAAATTTTACTTTATTTCACTGAGTACTCAAAATAACTGAAAAGCAGGCATAATTTTCATTTTACAGAGGATAAAACTATAGACATATATGGCTTTTGGAGATCTACACAGGTAGTATATATAGCAGAATTTAAGTCAAATCCAGATCTGATGGTTCTTAAATCCATAACTGTTCTTTGCGACTCTGACCTGACTTGTTCAAATGATCAGATGCCAGTGGCTTACTGGAGGAGATAGAAATCAGGCCAGTCCTGAAAGAAGGGCAGAATTTGAAGCTTTGGGGTAAGGGGGGGGGCAGTAAGAATGATCAAAGTTTCCAGGCATGAAGAGGAACATAAGCAAAGATCAGTTTCACTGATCATGACTATTCAACAGCCAGGAGATCAAATGGCTAAAGTGGAGGACTGAGCTCTTTAGACAAATAAGTAACTGTTGACTTTTGTCAGCATCCTATGGTAGCTGCTGTGGGCTATGCCAAAGTTAATTTTGTGGATGTACCTGGCATGTAGTTGTTGCTCAGTTTTTTAAAAATTTATTTTATTGAATTATAGTTGATTTATAATGTTAATTTCTCTTGTATAGCAAAGTGATTCAGTTATACACACACATATATATTCTCTTTCGTATTCTTTTCCATTATGGTTTATTACAGGTTATTGAATATAGTTCCCTGTGCTATACAGTAGGACCTTTATCCATAGTAGTTGTTTATCCATTCTATATATAATAGTTTGCATCTGCTAATCCCAAACTCCCAATTCATCCCTCCACTACTCCCCTCCACTTGGTTTTTGATGTTGTTTTTGTTCTTTAAGAAAGTGGTCCTAGACTTGAAAATGAAAGTGTTCATCATTTGGATTACTCCAAGCTGACAATCTAGCTTGGGAGAGAATAAAATTATTTAAGAGTTCCACAATAGGAAGTGCCATAAGATGCTGTGAGATTAATGGTAACAAAACCACCCCCAAAGGGAGATTGAGGTTGATATATACATACTAATGAGAAACTACTGTATAGCACAGGAAACTCTACTCATTGCTCTATGGTGACCAAAATGGGAAGGAAATCTAAAAGAGTGGATATATGTATATGTATGGCTGATTCACTTTGCTGCACAGCAAAAACTAACACATTGTAAAGCAACAATACTCCAATAAAAATTAATTTAGAAATCTACCCCCAAAGGCTACGCTCTTAACTACTATGTGGGGCAAAACCTTGCAGTGTATGGGATGCATGGGAGGAAGTGAGCAAAGATCTTAAATAGGGTTTCTAGTGAGAAGACTGATATAAAAACCATGCAGGTACATTAAGCTGATGAGTATGGACATGAAAAGGAGAGGATGGAGAACAGAAACATTTCAACATCAGAGCTAGTTAAGAGCTGCCTAGCAAAAAACCTAAAAAACCAAAAGCAGAGCTGCCTAGCAAGGGGTGGGTTGGGTGGGGGAAGAACATTCTACTATGACTCCAAATGCAATGTGTAACTGAGATAATTGTGTGTCATCAATGAAAACAAAGATGCCAGGACAGGGAGACCATCTAGGAAGGAGAAATGTGATGAGTTCAGTGTAGTATGTGGTGAGACCAGGAGAACAATTAAAATTTAACTACTGGAGTGGACATATTTGGTAGAGTTGAAGATTGAGCAATAGCAGTCAGGTAAACAGCTGTCCTCAGTGGTTCTGGTTGAAGCTGTGAGAAAGGTTCATGGAGCCAAAGGAGAGGACATGGTGATCAAAGCAGAGGATTCACAACTGACCCTTGTACTGTGATGACAGCTGAGATGGAAGAGGGAAAATGAAGGTCAGAGAATAAAAAAGAAATGAGGAGCTATCCAAAGAAACTAAGTCTCAAAGAAGTAGGAAAAATTGAACCTAGCACAGTGCCTGGCCCAAGAAGGAGCATTCAGTGAATTCATGGATGGTGGATAACTGCATCATTATCACAGGAACCAAGGTGGGAGAAAGTTTAAATAACAAGGCAGTGATTATCAGAGAAAAATGCTACAGGGAAAAAGTGTGATTTTAAAAACTAAAAGACAGCCATTATCTATGGATCTTCATGAGAAGATTTAGAGGCACTCTTCTGAAATATAAGTGGCATTGACACTCACAGCAAAAAGTGGGAGGGGCTCCCCTGGTGGTCCAGTGGTTAAGACTCCATGCTTCCACTGCAGGGAGAACACATGCCAAAGAGGGCAGAGTAATGCACAGGAATAGCAACAGAAGATGTGCCACTGACTTGATAGTTATTTGGTTCCTATCCCTTCATCAAGTTGGATTCTTCCTCAACTCTCTCAGTCACTCAGGAAATATCTTTTCTATCTGGACCCCAGATTCAGTCTAAGCTATCAAGCCAAAGGTCATCTCTTTCCAGCCATCTCTGTGTACTAACTTTTTACTTTCCCTAAATTCCCTCCAATTACTTTACCAACAAATGTCCACCTAGTCAAAGCTATGGTTTTTTCCAGTAGTCATGTATGGATGGGAGAGTTGGACTGTAAAGAAAGCTGAGCACCGAAGAATTGATGCTTTTGAACTGTGGTGTTGGAGAGGACTCTTGAGAGTCCCTTGGACTGCAAGGAGATCCAACCAGTCCATCCTAAAGGAAATCAGTCCTGGATATTCATTGGAAGGACTGATGCTGAAGCTGAAACTCCAATATTTTGGCCACTTGATGCGAAGAACTGACTCATTGAAAAAGACCCTCATGCTGGGAAAGATTGAAGGCGGGAGAAGGGGATGATAGAGGATGAGATGGTTGGATGGCATCACTGACATGATGGACATGAGTTTGGGTAAGCTCCGGGAGTTGGTGACGGACAGGGAAGCCTGGTGTGCTGCAGTCCATGGGGTCCCAAAGTCCATGGGGACACGACTGAGTGACTGGACCGAATTCCCTCCCAAGTTAAAAAAATAGTCTTTGGCAAAAGTATTCTCGTGAATTTTTCTATCTGTTCTTATTCTTTTCCTCTTTTACTCTCTAACCACCTTCTTCCTGCTTTTTACCCCCAACTCAGATCTAAAAACAGGTAATATATTTACAAAGTTCAAAAAGTCAAAGCTGTAAGGAGTCTCAGCCCCACTTCTGACCTCATCCCCCTTGGTTCCTCTTGCCTCTTGTGGGCAATTTTTGGTTTATTTGCCCTTTCAGTAGTCCTTTTTGCAAAATTAAGAATATATGTGTGTGTGTACTTATTATCTCCCCTGTTCTTATACATAAGGTAGCATAGTGGTTACACTGTTGTAGACCTTAGTTTTGTAACCTACAAGTAACATTCCTCCTTATCAGTACTGCCCACTAAAGAAAAGTGCACAACATAAAAGTTGTGAGTTATGTTTTATTTGAGAACCTTACTGAGAGAGGACTATAGCTGAGGAGCCAGCCACTCAGAAAGCTCTAAGGAATTGTTCTGAAGAGGTGAGGGAGGGGCCAGGATATATACGAGCTTTTGCAAAAAAAGTAGTTGAACATCAAAAGATTACTGCTAATCACAAAAAATCCAGTTACCTCCAGTTAATGATTTTAGTGCTTTTCTGTGTATGGGAAGATGCACTGGTTGTTGAAATTGTTCCTTTGATAGGCATCTTAACTATCTAGAGCCATTATCTTGTTTTTCTCCATCTGAATTTCTCTGAGGGTCACCTTGGGGTGAGGGTTGGGGGCTGCAGTCCCTGACGGCTTAATGGTGGGCAACTGAGATGGCAATCCACATTTTTTGTCCACAGTACGGCAAGATGGATCTTTGGTTTTTGCTATGTGAATGTTGTTTCTCTGCCCATCTTTGATCTTCTTCCCCCACCTTTAATGCTTTACATAATCATCTTGTTTAGACTTTCTAACTGCCTGAAGGGCCATATATATTTTGAAAAATGCTGCTGCTGCTGCGTTACTTCAGTTGTGTCCGACTCTGTGTGACCCCATAGACGGCAGCCCAGCAGGCCCCCCTGTCCCTGGGATTCTCCAGGCAAGAACACTGGAGTGGGTTGCCACCTCCTTCTCCAATGCATGAAAGTGAAAAGTGAAATGGAAGTTGCTCAGTCGTGTCCGACTCTTCACGACCCCATGGACTGCAACCCGCCAGGTTCCTCCATCCATGGGATTCTCCAGGCAAGAGTACTGGAGTGGGGTGCCATTGGTACCCACAAGTAATTTTGATAGGCCTCTCTCTTTGTAATAATGGTTAAGACACAGCCATTTAAACCCCAGCTCTACCACTTATTTGCTATGATAATGCTGGTCTTCAGGGAAAGGAAGCTCAGAGTTACTCTTCTCCTCCCCTACTTCCCTGGATAATCCTGCATGTGTTCTGTTGATGGTGATGCCACTCTCATCCCTAAGCTCTCTCGAGGTGGGAAGATGTCAATAGATAAAGAGGGAGGATAACATCTGAGAGGGACTAAGTGACTTTCCCCACAAGCCCAAAGCAACTAGCTGACTGCTGTTTAACTCAGCCCCAGCACCACTCGGGTTTATGCAACATGTTTCCTCATTAAATGGGCTTCCCTGGTGGCTCAGCTGGTAAAGAATCTGCCTGCAATGCAGGAGACCTGGGTTCGATCCCTGGGTTGGGAAGATTCCCTGGAGAAGGAAAAGGCTACCCATTCCAGTATTTTGGTCTGGAGAATTCCATGGACTATACATGGACTGCCACTCTTTGGTGGCAAAGAGTCGGATATGACTGAGCGACTTTCACTTTCATTTGTGGCATGTACCCCTACAAAATAAGCTTGAGAGTATATATATTTTAACTATTGGATTTTAACAACAGCATATGTATTGCCTACCAGTGCCCACCATTTGAAGTACCTACTCTGTGCCCACTTGTGAGCCTACAGTGTACTTATTATGTATTTGTGTGCATGGATTGTATTATTGTGCATAGCCCCCTCTTTATATTATTGACCAGAGCCTAGATAACCAAATGGAGGTCCATAAAAAGCACTGGAGAAATGGATATATAACTGGATGGGCAAATAATTACCAGATAATGGTTGAATACATTGGTTCAGCGATAGATATATTACATTTCTGAATAACAGAAATACCATGAAGCTTTTCTTATTGTCTCTGGGATATGGCCTGGATGTTCTCAGAAATCTGGCTTTATTAGTTTCCAACTGCTTCTGCAATAAATTATCACACTCAGCTGGTAAATAATCCGCCTGCAATGAGGGAGACCTGGGTTCAATCCTTGCATTGGGAAGATCTGCTGGAGAATGGATAGACTACCCAATCCAGTATTCTTGGGCTTCCCTGTGGCTCAGCTGGTAAAGAATCCACCTGCAATGCAGGAGACCTGGGTTTGATCCCTGGGTTGGAAAGATCCCCTGGAGAAGGAAAAGGCTACCCAATCCAGTATTCTGGTCTGGAGAATTCCATGGACTATATAGTCCATGGGGCCGCACAGAGTCAGACACGACTGAATGACTTTGACTTGACTTTCCTCATTAAATAAAACCTGAATATGAACATCAGATGAAAAGTTAAGTCAGAAACTGCTGTGCTCTTATCTGTTTACAATGCATACCACTGATGTTCTTAAAGCTCCCTAGGAGCCTCAGTGGGCAGAGACCCTGGTTACTATTTCAACACAAAACATGGGGGGAGGGGGAAGGGAGTAAATATTGTAGAATGTTTTTATTCCAAAGCCAATCAAGGAGAGTATGTGAAGAGAGGAATTACAGGAAAGACTAAGATCTGATAAAGAATTAATAGAATGAAGCACTGGATTATTTCATTCAGTCAGAAACATTTATTAAATGTAATGATCACATTAGTTCAGTTCAGTCCCTCAGTCATGTCCGACTCTTTGCAACCCCATGAATTGCAGCATGCCAGGCCTCCCTGTCCATCACCATCTCCCGGAGTTCACTCAGGTTCATGTCCATTGAGTTGGTGATGCCATCCAGCCATCTCATCCTCTGTCGTCCCCTTCTCCACCTGCCTCCAATCCCTCCCAGCATCAGAGTCTTTTCCAATGAGTCAACTCTTCACATGAGGTGACCAAAGTACCGGCGGTTTCAGCTTTAGCATCATTCCTTCCAAAGAAATCCCAGGGCTGATCTCCTTCAGAATGGACTGGTTGGATCTCCTTGCAGTCCATGGGACTGTCAAGAGTCTTCTCCAGCACCACAGTTCAAAAGCATCAATTCTTTGTCACTCAGCCTTCTTTACAGTCCAACTCTCACATCCATACATGACCACAGGAAACACCATAGCCTTGACTAGACGGACCTTAGTCGGCAAAGTAATGTCTGCTTTTGAATATACTATCTAGGTTGGTTATAACTTTTCTTCCAAGGAGTAAGCGTCTTTTAATTTCATGGCTGCAATCACCATTTGCAGTGATTTTGGAGCCCCCCAAAATAAAGTCTGACACTGTTTCCCCATCTATTTCCCATGAAGTGATGGGACCAGATGCCATGATCTTCGTTTTCCGAATGTTGAGCTTTAAGCCAACTTTTTCACTCTCCTCTTTCACTTTCATCAAGAGGCTTTTTAGCTCCTCTTCACTTTCTGCCATAAGGGTGGTGTTATCTGCATATCTGAGGTTATTGATATTTCTCCCGGCAATCTTGATTCCAGCTTGTGTTTCTTCCAGCCCAGCGTTTCTCATGATGTACTCTGCATATAAGTTAAATAAGCAGGGTGACAATAGACAGCCTTGATGTACTCCTTTTCCTATTTGGAACCAGTCTGTTGTTCCATGTCCAGTTCTAACTGTTGCTTCCTGACCTGCATACAGATTTCTCAAGAGGCGAACTAAAATGGACTGGAATGGGTGAATTTAACTCAGATGACTATTATATCTACTACTGCAGGCAGGAATCCCTCAGAAGAAATGGAGTAGCCATCATGGTCAACAATAGAGTCCAAAATACAGTAGTTGGATGCAATCTCAAAGATGACAGAATGATCTCTGTTCGTCTTCAAGGCAAACCATTCAATATCACAGTTATCCAAGTCTATGCCCCAACCAGTAACGCTGAGAAGCTGAAGTTGAACGGTTTTATGAAGACCTACAAGACCTTTTAGAACTAACACCCAAAAAAGATGTCCTTTTCATTCTAGGGGACTGGAATGCAAAAGTAGGAAGTCAAGAAACACCTGGAGTCACAGGCAAATTTGGCCTTGGAATGTGGAATGAAGCAGGGCAAAGACTAATAGAGTTTTGCCAAGAAAATGCACTGGTCATAGCAAACACCCTCTTCCAACAACACAAGAGAAGACTCTACACATGGACATCACCAGATGGTCAACACCAAAATCAGACTGATTATATTCTTTGCAACCAGAGATGGAGAAGCTCTATACAGTCAACAAAAACAAGACTAGGAGCTGACTGTGACTCAGATCATGAACTCCTTATTACCAAATTCAGACTGAAATTGAAGAAAGTAGGGGAAACCGCTAGACCATTCAGGTACGACCTAAATCAAATCCCTTATGATTATACAGTGGAAGTGAGAAATAGATTTAAGGGCCTAGATCTGATAGAGTGCCTGATGAACTATGGAATGAGGTTCGTGACATTGTACAGGAGACAGGGATCAAGACCATCCCCATGGAAAAGAAATGCAAAAAAGCAAAATGGCTGTCTGGGGAGGCCTTACAAATAGCTGTGAAAAGAAGAGAGGTGAAAAGCAAAGGAGAAAAGGAAAGATATAAGCATCTGAATGCAGAGTTCCAAAGAATAGCAAGAAGAGATAAGAAAGCCTTCTTCAGTGATCAATGCAAAGAAATACAGGAAAACAACAGAATGGGAAAGACTAGATCTCAAGAAAATTAGAGACAGCAAGGGAACATTTCATGCAAAGATGGGCTCGATAAGGGACAGAAATGGTATGGACCTAACAGAAGCAGAAGATATTAAGAAGAGGTGGCAAGAATACACAGAAGAACTGTACAAAAATGATCTTCACGACCTAGATAATCATGATTATGTGATCACTAACCTAGAGCCAGACATCCTGGAATGTGAAGTCAAGTGGGCCTTAGAAAGCATCACTACGAACAAAGCTAGTGGAGGTGATGGAATTCCAGTTGAGCTGTTTCAAATCCTGAAAGATGGTGCTGTGAAAGTGCTGCACTCAATATGTCAGCAAATTTGGAAAACTCAGCAGTGGCCACACGACTGGAAAAGGTCATTTTACATTCCAATCCCAAAGAAAGGCAATGCCAAAGAATGCTCAAACTACTGCACAATTGCACTCATCTCACATGCTAGTAAAGTAATGCTCAAAATTCTCCAAGCCAGGCTTCAGCAATACGTGAACCGTGAACTTCCTGATGTTCAAGCTGGTTTTAGAAATGGCAGAGGAACCAGAGATCAAATTGCCAACATCCGCTGGATCATGGAAAAAGCAAGAGAGTTCCAATGATCACATTACTGGACCCTAATGGCTTCTCTTGTGGCTCAGTTGGTAAAGAATCTGCTTGCAATGTGGGAGACCTGGGTTTGATACCTGGGTTGGGAAGATCCCCTGGAGAAGGGAAAGGCTACCCACTCCAGTATTCTGGCCTGGAGAATTCCATGGACTGTATAGTCCATGGGGTAGCAAAGAGTTGGACACAATTGAGCGACTTTCACTTTCCCTGGACCCTAAGCTACTCTCTATGAATACAAAGGTTTCTAAGCCTTGATTTTAGTGCTTGAGGAGCTAATAGTCTAGGACAAAGCTTCTCCAACTTTAAGGTGTGTATGAAGTATGTTAGTCACTTAGTTGTGTTTGACTCTTTGTGACTCCCTGGATTGTATCCCACCAGGCACCTCTGTCCATGGAATTCTCCAGGCAAGAGTACTAAAGTGGGTAGCCATTCTCTTCTCCAGGGGATCATCTCCCCTCCTCAAACACTCTACCAAAAAAGAAACCCAAAACCATTTTCACAAAAAAAGTTTTCAATACTAAAATTAAAATGAAATTTGAGTTTTTAAGATTATACTTTTAAAGGGTGAAATATTTTCTAGAATGGATTTTGAAGGAGAATCATACCCTAATTACAATATCTTCTCTTCCTATGGAAAACAGAGTTAAAAATGAGAAAAAAAATTTAAACTCAGCACAGCAAGAATTATCCAATAAGCAGGAAGTAATTTTTGCTGCTGTCTTGTGCAGTTCTGTTTTTTTCCCCTAATGCTCTAAATGTACATGTAGAAGCTTTATACATAGAAATAATAATAATAAATGTTATTTTAAAAACTCACCAATCTGAAGTTTCTCTGATTTATGGGCTGGGAGAGGGAGAAGCTAGATAGAAAGGCTGGTAAATTTGGTAGTAATTTAAAAATAAGGTCTACTTGAATAAATCTGAAAGTATGTCACAATTTGCTATTTTCTCAAATATGGAAGAAAAACATGCCTAATCTTAGTAAGTATTCAATCATAACAAAATGTATCTTTTAACAAAGGGAACATGATACTGGAAATTCCTCAGATTAAAATAAGTTTTCTACTTCCTCTGCATTTCTCCAGAGAGCTTTGTACACACAACATGGCATACAGTTCATTTCTCACTAATATAAGACAGATTAGACCACTGTATTTTACTCTTATCATTAAAAAAGTTGTGTCATGATCAAATTTTGGTACACATATGAATAAATTTATACTATAGAAGTGCTCTTCAAAAATTAGTGTTAAATCAACTTCATTTTGACAATATTTATTACAAATCACATTTTATAAACACTAGATAAATTACATACAAAAGCTAGACATAAATATATAGAAGTAAAAAGCAGTACTATTGACACAAGAGAAATAAGCTAATATAATGTCAAACATCTATAAGCTTAATAAAATTACTGTTTTCATTGCTAATACATTTGCATGAATCCAAAAGCTATTCAGAAATAAAATGTATAATACTAATCATAATCAAGGTTTAAGGTGATAGAAACAACAACATAGTACTACTTATTTTTAAAAATCTTTTCAAACATTCAGAAGCAAAAACTGTCCTAAAAGACAAACTAAATCTGGGTAAAAGCTCTTACCTAACTGAAGAGTATAAAATTTTAGGCTTTGGTTAATAGACACTAAATTTAGTGGAAATTTTTAAATTAGCATCTGCCTTATATGTAATATTCCTGAGTTTTTGCTAAAATACCATAGATAAAGAACTCAGTCTATAGCGTTGCATAACATTGTACTATATTTTTGGAAGACAAAAAGTATTATGATTTTTAAAACTGTGAATAATGAGATTTAATAATATAATTATGATCAGAAAGAATATGCTTAATTTAGCTTATCTATGAGAAAAATTAATGCCCTCTGACCGCTATTTGGCAAAGCTCATTTGTAAATTATGATCAAAATTATATTAAATCCATCACTGATTTTTATTTGCATCTTATAAAATCATTTTGATTTTAGTGAGAGGTTATGTAATATAGAATGCTCTTGTAAAAAGACTGAAATGATATGATGCTAATACAAGGTGAGGCACAGGGTAGGTGGTCAACATTACTTATTAGTTTAAAGTGAAAAGTCTTTTAATGTATTATTTCTGAACATTGGACATACAATACAGTAGTTGTAAATGAATCTGAAAATATCCACAAAGAGTTCAAACATGAAAATAAATTGTTAGTTACAATTTTAAGAGGAATTTTTACAAGTGATTTTTTTCAGTCTTAGTTTTATCAAAATAGAATTAAATTTAAAAATAGACCTATGAAAGCTAACTTCCAATTAGCTACTCTGTATGGAGAAGGAAATGGCAACCCACTCCAGCATTCTTGCTTGGGAAATGCCATGGATGGAGGAACCTGGCAGGCTATCGTCTATGGGGTTGCAAGGGTCAGACACAACTGAGCAACTAAGCACACAGCACATGATGTAGATGGCAGGTTCAGTCCCTTCTCACAAGATCAACCTATCAAAATCTTCTGATTACATTACAACAACCCTCTCAAATCAGTTTTCCCTGGGCACTGAATCGATGCACCTAAGGACTGGTCCAAGAATGTGGATTTTTAAATGAGTAGCTCCCTCCTGCCCCCTGGTAAATTATTACGTCCAGGTTGATTTGGAAAATAATGCTTTAAAGCAACCAAAATAATTTTTATCAGACTTGAACATTGATTGATAGGAATTTATCTAGCATCTTAACAATCTGCATAATTCATCAAGATGCTTAAGTATTTCTTACATAAAAATGCTGCAAGGTTTTGTTTTAATTCTAATAGCTCATAAGAGTTGATAAAACAGTAATCACCTTTGTGAACTGCTGGTGATTGGGCTTCTATAGTTTCATTATTCCATATACCTTTTCCTACCAGGAAGCAGAAAAGTCATCTAACAGTTTTATTAAAAAACTAAACAATGTGGAATATATTCAAATAAGCATACAACTGTTTAGTCTTTAAACAGTTATACCAACATGTTACTTGCAAAACTGGTTATCAAATACCTATTAATTAAAAAATTCAATTTACAAAGTATTATGTCAACTCTGTATACAAAATCTCATTTTCCATATTATGGAACTAGGAAGCAAATATTTAACTGGATATGTATACATGAAAAATGTACACAGGTTCATTTTAACTGATCAGCTATTAAATCCTTCTAAATTAAAAAAGAAAATGGAAGATATTCTCAAACAAGTATTATAGAGTACTGAGTAAAGTGTAAATTAGAGATTTGAAAGAACGTTTAATTAGGATTAAAATAATGAACTGCTAATCACTTCTGTTTTCTAATAACAGTATCATATGCAGAGAAAACCTACAATCTCACTGAACTGGGTTAAGTGGGTTTTAAGCTGATTAAAACTATTTAATTTAAAATGAACTCTTTCCAAATCTCATGTAAATGATGCAGCATTCAACAATTTATTTTAAAAATGACTTTAACAATTTTAGCATCAGTTTTAAAAAAAAAGCCATTGCTAACGCACAAATTGAAAAGGGCTTAATACGAAGTCCTTGGTTCTGCATTGCACTTCATATTCCCATCTGTATATCAGCAAAATTGTAGAAGCTGTCTACATCTCCAGGTGCCGTCTCCTTGCTTTCTGATACAAATATCTACGTTAAATGTAAGAGGAAAAAAATAATGTATTAGTAATCCCCAAATTCCAAAGCCCACATCCTCCACAAAACAGTCAAAAGCTTGCTATTTAAAAGAAATTCTGGATTTTCTGTAGAATTCATGCAATATAGTTTCAATTAGCTATGATATAAATGGAGCTCTTTTTAAAGCATTTATGATATAATTAAAGTCTTTGCTTTATAATGCTTTGGTTGTATTTTACTACTCTTGGAATTTCAGTTTTTAAAATATGTAAACCAATATTATGAAAGCTACTGAATAAAGAGATTTATGTAAAGAACTCTTAATTTCTTTTATTTTCTAATAAAAATCTCAATAGACCAAGAAGCAAAACTTGATATTTTTTTTCAAAGCTGCTAAAGATATTTTACTAATTTTAAATTAACTATTTTCCAAACATCAACAAAGCAGTACTCAATAGAACCCTTCAAAAACAGCTTTTATAAATGTCTGCCAGAAATCAGAGGAGACCTGAGTTCTATTTATCTTGATCATAACTAGCTGAATGACGCTGACAATTTAATCAACCTCTCTGGGCTCCATTTCCACATCTGTAAAATGAGAAAGTTGGATTAGATAATCTATAACTCATTCAGATCTAAAAGCTCCAAATCATATAAACATTTTCTCTCTGTTTCCTTTTCTATTCAATCTGATTATATTTGCCCTCTCCCTTAGTACTTGTTGCAATGATCAAATGAGACAAAAGACAAAGTACTTTAAATTGTGCAAATTCAAAGGCCCATAAGCTAAATCAGACTACAAAACCAAACGTTTCCTCTCAGATATTTATTTAAAAAGTTACGTATACTCATTTAATCATCTTATATGTTTGTTTCTAAGCTATATTAAGTTAAAAATTGAAATTCTTAGACTCATCAACCACATCTAGAAAATACCTACATGTAATGATTTCTAGATATAGCTCAAGTTTCCATGAAGCATTACTGAAGCAAATAAAAGTGAACACTGAGCAATAGGCTTGTCCATTTAAAGTATACAATCTTAGAAATGTAACATTTTCAGCATATCACTATTTTTATTTATTTGCCACACTGTGTGGCTTGTGAGGTCTTAGTTCCCTGACCAGGAATGAAACCTATGCTGCCTACACTGGAAGCACAGATTTTTAACCATTGCACCGCCAGAGAAGTCCCAACATATCACTATTTTTTAAAAAGGAAGAACTTGAAGAGACATTTGGTGAGACATTTGACTTTAGAAACATGTATGATTGAGATTTTTAACATGTAGACACTTTGTAAATTTTTAAGCTATTAAAATTTCAGTTTGGCAAGGAAAAACCAAAGCTTAGTTCTCAATTGTTTACCAAAGTTTTAAAAATCATGATGTGCTAAAAGTACTATTTAATTGTAATGAAAAGAGAAGGAAATGAAAGGTTTGATTGAAATATACTCAACAGTATCTTGTACCTTGGTCCCCCTGAATGTCTCGTTGACAATAACTTGACATCCTTCTACAGCGCCATCTCCATTGAACTCCAAGGCAATAACAGGACCTATAAGCAAAAAGGAAGTGTTGTCTTATCATGAACACAAATCTATTCTCAAATTAATCTTCTTATTCTTCCTTGAAAAATCTACAGCCTTTTCTTTGGGGGTAAGAGAAAAGAAAGAAGAGAGTAGACAGATAGGACACATCACTTCAGCTACTTCTTACTCTAATCATAAAACAAATTAACATAGAGTTTTATCACATGACAAATAGTGTCAGTGCCATTACAGGTCTAGTGTCACATTTTTAAGTGTTGTAAATAGTCTGGCTTTTCTGGCTTTCATTCTTCTATGAAAACTATAAAAAGTCCACCCATTTAGCAATATAAAAAATAGCTGATAAAATGACAAATAAGATCAAAAGCTATTCAAGTCATGTTGCCAGGCAGCCAGTCTTTCTTCCAACTCTCCCACTTACAGCCAAGTTTTGGGCCACCAGTAATGAAGCTAAGCCAAGTAGGAATTGAGGCCAGGTACCAAAAGTCATGATCATCTGAAAGTGTTTTCTTGAATGTACCATAAAACTATATTTTAGAACCAAAGAACAAGCTTTTATTTTTTAATTCTCTGGATAGAACATTTGTGCCTCCTTTTCCATACTTAATTTGATTACTTTTAAACCACCTGTACTTAAAATTCTGGCGTAAAGATTAGTGATTCAGTTTGGGCTGGGATTTAAATGTAGCACTGGCACTACTGGTGTCAAGTTATTGACAAACATGGCCATAAGTGAGCCAAACAAAACAAGCCTTTCAATTCAATTCAATTTTTTCAGTTATATTCCTAATAGATTTGCTCTTTATCTCCCAGTAATGTAGAAGTTCTGACCTCCAGGAAATTACAAATTTCTTGAAAAAAGACATAAATCTATTAAACAATATGGAACAAGGGAGGCTAATGAAGTATTAAGGAATGAAATACTAAGATGAATGTAGACATGTGCCTCAGAACAAGGCACAAGAAGGAGAGAAAAGGGCTTGTGACTTAATACAGACAACAAATATAGAAAAGGCAGGCTATGTCACAGTCAACTATACAATTAGATACACTGAACAAGTTTGAGTTTTGGCAGCATCACAGTATGTAGATCAAGATAGGTGCTGAGTAAAGAAGATAACTGAGGAATATTTTCTCAGAAAAAAAAAAATGGATGAGTCTATGTCTGAGGCAAGAAATGAGTAAGATCAACCTGGAATGTCCTGTTGAGCCAAAAAACAATCAGGCTATCAAAGACCAATAGGGTTTTATCAAAAGGATATAGGAGCCAGCTTGAAGAGGCTACTAATGGCCAAAGATGATACATAGTGAGATCAGAAGGAATAATGATGGAAACTTATTAAAACATACTGAACACATAAAGTCATGAGCTCAAAACATTCAAAAAAGACACAAACAAAATTCATTGGACACCATTGAACGTTGTGAGGGCACCAACTTTTTACTCTGAAAATGGATGTTTAATGATTTTTCCTTTATTTACTTTGCATTTCTGATATGAAGCATATTTCAAGTTAGTCAAATAGCTCAGTGTACAAGAAGTTCTGTTAATATCCATTAATAAATGCAGAGGTAGTGACACAATTAGAAAATGATCATTTTGAAACTGTTAATAAAATAACTGGATCAGGCAACAATCATCAATGGCTTTAGCATCCCACAGGGAAGACTGACAGGAAACTACAATAAAAAGATTGTCACCACCTGAGCCTAAGAATCTTAGCATCACTAGAAGTACAACCATCAAACATTATGTGCGTTCTCATTACAGAAAAGAGTACAACCTGTGAAATATTCTTACCCTCCACTCCCCCCCCAAAACTCCTTAAACCTGAGTGTAAACAAGGCTTTGATTTAACTTCTAATCCACAAGAACTACAGAAGGACAAATTAAACAAACCCATGCATACTATGGGACAATTGACCAGGTTTCTTTTACAAGACAAAGGCATGAAACAAACAGGGGACGGGGAATACCTGTTTCTGGTTAAGAGTGATATAAGATACAAAACAACCATATCCAGTGAGTGAGGAGGCCAATTTTAGATTTGGATCAAATTAATTGTAAAAATACATAAAGAATGTTTTTAGACAATTAGGGAAATTTGAATATGGACTAATCAGTAGATATTAAGAAATTGTTAATCATGTTGGATGTGATAATACATACCACTTAGGAGAACATTTGTGTAGTATATAAATTATATCTTTATTTAAAAAGAAAACAGTCATTTTTAACTTCATTTTGTTTAGGACACATATTGAAATGTTTAGGGATGAAATGACAGGACATATCAAAACTTGATTAAAATACTTCAGCAGAAAAGAATATAGATTAGGTATGGGTACACATGGAGTCATTGGAAGCTACTTTACAGTAGAGATAGTACATAGAGAAATTTGCAAAAAAGAGTTTAAAAATGCATTTTAAACTGAATAAATATTGAACTAAAAAGAAAAAGTTGATAATGTACGGTTTCCAGTTTTGCAGAGAATGGAAAGTTTTTCTTTTTTTTAGTTTTTTAGTTTTTAAATTTTAAAATCCAAGGTAGAATGGAATATGCTTTTATTCAGGATCACTAAAAGATACATATATATATATATATAGAGAGAGAGAGATACATATATACACATAAACACATATATTATATATACACACTATATATATATAAAGTCAGACATTTATTACTGAAAGTTCTTGTATTCTACAAAGACAATAAAATCTGTAATTTGGAAATACAGTTTTGGTAGAATTACCCAAGTACGTAACTTGGTTGCTATCCTTTGAATAGAACATTAAGAACTTCTGATAAGTGACTTAATTTGCCAACAAAGAAACATCAACCAAAAAGGTGGACAAGGATATCAATTTTGATTAACATGTGTGCATTACCCTAGATTTTAAAAAATCTACACCACCAACAATGCCGTTTTTAAGCAGTTCTAGTCATCTCTGAAGCAGAGAAGGCAATAGCACCCCACTCTAGTACTCTTGCCTGGCAAATTCCATGGATGGAGGAGCCTGGTAGGCTGCAGTCCATGGGGTCACTAGGAGTCAGACACGACTGAGCGACTTCACTTTCACTTTTCACTTTCATGCATTGGAGAAGGAAATGGAAACCCACTCCAGTGTTCTTGCCTGGAGAATCCCAGGGATGGGGGAGCCTGGTGGGCTGCCGTCTATGGGGTCGCACAGAGTCAGACACGACTGAAGCGACTTAGCAGCAGCAGTAGCAGTCATCTCCAGTCATCTAATGATGAGGACTACAATGACTTCAAAGTGATTACTTCAAGTGATTATTTCAAACTGAATTATGAGGTCAAGAAGATCACTGGTCATGTTTTCAGTGTTTTAATGTGAGTGTCTTATCAAATAGCTTGCAGTAGCTTTAAATCTAAATATTCGAACTATCATGAAAAAAATGTGAGACTCTGAAGTAAACAAAAATGATTTCTGGATATCCTATCTAATGAACTCTGTGTTATTTAACATGACCTTGGAACAAGCCATTATCACGTTTCAGTTAGATTACAGCAACAGCCTCCCAGCTGGTCTCTCCGTTTTACTCTTAGAGGGACCAGAATGATAAAAGCTACATTTTAAAGGGACCATGGCATTCCTATGCTCTAAAACCTCCAGTAAAATATGTCTATATTTTTCTTATTTTTAATTGTTCTAAAAATAATGGACAGTTTAGGGAGCAGTTGTCTCAGGATTACCTGAGATGCTGTCTCCCAGGCTTGAAGTCCTAAAACTTCCCACCCAAATAAAACACAACTCTTAACATTTAGGTTGTGGATATATTTTTCTAGTTGGCACTTAAAAATTTATTTATTTATTTGGCTGCTCTGGGTCTTAGTTGCAGCATGTGAACTCTAAATTGTGGCACATAGATCTCATTCCCTGCCCAGGGATCAAACCCAGGCCCCCTACATTGGGAGTGTGGAATCTTGGCCACTGGGCCACCAGGGAAGTCCCTGGTTGACACTTAAGGTTCCAATTCTTACACATATGGATCAATTTGTACCACAGAAGGACAATGAATGTGAAAAAGAAGAACTGCAGAAAGAACCTGAGGACAATGAACACGAAAAAGAATTGCAGAAGAAACTTGGTTTTACCCTACACATGCACAGCTTAATACTCAACAGAATTAAGAGAACTCTAAGCAGAAATTTAGAGTTATTTCTTGTAAAGCTGCTCCTCACTGTTATTTCCTATAAAACCCATCTGCCTACACCCAGAGAAACTGATCTTATTCCTTTCAATTGAAGGATACCATCAGGTTTTCCTGGTATCACTTTTCTTGAAACTTAAGTCTGCAATTGTCTCAAGGCAGAATGCCAAGATCATCAGGGGACTCAATTTATCTCTCTCTACTTAGGAAAACACATTCTAAAAAGGATTCTGAAAATGACATTTTACATTTATTTCAATAATTTTAAAATTATTTCAGAAAAGATGTACAGAGAGCTTACTATAAATTGTTAATTTCATTTTTGATACAGAAATATAGTTAGGAGGGCATGGTAACTGTTAAATAATTTTTTTTCCAAAGTTAAAAAAGAATATTTGACTAATAGTCTTTGAGAAAAATAGTTCATATATCACACTGATTCCCTCTTTTATTGAGAAGCTCTCTTGAAGTCATGTAAGAATCTGGGAAAGAGAAATAATGCATAATTCAGGGAGAAGGGAGGGAAGAGAAGGGCAGTAAAAAAGAAAGAAGAGGAACAAAATAAAGAAAACCAGTAGGAAATGCTGCAACTGTGGAGAAGGAGGAACAGTGAGGGGGGAAAAGGAGAAAAGAAAGAAGAGGAGTAAGAAGAAGAAGAAATGGAGGAAACAATGCTACATTTCTTAGATTGTGAATAAGGCTTGTCCAGAACTTTCATTACACTTGTGTTGAAGCTTGTATTATCAAAAAAGGAGAAAATAAGCCCTGCATAAACGACACGAGAAACAAAAAAAAATGGTAAATGAAAATATTTAGAAATAACCATGGTAAAAAGTTTAAAACAGTAGGATGAATATAAAAAATAAAAATTAAAATTAACTTTTTCTTCCATAAGCTTTCTTTAAAACTGAAATAAAGGGCTTCCCTGGTGGTCCAGTCGTTAAGAATCTGCCTTGCAACCGTGCAGAGAACACTGGTTTGATCCCTGGACCAGGAAGATCCCACATACCGCAAGGCAACTGAGCTTGTGTGCCTAGTGTATGTGCTCTCCAACAAGAGAAACCCCTGCAATGAGAAGTCCTGACACTGCAACTAGAGAGTAGCCCCCGCTCGCCAGAACTGGAGAAAGCCCTTGTGTAGCAACAAAGACTTAGTGCAGCCAAAAATAAATAAATATTTTTAAAAACTTAAAAAAATGAAATAAAGAGTATAGTTATGTCTGTCTTTGTGCCAGTACCATACTGTCTTGATGACTGTGGCTTTGTAGTAGAGCCTGAAGTCAGGCAAGTTGATTCCTCCAGTTCCATTCTTCTTTCTCAAGATTGCTTTGGCTATTCGAGGTTTTTTGTATTTCCATACAAAGCTTGAAATTACTTGTTCTAGTTCTGTGAAAAATGTGGCTGGTAGCTTGATAGGGATTGCATTGAATTTGTAAATTGCTTTGGGTAGTATACTCATTTTCACTATATTGATTCTTCCAATCTAACACCGCACACAAAAATAAACTCAAAATGGATTAAAGAGCTAAATGTAAGATCAGAAACTATAAAACTCCTAGAGGAGAACATAGGCAAAACACTCTCAGACATAAATCACAGCAGGATCCTCTATGATCCACCTCCCAGAATGCTGGAAATAAAAGCAAAAATAAACAAATGGGATCTAATTAAAATTAAAAGCTTCTGCACAACAAAGGAAAATATAAGCAAGGTGAAAAGACAGCCATCTGAATGGGAGAAAATAATAGCAAATGAAGCAACTGACAAACAACTAATCTCAAAAATATACAAGCAACTTCTGCAGCTCAACTCCAGAAAAATAAACGACCCAATCAAAAAATGGGCCAAAGAACTAAATAGACATTTCTCCAAAGAAGACATACGGATGGCTAACAAACACATGAAAAGATGCTCAACATCACTCATTATTAGAGAAATGCAAATCAAAACCACAATGAGGTACCACTTCACACCAGTCAGAATGGCTGCGATCCAAAAATCTGCAAGCAATAAATGCTGGAGAGGGTGTGGAGAAAAGGGAACCCTCCTACACTGTTGGTGGGAATGCAAACTAGTACAGCCACTATGGAGAACAGTGTGGAGATTCCTTAAAAAATTGCAAATAGAACTACCTTATGACCCAGCAATCCCACTTCTGGGCATACACACCGAGGAAACCAGAATTGAAAGAGACACATGTACCCCAATGTTCATCGCAGCACTGTTTATAATAGCCAGGACATGGAAACAATCTAGATGTCCATCAGCAGAGGAATGGATAAGAAAGCTGTGGTACATATACACAATGGAGTATTACTCAGCCGTTAAAAAGAATTCATTTGAATCAGTTCTGATGAGATGGATGAAACTGGAGCCGATTATACAGAGTGAAGTAAGCCAGAAAGAAAAACACCAATACAGTATACTAACACATATATATGGAATTTAGGAAGATGGCAATGACGACCCTGTATGCAAGACAGGGAAAGAGACACAGATGTGTATAACGGACTTTTGGACTCAGAGGGAGAGGGAGAGGGTGGGATGATTTGGGAGAATGACATTCTAACATGTATACTATCATGTGAATTGAATCGCCAGTCTATGTCTGACGCAGGATGCAGCATGCTTGGGGCTGGTGCATGGGGATGACCCAGAGAGATGTTGTGGGGAGGGAGGTGGGAGGGGGGTTCATGTTTGGGAATGCATGTAAGAATTAAAGATTTTAAAATTTAAAAAAAAAAAAAAAGAAAAAAAAAGAGTATAGTTATTCAACACTGAGATCACACTCTTAAGTACTTCCATTTTTTCCCACTGAAGGATATTTTACATATTCCTTTTATTTTACATTTCTCTAATAATGAAGGATGTTGAGTTCCTCACTTACTTGTACTGTGAATGCTTCATATCCATTGCTTCTTTTTATTGGACTTTTGGATTCTCTTTGCTGATTAGCAGTGTATATAAGTCATAGAAATAAGGCCTTTATATGTGATATTATGTACAAATGATCAAAGCATATCTAGAATTTGTTCCCTTCTCTCCACCTCTTTCCATGACAATGGACTTACTGGACAATATTTCTCTCCTGAGTGACTACAATAATCTTGCAACCTTATTTCTTATTTCTGCTGAAAAGATATTAGATGCCCAGAAGCGTTTCTGTGGTTAGGGGATTAATAGCAGACAACTCTTGTAGAGGAACAACTTCTGATAAATTGAATGTGTTCTTGAATGTCTATCAAAATCCTTGAGAAAAAGAAAAAACTGACAGTTTAATAACGTGAACAATGCATTAGGTGTTTGTAGAATATATAATGGAGAAGGCAATGGCAACCCACTCCAGTACTCTTGCCTGGAAAATCCCATGGGCGGAGGAGCCTGGTAGGCTACAGTCCATGGGGTTGCGAAGAGTCGGACACGACTGAGTGACTTCATTTTGACTTTTCACTTTCCTGCATTGGAGAAGGAAATGGAAACCCACTCCAGTGTTCTTGCCTGGAGAATCCCAGGGATGGGGGAGCCTGGTGGGCTGCCATGTATGGGGTCACACAGAGTCGGACACGACTGAAGTGACTTAGCAGCAGCAGCAGCATATATAATAGTAAAACATATAGCAATGACACAAGGATAGGAAGGAAATCAGTAATAGCAACATATCTGGACAATCTCTCAAATGTTTGGAAAATAAACATTATACTTCTAAATAATCCATGGATCAAATGGAACGTCTCAAGGGAAACTACTACATCAGGGGTCAGCACACATTTTCTGTAAAGGGCCCGATGGGAAACATTTTAGGCATAGTGTCTAAATACAGTGTTTGCCACAACTAATCATCTCTGCAGCAGAGATATAGCAGCAAAACATATTAAATAAACAAGTGCGGCTGTGCTCTGATAAAACTTCATTTGCAAAATATACAGTAGGCCATACTTTGCCAAACCCTGAGTTAAATGAAAATAAATCATTAAAATTGGCAGGATGCAGCTACAGCAGCACTTAAAGGAAAATTTCTAACACAAAATACATATACAGTCAATCTTCATTATTTGCAGGTTCCTTATTTGCTAATTGCTTACTTGGTAAAATTTATTTTACCAAACAGGCAAAATATTTTACCTAATATCAATACTTGCACTTTTTTCATGGTCATTCATGGACATATACAAAGTGGCAAAAAATATGAGCTGCCTCACATCCATGCTCCAAGGTAAATTTGAACAAAGTGATGCTCTGCCTTCTTGTTTAAGCATTCATTCTGTAAAGAAGTGGCTTTTTCACAGTCCATTCAGTACCACATTTTTACATGTTTTGTTGGTAATATTGGTATTTAAAATGGCCTTCAAATGTAGTGCTCAAGTACAGTCTAATGTTCTTAAGCTTAGGAAATCTGTGATGTGCCTTACAGAGAAAATATCTGTTATTAATAGATAAGCTTCATTCAGGTACAAGTTATAGTGCTGTTGGCTGTGAGTTCAATGTTAATGAAATAAAAAAATATACTAAATGAGGGCCTTAAACAGAAATACACGTACAACAAGGTTATGCTGATTGGTTGAAAGAAATGCTGTGACTGGAGACTTGCAGGAACCTAGCCCTACATTTCTCCTAGGAGTAGCAGTACAGTACTCACTGATTCACGTTCACAGCAACTTTATAGAACACATTTACTGTGAATAATGCGAATTACTCTATTAGAAAAGATGAAACCAGTAACGCAAACTAAAACCTTAAGAAACTAGAGAAAGAAGAGCAAATCAAACCCAAAGTAAATAAAAAGTAAATAAGCATTAGAGCAGAAACCAATGAAACTTAAAAGGGAAATAGAGAAAATCAATAAAACAAAGAGTTCTTTCTTTGAAATTATCAATGAAAGTGATAAACTATCAAGGCCAATGGGAGAGAGAGAAGCCTCAAATCACCAACAGGAGTATAAGGACATCACTACCGATTCTGCATACATTAATAAGAATAAGGAAATACTATAAATTCTACACCTATAAATTTGATAACTCAGATGAAATGAAATAATTCCCTAAAAGACAAAAACTATCGAAACTCACCCAAGGTAAAAAAATATATCTTGAAGCGCTCTATATATAATATATAAATAAATTAATTAAATGTATAGCTATAAATCTTCCCCTTAAGTCTTCAGGCCCAGATGGTTTTGCTGGCAAATTTGACCAGACATTTAAGGAAAAAAATGATACTAATTCTCTATAATCTCTCCAAGATAATGGAAGATGAAGGATACTTCTCAACTCATTTTATGAGGCCAGCATTACCCTAATATCAAAGCCAGACAAAGATACTACAAGAAAACGACAGACATAGTATGCTTCATGAACAAACATGTAAAAATTCTCAATTAGCAAATTGGATCCAGCAATATATGAAAGGGATAAAACATCATGATCAAGGGCATACATCTCAGGAATATAAGGCTGGTATGACATTCAAAATTAACAAAAGTCACTGACCAGATTAAATGACTCAATAATTAAAAAAAATATATGGTCATCTCAATAAATGCAGACAAAGAATTTAACAAAATTCAATATCCATGTGTGATAAAAACTTAACAAACCAGGAATAGAATGAAACTCCCTCAGTCTAATAAAAGATATATATGAAAAAAATCTGTAACTAACATCATTCTTAATGGTGAGACTGAACACTTTTTATCCTGAGATCAGAAACGCGGCAGAGATGTCCTCTTTTCACTAGTTTACACAACAAGACCTAGCCAACACAATAATGCCAGAAAAAGGAAATAAAAGGCATGTCAAAGAGACAGAGGAATTAACCTAAAAGAGCTCCCAAAGAATAAAACTGGAACAATTTGACAGTATTGGACTATAACCCAAAGAATAAAATACATATCTATGAGTCCCTACTGACAGACATAAATGACTGAATAAATAAATGGGAGAGAAGGGGCAAATCTTTCATATAGAATTCCAAATAATGTCTGTAGATACTCCTCTCTCTAGGAGGTGATGCTTAATTCCTTCTTCTTGAGTGTAGTCTGTTCTTAGAGATTCAACTTCCAAAAAACATAGAAAGAACTTCCAAAGAGTATAGAAAGGGGGAAAAAGGAACTTTACAGTATTTAAGAAACCTGGCAGATACCACCTGAACCAAGTCACTAAGGGCAACATCACCAGCGTTAAGTTATGTTGCTATCACCTGCCCTATGGTGTGGTGTGATGGGATGTGATGTGATGAGAAAGGCACTTCACCTCTCCTCCAAAACTCAAAACCCCAGTATAACCAGAGAAAACACTAAGACACACACAAATCGAGGGACATTCTACAATAATTTACCAGTACTGTTCAAATATTTCAAGGTTATGAAAAACAAGGAAAGACTTAAGGAACTGTTACAGATTAGAAGAGATTAAGGAGATATGATGACTAAGTGCAATGTGGGATTGGATTAAATTCTGGAACAGAAAAAGGACATAAGTGAAAAAAAAAAAAACCCGGTGAAATTTGAATAAGGTTTATAGTTTGAATAAAGAGTATTTTACCAATGTAGTTTTGACAAATGTACCATGCTTATGTCAACATAAGAGGAAGGTAAGTAGTAAAACTCTCTGTACTACCTTTGTAACTTTTCTGAAAGTCTAAAATTATTCCAATATAGAGTTTATTAAAAAAAAAAAAAAAGAAATGTCTAGTAGATTCTCATCTCAGTCAAACTAGAAGCCAAAGTCTCTATAGTGGCTCACATGGCCCTATATTATCTGATTCTTCCTTTACTACTATCTCATCTATGTTTGCTGAATAAATGATCCTTTAAAACAAGGAACCCAAATCTGACTAATCGTCAGAACCATATGGGGAACTTTGTAAAATGCAGATGCCAAGGGAATATCTCAGAGATATTTGAATCAATCCTGATGTGGGAGTTGGAAATTTAAATCTTTAATAGTACCCCAGGCAGTTCTGAGAATCAGTCAGATTCGAAGGATTCTCAGGATGAAAGACACAATGAATTCTCTCATTAAGCTGTCAAATAGCTTCATTAATAGAAAGGAAATAACTGTGACTACTTTAACTGATGACGAAAATTTAGAGACTCTAAAATAAAAACTATTTGAAATAAAAGCAAATTTTCCCAAGGGTAAGTCCACTCCCCTCCCCTCTCAGAACAGTGGTTTGCAACTGGGGGCAAATTTAGCCCCCGAAGGGGTGTTTGGCAATGTCTGGAAACATTTTTAGTTGCCATAATTGGGGCAGTGTGCTACTGGCATCTAGTCAGTAGAAGCCAAGGATGTTGCTAAACATCCTATAGTGTACAGAACAACCCATCACAGCAAAGAATTATCTAAAATATCAAATACTGGTGAGGTTGAGAAACTCTCCTTAGAGTGACTGATGGCCACTTTTACACAAAGACCCAATGCCTCCAACACCTACAGGAATATCTCCATGGACAGCCTGTTCATTATTCCATATCAATCAATGCATTACTGGGCAGCTTAAAATTTTTGCCCAACTTTTATTTTGAAAAATTCCAGATATTATAGAAAAGTTGGAAGAATGACAAACATCCATTTGCTCTTCGCTTGCATGCATGTTAAGTCGCTTCAATTGTGACCAACTCTTTGCAACCCTATGGACCGTAGCCTACCAGGCTCCTCTGTCCATGGGATTTTCAAGGAAAGGATACTGGAGTGGGTTTCCATGCCCTCCTCCAGGGGATCTTCCTGACCCAGGGGTAGAACTCACATCTCTTACATCTCCTGCACTGGCAGGCAAGTTCTTTATCACTAGTACTACCTGGGAAGCCCTTGCTCTTTACCTATACCCATCAAATGCTAACACATTTGGCCACATTTGCCTTGCCACACACTATACACATACACACACATGCACACAGACATGCACAAACACACACTTTGCATTGCTGAGCCATTTGAAAATAGTAGATATCATAACACTTCAGCATGCATCTCCTATATAAATGACCACAGTACTATTATCATACTTAAGGCTACAACAATAACTCTATAATATCATCTTCAAAATTCCCCAGTTGTCCCCAAAATGACTTTTACAACTTTAGAGTTCACCCTACCCTAATCCAAAATCCAGTTAAGGTTCATTCCTTTCATTTAGTTGTTCAGTTCAGTTGCTCAGTCGTTTCTGAATTCTCCAGGCAAGAATACTGGAGTTGCCATTCCTTTCTCCAGGTGCTTAATACACATTTATTAACTGAATACATTAAATACTATTGATTTTTCAAATTAGATAAAAAGCATGGGCTGATGAATTTTATAGAGATATTCCTCAGATTATAAAAACAAATTTTAAACAGATGATTTGTGATTACCTAGATGAGAAACTGATTATTACTGTGAGATCATTTGGGGTCCTGGAGAACTGGTCATTTCAAGCTAATGGAAGAGTGCTTCCCTGGTGGCTCAGATGGTAGAGAATCTGCCTGCAATGCAGGAGACCCAGGTTCAATCCCTGACTTGGCAAGATCCCCTGGAGAAGGGAATGGCAACCCACTCCAGTGTTCTTGCCTGGAGAATTCCATGGACAAAGGAGCCTGGTGGGTTACAGTTCATGGGGTCACAAAGAGTTGGACATGACTGAGTGACTAACAGATACATAGGAGGCTTCTGGATCATGGGAATATCTAGCAGTCATTCATGATATCCATGTAGATCATACAGTTAGGTAGATTCCAAGATGACTGGGTATGCTGGTCCATGGTTCCAGTGCCAATTTCCTCTCTCCTCTTTTTTTATTACCACTATGGATCCATGGATTTCTGTTGTTGTTAAATCAATTCCCTTCATTATTGTGGTTTTTTTCTGGGGCGGCCACACCACATGGCATGTGGGATCTTAGTTTCCTAAACAGGGATTGAACCTACACTCCCTACTTCATTATGCTTTTGATGCTCAAATTGTCCCAAATTTGACCAGTGGAAATTCCTTGAGATTCCTTTAAACTGACTCCTGTGACCTTTTGACATGGCCTCATTAGTCTCTGACTACTTCCTATGGACATCTCTGATTTTAAAAGCTGTCTATATATTGATTTGCTGAAATTCTTAAAACATCTGTCCATTAGTTTGAGTTCTACTTTTTTGCAGGAACAGAACACTTCTTCCATGTGGAATGTTATGTGACTTAAAAACACATACTATGGTTGTTGTTAGAGCAATTCTATGAAATTGCTCTTCACTATTCCACTTCACTAACATTACACGAGCATATAAATCATTAATTTAGGTCTATTCATATGCCCGCTTCATCCCTAATCCTCACACTTTCATATGTCTATTACACTTATTATTTGATTGACTTTTCTGAAAGGTGCTAAGGGTTTAAAGATTTATTTTCAAGGTTCCATCAGAATGTTCCTGTATCAATAAGGCTGCATCAAAGGAGCCAGGTCATAATTTCCTATATATAATCTGGGATAGATTCATACATTGGTTAGAGGCAGTCTATGCTACTACCAGAGGAGTCACAAAAGTATATAAAATATATTGTATTAATATTTAAGGGCTAAAACACACCCAGCATTAGTTATTAAGATTATCCTAACAATCCTCCAATATTTTCCTATAGCTTTTTGCAGTTTATTACAACTTATTTATACATAAAGAGCATATGAATGCAGATGTGCCCCCTTTCCAGGGTATATCCAATCATCATTATGTATTATTATATATTTTGCTCAGGCCAGTCAAGAAAAGCCTGATGAATCTTTAGCAACAACATCCCTGCTCTGACGGATGAACTGTTTTCTAGAATCAGGACACCTTCAAATAAAAACAGCAACACTTCAGAAGTACACATGAACTCTAGTTCCTCTGTTTGTAGACATATTTCCAGCATCCGAAATTTACTGGTGGCATTTGCCCACTGGGGAAAACAATTCTAATTATGCATAGAAACTTAATCAATCATGTTAAGTACACAGAATGGTATGCCCTTTGATTTATATTTCTTATTTCTTTTCCAGTATGGTCAAAGCACACTCAGTGAAGGCAGAAAGAATCCTTATCAAGTCCTTTATAACTGGCAGGGAGAAGGAAATGGTCACTCACTATAGTATAATAATACAACAATAATAAAATAATAATTAAACATGACAAAATACATAATAATAAAATGTGACTTTCAAGAACTAAGATGATAGAACAGGGGAAGGAAAAAACCTAATGCCCAATGTCTAGTTGCAGAGGGGGTTGCAGATCAGTGGTAAAGCATGTGCTTCACATGTATGAGGTCCCTTCATCTGTCTTTGGGGCTTTCTTGGTGGCTTAGATGGTAAAGAATCTATCTGCAATGTGGAAGACCCAGGTTCGATCCTTGGGTAGGGAAGACCCCTGGAGAAGGGAATGGCAACTCATTCCAGTATTCTTGCCTGGAGAATTCCATGGACAGAGGAGCCTGGCAGGCTATAGTCCATGGGGTCAAAAAGAGACATGACTTAGCGACTAACACTTTCACCTTTCACTTCATTAATATCTAGTTAATTATATATCGCATTTTGAATAATGTGACATTTTGACATTTTGACATTTCTGAATGGTAACAGGAAAAACATAAAACAAATGACAAAGAGAAGACAATTTAAGAGAAATACTAAAGGCAAGAGTAAGTCAAATCAGCAGTTTAAGAGAATAACCACAAAAAATATACCAATCATCCAGAAGGTACCTTTGTTCAAAAGAGGAAGGAAGTCAGGCGCTTTTTCATGAAAAACCCTTTGAGCATCTTCGGCTTTCATTGACACCTCCTTTGTCTGAACTAGGAAAAAGCCTTTAGCAACCATCTGTGGGAAATAAAATTTCATTCAGATTTTAAAATGACCTGAGGCTAAAACAATGTTTTCCTTCTACAATTTTTCTATATAAAATGCAACACAGCACTCTGATTTTCATTTTAGTTAGAACTGTAATTCAGGGTGTTTACTGTAACAAGTTTTCACATACACAAGATTCTTCCTTCCAGATGCATGGTTCTGGTTAAGAATGAGTACTGCTATGCTTACTGTTACAATTAAGAGCCAAAGAAACATAAATTAGCCCTCAAAATTTTAAGCATTATTTAAATTTTTTTGCCTGAAACTAACAAATAGAAGCTTTAGTTTGGTGATAGCGCAAATACCCAATTGAGAGGAGAATGGTTAAATAAATTATGGTATGTTCACATGATAAAATACCATAGTTCATTAAATATAACAAATAATAATGGGGGAAGCTTATATAATAATGTTATTTTAAAAACCATGATTCAAATTTACATAGTATAGCACAACAATGATAGATTATGTTTATGGAGCACTTACTATGTGCCAGGCAGTTTTATATATTCTATATGTATAACATACTTAACCCTCTTACAAGACAGATATTATTATTACTCTCATTTTACAGATGAGAAATTAAAGCACAGAGTGGGTAAGACATCTGCCCATGATCACACAACTATTAAGTGACAGAGCTGTGATTTGAATCCCATTAATCTGACTGCTGTTGTTCAGTTGCTAAGTCATGACCATGTTTGCAAGCCCATGGACTGCAGCACGCCAGGCTTCCTTGTCCTTAACTATCTCCCTGGGTTTGCTCAAATGTGATTACAGACTAAATAAATTAAAAATCACTCCTACAAAGATAATTCAAGGTACAGCATAAAAAGTTTATTTCTATTCTATTTCTATAGTTCTTTACAGTGAGTACACATTTTTTTTAAACATGCAAACACAATTTATTGCGTGATAATTTTCATCCATCTTGGGCAAATATTTAGGAATAGGACTGTTCAGTCATATATAAAATGAGTATGCATTAATTTTTAAGATAATTATGAAAATAGTTTTTTTAAAATGTAAAATTATGGACAGAGTAACATGGAAACTTATTACCATATGTAAAATAGATAGTCAATGGGAATTTGCTGTATGTCTTACGAAACTCAAACAGGGGTTCTGTATCAACTTAGTGGGGTGGAATGGGGAGGGAGATGGGAGGAAGGTTCAAAAGGGAGGGGATATATGTATACCTGGGGCTGATTCTCGTTGAGGTTTGACAGAAAACAACAAAATTCTGTAAAGCAATTATCCTTCAACTAAAAATAAATAGATTTTTAAAAAATGCAAAGTGACTCAATTAAAGCCTATTGAAAATTTTAATCATAAAAGTAACAAATAAGCTCAATATAGAACATTAAGAAAAAAAACAGAAACAAAGAAATATTGACCAAACTGCCACTACTCAAAGATGCCACTGCTGTAATAAGTACACCTTCTTTTTTGGGCCGTGCCACATGGCTTGTGGGCTCTTAAAAGTTCCCTAACCAGGGATCAAACCCATGCCCTCTGTAGTGGAAACTCAGAGTCTTAACCACTGGACCACTCCACCAGGGAAGTCCTGGTATACTTCCTTTTACCCTTCCAGTTTTTGTTCCCCCATTATAGAAATAATACAGGTTTTATGTAAAATCCATAGAACTAAAAACAAAAAAAGAAAACTCTGCTCTTAATCCACTTCCTAAGAAGAACTACAACTATTAACATTTTAGTATATATAACTTTCCAGACTTATCTACTTAAAAAAATCAGATACATAATATTCTACAAATTTTCACTTACTTAGTTGTAAACATTTTCCAACTATTCTACTATAAAATCAGTTTTAATGTTTGATAGTATTTCATTCTATGGCTACATTATTCCATACCATTCCATCAAATTGGATTCAAACTCAAATCCTTTTTTAGAGCCCTCAACGCTGCCTCAGAAATAAAAAGAAACACCCATTTAAAAAGTAGAAGAAAATTACATAAACATCACTGCCAGAAGATGACTGCAAAGTTACTTAAAATATCAGAAACAGTCCTACATCTGTTTCTAATTCCCTAGACTGCTCATTACCTCTCATTTTATAGTCAGACACATAAACTGACAAAAAATAAAATGATTAATTCAAAATACCATTACCTAAAAACAAATAATGAACTATGAAACTAGTATATCTAGTTTGATATTTCACTGCAGACATGTGAAGAAACTGTTTCATGAAAATTCTACTTTTAAAGACTTGAAAGTAGCAGTAACTACCCAACTTAAATTATCCAATACTTTACTTCCCAGATGGTGCAGTCGTAAAGAACTCGCCCAGCAATGTAGAAATAGGAGACGTGGGTTCGATCCCTGGGTCAGGAAGATCCCCTAGAGGAATAAATGGCAACCCACTCCAGTGTTCTTGCCTGGATAATTTCATGGACAGAGGAGTCTGGTAGGTTACAGTCTATGGGGTCACAGAGAGTCGGATATGACTGAGCCCGTATGCATGTGGTTACTTCCAAACAACTCAAACTACTTTTACTTTAATTTATCCTATGCATATCTGTGATGCAGTTAAGAGCCAGCAGGAAATCTGATTTTTAGATGAGAAAATTGAGGCTCCAGTGATGCCATCCAACCATCTTGGATGACAGAGGACGAGATGGTTGGATGGCATCACTGACTCAATGGACATGAATTTGAGCAAACTCTGGGAGATGGTGAAGGACAGGGAAGCCTGGCATGCTGCAGTCCATGGGGTCCCAAAGTGTTGGACATGACTGAGTGACTGAACAACGAGAATTTCTCTTGACTCCTATGAAATGTGTTTTCTGGTTTACCCAGTTTTTCTAGACTTCCTACTCTCTCAAGTTTTATACTTTCTATCTCAAAAAACTATTATAATAGCTTTAATTTATAAAAACAGTATGAAAAACATTCTGTGCTACTCCTCGGGTTTAACAAAACCAGAGCTAGCGATCACAGTTTTAGTCTAAGCTGTTTTAAGACATTTGTGTTATGATATGGAAAGACTCAAGTTTTATTTTTTTCCATCTCAGCACTAATTAGCTTCTACACATATTTTCCAAGGAACTCTAGCTTCATTTTTTTAAAAAAAAAAACTATGTAATCTCTCTCTTAATATATAAGTCACTGATCTTTCAGCATGTTGTGATACCCTGTTCACATGTACTTGGCATTTTCTTCATTTTGTTCTCTTTATTCTGTGATTTCAGAATTAGTTAGGATAACTCTAGCCAGAAAGTTCCATGGTTCTTCCTTCTAGGCTGGAGGGTAGTATCTGCTTTGCCTTCACACACTTTTGGTCACATTTCTACTCCACCAGGCATTTACAAACTTTCCTTTACCTCTGAGGCAGCATAACAGTATCATGCTTAAGGGTTAAGGCTATGGTCTACAAAGCCAAACTCCCTGGATTTAAATCATGGCTCTGCTGCTTACCAGCAAGTGACCTCTTGCTGGCTACTTACTTTCTCTGTGACTCAATTTCTTATCTGTATAAAGAGGAACAATGGCACCTATTTCATAGGTTATTCTGAATTAAGTGAGTTAATTCACTTAAATACTATACAATAAACACTATATAAATGTTAGCTATTATTATTATTGTCATCATTTTAATTTTTGTTATTGTTGCATTTTTATTTCAGTTATTCTATAATCCAGAAGGCTATCTAAAGAACACAAATCTTCCTGGTCAGGTTACTTTCAAGTGCACACAACCTGTCATTTCACATATCAGATACCAAGTTAAAAGGTTAAGAATGTCTGATGACTCATGAAGAATGACAGTGTTTGCTTCGATGGCTTTTTTCTTTAAACATATTTTACATTTTTTGTGTTCTCTTTGAACTATCAACCAAAAAGGAGTTTAACCTGAATAATTACTTCTTTTGAAAACTGTATGTAGATTTTTTAAAAAATCACCATACAGTATAATGAAAATGTTTACCTCAGATGTTGGATTAACATGTGATTAGACAGCTCAAAGGCCAGAGCACTTTTTCTACATCTCACCAGATCCATAGCACATGTTTATCAGATTGGTATAATCAAAAAGAAAATATCAAATTCTTAAGATTATACTTGGCTTCAGTTGTTTGGAAAACTGGACCTCAGATATACTTTGTAGATTTCAGACATGGGCTTTCTACATTGTGGAATGTATAAGCTACAGAGAAGCAGTCACTTGTAGTTGTTTTTGCTTTTCCTAAAACCATTCTTTTTGACAGAAATGTTACAACTTAAAAAAATCCATTCAAAAAGAGTTTTCTGTTTACCTCTCCATTTCTGGAAGTTTGATTTTCAAATTCAAAGAGACTTCCTGAAGAAAGCTTGATTAATGGATAATCAATACACCCTACTGCTGCCTCCCCATTGGAGCACCCACCAACCAGGAACTACTACTTCTGGAATTCCTAACCTCCAGATTCTCACTTATTTCTCAAGTGAAAGTTGCTACCCAAAGAACCCTTCTCTACTCCTGAATGCACTAAAAGCCCCTGATCATGAGCCTACAACCTCTGGTGTCCCAGCTGCCACCTCATTCTATCACACTAACTTCCTCTTCATGGCAATAGGGCAAAGGGAAGTAAGGAAAGTAATGTGGAGGTTGCTCTCACAGTCAAAACAAGCTCCAAAAGGTGATTTCCTAAATGTCTTTCCCACACCCTAAACAATTAAAAACTCCAGATAAATTTCCCCAGTAACTAATTATAAAAGGTCATGCTTCACTTTGTAGTACTACTTTTGTGATAAAGAATGGAAATTATTTCAGGGAAGATAATTTTGTCTGTGTATCTCTCCTCCCAGCATATATTACATTTCATCAGCTCTAAACTTCCATCAATTGTAAGACGCATTTCAGAGAAGCAAAACTGGAAAACAAAGGTATATCCTATAATCAATGAAATACGGTAACAGTAACTTCCACATAATGAGTGCTTAACGGATGCTTCCTGAATTAATTATGTTTTTAAAGTTTCTTTGGTTAAGCATTTGACGCCTAACTTCAGATAAATCCATAGTGGGCAGAGGACTGTAATTTAAGGATTGCCTGTATTTCTAATAGCCAATTTGAAAAGAATGGATGCTCTCCAGGAAGTGGTTTGTTCCTATATAGGTGTGTGTCTGTTTCAGTTCTCTCTCTTTTCTTACCTCATCAATTAGTTTTCTGGCATTTGCTATAGTATAATCACCAGCAAATAATACCACTAAGCATGACTCATCACTGCTCTTCTGTCTCTGACCCCGGGACACTGGAACGATACTTCTACTGGCTTCTGTGGAAACGCGGACAGCTTTGAGCTCTTCGGTAGTAGGTAGAGGAATATGGTCCTGAACGACAGCATCTTCTGGAAGAAGGCTCCAGTTGCGTTCTCCTGACACAGGTGTAAAGTCATGAATGTTACTCCAGGTATTATTGAAGATACTGAGCCCGGCATCTTTGAACTGGAAAGCTAATTCAGGGTAGTACCATTGAAAACAGCTAAACTTGATATTTGTGGAAGACTCAATAATGGGCTGAGTGGCGCAGCACAAGAAGACTTCCAGCTTTCTACAGTCCCGCACACGAAACTGTTGGCAGGCTAATGCGCACTTACAATCTCTGCAATTCCGGAAAAACACGCTGCCTTTCACGGGTCCCAGAAAAACAACACAGTTAGTACAGTCATCAATAGTAACGGTAGCAGAATGATCAAAAATATAGATATTACAGTTCTCACAGTCTTGAATGAGAAATTGTTGTCCTGCCACTTTCCCAGGTAAGCGACCTACTGTTACATCCTTCAGTCCACTGAACATGTAGTCTTTCAGATCAACCTGTAGGAACAAAACACAGACCTTCAGTATTATTAACATTATTCAGCAAACATTGTCTATTAGGTGTCAGGAACAATTTTTTAAAATGCCAGAACAGAGACTCAAGCCAGGTTTTAATGATCACTGTGTAGTGTTCAGAGCCCAGAGGCTCCAAGGTTTGCCAGCCTGGGAATACACAAGTGGAAAGCCTAGGATTGTGGACACGGGGAGGCCTGCTCACTTTGCCAGCAGGGATACAATCAAGTACAGAGCTAAGGACACACAGAAAACTGGAATCAGTCATCTTTACTCTCCCCAGGTGGGGTCTATACACTCCTGGCTCCTTCCTAGGAGCCTCATAAATACAGGGAAAGAAAAAAGATCACAAATAACCACACAGACAGATTGTAGAGCCCTGACATACTCTGTCTCCAGGACACCTGCTTCCTGGGAGACATGTCTGGTTGATGTGGGTGGGGGTGATGGCACAAACTTTTCTTATAACCAGACCTGGCAGTTTCCTACACAAGGTTCCAGTGAGCTTACATATGCTGAGTACCCAGTCCCCAAAGTAGAAAGCTACCTTTGGGTTCTAGTCATTGAAACCATGGGAGGAGGCCAATCAGTCCAATCTCTTGGTGGGGCAGTCAGGCACATCTACCCATCTCTCAAACTGGTAGGTTCTGGCTAACCTAGTGGATACAGTGGGGCAACTAAGAGCTGCAGGGCCTTTTATGATACCCTAAACTGGGTAGGACTTATGAAGAAAATGGCCTTCCTAGTCCTCGGGAACTCAGCTAGGATTCCCAGAAGACCTACTTCATTTGACATTCACTTGAAAGATTTTCAGAGCCCTACATGGTGCCTAGAAGGGAAGGAACAATTTTTAATGATAAAATAATACATTCCAACTCTTACTGACTTTGCAACATAGTGAGAAAATAAACATGACAAATTTTTTAATAAATAAATAAAAGGCATGGGAGGGAAAAGGGAGAGGAAACTGTTATAGATAAAGAAAGGCTCAAGGACAAACCAACCAACCAATGTGTGGACACTGCTGGATCCTGTTTCAATATATCAACTGTAAAAGTAATTTTTAGAAACAATTGGGGAAATTCTCATACATACACACTACATATTGGATGATATTAAGTAATATTTCAGCTTTGACTCTTTTCTTTTTCTGATGCTTCACTTAAAAAAAAAAACAAAAACCTGTTTCTTTAAAACTTCTGAATTTGGAAATACACCCAGATTGGAATATGCTTCTCTTTTCTTCTATAAACTGATGCCTGGGTTCTTACTTTCTAAACCCCAACTGATTTCTGCAATGTGCTACAGAAAATGGAAGAACGTGAAGGCATAAGAGTCATTGTATGTTAGAATTTGTATCTACAAATTTGATCCAAACATTTATTAAGCTACTCCTACAACATAATTTTTTTCCCAAATTTCACCATTTCTAGCTTTAGGTATTTTAAACTAAAACCCACAGAATCTTTTAAACAGTATACCTGGAATCTGTCACATTACCTTTTAAATTTTAGCTGACCTCTCAAAATATAGTCATTAAAAGACCATTTTGATTTTTCCAAATTACTTTGAAATCTACTTGCACTGTCTTACCTCTTTGTGAATATTAAGTTTCAGGCAAAACTATTCATGTAGCAGAAACAGGCTCCCATAGGTATAGTACATCAAAAACTTCATTATGTACAAAGGAATAATTTAATCACCTTAATCATATGCAAACTAGCTTAAAGTGACTTATTCAGTATTACACAATAAATGTTGTACTCATTTGGTTTTACACAATGTACTAGAAGAAATATTGGTCTGTAGCATGAGGCAACAAAAGAGGCACCTCTTTCCTAGTCTCGATTTGGTCACCTATAAGCAACATGAATGAAAAAAGGCACTTTAACTTTCTAGATCTTCAGTCACTCACCCATTCAGTCACCTGAACACCCAATAAGAGCCAGACATTGTTTTAAGCACGAAAATGAATATGGCCAGTTTTTTCCATAAAAGAACTGAACACTAACTAAACAAATAATTTTAAAACAACCTGGCTGATGTTATGGGAGTCTGGGGGTAAAAGGATACATATATATGTATGGCTGAGTCCCTTCACTGTTCACCTGAAACTATCACAGCATCATTAATTGGTTATACTCCAATACAAAATAAAAAGTTATAAATAAATAAATTGGACATCTGAATTTTGGGGAAAAAAAAAACAATAAAATAACGTGGCTGGGTAATGAGAGATGCCCAGAATATTCTGGAAATACAGAGAAGCAACACCAGGGGGAGGGAAGGTAGGGGTATAAGACTTCCTATTTAAAGTGAGAATGAATAAGCTGAAGTTCACCAGGTAAAAGGGATGGGAGTAAAGGATCTCCCTTCCCTTATCAGGCAAAAATGAAAGAAATGAAACAAAATAACTCTTCAGGGAGTGTGAGGAAAATGGAAAGCGGTTTGGTGTTACCAGTGAAACTGCAATGGGAGCAAATAAAGCTAGAGAGAAAGGCAGGGGCCATAATATGAAACTTGGAAGTGATCTATGGGTAATAGGGTACCACAGAAGGAAATAAATAAGCAAAATTTACATTTTAGGATGATTATTCTGGTAAGAATAAACACAAATGGCATGGGGACTGGAGTTCAGTTCAGTAGCTCAGTCGTGTCCGACTATTTGAGAACCCATGAACTGCAGCACACCAGGCCTCCCTGTCCATCACCAACTCCTAGAGTTTACTCAAACTCATGTCCATTGAGTAAATGATGCCATCCAACCATCTCATCCTCTGTTGTCCCCTTCTCCTCCTGCCCTCAATCTTTCCCAGCATCAGGGTCTTTTCAAATGAGTCAGCTCTTTGCATCAGGTGGCCAAAGTACTAGAGTTTCAGCTTCAACATCAGTCCTTCCAATGAACACCCAGGACTGGTCTCCTTTAGGATGGACTGGTTGGATCTCCTTGCAGTCCAAGGGACTCTCAAGAGTCTTCTCCAACACCACAGTTCAAAAGCATCAATTCCTTGGCGCTCAGCTTTCTTTATAGTCCAACTCACACATCCATACATGACCACTGGAAAAACCATAGCCTTGACTAGACAGACCTTTGTTCATAAAGTAATGTCTCTGCTTTTTAATATGCTATCTAGGTTGGTCATAACTTTCCTTCCAAGGAGTAAGTGTCTTTTAATTTCATGGCTACAATCATCATCTGCAGTCATTTTGGAGCCCAAAAAATAAAGTCAGCCACTGTTTCCACTGTTTCCCCATCTATTAGCCATGAAGTGATGGGGACAAATGCCATGATCTTAGTTTTCTGAATGTTGATTTTTAAGCCAACTTTTTCACTCTCTTCTTTCACTTTCATCAAGAGGCTCTTTAGTTCTTCTTCACTCTCTGCCATAAGGGTGGTGTCATCTGCATATCTGAGGTTATTGATATTTCTCCTGGCAATCTTGATTCCAGCTTGTGCTTCATCCAGTCCAGCATTTCTCATGATGTACTCTGCATATAAGTTAAATAAGCAGAGTGACAATATATAGCCTTGACGTACTCCTTTTCCTATATGGAACCAGTCCGTTGTTCCATGTCCAGTTCTAACTGTTGCTTCCTGACCTGCATACAGATTTCTCAAGAGGCAGTTCAGGTGGTCTGGCATTCCCATCTCTTTCAGAATTTTCCACAGTTTCTTGTGATCCACACAGTCAAAGGCTTTGGCATAGCCAATAAAGCAGAAACATGTTTTTCTGGAACTCTCTTACTTTTTCAATGATCCAGCTGATGTTGACAATTTGATCTCTGGTTCCTCTGCCTTTTCTAAAACCAGCTTGAACATCTGGAAGTTCACAGTTCACATATCGCTGAAGCCTGGCTTGGAGAATTTTGAGCATTACTTTGCTAGCATGTGAGATGAGTGCAATTGTGCAGTAGTTGGAGCATTCTTTGGCATTGCCTTTCTTAGGGATTGAATGAAAACTGACTGTTTTTAGTCCTGTGGCCGCTGCTTAGTTTTCCAAATTTGCTGACATATTGAGTGCAGCACTTTCACAGCAACATCTTTTAGGATTTGAAACAGCTCAACTGGAATTCCATCACCTCCACTAGCTTTGTTGGTAGTGATGCTTTCTAAGGCCCACTTGACTTCACATTCCAGGATGTCTGGCTCTAGGTGAGTGATCACACCATCATGATTATCTGGGTCATGAAGATCTTTTTGTACAGTTCTTCTGTGTATTCTTGTCACATCTTCTTAATATCTTCTGCTTCTGTTAGGTCCATACCATTTCTGTCCTTTATTGAGCCCATCTTTGCATGAAATGTTCCCTTGGTATCTCTAATTTTCTTGAAGATATCTCTAGTCTTTCCCATTCTATTGTTTTCTTTTATTTCTTTGCATTGATCGCTGAGGAAGTCTTTCCTATCTCTCCTTGCTATTCTTTGGAGCTCTGCATTCAAATGGGTATATATCTTTCCTTTTCTCCTTTGCTTTTTGCTTCTCTTCTTTTCATAGCTATTTGTAAGGCCTCCTCAGACAGCCATTTTGCTTTTTTGCATTTCTTTTCCATGGGGATGGTCTTGATCCCTGTCTCCTGTACAATGTCATGAACCTCCGTCCATAGTTCATCAGGCACTCTATCAGACCTAGTCCCTTAAATATATTTCTCACTTCCACTGTATAATCATAAGGGATTGGAGAGACGGTTGCAGTCATCCAGAAAGGGCTGGAACTAGATCAGTGGTTAGCAGGGAAGAGGAAGATAGGATTAATTTGAGAAATTGAGGAAGTAGAATCAGCAGATTTAGTAATTCAGTGGCTACAGGAGGTAAGGCAGAAGGATGAGTCAAACATGATACCTAGCTCTCTAGTCTGGTTTTTCAATCTTTTTGACTACAATCCACATTAGAACATTATCCAGCATAGCCCAGTACACATATATATGAACATTTGTATACACATACCAATGAAATTAAAGTTTCACAAAATAACACTTAGGCTTATTTCGTGTTAAATCCCTAATATTTTCTATTATCCCACCCACAGGTTTGAAAAAACACTGCTCTGGTTTATGGATGCTGGTGGTGCAGGTAGTGCTCATCATAAAGTATATGCCTGCAATGCAGGAGACATAAGAGACACGGGTTTGATCCCTGGGTGGGGAAGATCCCTGGAGAAGAGAATGGCAAACTACTCCAGTATTCTTGCCTGGAGAATCCCATGGACAAAGGATGCTGGTGGGCTACAGCCCGTGGAATCACAAAGAGTTGGACACGACTTTGCATCGCACAGCACAGTGTCACACACCAAAAAGAAAAAAAAAAAAGAAAATACAAGAGGCAAAACAGGTTTAAAGTGGGAAGGGGTGTTCAAACAATTCCATTTGTAGGATTTTACAGGTGATGCATACATATAAAGGTACAGTGCTCCAGTTTGGTCTCTACCAAGATACCAAACTAGCATAGTTGTTGGCTCCCAACTGCCCAAGATCAATTTCAAATGGACCAAGTAAGAAAAACACTAAGAAAAGGGGAAATGATGAAAAACCCCTGTGGTGGGTGTGAAAGATAAAACAGAAAAGGAAACTCAGATTTCTGCTCTTGCTTCTCCCCCTCCCAAATCTTGAGACAGCAATACTTCCCCTACACCTACTGGGACTCAGACTGCTGGTCTAGAATTCCTTGGGAGCAAATTCAGGACAGGGTAGAAACCCTGTGCTGGTGAAGAGCTAAGAAAAAATGGGTGGTGATTAACTTTGATAGTGATTTAGGATCTCTCCAAATCCTTAGAACTAGCGAATTAAAATCTAAGGAGTGTTTTCTAATGCTGCTTCTCAAATATTGATTGGTCTAGCAGACCACCCCCAACCCCCGCCACCAAAAACATCTCCTCCCAAATTCCACAATTCTAGGAGATCCAGAATACACAATGAATAAGTTTGAGTTCTAGCATCCAACTAGTAGCGTATACACATGTTTTTCTCTCAAGCACACATGGGAGATTTTTTTTAAAACATCATCTACTAGTGTTCAGTTCAGTTCAGTCATTCAGTCGTGTCCAACTCTTTTGTGACCCCATGAATCGCAGCATGCCAGGCCTCCCTGTCCATCACCAACTCCTGGAGTTCACCCAAACTCATGTCCATCGAGTCAATGATGCCATCCAGCCATCTCATCCTCTGTCGTCCCCTTCTCCTCCTGTCCCCAATCCCTCCCAGCATCAGGGTCTTTTCCAATGAGTCAACTCTTCAGATCAGGTGGCCAAAGTACTGGAGTTTCAGCTTTAGCATCATTCCTTCCAAAGAACACCCAGGACTGATCTCCTTTAGGATGAACTGGTTGTATCTCCTTGCAGTCCAAGGGACTCTCAAGAGTCTTCTCCAACACCACAGTTCAAAAGCATCAATTCTTCAGCACTCAGCTTTCTTCACAGTCCAACTCTCACACCCATACATTACCACTGGAAAAACCATAGCCTTAACTAGACGGACCTTTGTTGGCAAAGTAATGTCTCTGCTTTTCAATGTGCTGTCTAGGTTGGTCATAACTTTTCTTCCAAGGAGTAAGCGTCTTTTAACTTCATGTCTGCAATCATCATCTGCAGTGATTTTGGAGCCCCCCAAAATAAAGTCTGACACTATTTCCCGACCTATTTCCCATGAAGTGATGGGACCAGATGCCATGATCTTCGTTTTCATGTACTAGTACTAGATCATAAAGAAAGTCTCTATTTTAAATAATAGATAACCTAAAATATTTAGGATTAAATGTTAAAAAAACCATCTATGGAATGCACCAAAAATGGTGCTTATATAGCTGCAATAAAAACTCTCAAATTAATGCATTAAATGTCCATCCTAAGAAATTAGACAATAAAAAGTAGAATAAACTGACTTTCTGTAGTAGAAGGAAAAGAGATAAAAATAATATGAGACTACTGATTTAGAAATCAAATATACAGTAGAAAACATCAGCAAAGCCCCAAATAGGTGTTTATTATTTTTTTTGGTGGGGGGCGGGGATCTAAAAATTAGGTAACTTTCTGTCAAGAATGATCAAGAAAAAAGAACAAAAACACAAACAGTGGAAGGGGATGGGAATGTGGTCATGGAGCAGGATAATAGGATATTGATCTAGTCAGCAACATGCAAGAGTGGTTGAAGTTGGTTCTGCTTTAGGCCTTAAGCAGGATAAAAAACACTCTCCAGTCTTCAGCTTGTCTCTTGGCACCAGTCCACATCCCACAGTGGGAATGCGAAGATCTAGAGCAGCAGCAGAGTGCCACCAACAGGTTTTTTTTGTTTTTTAAAAAAACAGCCCAGGAGTTGGTCTGTCTCTACCAAGGCCTCAAACTCAATGAGCAAGGGGAAATCTTCAAGCTTCAGTATGGTTACTCTCACTGTACCAGAAACTCCTTAAAATTTTTATGTAAAAGTTTGTGTGTATTTTCCTGGGGAATTTATTTGGCTTCAAGATCCTGGACAAATTATCTTTGTGTAAGACATAGATAGCAAGTTCAAAAGTCTGCAAGCATTATTTATCTCAGAATTAAGTAGGAAACAAACCACTGTTTGGATAAAGATAAAAAATAAAACAGTTAATACTTCTTAAAGGAATTCAGCTTTTTTTTGGCATGGGAAATGATTTATGATATATTATAAACACACAGTATTTAACATACAGGAATTTCAACTATATTAATTATAATATAAGTAGTACTATATCACTAGTGTAGTTAAGACTTGTTGCAAATGCAGAAAGAAAATCTATCCTTAACTTCAAAAATACTGAGCTGCTGTTTTAGGCTTGGGCTGCATTATGGACTGAATGTGTTGTCTCAAAATTCATGCCTTGAAGCTCTAATCCCTTGATGTGATGCTATTTGGAGGTGGGGACTTTGGAGGTAATTAGGTTTGTTTGGTGGTTTAGTCACTAAGTCCTGTCTGACTCTTGTGACCCCATGGACTGTAGCCTGCCAGGCTCCTCTGTCCATGGGATTTTCCAGGCAAGAATACTAGAGTGGATTGCCAGGTCCTTCTCCAGGGGATATTCCCAGCCCAGGAATCAAACCCAGGTTTCCTGCATTGCAGGCAGATTCTTTACTGACTGGGCTATGAGGGAAGCCCAACTAGGTTTAGAGGAGGTCATGAGGGAGGAGCCCTCAGGATGGGATTAATGCCCTTATAAGAAGAGATGCATGCAGGCACTGAGGAAAAGAAGGGCATGTGAAAATGGCAGCTAACTACAAGCAGGAAGAGGGCTTTCACCAGTGAGAAATACAGAACTCTTGGCACGCTGCAAGCCCATTCAAATCCTTGCACTAAGAAACTTGACCAAACTCTAGCAAGGCTTCTAGTAGCACGAGGCTATGTCCTATTAAAATGTCTGCCTGAGAAAGCTCAACCTTGCATGAACATATACTATTTGTTCTAGCCAATATCTGGTGATAGGCCCCTGACCTCCCTTTCTTAGAACATTTACTGAAAAGGGCTTACAATTGTGACTGTATTCCTTACTAGAAGTGTCTTTCTCAAGGACCAGAGAGCCACTGCTATGAAATGTAATTATTAGGAAGGACAGGGTCTCTGTTTACCAGTCTCTGTGGGAAGATAAGATCTTAACTTCTAAACTGCCAGCTAACAAACATGGCTGGCCTATTCTCATTTACAAGGACCAACTTTGTAATTTTTCACTTCTCTGACTCTACTGAGGCCCTGCTCTTCCCCCATCCCTCATTCTCTCTTAAATGGCTTAAATCACTGCTGCACAAATTGGAATGGAACTCAGCTGTTTCCCCTGTCAGGAGTTACTGAACAAGATCTGTTTTCACTGCTTTAACTAATGTCCAGCAGTATTTATCTCTGACACCAGACACTGCATCTGCTGGCACCTTGATTTTGTACCTCCCAGCCTCCAAAACTGTGCAAAATAAATATCTGTTGTTTAAGCCACCCAGTCTATGGTATCTTGTTATAATGGTCTGAGTAGACTAAGGCTGGCTGCCATAAGAAAATAATACAGACTGGTTAAGTTAAACAATAGAAATTTATTTTTCACAATTCTGGAGGCTGGGCAGTACAAAATCAAGGTGCCACTGGGGTTGGTTTCTGGAGAGACCTCTATTTTTGTCTTTTTGCCTTTTGAATTATCCTTACATGGTCTTTCCTGGGTGAGTGCAGGGTAAGCTTTCTGATGTCTCTTCTTATAAGAGTACTAATCTTGTCAGATCAGGGTCCCACCTTTATGACCTCATTTAACTTTAATTATTTCCTTAGAGGCCCCATCTTCAAATAAAATCAACCATACTGGGAGTTAGGAATTCAACATATGAATTTGGAGGTGGGGGTGGGGAACCACAATCAGTCTATAACAGCTGCTAATGCTGAGGAATTAAATGTAATTTACTATTCTAAGTATTTCACCTGGACACTTCAGTTCTCACATTTCATTCAGAAATTAATCCTATAGCTAAAGAGTTCTATAGTATAAAGTTATTTGGACTATCAATATGATCTACAAAAAAAGAAATTTAGGATTTATGTTGCTGTACTTACTTTCTCAACAATTCCTGAAAGCTCTTCAAAACAAAAAGTGATAAACAACTTGAAGTTTAGTACTGTAATACTTTTACAAAAGTTACTAGTCCTCAAAGTACCCCAAATCACAAACACAAAAGTTCAAGTTTTTAAACTACTTTTTCACAAGAATTACTTATGAAGTGAGGTTAGTTTAATCCATATTTCTAACTACAAGCTTTGAAACGTAGTGGATATACTCTCAAATCAAAGAAACATTTCAGGAATTGGGATTCCCCAGATACAGCTACTAAACAAAGGAAAATATTATTTCCCTGACTGAAAACAAAAATGAACATCTTATTTTTTTACTGAGCCGTTATGGAAATTTTTCATTATTATTCATCTCCACAGTTAAATTTCCATAGTAGTCTGAGATGAAATAATGGAATTTGTTAGTTTCAGTGGAAATCTGGTCTTGGTAGAAGCTCAAAATAAAACTCAGGAGTATAAGAAGTATTACATAGGTACCAGGCACCATTTAAATGCTTTATAATCATTCACTCAATCCTCATAAAAACCCCTATGAAGGTTGTGTACTATTGAGACAGGCCTGGGACCTGGGACCCTTTGCTGCAGTGCTGCAATGCTTCTACCTAGACACACTTTTCCTCCAGCAACAAAATACAAAGAAACTACACGGGACTAAAAAATAACTGCATGCAAGCTCAGTTCAGTTCAGTTCAGTCGCCCAGTCGTGTCCAGCTCTTTGTGACCCCATGAACTGCAGCACGCCAGGCCTCCCTGTCCATCACCAACTCCTGGAGTTCACCCAAACTCATGTCCATTGAGTTGGTGATGCCATTCAGCCATCTCATCCTCTGTCGTCCCCTTCTCCTCCTGTCCCCAATCCCTCCCAGCATCAGGGTCTTTTCCAATGAGTCAACTCTTCAGATCAGGTGGCCAAAGTACTGGAGTTTCAGCTTTAGCTTCAGTCCTTCCAAAGAACACCCAGGACTGATCTGCTTTAGGATGAACTGGTTGTATCTCCTTGCAGTCCAAGGGACTCTCAAGAGTCTTCTCCAACACCACAGTGCAAAAGCATCAATTCTTCAGCACTCAGCTTTCTTCACAGTCCAACTCTCACATCCATACATGACCACTGGAAAAACCATAGTCTTGGCTCAGTTAGGGCAAATTCTGGACCCAAAAGATACAAAGAGACCAAAAAACTCAACTGCCACTTTTGAAGAGCCTGCAGCAAAAACAGGGTGTGTCAAGAGCAAAAGCAGGATACTGCAGCATGCTGTCTGCACATGACACCACCTCATGGGTGGGCAAAACACCTAAGCCACCCCTCCAGCCTGACCCCTAGACACACTCCTACACTCATCTCATATAAGGAACAAGCTTGCTGCCACCCCCAGCAGGGAGTGAACAAGCAAGGGGATCTGCTGTTTGTTCTTGCACCACCCTGCTGCTGCAGCAGGGGACCTAGTAAAGCCTTGCTTGAGTTTCTTGTCTGTTGTTGTTCAGTCGCTCAGTCTTGTCTGACTCTGTGAGTCCATGGATGCAACATGCCAGGCTTCCCTGTCCTTCACTATCTCCCAGAGTCTGCTCAAAATCATGTCCATTGAATCGGTGATACTATCTAACTATCTCATCCTCTATCAGCCCCCTCTTCTGCCCTCAATCTTTCCCAGCATCAGGGTCTTTTCCAATGAGTCGGTTCTTTGCATCAGCTGGCCAAAATATTGGAGCTTCAGATTTAGCATCAGTCCTTCAGATGAGTATTCAGGGTTGATTTCCTTTAGGATTGACTGGTTTGATCTCCTTGCTGTCCGAGGGACTCTCAAGAGTCTTCTCCAATAGCACAGTTGAAAAGCATCAATTCTTTGGAGCTCAGACTTCTTTACTGAGATGGACTTCTTTTCAGTCCATCTCTCAAATCTGTTCTTGTCTGGACTCTAGTCAATTGCTATTGATTGGGGTAGGCCAAGAACCCTAGTCTGTAACACTATCAATATAATTATCTCTATTTTACAGATGAGAAAATTGAGGTACCCACAGGCTAAATAACCTGGCCAAGGTAACACAGTAAGTGCTTGCTTAAACTGAGACTCAGATTTAGGCAGTATGGCTCCTAAGTACATTCTCTTGGCTGCATCTTCAATTCAACCATATTTAAATAGAAACCAATCTTTACTATGTGAATAGATCAATGCAACAGAATAGAATTCAAAAATAGACTTATGTATACACTGACAAGAGTGCGAAGCCAATTCAATAGAGAAGGTCAGTCTTTTCAAAAAATAGTGCTGGAACAATTAGACACCTATATGTAAAAAAATAAAAAGTATCTCTGGGACTTCCCTAGTTCTCCAGTGGTTAGGACTCTATGCTTCCACTGCAGGAGGCATGGGTTTGATCCCTGGTTGGGACCTGAATGCTGCAAGGTGTGGCCCAAAAGTAAAAAGTATCTCCCATATCTTGTATCATATTTAATAAATAACCAAAATGGATCAGAGAACCTAAATATAAAACCAAATTATAAACTTCTAAAAGAAAACAGATGAGAAAATCTTTATAATTTGGTTAGGCAAAGATTTCCTAGATGTGAAACTAAACATGATTGATAAAAGAAAAAAGTAAGGGACTTCCCTAGTGGTATAGTGGCTGGGACTTTGCTCCCAGTGCCGGCGGCCTGAGTTTGATCCTTGATCAGGGAACTGGATCCCATGTGCCATAACTAAGATCTGGAGCAGCCAAGTAAATTAAATAAATATTAAAAACAGAAAAAATTGAAAATTGGACTTTTATCAAAATGGAAACTCTTCTTCAAAACATATCAAGAGAAGACACCTCATTATTTGAGGGGAAAATATTTGCAAGACACACATTATAAGGGACTTGTATCCAGGATATGTAAAAAAAAATTCTCAAAACTCAATAATTACAAAACAATCCAGTAAAAAAAAAATGGGCAAAAGATTTTAATAGACACGTCACCAAAGAAAATATAGAGATGGCAGATAAGTAAACGAAAAATGCTCAACATAATTAGTCATTTGTTGTTTTCAGTCACTCAGCTGTGTCCAACTCTTTGCAACCCCATGGACTGCAACATGCCAGGCTTCCCTGTCCATCACCAACTCCTGGAGCTTGCTCAAACTCATGTCCATCGAGTCAGTGATGCCATTTATCCATCTCAACCTCTGTCGACCCCTTCTCCTCCTGCTTTCAATCTTTCCCAGCATCAGGGTCTTTTCCAATGAGTCAGTTCTTCACATCAGGTGGCCAAAGTATTGGAGCTTCAACTTCAACATCAGTCCTTCCAAGGAATATTCAGGACTGATTTCCTTTAGGATTGACTGGTTTGATCTCCTTGCAATCCAAGGGAATCTCAAGAGTCTTCTCCAACACCACAGTTCAAAAGCATCAATTCTTTGGTGCTTGGCCTACTTTACCATCGAACTCTCACATGCATACCTGACTACTAGAAAATCCATAGCTTTGACTAGATGGACCACTGTCGGCAAAGTAATGTCTCTGTTTTTTACTATGCTGTCTAGGTTGGTCACAGCTTTTCTTCCAAGGAGCATCTGTGTTTTAATATCTTGGCTGCAGTCACCATCTGCAGTGATTTTGGAGCCCCCCAAAGTAAAGTCTGTCACTGTTTCCATTGTTTCCAGATCTATTTGCCATGAAGTGATGGGACTAGATGCCATGATCTTAGTTTTCTGAATGTTGAGCCAACTTTTTCACTGTCCTCTTTCACTTTCATCAAGAGGCTCTTTAGTTCCTCTTCACTTTCTGCCATAAGGGTGGTGTCATCTGCATATCTGAGGTTATTGATATTTCTCCCAGCAATCTTGATTCCAGCTTGTGCGTCATCCAGCCTGGCATTTCCCATGATGTAATCTGCATACAAGTTAAATAAGCAGGGTGAAAATATACAGCCTTGATGTACTTCTTTCCCAATTTTGAACTAGTCCATTTTTCCCAGTCTTGTTCTAGCTGGTGCTTCTTGACCTGCATACAGGTTTCTCAGGAAGCAGGTAAGGTGGTCTGGTACTCCCATCTCTTAAGAAGTAGATGTTTTTCTGGAATTCTCTTGCTTTTTCTATGATCCAATGGATGTTGGAAACTTGATCTTTGGTTCCTCTATCTTTTCTAAATCCAGCTTGAACATCTGGAAGTTCTCAGTTCATGTACTGTTGAAGCCTGGTTTGGAGAATTTTGAGCATTACTTTGCTAGTGTGTGAAATGAGTGCAATTGTGTGGTAGTTTGAACAATCTTTGGCACTGCCTTTCCTTGTAACAGGAATGAAAACTGACCTTTTTCAGTCCTGTGGCCACTGTTTAGTTTTCCAAATTTTCTGACATAATAAATGCAGCACTTTCACAGCATCATCTTTCAGGATTTGAATAGCTCAGCTGGAATTCCATCACCTCCACTAGCTTTGTTTGTACTGATGCTTCCTAAGGTCCATTTGACTTCACACTCCAGGATGTCTGGCTCTAGGTTGGTGATAACACCATCATGGTTATCTGGGTCATGAAGATTTTTTGGTATAGTTCTTCTGTGTATTCTTGCCACCTTTTTTGAATATCCTCTGCTTCTCTTAGGTCTATATCATTTCTGTCCTTTATTGGGCTCATCTTTGCATGAAATGTGCCTTTAGTATCTCTAATTTTCTTGAAGATATCTTTAGTCTTTCCCATTCTATTGTTTTCCTCTATTTCTTTGCATTGATCGCAGAGGAAGGCTTTCTTATCTGTCCTTGCTATTCTTTGGAACTCTGCAGATGGACATATCTTCCCTTCCCTTTCTCCTTTGCCTTTCGCTTCTCTTCTTTTCTCAGCTATTTGTAAGACCTTCTTAGACAACCATTTTGCCTTTTCCACTTATTTTTCTTGGGGATGGTTTTGATTACCACCTCTTGTACAGTGTTACAAATCTCCGCCCATAGGCATTCTGTCTATCTGATCGAATTCCTTGAATCTATTTGTCACTTTCACTGTATAATTGAAAGGGATTTGATTTAGGTTGTACCTGAATGGCCTAGTGGTTCCCTACTTTCTTCCATTTAAGTCTGAATTTTGCAATAAGGAGTTCATGATCTGGTCTGAGCCACAGTCAGCTCCCAGTCTTGTTTTTGATGACTGTATAGGGCTTCTCCATCTTCGGCTGCAAAGAAAATAATCAATCTGATTTCAGTATTGACCATCTAGTGATGTCCATGTGTAGAGTCATCTCTTGTGTTAAGAAAGGGTGTTTGCTATGACCAGTGCATTCTCTTGGCAAAATTGTTAGCCTTTGCCCTGCTTCATTTTGTATTTCAGGGCCAAACTTGCCTGTTACTCCAGATAGCTCTTGACTTCCTATTTTTGTATTCCAGTCCCCTATGATGAAAAAGACATCTTATTTTGGTGTTAGTTCTAGAAGGTCTTGTAGGTCTTCATAGAACCATTCAACTTCAGCTTCTTCGGCATTAGCGGTTGAGGCATAGACTTGGATTACTGTGATATTGAATGGTTTGCCTTGGAGATGAATAAAGATCATTTTGTTATTTTTGAGATTGTACCCACGTACTGCATTTTGGGTTCCAGAAAAACAACTACTTCTGCTTCATTGACTATGCTAAAGCCTTTGACTGTGTGGATCACAACAAACTGGGAAATTCTTCACGAGATGGGACTACCAGACCACCTTACCTGCCTCCTGAGAAATCTGTATGCAGGTCAAGAAGCAACAGTTAGAACATGGACATGGAACAACGGACTAGTTCCAAATCAGGAAAGGAGTACGTCAAGGTTGTATATTGTCACCCTGCTTATTTAACTTGTATGCAGAATACATCTACAGAAATGCCAGGCTGGATGAAGCACAAGCTGGAATCAAGACTGCAGGGAGAAACGTCAATAACCTCTCAGATATGTAGATAACACCACCCTTATGGCAGAAGAGGAACTAAAGAGCCTCTTGATGAAAGTGAAAGAGGAGAGTGAAAAAGTTGGCTTAAAACTCAACATTCAAAAAATGAAGATCATGGCATCCAGTCCCATCACTTCATGGCAAATAGATGGGGAAACAATGGAAACAGTGACAGACTTTATTTTCTTGGGTCCAAAATCACTGCAGATGGTGAGTGAAGCCATGAAATCAAAAGACACTTGCTCCTTGGAAGAAAAAGTATGACCAACCTAGACAGGATAGTAAAAAGTAGAGAGATTACTTTGCCAACAAAGGTCCATCTAGTCAAAGCTATGGTTTTTCCAGTAGTCATATATGGATGTGAGTTGTACCATAAAGAAAGCTGAGCACCAAAGAATTGATGCTTTTGAACTGTGGTGTTGGAGAAGACTCTTGAGATTCTCTTGGATTGCAAGGAGATCAAACCAGTCAATCCTAAAGGAAATCAGTCTTGAATATTCCTTGGAAGGACTGATGTTGAAGTTGAAGCTCCAATACTTTGGCCACCTGATATGAAGAACTGACTCATTGGAAAAGACCCTGATGCTGGGAAAGATTGAAAGCAGGAGGAGAAGGGGACAACAGAGGACGAGATGGTTGGATGGCATCACTGACTCAATGGACATGAGTTTGAGTAAGCTCCAGGAGTTGGTGATGGACAGGGAAGCCTGGCGTGTTGCAGACTATGGGGTCACAAAGAGTTGGACATGACTGTGCAACTGAACTGAACTGCATTTTGGACTCTTTTGTTGCCTATGAAGACTAGTCCATTTCTTTTATGGGATTCTTGCCCAGAGTAGTTCATATAATGGTCATCTGAATTAAATTTGCCCATTCCGGTCCATTTTAGTTCACTGATTCCTAAAATGTCAATGTTTTCTCTTGCCATCTCCTATTTGACCACTTACAATTGATCTTGATTCATGGATCTAATGTTCCAGGTTCCTATGGAATATTGTTCTTTATAGCACTGGAGTTTACTTTCACCACCAGACACATCCACAACTGGGCATTGTTTCTATTTTGGTTCAGGCTCTTCATTCCTTCTGGAGTTATTTCTCTACTCTTTTCCAATAGCATATTGGGCACCTATTAACCTGGGGAGTTCATCTTTCAGTGTCATATCTCTTTGCCTTTTCATATTGTTCATGGGGTTCTCAAGGCAAGAATGCTGAAGTGGTTTGCCATTCCCTTCTCCAGCGGGCCACATTTTGTTAGAACTCTCCACCACGACCCCTCCATCTTGGGTGGCCCTACACAGGCATGGCTCATAGTTTCGTTGAGTTAGGGAAATGCAAATTAAGCCACAATGAAATACCACTACACTCTTATTAGAATGGCTATTCTTTTTTAAACTGACCTTACCAAGTACTGGTGAGGATGCAGAGAAACTAGATTTCTCATACGTTACTCACAAGAATGTAAAATAATAGAGCCATTTTGGAAAAGGTTTTAACAGTTTCTTAGAAAGTTTAATATACAATTTCCATATGATCAGAAGTCTCATTCCTAGGTATTCACTCAATTGAAATGAAAGCTTACTTCTGTTAAAAAACCTGTATGCAAATATTTCTGGTAACTATTTATAATTACCAGAATTTGTAAACAACCCAAATGTCCTTCAAGTGGTGAATGGATACGTGGTACATTCAAAAAAAATGGATTACGACTCAGCAATAAAAAGGAACTGATATATGCAATAACATAGATGAATCTTAAATGTATGATGCTAACTGAAAGAAGTCAGATTCAAAATGTTATCTACTACATGATTCCACTTACAGGACATTCTCAAAAAGATAAAACTACAGGGATTAAAAAAAAAAACTGATCAGAGAGACTGTGTGCTGCAGAGGGTATGAAGTCTAGTCCTTCATTTTATAAATGAGGAACCTGGAGCAAGGACGTCCTCCAAGGCATGCAGCTGGACTGGAGGCATAAACTATGTGACCCCAAGTACATTCCAGCTTGCAGAATGACAACCCAGAAGACAAGGTTAGAAACAGAAGTCTTACCAGGACTCTCCTGAAATGAGGATCTGAGCCTCCAACCTGGATAGGTGGAGCTTGCAGGACTGACTTGGGGACCCAGATGGGAGTGGTTGCAGTGCTGTGTGTTGCAAAGCATGTGGTGGAGATGCACATCTGGAGATACCAACTTGGTGGGGCTGTGGGGACATCTTTTTTGAATTCTGGTCCCACCATTGAAGATCCCCTGTTCTTTTTTGAGATTAAGCCCTGAGCTTTTAAAGTAGGACCACTGACTCCAAGACCTTAGACTATCAGAGAACTAACCCTCAGTTCAGTTCAGTTCAGTCACTCAGTCGTGTCTGACTCTTTGCGACCCCATGAATCGCAGCATGCCAGGCCTCCCTGTCCATCACCAACTCCCGGAGTTCACTCAGATTCATGTCCATCGGGTCAGTGATGCGATCCAGCCACCCTAGGGAGTATCAAATAGTGAGAACTCACACAGAGGAAACCACTTGAATATAAGACCCAGTGTCACCCAACCACCAGTAGCACCCTGTGTTTATGCCTCATCTAGATAGCAAACAAAACAAAACTACAAACCAAATCATCAGTAGACAGGATTACCACCTCACTCAGCCTTTCCCAGCAGAGGAAAAACAAACAAACAAACAAAAATTAAGCACAAATCTCACCCTATAAGAAAATTACACAAACCACTGGACCAACCTTATGAGGGCAGAAACCAAAAGGAAGAAAGAATTCAGACTTGAAGCCTGGGAAAAGGAGACCTCAAACACAGTAAGTTAAAAAAAAATAATGAAAAGGCAGAGAAATACTACACAAATGAAGGAACAAACTAGAAACACAGAAGTCCAAATAAATGAAGAGGAAATAGGCAAACTACCTGAAAAAGAATTCAGAATAATGATAGTAAAGATGATCAATAACCTTCAAAACAAAATGGGGAAAATGCAAGAATCAACTAACAAAGACTTAGAAGAATTAGAGAATAAACATGCGGAGACAAACAACACAATTACTGAAATTAAAAATACTCTAGAAGGAATCAAGCAGAATATATGAAGCAGAAGAATGAATCAGTGAGGAGGAAGGTAAAATGGTGGAAATAACTTCTGAAGAGCAGAATAAAGTAAAAAGAATGAAAAGAACTGAGGGTAGTCTCAGAGACCTCTGGGACAATTTCAAATGCACCAACATTTGAATTATATGGGTCCTGGAAGAAGAAGAGAAAAAGAAAGGGTATCAGAAAATTTTTGAAGAGATTAGAGTTGTAAATTTCCCCAACATGGAAAAGGAAATAGTCAATCAAGTCCAAGAGGCACAGAGAGTCCCATACAGGATAAACCCAAGGAGAAACACACCACGACACATGCTAATCAAAGTAACAAAGACTAAACACAGAGAAAGAATATTAAAAGCAGCAAGGGAGAAGCAACAAGTAACATACGAGGGAAACCCCATAAGATTAACAGCTGATCTTTCTGCAGACCAGAGGGAATGGCAGGATATATTTAAAGTACTGAAAGGGAAAAATCTACAACCAAGATTACTGTACCCAGCAAGGATCTCATTCAAAATTGATGGAGAAATAAAAAGCTTTTCAGATAAGCAAAAGTTAAGAGAATTCAGTACCACCAAACCAGCTTTGCAACAAATCTTAAAGGGACTTATAGAGTCAAGAAATACAACAGAAGAAAAAAGATCTACAAAATGAACCCCAAACAATTAAGAAAGTTGCAATAGGAACATATGTATCAATAATTACTTTAAATGCAAATGGATTGAATGCTCCAACCAAGAGACACAGACTGGCTGAATGGATACAAAAACAAGACATATATATATATACTGTCTACAAGGAACCCACTTCAGACCTCAAGACACATATAGACTGAAAGTGAGAGGATGGAAAAATATATTCCATGCAAATGGGAAGCAAAAGAAAGCTGGAGTAGCAATCTTCATATCAGACAAAATAGACCTTAAAATAAAGATTACAAGAGATAAGGAAGGATACTACATAATGATCAAGGGATCAATCCAAGAGGAAGACATGACAATTGTAAATATCTATGCACCCAACATAGGAGAATCTCAATACATCAGACAAACACTGACAGACATAAAAGGAGAAACTGACAGTAACACAACAATAGTAGGAGACTTTAACACCCCACTCACACCAATGGACCGATCATCAAAACAGAAAATTAATAAGGAACATAAGTCTTAAATGATACATGAGATGAAATGGATCTCACTGACATCTTCAGGACATTCCATCCAAATGCAGAAGAATACACCTTCTTCTCAAGTGCACATGGAACATTCTCCAGGATAGACCACATCTTGGGTCACAAATCAAACTTCAGTAAATTTAAGAAAATTGAAGTCATATCAAGCATATTCTCTGACCACAATGCTATGAGACTAAATATCAATTACAAGAAAAAAAAAACTGTAAGAAACACAAGCACATGGAGATTAAACAGCACATTTCTGAATAACCAACAGGTTACTAAAGAAATCAAGAGGAAAATAAAAAAGTTTCTAGAAACAAATCACAATGAAACAGGACAACTCAAAACCTATGGGATGCAAAAAAAGCAGTTCTAAGAGGGAAGTTTATAGCAATACAATCCTACCTCAAAAAATGAGAAAAACGTCAAATAGACAACCTAACTTTACACCTAAAGCAACTGGAAAAAGAAGAACAAAAAACCCCAAAGTTAGTAGAAGGAAAGAAATCATAAAGATCCAAGCAGAAATAAATGAAAAAGAAATGAAAGAAACAATAGTAAAGATTAATAAAACTAAAAGCTGGTTCTTTGAGAAGATTAACAAAATTGACAAACCGTTAGCCAGACTCATCAAGAAAAAAAGAGAAAAGAATCAAATCAACAAAAATAGAAATGAAAAAGGAGAGGTTACAACAGACAATGCAGAAGTACAAAGGATTATAAGAGACTATTATGAACAACAATATGGCAGTAAAATAGATAACCTGGAAGAAATGGACAGATTTTTAGAAAAGTTCAATCTTCCAAGACTGAACCAGGAAGAAATAGTAATTATGAACAACCCAATTACAAGCACTGAAATTGAAGCTGTGATCAAAAATCTCCAAAAAAAAAAAAAAAAAAACACACAAAAGCCCAGGACCAGATGGCTTCACAGAATTTTACCAAACATTTAGAGAAGAGCTAATGCCTATCGTTTTAAAATACTTTCAAAAAATTGCAAAGAAACATTTCCAAACTCATTCTATGAGGTCACCATCACCCTGATACCAAAACCAGACAAAGACAACACACACAAAAAAAACTACAGGCCAATATCACTGATGAACATGGACGTAAAAATCCTCAACAAAATTTTAGCAAACAGAATTCAGCAACACATCAAAAAACACATACACCATAATCAAGTTGGGTTTATTCCAGGAATATAAGGATTCTTCAATATACGCAAATCAATCAATGTGATACACCATATTAACAAATTGAAAGATAAAATCCATATGATCATCTCAATAGATGCAGAAAAAGCCTTTGAAAAAAATTCAACACCCATTTATGATTAAAACTCTTCAAGAAATGGGCATAGAAGGAACCTACCTCAACATAGTAAAGGCCATATATGATAAGCCTACAGCAAACATTATTCTCAATGGTGAAAAACTGAAAGCATTCACCATAAGATCAGGAACAAGACAAGGGCGTCCACTTTCACCACTATTAGTCAACATAGTTCTGGAAGTCCTAGCTACAGCAATCAGAGAAGAAAAAGAAATAAAAGGGATCTAGATCAGAAAAGAAGAAGTAAAGCTTTTACTGTCTGCAGATGATATAATACTGTACATAGAAAACCATAAAGATAGTATCAAAATATTACTAGAGCTAATCTGTGAATTTAGCAAAGTTGCAGGATACAAAATCAATACACAGAAATCACTTGCATTTCTATATACTAACAATGAAAAATCAGAAAGAGAAATTAAGGAATCAATCCCATTCACCATTGCAACAAAAATAATTAAAAATCTAGGAATAAACTTACCTAAGCAGACAAAAGAGCTGTACACAGAAAATTATAAGACACTAATGAAAGAAATCAAAGATAGCACAAACAGATGGAGAGATATTCCATGTTCCTGGGAAGAATCAATATTATGCAAATTACTACCAAATACAATCTATAGATTCAATGTGATCCCTATGAAATTAACCAATGACATTTTTCACAGAACTAGAACAAAAAATTTCACAATTCATATGGAAACACAAAAGACCCCAAATAGCCAAAGCAATCTTGAGAAAAAAGAATGGAGCTGGAGGAATCAATCTTCTTGACTTCAGGTAATACTACAAAGCTACAGTCATCAAGACAGTATGCTACTAGCACACACAAAAAAGAAATATGGACCAATGGAACAAGATAGAAAGCCCAGAAATAAACCCATGCATCTATGGATACCTTATTTTTGACAAAGGAGGCAAGAATATACAATGGGGCAAAGACAGCCTCTTCAATAAATGGTGCTGGGAAATCTGGACAGCTATATGTAAAAGAATGAAATTAGAACACTTCCTAACACCATACACAAAGATACACTCAAAATGGATTAAAGATCTAAATGTAAGACCAGAAACTATAAAACTCTCAGAGGAAAACAGGCAGAACACTCGATGACATAAATCAAAGCAAGATCCTCTGTGACCCACCTCCTGCTACTGCTGCTGCTAAGTCGCTTCAGTCATGTCCAACTCTGTGCGACCCCATAGATGGCAGCCCACCAGGTTCCACTGTCCCTGGGATTCTCCAGGCAAGAACACTGGAGTGGGTTGCCATTTCCTTCTCCAATGTGTGAAAGTGAAAGGTGAAAGTGAAGTCGCTCAGTTGCAACCCCATGGACTGCAGCCCACCAGGCTCCTCTGTCCATGGGATTTTCCAGGCAAGAGTACTGGAGTGGGGTGCCATTGCCTTCTCCTAGAGTAATGGAAATAAAAACAAAAGTAAACAAGTGGGACCTGATTAAACTTAAAAGCATTTGCACATCAAAGGAAACTATAAGTAAGGTGAAAGAAAACCCTCAGAATGGAAGAAAATAATAGCAAATGAAACAACTGACAAAGGATTAATTTCCGAAATATCCAAGCAGCTCATACAACTCAATACCAGGGAAACAAACAACCCAATCAAAAAGTGGGGAAAAGACCTAAACAGACATTTCTCCAATGAAGACATACAGATGGCTAACAAACACATGAAAAGATGCTCAACATTGCTCATTATTCAGTTCAGTTCAGTTCAGTCGCTCAGTAGTGTCCGACTCTTTGCGACCCCATGAACCGCAGCACGCCAGGCCTCCCTGTCCATCACCAACTCCTGGAGTTCACTCAGACTCATGTCCATCGAGTCAGTGATGCCATCCAGCCATCTCATCCTCTGTCGTCACCTTCTCCTCCAGCCCTCAATCCCTCCCAGCATCAGAGTCTTTTCCAATGAGTCAACTCTTCACATGAAGTGGCCAAAGTACTGGAGTTTCAGCTTTAGCATCATTCCTTCCAAAGAACACCCAGGGCTGATCTCCTTCAGAATGGACTGGTTGGATCTCCTTGCAGTCCAAAGGACTCTCAAGAGTCTTCTCCAACACCACAGTTCAAAAGCATCAATTCTTCGGCGCTCAGCTTTCTTCACAGTCCAACTCTCACATCCATACATGACTACTGAAAAACCATAGCCTTGACTAGACGAACCTTAGTCGGCAAAGTAATGTCTTTGCTTTTGAATATGCTATCTAGGTTGATCATAGCTTTCCTTCCAAGAAGTAAGCATCTTTTAATTTCATAGCTGCAGTCACCATCTGCAGTGATTTTGGAGCCCCCCAAAATAAAGTCTGACACTGTTTCCACTGTCTCCCCATCTATTTCCCATGAAGTGATGGGACCGGATGCCATGATCTTCGTTTTCTGAATGTTGAGCTTCAAGCCAACTTTCTCACTCTCCTCTTTCACTTTCATCAAGAGGCTTTTTAGTTCCTCTTCACTTTCTGCCATAAGGGTGGTGTCATCTGCATATCTGAGGTTATTGATATTTCTCCCAGCAATCTTGATTCCAGCTTGTGTTTCTTCCAGTCCAGCGTTTCTCATGATGTACTCTGCATATAAGTTAAATAAGCAGGGTGACATATACAGCTTTGACGTACTCCTTTTCCTATTTGGAACCAGTCTGTTGTTCCATGTCCAGTTCTAGAGAAATGCAAGTCAAAACTACGAGATATCACTTCACACCATTCAGAATGACCCTCATCAAAACGTCAACAAACAATAAATGCTGGAGAGGGTGTGGAGAAAAGGGAATGCTCTTGCACTGTTGGTGGGAATGTAAATTGATACAGCCACTATGGAAGACGGTACGGAGATTCCTTAAAACATTAGGAATAAAACCACCATATGACCCAGCAATCACACTCCTAGACATATACCCTGAGGAAAGCAAAATTGAAAAAGACACATGCATCCCATTGGTCATTGCAGCACTATTTACAACAGCTAGAACATGGAAGGAACCTAGATGCCCATCAACCGATGAATGGATAAAGAAGTTTTGGCACATATATACAATGGAATATTACTCAGCCATAAAAATAAACACATTTGAGTCAGTTCTGATAAGGTGGATGAACCTAGAATCTATTATACAGAGTGAAGTGAGTCAGAAAGTAAAAGATAAGTATCGTATTCTAACACATATATACGGAATCTAGAAAAATGGTACTGAAGAATTTACTTGCCAGGGAGCAATGAAGAAACAGACATAGAGAATAGACTTATGGACACTGGGAGAGGGGAGGAGAGGGTGAGATGTATGGAAAGAGTAACATGGAAACTTACATTGCCATATGTAAAATAGATAGCCAACTGGAATTTACTATATGGCTCAGGAAACTCAAACAGGGGCTCTGTATCAATCTAGAGGGATTGGATGGGGCTGGAGATGGGAGGGAGGCTCAAAAGGGAGGGTATATATGTATACCTATGGTTGATTCATGTTGAGGTTTGACAGAAAACAACAAAATTCTCTAAAGCAATTATCCTTCAATAAAATAAAAATTAAAAAAAAACCTGATCAGAGGCTAGAGGCAGAGTTGACTACAAAAGGGCATGAGGAAATTTGGGGAAATGATCGTACTGTTCTAGTTTTTGGTTTATTTGAACTTTTTGGCCATTACAAATAATGCTGTTACGAATATATGTGTACAAGCTTCTGTGCGGAAGTATGTTTTAATTTCTCTGGGATATATTTAGGAGTGGAATGTAACGGCCAAAAAGTGGAAACAAGCCAAATGTCTAACAAAATGGATAGTAAAATAAATAAAATTTATTTATAAATAAGATGAAATAAAATATCTACTCTATGTTAAGGTTATTCAGCAATAAAAAGGAATAAATTATTGATATATGCTATAATATGGATGGATCTCAGAAACATGCTAAGTGAAAGTATACAAAAGAACACATACTGTATGATTTCACTGATAAATGTCCCAAATAGACAAAATCTCTATAGAGATTGAAAGTAAAATTATAGTTTCCTGGGGCTTTGGGGAGTAGGGAGTAACTACTTATGGATCTGGGTTTCTTTTGTGATGGATGAACATGTTAAAAAATTACATCACAGTGATGGAAACAGAACTCTGTGAACTTGTTGTATGCCTATTAATTATATCTCAATGAAACTATTTTTAAATGTATAAAGAAAAAACTAGTTATTTCCATTAAGTAACAACTTTATGTACAGGATTTATTTATTTTTTTTTTTTTCACTTTCTTTTTTTTTTTTTATTTTATTTTATTTTTTTTTAGTTTTTTATTTTTTACATTTTAAAATCTTTAATTCTTACATGCATTCCCAAACATGAACCCCCCTCCCACCTCCCTCCCCATAACATCTTTCTGGGTCATCCCCATGCACCAGCCCCAAGCATGCTGCATCCTGCGTCAGACATAGACTGGCTATTCAATTCACATGATAGTATACATGTTAGAATGTCATTCTCCCAAATCATCCCACCCTCTCCCTCTCCCTCTGAGTCCAAAAGTCCGTTATACACATCTGTGTCTCTTTCCCTGTCTTGCATACAGGGTCGTCATTGCCATCTTCCTAAATTCCATATATATGTGTTAGTATAAAAGAAAAACACCAATACAGTATGTACAGGATTTAAAACAAGTCGACAAGTTTGACATTTCTCCCATCAAGAGAACCCCTTCCTTTGGATGTAGGTGACACCTGTGATTGCCTCAATAAACAATATGGCAGAGACTTCCCGGGCTGTCCAGTGGTTAGGACTCTGGGCAGGGGGCACAGGTTCCATTCCTGGTCTGGTTGGGAAACTAAGATCCCAAATTCCATATGCTTCGAGGTATGGCCAAAAAAAAAAAAAAAAGGCAGAAGTAATGCTACATTACTTAAGAGAGCAGTTAGAAAAAGCCATGCAGCTTCTGTCAGTCTCAGGACATTTGCCTTTGGAACCCAGCCATCATGCTGTGGGGAAGCCCGGGCTACATGACGAGGCCCCTGGCCCTTAGCCCCAGCTGAACTTCCAGCCAAAAGCCAGCATCAACTTGCCAGTCACCTCTGTGATTAAGTCATATTGATTGATGACACACAGAGCAGAGAGCCAACCAGGCTAAGCCCCACACAAATTGCAGAGTTGTAAGCAAAATAAGTACTTGCCATTATTCTGTGACATTAAGTTTTGGCGTAGTTTGGTAGGCAACCATGGGTAACAGAATACCTTAGGCACTTACTTAAGAGGTTAAAAACACCATCTACTCAAAAACAGCCCCCTACTCAATGTAGATACTTCTTTCCAGTAAATCACCATCCAACCTCTATGTGAATGTTCTGACCAACATGAAGATTGGTCACCACCCCTTCTGGTAATAAACAACTCTTGAGTTATGATCTGCCTTGTATTAAGGGTGTTCTTTGGAAGGAAAATGATGCTAAAGCTGAAACTCCAGTACTTTGGCCACCTCATGTGAAGAGTTGACTCATTGGAAAAGACTCTGAAGCTGGGAGGGATTGGGGGCAGGAGGAGAAGGGGACGACAGAGGATGAGATGGCTGGATGGCATCACCGACTTGATGGATGTGAGTTTGAATGAACTCCAGGAGTTGGTGATGGACAGGAAGGCCTGGCGTGCTGCAATTCATGGTGTCACAAAGAGTCGGACACGACTGAGCGACTGAACTGAACTGAACTGTATTAAGATTGGTTCTGCCTGTCCAAATTCTGTCCTCAGAGGTAGCCAGTACTATCTAACCTCTCTTCCTCAGGACAGGTCTTTACCTTACTAAATAGTAGAGAAATCTTTACCAGGTTTCATTTTGTAGCTGAGAAAACTGAGCGGATACAATATGTATTGTCCGTGCTCAAAATCACAACTTTCATACCTATGCCACCATTTCTATCATCTAGGAAGAGAACGGTATAAGTAACTAGAAAATGAAAGCTATTTTTCTATACTACTCATCCTTCCTTTGTACTTAAATATTTCCTGTTTTAATTTAAAAATGCCAGTTAGCTCTTCAAGGGCATGCAAAATAATTCTTGTCATTGTGAGTCTTCCTTGGTGTTTGAGGACATATATATTGAATAATTTACCTAGCTATGGGAAGCAGCATACAGATAACAAGGATACAAGCATTTCTTTCCAAAGGATTTAAACACAGATCTTACAATCCAAAAATACTTTGCATCTTATCAATGTAGTAACTGTATGATAAATTTTTTTCTTTTTCAAAGTCAGCAACAGAAAATGAGCTTCTTACACTGTTGATTACAGTAAGTCCGTTGTCATAACAACACCTAAGTCCCCAAACATTCTTTCTAATTGAGACAATTTCTTCTAGCTTCAGTCCCCTAAGACTGACTCAATTACACAACTCAAAATCCAAACCCCTGAGGGTGCCTCTCAATAAGGATACTGATTATGCAACCTAAGGAAAAGTCTAAACACCATTTTTCCAAGTTGCAAGGAAACTTTTCAGGCAATGCACTTTGTTTTTACAGCTAAGTCTTACAAGTTGAATGGTAATTTTCTGATGTAACTTTAAAATTGTTTATATTTCATGATCACATTACAGAGATCTAAACTTTTAATACAAACCATTCTGTTAATATAACTTCAATATATCTCATTCATGTTCTCTGGGCTGTATTTACATCCTGTTTCTTTTAAGGTACAATTAAAATCTTCTAGGAGCAAGCAAGACCATGCTAAACTCAATAAAAGTATCACTGGATTAATATAGAACATATGTATACTACCCATATCGAGCTCATGAGTTAAGGAGCAGAAAAAAAAACTTTAAAATCATATAAAACCTTAGCAGGTCATCATAAATTAGAGGGGTCCAAGAATGAATTCTTAGTAATTCCAAAAGAATAAAAAATTCCAAAAAGAAAAAGCAATGTTGGGAAATGTGTTATCTCTGTTGTTTCAAAATGTAAGCTGGTAATTCTCTAACAGTAAAAAAGATTTTTAAAAGGGCTTGCTTTCAGACAGAAAGTATAGTACTTTCCACTCCTACATTATAAAATGCTGCTATCCCAATGAAAATTTGCTGTATGACTCAGGGAACTCAAACCCAGAAGGACCTAGAGGGGTTGGAAAGGGTGGGAGGTGGGAGGGAGGTTCAAGAGCGAGGGGACATATGTACACCTATGGCTAGTTCATGTTGACTATCGGAGAAAGCAAACCAATATTGTAAAGCAATTATCAATCAATTAAAAATAAATATAACTTTAAAAATGCTGCTATCAAGTATGGATAAAATAGAATAAACCGACTATGCAACCCTATGTAGCAGGGGCAGAAAGATGGGGCTGAGAAGTCTGTAAAAAGGTGTCCAATTTTTAAAATCTGACACTTGGAGAACCGAGTTTATGTGAATAAATTCTTCGGGGGACTGGAAATCATGTAGGATGGTCTATGAAAACAAATCATTAATAAAACATTTACTATAAAGCATTCATTGATAAAGATGTTTTATTAAGCAAGGAGTTGTATTAGCTGTTCATAACACTCATTTAAAAATTTTTATCATTTTGTTTAGAAGAGAAAAAATTAATGGATCTATCAAAGTATTTTTCTAAACATAAATGGAGAACTATGTAGAAAGAGGAAGCATTATGAAATTTATGACTAAGTGTGTTTTGTGTAAGACTGTAAAGCTGTTCAAAGGTAGTGGACGTGTTCAAAGGTTTTTCATTTCTGGCTATAGGGAAAAGTAAAAATAAGGGCATTTTCATTCATTCAACAGTAAAATACTGCCTAGCTTATGTAGATTATTTTCACCTTACAGTCTTAACACACATTCCAAAGACTGATTTGATTTTCATTATTCCTTTCGGGGAAGAGGAGGGAAAGCAGGGCTGTATATGTCAAATGGTCCACTTCGTCACTGAGAAAATTTTGCAGTGGAATATATCAGGAGGCACCAGAGATTTACTGACTAGGGAACAGAAAAGAGAAAACAGCCACAGAAAGAACATAAGCTGCGAAAGAGATGAGATCAGTCCCAAGAGTAACTCGAGGACTGGACAAAACCCTGCTCGGCGCTGCAAGTGAAATGAGCAGACGTGATTTGGGGCATTCCAGGTTCTCCTTCCTTCTCCGGAGTCCATTCTTGGACCGGAGAGCAGGATGCAGAGAGGAGGGAAAGCCCGCAGTGTCCAACTGCCTGGACAATGAGCTCTAGGGCCCCATCCAGTGCTGCACCGCCCTCCTTGAAGCCTTCTCTAGCGTTCAATTTCACAGCTCCCCCAAAAGTCATTCACTTCGACTTCAACAACTCGCGGGAGAGAGCACGCGCGCAAGGGCAGCAGCTGCTGGGCCCGCCCCCTTAGCGCTGCTGGCCGCGGGGGACCCTTGCCGAGCTGCTCAGCAGGACTGAGACCAGCCGCTAAGGGAATCTACCTTCTCGCGCTGGTCCCAGCTGTACTGCTTCGGCTGCACTTCCTCGTCCTCCGGTTGCGACTCCTTCTCAGCCTTCCGCCTCTTGGAGAAGAAGCAGCCCATGGTCTTGGCCCGCGGGGTCTCACTGGCCGCTACTCCTCGCCGGCCCGCTGGCTCAGACACCTCCTGGAGTTGTGATGTGAACCCCGGGCGCCTGGGCCCCGCAGCGGTCTGAATACTGCCCCGCGGAACCGCCCAGTAGCCCGCAGCCCAGGTTTGCCCGCCAGGCCTAACAGCCCTGTTCTTTTTCCTCTCAGTTGTCCTGACGACCCACTGCAGCCAATGACCGCTCAGCGCTCGGGGAACCAATCAAAGCCCCGCGAGCAGCCTGCGCGGCCTATGAAGAGAGGTCGACGCACGAACACAACCAATCTTCGCCGGGCTCCTGCGCCAGCCTCCAGGGGCTGATCCGGCCGGCTTCGGCGCCCTCACAGCCGACCCAGCTCCCAGCCTGCCCCGCCCCTCTTAGAACTCAACTGGACTGTCCGGCTGCCGGTAGTACATCTGCGACAGCCAGGTCTTTTTGCCCTAGGTTCTGTTTCCAAGTTCTAGACGCGGAAGGGCAGCCTAGTTGACATTAGACTTCAGTTTTGTGATGCTGTTGGTGAGGGAACAGGAATTCCTGCTTGTGCAGGAAGGGTCCTGAAATTCACTGGCCTCAATCCTGGACCCCACGTCGTCTGGCTAGTGTCACCCCCCAGGAAATCCCCCCAACGACCTTTCTGACCCTCCTTGCCCTCTCTAATGTGCTTTCTTAGAGCTTCTGCGAATGACTCTAAAATTGAACAAGAACTTAGAAAAATAAGTATTTTTGTACCGTCTCCTTATTGGAACTGTGAATTTCTCGAGACCAAAAGCCCTGTCTTTTTTTAAATCCCCCAAACCTTGCTTAACTCCACACTCATTGCTCAATAAGACGTTTGTCAAATGAATGCTTGCACACTAGTGAAGGAAACATTTACAGCCTTTCCCTATTCTTTCCCAAAGTGGCTCAAGAGGAGGGGTCGGGGAGAGTAATGGTAAAAGGGTTCTCTTCATGGAGTTTATTTATTTATTTATTTATTTATTTTTCTTCATGGAATTTATAGCCTCATGGAGGACGTAAGCATTGCCATATAAACTATCAGATATATTCTCAATAAATGCTGTAGGGTTTGTCTGAAGATATTTTTTAAAATATATATTGAATATTAACATATGCTATGCTTGGGTTGACTTTTACTACAATACACATGTATTGCTTGTATAATAGAAAAGATAAGTTGTCGGTTTAATTCTCTGAGCACAGTATTTTGGCATTTGGTAGGACATCAAACGCAGATTAGTGTAGGCTTAAATTTGGTTAACTTTCTACATTCCCACACTTATTCACATCTAATGTATATCCTTAATGAGCCTCTGGCTTAACTTGAGCATTAAGAATGTTCCCTTTTTCACTTCCTGCCATTTATTGCACAATCAGGAAGAAAAGTACATGTGCTCAAGTATTAGAAATTACTGTTAATTTAAGTTCCAGATCTTAGGCAATAAAGTCTTTAACCAGTACACACTTTTCCTTCTTCAGAGTGAGATGAAAAGTCTATGTGACAATGTTTTGAGTAAGACCCTTAGATGTCTTATATTCATAAAAGGTTAAAATTGTGACTTCCAAGTAGTACAGTGGAGGAAACAGAGGTCCACAGAAGTGAAGAGACTAATCTGTAGCCACAGTGAGAGTGGTTCGACAGGGTCTAGAAAGATCCAGAGTCTGCGCTGTTCAGGGCTTCCTCCTAAATTTGTTCTCTGATTCATCTGAAAGAAGTAAAGAAGTTGCTAGGCCTTCTGATGCCTTGGGAGCTCTGTCCCACAGTGATGTTCTTCTTAATGAACAAACAAAACTAATTTTAGAGAAACAATCTCTAAAGCTCATGGTTTTGAAGTATTCATTAATGAGAAACTTAAACCTAAAACAAAATCTATATCCAATAGTGATGTTTTCAGGAACCCTTTAGAAAAAGTGAAGGTAAAATCCCCTTTCTGTTAAATCCCATCCCATCATCACCCCTAACCAAAAATGAAATAGTTTAATAATTATTCAGTTCAGTTCAGTTCAGTTCAGTTCAGTCGCTCAGTCGTGTCGGACTCTTTGCGACCCCATGAATCGCAGCACGCCAGGCCTCCCTGTCCATCACCAACTCCCGGAGTTCACTCAGACCAGTCAGTGATGCCATCCAGCCATCTTAAACTAGGACATATTCAAAGCCAATGAAAGAACTAGTGCTAGAGTTCACTCATACTCTTTCTTTTTCTTTCTTTTCTCCCCCCGTCCTTCCCCTGCCAATGAATTTTCATAACTGCTTTTTTTCCCCTGCAAACCAGCACTCTTTACTTACTTATTGGCATATATATGGCTGAGAAGAGTCATCACACCCTGATTCCTCATTCCTTTCTGTCCAAGCGTATGCTAGGGTCTCTTTATATCTTAGCTCAGATTCTCAAGGAAGATAACCAGATAAAGTGTTGGCCAGTCAATAACAGATTGGACTTCCCCAGTGGCTCACTGGTAAAGAATCCGCCTGCAATGCAGGAGCCGCAGGAGACTCAGGTTGGATTCCTGGGTTGCTTTGGGAAGATCCCCTGGAGGAAGGCATGGCAACCCACTCCAGTATTCTTGCCTGGAGAATCCCATGGACAGAGGAGACTGGCAGGCTACGGTCCATAGGGTCACAAAGAGTCAGACTGAAGCCATTTTGCGTGCTCACACCCATGCACAATAATGGAATGGTTACCCATCGGTCATGTGCACACCCCTGGTCTAATTACTTCAGTCATAAGATGAGTTCTATTTTGCAAACACGAGTGGGGAGCAGGTCCTAAAAGAGCACATGTGCTGGCAGTCCTAACTCTGTAGAGTCCAGAAAGAAACTGGTCATTCCTTCTGCCTGTAATCCTGCTACTTATACTCTTGTTATATCTTTTCTATAGAAATTTATCCTTCATGTTCAGTGAATAGATGGATATTCATCTGTGTTAATAAGTTGAGTTGTGGGTTTGCACCTGGACACAAGCTGCAGATATAGTCTGGGTCCCCTGAGTGTCTTGACCACAGAAATGATAGAGTTATTTACCTCTCAGAAGACATCACTGAAGACATATATCTTCACAGCATGGATAAACAAGTTACTCCAGCAACGGTGGCTGGAAAAGTCCCTTTTCTCGAGTTGACCTGACCCATGCTTGCTCACTCTGTACTCAACCTAAGGAAACACTTTACAAGTGAAGGAGAAAAGAGAGGAGTGTTTCTATGATCCATTGCTGTGTAACAAACTTAATGGCTTAAAACAACAATTATTTATTTTCCACTTGAATCTGTAATTTAAGCAGGGCCCAGGGGGGACAGCTCAATTCCAGGTTCATGCTACATCCAGAGCTTCAGCTGAGATAACTCAAGTGGCTGAATCATTCTACATAAAATCTCAGAGCCTCTCTGTGTGTGATCTCTCCAACAAGGTAGCTTTATGGTATTCCGATTTTTAAATATAAATTTATTTATTTTAATTGGAGGCTAATTACTTTACTATATTATATTGGTTTTGCCATACATTGACATGACTCTGATTTTAATACATGATGCTGAAGGCTCCAAGGATAAGTTTTCCATGAGACCAAGGCAGAAGCTGCAAGGCCTCTTATTTATTTATTTTTTTGCTTGTTCAATAAGTTTATTATTGTCTTATCTGAAAAATCTTGATAGAAAATTGTGGTTTGGTTTAACTCTCAGCAGCTTGTTCTTGAGCTCTAAGGAAACTTGCCTTCTTCTGAGCTACCCGATCTTTCTTCTGGGCAAGTGACATTTTGGGATGGTTCCACCTCTTCTTTTTAATTTCTTTCTTAGGCTTCTTCTCATACACTGGATTCTCTCGTATTGCAGTATGAGCTTTCTTATACATCTCCTCCATCATGTCTGGAGTTACATTGTTTTTTATGTACTGAGAGAATTGTTTCTTGTAAGCATCTTCATCTTCTTCGGTTAGGTAATGTGTGTAATCTGCAACGTTTTGCCCCATGATGTGCTTTCGGTGTACCTCAGCACTGAACTCTTTGCTTTCTGAATCATAACCAGGGAACTGTTTGGTACTGTGAGGGATAGACAAGCCTCCATCGACAGCTCACTTTAGAGCCCCAAAAACTTTATTCCCAGTAGTAGTTCTGGCAAGTCCTGCATCCAAGTAACAGGTGAAGGCACCAGGTTGACCATCAATGCTTTCCACATTGTATTCATCTCCAGTCACCTTGACTTGGCCTTCATTAATTTTGTCCATACCAAACCTATTAAGAAGCCTGAGGGCCAGCAGCAGGCCAGTACAATATGCTGCAGCATAATTTGTCAGGCCAACCTTCATACCGTATTTTGGGAGTTGGTGAGCATAAGCTGCACAAACGATCATATCTCCTTCTCTACAGGCATAAGCAATCTGACAAATGATTTCTCTGTTCGTTACACGAACAATCATTCTGTATTTAGGTGTGTTGTACTTATTTTTATCTTGGATTACCAATCGTTTCTGAGCATAGTAGTCAGTTTTGCTCTCTCGCCTTCTGAATTTCACTTGGTATCTCTTGAAGTAGGCCTTGTTCTTGACAACTTTAACAAACCCCATCCTGCAGAACAGAACCCCAACTCCGTGGCTTGCCACAGAGCTGCAGAACCAGCACGGCTAGGTGCAGTGGGTGGGGCAGAGGGTGGGAGGAGTGCAAAGCCTCTTAAAATGTAACTTCAGAAAAGACACATCACTTTCACTGGATTCTGTTGATCACATTGTTCTTGGCATCTGGCAAACAGTGGAAATTGACCAGAGGCCAGACAAGGAATGGAGATAAGGCTTTACTGGGGCCCCTGCTGCCCCAGACAGGAGAGAGAACAAACAGTAAGTTCCCTTTCTTGATCACTCTCTGAGTTGGGGGCAAGCTTGCTCCTTACATGGGGTGAGTGTAGTAGTGTGTCCAGGAGTCAGGCTGGAGGGGTGGTTTAGGTGTTTTGCCCACCCATTAGGTGGCACTGTGCGTAGGGGGGCATGTGCAGTACCTTGCTTTTGCTCGCGACACTCTGCTTTTGCTCTTGACACTCTGTTTTCACTCTCTACACCCTGCTTGTGTTCTCGATAGCCTGTTTTGCACTAGGTTCTTCAAAAGTGGCAGTTGGAATTTTTGGTCTCTTTGTATCTTTTGGGTCCAGTATTTGCCCCAACTGTACATGTACGCAGTTATTTTTAGTTCCATATAGTTTCTTTTGTGTTTTGTTGCTGAAGGAGAGGTGTGTCCAGGTGCAAACATTGCAGCACTCCAGCAAATGGTCCCGGGCCTGTCTCATTCCCCCTGAGACTCCACACTCATTCTTAAGGTATAATCAGTGGTAAAAAATCCAAGTTCCAAACAGGGCAAGTGGGTTCGATCCCTGAGTCAGGAAGATTCCCTGAAGAAGGAAATGGCAACCTACTCCAGTATCCTTGCCTAGAGAATCCCACGGACACAGGAGCTTGGTGGGCTTCTGTTCATGGAGTTGCAAAGAGCCAGACACGACTGAGCGACTAAACAAACAAGGGGCTGAATATCTCTTCTTTTGAAACTTCTTCCTGCTGGACAAGGGCCGCAGACTAGCTTACCCTAGAGGTGTAGAAGCCCCTCACTGACTGTTCTGAGGAACTGTAGGAACCTGGCCCACTTACTGCTGGAATGGACTGAATTCCTTGAACCATCATTATGAGCCTTATTTCAAACTGTTGGAGCCTAAAAGATGCAAACTAACCAAGAGGTTAAACAAACAAGGGCTAAAAGGAGAGAAGGACAACAATAGCCACGAAAGGGCCTAGTAAGGGAAGGAACCAGGGTTAACTTACGGCTTCCCTAACTGTTGACCAGACAAGGAAGGCAATATTGCCTCTGCCAAAATCATGAAGCCACTCTGCCTTGTTCTGCCAGAAGGCAATCAAAGGTCAGAGAATTGTCAAGAATCACATCAGCCAAGGAAACAAGAGAGGTCCCAAGTCACATTAAGGTTTCAAATAGGAGCCAACTTACTACATCATTTTGCTTATCTGTTGATGGCGTTTGTCTTTTGCATAGATACATCAGATCTTCCACTGGCTTATGGGTGTATTGTTCTGCTGTGACCTGCAGGGTTTCTGAAGGTAAATGCTTTGGTTTGGATAAATGTACCCAACTGGATATCCCTTGCAGTTTGACAACAATGGAAGTGGTTAAAATTATATTATAGAAGCCCTTGCATTTTTGGAATAGTTGGTATTGGGAGGAACCCCTCTGTCCAGATTTTAAGAAAAACTTGGTCCCTGGGGTTTATTTGTGTAGAAACTGCTCCTTCCTCTGTATTTTTAGTGGGAGCGGGCAGTGCCTTGGGGGCACAGTACTGGATTGCCTTCTGACCTTGTCCCAGATTAATAATATATCTCAGGGCTTGGCTCATGTCTTCATCCAGTAGAAAGTCAGTAGTAAAAAAAGGCCTCCATTGGTCATTTCAAATGGGCCAAGCCTCAGACCACTCCTGGGGGCTACATGGACCCTGAGGAGTACAATAGGAAACAAGTTGGTCCAGGGTTCATGAGCTTTTTGGCAGAGCTTCACTGTGGTTTTCTTTAAAGTATGGTTCATTTTCTTTACCTTCCCTGAAGACTGGGCATACCAAGAGGTGTGTACTTGTTCCTAGGGCCATTGTGAGCCCCTGTGTGATTTTGGCTATAAAAGAAAGCCCGTTATTGCTCTGGAGGGATTTTGGAAGTCCAAACAGAGGAATTATTTCTTTTAAAGGGGACTTACAGATGTCCTTAACCTCTTCAGATTGGATGTGGAAGTATCAACAAATGCCAGAAGATGTTATATCCTGACAGTGGGTACATTTGGATGAAATCTAACTGCCAGTGTTCCTCCAGGTAAGTATCTTGGTGTTGGACTGACCTGAATAATGAAGGGGGGGATTGGATGGGTCTGTGGGTTATTGTGGGCACATAAATCACAAGCATGTATTACTTATTTTACTGTTCTTTTAAGCCCCTTCACCGAAAAGACCTTCTGCATCAAGTCCCATAGTACATCCCTCCTAGAGCCGGTGGCATCATGTAAGCTCTTAGTGAGTTTACATTGTTGGGCCTCAGGGATTAGAATCTTATCCTCCTTTGTAGTATCACCCTGTGATTCCCTTCTCATAGCCTATTTCTCAGCATGTTCTTGTTCCTGTGTGGAATGCTAGTGAAGGCTAGGGAGTTCTGGGGGACCAATTGCTAGAGCCATAACTTGTTCAGATTCCTGTGATCAAGCTGCCTGTTTTACAATTTGATCAGCTTTGCTATTCCCCTGACTCACAAAGGATCCACCCCTCTGATGGGCCCTATTTACTGCTACCTGGGTCAGAAGCTGCACTGCTTTGAAAAGAGCCAGAATCAAATCTTTATGTTTTATGGGGGAATTTTTAGCAGTTAACATTCTCCTTTCTTTCCAAATGGCAGCATGAGCATGTAGCCCATGGAACCCATATTTAGAGTTAGTAAAAATCTTCAATTTCTTATCCTTCCCTAATTTCAATGCTCTCATTAATACAATTAGTTCAGCCTTCTGGGCAAGTGTTTGAGGTGGCAAGGTCTTGGCTGCTATAACTTCATCTAGACTGACTATGGCATACCCTGCCTTTGGGGGTTCCCATTTCTACAAAACTGCTCCCATCAGTAAAGCATTTGACCTCAGGGCTCATCTAGAAGATCAGACCTCCTGAAATAAGTTTATTCTGTGGCCTCTATACACTGATGCACTAAGTCTCCACTCTTAACAGCTAGAAGCAAGGCTGTTGGATTTGTTGTTTGGCTCACCCTTAAGATAATGTCAGGGGTTTCCATTAGGAGGGCCTGATATCTTGATAACCTTCCTCCTGTCAACCAGTGATGTCCTTTGACTTCCAGTACAGATTGTACCTGATGAGGGGTTAACACATCTAAGTGTTGTCCCAGGGTGATCTTGAAAGCATCATAACCAACAGGGCTGTGACTGCTACTGCCCACAGGCAGCTTGGCCATCCCAGGTCACTGATTCCAGTTGTTTTGAAAAATGATTCAGTGATCTCTGATCCAGTCTCAGATTTTGAGTCAACGCTTCTAGTGCAATCCCTGACCTCTCATGAACATATAGGGTAAGTTCAGTTCAATTGAGTTCAGTCACTCAGTTGTGTCTGACTCTTTGCGACCCAATGGACCGCAGCACGCCAGGCCTCCCTGTCCATCACCAACTCCCAGAGTTTACTCAAACTCATGTCCATTGTGTCAGTGATGCCATCCAACCATCTCATTCTCTGTTGTCCCCTTCTCCTCCCACCTTGAATCTTTCCCAGCATCAGGGTCTTTTCAAATGAGTCAGTTCTTCCCATCAGGTGGCCAAAGTATTGGAGTTTCAGCTTCAGCATCAGTCATTCCAATGAATATTCAGGACTGATTTCCTTTAGGATGGACTGGTTGGAACTCCTTGCAGCCCCAGGGATTCTCTCAAGGGCTTGTCTGAATTTGGAAGCTTCAGTGCTGGTGCTCCACTCAACTCAGTCTTTAGAGTCTCAAAGGCTCACTGGTGGTCCTTATTTCATTGAAGGGGTTCCCTTTCTCCTCCCTTTAGAGCCTCATATAGGGGTTTTCCTATAAGGCCATAATTTGGAATCCAGATATGACAGAACCCAGACATCCCAAGAAAGCCTCAAAGCCGCCCCCTTGTGGTTTCAGATGGTAATGCACTAATTGCTGTTTTCCCATCTGTGACCAGGGCTCTTGCCCCTGGGGTCAAAACAAATCCTAAATATTGAACCTGTTGCCGTGAGATCTGAGTATTGGTTGGAGAGACTTTATATCCTCATTTTTTTGCCAGAACATTTAGGACCCTAACAGTGTTTTGATCTGAACTTTGTTTAGTCTCATTACTTGCCAGTCATCAACATATTGTAGCAGAGTTCCCTTCTCAAGGCTCAGTTCCCTTAGTCCCCTTGCTAATGCATTTCCAAAAAGATGGGAGCTGTTCTGAAAACCTTGGGGAAGCACTGTCCAGGTATATTGGTTAGCCCCTAGGTGTCAGGGTCCCTCCATTCAAAGGCAAAAAGGTATTGAGAGTCTGGATGTAGAGAATAGAGAAAAATGCATCTTTGAGGTCCAAAACAGAGAAAGTGGATGTTCCCTGGCACTTGGATGAGGAGGGGGTATGGGTTTGTTACCAGTGGGTGAATAGGGATGACTGCCTCACTCACTGCTTGTCAGTGTTACACAAATTTATACTCCCTGCTAGGCTTCTGAGTGGGGAGGATGGGGGTGTTGCAAGGGAACTGGCAGGGCGTAATGGGTCTATGTTTTAGGGATTTGCTGAGCAGCAGTTTGAGTCCCCTCAGGGCCTCAGGCTTTAAGGGATATTGTCTCTTCCAGGGGTATTTCTCCTTAGGCCTTAGTCCTATTTTTATTGAGGGAACACATTTAGCCCTTCCTGGCACGGAGGTATCCCAAACTGCAGAATCTACCTGTTCTCTGATTTCTTGGAGGATGTTGTGGGGGATATTTTGATGCCCAGTGGGTGGGTCATCTGGGGCTACTAACAGATGCATTCTCTGTTCAGATTCTTTACCTCTTTGGACTTCACCTGTCTAGATCCTTATTTACCAGATCTCTCCCGAGGAGGGGCACAGGGCATTCTGGCATATGTAAAAAGAAGTGAGTAATAATAATGGACCCGATTCTGCAGACAAGTGGAGACATAAATCCCCTTATCTTTGGCTGTCTCTCAACTCTTGTCAGTACAGTTATGGTTGGAAAGGGAGGCGGCCAGCAAAGTCAAAACAGGGGAGGTAGCTCCAGTGTCTACAAGAAATTCAGTTCTCCTACCTGCCGCATCAAAGGTGATCCAAGGCTCCACTGGAGTAATGAGGATGGACTGTGTGGGATCTGGAGCTGGGAAGGCATGTAGGCCCATCAATCGGTGTGTGGGGATCTCTCATCTGGGAGATTCACAAGGAACTGGGGCTGGCTGGAGTTGCCCCTCTGGTGTCCCACAGGAGGGCACTCAGGACATTCCTCTCTCCAATGCCCCCTTTTACAACCAAAGGTATATTGGTTTGGGCCCAGGGAGGTTCTGGGTGATCTGTCCAGCCTTCTTGGCTGTCCAGGGTCCCGTCAAGGTGGTGGGCGAATCAGAGCAACAAAAGCTGTATTTTCTTTATTAACCTCTTATCCTCATTGGCCTCTTCCAGTAAGTCTCAGTTGTTAGAGACCTTGATGGGCTCTTCTACCAAGGTTGATGATGGGTTTTGGGGCGCAGCCTCAAGCTTCTGTAATTTCCTCCAGCCTTTAGGAGTAGCCTGAGTGATAAAATGCATGGCCGATATTGTCCTCCCTTCTGTGGACTCAGTCTATATTGGTGTGCTTCCTGAATGCCTCTGTCACCCGACTCAGGAAGACTGCCAGGTTTTCATCTATTTCCTGTGTAACCTCTTGGACCTTATCATAATTTACAGGCTTCACCACATACCTTCTTCATTTCTTCTGATAGACAAGTAATACAAAGTCTCATCCTAACCTGGCCTACACAATCTTCAAAGTCCCCAGGTGGGTCATGTTCTGGGATTGCATCCCCACCCACCTGATAAATTTGGTAGTGCAGATTGATGGCCAGTAGGTCATTTGCGAGTTCCCTGGCATTTCTCAGTATACACTCCTTTTCATCCGGGGTGCAAGAGTGAGCCAGAATAACCATGATGTCCTGCCAGGTGAGACAGAACATCAACGCCAGCCTGACAAATTTATCCCTAAACTTGCCAGGGTTCTCTGAGAACGTGGCAAACCTCTCTTTATAGATTAACCCAATTAGTTTAGGATCTCTCTTTGGGATGTTCCAGGGGCCCCTTGAAGCACCCTAAAGTTAACTGGAAGTCAAGAGAATTTCCATAGAATTTGATATTTGAGAAGTCTGTCAAAAGTCTCAAATAGTTTTAAAATACTTGATCAGACAGAATCATGGGTCACTGTCATTATTTCTTAACCTAAAGTGGAAAAAATATTTAAGAAACTCACACAATCTGATATCAAAAGGAGCATTCCAGGAAAACTTTGTTTTCTTATGAGAGAGAAAAACCAAATCCTGTCCTGTATCAGCCTACTCTTAATAAAAATCCATTTACCTAATTAAATTTAATCCAACTTAGAAGACCCTCGCCACATATAAAATTCTTTTCTCAATGTTCCCTTTCTGAAAACCTTCTGTAACTTTCTGAAGCCGTACTTTGTTCCTTACTCTTTCCATTCAGAAATAACCAGCTGGAGGATGAAATCAACCTTTTCCCTTTCAACAAAATATATTTCCATTCCTCACATCTTCCTTTCTGAAAACACACGTCCTGCTTTCCTTAAGCAACCATGAACTGTCTTCTACATTAGCATTCTATAGATTGGTTAAAAAAAAAAAAAACACATCTCAAGGTGGCACCAAATATCTTTAGTTTCTCTCACACAAGAAAATAAAAGTAGGTAAATTTAGACCTATTTAGCAATTAATGTTCTCAATTATTTTATCTTATTTGAAATGACCTGGATATTAAATGAATTCCTATTATTCAACTTAGTTTAGCTTCAATTTACCAACATTTGGAGAGATTATTTTAGATGAATGTTTCCAAAACATAATTTTTTTATAGCATTTACCATAAAGTTCTTATTCCAGTTACATTTACTTAAAAATTTTATTCATGTCAGGTTGTCTTTCCTATCAACAGATATCACAACAAAGACAATAGGCACTGATTGACTTCCAGTAAACCTAAGTACAGTAAAAGTAGTATACTTAATGCTGATAACTCTAAAGAGGGGTCTGTATTAATTAAACCCACAAGATTAAGCTAGTTCTAATACCAGATAGTAATTAAATATTGAATATTACCCAGATCACATGAACCCAAAATGTATTCTGGTGAAAGTGAAAGTCGCTCAGTCATGTCCAACTCTTTGTGACCTCATTGACTATACAGTCCATGTAATTCCCTAGGCTAGAATACTGGAGTGGGTAGCCTTTCCCTTCTCTAGGGGATCTTCCCAACCCAGGGATCGAACCCAGGTCTCCCGCATCGCAGGTGGATTCTTTACCAGCTGAGTCACAAGTGAAGCCCATATTATGGTAAGCCTCTTCTATATTTTTGAGAATACATATGAGGCTCTATTTCCTTTTTTTTTTTGGCCCGTCCTGTAGTGTGTAGGATCTTAGTTCCCCAAGCAGGGATAGAAGCTTGGCCCCCTTGCATTGAAAGCATGGAGTCTTTTTTTAAAATTTATTTTTAGAAATTCATTATTTCTTTGGTATTTTTGGCTGCACTGGGTCTTGGCTGCTGCTCGCCAGCTTTCTCTCGTTGCAGTGAGTGGGGCTACTCTCTAGTTGCAGTGCATGCATGGGCTTTGCATTGTGGTGGCTTCTCTTGCTGTGCAGCACAGTCTCTAGGGCATGCAGACTTCAGTAGTTGTGGTTCACGGGCTCAGGAGTTGTGGCACAGGGGCCTAGTTGCCTCATGGTGTGTGGAATCTTCCCAGACCAGGGATTGAACCCATGTCCCCTGTACTAGCAGGTGAATTCCTAACCACTGAACTAAGAAGGAAGTCTAAGCATGGAGTCTTAACCACGGGACTCCCAGGGAAGGAAGTTCCTCAATTTCCTTTAAGCCAATTAAGTACAGCTCATTTACAAGTTAATTTTTACATAAAGACAGAATCAGAGATCTCTTTGTCTTCCCATTTGAATTTAAAAGGGCCCCCTTCTTCTCCCACCAGTCTGGGGGACTACAGATGAACCATGTAGTTCCTGAGAGCCCAGGCAGAATAGTTACATTGCAAAGGCAGAGGAGGGGAAAATGCAAGCTCCTGTCTTTTCTTTTTGTCCTTTGGGAGAATGGCATTGAAACATGTATAATATCATGTAAGAAACGAATCGCCAGTCTAGGTTCGATGCAGGATACAGGATGCTTGGGGCTGGTGCACTGGGATGACCCAGAGAGATGGTATGGGGAGGGAGGTGGGAGGGAGGTTCAGGATTGGGAACTCGTGTACACCCGTGGCGGATTCATGTTGATGTATGGCAAAACCAATACAGTATTGTAAAGTAAAATAAAGTAAAAAAAAAAAAAAAAAGGCAAAAAAAAAAAAAAGAAAGAAAGAAAAAAATCCTACTAAGTAACCCAAGGCTGGAGTCTTGGGCAATGTGGGCTGTTTGTGTTTCAAGGGTTAAGTGCTCCACTGTGCCCACAATGTTGGCAGAGACTTACAGGAGCAGTTGGACAGACAAAACTATATCACAAACAAAGATACCAGTCACAAAACAAAGACACAAATAAGAAATTTTTGGATAAAGGGGATGGGAGGGCAGGGGTGAGGATCAAAGGAGAGGTACAGAAAGGAGGGATAGAAAAGATGAAAAAGAGACAGAAAGAGAAAGAGAGATTGCAGTTTCAACTCATCTGCTGTAGACGTCTATTCAGGCACCAGCCCGCACGCTTCCAGATAAGGGCCAGTGAAGGAGGGAGCATCCTGTCCACAGCCCACTGGGATGATCAACCTGAAAACCAGCCTGTTGTATGTTATCTGAGGGACTGCAGTGCACAGGTGAAAGTCTTATCCAGCATACACCAAAATATAGAAATCTGCCACTTCAGCCTGTTCCTAATGGGACTTCTCATGGTGGCAGGAAATTAAAGGTGAGAATATTGGGACAGTTGTACTTTCAGCCACTATAGAATGTGAGGTTTGAACCTCTATCACTCTCATAAATCTCTTATGAGGGAGAGCCCATTGGACCAAGGTTTGTACTGTGTGCTGTGCTTAGTTGCATCTGACTCTTTGAGACCCCATGGATTGTAACCTGCTAGGCTTCTCTGTCCATGGGGATTCTCCAGGCAAGAATACTGGAGTGGGTTGCCATGCCCTTCTCTAGGGGAATCTTCCCAGCCAAGGATTTGAACCCAGGTCTCCTGCATTGTAGGTGGATTCTTTACCATCTGAGCCACCAGAGAAGCCTAAGAATACTAGAGTGGGTAGCCTATCCCTTCTCCAGGGAACTTCCCAACTCAGGAATTGAACCAGGGTCTCCTCCATTGCAGGCGGATTCTTTACCAGCTGAGCTATCAAGGAGGCGTTAAGGTTTGCACAGTGTGAGGCGAGCCTCTCCCACCTCTGCTTGTCACCTGTTAAGGTGAGCCACTGCAGGCCAGAGGGAGCAGATCTCACAAGCTGAGAGGAGTGATGCTGTAGCTGTCTGATGTCCACTGTCTCAGAAGGAGAGGACAGAAGTAAGAGAGGACAGAGAGAGAGATAGACAGAGATTTCAAGAGAGGGAAAAAGACAAAGGGGAAAAGGAAAATGGTGAGGGAAAAAGTACAAAGGGGAGAGAGGAAAGCGCTGGCTGAATGAGGGTCCTGAGGCCCCCAGGGGCTAGGAAGGCAGACTTACCAAGTGTGGTGATGCTGAAAGAAGAGGTTCAGGTGGCCACGTGTCACCCACGGAGAGCTGTGTTAGGTGGTCCTAGAGGTGCTCGTATCCTCTCCCCAGAAGGGGACAATTGCCCTACATTGGGCATCAAAAAGTATGTTACTGATCAGGGTTCTTGGCCTCCTTAATCAATAGAAATTGACCAGAGGGCAGACAAGAAATTCAGGCAAGGCTTTACTGGAGCCTCTGCTGTAGCAGCAGGGAGCTTGCTCTGTGCAGTAACAACACAGGGTTGGCCCTGACTCCCTAAGGGAGGGGACTAAACAAACGAATAAATGCTGGAAGGCATAGATTTGGAGATGACATAGCAGGAATCAGTTCTGTCAATATATGTACTGTATGTGTGTATGTATGTTTGTGTGTGTGTGTGTGTGTGTGTGTGTGTGTGTGTGTGTATACTGAAGAAGAAATTGAGAGGTTTAAAAAACTGTATAAGTAGATAATTTCGTTTCTTTTCATAGAATTTTGAACCAACATCTCTTCTCATACTTTAACTTTTAGGTAGTTCTTATCTATTTTTTTTTTTTACCCTCTTATCAGTCAGTTCTAATGATTTTTTTAAAAGCATCAAAAATTGTGGGTAATCAGACTATAAAGACTGCATATTTCTCTGACTGCTCTTGTTGACTGTTGTTGGTAAAATTCTTAATGTAAACCAAGCAAGTAATATTTGGAAGTAGGGAAGGAATGACAAAGGAAACAGACTTTTCACTGAAACAGGAGTAGGGAGGGTGGAAAAGTCAAGAAATGAGTCTCAGAAGTGAATGGTTTTAGCAGCATATAATAAAAATCATTCCAGTAAGTTTACAGCAAAGCAGTTCCAATGAAAACTATTTTTAAAATAGTTTCTGTACTGAAAAATCTTCTAGCGAAATTTTCATTTTCCAGACATTCATTTCAACACTTTTCAGGAAAGGGACAAACTGTGATGAAACTAAAACCACAGAGCTACTCAGAGTGTGTTAGTTCATAAAATTTGTTTTTACCTTTGGGATCTTATTAATAAAAGAGCTACTTCCCATTTCACCCAAGCTAAATTAGATATTTTATTTCCTAGTTTCCTCTATGCATGTAGGTAAAACACAAGCTCTCAATCCGACATAAAGATCCCAACCCACAAACTTGCTATTTGTCAACAATTTTATAGTATACAATTCCAAAATAGTCAATAAGAAAGATTTGGCCAAGAAAACTGATGCCACGAGGCAAAAAATTTAGTAAAAGGATGTTTAACAACGTTTCCTACATCTTACATGAGGAAGTGGTTAATATAGAGATGGCCAACACCCAAGCAGGCTTGAAAGTCCCTGGGACCTTTAAGAGTAGGATTTCTTTCCTACTCCCCCTTCTTCCCCTCCCCTGGTTCCTGGCAAAAGTGAAAAAAAAAAAAAAAGGTCAGGGCTCATTCTAGACGAAATCTTCCCTAAGAGTTGCCTTGCCAGATTTCATGCATTTTCCACTTCTTCGCCTCCCCACCACAAACACCCAGCTGCATGAATCAGGCAAGAAAACATAATCTTTAGCTCTTTTCTTTTATTCATTTATAAACCTATACAGCATATTAAAAAGCAGAGACATCACTTTTTCAACAAAGGTCCATATCGTCAAAGTTATGGTTTTTCCAGTAGTCATTTATGGATGTGAGAGTTGGACCATAAAGAAGGCTGAATGCTGAAGAATTGGTGCTTTCAAATTGTGGTGCTGGAGAAGAATTTTGAGAGTCCCTTGGTCGGCAAGGAGATCAAACCAGTCAATCCTAAAGGTTATCATCCCTGAATATTCTTTGGAAGGACTGATGCTAAATCTGAAGCTCCAATGCTTTGGCCACCTGATGTGAAGAGCCAACTTGTTGGAAAAGACCCTGGTGCTGGGAAAGACTGAAGGCAAAAGGAGAAGGGGGAGATAGAGGATGAGAGGTTAGATAGCATCACCAACTCAGTGATCATAAATCTGAGCAAACTCTGGAAGATAGTGAAGAACAGGGGAACCTGGCGTGCTGCAGTCCATGGGGTCCCAAGAGTTGGACACAACTTCGCGACTGAACAACAACAGGAATGGCATCTAATCAACAACAGTTTATCCTAAGAGAGAAATCCAGGATTTGTAGGGTTTGTAGTTTATACAACTTAGCTTGGATCTTTTCTTGGAAAAATAATACAAATTAGGAATACAAAATTGCTAGGAACCCTCCTGAGGTGTGTACGGGACTCATGCAAATGGAGGGCCCTAAAGTTTCCATTCCATTTGCTGTACTACAAGCCATTTGTCCAAAAGTATTAGGGATATTACTTCTTGGAAAGTGAGGGTATGAATTCACATATATTACATATTTTTCATATACTAATTGGCTTCAGAATGTATGCATGATGGCACATGATACAGAAAAAGAATAGGAAGACCATATTTTCTTGGCAGTGTTACACATCTGCCACAATTATGAAAAATCTCAATGGGAACAGGGAAACCCATAGGTACTCACTGATGAAAACCAATAAAAAATGAGCTACTGGAGTCAGATATGCAAAGAAGAAAATTTCTAATGCAAATTTACTGACTGATTATTAATCCAGAGATAACTAGGTAACCAGACATTCAGATGACCAGAAGTGCAAATTTGGTCAAACTCTTTTTAAAAACTTTCCTATGAGAAAGATAACTTAGAATCTTGAAATTTATATGTGGGCATGGTATTTTAATTTTAAATTAGTGTGGCTGCAAATTTTTCTTTTTCTCAAACTCTTTAGAAAACTCATGCTTATACTTCCTGTTGAGACAGTGTAAGTTCTTTTCAAACCTGTTGTATCACACTTCCCTGCTGGCAGAAGTAAACTCAGTTCCTACATCTCTTGTCCAGCTTTTTAACAATGACAATTCTGTCTTACAGTTATTTACCCTACTGCCTCCTAGTTGATAACCTTTGCTTGAAAAGGATACTACCAAGGTATAATTTTCATAATATTAAAACATAATTCATAGACAAATTGACAGTGAACCAGTATCAACTGTTGATTTAATTCTTTAATGAGGGAGCCAAAAGTTTAACAAGCTGATTCTTTTTGAAGTGAGTGAATATATAGTGAGTGACTATATAGTGAATGAATAAAAGGGAATGTTGAAATAAGATTGCTACCATGGATACAAAACCGGTTAAAGTCCTAAGGGCACTAAAGCCATAAGCTATGAGATCTTTTCTAATAAGCAGAAAAGAATATCATCACACTGGACCAGTTTTTGGTAAGTTCCTCTAACTTCACTGATTCATAAAATTTTTAAATCCTAATCAGTAGTAAATTGTATGTCAAACAAGTTACATTCCCCTAGAGAGTCACCTGAACCTTAGTCAGGCTTGTTGGACAATGTTCTAACACAGCATTAAAAGGTCATACAAATAACTTGCTTGTTTCGACATTTTGTCTAATTTTTCTTTTCAGCTTTTATTTATTTAATTGGAAGATAATTGCTTTACAATATTGTGATGGTTTTTGCCATACCTCAACATGAATCTGCCAGAGGTATACCCACTATGTTCAGGTCCCCTCCATCCTGAACCCCCCCTTCCACCTCCCTCTCCACTGTGAAGTAGGTGTCTAATTTTTCTTAGCCCTACTCCTAGGCAATATGATTGCTGCTATTTTCCAGTAATCTATAGCTAATTCATAAGACTTTCCCTTTGGCATCAGTGTGCTCCTTAAGAATTTTGGTCCTGAGTTTGAAGCCTTGTAGGTTTTCTTCTTTGGGTTTCAGGATTGTAAAAAATGTTATTTCACAATTTGTCCTTCCCATCTTTTTTTGGTCAAAAGTATCCTGCCAAGTTAGTCATATTGAACAATGGCTCTCAGTGACAGAACAAGAAGGAAAATCTTAGGCTGTATTGTACATTGAATTATATCCCCTCAGAACTCATATGTTGAAGTGGTCAGTCAGTCAGTTCAACTACTCAGCTGTGTCCAACTCTTTGCGACCCCATGAATCGCAGAACGCCAGGCCTTCCTGTCCATCACCAACTCCCGGAGTTTACCCAAACTCTTGTCCATAGAGTCGGTGATGCCATCCAGCCATCTCATCCTCTGTCGTCCCCTTCTCCTCCTGTCCCCAATCCCTCCCAGCGTCAGAGTCTTTTCCAGTGAGTCAACTCTTCGCATGAGGTGGCCAAAGTACTGGAGTTTCAGCTTCAGCATCAGTCCTTCCAATGAACACCCAGGACTGATCTCCTTTAGGATGGACTGGTTGGATCTCCTTGAAGTCCAAGGGACTCTCAAGAGTCTTCTCCAACATCACAGTTCAAAAGCATCAATTCTTCGGCACTCAGCTTTCTTCACAGTCCAACTCTCACATCCGTACATGACCAGTGGAAAACCCATAGCCTTGACTAGACAGACCTTTGTTGGCAAAATAATGTCTCTGCTTTTCAATATACCATCTAGGTTGGTCATAACTTTCCTTCCAAGGACAAAGCGTCTTTTAATTTCATGGCTGCAGTCAACATCTGCAGTGATTTTGGAGCCCAGAAAAATAAAGTCAGCCACTGTTTCCACTGTTTCCCCATCTATTTCCCATGAAGTGGTGGGACCAGATGCCATGATCTTTGTTTTCTGAATGCTGAGCTTTAAGCCAACTTTTTCACTCTCCTCTTTCACTTTCATCAAGAGGCTTTTTAGTTCCTCTTCCTTTTCTGCCATAAGGGTGGTGTCATCTGCATATCTGAGGCTATTGACATTTCTCCCGGCAATCTTGATTCCAGCTTGTGCTTCTTCCAGCCCAGCGTTTCTCATGATGTACTCTGCATATAAGTTAAGTAAGCAGGGTGACAATATACAATTTTGACGTACTCCTTTTCCTATTTGGAACCAGTCTGTTGTTCCAGTTGAAGTGGTAACTCTCAGCATCTCAGAATGTGACCTTATTTGAAGATAGGGTTTTTATAGAGGTAATCCAGTTAAAGTGAGGTCATAAGAGTGGGCCCTTATCCAATATGATTCATGTCATAATAAGAAGGGGAAATTTGGACACAGACGTAAGACTAGGAAGAAACAGGGAGAAGACAGTCACCTACAAGCCAAGGAGAAAGGCCTGGAAAGATCCTTGCCTTACCAAGAACCAGCCCTACAGACCCCTTGATCTGAGACTTCCAGCCTCTAGAACTGTGAGCCAAGAAATTTCTGTTGTTTAAAACTCCCCATCTGTGGTTTTTTTTTTTTTTTTTTTTTTTACAGCAGCCCTAGCAAACTAATACAGGCTGTATGTGGAGGTTTTCTTTCGACAGCCATGTGGAATGATGATTTGGTTTTATTTAGACCTGTGATCAGAATGGGCTTCCCAGGTGGTGCCAGTGGTAGAGAACCTGCTTGCCAGTGAAGGAGACATAAGAAATGTGCGTTTGATCCTTGGGTTGGGAAGATCACCTAGAGGAAGGCATGGCAGCCCACTCCAGTATTCTTGCCTGGAGAATCCCATTGACAGGAGAGCTTGGTGGGTTATAGTCCATAGGGTCACAAAGAGTCAGACACGACTGAAGTGACTTAGCACGCAGCACACATGTGAGAGGTTTGGAGCACAGTTATCAATGGAGGAGTCACAGGATCTTTTCAACTGGCCGTCTGGGTTTAAAGAATTTCCCAAAGGACAAGAAACCTATTTTAGCACTGTCTTTTAGTTCTGAAGAATCAGGGCTGCAAAAGAAAAAACCAAAACCCCCCAAAAACCAAAACACCAAATAAGAATTGTATTTCAGCATCTGAAGTGCTGTTTCACTCCGTTTATAATGAAAAATATTTCAGTTAGCACATTAGCCATGCCAGTTTATATGTGCCATCCCTCTTCAAGATAACATCCTAACATCCTAACATCCTCAATATACACTAAGACCCAGAAATGTTACTGAGATCATTAGAGGCTTTTGTGAGACCAAGGAATAGGATGCAGTAATCTTGGTATAGTTCCATGTGCCTGCTTTCTGGGCCATATTATGGCTCAAAGACACAGAAGCAGACATAGAAAATAATCTTATGATTACCAAAGGGAAAAGGGGGTAGGGATAAATTAGGAGTTTGGGATTAAGATATACATGCTACTATATATAAAATAACCAACAAGGTACTACTGTATAGCACTGGCAACTTTATTCAATATCTTGTAATAACCTATAATAAAAAGGAATCTGAAATGGAATATTACTTGGCAGTAAAAAAACACAATGGACTAATGCCATTTATAGTAACATGGATGGACCTAGAGATTATCATACTAAGTGGAGTAAGCCAGACAGAGTAAGACAAACATCACATAATGACACTGATATGTGGAATGTAAAAAAATGTTACACAATGAACTTATTTAGAAACAGAAATAAACTCATAGATAGAGAAAACAAACTTATGGTTACCAAAGAAGGTGAGGGATAAATTAGGAGTTTGGGATTTACATATACACAGTACTATATATAAACTAGATAATCAATGAGCACCTATTGTATAACACAGGGAACTATACTCAATATCTTGCAATAATTTATAATGGAAGAGAATGTAAAAGAGAATATACATATTTGTATATACATATATCTGAATCACTTTGCTGTATACCTCATGTTAACACAAATTTGTAAATCAGTTGCACTGCAATAAAAATTTAAAAGAGAAAATAATCAGAAAAATAAGATATGTATAGATTTCAATCACTTTGTTGTACACCTGAAACCTTATAAATTAACTATACTTCAACAAAATTTTTTCTTTAAGACACAGCAGGATCCGAAGAAAGTATGGTGTTAACCAGTTGCGGCAGCTGCCAATCCACATTTAGGGTCTCTCTGGCAAGAAAATAATTGCTATGGATGCATGTTTTTCATTGATCTTGTGGGTAGTGAAGACAATGGCCTGTTTGAAACCAATCAGTTCAGTCGCTCAGTCATTTCTTACTCTTTGCAACTCCATGGACTGCAGCACGCCAAGCCTCCCTGTCCATCACCAACTCCTGGAGTTTACTCAAACTCACATCCATTGAGTCGGTGATGCCATCCAACCATCTCATCCTCTGTTGTCCCCTTCTCCTCCCACTTTCAATCTTTCCCAGCATCAGGGTCTTTTCCAATGAGTCAGCTCTTTGCATCAGGTGGCCAAAGTATTGGAGTTTCAGCTTCAACCTCAGTCCTTCCAGTGAATATTCAGGGCTGATTTCCTTTAAGATGGACTGGTTGGATCTCCTTGCAGACCAAGGGACTCTCAAGAGTCTTCTCCAACACCACAGTTCAAAAGCATCAATTCTTTGGTGCTCAGCTTTCTTTATAGTCCAACTCTCACATCCATACATGACTACTGGAAAAACCACAGCCTTGACTAGATGGACGTTTGTTGGCAAAGTAATCTCTCTGCTTTTTAATATGCTGTATAGGTTGGTCGTAACTTTTCTTCCAAGGAATAAGTGTCTTTTAATTTCATGGCTGAAGTCACCATTTGCAGTAATTTTGGAGCCCCAAAAATAAAGCCCGTCATTGTTTCAACTGTTTCTCCGTCTATTTGCCATGAAGTGATGGGGCCAGATGCCATGATCTTCGTTTTCTGAATGTTGAGCTTTAAGCCAACTTTTTCACTCTCCTCTTTCACTCTCATCAACAGGCTCTTTAGTTCTTCTTCACTTTCTGCCATAAGGGTGGTGTCATCTGCATATCTGAGGTTATTGATATTTCTCCCAGCAATCTTGATTCCAGTTTGTGCTTCATCCAGCCCAGCGTTTCTCATGATGTGCTCTGCATATAAGTTAAATAAGCAAGGTTACAATATACAGCCTTGACGTACCCCTTTTCCTATTTGGAACCAATCTGTTGTCCCATGTCCACTTCTAACTGTTGCTTCCTGACTTGCATACAGGTTTCTTAAGAGGCAGATCAGGTGGTCTGGTATTCCCATCTCTCTCAGAATTTTCCACAGTTTATTGTGATCCACACAGTCAAAGGCTTTGGCATAGTCAATAAAGCAGAAATAGATGTTTTTCTGGAACTCTCTTGCTTTTTCTGTGATCCAGCGGATGTTTGCAATTTGATCTCTGGTTCCTCTGCCATTTCTAAAACCAGCTTGAACATCTAGAAGTTCACGGTTCACGTCTTGCTGAAGCCTGGCTTGGAGAATTTTGAGCATTACTTTGCTAGCGTGTGAGATGAGTGCAATTGTGTGGTAGTTTGAGCATTCTTTGGCATTGCCTTTCATAGGGGTTGGAATGAAAACTGTCCTGTGGCCACTACTGAGTTTTCCAGATTGCTGGCATATTGAGTGCAGCACTTTCACAGCATCATCTTTTAGGATTTGAAATAGCTCTACTGGAATTATATCACTTCCACTAGCTTTGTTCGTAGTGATGCTTTCTAAGGCCCACTTGACTTCACATTCCAGGATGTCTGGCTCTAGGTGAGTGATCACACCATGGTGATTATCTGGGTCATGAAGATCTTTTTTGTACAGTTCTGTGTATTCTTGCTGGAGAAGGCAATGGCACCCCACTCCAGTATTCTTGCCTGGAAAATCCCATGGATGGAGGAACCTGGTAGGCTGAAGTCCATGGGGTCGCAAAGAGTCAGACATGACTGAGGGACTTCACTTTCACTTTTCACTTTCAGGCATTGGAGAAGGAAATGGCAACCCACTCCAGTGTTCTTGCCTGGAGAATCCCAGGGACGGGGGAGCCTGGTGGGCTGTCGTTCATGGGGTTGCACAGAGTTGGGCACGACTGAAGCAACTTAGCAGCAGCAGCAGTGTATTCTTGCCACCTCTTCTTAATATGTTCAGCTTGTGAAACCAATGAGTTTTCTTAAAGCTCTGTTAAGTTGAAAAGTGGTCTAGGCAGAATTCCAAGACTCCTTACCCGTACCTTGTAAGGAGTGGCTCCACCACAGTGCCCTGGTAACCTTGCATGTATCCACATAGACTGAGAGTCAATGCTTGTACCACATTTGGATGTAAGTCTTGACAGAATGCCTCTGATCATTCTGGAACATGAGAGCCTGGGAGGCTTGCGAGGAGCTGTTGTCAAGCCATTTCCCATTCACCTCCCTGTCTTCCCTGGGAGACACCAATCCAGGAAGCTGTCATATGATAGTTTCTTTTTTATGGAAATCTAGTTGACATATAATATGTAAATTTATCAAATCAATATGCTAATTTGATACATTTATATATTATAATCTGATTGTCACTGTAAGGATAATTAGCATTTCTAACATGTTAGTTTATTTCTTTTTAGTGCTTGGAATAGTTAAGTTCTAGTCTCTTAGCAAGTAGGATGATTATGATACAATATTGTGTATTATTCACTTGACTGTGCATTAGCTCTACAGGATATATTTACTACTCATACTACTCATTGCAAGTTTGTACCCTTAAACAAAATCTCTATTTCCCATGCTCACTCACTGGTAAGCACCATTTTACTCTGATTTTTTATAAGTTCAGCTTTTTGTAGATTCCACATATAACTGACACTATACAGTATTTGTCTTCCTTTTTCTGACTTATGGAGAACTTCAAAATTACAACTCACTGCTGAGCAACCATCGTCAGGAGAATGTTGGATCCCACCAAAACAAGACACCTCACATCCAAGTGCAAAGGAGAAGCCCCAGCAAGACAGTAGGAGAGGCGAAATCACATTTAGAATCAAACCCCATACCCACCAGAGATGCTTGGAGGGCTCAAACAAAACCTTGTGTGCACCAGGAGACCCCACAGAGACTGAGCCAGACCTGCCTTTGAGTGTTTGAGTGTCTCCTGTGGAGGTACGGGTCAGCAGTAGCCTGCCACATGGGCAGGGACTCTGGGTACAGCAGGCCTGGGTCACACAATATGTAGCATAAGCCCTCTTGGAGGAGGTCACCATTAACTCCACCATAGAGCCACTGAGCAGACAATTCATAAACAGCAGAACAATTATTCCAAATAAATTCTCACAGTTAAGAAAGCTCTAGGACCCACAACACAACAGTGACAAATAGATTCAAGGGATTAGATCTGATAGACATAGTGCCTGAAGAACTATGGACAGAAGTTCGTGACATTGTACAGGAGGCAGGGATCAGGACCATCCTCAAGAAAAAGAAATGCAAAGAGGCAAAATGGTTGTCTGAGGAGGCCTTACAAATAGCTGAGAAAAGAAGAGGAGCTAAAGACAAAGGAGAAAATGAAAGATATACCCATTTGAATGCAAAGTTCCAAAGAAGAGCACAGAGAGATAAGAGAGCCTTCCTTAGTGATTAATGCAAAGAAATAGAGGAAAACAATAGAATGGGAAAGACTAGAGATCTCCTCAAGAAAATTACAGATACCAAGGGCACATTTCAGGCAAAGATGGGCACAATAAAGGACAGAAATGGTATAGACCTAACAGAAGCAGAAGATATTAAGAAGAGGTGGCAAGAATACACAGAAGAACTATACAAAAAAGATATTTATGACCCAGATAATCATGATGCTGTGATCACTCACCTAGAGCCAGATATGCTGGAATGAGAAGTCAAGTGGGCCTGAGGAAGTGTTATTATGAACAAAGCTAGTGGAGGTGATGGAATTCCAGTTGAGCTATTTCAAATCCTAAAAGATGACGCTGTTAAAGTGCCACACTCAATATGCCAGCAAATCTGGAAAACTCAGCAGTGGCCACAGGACTGGAAAAGGTCAGTTTTCATTCCAATCCCTAAGAAAGACAATGTCAAAGAATGTTCAAACTACTGCACAATTGCCCTCATCTCACACACTAGTAAAGTAATGCTCAAAATTCTCCAAGCCAGGCTTCAATAGTATGTGAACCAAAAACCTCCAGATGTTCAAGCTGGATTTAGAAAAGGCAGAGGAACCAGAGATCAAATCGCCAACATCCATTGGATCATCGAAAAAGCAAGAGAGTTCCAGAAAAACATCTACTTCTGTTTTATTGACTACACCAAAAGCCTTTGACTATGTGGATCACAACAAACTATGGAAAATTCTGAAAGAGATGGGAATATCAGACCACCTTACCTGCCTCCTGAGAAATCTGTTTGCAGGTCAAGAAGCAACAGTTAGAACATGGACACGGAACAACGGACTAGTTCCAAATCGGGAAAGAAGTATGTCAAGGCTGTATATTGTCATCCTGCTTATTTAACTTATATGCAGAATACACCTACAGAAACACCAGGCTGGATGAAGCACAAACTGGAATTAAGATTGCAGGGAGAAATATCAATAACCTCAGATTTGCAGATGAAACCACCCTTATGGCAGAAAGTGAAGAAGAACTAAAGAGCCTCTTGATGAAAGTGAAAGAGGAGAGTGAAAAAGTTGGCTTAAAATTCAACAGTCAAAAAACTAAGATCATGGCATCTGGTCCCATCACTTCATGGCAAAAAGATGGGGAAACAATGGAAACAGTAAGAGACAATTTTGGGGGGCTCTGAAATCACTGCAGATGGTGAGTGCAGCCATGAAATTAAAAGACACTTGCTCCTTGGAAGATAAGTTATGACCAGCCTAGACAGCATATTAAAAAGCAGAGATGTTACTTCACCGACAAAGGTCCGTCTAGTCAAGGCTGTGGTTTTTCCAGTAGTCGTGTATGGATGTGAGAGTTGGACTATAAAGAAAGCTGAGCGCCGATGGACATCTAGGTTGTTTCCATGTGGGGAGGGAGGTGGGAGGGGGGGTCATGTTTGGGAACGCATGTAAGAATTAAAGATTTTAAAATTAAAAAAATAAAAATAAATAAATAAAAAAAAGAAAGCTGAGCGCCAAAGAATTGATGCTTTTGAACTGTGGTGTTGGAGAAGACTCTTGAGAGTCCCTTGGACTGCAAGGAGATCAACCAGTCAGTCCTCAAGGAAATCAGCTCTGAATATTCACTGGAAGGACTGATGTTGAAGTTGAAACTCCAATACTTTGGCCACCTGATGCGAAGAACCGACTCATTGGAAAAGACCCTGATGCTTGGAAAGATTGAAGGCAGGAGGAGAAGGGGACAACAGAGGATGAGATGTTTGGATGGCATCATCAGCTCGATGGACATGAGTTTGAGCAAGCTTCAGGTGTTGGTGATTCACAGGGAAGCCGGGGGTGCTGCAGTCCATGGGGTCGCAAAGAGTCAGACACGACTGAGTGATTGAACTGAACTGAACTGTCTGACTTATCTTACTTAGCATCATGTCCTCGAGTTGTGGAAACAATCTAAGTGCCCGTCAGTGAATGAATGGATAAAGAAGATGTGTGTTTGTGAGAGAGAGACTACTACTTAGCCATCAGAAAGAAGGACATCTTTCTATTTCCATAGTTTCTTATCATCTCCTGGCTTCTGCTGAGTAAGAAGCTTTCTGCCTTACCCCCTTAAGGCACAGCTGCAGGCAATGAACACATTCAGCTGCAGTGTAGAATGGGCTCATCAACAGCACAGTGTCCTGTTGTCCGAGTTGCAGTTAATTGGCCCCTTCTATTTCCAAGCTGCCCTGCTTCAGGCCCATGGGGAGCGCATACCTTTGGCTGCCCTTCCTCCTTTTGCTGCCTTTGTGATTAATAAAGTGTCTGAATCTAAAAGGGTTTGTTATTTCTTTATGAATAGAATCTATGATGTCTTGCTTTGCCTTGTACTTGACACACGTTTCACCTGCTACCCAGCCCAATACAAAGGCCAAGGTGTTGTGGGAAGAGAGGATGTGGGGAAAGTTTACCTGGGACAAGTCAGACTGTGACTTCCAGCACCTAGAATCCCAGCTCCCTCATTTTCTTTCCCAAATTTCACTTTAATATTTTCATATAGGTTGCATTTGACTAAAATGAGCAGCAAAGAGATGGGCACAATCATGGAAATACAATGAACTATTAAATACTGAAAACATTTTAACTTCACTAGTTATGAACATATGAAGATTAAAACAACATTAAGTTAGCAAAGTGCTGTTAAGAGTGTGGAGTGGGGCAAATACATATCACTTTTCTGGAAAGCAAATTGGCAATATGTAAAAAGTGCTTTTAAAATATCTATTCCTTTTGATCCAGTAACCTTGTTTCTAGGAATCTAACTTGAGGAAATAACCCGAAACGGGAATAAAGCTCTGTGAACAATATTTTTATTGTGATATTTTTAATAATAGAAAATGAATACACTAAATATTCATTAACTTGAGATCATTGAGAATATGGACACAAACATTTTATGGAATATTATGTAGGCATTTAAAATTATGCTAATATTTTTTAAATGTCTGTGAAAATACTTATATATGATGTGGTGAAAAACACCATAAATTACATATTGATATGAAAAAAATCAATGTAAAATTCATATAAGATTTGAAAAATGTTCAAGGAACTATGTTAAAAAATTAATTGATTGTGGATGGAAGGAATGTAGTGATTTTTATTTTATTATCTGTATTTTCCAAATCAAAATGGGCATTTATTGTAGGTATAACCTGCTTCACCAAATTCATTAAAAAAAATCACATCTTTTAAAAGTTGTCCAATTATTCTCTTGATGTTTCCTCTGTCCTTACAAGTAGGGAATCCAGTATCTTTCCCCATAGATCTCCTCACTCCAGCTCCCAGGCTTTGAAGAATGCTGAGGCTTACTCTAGTCAAAGGACATCAGTCCTGTGTGCAAAAGCCTAAGGTGAAATAATAACAATTTTGAAATCAGATATAGCTGGCTCAGTGGTAAAGAATCCGCCTGCAATGCAGGAGACTTACATGATATTCATGTTCGATCCCTAGGTCAGGAAGCTCCCCTGGAGAAGGAAATGGTAACCCACTCCAGTATTCTTGCCTGGAGAATCCCATGGACAGAAGAGCCTAGTGGGCTACAGTTCATGGGGCTGCAAAGAGTCGGACATGACTGAACATGCATGCACACACACACAGAGCAATAATTAGGATTACTATTTATTGAACTCTTAATGTGCCAAACACAATTTCAAGTTATTAAATCTTTCTAAAGACTCTGTGAAGAAAGACTTTATTATCCCCACTTTCCAGATGAGGAAAATGAAACACAGGGGATAACTTGCCCAAGGTTACCTACTAAGTGGCTGAGGTAGGCTTTGAATCCTGGCAGGACAACTCTGAGCTTGCTCGAAACCACTGTTTAGGATTCATCCAGCAAAAACTGGAAAATGGGATCAGTTCCCTGCTGCTCTTGTTTCCAAAGTCTCCCGGAGTAGCTTTTGAAGTTGAGTCCTGCCTAGTCCTATGGATATTCAGCCTCTCTGCATGGATGCTCATTTGTAGGGGTCCTCATACAAGCCTCAGTGATGTCCCTCCCGTGGGCTCAAACATTATGGCTCTGTGGTTCCCATTCACACGTGAGCATCTCTCCTCAACAGAACACCACGCCAGTGAGCCTCAGCCTCATCAACTACCCTTATGCTGGGTCTGGGTTCATCCCAACTTCTCCTTCCTTCCTATTGAGTTCCTTTTGGGGATTGTTGATGTTCTTTCCCACAAGCAATTCTTAATCGGAGTCATCCAGGTCTACACCCATCTCAGGGAGCCAAAGCTGAACTTGATCCACACACCAAGGATTATTCAGGAGGTTCTAACTTTGACAAACCACAAAAAGATCCCTCACACTCTTGCCTCAGGGTAAAAGGAAGCTTCTGTGATTTTCTGAATGCTGAATATTGGCAAAATGTTGGGAGGGTGCTGGTCTCAAGTAGTGGGTTAACAGGAGGCTTCTGACATTCTCTGCTACAAAATACAAGGTGGTCCTAGGCGACCTCCAACCCCCAGAACTGCGAGAAAATAAGTATCTGCTGTTCAAACCGCCAAGTCTGTGGTATTCTACTGTGATAGCCCCAGTAAACTGATGTCCAAAGGGAAAGGATGGATGAAGATACCACAAGCAGATGGCATTCTCTTCTGATGGGCAGTGTGGGTGGAAGTAGGAAGAGGGCACTGGAGCTGGGTAACCCAGGCCTGTGTTGCCTCAGAAGCTTCCTTTCCCCCAGGTTCCTACTTTCCTCTTCTGGGTCTCAGAAGTGGGAGGAGGCAATGCGAGGCCTGTGACACCTGCCTCAACCTGCGTTACACCACAGATGCCTTTCATTCACTGTGGTTTTATGATGTGTGTGTTTGTATGTGTTTATGTGTGCACACACACGTGCATCTATGCTTATCAACAGTACTGTCTTACCTTCACATTTGCCTCTCCAGATTTAGAGAACTCTAAATTTCTGGTGTATGTGGATCAATTAGCTATCTCTATTTCATACAATTGTTATCATTCTCTAGTAGATATAAATTGGAGAATTTTGTCCTGTTCAGTTTCTTAAGCTGAGATCTGAAAAGGAGATTGCACTGTTGAATCTTGCATGCATGCTCAGTCATATCTGACTCTTTGAGACCCTGTGGACTGTAGCCTGTCAGGCCCCTCTGTCCATGGGATTCTCCAGGCAAGAATACTGGAATGGGTTGCCATGCCCTCCTCCAAGGGATCTTCTCAACCCAGTGATTAAACCTGCATCTCCTGCATTACAAGTAGATGCTTTACTGCTGAGCCACTGGGGAAACCCACTGTTGAATCTTAGGTTTATTTTTAACATTAACAAAAAGCAGCTCTGTTGTTATTCAGAGTGGTAAGACCCTGAAGACGAGGGTGGACCAGCTCCAGGGTTCATCACTGATGAATAGGCACACCTGTCCCGATGTCTCTGAGGCTCTTGCAAAAGGAGGAAGGTTTGCAAGAAGAGGAGCCCAGTCAGCATATCCCTGCTCAGAGGCAGCTCTTATGTGAATCAGTATTCCACACACACAAGTGTCTCTTCTTGGCAGTTGGCATTGTAGTAGCCAGAATTCTTTCATGCAGTGGGTAGGAAAAGTCAGAAAATCTAGGAAAAGAGTGTATTTTCTCCCTTTGTAGTTCTGTGGGAGTATTGCTACTTAAGTAAAAGAGAAGAACTGAGCAAAGTAAACACAATTGTCTCTTAATAAAATAGCCTATTTTCATCCCATATTCCTCTTTGTTGGTTTGAAGTTTAAAGGATCCAATCTTACTTGCACTTTCTTTCCTTATTCCTGAGAAATGTACTAAGAGGGTAAATTTCCCCCTCTCTTATGATTCTTAGCAGGGTTGGAAAATAAGCAGAAAAGATCACTGAATTAAGTATTATGGTCATAATAGCGAAACAGTTTCTTCAGGTGTTGTTTAAGAAATAGAAAAAGCTCCTTCCAAACACAGTGTTGGAGCATTTGCCTTGGGCATCTACTGGGGATCAGGATAGGAGGAATCCAAGATGGCAGGAGGGACAGCAGGAGTTTGTGGCCCTTCATCCCAGTGCTCTGCTCTTATTATGCTTAAGCTACTCTATGTATGTCTGCTTATTTCTATCCAACTACCAGTTTGCCTCCAAAATTGTTATCTTTTCAGTACCTCATGTTACTTTTATTCAGTTTCTATTCTTTTGTAATTTCTCCTTACACATGGCCCATCTTAGCTACCAATTGTCCAATTATTTTGATATTTCCCAGTTAAATTCCTCAGAGTGGAGAATCATCCAGTAATGCAGGAAACATCCCTGGGTTGGGAAGATCCCCTGGAGGAGGGCATGGCAACTCACTTCAGTGTTCATGCCTGGAGAATCCCATGGACAGAAGAGCCTGGTGGGCTACCGTCCATAGTGTCGCAAAGAGTCGGACATGACTGAAGCAACTTAACACGTATGCACACAATCTTGTCTTAGCAGGTGAAATCCTAGGTTGCTGACCTGTCTATGGATTTGTAGCTTTTGGGTCAGATGAGTACTTGGCCTTCACTAAATATATGTGGCTAGCAGGACATCACAGGGCTTAACAATGAATGTTGAAGGTATGCTCCTTGAGTGGGAGCTGTGGGTGGAATCCATAGTACACTTGGCACATGGATACAAAGTCCCATGCCTCCTGGCACTCCACTAACTGGCTAACTCACTGTTTACCTACTGTCACCCAAATATTATATATCCTCTTTCCTTGGCTTTAATTAAGTGTCTTAGAAACTACAGAACCTCTTGAAAAGTTAAGAATGAGTAAAAGCTGTTGTTGGTTTATCTGCTAGGCCAGTGAATGTTCCTGTTGCTCTGGATGTGACTTTGCTGAAGAGGAGGCTTACTGGACAATCATGCAACATTCTTAAACTCTGGTGTGGACAACAGTGTGTCTCTTTCCAGGTCCACAGACCTGTCAGGATTCCACCTCTGTTCCTAGAAGAAGGTATAGGGTGTGTTTTTCCCACAAGTAAAATTTGTAAACATCCCTTTGTGCTGTGAGTTTGTGATTAAAAATATATAGTAAAATGTTGGACCAGGTATCAGTAGAGTTTAGCAATTATAGAGACAGTAATTCAGGTGTTTTGTTTTTTTTTTAAGTAAGCAATCTGCTAATTTTAGCTCTCGAATGGAATTTTCAACAAAATAATTATTGAGTGCCTATTATGGGCCAGGTACCATTCTGGGCACTGGGGATATAATAGTGAACTAAACAGACAACCTCTTGCTCTCATGAAGCTTACATACTAGTGGTGTAAACAAAAATGAATAGTGCCAGGTGGTGATAAGTGCTGTGGCAAATCATCTCCAAAGACAGTCATGGCCATCATCAACTCTTTCCCTCCTGTACATGCATCCTGTTCTTCCCACCAAGTGGTGGAGTCTGTTTTTCTCTCTCCTTCTATCCAAGGAGAGATAGAAGGCCTTATTTCTTTTCCTCACCAAGGGTGTGTTGCAGAAGTGTTGCCAGATTCATTCTGCATCTAGCTTTTCAAAAACATGGCAACTTCCACTTCATTTAAGGGAAAACCAGCCATCATGTAAGAAATCCAATTATCCTGAGATCATCTCTCCGTGAGGAATCTCAAGCTGGCCATGTGCAGAGCCCATCATGGAGAAGAATTGAAAAACTTAGGTAACAGCATGATGTGAGGTTCTGTACCTAAGAGGCCAGTTCCCAGCCATTAAATTCATCCCAGCTGAGGCTCCAGAATGCCTGAATTTCCATCCCACAAAATTGTGAGTAAATAAAATGGTAGTTGTTTTAAGCCACTAAGTTGTGAGGTGATTTGTTTTCTTTTATTTTTTGGCCGTATCACATGGCACACAGAATCTTACTTCCTCCACCAGGGATCAAACCCGTGCCCCATGCAGTGGAAGCACAAAGTCCTAACCACGGGACCATCAGGGAAGTCCATGTGGGGTGGTTTGTTACACAATAATAAATAACTGGGACAAGTAAATCAGAGCAAAGACACACACACACACACACACACACACACACACAGAGTATTTTTCTTGGAGAGGGTGGCTAGGGAGGAGATGTTTGAGCAGAAACCTGAGGGCAGTGAGGGACCAGACCATTTGGCAATCTGGAACAAGTGCATCCCCGGCAGAGGAAATCTCAGATGCTGGCACTAAAAGGCAGGAAATGTCTGGCATGTTCTAAGAACATCACAAAGACCAGTGCGATACAGCCAGAGAGCCAGGGGATTGAACAGAATTTTTCTGCAAGAGGAGAGGCACCACCAGATCAGAACTCTGAGTTTGACACAATCTGATTTACGTGTGAAAAAGATTACCCCAGAGTGGAGAACAGAATGCAGGGAAGGCAAGGATGGAATCAAGGCAACCAGTTAAAAGGTTATTCTATGTTCTCCTCTAAGGAGTTTTATATTTTCTGGTCTGACGTTTAGATATTTGATCCATTTTGAGTTTATTTTTGTGTATGGTGTTAGAAAGTGTTCTAGTTTCATTCTTTTACAAGTGGTTGACCAGTTTTCCCAGCACCACTTGTTAAAGAGATTGTCTTTTCTCCATTGTATATTCTTGCCTCCTTTGTCAAAGATAAGGTGTTCATAGGTGTGTGGATTTATCTCTGGGCTTTCCATTTTGTTCCATTGATCTATATTTCTGTCTTTGTGCCAGTACCATACTGTCTTGATGACTGTGGCTTTGTAGTAGAGCCTGAAGTCAGGCAAGTTGATTCCTCCAGTTCCATTCTTCTTTCTCAAGATTGCTTTGGCTATTCGAGGTTTTTTGTATTTCCATACAAATCTTGAAATTATTTGTTCTAGCTCTGTGAAAAATACCGCTGGTAGCTTGATAGGGATTGCATTGAATCTATAGATTAATTTGGGTAGTATACTCATTTTCACTGTATTGATTTTCTGATCCATGAACATGGTATATTTCTCCATCTATTAGTGTCCTCTTTGATTTCTTTCACCAGTGTTTTATAGTTTTCTATATATAGGTCTTTAGTTTCTTTAGGTAGATATATTCCAAAGTATTTTATTCTTTTTGTTGCAATGGTGAATGGAATTGTCTCTTTAATTTCTCTTTCTGTTTTCTCATTATTAGTGTATAGGAATGCAAGGGATTTCTGTGTGTCGATTTTATATCCTGCAACTATACTATATTCATTGATTAGCTCTAGTAATTTTCTGGTGGAGTCTTTAGGGTTTTCTATGTAGAGGATCATGTCATCTGCAAACAGTGAGAGTTTTACTTCTTCTTTTCCAATTTGGATTCCTTTTATTTCTTTTTCTGCTCTGATTGCTGTGGCCAAAACTTCCAAAACTATGTTGAATAGTAGCGGTGAAAGTGGGCACCCTTGTCTTGTTCCTGACTTTAGGGGAAATGCTTTCAATTTTTCACCATTGAGGATAATTTTGCTGTGGGTTTGTCATATTGAGATATGTTCCTTCTATGCCTGCTTTCTGGAGGTTTTTTTTTTTTAAATCATAAATGGATGTTGAATTTTGTCAAAGGCTTTCTCTGCATCTATTGGGATAATCATATGGCTTTTATTTTTCAATTTGTTAATGTGGTGTATTACATTGATTGATTTGTGGATATTGAAGAATCCTTGCATCCCTGGGATAAAGCCCACTTGGTCATTATGCATGATCTTTTTAATGTGCTGTTGGATTCTGATTGCTAGAATTTTGTTAAGGATTTTTGCATCTTTATTTGTAATTGTCAAAAACTCTAAACAAGCCAAATGTCCTTTAAAGTGCAAATAAATAAACAGTGGTATATCCATTCAACAAAATACTACCCACTCAAAAGGAGGAATATACTGTTGATATACATAACAACTTGGATTTTTATCATGTTTTAAGGGTATTATGCTTAACAAAAAAAATTAACCTCAGGAACTAACACAATAGTTTTAATTATACTCCAACAAAATGTTTTTTTTAAAAAGCTAATCTCAAAGATTTCTTTTATATAATACTCTTGAAATGAAATTTTAGTGATGAGAAAAGATTAGTGGTTTCCACAGGCTGAGGATAGGTTATGACTATAAAAGGGGAAGTTTCTTTGTGGTGATGAAATCATTCTGTGTCCTGATTGTGATAGTGGATACACAAATGTGTGCCATATACTTTGCCTCAAAATGATTGCATGCAAAATTGGCGAAATCCAAATAACGCCATAGTGTCATTGTACCAGAGTCAGCTTCTTGGTTTTGATTATATACTATGGTTATATTACATGCTATCTTTGGGGAAAGCTGGATTAACAGTACGTGAAACCTCTCTGTATTATTTTTACAACTTCTTGTGAATCCTAAATTATTCTAAAAATCAAGTGTTTAATAAGATATAACCAGTGAGTTAGGAGAAAAGTCCAGAGACCAAAGGAAGAACATCTTTCATGTAGAACAAAGGGACCATGGGATTTGGTTACATGGAGGTCACTAGGGACTTAGACAAGAGCATCTTTGACAGAGGAGGAACAAAAGCCTGACTGGAATATATTCAAGAGAGATTGGAGGGAGAGGAAGTGGGAAAAATAATTAAAGTGTGGGGAAAGTTAAGAGCCTTTTTGTAAAAATACTAATAAGCAAACAAAAAACTGAACTCAGTAATTTCCATTTCATAGGTTTTTTTTTTTCCTGTTATGTAATAAGTTGTAAGTCACCATTAAATTGTCAAAAAATATCTGATTATTTAACTTTCTAAATAGGCTCTGGTGTCAGAAAATATATATTTTCCTGTGCCTTGTTTTGAGGTTCTGTTTTTAAAAGCACAATTATGTCACTGTGAAGGCCTCTGAGGGATAAATTATATTACTTGTTAATAACCAGGATATCAGGGGACTGAGTATTAAGAGAGGGTGAAAAAATAATGCAGCAGATTAATTAATAATGTGACACATCTGAATGTTTTCAGCTCTCACACTGCAGTAATGATCCTATCTCCTTGACTACCAGCAGTTGTCCATGCTTGTCATCAGAAACAAGAATGAAGAGCCTTGCAGAAGCTTAAAGTGGAAATAGTATGTAGAAAATTGCCTTTCCTCTACAAAATGACAACCCCAAACCTCACTAAATTTCTTTCCTTCAATCACGATGATAAAATTTGTTACAAACAGGTACTCAATGTGTTAAAAACAAAGCCCTTACAAATAACAAAATTAAGAGATTTCTGTGGCCCTTTTAGAGGAAGAATTAACTGAGATCCCAACTATAGCATCTATGTTGGAAGAAAACAGTCAAAACAAAAACCCCATAAACAAAGAATCAGGTTCAACTCTCTCTATGACTCTATCTGATCAGGATCCTGAGACATCCTTAGCACATGTTTTTACAAGTGGACCAAACAAATGCCTGAAATTCTGTTTTTTATTTTCTTTTGCTTTTTTCCCAGTTTTATGGAGATGTAATTGCCACATAATATTGTGTAAGTTTAAGCTTTACAAAGTGTTGATTTGATACATCTATATATTGCAATGGCACCCCACTCCAGTACTCTTGCCTGGAAAATCCCATGGACAGAGGAGACTGGTAGGCTGCAGTCCATGGGGTTGCTAAAAGTCGGACATGACTGAGTGACTTCACTTTCACTTTTTACTTTCATGCATTGGAGAAGGAAATGGCAACCCACTCCAGTGTTCTTGCCTGGAGAATCCCAGGGATGGGGGAGCCTGGTGCGGGCTGCTGTCTATGGGGTTGCACGGAGTCAGACACGACTGAAGCGACTTAGCAGCAGCAGTAGCAGCATATATTGCAAAGTGAGGGATCACTGTAGGGCTTTCTAGATAGCTCAGCTGGTAAAGAATCTGCCTGCAATGCAGGAGACCCTGGTTTGATTCCTGTGTCGGGAAGATACACTGGAGAAGGGATAGGCTACCCACTCAAGTATTCCTGGGCTTCCCTTGTGGCTCAGCTCACTGTAGAGTTAGCTACCATCTGAAGTTTGGTTCTTTTTCTTTTTTTTAAATTGAAGTGTAGTTGATTTACAATGTTGTGTTAGATTCAGGTTTACAGCAATTCAGTAATTTATATACACAGCCTTCTCTGGTGGCTGAAATGGTAAAGAATCTGCCTGTAATGCAGGAGACCCGGGTTCAATCCCTGGGTTGGGAAGATCCCCTGGAGAAGGGAATGGCTACCCACTCTAGTATTCTGGCCTGGAGATTTATATTTTTTAATATATATATATATATATATATATATATATATATATGGCAGATTCATTCATACATTCATGTATTTAGCAATTATTTATTGACAGTGGGGATACAAGAATGGACAAAGTATGGTGTCTTCTGTTCTCACAGAGCTTACAATCTAGTGAAAGTGAAGTGAAATCGCTCAGTCGTGTCTGACTCTTTGCGACCCCATATGCTGTAGCCTACCAGGCTCCTCAGTCCATGGGATTTTCCAGGTCAGAATACTGGAGTGTGTTGCCATTTCCTTCTCCAGAAGGAAAAAGAATCTTACAGTCTAGAGGGGAAAATAAATAGACTTCAAGAGGATGTAGTAGTTGTTGCTATCATCATCATCCCTAACATTTATTGTGTACTGTCTATGTGCTAGGTGCTATCCTAAATGCTCATCCTGAATAATCTTGGTGAATTCATACAACAGTCCTGTGCCTTGTGAGGTAAGTGAGATTATTGTTCCTATTTCTAAGATGAGAAAAATAAAACCAAGAGAGTTTGGGTAACATAACCCAGGTCGTACAATTTGGACAACTCCGGGGCTATCTTACTCCAGTCAGGAGCACAATGAAACAGGGTTTGGAGCCTAGTGTGTGTGTTCAGTTGCTTCAGTCATGTCCAACTCTTTGCTATCCTATGGACTGTAGCCCATAAGGCTCCTCTGTTCATGGGATTCTCCAGGCAAGAATACTGGAGCAGGTTGCCGTGCCCTCCTCCAGTGGATCTTCCTGACCTGGGGAGAGAATCCACGTCTCTTATGTCTCCTGCATTGGCAGGCAGGTTCTTTACCACTAGCACCACCTGGGAAGCCCTCTGAAGCCTAGGGACTAAGATAAAGTTTTCTGGACAGGGGATGATCAGCAAGAGATGAAGTTAGAGAGAGAATCAGGGGTCAGATCATCACAGGCATGGCAACCCACTCCAATATTCTTGCCTGGAGAATTCCCCTGGACAGAGGAGCCTGGCGAGCTACAGTCCACGGGGTAGCAAAGAATCTGACACGACTGAGCGACTAAGCACAGCAAGCACACAAAGATTTAAGACTTTATCCTGAAAGCAGTGTAATAATATTTGTTTTAATTATAAATGTAAAATCTACTCCAAAATTTAGAGGCTTAAGCCAAGTACCTTTTAGTTGTGGACAATTCAGGTGGTTAAAAATTTGAGCAAGGATTACCAGGGGCAGCTGGACTCCTCTCTGTGTGATGTCAGCTGGGATGGCTCCACAAGGGCTGAAGGATCCTAGATGGCTTCATGCATGTGTCTGGGACCTCGCTGGAGGCTTTTGGCTGTGTGCCTCTGTTCTTTTCCACAGAGTTTGCAAAAGAGCAAAAATGGAGACTGCAAGGCCCTTTAAGGCCTAGACCTTGAACTGGCACAGCATCATTTCTATCACATTGTATTAGTCAAAGCAAGTTATGAAACCAGATAAGATTCATGGGTGAGAAATAAGCTCTGCCTCTTGATAGGAGGAGGTAAAATATCACATTGCAAAAGACACTCAGGATGGATAGGCTTTTTGTGGCGATCTTTGAAAGCAATCTACCACAGCACTGCAACGTTTTAAGAAGGGATGTGGTGTGCAAGAAGGAGAAGGAAGGCTGCTGCATTTAACCTGCGTGAAAAGTTAGGTTGGCCTGAAGTAAAGCATTGTTGTGAAGAACTGACTCATTTGAAAAGACCCTGATGCTGGGAAAGATTGAGGGCAGGAGAAGCGGACGACAGAGGATGAGATGGTTGGATGGCATCATCGACTCAGTGGACATGGGTTTGGGTGAACTGTGGGAGATGGTGATGGACAGGGAAGCCTGGCGTGCTGCGGTTCGTGGGGTTGCAAAGAGTCGGACACAACTGAGCGACTGAACTGAACTGAAACCTGGTTGATGACCAGAATTACCTTAGAGGAGCTTATTAAAAATACAGATTCCCAGAACTGATCACAGACATATGGACTCACATTCCCTAAGAGTGGATCCTGAAAATAGACATTTTCATGCTCTTTCTTTCCACAGATACTTGAATGAACACCTTCTCTTTGTGTGTTAGGCACCATTTGTGCTTTGGGGATAAGATGGTGATACTTTCCAGTGTAATCTTAACCTGCTTAGGTTGGGGAAAGATTTAGTAGAAAACAGTGCTTCAGCAAACCACTCCTGGTCCAGTCCCATTGCCATGTTGCTGTGGGGATCCAATTCTTGTCTTGAAACCAGTCATCCCATTCCAACTACAGAAAAATCTAAGCAGCTGACTAGTTGCCCTCTGTTCTCCTTCTCCCAATTTTCTCTTTTTATGTAAAAGACCAACAAATGACTTGATTTCCCTCCCTCACAAAAAAAAAAAAAAAAGATAGTGAATGAAATAGACAAAGGTCCTCTTTTTCCCTGGGGGCAGAGAGTGAGGAAAGAGAGACAAAAAACAAATGAGTGACTAAATAAACAAATGAGAATCCTTTTGGATTTTGTGTCAAATCCCCCAAAAGAGGGGATATATGTATACATATATAACTAATTTCCTTTGCTCTACAGCAGAAACTAATACAATATTGTAAAGCAACTATATTCCAATAAAAATTAAAAAAAATTCTCTCCAAAAGGAAACAAAATGAAATGCTGCAAAGTCACAATAAATAATTGAGAAAACAGGTGGATATAGAGAGAATGAACACATGTAAAAGTTGTTTATAATAGCATTGCTTGTAAGAGCAATAGCTATGTTAAAAGTAATTTTATTTTTTTGTTCTTTTAATATATTTTAAATTTTATGCTTTTTAACTTTTCTTGTTAAAAGCAATTTTAATGGGGTGCAATTTAGGGAAAATCAACTGCACCTATCTAAAGTGTACAATTCAATGAATTTTGACAGATGTCACATTCCCATCCATCTCCAATTCCCAAGCAACCACTAATCTGCTTGCTGTCACCATAGATTAGCTTGTAATAGTTAGAATTTCAGACAAATGGAATCATACAGTATATAATAGCAATAGATCTTTAAACAACTTATATGAGTAGCAAGAGTGGTACTTTGTGGTACATTTATTCAGCAAAATGCTATATATCCATGGGAAGGGGGAGTAAGCTTTTTATGTTCTAATTTGGAGTGATTCCCTAAAAATATTTTTAGGTGGAAAAGGCATGGTGCAGAATAGGACATAAAATGTGCTACTGATAGCTTACGGTGAACAGTGTCAGATTTGTGATCTCCGAAGAAGTAGATTTAACTTTGGGACCAGGCACCAGTCTTGATCACTCAAGAGCTTTGTATAGCAGAGTTTTATTAAAGTTTAAAAAGGGGCAGAGAAAGCTTCTGACATAGACATCAGAAGGGGGACAGAGAGTGCCCCCCCTGCTAGTGTTAGCAAGCTGTTTTATGTCTGTTAGAAAGCTATTAATCAGATAAGAGAGACACCTCAAGGCTGACGGAGTTTCACCAGGCCCCCTCCCACAATATGCATTTTTGAAATAGGATGGAACAAGGTGTGTCATCCCCCAGCCATAAAACAATTGATATGAATACTGGCTTGTTGAGCTATTATCAGCCCAAGATTTGAGAAAGGAAAAAAGTTAGTCTTAGGTGGAACCATTTTGAAGAAAGGCAAATTCCAAAGCAAATACAGTTTCATTAACATAGCTTAAGAAAAACATTTCCATGGAGAGTTTGTTTCCTTCTGCTGCTTAAGGGAGAGAGAAAAAAATGTCTGAACTTGCAGCCTATTTCCTCCATTTGGAGACCCCTGGCCTTCCTGCCTGTTACCCTCTCACTACCATTTGGATAAAAAGAGAATAAAGAAAAAGAGATCCAATTATTTGTTTGCATAGGCATAGACTATCTGAAAAAATCTGACAACATAGGCTGTCTCAGGAGAGGAAAGCATGGTATCTAGGAGACAACAGTGGGAAGACTTTCACCATAAACCCTCTTGTTCCATTTGAATTTTGTACCAACTGAGTTTATCACCTAGTCAAAGAACAACTAAAATTTAAAAATTTAAAGTCATAATAGAGTGAGGAATTTTCCCCAACCTTGGCAGATGACTTGGCAATGTCCAATAAAAAACTATAAGCTTCAGCTGTTCTATTTCAGGTGTGATTAAAATATAGTTAACTATATTTAATGATAGTTAAACACACAACTGAGTGACTAACACTCCATTATCAGCTAAACAGAAAACCTTGAGGAAAAAGAACTGTAAATAAAGAAGTTGAGGAATGGAACTAAATAGGTTGATCCTGAAATTCACATGGAAAGAAATAGCCAGAAAAATCTGAAAGAAAAAGGAACAATGATAGGGGAACTGAATGATCAAATAATAAAACATATTATAAAACCTTGAGAGTGGAACTAGCATTTGAATAGGTGGACAAATGAAATAGAAGAGAAAATTCAAAAATGAAAATTGATGTATAATAAAAGTGGTTTCTTGAAACAGTAGGAAAAAACATGAACTTTGGGGTAGTGAGTGGGGACAGGGGGCAGTGAGAATGGCTCAGTTTAGGTACAGGCAATAAGGAATTTGTTGTTACAGAGAATTTAAAACAATGACTGATTAAATCAGCATGATTTTGAGCATCATCAGGCATCATTGATTATAAACAATGTCAGTGATAAAATGATAAAATTCTTTCCTCACTTCAGCAACTGGGTGGACTGCTCCCATCTGCCCCTTCTTGGGAATATTGCTGAATGGATCTTTAATACATTTTGCTGGGACACCTGGATAGTGAAAAAGATGACTCAAATAGAGGATAAAGGCTTTATACAGCTGCTGTACATCAGGGAACACAACAAAATTAGGTAACGACCTGAGCCAAAGCAGAATTGGAGAACTTCCATGGTGGCTCAGATAGATGGTAAAGAATCCGCCTGCTATGCAGGAGACCTGGGTTTGATCCCTGGGTGGGATCAAGAAGGGAATGGCAACCCACTTAAGTATTCTTTCCTGGAGAATCCTATGGACAGAGGAGCTTGGCAAGCTATAGTCCATGGAGTCACAAAGACTGAATGACTGATAACAAGGAGAAGAGAAGGGCATGGGACTTTTGTCTTGTCCCAGGTTGAAGTTTTCTTTATGTGGAGTCAGACATGACTGAGCAACTTGAACAACAACAGCAACTGCTGCAAAGCTTTCTTGGATGGGTTGGTATCGGTTTGATTTTTCAGTTCTTTCTTGGGATGGATGATGCAAGAGAGCTATCTCATTTTGAGAGCTATCTCATTTTGAGAGCTCTGTGTGTGTGTGTGTGTGTGTGTGTGTGTGTGTGAGAGAGAGAGAGAGAGAGAGAGAGAGAGAGAGAGAGAGAGAGAGAGAGAAGAGAGAGAGAGAGAGACAGGGAGGGAGACAGAGGTTGGGTGGGGGAGAGAGAGAATAGTCAAACCTAATTATAAATGTTCTCTACTTAACAACTTCTGGGCCAATTTGGTCATTAAGCCCACCTCTGGAGCAATAAGTTTTCAGGGGAAATATGAGGTCGATTGATTGTTTTAAGCCAGGGATTTTTGAATTCCCAGCAACAGCAAAGGAATTAGCACAACGGGCCTGAACTTCTTCACCCATCAAGTTGAGCCACCTTCACCCAAATTACACAGGCCTAACAAAAAGAGGCAGATACTGCAACAAAATCGGGTTTCTTCAAGAAGCAGGATAAGGGATGGGTGGATGCTGGATAGGTAACCAATGATGTCACCATAAATGCTTATTCCAAAGTGAGGGGCATGTGTATTGTTACAAACTTTTAAAGCACCTTTACAGTTTTAAAACTAGACACACAGGCCTCAGAAGGTAAAACATCGTGTTTAAGAGCATGAGTTTCAGCTATTAAAAATAATGCATTCGAATCAGTTCTAATGAGGTGGATGAAACTGGAGCTTATTATAGAGTGAAGTAAGTCAGAAAGAAAAACGCTAATACAGTATATTAACGCATATATATTAGAAAGATTGGAGAAGGCGATGGCACCCCACTCCAGTACTCTTGCCTGGAAAATCCCATGGACAGAGGAGACTGGTAGGCTGCAGTCCATGGGGTCTCGAAGAGTCAGACTCGACTGAGCGAGTTCACTTTCACTTTTCACTTTCATGCATTGGAGAAGGAAATGGCAACCCACTCCAGTGTTCTTGCCTGGAGAATCTCAGGGATGGGGGAGCCTGGTGCGGGCTGCCGTCTATGGGGTCACACAGAGTCGGACACGACTGAAGCGACTTAGCAGATTAGAAAGATGGTAACAATGACCCTATATGTGAGACAGCAAAAGAGACACAGATGTAAAAAACAGACTTTTGGACTCTGTGGGGGAAGGCAAGGGTGGGATGATTTGAGAGAATAGCATTGAAACATGTATATTATCGTATGTGAAATGGATCGCCAGTCCAGGATTGATGCATGAAGGTGCTCAGGGCTGGAGCACTAGGATGACCCTGAGGGATGGGATGGGGTGGGAGGTGGGGGAGGGGTTCAGGATAGGGAACACATGTACACCTATGGCTGATTCATGTCAATGTAAGGCAAAAACCACTACAATATTGCAAAGTAATTAGCCTCCAATTAAAATAATTAATTGAAAAAAGGGCATGAGTTTGAATTTAGATGGCTGGAGTTTGAATTCCAGGAACCTTGTGACCACAAGCAAGTTAATTTCCTAAAGTTCACTTTCCTGCTGCTGCTGCTGCTGATAGGATGGTATGCTACAGATTTCATAGGATCATTGTGAGGACTAAATGAAACAATGTACACTAAAGCAGGGTACAAAATAAGTGCTCAAAATCACTAAGTCATTGACCAGGGGTTGACATTTTTTTGTGTGGTATTGAATTTGATCAATAATTGTTCTTGTGTTAGGAATGACAGTAGTTCTTTTTTTCTTTCTTTTTTAACTTGAAATGTAGTTGGTTTACAACATTGTGTTAGTTTCAGGTGTACAGCAAAGGGATTCAGTTATACTACATATATCGAGGTTTAGTCGCTTAGTCGTGTCCGACTCTTTGCAATCCCATGGACTGTAGCCCACCAGGCTCTTCTGTCCATAGGATTCTCCAGGCAAGAATATTGCCTGGGTTGCCATTTCTTTCTCCAGGGCCTCTTCCTGACCCGGGGATTGAACCCTGGTATCCTGCTTTAGGAGGCAGATTCTTTCACCACTGAGCCACCAGGAAAGCCCTCGTGTGTGTGTGTGTGTGTGTATTCTTATTCATATTTTTTTGCTTTATAGATTATTACAATATATTGAATATATTTCCCTGTGCTATACAGTAGGTCCTCGTTGGTTATCTATATTTAGGATAAGGAATGAGTGGATGCTGGATAGGTAACAAATGATGTCACCATAAATGTTTATTCCAAAGTGAGGGGCATGTGTATTGTTACAAACTTTTAAAGCACCTTTACAGTTTTAAAACTAAACACACAGGCCTTAGAAGGTAAAACATCGTGTTTAAGAGAATGAGTTTGAATTTAGACAGCTGGAGTGTATATATGTTAATCTCAACCTCCTAAATTATCCCTCCCCACATCCACCCTCCTTTCCCCTTTGGTAAAAATTTTGTTGTTTTTTTTTCTTGTGAGTCTATATCTATTTTGTAAATAAGTTCATTTGTATAATTTTTTAAGATTCCACATATAAGTGATATCATATGACTGTAGTCTTTCTCTGGCTTACTTCATTTAGTATGATAATCTCTGGGTTCATCCATGTTGCTGCAAACAGCATTATTTCATTCTTTTGATGGCTGAGTAATATTCACTGTATATATGTACCACACCTTCTTTATCCATTCCTCTGTTGATGGACCTTTAGGTTGCTTCCATTGACAGTATTTTTTGAGATGTTTCACAATGATTTCAGCTGCTAGCATATGTTTTCTCCTGATACCATCAACAGACTCTTGTGTCAAGAGCAAGTCTACCTGGTAATGTCTGGGCTGATCCACCTGGCCCCTCCACCTGAAAATATCAAATCGGCGATGGTATTTTCATGATAACGTTTACTAAAGATCCCCTTGTTTTCTCATCTTTCAGGACAATATCTACAGCCTGACTCACCACTCATCACCTTGGTGTGGCTCCAGTATCCTAACAGAGTGCCAAGGCTTCAGACAACACAAGTTTTATGTGATTTTAATAGATTTCCTTAGCTCAACCTAGCTAGAAGAGAAGTTGCCACACACCTAGGGATGTTTCATTGACCCCTTGCTTGAAGCTGAGTCCAGTTTCTCTCCTTTACTTCTTACTAGAGCAATGCAGACAAAAAAATGTTGCCTGCCATTCCAGTAAACAACTAATGTTGCCTACAGTCAGCCTCTATAGCTGTCTCTCTTCCTCAGCCCCAGTGGTGTCCCTGAGGGGACTTAGGATGGAGAAAAACAGGATACTGGCCCTAGATAGTTAAGATGCATAATCAAGGAATGATTTCAATGACCCCAGACTCTTGCATAGTCTCATAAAAAGAAAAACACTAAAATCATTAATTGGAAATGTCTGCTTTAGCAGTAATCTTTTGATGTTCAACTACATTTTTTTTCCCCAGCAAAACCTCCTGTATATCCTGGCTCCTCCCTGACCTCTTTGGAGCAGTCCCTCAGAACTGAGTGGCTTTCCTCCAGCTTTAGTCCTCAATGCATGCTCAGTCAACGTCCAACTCTTTGTGACCCTATGAACTGGAGCCTGCCAGGAGGTCCCTAAATAACACGTAATTTGCACTTTCAGGTCATGCATTTTTCTTCAATCGACAGTACAGTACAGCGGAATGCAGTGAAAAATGGAAAAACGGAAGTCTCCCCTTAAACCATCAGCTACTCCCATTTTTTGAAAGGTGATCAACATTTTCTCAACTTTATGTAAATTGTTAGACAAATTCAGCTCAAAGATGGATCCCCAGAAGGCCTTCCTTTACTACAGATCGCCATTTGAGCTGCTTTCTATCAAAGCAAATTCTGAAGCCACTAGTAACTGAAATCTGACTCCCTCCTTTCATATCTCTTAGATTAGACTGCAATCTATTCCTTTTATCCAACCACAAGAAAGCCACTATCTTTCCCAAGGCTGAATTCCCAGAACATTCAGTTCAGTTCAGTTGCTCAGTCGTGTCTGACTCTTTGCGACCCCATGAATCGCAGCACACCAGGCCTCCCTGTCCATCACCAACTCCCGGAGTTCACTCAGACTCACGTCCATCGAGTCAGTGACGCCATCCAGCCATCTCATCCTCTGTCGTCCCCTTCTCCTCCTGCCCCCAATCCCTCCCAGCATCACAGTCTTTTCCAATGAGTCAACTCTTCACATGAGGTGGCCAAAGTACTGGAGTTTCAGCTTTAGCATCATTCCTTCCAAAGAACACCCAGGACTGATCTCCTTTAGAATGGACTGGTTGGATCTCCTTGCAGTCCAAGGGACTCTCGAGTCTTCTCTAACACCACCGTTCAAAAGCATCAATTCTTTGGTGCTCAGCTTTCTTCACAGTCAACTCACATCCGTACATGACCACTGGAAAAACCATAGCCTTGACTAGACGGACCTTTGTTGGCAAAGTAATGTCTCTGCTTTTGAATATACTATCTAGATTGGTCATAACTTTCCTTCCAAGGAGTAGCATCTTTTAATTTCATGTCTGCAATCACCATCTGCAGTGATTTTGGAGCCCCCCAAAATAAAGTCTGCCACTGTTTTCACTGTTTCCCCATCTATTTCCCATGAAGTGATGGGACCGGATGCCGTGATCTTCGTTTTCTGAATGTTGAGCTTTAAGTCAACTTTTTCACTCTCCTCTTTCACTTTCATCAAGAGGCTTTTTAGTTCCTCTTCACTTTCTGCCATAAAGGTGGTGTAATCTGCATATCTGAGGTTATTGATATTTCTCCCAGCAATCTTGATTCCAGCTTGTGCTTCCTCCAGCCCAGCGTTTCTCATGAAGTACTCTGCATATAAGTTAAATAAGCAGGATGACAATATACAGCCTTGATGTACTCCTTTTCCTATTTGGAACCAGTCTGTTGTTCCATGTCCAGGTCTAACTGTTGCTTCCTGACCTGCATGTTGGTTTCTCAAGAGGCAGGTCAGGTGGTCTGGTACTCCCATCTCTTTCAGAATTTTCCACAGTTTATTGTGATCCACACAGTCAAAGGCTTTGGCATAGTCAATAAAGCAGAAATAGATGTTTTTCTGGAACTCTCTTGCTTTTTTGATAATCCAGCGGATGTTGGCAATTTGATCTCTGGTTCCTCTGCCTTTTCGAAAACCGGCTTGAACATCTGGAGGTTCACGGTTCATGTATTGCTGAAGCCTGGCTTGGAGAATTTTGAGCATTACTTTACTAGCGTGTGAGATGAGTGCAATTGTGCAGTTGTTTGAGCATTCTTTGGCATTACTCTGATTCTATCATCAGCTTTGACACCCACCTCTGTCCTTCATCCTTACACTGACCTTAAAAAATATATCCAGTGCCATTGACATATCTGTCATGACAGGATGGATGTCTATCATGTACATGTGCTGGAGACAGTCCAACGTGAAGTGGGAAGGTAAAGCGGGAAGCCAGGGAGGTGAAATAAACATTTTATAATGTATAAAGATATAGTTAGGAACACAATTTTAATCCCTTACCCCCAATACTTGGGCTTGGACCTTTGTGTGTTTTCAGTTTTGCCCATTCACAAATTAGTTTCATCCATAAACAGGAGATCTACTCTCCATTCTCGGATGACCTTATTTCAAAATGAACCAACAGTCTGTAAAGTGGTTCTTGTAATTCTACAGGTTTCATTTTTATGTCTGTGTTAACAAAAAACAATCTTGTTTTATTTTGAAATGTTTTCAAAAAAATTTTTGAAACATTTAATGAGTTTCAAAGAAAACTTGTAACTTTGTAGACTTACCCATAGTTCAACTTATTTAATTATAATATAACTGCTTCCGGGGAGATAAGGAGAGCTGACAAACATTTTGGAAATTTTCTCTGTCCCTTTGCAAAATGAAATGACCAAATACAGAGAGTTTTTTTTTTTCTCTATTTGGATGAGGGTGATGAGAGTATATGTAACCTGAACATGGATTCTCTAAATGGTCTTTCTTTTAAAAGCAGGGCAGGGTGAAAATACTGAAGGGAAAAGATTATAAGTGGTTGGAAATTTTATCCCATGATGGATGATGATATGGGAAGGGCTAACCCCTTAGATCGGAGAAGGCAATGGCACCGCACTCCAGTACTCTTACCTGGAAAATCCCATGGAAGGAGGAGCCTGGTAGGTTGCAGTCCATGGGATCGCGAAGAGTCGGACACGACTGAGCGACTTCACTTTCACTTTTCACTTTCATGCATTGGAGAAGGAAATGGCAACCCACTCCAGTGTTCTTGCCTGGAGAATCCCAGGGGTGGCGGAGCCTGGTGGGCTGCCGTCTATGGGGTCACATAGAGTCGGACACGACGGAAGCTGCTTAGCAGCAGCAGCAGCAGCAGCAGCAGCAGGAGCAGCAGCAGCAGCAGCAGGAACCCCTTAGAGACATCACGTTGCTGACAAAGGTTCATCTAGTCAAAGCTATGGTTTTTCCAGTAGTCATGTATGGATGTGAGAGTTGGACAGCTCAGAAAGCTGAGCGCCAAAGAATTGATGCTTTTGGACTGTGGTGTTGGAGAAGAATCTTGAGATTCACTTGGACTGCAAGGAGATCAAACCAATCTAAATATTCATTGGAAGGACTGATGCTGAAGCTGAAACTCCAATATTTGGCCACCTGATGCCAAGAACTGACTCATTGGAAAAGACCCTGATGGTGGGAAAGATTGAAGGCAGGAGGAGAAGGGGGTGAGAGAGGATGAGATGGTTGGATGGCATCACCAACTCGATGCACATGAATTTGAGCAAACTCTGGGAGTTGGAGCTCTGCAAGCTCAGGGAAGCCTGACGTGCTGCAGCTCATGGGGTCGCAAATAGTCGGACACGAGGGAGCGACTGAAATGAACTGAACCCCTTAGGAAACAGGCTCATAGAAGCAATAATGACTATGGCCAGCAGGTGGCAGCAGGGGGCCATATAGGAGAATTTACTGACCTGGAAAAGCTCTAGCTGGACCTTCGGGCTTAGGAACCAGCAGCACTGGAAGCTGGTAGAGGGTATGATGTGTTTCTCAGCAGAAAAAGAAACAGTGACAGTCTTACAGAAGCCCAGGGTTAGAGTCTTGTGTCTAAAATGAAAGGCCCACACAATATAGTGATTACAATCAACAATACTACATTATAAACTTCAAAGTTGCTAAGATACTAGATGTTTTTAATTTTTTAAATTGAGGTAGAATTGATTTACAATATTAATTTCACATGTACAACATATGTGATTCAAAATTTTTATAGCTTATTTGAAGTTATAAAATATTGGCTATATTCCCTATGTTACACAGTATATCCTCATAACTTAATTTATTTATGCATTTTTTAAAGAGTATATTTGGTTTTTTGCATTTATTTATTTATTTATTTTTGGCTGCTCTGAGTCTTCATTGCTGCACTCAGGTTTTCTCTAACTGCAGCAAGCAGGGGCTACTCTCTAGTTACAGTGTGCAGGCTTCTCATTGTTGTGGCTTCTCTTGTGGAGTAGTCTCTGTAGCATGGGCTCAGTAGCTGTGTGCCCAGGCATAGTTGCTCTGCAACATGTGGAATCTTCCAGGAGCAGGAATCAAACTGGTGTCCGTTGCATTGGCAGGCAGATTGTTAACCACTGCACCACCAGGGAAGTCCTGCTTTTTTATTTTACACATAACTGGTTTGTATCTTAGTCCCCTACTCCTATTTTGCTCCTCCCTCTTCCCTCTCCCCACTGGTAACCACTAGTTTGTTTTCTTTATCTGTGAGTCTATTTCTGTTTTGTTATATTCATTCACTTGCTTTATTTTTTAGATTCCATATACAAGTGACAACATATGGTATTTTCTTTTGTCTGATTTATTTTACTGAGCATAATAACCTCCAGATCCACCCATGTTGTTACAGATGTCAAAAATTTATTCTTTTTTATGCCTGAGTAGTATTCTACTGCACACATACAACATATGCCACATCTTTATCCATTCATTTGTTGTTGAACACTTGGGTTGCTTCCACATCTTGGCCATTGCAAACATTGCTACTATGAACATTGGGGTGCATGTATTTTTTCTCTTTTAGAGGTGCATTATCTTCTTATTTTTAATGACATATAGCTGCTTTACAGTGTTGTTTTAGTTTTTGGTATACAGCAAATTGATTCAGTTATACTCTTTTTCTTTTTTTAAATTTTTATTTTTACTTTATTTTACTTTACAATACTGTATTGGTTTTGCCATATATTGACATGAATCTGCCACGGGTGTACATGAGTTCCCAATCCTGAACCCCCCTCCCACCTCCCACCCCATATCATCTCTCTGGATCATCCCGGGGCACTAGCCCCAAGCATCCTGTATCCTATATCAAACACAGACTGGCGATTCGTTTCTTACATGATAGTATACATGTTTCAATGCCATTTCCCAAATCATCCCACCCTCTCCTTCTCCCTCAGAGTCCAAAAGTCCATTCTATACATCTGTGTCTCTTTTGCTGTCTTGCATATAGGGTTATCCTTACCATCTTTCTAAATTCCATATATATGTGTTAGTATACTGTATTGGTGTTTTTCTTTCTGGCTTACTTCACTCTGTATAATAGGCTCCAGTTTCATCCATCTCATTAGAACTGATTCAAATGAATTCTTTTTAATGGCTGAGTAATACTCCATTGTGTATATGTACCACAGCTTTCTTATCCATTCATCTGCTGATGGACATCTAGGTTGTTTCCATGTCCTGGCTATTATAAACAGTGCCGCAATGAACATTGGGGTACATGTGTCTCTTTCAATTCTGGTTTCCTCGGTGTGTATGCCCAGCAGTGGGATTGATCCTCTACATAGAAAACCCTAAAGACTCTACCAGAAAATTACTAGAGCTAATCAATGAATATAGTAAAGTTGCAGGATATCAAATCGACACGCAGAAATCCCTTGCATTCCTATACACTAATAATGAGAAAGTAGAAAAAGAAATTAAGGAAACAATTCCATTCACCATTGCAACAAAAAGAATAAAATACTTTGGAATATATCTACCTAAAGAAACTAAATACCTATATATAGAAAACTATAAAACACTGGTGAAAGAAATCAAAGAGGACACTAATAGATGGAGAAATATACCATGTTCATGGATCGGAAAATCAATACAGTGAAAATGAGTATACTACCCAAATTAATCTATAGATTCAATGCAATCCCTATCAAGCTATCAGCGGTATTTTTCACAGAGCTAGAACAAATAATTTCAAGATTTGTATGGAAATACAAAAAACCTCGAATAGCCAAAGCAATCTTGAGAAAGAAGAATGGAACTGGAGGAATCAACTTGCCTGACTTCAGGCTCTACTACAAAGCCACAGTCATCAAGACAGTATGGTACTGGCACAAAGACAGAAATATAGATCAATGGAACAAAATGGAAAGCCCAGAGATAAATCCATACATCTATGGACACCTTATCTTCGACAAAGGAGGCAAGAATATACAATGGAGTAAAGAATCTCTTTAACAAGTGGTGCTGGGAAAACTGGTCAACCACTTGTAAAAGAATGAAACTAGATCACTTTCTAACACCACACACAAAAATAAACTCAAAATGGATTAAAGATCTAAACATAAGACCAGAAACTATAAAACTCCTAGAGGAGAACATAGGCAAAACACTCTCCGACATAAATCACAGCAGGATCCTCTATGATCCACCTCCCAGAATGCTGGAAATAAAAGCAAAAATAAACAAGTGGGATCTAATTAAAATTAAAAGCTTCTGCACAACAAAGGAAACTATAAGCAAGGTGAAAAGACAGCCTCCTGAATGGGAGAAAATAATAGCAAATGAAGCAACTGACAAACAACTAATCTCAAAAATATACAAGCAACTTATGCACTCAATTCCAGAAAAATAAACGACCCAATCAAAAAATGGGCCAAAGAACTTAATAGACATTTCTCCAAAGAAGACATACGATGGCTAACAAACACATGAAAAGATGCTCAACATCACTCATTATCAGAGAAATGCAAATCAAGACCACAATGAGGTACCATTTCACACCAGTCAGAATGGCTGCGATCCAAAAGTCTGCAAGAAATAAATGCTGGAGAGGGTGTGGAGAAAAGGGAACCCTCTTACACTGTTGGTGGGAATGCAAACTAGTACAGCCACTGTGGAGAACAGCGTGGAGATTCCTTAAAAAATTATACTTTTTCATGTTCTTTTCCATTATGGTTAATTTCAGAATACTGAATATAGTTCCCGATGCTATACAGTAGGACCTTGTTTATTTTATACATGTATGTTTTTAAATTAGTGGTTTTTTTCCTTCAGAAAAATACTCAGAAATGGAGCTGCTGAATCGTATTTTATCATTTTGAATCAGCATATTCATTTTCTTTGGATATATACCCAGAAGTGGAATTACTGGATCGTATGGTAGTTTTTTGGATATCTCTGTACTGTTTTCCAAAGTGGCTGCATCAATTTACCTTCCCACCAGTATACCAGAGCTCCCTTTTAAGAAACTAGATCTTAATTTTCCCTACCACAAATAGAAATGATAATTATGTGACATAATAGAGGCGCTTGCTAATGCTACAGTGGTAATCATATTGCAATATGTAAGTGTATCAAACTGACACATTGTTACCTGAAATTTGCACAATGGGTGGCCGGACGTGGGGCTGCGTACGGGGGAAGAGCCTGCTCAGTGACCTGGCCCAGCCTCCGCCCGCCCGCCGTGCACCCCGCCCCCAGCGCTCCTAATGCTTGGGCGCTGGCGGCTGCTGCGATGCTCCATCTCCAGGAGATCCCCAGCATGCCCTGCATCTGCGTGCCCACCCAGGAGTTTTGGGGGGACCAACAGGGCTAGGTCAGCATGGCAGAAACCCTGGAGTTCAATGACGTGTATCAGGAGGTAAAAGGCTCCATGAATGATGGTTGGCTGAGGTTGAGCCGCCAGGGTTATCAACTTTAAGAACAGTGAGACGGGCAAAGTGGACAACATCCAGGCCGGGGAGTTGACAGAGGGCATCTAGCACTGGGTAGCTCTGGGCCACGGGCTTAAACTGCTCACGAAGAATGGCCATGTCTACAAGTAAGATGGCTTCTGAGAATCGGAATTTGAGAAACTCTCTGATTTCTTAAAAACTCACTATCGCCTGGAGTTAATGGAGAAAGACCTATGTGTGAAGGGTTGGAACTGGGGAACTGTGAAGTTTGGTGGGCAGCTGCTTTACTTCAACATTGGAGACCAGCCAGTCTTCGAGATCCTTCTCAGCAATGTGTCCCAGTACACCACAGGCAAGAATGAGGTGACATTGGAATTCCACCAGAATGATGACGTGGAGGTCTCTCTCATGAAGGTGTGCTTCTAGGTGCCACCCACCCAGGAAGACAGTGTGGACCCTGTCGATGCCTTCTCCCAGAACGTACTGTCAAAGGTGAACGTGATCCAGGCCACTGGGGACGCCTCTGCATCTTCCGGGAGCTGCAGTGTCTGACTCCCCGAGGCCACTATAACATCCGCATCTACCCCACCTCCCTGCACCTGCACGGCAAGACTACAAGATCCCCTACACCACGGTGCTACGGCTCTTCCTGCTGCCCCACAAGGACCAGCACCAGCTGTTCTTTGTAATCAGCCCGGACCCCCCCATCAAGCAGGGCCAGACCCGCTACCACTTCCTCATCCTCCTCTTCTCCAAGGACGAGGACATCTCCTTGATGCTCAACATGAACAGGGAGGAAGTAGAGAAGCCCTTTGAGGGGCAGCTCACCAAGAACATGTCAGGATCCCTCTACGAGATGGTCAGCTGGGTCATGAAAGCACTAGTGAACTGCAAGATCATGGTCCCTGGCAACTTCTAAGGGCGCTTGGGGGCCCAGTGCATCACCTGCTCCTACAAGGCCAGCTCAGGGCTGCTGTACCCTCTGGAGTGGGGCTTTATCTACATCCACAAGCTGCCCATGCACACGTGCTTCCACGAGATCTCCTTTGCCAACTTTGCCTACGGTACCACCACCACGCATTCCTTTGACTTTGAAATTGAGACCAAGCAGGGCACTTAGTATACCTTCAGCAGCATTGAGAGGGAAGAGTACGGAAAGCTGTTCAACTTTGTCAATGCCAAGAAACTCAACATCAAAAACCAAGGACTGAAAGAGGGCATGAACCCCAGCTATGATGAATACGCTGACTCGGAGGAAGACCCTGGACTTCAAGGAGATCAAAGCAGTCAATCCTAAAGGAAGACACTAATTTTTAAAAGCGGTGAGAATAAGTGGAAGCAATATAAATGTTCACCAGTAAGTGAATGGATAGACAAAATGCTATATATTCATACAATGGAGTATTATTTAGCCTTTAAAAACAAGGAAATGCCAATACATGTTATAAGGCAGACAGCAGACATAGCCTTGAGGACTAAGTGGCTAAGTGAAATAGGCAAGTCACCAAAAGATAAATACTGTGTAATCCCACTTATCTGAGGTATCTAGAGTAGTCAAATTTATAGAGACAGAAGGCAGAATGGTGGCTGCCAGGGATTGAGGGGAGAGGAAACTGGGGAGACATTGATGAATGGATGTAGAACTTTGGTTTTGTGAGATGAAAAAGTCCTAGAGGTTGGTTACATAACACGACTAAACCGTACACTTGAAAATATTAAGTTGCTAAGTAAGGTTCCATCTCTTCTGATCCTTAAGCAGTGATGGGCTGTTCCAGGCAGGGTGGTAGGACAGGATATGACATCCAATATTCAAGTACAGATGTGAGAGTTGGACATAAAGAAGGCTGAGAGCCAAAGAAGTGATGCTTTTCAACTGTGGTGCCTGAGAAGACTCTTGAGAGTCCCTTGGGCAGCAAGGAGATGAAACCAGTCAATCCTAAAGGAAATCAACCCTGGAAGGACTGGTGCTGAAGCTGAAGCTCCAATACTTTGGCCATCTGATGCAAACAACTGACTCATTGGAAAAGACCCTGATGCTGGGAAAGATTGAAGGCAGGAGGAGAAGGGGACAACAAAGGAAGAGATGGTTGGATGGCATCACTGACTCAGTGGACATGAGTTTAAGCAAGCTCCAGGAGATGGTGATGGACAAGGAAGCCTGGTATGCTACAGTCCATGGGGTCACAAAGAATTGGACATGACTGAGCGACTGAACAACAACATATGTATGGGAAGAGGCAAGAGTTTGGGCTCATTGAGATCTTTCCTTTCATATGTACCTTAACTGTCTTGGGCTAGTATCCTCTTTTTCTCCATCCTGAATCCCCTTTGGGTGCACAGTCTGGGGCTGCTGCAGGGCTCATGGCTTGATGGCCACAACATCCTTTGTTTCCTGATATGACAGGTGACGTTTTTTGTCCACATTATTCTTCTATATTCAACTGTTTCCTATTCTTTCTGGGCCTCATTTTTACCCCCATAAGCTGTGCTCTGACAGGCAGTTGTTGTTTTTCAATTCCTAAGTCATGTCCGACTCTTTGCAACCCCATGGACTGCAGCATGCCAGGCTCCTCTGTCCACCACTATTTCCCGGAGTTTGCTCAGATGCACTTCCATCGAGTTACTGATGCTATTTGACCATCTCATCCTCTGCCACCCGCTTCTTTTGCCTTCAGTCTTCTCAGATCCAGGGTCTTTTCCAATAAGTCGGCTCTTTGTATCAGTTGGCCAAAGTATTGGAGCTTCAGCTTCATCATAGGTCCTTCCAATGAATATTCAGAGTTGATTTCCTTTCGGATTGACTGGTTTGATCTCCTTGAAGTCCAGGGGACTCTTAAGAGTCTTCTCCAGCACTACACTTGAAAGCATCAATTCTTTAGTGCTCAGCCTCTTTATGATTCAACTCTCACATCCACACATGATTGCCGGAAAAACCATAGCTTTGACTAGATGGACTTTTGTTGGCAAAGTGATGTCTATGCTTTTTTTAATATGCCACCAAGGTCTGTCATAGCTTTCCTTACAAGGAGCAAGCATCTTTTAATTCCATGGCTGCAGTCACCATCTGCAGTGATTTTGGAGCCCAAGAAAATGAAATCCACTTTTCCTGCTTCCACTTTTCCTCTTTCTATTTGCCATGAAGTTATGGGACCAGATGCCATGACCTTAGTGTTTTGAATGTTGAGTTTCAAGCCAGCTTTTTCACTCTCCTCTTTCACCTTCATCAAGAAGATCTTTAGTTCCTCTTCACTTTCTGCCATTAGAGTGGTATCATTTGCATATCTGAGGTTGTTGATATTTCTCCTGGCAATCTTGCTTCTAGCTTGTGATTCATCCAACCCGGCATTTCACATGATGTACTCTGCATATAAGTTAAATAAGCAGGGTGACAATATGCAGTCTTGTCTGTCATACTCCTTTCCTATTTGGAAGCAGTCCGTTGTTCCATGTCTGGTTCTCACTGTTGCTTCCTGACTCACACACAGGTTTCTCAGGAGACAGGTAAGGTGGTCTGGTACTCTCATCTCTTTAAGAATTTTCTGCAGTTTGTTGTGATCCTTACAGTCAAAAGTTTAGTATAGTCAATGAAGCAGAAGTAGATGTTTTTCTGGAACTCACTTGCTTTCTCCATGATCCAATGAATGTTGGTAATTTGATCTCTGTTTCCTCTGTCTCTTTGAAACCCAGCTTGTCCATCTGGACATTCTCAGTTCAGGTACTGCTGAAGCTTAGCTTGAAGAATCTGGAGCATAACCTTGCTAGTATGTGAGATGAGCACACTTGTACAGTAGTCTGAACATTTTGGGCATTGCCCTTCTTTGGGATTGGAATGAAAATTGACCTTTTCCAGTCCTGTGGCCACTGCTGAGTTTTCCAAATTTGCTGACATATTGAGTGTAGCACTTTAACAATATCATCTTTTAGGATTTGAAAGAGTTCAGCTGTAATTCCATCACCTCTACTAGCTTTGTTCGTAATAATGCTTCCTAAGGCCCACTTGACTTCACACTCCACGATGTCTGGCTCTAGGTGAGTGACCACACCATCATGGTTATCTTGCTCATTAAGACCTTTCTTGTATAGTTACTCTGTGTATTCTTGCCATCTCTGCTTAATCTCTTCTACTTCTGCTAGGTCCTTACCATTTCTGTCCTTAATCATGCCCATCCTAGCATGAAATAGTCCCTTGATATCTCTAATATTCTTGAAGAGATCTCTAGTCTTTCCCATTTTGTTGTTTTCCTCTGTTTCTTTGCATTGTTCCTTTAAGAAGGCCTTCTTATCTCTCCTTGCTATTCTCTGGAACTCTGCATTCAGTTGGGTATATCTTTCCTTTTCTCCATTGCCTTTCATTTCTCTTCTTTTCTCAGCTATTTGTAAAGCCTCCTCAGACAACCACTTTATCTTCTTGCATTTCTTTTTCTTTGGGATGGTTTTGATCACTGCCTCCTATACAATGTCACAAACCTCTCTCCATAGTTCTTCAGTTATTCTCTGTACCAGATCTAATCCCTTGAATCTATTTGTCACCTCCACTGTATAATCATAAGGGATTTGATTTAGGTCAGATCTGGATGGCCTAGTGGCTTTCCCTACTTTCTTCAATTTAAGCCTGAATTTTGCAATAAAGAGCTTATGATCTGAGCCACAGTCAGCCTCCAGGTCTTGTTTTTACTGACTGTATAGAGCTTCTCCATCTTTGGCTGCAAAGAACATAATCTGATTTTGGTATTGACCATCTGGTGATGTCCATGTATAGAGTCATCTCTTGAGTTGTTGGAAAAGATTGTTTCCTGTGACTAGCATGTTCTTTTGACAAAACTTTGTTAGCTTTTGCCCTGCTTCATTTTGAACTCCAAGGTCAAACTTGCCTGTTATTCTTGGTATCTCTTGACTTCCTGCTTTTGCATTCCAACCCCCTGTGGTGAAAAAGACATCTTTTTTTGGTGTTAGTTCTAGAATGTCTTGTAGATCTTCATAGAACCAATCAACTTCAGCCTCTTTGGCATCATGATTGGGGCCTAGACTAGGATTACTGTGATGTTGAATGGTTTGCTTTGAAAGCAAACTGAGATCGTTCTGTCATTTTTGAGATTGCATCCAAGTACTGCATTTTGGACTCTTTTGTTAACTATGAGGGCCATTCCATTTATCCTAGGGGATTCTTGCCCACAGTAGTAGATATAATGGTTATCTGAATTAAATTCACTCATTCCTGTCCATTTTAGCTCACTGATTAAGATATCAATGTAAATCCTGCCATCTCCTGTTTGACCACGTCCAATTTATCTTGATTCAAGGACCTAATATTCCAGGTTCCTATGCAATATTGTTATTTACAGCATCAGACGTTACTCTCACCACTAGACACATCCACAACTGAGCGTCATTTCTGCTTTGGTCCAGTTGCTTCATTCTTTCTGGAGTTATTAGTAATTGCCCTCTACTTTTCCTCAGTAGTGTTTGGGCTCATCTTCTTTTTGCCTTTCCATACTGTTCATGAAGTTCTCATGGCAAGAATACTAGAGTGAGGTGCCATTTCCTCCTCCAGTGGACCATGATTTGTCTGAACTCTCCACTATGACCCATCTGTCTTCAGTGGCCTTGCATGGCATGTCTCATAGCTTCATTGGGTTATACGAGCTCCTTTGCCATGACAAGGCTGTGATCCATGAAGGGGCCAAGAGGGAATGCAAGATGCCCAAGTTCAAAGTTTGGCCCCAGTGCTTCCTGAATATGTGGTCTGTGGCAGGATAGTTATCTCTCTTGGCTTTAGTTTTCTCTCTGGTAATAACAATTCCTGCCATCTCTAAGACTTCAATGCATATTTTCTCTTTTAATTTTTCTCAGCCTTGTGACTTCAGGAGCAAATGGTGTCCACTGCATTAGGAGTAATAGGAAATATCTCTTTGAGATTTTCTTCCTGCAGCTCATCTTACCACAGTATTCTTGAGGCTATTTCCAATGTCATTTCCATAGAACTGTGTAAATTTCAATCAAACAGGAAAAGAAATTATTTGCAGCACACAGATTTCACATTTAATAAAACTTGATGACTTTAAGGGTTTAAAAGAAAACAGTAAACAGAAAACCTGAATGTGAAATTGACTGTTCCACAAAGCTTCTTAGAGATTAGGTGGAAGCTGTGAGGGATATTTCTGGCACATGACCTCTAACAGTTTCCCTAAAGTATCTGTTGGGGTGACATTCTGGGTAATAAAGTAGATATTTTCACTCATCCAGTCCATAGACTGTCAACCACATTGAACCCCAGGAAAGCTTGGCTCTGAAATTTCAAGAGGCAGTGCTTTCACATCAGCTACAGTCTTGATCTGTTGGAGATGGTATTTTTTAATTCTTTCGATTCAATGAGTTCTTACATTCTAATTAAGTCCTCAAGTGGAATTCCTCACTTCTATTTGTTAGCAAGAGAAATTATCCTAGCTACTGTGAAGATAAAAGAACTTTCATTTAAATTTCTTGAACACTGATATGCAATGCTCATTCGAGGGTATCTCGAAACATTAACTAAAAGAGGTTATCTTATAGAGAGAAAATTCTAAGCTTTAAAACTATTTAACTAAGACCGCTTGATATATTTTATGACTAACACAACTGGACCAACCTGTATTTTATATTTAGTTGATGTAAAAATACACACAAACCACACAGAAATAAGATTAAATTGTAAAACATTCATTTAGGATTAGCAACTAAACCATGGTTGATGACTAATTTGTCCCCTTCTCTGAGTCATCTTAACTTTTGGACTTTTTCGAATGACCTGGATTCAGTTGTCATATACTTACCTCCCCAAAATGATGCTTTTAATCAAGAAATTCTCCTTTCTAATTCTCCAAAAGGGAAAATTTCTCAAGGTCATTTCCAGATTTCTGCAGAGCCAAAAGATGCATGAGAGCCTATTCTGTAAGCGTGCAAGAACAGATCTGAGAATTGATCACAAGAAACTTCGTGTCTTATGTGTTCTGGTTACCATTGTGTGTTAGTCACTCAGTCATGTCTGACTTTTTGTGACCCCATGGTCTGTAACCTACCAGGCTCCTCTGTCTATGGAAGTCTCCAGGCAAAAATACTGGAGTGGGTTGCCATTCCCTTCTCCAGGGTATCTTACCAACCCAGGTATTGAACCTGGGTCTCCTGTGTTGCAGTCAGATACTTTACCATCTGAGCACCCAGGGAAGCCCTGATTACCATTGCTCAGTAACAAATTACCCCCAAACTTAATGGCTTACAGTAACCATTTTATTCTGCCCACTAATTTTGTGGGTCACGAATTCTGACAGAGTATAGTGGGAATCATTTCCATTTGTTCCACCATGTCTGGGGCCTTAGCTGGGAAGACTAGCTTAGGGTAATTCAAAGTCTAGTCCCAAAGACTGGAGTCATGGGGAGGCTTCTCCATTTTGGGGTTTGCCTATTGATGCTGGCTGTTGGCTGGGACTTCAGCTGGAGATGTTGATAGAACTCTGCCCTGTGTCTTTTCCATGTGGCCTGGCCTACTGCATAGACTGGTAACCTCAGGGTAGGCTAGATTGTTTTCATGGTGAGTCAGGGCTTTGAGGTTAGTGTCCCAGGGAACAAGGTAGAAGCTGCATCATCTTTTCTGACCTGGCTTCACAAACATGCAGCATCACTTTCTCCTTATGCTGTTGATTACAAGTCAATCAAAAGCCCACCCCAGATCACCAAAAGGAGACACAGGCTGTACACCTCAAGAGAAGGAGAATCAAAGAATTTATGGACATGTGTGATAGTTATGCAAAAGCCTTTGACTGTGTGGATCACAATAAACTGGAAAATTCTGAGAGAGATGGGGATACCAGACCACCTGACCTGCCTCTTGAGAAATCTGTATGCAGGTCAGGAAGCAACAGTTAGAACTGGACATGGAACAACAGACGGGTTCCAAATAGGAAAAGGAGTACATCAAGGCTGTCTATTGTCACCCTGCTTATTTAACTTATATGCAGAGTACATCATGAGAAACACTGGACTGGAAGAAACACAAGCTGGAATCAAGATTGCCGGGAGAAATATCAATAACCTCAGATATGCAGATGACACCACCCCTATGGCAGAAAGTGAAGAGGAACTAAAAAGCCTCTTGATGAAAGTGAAAGAGGAGAGTGAAAAAGTTGGCTTAAAGCTCAACATTCAGAAAACGAAGATCATGGCATCCGGTCCCATCACTTCAGGGGAAATAGATGGGGAAACAGTGGAAACAGTGTCAGACTTTATTTTTGGGGGGCTCCACAATCACTGTAGATGGTGACTGCAGCCATGAAATTAAAAGATGCTTATTCCTTGGAAGAAAAGTTATGACCAACCTAGATAGCATATTCAAAAGCAGAGACATTACTTTGCCAACAAAGGTCCGTCTAGTCAAGGCTATGGTTTTTCCAGTGGTCATGTATGGATGTGAGAGTTGGACTGTGAAGAAAGCTGAGCGCTGAAGAATTGATGCTTTTGAACTGTAGTGTTGGAGAAGACTCTTGAGAGTCCCTTGGACTGCAAGGAGATCCAACCAGTCCATTCTGAAGGAGATCAACCCTGGGATTTCTTTGGAAGGAGTGATGCTGAAGCTGAAACTCCAGTACTTTGGCCACTTCATGCGAAGAGTTGACTCATTGGAAAAGACTCTGATGCTGGGAGGGATTGGGGGCAGGAGGAGAAGGGGCGACAGAGGATGAGATGGGTGGATGGCATCACTGACTCGATGAATGTGAGTCTGAGTGAACCCCAGGAGTTGGTGATGGAGAGGGAGGCTTGGCGTGCTGCAATTCATGGGGTCGCAAAGAGTCAGACACAACTGAGCGACTGAACTGAACTGAACTGAACTGTGATAGTTAATTTCAAGTGTTAACTAGATTAGATCATGGAGTGACCAGATACTTGCCTAAACATTATTTCTGACTGTTTCTATGAGGATATTTCCATATGAAGCTAACACTTGAATTGGTGCACTCATTAAAATGGTTTGCTCTCTCCACTGTGGATGAGCATCATACCATCTACTGAGGACCTGAATAGAACAAAAGGATGAAGGAAGGAAGAATTCGGTCCTTCCTGCCTGATTGCTTGAGTTGGGCCCTTGGTGCTCCTAGTTCTCAGGCTTTTGGAGTTGGACTAAATTACACCACCAGCTTTCCTGAGTTTTCAGCTCTTTCAGAGAGCAGTAGCCAATTCCTTATAAAAAATCTCTTCATATATATGTGTATCTGTGTATCCCCACAGGATGGGGACCCCTTCCAGAGCCCAAGAGTGGGCTCTTGTCTAACACTCAGAAATGAATTGTCTGAGGACACATGTGCTGACAGAGCAAGAGACTTGTTGGGAAGGGAGGCCTAGGCAGAGAGCAGCAAGGTAAGAGAGCCCAGGGTAATTGCTCTGCCATGAGACTTGCAGTCTTGGGTTTTATGGTGACAGTGTTAGCTTCCGGATTGTCTCTGGCCAATCATCTTGCTTGTGCCCATATTTGGTCTGACTCAGGGTCCTGCCTGGTGGCATGTGCATCACTCAGCCAAGGTGGATTCTAGCAAGAAGGGCTCTTAGAGAGTGATAGGACAATATTATGGGCTAGCATCTCCTCCATCTTTTTGTTGTTGTTTAGTCACTAAGAAATGTCCGACTCTTTGCAGCCCTATGGACTGTAGCCTGCCAGGCTCCTCTGTTCATAGGATTCTCCAGGCGAAAATATTGGAGTGGGTTGCCATGCCCTCCTTTAGGGAATCTTCCTGACCCAAGGATCCAACTTGTGTCTCCTGCCTTGGCCAGCAGATTCTTTACCACTAGCACCAAACCTCTAATTTTAATCCACCATGCTCAGTTGCTCAGTTGTGTCCAACTCTTTGCAACCCCATTGTCTGTAGCCCACCAGGCTCCTCTGTCCATGGGATTTCCCAGACAAGAACCCACTCCCACTGGAATGGGTTTCCATTTTCTTCTCCAGAGGATCTTCCTGACCCAGGGATCCAACCTGTGTCTCCTGCATTGGCAGGCAGATTCTTTACCACTGAGCCACCCGGGAAGGCCTTGCTCTTTTTGGCACTTCCCAAATTCTCCTGGTTAGTTTTTGTCGGCAGCACCATGTTCTTTATTGGGACCTCCCATTGTGAAACTACTCAGGCAAGTGGTTGTCATCAAGCCAAGGTGGGCAGTCTTCGTTAACAGTTCCCTAACACAGCAGTCCCCAACCTTTTTGGCACAAGGGACCAGTTTAATGGAAGACAATTTTTCCTTGCGTGGGGGGTGGAGGGATGGTTCAGGCAGTAATATAAGCAATGGGAAGTGGCAGATGAAGTTTCAGTTGCTCACCTGCTGCTCACCTCCTGTTGTGTAGCCCAGTTTCTAACAGGCCACAGACTGGTATTCATCCACAGCTCAGGGGTTTGAGGCCCCTGCCCTAACATATATATGCTGTTGGTTCTATTTCTCTAGAGAACTCTAATACAGCATGTTTTTTAATTGCTGCAATGTGTTAAGCTTTATATATTTATCTCTGAAAAATTATGTCATGATTTTCTAACAATACATCAGACTGGACAAAAATGATGAAAAAAATGAACTGTAATCTCCAAGTTGAATGAAAGGAATATAGCAGAATTGCCACCAGATACTGAGCTCAGGGATCCTGTGTTTAACATTGACTTAGGTGAGCTTCCAGGATCAGTGACTTATGCCTCTTAAAGGAAGAAGAGGGATGAGCTTGTTGGCCCAGTTGCTAGGTGTGCTTTGGGTAGGCAGCTTTGCTCAAGGCTCTTATCCAATGATGGGTGGATGTGGGAATATATGTCCTGGTCATTTTGGCCCAGCCCAGGACAACTCTGACGGTCCATTTATCTCTACCATGCCTCATAAGGTTGGTTGAGGTTGTTGGGTCTATTTTGTAGCTTGACTTCTCTCTCTGCCCAGTTCTTCTCTCTTCCCTTTTTGTTCCTGTTTGTGTCAACTGAAAAAATGCACAACGTAAAATTGAGAATTATGTTTTATTTGGTAGACAAAACTGAGGGCTTAAGCCTGGGACACAGCCTCTTAGGTAACTCTGAGGGACTGCTCAGAAGAGACCAGGAAGGAGCCAGGATATATAGCAATTTTTGCAACAATGACTGGACAGTTAGAACTTCAAAAGATAACTGTTAAAGAAAACCAAAGATATCTCAAGTTCAGGAATTTAGCACTTTGCTATGTATGGGAAGATGCAAGAGTCCAGTCTCACTGAATCACTCCTTTGATGTACATCCTAGCTATCTGGAGCCTGTGCTTTCTCATCCTGAGTACCATTAGCGTGCACCCTTAGGGGTGGCTGCCATGGCTAAGAGCTTGGCAGAGGGCTGCCCAGCCCTTTTGTCTCCATCCTGAATTCCCTCAGTGCTCACTGTGAGTTGGGGGGCAGCTGTAGTGGCTTGATGGTTGTGACATCCTTTGTTTACTGATACGATGGACATACTTTTCATTCACATTTTCAAGGGCACTCTTCAATAAATATCCTACATGCTAAACTCTGTCTCAGAGTCTGCTTCTTAGAGAACACAAAATACAACATCACCTGGACTCCTGAACTTTACCTTCATGTTATATCCTATCAACTTTGCCTGGGACTGGGCCCCAAACTGGGACTCTCATACATTCCTTGCTTAGTTATGGTGCGTGCTAATTTGCTTCAGTTGTGTCTGACTCTTTGCAACCCCATGGACTGCAGTCCGTCAGCCTCCTCTGGATTCTCCAGGCAAGAATACTGGAGTGGGTTGCCATGCCCTTTTCCAGGGGATCTTCCCAACCCAGGGATCAAACCTGAGTCTTCTTCAGCTCCTGCATTGGCAGGTGGATTCTTTACTATTAGCCCCACCTGGGAAGCGTTAGTCATGGTATCTGTCTCTTTTAACTCAAAATTGACCCAGCTTTAATCTCTACTCAGCTTTTGTTTCATAGATTGAGCTTGGGGCTCTGTTCCACCATCCAACTTCTAATGCGGTTTAGTATACAATTTGGGTGCTCAGTTTGAAACACAGGGCTTACCAACATGAAGTATTTACTGAAAGCAGGGTCAATAGTTGAGGGTCAGTTGGCATGGGAAGAAGACAACCGTAGTATTTTAGATCCCTTTAGGGCTTCCCAGGTGGCACAGTGGTAAAGAATTTGTCTGCCAATGCAGGAGATGCAACAGATGTAGGTTCGATCCCTGGGTTGGGAAGATTCCCCTGGAGGAGACCATGGCAACACACTCTGGTATTCTTGCCTGGAAAATCCCATGGATGGTGGAGCCTGGTGGGCTCCCATCCATGGGGCCGCCCGTGACTTGAGTGTGCGTGCACGCACACACACACACACACACAGGAATCGTGAATTCATAACACTGAGGAAAGTCAGCAATTTAGTTCTGATGGAAAGAGATAATGTGCAGTTGTTGTGCATAATTGAACTGAAGAACACACAAATAAGTTAGCATAGTCAGATATACAGCTAGAAATCAGCAGTGGACTTCCATGGTGGTCTAGTGGTTAATGATCTGCCTGCCAATGTAGGAGACACTGATCCGATCCCTGGTCCTGGAGGATTCCACATACCTTGGAGCAACTAAGACCCTGCACCACAACTACTGAGCCTGCACTGTGAGCCAAAACAAGAGAAGCCACCACAATAAGAAGCAATGAGAAACCCATACACTGCAACTAGAGAGTAGCCCCCACTTACTGCAACTAGAGAAAACCCACATGCAGCAACAAAGACCCAGCACAGCCAAAAAAAAAAAAAAATGGTATGACAGAGGGAGGTGTTTGGTTCCGGATCCCCCAAAGAACCTCACCAATGGACACACAGTTGTAAATAGCAAGTCTGAGAGAAGTAAGCTCACATGAAAGCTTCTGGAAGCTCAGCAATATCAAGACAGAGTACAGTGCAAATCAGAGTGCTCAGACATCTGTGCGGCATTTATTTCTCACTCTCATCTCAGCTAGACAAACCCAGGCTGGGCCAACCCCTTTGCAGAGCCTAGAGCTCTGAGAATGAAATGAAAGTGGCCCTGACATCTCTGTGGGCTCTGAGATCAGCTTTAGAACCAATCCTGGAGGAATGTATTAGAAGGAGCAATGATAATGTGTTATAAAAATGATATCCAAACAAATTCCACCTATGAATTTGGTGGGAAAATCAATCAAGTATGTATTTTAGAACCAAGTAAATATTTTGTTAAAAGGAGATTAAGTATTCATATGGATAGGGCAAGTGACTTTAAGTACAATTAAAAGCACAAAACTAGGAGGGTAAAAACCAAGGAAGATATCATAGGAAAGCATTAAAAATTATGACTACATCATAAAAAATTAATTGGTAATCACTGTTAGTAATAATGCAGAGTAAAGGAATATTCCTTTGCAAACATTCTGTTTGAAACTGAAATCTGCCTATTTATTTTGTACATGTTTTTATGGGTTGTCTGAAGTGGAAGTGGAGTCATACAGTCGTGTCCGACTCTTTGAGACCCCATGGACTGTAGCCTACAAGGCTCCTCTGTCCATGGAATTTTCCAGGCAAGCGTACTGGAGTGGGTTGCCATTGCCTTCTCCAAGGGATCTTCCTGACCCAGGGATCAAACCCGGGTCTCCCACATTGCAGGCAGACACTTTACCCTCTGAGCCATCAGGCAAGATTTCTGTTGACTTGTCTGTAAAATAGACATTGACTCAGCGATCAGGTTGCTATGGCTTCTAGTTTGTATATGTAAGGTGCCAGATGCATGCTAGGAATTAGAAAAAATTATGTCCAGGAATGATGACAGAGGTCACAAATGTATTGAGGCAAAGGTGGGTACCAAAGATGAGAGTCTGACACTGATGTGTTAGTAGATTAATGGCTCCAATGAATAACTCCTCCCAGTATCCATACCCTTTGACAAGGAACATAGAGGCTCCTCTCATTGTGGAAACTGAGTATATTTCTGTACCCCTTGATTCTGAGTTTAGCTATGTGAATTTATTTGGCCAGTGGCATGTTAGCAGATGTGAGGCATGCAGAAACATTAAAAAGCATTTGCATGCATCTTCTTCTGTTCTTGCTCCTCTGGGAACATGCCCAGGCTAGCCTGTTGGAGGATGAAATACATATGAGGCAGAGTTAACTCACCTCAGTATCAGGAGAGGTTATCTGAGATAAGCTGCAGCTAACTTATTCCCAGAAAGTAGAGTGAGCCCAGTGAAAAACAGGAACCACCCCCTACACCTCCCCTCCACACATACAATCTGAGTTCAGTCTGTTAATACATTTGCTGAGCCATGTATCTGAGTTAAGTACGTGCTTACTGTTTTTTGGGAGGTGGGGTGGGGAGGGGGCACACCACATGGCTTGTGGATCCTATTTCCTTGACCAGGGATTGAACCTATGTGCCATGCACTGGAAGCATGGAGTCTTAACCATTGGACCACCAGGGAATTCCCATGCTTATTATTACTATTATTATTATTTTTAAAAAATGTCTTATTTGGCTGCACCAGGTCTTACTTGTGGCACTTGGGATCTTTGATCTTTGTTGGGACATGCAGGATCTAGTTCCTTGACCATGGATCTAACCTGGGTCCCCTACATTGGGAGCCCAGAGTCTTAGCTGCTGGGCCACCAGGGAAGTCCAGATTATTGTTTTTAAGCCACTGAGTTTTGGGGTAATTTGTTATGCAGCTTGTTGTTGTTCCGTTGCTAAGTCATGTCTGACTCTGTGACCTCATGGACTGTAGCATGCTAGGCTCCTCTGTCTTCTGTTATCTCCTGGAGTTTGCTGAAATTCATGTCCATTGAGTCAGTGATGCTATCTAATCTCATCCTCTGCTGCCCCCTTCTCCTTTTGCCCTCAGTTTTCCCCAGCATCAGGGTTTTTTCCAGTGAGTCGGCTCTTCATATCAGGTGGCCAAAGTATTGGAGCTTCAGTTTCAGCATCAGTCCTTCTACTGAATGAATATTCAGGGTTGATTTCCCTTAAGATTGGTTGGTTTGATCTCCTTGCTGTCCAAGGGATTCTCAAGAGTCTTATCCAGTACCACAATATGAAAACATAATTTCTTCAGTGTTCAGTGGCTCAGACGGTAAAGTGTCTGTCTACAATGTGGGAGACCAGGGTTCAATCCCTGGTTTGGGAAGATCCCCTGGAGAAGGAAATGGCAACCCACTCCAGTACTATTGCCTGGAAAATCCCATGGACAGAGGAGCCTGGTACAGTACAGTCCATGGGGTCACAAAGAGTCGGACATGACTGAGCGACTTCACTTTCAGGCTTATTTGGCCAAGAGATGTCTCTGATTTTTAACACACTGTCTAGGTCTGTCATAACTTTCCTCCCAAGGAGCAAGTGTCTTTTAATTTCATGGGTGCAATCACCATCTGCAGTGATTTTGGAGCCCAAGAGAATAAAATCTGTCACTGCTTCCACTTTTTCCCATTCTATTTGCCATGAAGTGATGGGACCAGATGCCACGATCTTTGTTTTTTGAATGTTGAATTTCAAGACAGCTTTTTCACTCTCCTCTTTCACCTTCATCAAGAGGCTCTTTAGTTCCTCTTCACTTTCTACCATTAAAGTGCTATCATCTGCATATCTGAGGTTGTTGCTATTTCTCCTAGCAATCTTGATTCCAGCTTGTGCATCATCCAGCCCGGCATTTCACATGCTGTACACTGCATATAAGTTAAATAAGCAGGGTGACAATATACAGAACTTTAATACTCCTTTCCCAATTTTGAACCAGTCCATTGTTCCATGTATGGTTCTAACTGTTCCTTCTTGACTCACATACAGGTTTCTCAGAGAATTTTCCACAATTTGTTGTGAACCATACAATCAAAGGTGTTTGCATAGTCAATGAGGCAGAAGTAGATGTTTTTCCTGACTTTGCTCTCTCCATGATCCAATGAATGTTGTCAATTTGATCTCTGGTTCTTCTGTTTTTTCTAAATCCAGCTTATATGTTTGGAATTTCTCGGTTCACATACTGTTGAAGCCTAGCTTGAAGGATTTTGAGCATTACCTTGCTAGCATGTGAAATGAACTCAGTTTTACGTAGTTTGAACATTCTTTGGCATTGCCCTTCTTTGGGATTGGAAGGAAAACACATTTTCTAGTCCTGTGGCCACTGCTGAGTTGGATCCAAATTTGCTGACGTATTGAGTGTAGCACTTTAACAGCATCATCTTTTGGGATTTTAAATAGTTCAGCTGGAATTCCATCACCTCCTCTAGCTTTGTTTGTAATAATGCTTCCTAAGGTCCACTTGACTTCACACTCCAGGATGTCTGGCTCTAGGTGAGTGATCACAACATTGTGGTTATCCAGGTTATTAAGACCTGTTTTGTATAGTTCTGTGTATTCTTGCCACCTCTTCTTAATCTCTTCTTCTGTCAGTTCCTTACCATTCCTGTCTTTTATCATGCCCATCCTTGCGTGAAATGTTTCCTTGATATTTTCAATTTTCTTGCAGGGATGTCTAGTCTTTCCCGTTCTATTGCTTTCCTCTACTTCTTTGCATTGTTCATTTAAGAAGGCCTTATTTCTTCTTGCTGTTCTCTGAAACTCTACATTCAGTTGGGTATGTCTTTCCCTTTCTCCCTTGCCTTTTTGTTATGGAGCAATGTTGTGCAAATAGATAATTAAGCAGTCAAGACTGAACATGTTCTGAGGAAGAGTACAGAAATGAAGACCAGGTAGGCAGAAGCAGAGATAAGCACAAGAGTATTATCCATGAGGTGTACTAGGGGCAAGGTACTTCCTTCTGATGAAGCAGATAGTTTGGCAGAGGCTGCCTTTTGCTCACCTTCCATCTCCATTGCTGTCCCCTTCACTCCTGCTTCTCAATAGAGCCATCCAACATACATATTCTGTACATGTTTTGCCAGATTTATACCCAAGTATTTCATTTCCAGAGACCTTGTGAATAATACTTTTCCCTCAGCTTTATTGAGATACAGTTGACATATAATTCTGTGGAACTTTAATATGTGCAATGTGTTGATTTGATATGTTTATAAATTATAAAATAGGACTTCCCTGGTGATTCAGTGGTTGAGACTCTGTGCTTCTACTGCAGGAGGTATGGCTTTGATCCCTGGTTAGGGAACTAAGATCCTGCTTGTGGCAGTGCAGCAAAAAAATAAATAAATAAATAAATAAAGAAAAGAAAAGAAAAAGAAAAGAAAAGAAATGATTAGCATCAAAGTCAGGGTAGTGTTTACCTCTGGGGGGAATGGAAGGGAAGAGAGTAGGGATCCAGCCAAGGGTGACAATAATATTCTGTTTCCCGACCTGCTTAGTGGTTACACAATATTTACTTAAAAAAAAAAAAAACAACTTTAATAGGCTTTATTTTAAGAGCAGTTTTAGGTTCACAGCAAAATTGACCAAAAACGCAGAGCATTCCCATTTACCCCCTAATCCCACACATGCACAGCCCCCTCCACTATCAATATCCCACAATAGATTGTACATTTGTTACAATCAGTAAACCTATATTGATGCTTCATAATCACTCAAAACCCACAGATTATATTAGGGTTAATTCTTGGTCTTATACATTCTGTGAGTTTAGACAAATATATAATATATACATCCACTATCATAGTATCATACAAAGTAGTTTTGTTGCCCTAGAAGTCCTCTGTCCTCAACCTATTCCTCTCTCCCTTCTCTGTAAATCTTGGCAACCACCAATCTTTTTACTGTCTCCATAGTTTTGCCTTTTCCAGAATGTCACATAATTGGAATCAAACAGTATGCAGCCTTTTCAGACTGACTTCTTTCACTTAGCAATAGGCATTTAAGGCTCCTTCATGTCTTTTCAGGCTTGACAGCTCATTTCTTTTTATCACTGAATAATATCCTATTGTCTGAATGCATCACAGTTTATTTATCCACACGTCACCTACCGGAGGACATCTTGGTTGCTCCCAAGTTTTAGCAATTATGCATGAAGCTTCTAAAAACATTTATGTGCAAGTTTTTGTGTACATGCAATTTACTTTTTAACCATTTGGTAAAATGTGCCTATAACTGTTATCTTTTGGCATATTTCATACCGAAACATATTTGAAAATAAGACAACACACCTAAAGCATAATGTTTGGCACATAATTAATGCCTGATAATCCTGCATGTTATGATTAATAAACTTCCATTCATTTCCCTCAAACAAATTTGAGTACCATTTAAATCAAGGGGTCTTACCAAAGCCAAATGTAGCAAATATGGACTTTTTCATATAATGTTTCTGATAACACTATATTTCTGCTTGTTATGGAGATATGACTCCATTATGGCACAAAGGACTTAACTGTGCTTCATCAAGTATTTCCTTAAATGTACTTGGGTTTTTTTTTTTTTTTCAATTTTTATTTATTTATTTATTTTTTTATTGTATTCATTTTATTGTCTCAGAGATGCTGACTTTTAAAAAAACTTGGGGTTATATGTGTTCCTAGTCCCCTGTTATCTCCTAAGGTGTTAACAATGCAAAAATTTCAGCATTATCAGCAAGCTTATTGAGGATCATCTCAATCACCATTTTTAGATCACTGATAAGAATACTCATTCAGACACTTAACTCTTTTGGGCCAGAACTGGACTCAGTCTTCTCCACCAGACTTATGCCCTTCTGGGATTGAGAATGTGATAGTGTATGTGTTTTGAGGGTACAGGATGACAGCTCAGAAATGAAGGCCTGCTTGACCTGTGTTTGGTTACAGCTGTTGTATGCAAATCTCTCCAACCCTGCCCTAGCACCACTCCACGATGCTCTGTCCTTCCTAGAGTCCTTTGTATGCTTTAACCTCTGTTAGCCCCACCTCCATGTTGATGCCCACTCTCAAGGTCAAGATGGAAGACATCTAATGAGGGTTGTGATTTTCCCATGATTCTCTTGTGTGTTCCAGTGAAGTCTTGTTTACTCAAGTAAATGAGCTTCCTGGGGCAAGCACAGTTCTGCATAAGGGAATTTTCTTTATTTTTTGTTTTATTGGAGTATAGTTGACTTATAATGTGTTAGTTTCAGGTGTACAGTGAAGTGAATCAATTACACATATGCATATATTCTTTCTTTTCTAGATTCTTTTCTCATATGTTGTTGTTCAGTTGCTCAGTCATGTCCGACTCTTTGCAACCCCATGGACTTTAGCATGCCAGGCTTCCCTGTCCTTCACAGTCTCCTGGAGTTTGCTCCCATATAGGTTATTACAGAATATTGACTATAGCTCCCTGTGCTACACAGTAGGTCCTTATTTGTTATCTATTTTATATATAGTAGTCTGTGTATGTCAATCCCAAGAGGAAATTTTCCATATAACCTCTTTTAGTGCCAAGATTTTTTCTCTAAAATTTAACACTCCTTATAGAATACTTCTTAAAATAGATCATAGAATTATCTGCCTTCTTTCAAAGTATATATTAAATATAATTTAATCTTTCCTTTGTGTCCCATGGTGCCATGGCTACCTAGATGTGTAGGACTGTTTGCCCTGTGGCTCACCTCTGAGTGCTTTTATAGTTCTATTAGCTTTGGAGAAGGCAATGGCACCCCACTCCAGTATTCTTGCCAGGAGAATCCCATGGATGGAGGAGCCTGGTAGGCTGCAGTCCATGGGGTCCCGAAGAGTCAGACACGACTGAGTGACTTCACTTTCACTTTTCACTTTCATGCATTGGAGAAGGAAATGGCAACTCACTCCAGTGTTCTTGCATGGAGAATCCCAGGGATGGTGGAGCCTGGTGGGCTGCCGTCTGTGGGGTTGCACGGAGTCGGACACGACTGAAGCGACTTAGCAGCAGCAGCAGCAGCAGCTGGGGTTTTAAAGTAACATTAGCTTTTCACCTCATATGAAAGTATTACCTCTTTGTTGTAGAAAATTTGAAAAGTAGAATAAGGTAGCGAGAAAATTATTCATTTAGATTTTGAAACATTTAGGTATATTTCCTTTCAGTCTTTTTTTTCTGGTTTAATTCTTGTTTTATTCTTTATTTTCCAATTCTCATGACTTTGATTTTGTTGCGAGCGAAATGACACAAAGACAAAACATGAGACACACAAGAGACAGACAATACACACTCCGGCCGGAGGAACAGAACTGCGCAAACTAACTGTGGTTTTATTATTATAAAAGCCCCCTAGGCAGAATTCCAGACTGCATGAATAAGCCTTTTCAGTACAGCGCAGGTGCATACATGTTATCGTACAGCAAAGGGGAGTGAAATCTCTGTCTACTGCAGAGTCTGTCCAAAGCCCTCTTTTCCTTCTTATCACAAGAAGGGAATGCTCCCTCGTTTGCAAGGGACCATTAGACTCAAGGCTGTGTCCAGACTCTTTGGCAGAATGCCTCATTTGCAAGGACGTTCAGCCCGAGCAGAGAGACAGGTTTGCAGGCACATCTCTGCTACCCTGTTAACCCTTCATCTCCCCCTTTTTTATTTGCTTTTATAAATTGTAGCATGGTCTGGATCTTCTCTGCTTCACGCTTTAGTTGTTTCCCTTTCCACCACCGCTGGAAGACTAGAAAAGCAACACAACATAAAAGTAATATAAACACAGTGTTCCCAAAGGTAGTCCCAATTAGTGAGGATACATGCCCTAATGGATTTAAGTTATTCATTTCCTCTTGAAGACTTTTCAGCAAATCAGACCCCATAATGTCAGGTAACGTCCTGCTAAAAGTAGACAAAATTTGTCGTTCCAGTTCCATAATCTCCGTAGTGAGATTTTGATGCCCAGTCAAGGATCATTTTACTTTATCCCACTTTTCACTCATGTTAAATGGTACAGGTGTTATACAAAACTGAGAAGAATTCCAATCACATTTCAACACACTTCGTGTAGATAAAACAGCCAATTGATCTCCAAGCCAGGAAACGGTGTGTTGAAGATTGAGCACGTCGGTAGCAAGTTGTGCATCCAAATCTCGCTGTTGTTGCCATAACAAATGAGAGTCTTTATGCCAGTCCTGAATAAAATCAGCTGTTTTAATTCCTTGGTGTAACGCAAGACCTGCTACCGCCGCTGTTGCAGTTACTGACGCGACTGCTAGAATCAAAGCAATGACCACACCAAGCATACGTTGAGATCGGTGTAGCAAAGTCTGTACAGCGGTTACTAGATGAGAAACAGCAAAAGAATCTGACCACGGCAGAGTTAGATTTATAGGTAACCATACTTCTGTCTGAGCCTTAACAATTACTAATGAGAAATTGGAGTTATAGGCTCGTCTTTCAAATTCTTCCCACCAAGACTGATTTACACATTGAGTTAGATTACAATAGTCACATGACACAGACCCCACAGTAGCATTCTAAGTCCAATTCCCATATAACAATGCAAAAGGATATTTTACACATGCCATTGTGGAATAAGATTTATTAACATGTAAATTAACATGGAATGGACCTGAAGAGTCACCACTGTCCAAAGTATAGTTTCCTGACCAGATAGTGAGATTACCAGAAACTGCCCATAGTTTCCAAATATCTCCTTGAATGTGCGGATATCCTTGCAATTGTAATTGAGGAGGGACAAGTGCAAATTGCTGCCATTTAACTGTTTCATTACCATTACCCATCAAAGTGCTATTTGCACGATGCCACCTAAGAGATTTATTTGACCATTTTTCTAAGAATTGCCCATGATCGATCTGGACTCCAATCTACAATGATGGCCTCAGAATAATTCATGACTTTAAAGGGTCGATGACCTCGGCAACGTTCCCACTCCAAAGATTCTAGAGAAGGAGCAAAAAAGTTAACAGGACATAGCGACATGTGTTTTCCATTATGAATGTCTATCGGTTCTGTCGAGGTGTTAAATCCCCTGGTGGAAACAAGCACAGTAAAGGTAGCAAAATGGTAATTATTATACTTTACCCCCCATGTATTATAAGAATGATGAGAATGTTCCTTGGTGGACAGACAAAAGGGGTGTCCTCCTATGCACAAAGGAATACCTTCCACTGCAATGGTCAAATTACTAATATTATATTGTTGTTTATGATCAGATAGTTGTTCTATTCCCCCGCAAGCTGGCGGGGAAAAGAAGGCAGTCTCATTAGTACGTACCTGCACTTCTGGTCCCCCCCAGGAAACTGCTCTTACTAATGGGGGATTAGGTATATATGCCCAATATGTATGATTACTTGCCGATACACCGATTACCTGACATGTCACCACTGCCATCATGGCAAGCAAAAGATTGGTAGGATTCAGAGGTTGCCCTGCCTTCATTAACATCTTCTCTGCTTCCTGGGTCAACCTCTTCATTTGACCCCACATAGGAGGTGTTGCTTCCCTTGTACGGAAAGAAAAGCTTCTCTGCATAGTAAGCTCTTCGAATTTTTGAACAAAGGGATCAGCCATTGTTGATTTTGATCAATCTTGCTGGGGTCCAAAACCTGTAATTATTAACAGAAATGAAAGCATACCCTGTCCCAAATATATTAATGATGCTGGGATCCAACCTTTCTCTTTATCTTTATACCAAATAGGCGTATTCAAGATCTTCTTATCCTCTTCTTTCCCTTGAAAATGCACCTCTGCTGCTGATAGATTTCCCTTGCTCCAAACATTCAAAAAATTTAGGGTAAGTAAGGTTTTATTCAAAATGTCTTTAGGTTTCATAAATCTCTCTTGTTCCCCCTTTTTTATTTTTTCAAGATAATCACGCAAGGTATGATTAGCTCTTTCAATGATAGCTTGCCCTTGACTATTATAAGGAATACCAAAAGTATGAGTTATATGGTATTGAGATAAAAAGTGAGCTAATTTTGTGGATTGGTAGGCAGGTGCATTATCAGTTTTCAATTCAATTGGTAATCCCATAACTGCAAAACAAGATAACAAATGAGTAATAACAGCATCAGCCTTTTCAGAATGTAATGCAGTGGCCCATTGAAAATGTGTACAAGTATCTATAGTATGATGCACACATTTTTGTTGTCCGAAAGAAGAAATGTAAATTACATCCATTTGCCATATCTGATTTGCTTGTTGTCCTCTCATGTTGACACCTGGTGGGGTAAATGGTAAAGCAAAGGGTGCACATATGGAACAAGAATGAACAATATTTTGAGCTTGTTTTTGAGTAATAGCATGAGATTTTTGTAACCGTTTGGAGTTTGTATGCTGTAAGAGATGTTCTTGTTTTGCTGCTTCTATAGGATAAAGTAAGGCATCAATTGTAGCATTTCCGAATGATAAAGGTCCAGGAAGGGCAGAATGTGCACTGATAAAATTAACTCTGAACACTGCAAGATAAATTGTTGTACTTGGTAGAACAATTTATCAATAGCTGTTTTAAGGGTCAGTGGAAGGGAGACATGGGGAAGCTGAGGCAAGAGAGAACAGCTTATTGAGAATCTGAAACAATGTTAATAGGAAGTTGGGGAAAATCTTGCAAAACTAAATAGATAGCCCACAATTCAGCGGGCTGTACAGAAGAAAATGAGTGGGGGAGAACCTTGGAACTTTCCGGGGTCCAATATCCAGCAGTATTTTTATTTGCATCTGTAAAAATAGTGGGTCCCTTAACTGGAACATCTGAAATTGGGGAATGAGATATCGTGGCGTTAGTCTGGAGAAAATCAATCAATTTAGATGATGGATAATGATTAGAAAACGAACCAGGATATGAGGCAAGAGAAATTTGCCAGTTTTCATTAAACTGTAAACATCGAGATATTTGAGCAGTTGTTAACTGAGTAACAATCTGGTGTGGTTCACATCCTGACAGTTGTAAAATACGATGGCGACCTTTTTGTATAAGGAAGGCTAATTTATCCATATATGTAGTCAATTTTTTGGAAAAACTGTTAGGTAAGAAAACCCATTCTATTAATCCTATTTCTTGAGCAATTACACCAGATGGAGAATAAGGGGTATGAAATATTATAAACGGAATAAGTTGAGATGCATGTAAGTAAGTAAAAAAGCTGTTGTTTAGTCGTTGCTCAACAAATTGAAGTTCCTGTAAAGCCAATGGGGTTAAGGTCCGGGGGCTATCTAGAGCTGTATCTCCTTCTAAAGTAGAAAACAAATGTCGTAATTGATAAGTAGGAATCCCAAGTACTGGGTGTAGCCAATTAATATCTCCCAATAACTTTTGAAAATCATTTAAGGTTTTGAGATGGTCTCTTCTAATTTGCAACTTTTGGGGCCTTATTCTATGTTGTTCCAATATTGTCCCTAAATATGAAATAGGAAAGTCCTTTTGAATTTTTTTCTGGGGCTATTTGCAAATTGTATAGTCTTAAAGCCTCCTGTACTTTTAAAAAGAATTCATCACGTTCAGCAACACTAGGAGCTGCTAATAGGAGATCATCCATATAATGATATAGAATATAATTGGGGTATACTCGACGGAGGGATTGTAAAGAGTGAGCTACGAATTCTTGGCATAAGGTAGGACTATTTATCATTCCTTGTGGTAAGACTGTCCATTGATAATGCTTAACAGGCTGAGCATGATTAAGAACAGGAACTGTAAAAGCAAATTTATCTCTATCTTGCAATTGTAGGGGGATGGTAAAAAAAACAGTCTTTAAGATCTAGCACCATTAAGGACCAATTCTGAGGAATAAGAGCGGGAGAGAGGAGTCCCAATTGTAATGCTCCCATAGGTTCAATACATTTATTAACTTCTCGTAAATCAGTTACCATTCTCCATTTTCCAGATTTCTTTTTAATAACAAAAGCAGGAGAATTCCAGGGGGAGGTAGAGGGCTCTATATGACCAAGTTGGAGTTGTTCTTTCACTAATTGTTCTAAGGCCTCGAGCTTCATTTGTGGTAATGGCCACTGCTCAACCCGTTTTGGAGTATTAGTTAACCATTTTAATGGGAGTGCTTGAGGAATTTGAGCAGTGGCTATTAGTTTTCCAATGGAATGGTTACAGAAGCCCCCAAAGGAGAGAGAAGATCTCTTCCCCATATATTAATAGGTATATTTACAATATAAAAGGTAACAAACACTGATCTTCCATTATGGAATTGACATTGCAAGGGATGGGTACTCTTCCAGACATCTGCAATGGAGCCCAATCCCGTCAGCATTAAATGGCTTTTTTCTTTTTCCCAATCTTGGGGCCATTGTTGAGAAGAAATGACTGAAACATCCGCCCCTGTGTCGACTAGTCCCTCAAAGTTGTTTCCTTGTATAATCAAGGAGAGAACAGGGCGAGAATCTTTGATAAGCATTTCCCAAAATATATGCTGCCCAGTACTTCCAAATCCTCCTGTTCATTCATTAGGAAGAGCCAAAAGGGGGTGATAAAGTAGGAGAAGTATTTGAGCAATACATTCACCAGCTAACAGTGAAAGCGTGGTAGATGTAGAGACCATAATTAAAATTTCCCCAACATAGTCAGAGTCTATTACCCCAGGAATTATGGTTAAACCTCTCAAAGCCACGCTGCTACGGCCTAATATCAAGCCAAAAGTGCCCTTAGGCAATGGTCCAAATACATTTGTTTTTAATTTATAAATGCCTCCCCCTGGTGACAAAAGAACATTATCAGCTAGTGGCAAATCAGCAGCAGCACTCCCTGAAGTAGCAGACCGAAAGTCTGAAATCATCATTTGAGGTCCTTTTAATGGGGCATCGACTTGTAACGGTTGCTGGGAGGGAAGAGGGTTGGGGCAGGTGGGATGGCAGAGGGCAAGGAGGAGAAGTCCCCGGTATTGTTCCTGGGCCCCAAGGACTTAGGCCCGCAGGATAGTTTCCCGGTATCGGGTTGTCCATTTTGTCTGTTTTAGATCTGCATTCATTAGTCCAATGAAACCCCTTCCCGCATCGATGGCAAAGTCCAGGAGGAGTCTTATTCTTCCCAGCAAGAGATCTGTCTTTAGGAATTGCACCTTGATCAGCTTTTAATTTCTGACACTCTCTTTTCGTATGACCAGGTTTTCCACAATGGAAGCAGTTACCTCCCTTTTGTGGTCTCATAGCTTTGGCCAAGGCTGTAGCAAAGACATTAGCCTGATGCTCAGCTCCTCCTACTCCCGAGCAGGCTCTGATATATTCAGCTATAGATGCACCCTGTCCCTTTAAAGGTCCCAGTATACGCTTGCATTCAGGATTTGCATTTTCAAATGCTAAAGTTTGTAATACTATCTCTGAAATCTCATCCGTCCCTAAAGCCCATTCCACAGCTACCCTCAATCTTGCTAGAAAATCAGTATATGGCTCATTGGGGCCTTGCATTGTTTTAACAAAGGAGGGCTGGGTGTGGCTAGTAGGCACCACACGGTGCCATGCTAGTAAAAAGACCTGGCGGACTTGTTGTAAGTCCTGATCAGAGTACTGAGCCTATTCTCTTAAAGCCTGATAAGGGCTCTCTCCCATTAGCTTGTCCTCTAGAGGACCAGGGGGATTCTGTCTCTCATTAATCCGAGCCTGCTTTCTAGCTTCTTCTTCCCACCAGCTACGAAGTTGCAACCATTGAGTACCCTCCAAGACAGCTTGGGCAATAGATTCCCAATCTAACGGAATGATCAATTTGCCTTTTCCCAGTGATTCCAGCATAGCCAAAACAAAGGGAGATTGAGGACCGTACTGCACTACTGCAGCTTTAAGATCTTTAAAAATTTATATTCCAAAGGAGTGTATTGAACATTTATCACATTGTCATTTTGCTGTCTCTGGATGGGAAATAATTGTGGAGGATCGATAAACCCACCAGGGGGAGCAGGCAAGTCATCATGATGAAGCATAGACAAAGGAAAGGAGAACCGACAATGTTCCCTGCCCACATCGGGCCGATTAACTGCAGTGGGGAAAAGAGAAGCACAAGGAGGAAGAGAAGGTGTAGATTTTTTCTCCTCCTTACTGGATTTCCACCATTCCTGGAATAGATGGGTCATTTCTTTAATCTCTTTGCCCTCCTCTGATGAAACCGAAGAAGCCTCCAAATCTGATTCTGAACTATCAGATGTTTCACCATTTACAGGAGGAGGCTCACTTGTATCCTTGCCTTCAGGCAATGCAGAAGCCCCACCAAGGTCTGACACATCCTCATAAATTATTTCTCCCCTCCTTGAAGCATTAGATTTAGTTACATTATCAATAGAGAGCAAGGTCAAAGCCTGTGTTATAGCACTACACAAAGTCCATAACTTCAATGGGATCACATTACCCTTCTGATGTTGCTTTCTCAATTCCTTTTGAATTATTTTCCATTCCTTCAAGTTTAACTGTAACTTAGTTTGATATTGAAACCAATGACAATATTGCTCTACCAAGAAAAAGAGCTCGCTCAATTGATGAGTCGAGGCTTTGACACCTATGGAGTGGAGAAGTCCTTTGACTAACTCCATGTATTATGTTTGTAATGATGATGAGGAATTCCCCATGATTTTCTGAAAGTTCCCCTGCTAGGGTGAGGAATTCCCCATGATTTTCCTGAAAGTTCCCCTGCTATGGATTTAAAATCCCCTGGGGTTATTCACCCTTTCGGTTTCACTCGAGCCCCATGTTGGGCGCCAGATGTTGCGAGTGAAATGACACAAAGACAAAACATGAGACACACAAGAGACAGACAATACACACTCTGGCCGGAGGAACAGAACTGCACAAACTAATTGCAGTTTATTATTATAAAAGCCCCCTAGGCAGAATTCCAGACTGCATGAATAAGCCTTTTCAGTACAGCGCAGGTGCATACATGTTATCGTACAGCAAAGGGGAGTGAAATCTCTGTCTACCGCAGAGTCTGTCCAAAGCCCTCTTTTCCTTCTTATCACAAGAAGGGGATGCTCCCTCGTTTGCAAGGGACCATTAGACTCAAGGCTGTGTCCAGACTCTTTGGCAGAATGCCTCGTTTGCAAGGATGTTCAGCCCGAGCAAAGAGACTGGTTTGCAGGCACATCTCTGCTACCCTATTAACCCTTCAGATTTACTTTATTGCATTATCACACTGGCAGGATTTCTTTTTTTAGTATAAATTTATTTATTTTAATTGGAGGCTAATTACTTTACAATATTGTATTGGTTTTGCCATATATCAACATGAATGTACCACGGGTGTACATGTGTTCCCCGTCCTGAACCCCCCTTCCACCTCCCTCCCCATACCATCCCTCTGGGTCATCCCAGTGCACCAGTCCCGAGCTTCCAGTCTTTTTAAAAAAAATGTCTTTGAGACATTTTTCTATGTATAGCTTATTTGTTCTACTTACTAGTAATTTCTTACAGCTTGCACAAATGGTTCTGTGTTGGGAGGCAGAGATATTGAATAAATTGTCCAAACTGAAAAGGATCTTTGAGATTACAAAATGAAGAGGGCAACTTCATAAGGTGCAATTATGAAGTTTATTGTGGGTAACTTATATACAAGCAGAACTAGGTGGATGATGATCCAGAGGCATTCAAAGCTGCACTCCACACTGATAAAAGGGGTACAGAGGAATTTAAAGGGGTCAAAACTAAAAATAAAATCTGCCTACCAGTGAGGAGGAGTTGGTGAAGGACAGAAAAGCCTGGCAGGCTACACCCATGGGGCCACAGAGTCGGACATAACTAAACAACAAGAACCAAGAAAGCACTGCCTACATTGATAGGAACTGAGGATTTTTCCTCCCCTAGGGGTCTCATGACCATTAAACATCTACGTTAGCAAAAGGCACTCTTCCAGTTTTTATATCAGATGAAGCCAGGGTAAAAGTTGACTGGGGACTCACCTGGCTTGGACTAAAGCTCAGTCATGTGGAAAGAAGAAGATAGGAGTGCAGGCTGACAAAATGGAGTCAGTGTGGTTCAGCCACACATTCTGTCTTCTCTCTCTTAGCCTATTACTCATCCCTTCTTACTGCCTTTAGGGTCACCCTGTCCTCTCCTTCTCCCTTTCATAATCTGTGACTCCTAAACTGTGAGCAGGAGAGTGAGTTTACCATGACTATTAAATTTGTAGCTAAAAGTAACAATGGATAGATTCTTCAGGAAAGCCTGCAGCTTGTATCACCATAGTCAGATATGTGGGCTTTGACATGCCTGCTCCAGCCAATCCGTAGGTTTCTTGCTTTTTCTGCTCCATTCCACATGTCTGAGATTATTAGAGAGTCTACTATTCCTTAAAGGTATTGGTACTCTTCTGCAAGTACCTCTTGTCATTGATAAGCTTTAAGTACCTTGAGGGTAGGAACTATTTTCTAACACTGCCTTGTATTATGTTCCACACATGTTAGACACTCCAGAAATGCTTTTGGTGGCTAATGTTCAATTGGGACATTCCCAGTCTCAATCCAGACTCCATCTTACTGATATGCTTTATCTTCACCAAAGTTTAGATTTTTACCTGAATAAAATTAAGAGTGTCTCAGGGAGTGACTGTGTGAACATGTCTGGGTATCCTTTCACCCAATCTCTGGCCACATCCCATGGCTTTCATATGACAAATTATTCCTCTTCCACCCTAACTCCCTTAGTGTGAAGCATGTGATCTGAGTCTAAGGTAATCAGCATCACCTTCTCCCAGCCCAGTGATTGGTTAAGAGTTGGGGCACTTGACCCAGCTAGACCTAGTTAGAGTGAATTTGAAGAATTTTGGGGGTGCTGGAATAAATGAAGATGCTTGCTTCTTTTTTTGTTGGCTGTGAAATTGGAAGGATACCCCAGAAGTTCCTTGCTGCCACCTCCTAGCCATGAAGTTGCCTCTTATGAATGAGCGAACATATGAGCATGAGTAGAACTGTACTGAGAGACAGAAAGCAGAGCTTGAGTACATCTTTGAGTATCTGTATTCTTGTGTATGGCCATGCCTGAAGCCAAACTGGTCAATTAAATTATTGTTGCAGGTTGGAGTCTCCAAAAGCAAACATTGAGATGTTTGGGGAGCAAGATGGTTACAAGGGGTCAACACCTACGAGGCTTCCCAGGTGGTGCTAGTGGTAATGAATCCACCTCCCAATGCAGGAGACATAGGAGATGCAGGTTCTATCCCTGGGTTGGGAAGAGCCCCTGGAGTAGGAAGTGTCAGCCCACTCCAGTATTCTTGCTTGGGAAATTCCGTAGACAGAGGAGCCTGGTAGACTATGTTCATGGGGCCACAAAAGAGTTGGACACAACTGACCAACTGAGCACCTTTGAAAGGAGGAGGAGGCGGGACTGGGCAGAGCAACAGTGGGGCAGGTCTGACAAAGCCTTGGCCAATATAGCAGGGATCTCCAGAGAAAGTGTTTTCTGTCAGAGTTCAAGTCTCAAGGTGAGTGATCCTCTGCTTTGCTCTGTCATTAGATGTGGGCCTTGAAGGGTGTGACCTTGAGGGAGGTGACTCTCTGCACTTTGAGGCAGCCCTGGAAAGCGCTGCCAACTGGAGGCTATCAGAGCTCTCTTAAGGGAGACCTGGGGGGTGCATCTTCATGTGTAGCACAGTGATGTAAGCATTATCATTTTTTGTTATTATTATGATGATGCTAAATTAGTTTGAGCTGAATTTTCTACCACTTGCAGCCAAAAAACTTCAAATCAATACAGTGATTATTTTGATAGTTAAAGTCCCAGTATGATGTGATAGAGACAATTCTCTCAGACCCAAATAGTACTTGGATTTAAGTATTTCAGTTTGAGGTGTTGGATAGACATCAACACTAAAGCTTTACCTGGCGCTAGGATTCAGGAACTGATTAAGTTGCTCTTGCTTAAATGGTCCGCATACATCCTTCTCTTATGTTTCTATCCCCATGTGGTTGCTCGGTTGTGTCTGACTCTTTGTGACCCCATGGAGTGCAGCATGCTAGGCTTCCCTGTCCTTCACCATCTCCTGGAGTTTGCTCAAACTCCTGTCCATTGAGTCAATGATGCCATCTGACCATCTCATCCTCTGTTGCCCCTTTCTCCTCATGACCTTAATCTATCTTCATACCTGGCTTCAGAATGTTGGAAGTAGAGCCCTCTTTCAATATTCTTGATTATTTGGAATGGAGGCTATGTCCTCCACAAAAATAAGGGATATTCTCCTACAATGAAATAGTCACTAATTCCAGGACCCAGACAATCTTATATGGAGTGAAGTAAGTCAGACACAGAAAGATAAGCATCATATGATATCACTTATATGTGGAATCTAAAAAAAAAAATGGTACAAATGAACTTATTTACAAAGCAGAAATAGAGCCACAGATGTAGAAGACAAATAGGGAGAAGGAGGAGGAGGGATAAATTGGGAGATTGGGATTGTCATATACACATTACTATATTTAAAATAGGTAATTAATGAGAACCTACTGTGCTGCACAGGAAACTACTCAATACTCTATGGTGATCTGTATGGGAGAAGAATCTAAAAAAAGGGTGAATATATGTATAACTGACTCACTTTGCTGTACAACAGGTACTGACACAGCATTGTAAATCAACTATACTCCAATAAAAATTAATTAAAAAAACACACTGGACCCAGACAATCTGATGGTTGGATCCCATGGTATATTAAAAATAGCCACAAGCTCTTTGCCAATCCTCCCATCAAGCACTGGAATCTGTCTTCCTGCACTTTGAATCTAGTGTGGCCGTTATGACTTGCTTTGATCAATGGATAAAGGTGAAAGTGTTATTAAAGGATTTATGAACCCAGGCTTTAAGAGAGAATGACAGCTTCTGTTTTTTCCTCTCAAAACCCCAGCTGCCATGCTATAAGGTCATCCAGGCTAGATAGCTGAATGATTAGAGGCCATGTGGAGTCTGAGAGGTCATCTTAGAGGTTCTAGCCACAGCCACCCTTAGAGATCCCAGTTGAACACAACTGTATAAGAGATCCGAAGACCAGTCAAAGAACCACCCAGCTGAATTCCAGCCATCCGATAGAATTGTGAGAAATAATAAACAATAATTATAATAACATTTTTATTTTTAATTGTGGTTAAGACACAATTAACCATCTTCAAGTGTACAGTTCAGTAGTGTTAAGTGTATTTGCTTCATTATATAGCCAATCTCCAGAACTTTTTTCATTTTGAGAACTGAAACTCTGTACCCATAAAACAACCCTCCTGTCCCCCTCCTTCCCAGCTCCCGTCAACCTCAATTCTGTTTTCTGTTTCTATGAATTTGACTAGATACATCAGGTGAGCGGAATCATACAGTATTTTTGTGTGTGTGTGAATAGCTTATTTCACTTAGAATAATATCTGCAAGGTTTATACATGTTGAGTAAATAATTATTTTAAGCCACTAAGTTTTGGGATGGTTTGTTACACCACAATAAATAGTGGATATAGTGTCATCTGACAAAATTTGTTTCTCAAAAAGAATACACATTATAATTTTATTCATTGAAGGGGCTGGGCCTATAGAACAATTAGAAAACTCAGCTTATTTGCTGATAGTTTGTAGCATATTTCTTTTTTAAATAACTGGATTGCTCGATAGCACCTTGATTAGGAATCTCTTTTATTTCTGTTTTATTGACATATAATTGACATTTAAAGTTTAAGGGATACAGCTTGATGATTTGATACATGGATATTTTGTGAACTCATTACCGCAGTACAGTTAGTTAACATCTCCATCATCTCACATAATTCTCTTTTTTTCTATTCTCAGCAACATTCACGTATGTATAATAAAGTACTGTTAACTATAGTCACCATGCTGTACATTCAATCTCAGAACTAATTCATTTTCTAACTGGAAATGTGTGCTCTTTGGGGAAGAAAATTGCCAAATGGGGATTTCCAAATGGGGAGGGATCTCCCCATTTTCTCCACCCACAGGCCCTGGTAACCACCTTGTTTCTATGTGTTCAGCTTTTTTAGCTTCCACATGTATGTGAGGTCTTACAGTAATTGTCTTTCTCTGCATAACTTACCTCACTTAACATAATGACCTCAAGGTCCATCCATGTTGTTGGAAATGGCAGGATTTCATTCTTTTTCACGGTTGAATAATATTCCATTGTGTAAATAGGTAGATAGATAACATCTTCTTTACCCATTTATCCATTAACAGACACTTGTTTCCCTATCTTGGCTATCATGAATAAAGTGCATTGGACACTGGAGTACAGATATTGTGAGAAAATCCTGACTTCATTTCCTTTGCATATATATCCAGAAGTGGAATTGCTGAAATGTATGGTAGTTCTGTTTGTAATTTTATGAGGAAGTTCCATACTGTTTTCCACAGTGCTGCACCAATTCTACATTTCTACCAACAGTGCCCCAAAGTTCCCTTTTCACCACATCCTAACCAACACTTGTTATCTCTCTCTCTCTTTTTTTGGTAATAGCCATTCTAACAGGTGTGAGGTGATATTTTTCACTGTAGTGGTTTTTTTTTCATGACTTCACTGGGTCTTCACTGCTGGTGTGTGGGCTTCCTTTAGTTGTGGCGAGTGGGGGTTACTCTTCATTGTGGTGCACAGGCTTCTTATAGTGATGGCTTCTCTTGTTGGGAAGCATGGGTTCTAGGCACATGGGCTTCAGTAGTTGCAGCATGCAGGCTCAGTAGTTGAGGGAGGTGGGACCTAGAGTGAGCTGGCTTCAGCAGTTGTGGTTTGCGGGCTTAGTTGCTCTGTGGCATGTGGATTCTTCTTAGACCAGGGGTCAAACCTGTGTCTCCTGCATTGGCAGACAGATTCTTAACCATTGGACCACCAGGGAAGTCCTCACTGCAGTTTTGATTTGCATTTCCTTGATGATTTGTAATGTTGAGCATCTTCATGTACCTGTTGGCCATTTGTATGTCTTCTTTGGAAAAATGTCTATTCAGGTCCTCTGCCTATTTTTTAATTGGATTGCTCATTTCTTTTATTATTGAGTTGTATAAGTTCTTTGTATATTTTGGATATTAATCCCTTATCAGATACATGACTTATCATTATTTTTTCCAATTCCATAAGTGGCCTTTTCACTTTGTTGATTGCTTCTTTTGCTGTGCAGAAGATTTTTAGTTTGATTTAGTTCCATTTCTTTATTTTTGCTTTTGTTACTTGTGCTTTTGGTGTTTTAGCAAATGTAGCATATTTCAAAAACACTGCTTTAACTTGTTCAAACATTTGGTTTGATAGTGTAGTAAAATTATTGGAGCTTTGATTTTTCACTGCTTGACTCAAATAAGCTATTTATATAAAGAAACAGGAACTAATGTTAACATTCACATCAGTTAGCCATACATACTTATTCATAGGCTTGTGAAGGAACTTGATAGTGTATTTATTTAGCCACTGTCTCCAAGCAGACATATCCTAGACAAATAGAGGAAGTTTTAAGAGGAACTAGCAGAATTATTTTAAAGAAGCTGTGGCATAGTGGTTAAGAGCACAGACCTGGCTTTAAGTGTGGGTTCTACCATAAGTTTTACTTCCGTAAAGTGGGCAGAATGATTGCACCTACCTCACTATCTCAGTCTTGAAAAGTAAATGACTTCATGTATACAAAGGACATAGTAAACACTCAGTAAATATCTACTAACTCAGTAAATCACTCCAGTGTTTAATCACATCTTTAATATCAAAAGCTTCCCCATATTTTTCAATGTGTATTTCAAAACTCACATTCAGTTCAGTTAAATTCAGTCAGTTGCACAGTCATGTTTGACTCTTTGTGATCCCATGGACTGTAGTGCTTCAGGCTTCCCTGTCCATCACCAATTCCTGGAGCTTGCTCAAACTCATGTCCATTGAGTTGGTGATGCCATCCAAACATCTTGTCCTCTGTCATCCCCTTCTCCTCCTGCCTTCAATCTTTCCCAGCATCAGGGTCTTTTCCAATGAGTCAGTTCTTTGCATCAGGTGGCCAAACTCATATTAAAGCAAATTTAAAAAGAAGACCACCCGAGGAAGAGTATTATTGTATTTTACCTCCAGCCATAGAGATAATAGTCTGTTTTCACTCAAAAAATATGTATTGAGCACCTAGAATGTGCCAGGCTCTGTGTGGGGGTGAATAAGATGATATTCTTGGGCTTCCCTGGTGGCTCAGTGGTAAAGAATCTGCCTGCCAGTGCAGGAGACACAGGTTCCATCCCTGGTCTGGGGAGATCCCACATGCTGTGGAGCAGGTAAGCCTGTGTACCACAACTACTGAGCCTATGCTCTAGAGCCTGGGAGCCACAACTACTGAAACCCACACACCCTAGACTTTGTGCTCCACAAGAGAAGCCACTGCCATGAGAAACTGGTGCAACTCAACGAGTTGGAGCTTGCTCAAACTCATGTCCATTGAGACAATGATGCCATACAACCATCTCTTCCTCTGTCGTCCCCTTCTCCTCTTGCCTTCAATCTTTCCCAGAATCAGGGCCTTTTCCAATGAGTCGGCTCTTTGCATCAGATGGCCAAAGTATTGGGGTTTCAGCTTCAGCATCAGTCCTTTCAATGAATATTCAGGGTTGATTTCTTTTAGGATTGACTGGTTTGGTCTCCTTGTAGTCCAAGGGACTCTCAAGAGTCTTCTGCAGCACCACAGTTCGAAAGCACCAGTTCTTCAGTGCTCAGCCTTCTTTATGGTCCAACTCTCAGGTCTGTACATGACTAGTGGGAAAAACACAACTTTGACAAGATGGACCTTTGTCTTCAAAGTAATGTCTCTGCTTTTGAATATGCTATCTAGGTTTGTCATAGCTTTTCTTCCAAGGAGCGAGTGTCTTTTAGTTTCATGGCTTCAGTCAACATCTGCAGTGATTTTGGATACCAAGAGAATAAAGTCTGTCACTATTTCCATTGTTTCCCCATCTATTTGCCATGAAGTGATGGGACCGGATGCCATGATCTTAGTTTTTTGAATGCTGAGTTTCAAGCCAGCTTTTTCACTCTTCTCTTTCACCTTCATCAAGAAGCTCTTTAGTTCCTCTTCGCTTTCTTCCATAAGGGTGGTGTCATCTGCATATCTGAGGTTATTCATTCATGAGCAGTTACAATGTTCCATGATTGAAAAGTGAAAGTGTTAGTCGGTCAGTCATGTCTGACTCTTTGCTAACTCCATAGACTATAGCCTGCCAGGCTCCTCTGCCTGTGGAATTCTCCAGGCAAGAATACTGGAGTGGGTAGCCATTCCCTCCTCCAGGGGATCTTGGCCCCCAGGTCTCCTGCATTGCAGGCAGATTCTTTACTGTCTGAGCCAACATTAAAGTTTTCTCTTGCTGGAGTAACAAAAAAATGGCTGCCCAGAGGTATTCTTTACACTAACTCTTTTATTTCATTCATGAGCAGATAACAATGTTCCATGATTACAGCAAATTCTAAAGATGGTATATGCAAGGCCAAGAGTTTAGAACTGTAACAGAGGTTAATGTGAACCCATTAATGACACGATCTGGTCAAATTGACCTTCAGTCAGACCCTTTCTTTGCACGCATCTTCCAAATGATGCCACCAATATCTTTACTGCCCAAGTCAGAGCCAGAGGACCTGTTCAATCACCAAGTCCGGTCACTTCTCGCAAGTCAGTCTCTCATCCATCCCCACTGTCATTAAAGTGATTTGTTTCTTATCATTTATTTCCTTCTGAATTACAAAAAGTTACTTCCCAGCTATTGTGGTGGATTGCAGAAATGGACACAAACAATCGCAACTCCTTCCACCAAGGGATGGAATCTTGGGACTTCCCTGCAGGTCCAGTTGTTTAGACTCAGCTTTCACTGGAGGGGGCACAGGTTTGATCTTTGATTGGGGAACTATGTTCCTGCATGCTGTGCAGTGTGGCCGAAGAAAAAAAAGATGGACTATCTTTCTCCAGTCCTTGCTCTGGGCTGACCTTGATGCTTGCTTTGCAGTTGAAGCAATATCATGTGAATTTCAAGCAAGAGGCTAAAGAGACCTTGTGTGCTTCCACTCTTGCTCTTGCTCTGGAAACCTACCCCTACTGCCACGTTGGAAAACCCAGAAGAGCCTGCTGGAGGCCGAGAGACCATGTGAAACAGAAACAAGCCATCCCATCTCAGCTATCCTGGACCAGTCAACAGCAAATGCCCAGCGAAGTTCAGCCAGGCTTGGCCCAGATCAGGAGAGCTGCCCCTGTGAGCCCAGCCCACATTGCCAAAGCACAAAATAGTGAGATAAGGCTATTAAGCCATTAAGTTTGAGCTTAAGTTTCTGCCACAGCAAAAAGCTAGCTGATACTGAAATGGAGCAGGACCTTGCCCCCCACACCCCACCCCATGTCTTCTGCCTGCCTTTTGTCTCTGGAAAACTTTAATCAAAGAATAAGTTTAATCAGAGAAATGAGAAATGTGGAAACAAAGGAAAACAGTCAAAGGAGACCAAATAAGAATAATGTAGTCATTCAGCATAGTCAAGGACTTTTAGTTCTTTCTCAAGGGCTATAGATAATATTTTGAGCTATATCCTGTGAGCTGTCTTATCAATACTAAAACACCAAGTGGAGAAGTTAATTATATGATGAGCAGACTGTACCCAGGACATGAGCTGCCACAATTCTGAGAATTGACTGCGAAGAAATGGGAACAAATGGAACCTGGAACTGAAAATTAACTGTACCTAAAACAGACAAGATGATGCTGGTCAGACCACTGATGACACATCTGAAGATGACTGTCAGAGATGACTGTGTTGTTTCTGTCTATAGTCCTCCCCCACTTCTGTCTATAAAAGCTCTTGCTCCACTGGTTGCCAGTGAAGGCGGAGAGTTGGCCTTTGGACAGATGTCTGTTACCCTCCCCTCCCAGCTGCTGGCATCTGAAATAAAGTAAACCTTCCTTTCCACCAACCTGGCCTGTTTAGTGGCTTTTGAGTGGTGAGCAGCCGGACCCCCATATACCTTTTGGTAATGATACAGTTCATTTTCTGACTTCTGCTTTTGGTACCACCATAATCAGTGATCTTTCAGAAACGTGACCCAATTGGGAATTCCCTGGTGGTCCACTGGTTAGAACTCTGAACTTCCACTGCAGGGGCTCCAGATTTGATCCCTAGTCCAGGAAAGTAAGATCCCATAAGCTGTGTGGCCTAAATAAATAAATAAAAATGTAACTAAAAACCAAGCAAACAAACATGATGCTGCCCAACATTTTCTCATCATCTTTGTGTAAAACCCAAACTTCTCAGTTGTGCCTCATCATTCACCATTCAACCACAGGTTATGTCAATTTCCTGCGACTGCCCAAGCATGCAATGTATCCTTTCCCTTTCATACCTTTGTGAATAACTTGTCATGGGCTGCAAATTGTGTCCCCTCTCCCAACTCATATGTTGAAGTCCTCAGGACCTCAGAGTGTGACTTACTTGGAGACAGAGCCTTTAAAGAAACAACTGGTGTAAAATGAAGTCATATAATTGGGCCCTAATCCAATATTTCTTGTGTCCTGATAAGAAGAGGGAGTTAGGACACAGACAACATTGACACAAGGATGCCCATGTGAGGATGCAGTGAGAAGGCAGTCACTGGAGAGTGGAGGAGAGAGGCCTTGTGTGTACATGCTCAATCAGTTGTGTCCAATTCTTTGCAACCCCATGGACCATAGCCCGCCAGACTCCTCTGTCCATGGGATTTTCCAGGCAAGAATACTGCAGTGGGTTGCCATGCCCTCCTCTAGGGGATCTTCCTGACCCTCTAGGGGATCTTCCTGACCCAGGGACACCCAAGTGTCTTCTGTCTCCTGCATTGGCAGGTGGATTCTTTACCACTAACGCCACCTGGGAAGCCCCAGAGAGAGACCTCAGGACAAGCCAACACTGTTAGATCTTGATCTTGGATTTCCAGTCTCCAGAACTCTGAGATAATAAATGTCTGTTGTTTAAGCCCCAGTTTGGGGCTTTCTTCTTGGGAGCCCTATCAAACTAATATAATGCTGTTCTTTCTACCAGGAAGTTCCTTCAAACCTCAGTACACCCACACCTGCTACTTCTTCACCTGGTAATAATTCTGACTTATCCTCCATACTGAGCTCACCATCGTGGGGAAACCTTCCCTAATTTCCTTGAGGCTGGTTAGGTGACCCTGGTCTGTGATTCTCCCCCTGTACAGAGCACTTATCCCAGTGTATTAAAATTTGTTTGTGTGTGTGTGGTAAGAACACTTTAACATGAGATCTACTCTATTAACAAAATTTTAAGTGTATAACGGGATAATTTTAACTAGAGCCATTGTGTTGTAAGGCAGATCTCTATAACTTAATCATCTTGCAGGACTGAAACCTTATACCGATTGAACAGCAACTCACCATTTCTTCCTTCCCCCAGCCCCTGGCAACCACTAGTCTACTGTTTCTATATGTTTGACCATTTTAGATGCCTCATGTAAGTGGTATCATGCAGTATTTGTCCTTCTGTTACTGGCTTTTTTCACTTAACCTAATGTTTGGGTTCATCCATGTTGTCACATGGGGAAGAATTTAATTCCTTTTGAAGGCTAAACAATATTATATTGTACATTCTCTATCCATTCATCTGTTTATGTTGTTTTTGCATCTTGGCTAATGCTGCAATAAAAGTGGGAATGCAGATATATCTTTTTGAGATCTTGATTTTAATTCTTTTGGATAAATACCCAGAAGTGAGATAGCTAGATCATATGTAGTTCTATTTTTAATTTTTTGAAGAACCTCCATACTATTTTCCATAGCTGCTGCATCATTTTATATTTACACCAACAGAATACAAATGTTCCAATTTCTCCACATTCTTGCCAATACTTATCTTTTTCTTGTTGTTGTTATAGCCACACTAGAAGGTATAAAGTGATATTGCATTATGATTTTGATTTTCATTTCCCTAATAATTAGTGCTTTTGAACATCTTTTCATATACCTGTTGGCTATTTTGTATGTTTATTTAAGTCCTTTGCCCATTTAAAAATTGGATTAGTCATTATTTTGCTGTTGAGTTGAAGGAGTCTTTATACATTTTGGATATTAACTTCTTATAGATAGTTTGAAAGTATTTTCTCCCACTCCATAAGTTGCCTTTTCACTTTGCTGATGGTTTCTTTTTCTGTACAGCCTTTAGTTTGATCTGACCTCTGCCTGCTAGACTGTGGACACCTAAGGAGAAAGAATGTGCCTTTCACTTCTTATTCTCCAGTGCTGAACAGAGTGTGTGGCGCATAGCATATGTTTAATAAGTGCTTGTCGGAATAAAATTTCCTGTCATTTCCTGCCTCTACATTTTCCCAACTCTGTGTATTTATTTTCTCATGTTGCCCCCTCACTGGTAATGCTCTTCTCCACATTTTGCCTAGTCCACATGATACCATCCTATGAAATTCATCTTTTGGAGAATTTTTTCTCTGTTGCACCAGCTAGAAGTGATCTTTCATTGAAATGCCCATTCTACTTCATATGTAGCTCATTTAATGGATTTTTGGTTGATCCATTGCTTGATATCTGTACCCCCTACCTCTGTCGCTCATCCTATAAATTTTCGACAGATCCCACCTTCCACTGCCAAATCTAAAAAGCTGGTGCTTGCTTTGCCTGCCTTCCTTGAAGCTGGGGGCCTGGCACATGATCTAGGCTGAGCTGATGAAACACATCCACCTGGTACTTTGTATCAAAAGTGGGAGAGGTAGAATTACCAACAAGTGAGGAACCTGTGTGGTGCTGGTGGTGATGACAACAGTGACATCCAGTCTCCAGGGCAGCAGTGGCAATGAGATGCTGGGACCCCAGAGTCACAGTCTAAACTCCAGCCTCCAGGAATCACAGGAAGCAGCAGGGGTACTTCTGCTAGAAAGGTTTGGAGGGACACTTTGGTCTGTTCTTCTGGCTGCCTTGCTTACCTTGGTCTCTGCTCATTTTCTGACTGTGGTATTTCAACCTTGCCAACAGCTCTATGAAAAGCCTACATTTGTGGTTGGAGCAGAAGAACCTTGACTTGTAAAGTATGACAAGATCTTTGATGGCAGGGCTCTGACTTCATGAATTCACTAATTTGATTGCAGATCTTTGTACATGGGAGGAATTCATTAAATATTTCCTGAGTCAATGAAAAATAGTAATTATTAGATAAAGATAAACCAATTGTTTATAAATTTCTTTTCCATTTGTTAGCTGCTTGCATTTTTCATCAATGTCACTTTTCTTTGATATATGGACACTTACCTTTAACACACTCTATATTTAGAGAAAAGACTTTAAGCATTGAAGTTGGTTCCTTTAAGCTATAATGCCCACTATGAATTATAGTGTATACATACGATTGACCCCAGATATTTCACTATTTGATGAAATGAAGCATTGAGAAAAGTACTTTAATTACAGTTCTGTGATCTGTGTGGCTGAATATGGGGAGAGAGGAAACTTGACAGAAGACATATTTGCATGTCTGCTCACATATGTGATCTTTTGGTTTTTCCAGTAGTAATGTACGCATATGAGAGTTGGACCATAAAAAAGGCTGAGCACTGAAGAACTGATGCTTTCAAATTGTGGTGCTGGAGAAGATTCTTGAGAGTCCCTTGGACAGCAAGGAGATCAAACCAGTCAATCCTAAAGGAAATCAACCCTGAATATTCATTGGAAGGACTGATGCTGAAGCTCCAATACTTTGGCCACCTGATGTGAAGAGCTGACTCATTAGAAAATACCTGATGCTGGGAAAGATTGAAGGCAAAAGGAGAAGGGGGTGGCAGAAGATGAGATGGTTAGGTAGCATCACCGACTTGATGGACATGAATTTGAACAAACTCCGGGAGGACAGAGGAGCCTGGAGTGCTGCAGTTCATGGGGTCACAGAGTCAGACATGACTTAGTGACTGAACAACAACAGGTGAGGTGAACATTCACCCATGCATAAGCGAGTAGAAAGATATACATGAAGAAGTGATGTTATTTGTGCAAGAAAAGATTCAAACAAATAGTAACTTGGATATGAGATTTTCTGTTTTGTTCTTGATTTTATTTATTTATTTTTACACTATTGTAGTCAGAAAAGGAATTTTGATGACATCCATAGCAATGCAAGTCTACAGCAGTTAATTGTGTAGCCTCTGTCTATTATGCAGAAACCCCTCTGAGGCCTCGAGGCTATAAAAATCCTCCTCCAGTTACCTAGTTTCATCTGAAATCCAGTGGGTCTGAAAGCCCATTATATGCCATTCAAGGATGACTATTATTAGGAAACAGAATAAAAATCATCTCTGTTTTGTTCTGGCTCATTCTTTTCTGTTTTTCACTTGCATCTCTGCAGCATTTCCCTGTTGCCACTTCTGTCTATTGCTTCAAATCATTGCAGAAACATTTTTTTCCTCCTGGCTTTGAGAGGTCATGGAATAAGATTGGTTTGGAAGAATTCAGCATGGTTTTATTCTCATTGTTTGCTTTTGGTGAAAAGAGGGACAAAACAAACCCCTGTCGCTTCAGTTTTAGTCAGAAACAAACTTAGCCTTTGGAGAGAAGTACACATGGTTTTGCCTTTGGAAGATGATTTATTAATAAAAACCACTCCTTCCTTTTCTGAGTTCCTTTCAAAACACACTATCCATTACAGATGCTTTAGATCATCACTGTCAAGTAGAGCTTTCTTGATGATGAAATATTCTAAAGTCCTGGCTATTTTAATACATTAGTCTCTAGTTCTGTGTAGCTACTCAAGATTTGAAATCTGTCATGTGATTGAGGGACTGAGGATTTAATTTTATTGACTCTTAATTAATTAAAATTTAAATAGTCACATGTGACTGGGGGTGGTAGTTTAGTCACTAAGTCATTTCTGACTCTTTGCAACCCTATGGACTGCAGCCCATCAGGCTCCTCTGTCCATGGGATTTCCCAGACAAGACTACTGGAGTGGATTGCCCTTTCCTTCTCCAGGGGATCTTCCCAACTCAGGGATTGAACCTGGGTCTCCTGCACTATAGGCAGATTTTTTACCAACTGAGCCACCAGAGAAGCCGTATAACTAGCAGCCAACCCAGAACCAATAAGACTATCTGATAGGATTAGCAAGATGCAATCCTTCTCAGGGGCTTCCCGTTTGGCCTGGAGGAAGAAATGACAACCCATTCCAGTAGTTTTGCCTGGAGAATCCCCATGGACAGAGGAGCCTGGTGGGCTACAGTCCACTGGATCACAAAGAACTATCCAGACATGACTGAGCAACTGAGTACACATGCAAAATCCTTCTCAGATTTCTGCCCTGGTATCCTTAGTATGCAGGCCTCCATCCTCACACTCCTTGACTAGTGGCTACAGATGACTGTTGTACCTCTAACCATCACATCTGCATTCCAGTAGGAAAACGGAGGAAGTGGAAGAAAAGAAACTAGAAATCATCTGTATTTGTCACAGAACTTAACTGTAATGGAGATTGGGAAATGGAGTTTTTAGTTTTTATAGCTTCCATAGCATAGGTAGGGAAAGAGAAAATAGAGTTTAAGTCAGCAAATCTATAACGTCCATTTGAACACTGAAATTTATTAAACCCTCATGGATTGCTGAGAAAATACAGATGTGCTGAAAGAAAAATAGCTGATTAGGTAACTGCCTGGCAAGGGGGCAGGCAGACAGCTGGAATCACCCAGGTGATTTGGTGTAAAAGTGATTTTCAGTTCATGAAATCCAAGAGACTTAAGTGCAGAAAGGTTAAGTGATCTATGATAATACAGGTACTACCTTAAAGAGTAGGAATTCTCAACCTTGCCTGGGGAACGGATCACCTGGGAAGGTTTTAAAAATCCTAATGCCCAGCCTGTACCCCTGACCAGTTCATTCACTCTCAAGGAGGGCAGGGTGTTTGGAGTGTAGCTAAGCTTGAGGATGGTGTTGCAGTTACCAAATTACTCAAAGACTCTGTGCCTTAAAACAATCATTTTCTTATGGTTTACTGTGGCGATTCTTCCCTTCCAGGTGTGGTGTTGACAGCACTCTATGATGTGCATCAAACAGATGAACTAGTCTGGAGGGTCTAAGATGGAGCCACCTATACGCCTGGCACCTTGATGGATATGGTTCTACAGAGGCTGGGCTCAGCTGGGACTGTTGACTAGAGCACCTACATGTGGCCTCTCTAGCACTGGGGCCTCAAGATAGAGACTTCTTACATGGCCGCTCAGGTCTCTAAGAGAGAATATTACAATGAATAAGTTAGAATATGATCTAGCCTCAGAAATCACACAGCATCACTTGTGCCATATGCTACTGGCCATATCAGTGCCTTATAAAAAAGACCCCAGAGAGCTTCCTCACCCATTCCATCATGAGTGGATACTACAGAAGGTACCAGCTATGAACCAGAAAGCCAACCCTTACTAGAAAGCCAAACCTCACTATGCTAGTGTGTTGATCTTGGACTTCCCAGTCTCCAGAACGATGAGAAATAAAAATTGCTTTTATTTATAAGCTACCCAATCTGCGTTATTTTGTTATAGTAGCCTGAATGGACTAAGATAGGAGGGGTCTCTGCCCCTTCCATAGATGCTGGGGGAGTCATCTATGAGTCACCCATAGATGAGTGTGCCTCGGACTATGGCCAAAATTAAAGTGCTCATAAATGGAGGGCATTTATTCATTTCAACATTTTGTTTTTATTTTTTAAAGTATGTTGTATAATTTTTAAGGGCTTCCCTGGTGGCTCAGACAGTAAAGAATCTGCCTGCAATTCAGGAGACACAGGTTTGATCCCAGGGTCAGAAAGATGCCCTGGAGAAAGGAATGGCAACCCACTCCAGTATTCTTGCCTGGAGAATTCTGTGGACAGAAGAGCCTTGTAGGCTATAGTCCATGGAGTCACAGAGTTTTTTTTTTTTTTTTAAAGTTTGTTATATAACTTTTAAAGATTACTTTCCATTTACTGTTATTAAAAAAATATTGACTATATTCCTCATGTTCTACAGCACATCCTTGGGTCTATGCTACATCCAATAGTTTGTACCTCCCACTCCCCCATCCCTGTATTGCTGCCCACACCATCCTACCCCGCAACCTTAGTAACCACTAGTTTGTTCTCTACATTTGTGCTGTTTCTTTTTTTGTTATATTCACCGGTTTGCTTTATTTTTTAGATTCCACATATAAATGATGTCATACGGTATTTGTCTTTCTCTGACTTATTTCACTTGGCATATCAAAACTGTTTATGAGAGCACCCAGAGCTGCTGTCACTCCACAAGAAACCTCTGTGTGAATTACAAAAATGCTCACTTTCTGGGCAGGTGTAGCTCTTCTCACTCAGTTTGGGGAGCCCAGAGGAACCTTTGTGCAAATTAGAAAAGTCCTCATCTTCCCACATGGAAGCAGCCCCCACCAGGGAATAGGTTTGGTGAGCAGGGAGGGATAGATTTTAGTCCTGGCTAACGCCTTATCCCCTTGGCATCCACTCTAGGAAACAACCTGCAAAACCATACCTGAAGCCCTAGATGACTGCTCTGCCCAAGGCCCTGTGTGCTGGGTGTTGGGGAGAGTGCAGAGAAGAAAGCAGGTGTGATTTCTGGCCTCAAAACATTCAGGTGGGACCAACTTATATTCCAGAGCTGAACAATCTACTCAGCAGCAATTGGGAAGTAGCAGTAGTTAGAAATCTGGACACGTAGTTGATATGTGAGCTGCTGCAGTTGATAAAGACATATCGAAAATCTTTGAAGTCCAGATACAAGGAAACAGACTCCAACACTGGTGGAATTGAAAGACTCAGACAGAAATGCTCCCCTAATCACAGCTTAAAGCTTTCTCTTCAGGGAGAAAAATTAGAAATTAACATTGGAGCCACGGGGTATATTTTGTATTATCTGTTATCAATGCATTTAGACTTCAGTTCATTGTTAGTGAATCATTTAAAGCTGAGTCATTCTTGACTAATTCTCACCACTTACTTTATTTCTTAAGTACGGGGTTGGAAGAATCATTTCCAGGGATAGTTCTCATTAGTGCCTTTGGGAGCCCAGTAGGTTCTATACAGATTTGAAGCATTCAGTTTGAGAAAATACAATGAGGGGATTGTGGGAAACTGCAGAGTACATGCCCCCTTACCATATTCAAATATAATAAAAAATAATAAACATAATAACAGTATTAATAATAAATGTCATGGCCAAACAAAATATACTTACAGAATGGGTTTGGCCAACCTGTGACCTCTAAGGCATACTGATAGAAGTGTACTCTTAGTGTTCTTATCAGACTGACCAGGTAACTGGCAGCAACACTTGTTACAGAACAGGCTCTAGCCCTGTAGGCAGGTCCATTCTTACCTTAGAGGGGAGTATGTTACTCATGCTCTGGGCTGTACTATCTTGAATGAGTTAGAGAATGAAGGATTGCCTAAGGGAGGTTATGCTGCTGTATATTTTACAATTAAGTTTGCCTGTAAGAAACAACCCCTTCCTCCTAACAAATAAAAAGATAGAAACTTCGCTCCCATATCTCCTCAGGTAAAGGAAATCTGGAATTAGGCTGTGTACGAATAGTGCAGAATCTTGTCTTGTCTCCTTTTGCCTGACCATACTCAGAGCACAGCTTCCGTCTTCAAAGTCATCTCGTGGTTCAAGCTGGCAGGTGATGTTTCAGCCATCAAGTCTGTTTTGCAGGCTGGAAGGCAGAAAAAAAGAGAGATAGAACAAATGGTCATGCATTGTTAAGGATCCTGCCTGGAAGACCCACCCAGTGCTTTCATTCACATTTCACTGAACAGAACTTAGTCTGATGGCCACACTTCGCTTCAAGTGATGCTGGGAAATTGTAGTTTTCTATTTTTGCTTTTTAGCTGGGCACATTGACTAGGTTTCCTTTACTAAGGAAGCAAACTATAGAATAAGGGGATATTGAACACTGATTTGGAGAAGGCAATGGCACCCCACTCCAGTACTCTTGCCTGGAAAATCCCATGGAAGGAGGAGCCTGGTAGGCTGCAGTCCATGGGGTCGCGAAGAGTCAGTCGAGCGACTTCACTTTCACTTTTCACTTTTATGCATTGGAGAAGGAAATGGCAACCCACTCCAGTATTCTTGCCTAGAGAATCCCAGGGATGGGGGAGCCTGGTGGGCTGCCGTCTATGGAGTCGCACAGAGTCGGACACGACTGAAGCGACTTAGCAGCAGTAGCAGCAGCAGAACACTGACTGCTTGGCCTCAGCTGCAAATTAGTTGCTCTGAAACTACTACTGCCAAGATGAGTTTGTAAGAGCTGAAGAATAAGTGTTACACAAAGATTATTTGCACAAAGCTGGCCTTCATTTTTTCAGCAGAAGGCAAGAGAACACCCTTTTACAGTGAACAATTCAGTGGCATTTGGTATATTCACAGTGTTATACAAACATCATCTCTAATTCCAAAACATTTTCATTACCTTAATGGAGCCTGAACCCATTAAACAATGTCTCTCATTCCCCCTTGTCCCCAGCTCCTGGTAACCATCAACCTGCATTCAGTCTCTATGGATTTACCTATTCTGCATATTTCATATGAATGGAATCATGCCGTAAGTGAATTTTTGTGTCTGGCTTCCTTTACTTAGCATAATGTTTTAAAGTTCATGGATATAGCAGCGTGTGTCAGTACTTTTGTTACCGAAAGGTGTGTCTGTGGGAGTTCGGCTGCTCGCTGCTCAAAAACCAATAAACAGCCCAGGTTGGTGGAAAGGAAAATTTGCTTTATTTCAGATGCTGGCAACTGGTTGGGGGGAAGGTGGTGGACATCTGTCTACAGGCTGACTTCCCCACCACTGGCAACCAGTGGGGCAAGAGCTTTTATAGTCAGAAGGAGGGGGCTATGTGCAGAAACAGCACAGTCAGCTCTGACAGTCATCTTCAAATTGGTCACTGGTGGTCTGACCAGTGCCATCTTGATCGTTTCAGGTACAGTTAATTTCCAGTTCCAACGTTAACTTGTGCCCATTTCTCTGAGGCCAATTCTCAGGATTGTGGCAGCTCATGTCCTGGGTACAGCTGGGTCATCGTGTAGTTAACATTAGTATCTGTAAGACAGCACACAGGATATGGCTCAGAATATTATCTATAGCCCTTGATAAAGAACTTAAAGGTCCTTGACTATGCTTAATAACTACATTATTCTTATTTGGTCTCCTTTGATTGTTTTCCTTTGTTTCTCACTTCTCTGATTAAACCTGTTTTTGATTACAGTTTTCCAGAGACAAAAGGCAGGCAGAGGACATGGCGGTGGGGGTGGGCAAGGACCATAGTGTCCTGCTCTGTTTCACTTTGTTTCTTTTTCATGGCTGAACACAGGAGAAGAATCTGCTTAGCAGGTACAGTACCTGCCTCCTTCCATGGCACATTCTAAACAAAGGTCTTTTAATTGGATATAATGTACCTGAACAGTCTTGTTGAGGCAGACATTGGTATAAGTCCTGAAACCTTGGTGTAAGTACCTTTTTCATAGCTAATGTATCCTTGATTTTCTATGAAGTAGCAGGCTCACAACTGCACTAAGCCAATTGTGATAATCCTGTTCCTTGTTTCCTGTTCCTTGTTTTTGCTCTTGCAGCTAGAGGTGGTAACAAGTTCTGGGTGATGAGACCCAAGCTGAAATATTCTGGGTCTCAGAGAGATAGATCTGGAAACTCTTTTGCCTTCTTGGTATAAGGATACAGCCTACAGAGGCCCTTTCCCCATTTTCCTGCTCTGAACCCAGACCTGAAGGTTGGAGCTGTATTACCAAACAGAACTTGGGTGTGCTTGCCCACTGCACTGCACAGCCAATTCACTGACACCAGACTGAGAAGAAAGAAGGTACAGGAAGTCCCCTACCTACAACTGAATTCCCATTCTGAGACAGCACTCATAAGTCCAACAAAGTAAGCCTAGATACCCAACTAACACAATTGGCTACATAGTACCATACTATAATAGGTTTATAATAGTTTTCACCCAATTAATACATAAAAAATAAACACAAAAGTACAGAAAACATTTTAAATCTTACAGTAGAGTACCTTAAAAAACTACAGTAGTAAGTACAACATTTGGCACACAGGGACTGACATGGAGTGAACAGGCAAGAAGAATTACTGACTGGAGGAGGGAGAAGAGGTGGGAGCTGGTAGAGCTGAAGGATCATTAGCAATAGGAGTTGGAGGGCAAGATGTAGTTTCACTCACACTTGACATTGATGGCATAGGCTCTGGCTGGATTCAATTCTATCTACCCTCTTCAAAAAACGACCTAGGGATGCCCAGGTAGCCTCTTTTTTTTTTTTTTTTCATAGATGACTTGGTAGCACTGGATTGCATTCTGAATGGCTGCTGCAACATTTGTGTACCATTCTGCATTCAGGTCCTTGTGCCTCAAAAACTAACAGTGCCTACTCAGATAAAGAAAATCCCCTTGCCATTCCCTGTGCAGTGAATCTCTTCAGTTCTTCAGTTGCTTCTTCTTCCTCTCATCACTCCACTTTCTCAATTATTTTCACTTTTTTTCCATTGTTATCACTTGGTGCTTCTTTGTAGTACCAGCTACATCACCACTACTTTTATGCTTGCTTCTGGACATCCTAGACTTGAAACAAATATACTGTACTACTGTATTCTATACAGTTGTTGTTTAGTCACTCAGTCGTGTCTCTTTGTGACCCCATGGACTGTAGTCTGCTCCTGTCCATGGAATTCTCCAGGCAAGAATACTGGTATGGGAGCCATTTCCTCCTCTAGGGGCTCTTCCTGACCCAGGGATCAAATCCGCATCTCCTGCATTGTAGGTGGATTCTTTATCACTGAGCCACCAGGAAAGCCTACTCTATACAATACTGTACAGTAAAGTACACAAAAACACAACCACTTGTAGAGGATGCACATGCATGACAATGGACACCAGACACATGACCTAACTTCCATGATTGGATGTGAACACACATTCGCATCTTTGAAAGTTTGCAACTTGCAGGTTTGTATGTAGGGGACTTACTGTATGAGCACTTGTTGGAGGACGCTAATCAAGGAGAACTGGAAGCTTGTGCTCACAAGGCCCAAACTCCCAGACGGCTTTCAGGGGAAGGGTTTTAAAGACATTTGGGGTGAGGTTGCAGCTTGTGGATTTTCTTCTGATTGGTTAGTAGAGAGGTAACAAGGTGATTTCTCAGGAATCTCAATCATCAGCCTTCTGATTCCAAATAGTCTGGGGTCTATGTGCTGATGTTCAGCATGTAGTCATAATTCTCCACCTGAGAAGGGGGTCTTAGCTCCCATAGAACACTCAACGGTATGTGTCAGACTGTTACATATAATTCCTTGAGGAGGAACTAGAACTTTGCTTTATTGCTATTATTTAAGTTACTTTTCTTAATAGTTATTTATTTATTTGGGTGCTCTGGGTCTTAGTTGTAGCACATGGGATCTTTGCTCTTTGTTGAGGTGTGTGAACTCTCAGTTGCAGCATGTGGGATCTAGTTTCCTGGTCAGGGACTGAATCTGGGCCCCTGCATTGGGAGCATGGAGTCTTAGCCACTGCACTACCAGGGAAGTCCCTGTTTTTCTTTCTTAACTGCTTTTCATTTGTGTCTGCATTCCCTCACCTCTTTTAACAAGTTGGGGAAATTTTCAACTCTAATCTCTTCAAAAATTTTCTCATACCCTTTCTTTTTCTCTTCTTCTTCTGGGACCCCCATAATTCAAATGTTGGTCCATTTGACATGGTCCCAGAGGTCTCTGAGGCTGTTCTTAGCTCTTTTCATTCATTTTACTTTATTCTGCTCTTCAGAAGTTATTTCTAACATTTTATCTTCCAGCTCACTGATTCGTTCTTCTGCTTCAGATATTCTGCTATTGATTCCTTCTAGAGTATTTTTAGTTTCAGTAATTGTGTTGCTTGTCACTGTATACTATTATTTAATTCTTCTAGGTCTTTGTTAATTGATTCTTGCATTTTCTCCATTTTGTTTTGAAGGTTTTTGATCATCTTTACTATTATTATTCTGAATTCTTTTTCAGGTAATTTTCCTATTTCCTCTTCATATGTTTGGACTTCTGTGTTTCTAGTTTGTTCCTTCATTTGTGCAGTATTTCTCTGCCTTTTCATTTTTTTTAAAGTTATTGTGTTTTAGGTCTCTTTTCTCAGGCTTGGAGGAAAGTTGAATTCTTTCCTTGAAGAGGGTTGAGTTCTTTTTTCCTTTTGGTTTCTGCCCTCCTAAGGTTGGTCCAGTGGTTTGTGTGAGCTTTGTGCTTATAGGGTGAGATTTGTGCTGAATTTTTGTTTGTTTGTTTTTCCTCTGATGGGGAAGGCTGAGTGAGGTGGTACTCCTGTCTGCTGATGATTGGGTTTGCATTTTTGTTTTGTTTGTTGTTTAGATGAGGCATCCTGCACAGGGTGCTACTGGTGTTGGGTGATGCCGGGTCTTGTATTCAAGTGGTTTCCTTTGTTTGAGTTCTCACTATCTGATACTCCCTAGGGTTAGTTCTCTGGTAATCTAGGGTCTTGGAGTCAGTGCTCCCACTCCAAAGGCTCAGGGTTTGATCTCTGGTCAGGAACGAAGATTCTGCAAGTGGTTTGTTATGGCATTAAGGGAGAGTAAAGCAAATATTCAAAAAAGAGAAACCAAAGATGAACCCCAGACAAATTGCAGTTACAAAATCAGGCAAATAATACTTAAAATAATGGAATATACATATATACATATACACCCATGAGCAAACTGAAAACAGTCCAACAAAAATAATGTACAGTAGATTGACTTGATGAACAAAGGAAATAAAAAATTATATTTACCAGTTAAGAACAAAAATAACTTAAGCAGAAACTGGAAAACAAAACTAAAGCCCAATGTAGAAGCAGAGGTTTATAACAACAATAGAAAGTGGGACTGAATATAAACATATACATATAAACCCATAAGAAAAATAAAAACATTCCAACAATCAATCTAATCTCTTAAGTATAATAGATTTACCTGGCAAACAAAGGAAACCAAAAATTATATCTACTAGAACAAAATGAATTAAAGCACAAACTGGAAAACAAAACTAAAGCAAGGTGCCAATTGGGGAATAAAGCAATGAAAATAAACCTAACAAATATGTTGAGAGGAAAGTAGAGAAAGAAAAGAAAGAAAGAATAGATATGAAAAGTTAAATAGAGGTAGATAAAGAAGATTTATATACATTAAAGATTAACTGCAAGGGGAAAAGAACCTTAGAAAAAGCAAACAAAGGAATAAATAATAATGAGTTTAAGAAATTTTAAATTAAAATTTAAAACAAGAGCAAAAAAAAAAAAAAAAAAGAGGAAAACTCCGCAGAACTGCAAAAGCCCAAGGTAGAGGCAGGGGTTTATGACAACGATTAAAAAATGTGACTGAGGGAAAAGAGAAAAAAACAGCTCAAAAGCTTAATTGGATTTCTTAGTGCCAATGAAATCGACAACTACAACAGAGTGGGGGGAAAAGAGAAAAATCAAAAGAATCTTCAGAACAAATCAAAAGATAAGAATAATGAATGTTTGTCTTGAGTCACTGCTGTCAGAGTCCTTTCCTGCGCTGGGAGTCACAGTCCACCTCACCTTCCTAGGATGCCCTCCAACACTGTGCTGAACTCTGGACCTGCTATGGGGGCAGCTCAGATTCTAATCTGGTCCTACTCCTGTGTGTTCTTGCCTCCAATGTCCACAGCTATCAGAGAGAGTGCATTTTCTTTTGTGGGAGCTCTCAGTGGCCTTTTATATATTCCATAGACATAGGGTCTGCTTAGTTGATCGTGTGGATTTAATCTGCAGCTTATACAGCTTGTGGGAAGGTTTGGGGTCTTCTTCCTTAGCCACACTGCCCCTGGCTTTCAATTGTGGTTTTATTTCCACCTCTACTTGTGGGTCATCCACTAGGGTTTAGCTCCTGAGGCTGCCCTGCAGGGCTTGTGTTTGCCCCTGTGAGGGCCAGGTGTGGAGGTGGTGCAGCTGCTTGGGTTGCAGGGGTTCTGGCAGCACCAGGTACTCAGGGGGGTTGGCGGCTAGAGCAGCAGGAAATATAATGCTCTAGAAGGGTATGGCCACCAGTATTGGCCAATACGCTCCAGTATTCTTGCCTGGAGAACCCCCTTCTCTCTGACAGAGAAGCCTGGCAGGCCAGTCTACAGGGTCACAAAGAGTCGGATAGGACCTAAGCGACTCTGCGTGCATAAACACAAGACTTTTATTTTCTTTTTTTGGCCTGTGGCAGCTCTGCCCCAGTGAGAGTACAGCATAAAGGTGGTGCAGCTGCTTGACTTGCAGGGACCCTGGCAGCGCCAAGTGTTCAGGGACACAAACTGCCTCAGCAGCAGGAGTTATGGCCCTATCAGTCTTTTTTTTGAGCCTCTTATAGCTGGTGATCAGAAGGCCTCTTTGGCTAGTCTTCTTCCATAGCTCTTCCCTTTCAGGCACTTAGAAGGATCCCTTACCTGGGGTCCTTCTCTGTTGCTCAGCATGTCAGGCACATAGAGGTGCCCCCCTGACTGGGGTCCTATTCTGTAGATCGGTGCATCAAGCACTTAAAGGGGCACCCTGGGTGGCTCCTACTCTGTAGCTCAGTGCGTCAGGTGTTTGGTGGGCCAGCCTCTCTATTGTTCAGCTTCGGATGCTGGCACGTGGAGAGAGAGAGGCTATGGTGATGGCTCCATCCCCTACATGTGACTCAGCAATATCACCTTGCTTCCATGGCTGCCTGGCTTTCCTCCACAGGCATCTCCCACCATGATCTCCTCCCTCACATCCCCTTGATCCATCTCTCTGTAGTCAACAGTAGCCCTTGCACTGGGATTGCTCCACAATCCCTAAACTCCAGCTCCCAGCCACTGCCCCTTTCAGGGGACCCGCGTTCCTGCCCAGCATATGCATGGCTTCGGCAAGGACTGTCTGATTCTCATTCCATTTAGGCTGCCACAGATGAGCTGTTTCACTCTCAGCCTTAAATGTTTCTCCTCTGACTCAGACAATTGCCCTGCTGTGGGGATAGGACCCCTGCTTCAGTTCCTCCACCCACTGAGGGTAGGTCCAGTCCTACTAACACTTCTGTTTTTCCCCCTAGTTCCTTCGTGCTACCAAGTTTTGGGTGGTTCTATATATTCTTTTCCACTGGTCAGGTCCTCCTGTCTCCTCTCAGCTGGTGTTCTGTATGCACTTCTGTGTCTGAAGGTGTATTCCTGATGTATCCATGGAGAGAGAAGTACTCCATGTCCACCCACTCCTCTGCCATCTTGTTCTCCTACTCAATTTCAATCCCCATTTTCTTTGATACTCCTCAATCCTAAGAGAAATAGGGACAGGACAAGAAAGGGAATAAAGTTTTGGATGGAGAAGTTAATCATAAACTTGGCAGAGAAACTCAGTTTCAGGGCACTCAGTTTTAGCTACAGTATTTGTCTCTCCATCATAGATGCTGGGGGAGCTGTGGTCCTTACATCGTTTAGGTACTGAACCTATACAAGCAGTTTTCTACAGAGAGAATTCCTGTTATATGAGTAAGATAAACTCTTATTTGCTTTAGCCATTGAGAAACAGGTTTTTCTACTACTTATAGCAAAAATATTTCTAATAAACCTGCTGAGCTCCTTTTATAATAATTGATGTCCTGTACATGTCCGAGGCAAAAGTTTATAGCCACCATGGGAAGAAGGATGACGTCTATGGAGGGGACTCTAAGGTCAGTATAGTCAAAGCTATGGTTTTTCCAGCAGTCATGTATGGATGTGAGAGTTGGACCATAAAGAAGGTTGAGCACCAAAGAACTGATGCTTTCAAACTGGTGCTGCAGAAGAGTCCTTTGGATTGCAAGGAGATCAAACCAGTCGATCCTAAAGGAAATCAACCCTGAATACTCTATTGGAAAGACTGACACTGAAGCTGAAGCTCTAATACTTTGGCCACCTGATGTGAAGAGCCGACTCATTGGAAAAGACCCTGATGCTGGGAAAGATTGAGGGCAGGAATAGAAGGTTGTGGCAGAGGATGAAATGGTTGGATGGCATCACCGACTCAGTGGGTGTGTTTGCTTGAGCAAACTCTGGGAGATAGTGAGAGACAGGGAAGCCTGGCATGCTGCAGTTCATAGGGTCACAAAGAATTGGACATGACTGAGTGACTAAACAACAACGACAACAACCTCTGACTAGAGTCTGAGGCAGCACTTTTCTAACATGGCTGCTGCTGCTGCTAAGTTGCTTCAGTCATGTCTGACTCTGTGCGACCCCATAGACAGCAGCCCACCAGGCTCCTCTGTCCCTGGGATTCTCCAGGCAAGAACACTGGAGTGGGTTGTCATTTCCTTCTCCAATGCATGAAAGTGAAAAGTGAAAGTGAAGTCGCTCAGTTGTGCCCAACTCTTAGTGACCCCATGGACTGCAGCCCACCAGCTTCCTCCATCCATGGGATTTTTCCAGGCAAGAGTACTGGAGTTAGGGTGCCATTGCCTTCTCCATCTAACATGGCTGCTGCTGCTGCTGCTGCTAAGTCACTTCAGAATCATAAACATATAGTCTGTGTGGTTTTGTGCAAGCATGAAGGCAGTGGTATCTGGTTCTTCATTGTGTCTTTCTGTCCATCTTGCATTAAGAAAAGGATCATCTATTTATACCTATGGCAGTCAACACATCCACGGAAGTTCCCTAGGGGCTATTCAACCTTAGCTGTCATCAACTCACGGAGTGGTGCACTGCAGCTATCTCTGGATACAAGCCCAAATTTGGAGGATGCTAGAAGGAGCTTTGGAGAAGGCAATGGCACCCCACTCCAGTACTCTTGCCTGAAAAATCTCATGGATGGAGGAGCCTGGAAGGCTGCAGTCTAGGGGGTTGCTGAGGGTTGGACAGGACTGAGCGACTTCACTTTCACTTTTCACTTTCATGCATTGGAGAAGGAAATGGCAACCCACTCCAGTGTTCTTGCCTGGAGAATCCCAGGGATGGGGGAACCTGGTGGGCTGCCATCTATGGGGTCTCACAGAGTCAGACACGACTGAGGTGACTTAGCAGCAGTAGCAGAAAGAGCTTAACAAATGCAATATCGAAAAAAAAAGAGGCAATACCTACATTTTGCTTAATGTAGTGAGGCAGGAGCAGGCAGATAGAAGTGACAAACCTGAACTGTCAATAAAAGCTTTGAGAAGTATCTTCAGTTCATTATAGGCTCTTTTAAAAAATTTCAAACATCTTGATAAGGACATTTTCTCCAACATTTGCTTAACTATCTTCAGAATACTTTAAGATAATTAAAAAATAATCTGGAGATTTCCCAAGGCTTTGCTTAAATGATTCACATTTAGAGAAATGTCAATGTGTTTAATGAGAAACATAAAACTACGAGTGTCTAGAAATGACTTTGCCTTTTTTCAAGAGAATCTGAACTGAGACTGAATTTGAATTGGGAGGGATTTTTGGTCTTTGGAAATAGAATAAGAATGGAGCGTTGTGATTTGGGGATGATAAAATAGCTGAAAAAAAAACCCCCAAACCTTATTTTATTTTTAAAGTAACCTAATATTTAATTTGGAATATGGTACAAGGGTATTATAGCATTAAATACATAAAAGATATTTAAATCCTTTCCAGTTTCCCAAACTTTCCTTTGCAGTTTCCCAAACTGCACTGAATTTTAACTATACATATTTACTGACACAGATCAAGTAAGTGGATCTTGCCAGCTGATCTTTCATAGAGACAGATCAATGAAAATAAGAAGGATGCAGAAAATGTATTCGACAAAGCAAGCAATAACTAAAAAGATATGAATTCTAGATAAAGTAGATGATCAAAAATCAACATGCAGTACCTTGGGAAAACATAGAATTCACAAAATGACTTCCATTTATATTGCTTTGTGTGTATATAACTAAACATTAAAATAAATATATCCTCTTCTTTATTTATATATGTTTAATAATTTATTTAGCAATTTTTTGAACATCTACTATGCACCAGGCATTGTAGTCAATGCATTATTTACCTAGAGATAAATATAGAAAGCAACAATACAAACACAACAACAACAACAACAACTCAGTCTTAACCTCTAAAGAACTTAAAGTGGGATATCAGCAAATAAGTAGATAATGTGATACAACATGGGAAGAATCATATTACAATTAACCACAAGGTGTTAGGGGAATGTAGAGGAAACAGCCCTTACCCGGATTAAGGAGGCTTCCTGGACCAGATAGCATCTCAACTGGGTTTTCAACAACTGGGAGCAGGTATCAAGTCAAAATGATTAGTAAGGCAAAAAGAGAAGCAGATGCAACAGCCCAGAGGAGATAAGCTTTCTGAATGCTCTTATGGGAGAGTGAGAGAGTTGGGGCCACAGCTAGAGATGAATCTAGAAAGATGGGCAGGAGAGAAATCGCAAATGTATTAGGATAGGCTAGATTTGACCATGGTAATGTTATTGAATGCAAGTTTGTGTGTCTGACACACAGTGAGACCAATCGAACTAAAATGTCAGAGTTTGGAGCAAAGACTGATCACAGGGCCAAGCAAAGAGAATAGTTGCTCATGCTCAGAAAAACCTGAAATCTCCATGGCTTTCAAGGAGAAGTTTTTATAGGCAAAATTTGGAATGAGGGCTGCAGGGTGTGTGACTTTCTTCTGATTGATGGGTAGTGAAGTAACAGGGCTGTGTTCCAAGAGTTTTGTTCTCAGTCTGAAGTTACTTCTCCCTGAAAGCCATGGGTGGGGACCTTATTTCCAGTAGAAGAGCTCAAAGATACTCTGATGTATATTCTTTGAGCAGGAGCAAGGATGCTGCTTTAAAGCTGCACTATTGTTTCTTGACTGCTCCTCCTTTGTTTCTGCATTCTCTTATTTCCCTGAGGAGCAACTGTTTGAATCTGCTCTTTGGGACTCAGGGAAGGTCATGGAGTTTGAATGAAGCCTATTTCATACAAACAAGAAATGGGGGACACAGAAAGGCTTTTGTGCCCTTCAGGGTCTTGGTTGGTTTCAGTAACAGCCCCATAGTGAAAAAAAAATCTGCCCAGACTACTTGTCATACATGGGCTTTCTGCAGTACGTGGTCTCCTCTCAACCTGAGGGTTCAGGATTCACCACTGTGGGGGAGGAGAGCATAGAGAATCATGCACCTGCACTTAAATATGTCTGTCCAAAGGTGCCACTCATCATTTCTGCTCTCATTTCATTGGCCAAAAGCAAATCATAAAGCCACCAAAAACTTCAAAGAGGTTGCTGATAAGGATCATGGTGTGTGCAGGGCCTACATGCCTTTAATCTGGCCTCAGGTGGTCTCCTGACGAGCTTCTCTGGATCCTTTAATCAGGTAAGAGGTTTCTTCCTTTGTCTCTCAATTCCCTCCCCTTGTGGATTAGCAACTGTTCAAATCTGCCCTTTGGGACTCAGGGAAGGTCATGGAGGCTGGAGTCTATTCAGTACAAATAAGAAATGGGATACAGAAAGACTTCCATGCCCAGGAGCCCCACAGGTCCTGCTCTGTTTTAAAGGAACTCACACATACTGCTTTCAAATTGTGGTGCTGGAGAAGACTGTTGAGAGTCCCTTGGACTGCAAGGAGATCAAACCAGTCAATCCTCTAGGAAATCAACCCTGAATATTCATTGGAAGGACTGATGCTAAAGCTGAAGCTCCAGTCAGGTGGCATCCAAGCCACCTGATGCAAAGTGCTGACTCATTGGAAAAGACCTTGATGCTAGGAAAGACTGAGGGGAGGAGGAGAAGGTTGCAGCAGAGGATGAAATGGTTGGATGGCATCACCGACTCAATGGGTATGAGTTTGAGCAAGCTCTGGGAAATAATGAAGGACAGAGAAGCTTGGCCTGCTGCAGTCCATAGGGTTTCAAAGAGTTGGATATGACTGAGCGAATGAACAACAACACTCAAACTGGGGGCTACCAGCAAAATCTACCATAGACCTTATGTACCATGCTTAGGAATTTTGACTTTATCCTCAAATTCGGGCACAATTTCAAACAGAGGCAAAACAAACACAATAAGCTCAGGGTCAGCTGCACCATTGGCTGCCCTCAGACTGTACAGTGTGTTTCTAGAGAGGGTACTTGGGCTTCCCTGGTGGCTCAGTGGTAAAGAATCTGTCTAACCATGCAGGAGAAGCAGATTCGAGCCCTGGGTTGGGAAGACCCTTTGGAGAAGGAAATGGCAACACATTCCAGTATTCTTGGCTGGGAAATTCCATGGACAGAGGAACCTGGTGGGCTACAGTCCATAGGGCTGCAAAAGAGTCAGACATGACTGAGACACCAACTAAAACAACAGCAAGAGAGGGGTCTTAGGGTCTAGTCAGGAAAATAGAACAAGTAGCTGTTTCAACAGAGGCGGTGTGATACAAAGAATTGGCTACATAGGTGTCGGAGAAATGAGAGTAAAAAGGCAAGTATGAGATAACAGAATAATTTCAGGCAGCAGCTGCTATCCCTAGGGTTGAAAGCATAGCAGGGAACAGATGGGGTTACCAGAACCTAGGGGTTCAGAAGAGATGCCCTGTGGAATTGATATTTGGGCCTCATGGGGTCCTGTGGCTGAGGTTGGTTCTGGAAGCTCTGAAGGAAGCTCCACTGGGGCAGCGCAATCTGGAGCAGCAGAACTCAGGAAGGAAGTTTGTGCCCCACTTCCTTGCTGCCTTCCATTCTCCCATGAGGGCCTTCCATTGGCCAAACCTAAGGACTGCCTGCTGTGGTCCCAGCTTCTCTCACACACCCCTGACCCCTGGTCATTTATCAAACTTCCTTCTTTCTTTGTCTCTCCAGCTTAGGGTCTTCCACTTTCTACTTTCTTGGGGTACATCACATTCCAGCTTTTCTGTCCATTGTATCACCAATTACCTGCAGAAAATTTCTTCTCTTGAAAATACTCAAAGTGATTTTTTAAAATTAAATTTTGAGTAAGTTAGTAACTCCGCAGCTTATTTGTGAAAACCTACAAGGGAGTTAGGGTTTCTCATGTGGTGCTATTGGTAAAGAACCCACCTGCCAATGCAGGAGACTTAAGAGATACAGGTTGGATCCCTGGGTGGGAAAGATCCCCTGGAGTAGGAAATGGCAACGTACTCCAGTATTCTTGCCTGGAGAATCCCTTGGACATAAGAGCCTGTTGGGCTACATTCCACAGGGTTGGAAAGAGTTGGAAACGACTGAAGCGACTTAGCATGCACACACCAGAGAGTTAATTTTGGATACTTGATTTCCAATTCTAGAAAACAGGCCCCTCACCATGATGATTTATGCCCTCAGACTTCATAGTAACCTGCGGAAGTGCCTGGACTTAAGGGTTCAGCTTTCTTTTCCTGTCACATCCTGCCGCATTTCAGGTAACTGAACTTAGGACACATCTCTAGGGGACTTCTTTTTTTTTCTTCAAATCATGGTTTTTATTTTATTTTAGAATTACTTCCACTTTCACTGAGATCTAATTGACATATATGACTGAGTTTCAAGTGTACAGCATAAATGTTTGACTTATATTGTGAAATGTTTAGGGGACTTCTTGAGGCTTGAACCACCTCCCTAAGCTAACATAAAATTGGAGAATGTCCAAGGGTAATGAAAGAGTTTGTTAACACACAACAGGGAGTAATTATTTGAAGTAACACATAGCAAAATGCATTTTTTCGTATGCACTTGTATGAATTTAACACATGTACAGATTCATATAACCACTACCATGATCAGGATACAGAACAGTTCCGTCATCCTCAAGTCCTCCTTTGTACTATCCCTTCACTCTTCCTCTCCTGCTAACTACTGATCCATTCTCCATAACTACAGTTTTATCTTTTCAAAACTGCCCTAAAAACTATGTGATAGGATGGAAGTGGTAGCTAATACTGTGATGATAAATTTTTAAAATTTATATAAATGTATCAAATCAACATATTGCACACCTCAACTTATACAGTGTGATGTGTCAATTGTTTCTCAATAAAGCTGAGGAAAAGAGAATGTCACAAAGTAGATTCATATACTATGCAACCTTTGAGACTGCCACTCATCATAATGCCTCTGAGATTCATTCAGGTTATTAGGTATATCAATTGTTTAGTCTTTTTTTTTATTGTTGAGTAGTATTTCATTGTGTGATGTACTAGAGTTTACTCACCCATTGAAGGACACTTGGGTTGTTTCTGGTTTTGGGGGGTGTTACAAACAAAGCTGTGATTAACAATATATACAGGGGTTTTATGAACATAAGTTTCACTCTTGGATATACACCTAGGAGTGAGATTGCTTGCTCTTCTGGGCAAATATGCTATTTCAAATCTTGAAAGATGATGCTGTGAAAGTGCTGCACTCAATATGCCAGCACATTTGGAAAACTCAGCAGTGGCCACAGGACTGGAAAAAGTCAGTTTTCATTCCAATCCCAAAGAACGGCAATACCAAAGAATGCTCAAACTACCGCACAATTGCACTCATCTCACAAGCTAGTAAAGTAATGCTCAAAATTCTCCAAGCCAGGCTTCAGCTATACGTGAACCGTGAACTTCCTGATGTTCAAGCTGGTTTTAGAAAAGGCAGAGGAACCAGATATCAAATTGCCAACATCTGCTGGATCATGGAAAAAGCAAGAGAGTTCCAGAAAAACATCTGTTTCTGCTTTATTGACTATGCCAAAGCCTTTGACTGTGTGGATCACAATAAATTGTGGAAAATTCTTCAAGAGATGGGAATACCAGACCACCTAACCTGCCTCTTGAGAAATCTGTATGCAGGCCAGGAAGCAACAGTTAGAACTGCACATGGAACAACAGACTGGTTCCAAATAGGAAAAGGAGTACGTCAAGGCTGTATATTGTCACCCTGCTTATTTAACTTATATGCAGAGTACATCATGAGAAACACTGGGCTGGAAGAAACACGAGCTGGAATCAAGATTGCCGGGAGAAATATCAATAAAATCAGCTATGCAGATGACACCACTTTTATGGCAGAAAGTGAAGAGGAACTAAAAAGCCTCTTGATGAAAGTGAAAGAGGAGAGTGAAAAAGTTGGCTTAAAGCTCAACATTCAGGAAATGAAGATCATGGCATCTGGTCCCACCACTTCATGGGAAATACATGGAGAAATAGTGGAAACAGTGTCAGACTTTATTTTTGGGGGCTCCAAAATCACTGCAGATGTTGACTGCAGCCATGAAATTAAAAGACGCTTACTCCTTGGAAGAAAAGTTATGACCAACTTAGATAGCATATTCAAAAGCAGAGACATTACTTTGCCGACTAAGGTCCATCTAGTCAAGGCTATGGTTTTTCCTGTGGTCATGTATGGATGTGAGAGTTGGACTGTGAAGAAGGCTGAGCGCCGAAGAATGGATGCTTTTGAAGTGTGGTGTTGGAGAAGACTCTTGAGAGTCCCTTGGACTGCAAGGAGATCCAACCAGTCCATTCTGAAGGAGATCAGCCCTGGGATTTCTTCGGAAGGAATGATGCTAAAGCTGAAACTCCAGTACTTTGGCCACCTCATGTGAAGAGTTGACTCATTGGAAAAGACTCTGATGCTGGGAGGGATTGGGGGCAGGAGGAGAAGGGGACAACAGAGGATGAGATGGCTGGATGGCATCACTGACTCAATGGACGTGAGTCTGAGTGAGCTCCAAGAGTTGGTGATGGACAGGGAGGCCTGGCGTGCTGTGTTTCATGGGGTCACAAAGAGTCGGACACGACTGAGTGACTGAACTGAACTGATGTTAATTTTACAAGGAAGTGCCACACTGTTTTCCTGAATGGTTGTACCAGTTTGCATTTCTACCAGTGGTGTGCAAGTGTTCTAGGTACTTTGCATTCTCACCTTTACTTGGTATTGTCAGCTTTATTGATTTAAGCCATTCTAACAGGTCACTCATGGCTTTAATTTTCCTTTCTTTAATGGCTACTGCTGTTAAACATCTTTTCATGTCATTATTGTCATCTACACATCCTATTTTGTGATGTGTCTGTTGAAGTCTTTCACCCATTTTTAAATTGAGTTCATTTTTTATATACGGATATCCAATTGTTTCAAATCATTTGTTGAAAATAATGTATTTTTCCCACTGAATTGCTTATGTACTTTTGTCAAAAATCAATTCATCATATTTGTGTATAGACCTTATTTCTGGATTCTATTCTATTCCACTCATCTATATATCTATTCCTTTTCCCAATAATACCTTGCCTGGATTGCTTTATGCCTTATTACTAGTACCGTTATAATAAGTCTTCTGTTTCATTGTTTTTGGCTGCACTGTGAGGCTTGTGACCAAGGATTGAACCCATAGTCCCTGCAGTAGAAGCACAGGATCTTAACTACTGGACCACCAAGGAAGTCCCACTTTGATGTTCCTATTAATTTTAGATTTCCGTTGTCTATATTTACAACAATTTCTGCATAGATGTTGGTTTGAATTGCACTAAATCTGTATATAAATTTGGAGAGAACATCTTTGCCAAGTTTAGTCTTTTGATACACGAATATGGTATGTTTCTCCATTTATTTAGACATTCTTTGATTACTTTCATCAGTGTTTTGTAGTTTTTAGCATATAGATCCTGAATATGTTGTGTTAAATTTATGCCAAAGTATTTTCTTTTATTTTCTACTATTGTGGATGATATATTACAAAATTTTTCATCTCAAATTGCACATGGCTAGTATATAATAATAGTTCTAAGATTTTATGGATTCCTTGGGACATTCTAAGTGGACAATCATGTCATCTGTGAATTGGAGAATTTTTCTAATAACCTTTGAGAACTCTTTTTTATCCATTTCCTTTTCATTTTGTTCTTTCTGGGTTTTTTTGTTCCTCTGTTTCCCCAGTATCTATTTAAATTTATATATTGTGATTTTTGCAATATCTGTATGTCTCTTATTATTTTTTCTGCTTTATTTCACTAAGAGTTTCAACCCACTGTTAAATAGGTATGGTTATAGTGGACCTTCCTGCCTCTTTCCTCATCTTGCCTGCGTGCATGCATGCTAAGTTACCTCAGTGGTGTCTGACTTTTTGTGACCCTATGAAATGTAGTCCACCAGACTCCTCTGTCCATGGGATTGTCCAGGCAAGAATACTGGAGCCATTCCCTTCTCCAGTGGATCTTCCCAACCCAGGGACTGAATCTATGTCTCTTAGTCTCCTGCATTGGCAGGTGGGTTCTTTACCACTAGCGCCACCTGGGAAGACCTTTCCTCATTTTTGTTGTTCAGTTGCTCAGTCATGTCTGACTCTTTGCGACCTCATGGACTGCAGCATGCCAGGCTCTTCTGTCCTTCACTATGTCCTGGAGTTTGCTCAAACTCATGTCTGTTGAGTCAGTTATGCCAGCCAACCATCTCATCCTCTGTCATCCCCTTCTAGTCCTGCCTTCAATCTTTCCCAGCATCAGGGTCTTTTCCTCATCTTAGGGGGAACTAATTCAGTCTTTAACCTTAAGAATGTTCTTAGTTATAGTGGTTTTTTTGTTTGTTTTTATATATGGTCTTTATCAAGTTGAGGAAGTTCCCTCTTATTTCTGTTTTGCTGAAAGTTACTATCATGAATGGACAAGTCAACAATTTTGTCAAATACTTTCTCTGTACCAATATAATCATGTGGTTTTTCTTTAGTTATTATGGTAGATTTCATTGTGTTAAATCAGCCTTGTAATACCAGGAAAAGCACCACTTGATTACAATGTACAATTCTTTTTATTGTTAGATTCAATTCCCTAATACTTTGTTGAGGAGTTTTATGTCTAAGTTCATGAGAGATAGTGGTCTGTAGTTTTCTTTTCTTGAATCGTCTGTCAGTTTTGGTATCAGGGTAATGTTAACCTCATAAAATGAGAAGTGTTCACTCCTCTCATATTCTCTATGAGGGATTGTATTAGTACTGGTATTGTTTCTTCTTAAAAATGGAGTTAACCAGTGAACTCACCTGGGTCTGTAAAATTCTTCTTTGGAATGTTTTTTACGAGTTCAATTTCTTCAACAAGTTTATGTGGTATGCTGAATTATGGCCTCCTCTATCTATGTCCTAGTTCACAGAACCTGTAACTATGTTACCTTACTGGCAAAAAGGACCTTGCAAACATGATCAAGTTAAAGATCTAGAGATGGGAAGATTATTTGGATTATCTGAGTGGGCTCAGAAAAAGTACTTGAAAGAGTCCTTAAGAAAGGGAGGCAAGAAGGTCAGAGGAGGAAGTAGGAGATGTGGCAAGGGAAGCAAGATGCTATACTGCTGATTTTGAAGATGGAGGAAAGGCAGGTAACACAGCTCCATTAGGTGGACGAGGCAAGGGAACTGATTCTCCTCTTGAGCCTCCAAAATGAAACAGTCTTGCTGAATTTAACCCAGTGAAACTGGTTGCAGACTTTTATTCTATGCGCACGTGTTCAGTCACTAAACTGTGGCAGACTCTTTGCAACACCATGGACTGAAGCACACCAGGCTTCCCTGTCCTTCACTATTTCCCAGAGTTTGCTCAAAATTCATGTTCATTGAGTTGGTGGTGCTATCTAACCATCTTATCCTCTGCCTCCCTCTTCTCCTTTTGCCATCAATTTATTCCATGTGTACTTAAAGACAATGTGTATTCTGCTGTTGTTGGGTGGAGCATTCTATAAATGTCAATTATAGCCAATTGGTTGATGGTAGTGTTCAGATATATTATATCCTTGCTGATTTTCTGTCTATTGGTTCTATCTGTACACAGACAGGAGTATTGACACCCCCAACTGTAATTGTGGATATGTTTATTTCTCCTTTCAGTTCTGTCATCTTTTGCCTCATGTGTTTAAAAGCTGTGGTAATTGATGCACACATTGCTAGAAATTGTGTGGTAGGCAGTCCCTAAGAAGGTGCATCCAAATGAACTCACCTCTTGATGTTCATGCCTTTGTGTAATACCCTCCCACTGAGGAGGGGCAGGACCTGGGACTTGCTTCTAATGGGTAGAATATGGTGAGGGTTATAGATCGTCACTCTCTTAATTTTTATGATATATAGCAAAGATGATGAAATGTCACTCCCATAAGATTCCATCCTAGCAAACTGGAGTGAGAGATTATCTTTGTTGGGTTGATGAAGTAAGAAGCCATGTTGAGGAAACCCACATGATCAGGAGCCTCAGTTAGCCTCTAGGAACTGCATATGGCCTCTTATGTTTGACGGTGCCTTCCAATGGGCAGTCAACAAAAATCCAGGGCCCTAGTTAATCTAGTCAGTCATACTGCTGCAAGGAAATGAATTCTTCCCCAAATCCAGGTGAGTTTGGAAATGCATTTTCCCCTAGTTAAGCTTCTGATGAGACTGCATCCTTAGCTGAGGCATAGATGCAGACACCTGAAGCAGAGAGAACGTAATTAAGCTATCTATGCCCTGACTTCTGATCTATGGAAACTGTGAGGTAACAGATGCATGTTGTTTTAAGCCACTCAGTTTGTCGGTAATTTGTTACACAGCAATGGAAAACTAATACAGATTGCAATGTCTTCTTGGTGGATAGATCAGTTATTATCAGGGAATGTTCTTTTTCATTCCTAGCAGTTTTCTCTGCTGAGAAGTCTAAGTCTGATACTAATAAAGCCATCCCAGCTCTCTATTATTCATGTTTACCTGGTATAGTATATATGTTTCCATCCTTTTACTTTAAACTTACCTATGTCAGGGTATTTGAAGTGAATTTCTTCCTTGTTCTTTTTTGTTGTTGTTGTTTGAATGACAAAGTCAGGTTTATTGCCCTGAGTTAAACCAGTGGACAGGATGTGGGGAGAAGGAGGGTGGACATGGAAAGTGGCTGAAGGCATCCTCTTGCCCTTGGCCTGTGTGGGGTTGTCGCCACCCTGGGGAGCTAACCAGTGTACTTTGGACCTACTGATCACCTGCTCATGGGCCAGGCCCCCATTAAAGTTCAAGGCACAACTCAAGGCTCTCCAGAGTGAGGCCCCTCCTCCCTATGGAGTTACCTGCACAGGTCTGAGCAAAGAGGAGGGGGCTGTGGTGATGGCTTCTTCTGGGGCAGCATTCTTAGGAAGGTGTCTTGGTGGAGGAGCAAGTTGCTGCCTTCTTGGTGAGGGTCTTCAACAGTGCTAGCTTCTTGGGCAGCCTGGTGCTGGCTTTCATCATGTCATATCTGATGCTCTTTTGGCTTCCAACCTCCAGGTTTTTCTCAAGCTTTTGCTTCTGCACAATTGTGCCTTCTTGGGTGTGATAAACCAACAGCCCTTCCCCGGGTCCCAGTTCTGCTCCAAAGCCGCTCTTTGCTGGCTTCTGTGCTTGAAGTGATTTCTAGGTACTTATTTTAGGGTCCTGGTTTTTTACCTATTTTGTTATAATGATTATGACACTCTTAATTGATTTGTTTAGACCATTTACATTTAATGTAGTTATTGATATGTTTGGATTTACATCTGCCCTTTTATTATTTGTTTTTTTTTGTTCTCTCTGTCCCCCCCCCCATTTCCCCTTTCCTGCCTCTTTTTGGGTTTCTTTGAACGCTTTTTAGTAGTCCATTTAGTCCATCTATTGTTTTACATATTTTTTATCTCTTTGTATATTGTATAGGGGATACAACATACAGACTTAAGTTTTTACAACCTACCCAGAATCAATATTTTACCAATTCAAGTGGAATATATATATATATATATATATATAAACCATACTAGCATATAGTATGTTATCCTCCCACTCCTTTATGTTATGGCTGTTTGCGTATTACATCTACATACATTAAAAATCCCATTAGATCATGTTATCATTTTTGTTTCAAATGAATGAGCCTGTTTTAAAGAGAAGAAGAGCTTCTGTTAGCCATCTTTTTATAGCATGTTGGCTGGCAGTGGATTTTCTGTTTTCCTTCTTCAGAGACTGTCTTTATTTCACTGTATTCCTGAAAGCTAGTTTTGCTGGATATATTATTTGGGGTGGATGGTTCTTTCAGCACTTTAAAAATGTTGTACACTTCTTTATGAGCATGTTGGTTTCTGATGAGAAATCCATCAGTTCAGTACAATTCAGTTGCTAATTCATGTCCGACTCTTTGCGACCCCATGGACTGCAGTATGCCAAGCTTCTCTGTACATCACCAACTCCTGGAGCTTGCTCAACTCATGTCTATTGACATGTACCATGTACATTGGTACCGTGTACCAACCCCTGGTACTCTGCAGTACCTTGGAGATCCCCTTTTCAATTCTTTGGCAAAAAATCTGAGTCTTTATTTACTTCTCTCTGCTGTTCATTTTCTGCAACTTTACCCAAGCAGTAGGATGGTTGGTGATGTCATCAACCATCTCATCCTCTGTCGTCCCCTTTTCCTCCTGCCTTCAATATTTCCCAGCATTAGGATCTTTTCCAATGAGTCAGTTCTTGGCATCAGGTGGCCAAAGTATTGGAGCTTCAGCTTTAGCATCAGTCCTACCAATGAATATTCAGGACTGATTTCCTTTAGGATTGACTGGTTTAATCTCCTTGCAGTCCAAGGGACTCTCATAGTCATTTGAATTGTCATTATTCTAAATGCAATGTATAAATATTTACATTTAAATAAATATAAGTTTATATATAAAATATATTTATAAATATCTGCTTTAAATACATAAATATCTTCTTTGTCTTTTCAATAGTTTAAATATAATTCGTGTGGACATTGATTCTTTTGAGTTTGTCCTTTTGCAGTTTGTTTAAGTGCTTGAATCTGTAGGTTTACTTCTTTTGCTAACTTTGGAATGTTTTCAGTTATTATATGCTCACATCCTTTCTTTCCTGTGTCACACTCTTTCTCCTGTCCTGGGACTCCAAACACAGGAATGTTAGACCTTTTGTTACTATCCTACAGGTCTTTGTGAAGTCCCTTGGACAGCAAGGAGATCAAACCAGTCAATCCTAAAGGAAACCTTAAATATTCATTGGAAGGACTGATGCTGAAGCTGAAGCTCCAATACTTAGGCTACCTGATGTGAAGAGCTGACTCATTGGAAAAGACCCTGATGCTGGGAAAGATTGAGAGCAGGAGGAGAAGGGCATGACAGAGGATGAGTTGGCTGGATGGCCTCACCAACTCAATGGACATGAGTTTGAGCAAACTCTGGGATATAATGAAGGACAGGGAAGCCTAGCATGCTGCAGTCCATGGGGTTGCAAAGAGTCAGACAAGATTTAGTGAATGAACCACATATTAATGTATTTCTCAGAATTTCCTCTCTGTTATTCAAGTTGGATACTTTCTATTGATCTAGCTTCAAATTTACTGACTCACCTTCATTCTGCTACTAAGCCTATTTATTCACCTTTAAAATTTTCAATTGTTTATATTTTTCAATTATAACATTACAATTAGGATCTTTTTAAATTGTTTACTCCTTTGCTGAGAATTTCTAGCTTTATATTCATTTCAAGATTGTTTGCTTTAAATTGTTGGAGCATTTTTACACTTGATCTTAGCCAAAAAGTGGAGAAGTGGTTGTTGGAGCACTTTTATAATAGCTTTTTAAAGTTTTTTTTAGACAATTCCAACATTTATGTCATATGTCATCTCAGCATTGTTGTCTGTTGATTGCCTTTTGAATAGACAATCAATAGTTGAGATTCTCATGGTTCTTTGAATGCTAAATAATTTTTGGGTGCAGTCTGGACATTTTTAATATGTTATGGGGTTTTGTATCTTGTTTTAATCCCATGAGGACTTATTTATATTTTTGTTTTAGCTTGTAGTCAACATGGTTGGGTCCAGATCTTAAGTTGTGACCTGCCTTTTGTGGATCATGGCTCCAAAATGAATTCAATTTTCAAAAGTTTTGCTGCGCTATTTAGGGCTTCCCTGGTGGTTCAGACAGTAAGGAATCTGCTTGCAATGTGGGAGACCAGGTTTGATCCCTGAGTCGGGAAGACCCCTTGGAGAAGGAAATGGCAACCCACTCTAGTATTCTTACCTGGCGAATTCCATGGACAGAGAGCCTGGCAGGCTACATTCCATGGGGTCGCAAACAGCCAGACACGACTGAACAAGTAGTGCACACACACACACACACACACACACACACACACGGTTTTCATCCAGTGCCTAGTCTAGATCTGGTTGGAGATCTGTTTCTTAGTTCAGTTACCAGTCTTTGGTTTTGTAGGTAGGATCATATACACATGCAGGTTGGGGTGAGTCTAGGAGCTCATAAAACAACGGAATAGGGTTGTTTTTCTGATCATCTCCCTCTCCACAATCCCTGGTACTCTGCAGTAGCTTGGAGTTCCCCTTTTCAATTCTTTGGTAAAAAATCTGAGTCTTTATTTACTTCTCTCTGCTTTTTACTTTCTGCAACTTTACCCAAGCAGTAGGAGGGCAAAAAAGAAAATATATATAAATTTGGGGTTGCCCCCACTGTCTTGGGGCCACAGATACTCCAATCAGAGAGGAAAGAGTCCCCCTTCCCTCGCCATTTCAGGCACTTGAAAGCACTCCTGCTTCCATCGTCATGGTGATTCAGCTGTTGTAAGGGGACTGTCTGTTGGATAGGGTGTGAGAGAATGGAGAAACAACTTGGTGTAATTCCCTATTTTCTCTGAATATTAGGAGATGTATTTCCTGCTCTTTCCAGTGTGCCCCCTACTGGGTTTTGGGCTGCTTTCAGTCCAGTCCGTGGCTACTGGAGGGAAAAAATGGTAAAGTCACGACCAATCGTTTCACTTTGAATTCTGGTGTTTTTCCTCAACTTGCTTGGTACAATATATTTTTTTAACAGGTTTTGAATAACTGCTCCATGCACTCTGTTCAGGTCTTATAGTTTCACTCAGTGGGAGATAATGGGTTGTGTGTGATTATTCTGTGTTAACTGGAATCAGAACGCTTGTATAATCATACCCCTTGTATACATTAGTTTTCATATATAAATATGTATAGATAATGAAGTGTTTTCTTTGGTGTATATTTGTGAATAGTTGGTGCTAATCTTTTCATACTCTACCTGAGGCAACCACTTTATACTATAAATACTCTCCTGGTTATTTAATACTTTTTTTTTTTTTGGCTCGCACCACGCAACATGTAGGATCTCAGTTCCCAAACAGGGGTCAAACCTGCACCCCATGCAGTAGAAGCATGGAATCTTAATCACTGGACTACCAGGGAAGTCCCTGGTTATCTATTGCTGTGGAAGAAATCACCTTTAAACTTAGTAGCTTAAGATAACACAAATCATGTTATTATTATAGATTAAAGCATTGATTAGGCTTAGCTAGATGATTCTTCCTTGGGGAGGGTCTCTCATATATTTATAGTAAAATGGTGGCTGAGGATAAAATAATCGGAAGGCTCACTCATTCATGTATGTGGCATTTCATCTGGGAGCACTCAAAAAGCTGGGGCTTCAGTTGTATTCATCTATACTGCTATATGGTCTCTCCATGGTTTCTCCAGCATGAAAACGTCAAGATAGATAGATTTCTTTTTTTAAAAAAAATTTCAGCTTTATTGAGATATGATTGATATATAACACTGTGTAAGTTTAAGGAATATGGCATGTTGATTTGATATACATTGCAATATGATCACCACTGTACCACTAGCTAATATCTCCATCCTGTCACATAATTACCCCTTCTTTTTTGTGGTGAAAACATTTAAGCTCTACCCTCTTAGCAACTTTCAAGTATATGGTACAGTATTATTATCTATGATCACCATGCTGTACATTAGATTCTCAGAACTTGTTCATCTTATAACTGGAAGTTTGCACTCTCTGACCAACATCTCTCCATCTCTTCCATGTCCTCAGTCCCTGGTAACTAGCACTCTACTCTGTTTCTATCAATTTGGCTTTTTTAGATTCTACATATAAGTAAGATCATACAGTATTGTTTTTCTCTTGACTTATTTCACTTAGCATAATGCCCTCAAGTTTCATCCATGTTGTTGCAAATGGCAGGATTTCCTTCTTTCTCATGGCTGAATAACATGGTGTATATTATATATTGCTATATATATATATCTAGCACATCTTCTTTATCCATTCATCTGTTGATACTTAGGTTGTTTCCATATCTTTGCATTGTGAGTAATGTTGCAATGAACATGGGGCTGCAGGTATCTTGACAAGACCTGATCTCAATTTCTTTGAATATATACCCAGAAGTGGGATTGCTGGATCATATGATAACCCTATTTTTAGTTTTTTGAGGACTCTTCATATTGTTTTCCATAGTGGCTTCACCACCATAGACATGTTGGAATTTACATCGCCACTAACAGTGCACAAAGGTTCCCTTTTCTCCACATCTTCGCCAGCATTTTGTTATTCTTGCCTTTTTGATAATAGCCATTCTGACAGGTGGTGATATCTCATTATGGTCCAGATTTCTTATACGGAAGCTCAGGGCTCCAAAGTGAGTGGAGAGCAAGAGTGTAACAGTGAGCCAGGCAGGAACCAGATTGCCTTCTATGACCTAACTTTCCAAGTTGCAAACTTCTGTTCTTTGAGGTGGTTGTAAGGGTCTACCAAGGTTCAAGGAATGAACATAGATGCCATCTCTTAATGGGGGAGTGGAAAGGTTCTGGAAAAATATGTGAGATTGGAAACATGGTTTCTGGCACTTTTAGACAATACAATCTGTTGTAAATACTATGAAATCTGTACTTTTAAGGTAGATTCTAAGTTGTTCTCAGTGTGAATTACAAAGAGAAGCTCTTTTCTTGATTTTTTCGGAATCTATGAGGTTGAATATCAAATTTTAGGATCAGTATGGCCAATTTTCAGCAAAATGGATTTTAGTGAGTCTCTAGAAATTAGATCAAGTTTTCCCATTGGTTAACTTTCTCGAGTGTTTGCAATTTCATTGGGAACTTCCGTGAAACTTCAAGGTATATGGACTTTGTAGAGGCTGTGTGACAGGCTGGAGGAATATGGAAAGATGCTAGCTAAAATCTAGACTAAGAGATTCTTTTGCTGCAAAGAAGGTATTAAATAGGCTTGGCAGAAAGGACTTGAAAGGGAATCAGGAAATCTGCAGTGCTCCAAATATCTTTCCTACCTGATGCCATCTCTCCCCTTATTACTTTTTTTAGTTAAACTTTGCTTTCTTCAATGAATCCTCGTAAAAATGCAAACTCCTCTGGGAGAAAAAATATGGAAAGTTGGCATAGAATTCAGAGTGCTTCAGCAAACACTTATGAGCACAGAGCTAGGCACTGGGAATTCAGTGATTCATTAATTCCAACTCTCTTTCCTTCCTTGACCAGGCGAATGAGGTGGATTGAAAAATTCTAGTTCCTGAGGATTTGTTCTGAGAGGCTTTATCATCCAGAGTCCACTTTATGATTTTTTTTTTTCTGATGGAGCTGGGCCTGGTCTTAAGAATCATCAAAAACTCCCTGGGCTATCAGGAGGTCAACATAAAAGGGCCACCAAGGTAATTCTGCCTCATATATTGTCACCTTGCTTATTTAACATATATGCAGAGTACATCATTCAAAATGGATGAAACACAAGCTGGAATCAAGATTGCTGGGAGAAATATCAATAACCTCAGATATGCAGATGACATCACCCTTATGGCAGAAAGCAAAGAGGAACTAAAGAACCTTTTGATGAAAGTGAAAGAGGAGAGTGAAAAAGCTGACTTAAAACTCAGCATTCGAAAAACGAAGATCAAGGCATCCAGTCTCATTATTTCATGGCAAATAGATGGGGAAACAATGGAAACAGTGACAGACTTTATTTTCTTGGGCTCCAAAATCACTGCAGATGATGACTGAAGCCATGAAATTAAAAGACACTTGCTCCTTGGAAGAAAAGCTATGACCAACCTAGACAGCATATTAAAAAGCAGACACATTACTTTGGCAACAAAGGTCTGTAGTCAAAGCTGTGGTTTTTCCAGTAGTCACATATGGATGTGAGATTTGGACCATAAAGAAGGCCGAGAGGCAAAGAATTGATGCTTTTGAACTGTGGTGTTGGAGAAGACTCTTGAGAGTCTCTTGAACAGCAAGGAGATCCAACCAGTCAATCCTCAACGAAATCAGTCCTGAGTATTCATTGGAAGGACTGATGCTGAAGCTGAAACTCCAATACTTCGGCCACCTGATAAGAACTGACTCATTGGAAAAGACCCTGATGCTGGGAAAGATTAAAGGCAGAAGGAGAGGGGGGTAACAGAGGATGAGCTGGTTGGATGGCATCACTGACTTGATGGACATGAGTCTGAGCAAGCTCCCGGAGTTGGTGATGGACTGGAAGCCTGGTGTGCTGTAGTCCATGGGGTCACAAAGAGTCGGACATGACTGAGCCACTGAACTGACTGAACCACCTGCTGCTCATCCGCCCAGAAGGGCAAGTGTCCAGTTCTTTTGGTTCAATCCACTTCCCTGAGGGTTAGTTCCACAGTGCAGAAAAAGAAGTCCCTCTACTTGCCAAGTGATGAAGGTGCTATTTTTAACACTGCTCCCTCATTTTAATCCCTTATTGGTTCTCACTTTGGGTCAGGCTAAAGTAGAGGTTTGTTTGAATGAAGCCTGACGGATTCTGGGAAGCCCAGAATGCTGGAAGTCACTCTGAGAGATGCGGGAAGAGAGGTGTACGGGGGTACCGTGACTTCAAGGTTCCTGGGCTCCTCCAGAACAGCCACTTCTACTGCGCCGAGAGCGGCTACACACTGGCCAGGGATCAAACATTTCAAGTGGTCCCAGACACAGGAATCGAGACCGCACATCCAAGAAGATGCTCTTGCCAGGCACGGGCGACCTCTGGCGTCCCATGTACGAAGCGCGGCGGCGAGTGCCCAGAAAGCGGCCCCGCGAGCCCAGATGGCCTGGCCAGGTACGCCGGGACCGAGGGAGGAGCGCAGTGAGGAGAGGGGCCCGCGGCTCGGCCCGGGGGCTAGAGGGCGGTAGGCGACCTCGCTGGAGGGGGGAAGGGAGGCTGGACCGGGTTGAGGGGGGGGGGGGGACGCGGCGCGGCGGGGGGCCGGACAGGTACGCGGGCGGGGGGCGGTGCTTGGGGATCCTGCGCACTGCGTGCGCCCCTCCCCCAGCGCGACTCCCGGCGCGTCCCCGGTCCCTGCCCGGCGCGAGCTGGAGGAGGAGCTGCAGCGGCCGCGGCTACTCGGGCAGGTCGGTGGCGCCAGGGGAAGCTACCGACGGTGCGGGCTGCGGGTCCCAGCGTGCAGGAGGCGCGGGCGGCGCTGGGGCCATGGAGCCTGGTGACGCGGCGCGCCTCGGCCCGGGGCGGGCGGCCCGGGCGCTGCCAACGCGGCTGCTGCTGATGCCGCTGCTCCCGCTGCTGCTGGGTCGGGGGCTGCGCGGGGCGGCCGCGGCCTCCTCCTCTGGGGCGGCGGCTGAGGACAGCAGCGCCATGGAGGAGCTCGCCACGGAGAAGGAGGCAGAGGAGAGCCACCGGCAGGACAGCGTGAGCCTGCTCACCTTCATCCTGCTGCTCACGCTCACCATCCTCACCATCTGGCTTTTCAAGCACCGCCGGGTTCGCTTCCTGCACGAGACCGGGCTGGCCATGATCTACGGTGAGCACACCCCGCACCCTCGCCCACCGTCCCCTACTCCCCTCGGGCACCCGTGCTGCTGTGCTTCTCCCCACCCCTTCCCCGCCCCGCGCCGCCTTGTGCTCCCCCTTCACTTGCCGACGTGTTTCGTTTCTTTTCCGTTTCCCGCTGAGACAGTCTCGGCTCCCAAGGTCAACTGTCTGCAATTTCGGGCTCCCTATTACCATGAAAATAAATTCCACCTCATTTCGACGTTTCTTCCAGGGGAACCGGGAAAATGAAAGGCACCGGGGTGGTCTGGTTCAGTCCAGTCGGTTCTGTTTCAGCTTCGCACCCCACCCCTCGCGCCCCCGCCCCCAGCCCCAGTTCAGCTCCACAGGATGTGTGTGGCGGGGCAGGAGGGGGTGACCTCCTAGGGATCGCTCCGCCCCAGGAGGCAGGCCACCGTGAGGGTGGGTAAGGGCTGAGGTTTCCTCGACTTGGGTAAGGACTGAGGGGGCTTGGTGGATGCCACATCAATGGTCAACCTGGGTGGGCGCCCAGTTCTGACATCTGTGTTCCCGGATGTCTTGTGAATGAAGTCGGAGCTTGAAGCACTGTTAAAGGTGAGAGTGGTCCAAGACCTACGGTGATGTACTGCCATGGCGGGCCCAGTAGGGAAGATGGGCACGCCTCCCACCCTTGTGTCCAAGTGGGAAGTTATACCCACTTGCTTTCTTTAAGAGAAGAGGAGCTTTTGCATTCCTCTGTTTGTAACAAGGACTCTGCTTTGAAGATACGTTTAAGGGTGTATGAAGAGGAAAAGTAATGGTTTTAATTCTGGAGTCAGCCTTCTTTTGTTGTGAAAGATGGACTATGCCATCATCCTTTTCTGAGTTTAATGGCACATGGTGTATTACATGCACAAGGGTCAGCACAAATCTTGGCGTCACTGCATGGATGTCAGCCGCAATCTGAATCATCCCTCTTCCCCTGCCATGCCACCCCCTCCACCCTCACACCTGCCCTCCATGACATGACTTCAAATTGGAACCAAGTATTCTCCTTTTGAATTTAATTCAATAGAGTTAAGGCCCAGGTTGGCATTTTCATGTGAAATAGATGAGTCCACTTAATGACTGTTCCCAGTAGGAAACATTTGACTTCATCAGTTATACTGGAGGGATCTCTCCACTCAATTTCCATTCAGGATTCTGTGATAGAGAATGGAAAGTGAAAACGTTAATCTTTAATGTGACAGTTACCCTTGGCCCTGGGCCTTACTTATTCATGGTGCTTGATTGTTGACAGCCCTGGCTCATGGTCACCAAGGTTATGAAGTGCTCTCCGGGAGCCCTCTAGGTTCTAAAGAGACCTGGCCTAAACAGGTCTTGAATTGAAGCAGGACTAGGTCTAAAACTGAGTTTGGTTATTGCAAATTACAGATGTGAACAAAAAACCTGGCCATTCTTGAGGTTTGTGGTTTGTGTCAATCTGTGACAAATGACTGATGCCCAGGCTAAAGCAGGTAAGCTCGAAGGTTTCCTGAGCTGATAGCAGAGTGGGGAGTTGAAACATGTCATTTTAGGCGGTTGACTCTGAGCAAATGAGCATTGCCTTTAGCCATAAAAATATTTTTATTTTATAGCTCCTAGATCCAATTCATTAAAGTACAGTGTGAATACTTTTAGAAGGTAGATTGGACGGGCTCATAAATACATGCTCCAAGTGCATGGAAAATGAGATTTAAAAATATATTTTCTGAGGAGTACTCCATGTTCTTAGGAGCTCAGTCGCCTTTATCTTAAGGCTTGAAAACAGCAGTAGAATTTTCCTTTGTGGATATGTACTTTTTAAACTCATCTCAATCTCTTAGTCATTGGGATTGTGCTACCAGTGTAGTGTTTCACTTTGTGTTATGGAAATCTGGTTTAATTGATGATGTTCAGAAAAGGCAATATCCTCTCATAGCATTCGCTGTAATTTTCTTCTGTCTTTGGCTTTTAGTGTTACTTTGAAATGCAGTAAGAAATTTGTTTGTCAATATGTGATGTCCTAGGTTCTGCCAAATATTAATATTTTGATGTGGATTGCCTATAACTGAGAGAAAATATTTCTTTTTCTCTAAGAGATATTTAGTCTTCTGTTTTAAGTTCTGCCCCCCTCCCAGCCCCAAATCTGAATTCTGATGTCATTTGATTAGCTAACTAAGTATATATATACACACACATACATATACTTAATGGATAGGAATTCTGATTTTAAAAAATTCAATATGAAAATCTTTGAATACTTAAGTGAATGCAGTGCAGATTTCAGGACTTCTCTTTCTCAGTAGAAAGACATCAGATTTCATTTCTTGATATCAGTAGAGGAAGTGAGTGTCCTCTGAGTAATAAAGGGCAAAATGATCTAAGGAAACATTTGTTAAGTATCTGCTGTGTACTGGGTGCCCAAGTTAATTTATGGAGATAACCAATTAAACTTTTAAATGTTGGTAGGTTTTCATGAGTGAAAGAGTTCAACTGTGAATTTCAAAACTTTTACCTTGAAATGAAAAAATCTAATTCCTGGCACTTTAAAAAATACTTAAGTGGTACTTTGAGAGGAAAGGCTTTAATATTTAAAATAAATTGTGGTATATATATATATATATATATATAAACAATATTTTAATATATAGTAATATATTAAAATAAATTGTGATAATATGTGTATTTGCTGGTATAGTCATAAAACATATCTAGGAGGATATGCAGTAGCCTAACACCATTGGTTTCCTTGTAGGGGAGGAAAAAGGTGGACCATAGGGGTGGGAGGGAAGACCTCACTTTATATACTTTTGTGCTTTTTTTTTTTCTTTTGAATTTTGGAAGTGGAATCACCTAATAGCATGTCCATGCTTCCATTCTGTGGCATTCTTGTGGCATTTTAAGATACTCCTCAAATCATCCAGTTTGATGCCCACTACTCCCTATTTAAATCAAATTGCTATTAATTTTCTGTGACTTTTCAGCTGTTGGCTGTACCCGTGGAACTTTCGGAGCCCTGGGTCTGGAATGGAGACATAACTGCGAAAGGGGGGAGGTTTTTCCTCTTTTTCCTTTCTCCTTTTATCTCATTGTCTCCAAAGAAGAGTTGATGTACTTTAGGAGTGGTGTGCACAGATAGATCCCAAAGGACCTAAGGACTGTAAGAGACACACTGTGAATACTTAGCACTTAAATGGAAAGGAATTCCACCACCCACCAAGGGACAGTTAAAAGCACTCCTCCTCCCTGACCACTGGTCAAGGCAGCTACCAGGGAAGGTGACCATAGACTCTCCAGGGACCTTGAAGGCAGCCGCACCCCCCTCCCCCCACCCCCTGCCAGACCCTGTGATGAGGGCTGCAGGGCAGCGGATAAGGCGCTCGGCTCTCGCCTAGCATCAGTCTAACCTGTTTTGTCAGTGCAGGGAGCTTCCGGCTGTCTGGCTCTGTACGTGATTAAGTGCCATCCTAAAGTTACCAAGCCCCTCGTGTTTGTGCAGCAGAAATAGCAAGTGTTTGAGGAGGAAAAGGTGGCATAAACAGACTGTGTCAGTTAATTGTGGTTCTCTCTTGTGTGTACAGTAGTTCCACTTTCCCCATAATGTTTTTGTGAGAGCTGATATGGGTCCAAAATATCTAACTTCGTCATGCTAGCCTACCACCTGCTTCTTGCTTGCCCCTGCTCCGCACCTATCAACTTTTCAAGTATGTGTTGGTCAGAACCTTCCAGGTTCCATGGACTGTGGCCTCATTGTTGTTTTGCTGGTGCTGAATTGCTAAGCACAGGCTGAGGGAGGGTTCATAGGCAAAGTCTGAAAGGGGAAATTATGGCTTTTTGCAGTAGTGTGAAAGTAACATTTGAGCCTGTGAACAAACATTTCAGAACCACAGTCTTCCTGGTTAATTGGGAAGCTCTGTATAGTCTCAGTTTGGTACCAGATGCCCTGGGTTCAAATGCTGGCCCTCTTACTTGTAAAGCTGTGTAACACTGGGCAAGCTCTCTGAACCTTTGTTTCCTTTTTTCAAAAATGGAGACGGTGTCACTCACTTCACAGAATTTTTGTTATTGTGGTATTGTAAAGGTCAAGTGTGGTGTGTCTGCTGCTGCTGCTGCTGCTGCTGCTGCTGCTGCTGCTGCTGCTGCTGCTGCTGCTGCTGCTGCTAAGTCGCTTCAGTCGTGTCCGACTCTGTGCGACTCCATAGACGGCAGCCCACCAGGCTCCACTGTCCCTGGGATTCTCCAGGCAAGAACACTGGAGTGGGTTGCCATTTCCTTTTCCAGTGCATGAAAGTGAAAAGGGAAAGTGAAGTTGCTCAGTCGTGTCTGACTCTTCGCGACCCCATGGACTGCAGCCTACCAGGCTCTTCTGCCCTTGGGATTTTCCAGGCAAGAGTACTGGAGTGGGTTGCCATTGCCTTCTCCTACTGACTTGGTAAATATTAGTTCTCATTTTCAATTTAGACTTGTGATTCTTTGGCCAGCATTGCTACTTGGGTAGAGTCCTGCTGTAATTTTAAAAGGCAGTAAGATACAGTTAGTGGGAGTGATGCGAATTGTCATTTCCTTTTTTAAAAAATTTATTTATTTTTTAATTGAAGAATAATTGCTTTGCAGAATTTGTTGTTTTCTGTCAAATATCAACATGAATCAGCCATAGATATACATTGTAATTTTTTGTGGGCCATTTGTTAATACTTAGAAAAGAATTTATAAGGTAGCTGTTCTACTCTTTTATCCAGTAGTCTCCATTCTTGGGCTTTATTTTTCAGAAATAATCACATTAGCATGTTACATTATACAGATGACAATATTCATTGCAGCAGGAACAAGTTGCAATACTCATTAAGAAGGAACTGGTTAAACTACAGCACATTCTCACTAAGGAACACTGTGCAGTTGGGAAAAAGGTGTTTTGAGATGTCCTTTTAAGGCAGCTCACTTAGTGTTGTGGAAAAAAACAAGGCAAAAAGCAGCATGTATAGCATTTCATTTATTTTTTTAAAGTCCTGTGATATAAATACATAAACATGATATATATACATTTACATATGACATGTATGCATCTCTGGAAAGAGGCACAAACTTTGATAGTGGGATCAGTTGTTGGGAGGGAGGAAAGGGAGATGTTACTTTTCCTTGTATACTCTTCTGAATGGCCTGAGCTTTCTATAACACTGACCATTACTTCTACAATTGAAACATTTAAAAAATAAAGCAAACAACCTTTTTATAGCAAAAAATGCATTAGAAACAGATCAGTTATGTGGTTAGGTAGCATTTGTTACTTAAAAGTTATAAATGGAAGTAAAATGTATCTTAAAGTTAGAAAAATGACATTTCCTGAAAACATTTCTTAGAGCCTTTTTGGAGTGATGTAATTAGAAATCACCATTTCACAACCCCCAAAGACAATTAACTTTGACAAGGATTTTCAATGAATTCCAGAGCCATAGGTGAGAGGTTGTGGGGGAACATGGTACTTGCATGGTGTTGAATATTATACCACAGATTACTTATCTATCACAAAGGAAAGAAGGTGCCTTTACAGTAGAGAGGTCTGGCAGTCAGCGTCTTATAACCAGGTCATCAAATTTATCCTTGGTCCTCATGGAACTGTCCAGTATTATATGCCTCCTGTTGTGTTACAAGAGGAAGCAGACAGCTTTACCTGTGTGGTATTCATCCTTCAAATGCTTCATCTGAATCTAATGGAGGTTTTAGGGGCATCTTCCAGTTGATAGGAAATATAGGGCATAGGGAAATAAGTTATAAAATACTGTGTGAAAACAGACATATCCAAAATATGGGACAATCTGTAAGACAGTTGTCCTGGTTCCTTCCAAAAGTCTGTCTATGTCAGGGGAAGCAGAAAGGCAGGATAAGTGACTGAATTGTGTTCTCCCAAAAATTCATATGTTGAAGTCCCATTCCCCAGTGTGATGGTCTTTGGAGGTGGGGTCTTTGGGAGTAAATTAGATTTAGAAGGGGTCATGAAGGTGGAGTTTCCATGATGGGATCAGTGCCCTTATAAGAAGAGGAGACCAGATTCTCTCACTCTTCTACCATGTGAGGATAAACCATCTGTTACTCTCATTAAACTCTCTGTGACACTGTGAAACTCTAACAGTAGGTTTCATGAAATGGTTAGGCTCATGTGACTTGAGAATCTGTAACTTCCTGTTCATTTCAGTGTTTTGGTTTGATTTTCAGGTTCACATGTCTTTTGAAAAACTGCCTCTGTTCCACTTAGAAGGGCATATATATATGTTAGGAGACTTTTCTCTTTTGGTTAAAGCTTGCTCCCTCTCTTTTAATCAATGTAGCCATCTGTATTAGGGTAATGCTAGCTGTTATAATTGGAGAAGGAAATGGCAACCCACTTCAGTATTCTTGCCTGGAGAATCCCAGGGACGGGGGAGCCTGGTGGGCTGCCGTCTCTGGGGTCGCACAGAGTTGGACACAACTGAAGTGACTTAGCAGCAGCAGCAGCAGCAGCAGCTGTTATAATAGACCAACCCCAAATTTCCATGGCCTAACCTGAGAAACCTTCATTTTTTTCTCATGTAATGGGCCAGTGCAGGCATCTGGCAGGTGGCTCTCCATGTAGTGGTGATTCAGGGTCCAGGCGCCTTCCATTTTGTGACTTATCTGTCCCTTGGGCCATTGGAATTCTCCCCCTCCAGCCCATGAAGGAAGGACAGAGAAGAAGATCACAAGGGGAAGACTTACATACTAAACCTGGAAGTGGCACACATTGCTTTGCTGTTTCTGTTGGACAGAATTTAGTCACAAGGCCACATTGAACTGGAAGGGCGGCAGGAAGATGTAGTCTAGTTGGAGTAAGAGGAACAGGTTTGGAAAGCAGAGCTAGCCAATCTCTGCTGAAGTATTTAATTAATACTTTGTCATACATAATCCAGAAAAGAAACATAGTAAGAATTTGCATGCATTTTTGTTGTTGGTTGTTGATAAAGTAAATTTTCAAGAGATCCAGTTTGAACAGGGCATTCATCTCGAGTTTTATGAAGCTGTTTCAATGAACCTATCAGTATCGCCTGGAGAGCTTGTTAAAAATGGCAGGTCTGGCCCCAGACTGATTGAGAATGTCTCAGTGAGGCCCAGAAATCTGTGATTAAATGCATTGCCAGGGATTTTAAATACTGAAATTTGAAACTCACTGCTACAGAATATTTGTTTTGATCCTTTAAATACATTCACTATACTGCTTGTAATTAAATAAATGTGGTAAAAAATAGCACCTGTTTATTGAGTACCTGCTATCATGGTCAAGCACCATATTATTTTGCATAGTTTAAGCCATATAACCTTAACAGAAAATGTAATGACTGTATTATTGGTTCCATTTTGCCAGATGAATAAATTGAAAGTTAGGTTTAGTACCTCATTTGTTTAGGGTCACACATTTGAGATTGGTAAATGGGGATCTATTGAAGGATGGGATCAGTAGGTTGAGGATATATTTGGCTAGGATAGAGGGAAACCTGGATTCTGCCCTGATCATCTGCTTCCAGGAGGTCTTTGAGGGAAATTCATGCCCAGAGTATAAAACAAAGCAAAGTGACCCTTTATTATTAGCTGGGGCTTTGGCTTCAAATTCCAGTGTACAGCTGCAAGGGGTGAGGTTGGCCAGTTTGGAAGAATCCCTTTTCCTATGCTAGATTGACCTTGGGCCCTTGAATCCAAGTGAAGCCAAGATACCTGCTCATTTGTATTCCAAAGACCACATTCCAGGTGTTACTCCATTGCTATGCGTTATGGACTGAATGTCTGTGCCCCTCAAAAATCCTATGTTGAAATCCTAACTCCCAGGGTGATGATGGTAATGGGATGTTTGGCCTTTAGGAAGTAATTAGGTTGAAGGTGGAGCCCCTCATGAATGGGATTGGTGCCCTTAAAAAGAGGCCCCAGAGAACTGTCCATCCTGTGAGGGTACAACAGGAAGTTGGCAGCGTGCAACCTGGAAGAGGACTCTCACCAGGACTGGAACATGCCGGTACCCTGGTTTTGGACTTCCAGCCTCCAGGACTGGGAGAGAGAAATTTCTCTGGTTTATAGGTTGCACAGCCTGTGGTACTTTGTTACGGCGGCCTGAACTAAGACAGTATGACAGAAGGCTTCCGGTGTTATGGGGGAAAATAGTCAAACAATGATCAGAGTGGCTGCTCTAGGCCTTCTCAGGTGGGAGCAGTTGCCTAAAAGTATTCTCATTTCTACACATCACTATCACAGAGGTGGGGAGGCAAATTGAGCTGGGTCTGTCACACTCTTGGGTCTCTCTGCTCTTACTGTGCTAGTTGTCACAGGCATATCAGTCTCCTGGACAGTTTCCAAAATACGTTAGAAAGAAACCCAGTGCCGGAGTGTCTTTTGTTTGGTGCTGTCTTTGTCCTTAGAACAGTTGTAACACATAGTAGGTGCTATGGCAACATTTATTTAATGGATTCTACCTTGTCTAACAAAAAGATGTTGTAATACCGCTTAGCACTAAAGATCCTTCAAGTTCTTGTGCCTCAGATTTACGCTGAGAAGGAATCTTTTGTGAAAACATCTGCTTGAATCACAGAGAACTGTTTAAGGAAGGAGAATGAAGGGATAGGTGAATAGATGTTTGCAGAAAATTGTATATGTAGCTGATAAGCCACATGGTGGTTTTTTTCTTTTTTCTTGTGGTAAAATATGTATAACATGAAGTTTGTCATTTTAATTATTTTGTCTGTATAATTCACCAACATTTGTAACATTTATAAAATTGTGTGGCTATCATCACTATTTCCAAAATGTTTTCATCTCCCCAAACAGAAACCTTACACTCATTAAGCAATAATGCCCCATTCCTCCCTCCTCCTAACCTTTGATAACCTTTAATTTACTTTCTGTCTCAATGAATTTGCCTATTCTAGAGACTTCATATAAGTGTATTCATACAATATTTGATCTGATTTTTTTCACTTAGAATAATAATTTCAAGGTTCATCCATGTTGTAGTAGGTATATGAAGTTCATTCCTTTCTGTGGCTGATTAGTATCCCATTGTAAATATACACTATATTTTGTTTATTCATTCATCAGTTCAGGGACACTTGGGTTGTTTCTACCTTTTGGCAGCTGGTGGTATAATGCTGCTATGAACATTTGTATACAAGTGTCTGTTTGAGTTCCTATTTTCAATTATTTTGAGTATATACACCTATAAGTAGAGTTGCTTGGTCATAAGGTAATTACATGGGTAATTACTTTTTGAGGAACTACCAAACTGTTTTCCAAAGTGGCTGCAATATTTTACACTTCTTCTACAGTGCACAAGGGTTCCAGTATCACTGCATCCTCTCCAATATATATATATTTTTAGTAGTCACCCTAGGGACTTCCTTAATGGTGCAGTGGCTGAGACTCTGCACTCTCAATGCAAGGGGCCTGGGTTTGATCCCTGCTCAGGAAGCTAGATCTTACATGCCACAACTAAGACATGGTGCAGCCAAATAAATAAATATTAAAAAAAAAAAAGACAGTCACCTTAGTCATTGTGAACTGTTACTTTATTATGGGTTTGATTTACACTTCCCTAAGGAAAGACATAACCATCTGAATGCAGAGTTCCAAAGAATAGCAAGGAGAGATAAGAAAGCCTTTCTCAGCAATCAGTGCAAAGAAATAGAGGAAAACAACAGAATGGGAAAGACTAGAGATCTCTTTAAGAAAATTAGAGATACCAAGGGAACATTTCATGCAAAGATGGGCTTGATAAAGGACAGAAATGGTATGGACCTAACAGAAGCAGAAGATATTAAGAGGTGACAAGAATACACAGAAGAACTGTACAAAAAAGATCTGCACAACCCAGATAATCACAATGGTGTGATCACTCACTTAGAGCCAGACATCCTGGAATGTGAAGTCACGTGGGCCTTAGAAAGCATCACAAAGCTAGTGGAGGTGATGTAATTCCAGTTGAGCTATTTCAAATCCTGGAAGATGATGCTGTGAAAGTGCTGCACTCAATATGTCAGCAAATTTGGAAAACTCAGCAGTGGCCACAGGACTGAAAAAGGTCAGTTTTCATTCCAATCCCCAAGAAAGGCAATGCCAAAGAATGCTCAAACTACTGCACAATTGCACTTATCTCACACACTAGTAACTGCTAAGTCACTTCAGTCGTGTCCGACTCTGCGACCCCAGAGACGGCAGCCCACCAGGCTCCCCCGTCCCTGGGATACACCAGGCAAGAACACTGGAGTGGGTTGCCATTTCCTTCTCCAGTGCATGAAAGTGAAAGGTGAAAGTGAAGTCGCTCAGTCGTGTCCGACTCTTAGCAGCCCCATGGACTGCAGCCTATCAGGCTCCTCCGTCCATAGGATTTCCCAGGCAAGAGTACTGGAGTGGGGTGCCATTGCCTTCTCCTACACACTAGTAAAGTAATGCTCAAAATTCTCCAAGCCAGGCTTCAGCAACATGTGAACCATGAACTTCCTGATGTTCAAGCTGGTTTTTGAAAAGGCAGAGGAACCAGAGATCAAATTGCCAACATCCGCTGGATCATCAAAAAAGCAAGAGAGTTCCCGAAAAACATCTATTTCTGCTTTTTGACTATGTCAAGGCCTTTGACTGTGTGGATCACAATAAACTGTGGAAAATTCTGAAAGAGATGGGAATACCAGACCATCTGACCTGGCTCTTGAGAAACCTGTATGCAGGTCAGGAAGCAACAGTTAGAACTGGACATGGAACAACAGACTAGTTCCAAATAGGAAATGGAGTACGTCAAGGCTGTATATTGTCACCCTGCTTATTTAACTTCTATGCAGAGTACATCATGAGAAATGCTGGGCTGGAAGAAGTACCAGCTGGAATCAAGATTGCTGGGAGAAATATCAATAACCTCAGATATGCAGATGACACCACCCTTATGGCAGAAAGTGAAGAGGAATGAAAAAGCCTCTTGATGAAAGTGAAAGAGGAGAGTGAAAAAGTTGGCTTAAAGCTCAACATTCAGAAAACGAAGATTATGGCAACTGGTCCCATCACTTCATGGGAAATAGATGGGGAAACAGTGGAAACAGTGTCAGACTTTATTTTTTGGGGCTCCAAAATCACTGCAGATGGTGATTGCAGCCATGAAATTAAAAGACGTTTACTCCTTGGAAGGAAAGTTATGACCAACCTAGACAGCATATTGAAAAGCAGAGACATTACTTTGCCAACAAAGGTCCATCTAGTCAAGGCTATGGTTTTTCCAGTGGGTATGTATGGACATGAGAGTTGGACTGTGAAGAAAGCAGAGCACCGAAGAATTTTGCTTTTGAACTGTGATGTTGGCAAAGACTCTTGAGAGTCCCTTGGACTCCAAGAAGATCCAGCAAGTCCATCCTAAAGGAGATCAGTCCTGGCTGTTCACTGGAAGGACTGATGGTGAAGCTGAAACTCCAATACTTTGGCTACCTCATGCGAAGAGTTGACTCATTGAAAAATACCCTGATGCTGGGAAGGATTGGGGGCAGGAGGAGAAGGGGATGACCGAGGATGAGATGGCTGGATGGCATCACTGATTAGATGGACATGAGTTTGGATAAACTCTGAGTTTGGTGATGGACAGGGAGGCCTGGCGTGCTGTGATTCATGGGGTCACAAAGATTTGAACATGTCTGAGCGACTGAACTGAACTGAAAGATGTTGAGCATTTCACATGGTCATTGGCTGTTTGTATATCTGTTTGGAGAAGTGTTAATTCACACCTCTGCCTGTTTTACAAATTGGGTTATTTTTTGTTGTTGGGTTGTAGGAGTTCTTTGTATATTCTGGATATTATTCTCTTATCAGATGTGTGGTTTGCAAATTTTTTTTTTCTATCCATTGGGTTGCCTTTTCACTCTGTGATAGTGTCCTTTGATGTGCATGGTTTTAATTTTGATTAAGTTAAGTTTATGTATATTTTTTCTTTTGTTGCTTGTACTTTGGTATCATATCCAAGAAGAAATCTTTGCCAAATCTAATGCCATAAAGCTTTCCTCCTATATTTTCTTCCAAGAGTTTTATAGTTTTCGGTTCAGTTCAGTCACTCAGTCGTGTCGGACTCTTTGCGACCCCATGAATTGCAGCACGCCAGGCCTCCCTGTCCATCACCAACTCTCGGAGTTCACTCAGACTCACGTCCATCGAGTCAGTGATGCCATCCAGCCATCTCGTCCTCTGTCGTCCCCTTTTCTTCCTGCCCCAAATCCCTCCCAGTATCGGAGTCTTTTCCAATGAGTCAACTCTTCACATGAGGTGGCCAAAGTACTGGAGTTTCAGCTTTTGCATCATTCCTTCCAAAGAAATCCCAGGGCTGATCTCCTTCAGAATGGACTGGTTGGATCTCCTTGCAGTCCAAGGGACTCTCAAGCATCTTCTCCAACACCACAGTTCAAAAGCATCAATTCTTTGGCGCTCAGCTTTCTTCACAGTCCAACTCTCACATCCATACATGACCACTGGAAAAACCATAGCCTTGACTAGACAGACCTTTGTTGGCAAAGTAATGTCTCTGCTTTTCAATATGCTGTCTAGGTTGGTCATAACTTTCCTTCCAAGGAGTAAGCGTCTTTTAATTTCATGGCTGCAATCACCATCTGCAGTGATTTTGGAGCCCCCAAAAATAAAGTCTGCCACTGTTTCCCCATCTATTTCCCATGAAGTGATGGGACCAGTTGCCATAATCTTCGTTTTCTGAATGTTGAGCTTTAAGCCAACTTTTTCACTCTCCTCTTTCACTTTCATCAAGAGGCTTTTTCATTCCTCTTCACTTTCTGCCGTAAGGGTGGTGTTTATTTATTTGCCTGAGCTGCACAGCTGGAAGCATCTTAGTTCCCTACCCAGGGATCAAACCCAGCCCTGGCAGTGAAAGGTCTGACTCCTAACCACTGGACTTCTAAGGAATTCCCAGTTTTAGCTTTTAAGTTTAGACTGTTGATCTGTTTTGAGTTAATTTTTGTATATGAGTTTTAAAAATTTCCTTTTTGGATTGTTCATTACTAGCATATAGAAGTAGGACTGAAGTTTTTTTTTTTTTTTTTGGCGGGGGGTGGGGGTGGGTGTTGATTTTATACCCTGTAGCTTTGTTGAATTTGTTTTATCATCTCTAATAGTTTTTTTTTTTTTTTCTTGGTGGCTGTGTGTGTATTCTTTAGGGTTTTATATGCAAGGGGAAAAGATGTAATAGGTGGAGTATGAAAGAGTCTAGATGTGGGCTTCTAAAGGGGTGGGGTTTCATAGAATAAGCTTCTTCCAGCAAGTAAATGCAACAATGTATGCACAGTGTTTCTGCCTAGCAAAGCTTGTTCAAGACTCAGATATTCTTTTAAAATAATGACTGATTAGGTACTCTTACCAAAATTTCTGGTTCCCAGAAGAAAGCAAGTGTACTGTATGAATTACATTTGTAGAAGCTATCTAGCCATATTCAGTATTCCACGCACATGAAACAACCTTATCAATTAGTAGCATGGGGGATATTTTGCAAAAGGTCAAATTCTCAGGAACTATTGTATGGGTCAGTCATACAAGCAGGCCTCCTAGAGACAGCAACATCCAGCCTATTATATTAACTTATTCCTGAAGGGTGGTATCATCTGACTGTTAGCTTTTTGTGCTCCTGAGGCTTCTTCGATTTCATGACACTTTTATTTTTAAAAATCATCTCTTTTTTAGATTTATTAATTTTATTTTAAAAATTTTCACAAGTAATATTGACTTTTGATGTACAGTTTTATGAATTTTATAACATGTATAGATATGTGTAACCACCACCACCACAATTGAGGTGAATATGGATTCCTTCACCCTAAAAAACATGCTGCCACACTGCTCTGACAGTCACTGACCTGTTCATCACTATTGTTTTGTCTTTCAAGTATCAACATAAATGGAGTCCTGCAATATGTAACCTTTTGGGATTAATTTTTTCACTCATCGTAAGGCCCTTAAGATTTAGCCATGTCATTGCAAGTATCTATAATTAGTTCCTTTTTATTGCTGAGTTGGATTTCATTTTATGGATCTACCATAGTTTGTTTGCAAATTGAAGGACATTTAGATTGTTTCCAGTTTTTTTGTGTGTGATTATGAATAGAGCTACTGTGAACATTACTGGCTCTCCTGGTGTCTCATTGGTAAAGAATCCGCCTGTAATGCAGGAGATGCAGGTTCAATCCCTCCGTGGGAAGATTCTCTGGAGGAGGAAATGGCAACCCATGCCAGTATTCTTACCTGGGAAATCCCAGGGACAGAGGAGCCTGGCAGGCTACAGTTCATACAGTCCATACACCCCATGGGGTTGCAAAGAGTCAGACAAGACTGAGCTACTGAGCAAGCATGAACTATGAACACAGGTTTTTGTGTGAATGTAAGTTTCCATTTTTCTATGATAAATACCCAGGATTGGGATTGATGGGTCATAGGGTAAGCATGTGTTTAGCTTTATAAAAAAATTGCCAAACTGTTTTCTAGAGTAGTTGTACATTCCAACCAGCAATATATAAGTGTTCCAGTTGCTCTGCATTCTCTTCAGCACTTAGTATTGTTAGTATTTTTAATTTTACCCATTCTAATAGATGTGTAGTGGTATCTCACTGTGGTTTTAATTTGCATTTTCCTGATGCTTAACATCTTTTCTTGTACTTATTTGTCATTTTTCATGTATTCTTTTTGGTGAAGTGACTGTTCAAGTGTTTTGCTCATTTTCTAATTGTATTGTTTTCTTTGAATTTTGAGTTCTTTTTATATTCTGGAATTAAGATCTTTGTTAGATATGTAACATGAAAATGTTCTCTTCTAGTTTGTAGCTTTTTTTCATCTTACAGTGTCTTTTGTAGAGCAAATGTTTTCAATTTTGATGTAATCCAGTTTAAAACTTTTCCTTTTTTATTAATTATGCTTTTGGTGTCATGTCTAAACATTTTTTCTTTAACCCCAGGTCAGGAGGGTTTTATTTTCTTCTAAAAGCTTTAAGGTTTTGCATTTTGTACATTTAGATCTGTGATTTATTTGGAGTTATTTTTTGACTAAGGTAAGTTTAGGTTGAGATTCACTTTTTTGCATATGGATGTTTCATTGTTGAAAAGGTGATCTTTTCTTCATTGAATTACTTCTGCAAATTTTTCCAAACTCAGTTCCATATATATATATATATATATATAGCCATGTCACACAGCTTACAGGATCTTACTTCCTCAACCAGGGATTGAACCCTGGGCCCTGGACAGTGAAAGCACACAGTCTTAACCACTGATTGCCAGGGAATTCCCTCAAATGCCCACATTTGTGTGGATGTATTTCTGGACTTCCTCTTGTGTTCCACTGATCTCTATATCTAGCTTTTTGCCAATACCATACTATCTTCCTTGCTGCAGCTTTGTAGTACATCTTAGAATTGCGTAGTGTGAGTCCTCCATTTTTATTCTTTTACAGAATTGTTTTGGCTGTTTTATTTCAAATCTTCTGTATTAATGATTTTCTATGTAATTCTATCAATTATTCACCACAACTTTAGGGCACTTTTATCATGCCCCCCCCAAAACCCTGTAGTCATAATCCTTTCAAATTATTCTTTCTCCTCATAGGCATATGCTGATTTCTTCTGGATACCTGAGGGAGAGACCTCTGTGGAACGCTAGGATTCTCTCTCTGTTTGGGTCTCCTTTCTGGTACTCAGTCCTATGAACTTTAGCTGCCTTTGTATCCAGAATCCCAGCTTTGTCAGTTTCGGGAGTTAGCTAGACATGTCTCTGTTTCCTCTCCTTGTTTTGTGGCTTGGAAACTCTCTTAAGGCAATAAGCTGGAGCAGTCAAGGACTTACCTTATTACCCGCCCCCATCTCTCAGTCACCTCTTCTTCATTGCCTCCTTTCAGTGTCTTGAAAACCATTATCTCATGTATTTATGTTTGTTTTTGTTTCAGGCATGAAGCTAATTCCAGTCCCTCTTTCTCTGTCTTGTCTCGAAGTGGATGCCTTAATTCCATAAAGGAGTTTTGGTCTTTTTTTTTTTTGGTCATTGTAACCCCCATACACACTCTTTTTGTATCACTTATATTGAAATCTGGACTTCATGTTTGTATCTGTGTTTTTATACAGCTGTGCATTTTTTATTTGAGGATAATTGTTTTACCGTATTGTGTTGGTTTCTGCCATACCTCAACAGCTATGCATTTTTATATACACATGAACACACATTTAAAACAAGCCTACCATGGATGATTTTATTCTAGTCTAGGAATCTGTTGGCTATTGCACATTTTTACTAACGAGAGAACCAGGGAAAGAAACAATTGTATTCGTTAACAGAGTAGGCTATGAATGAGCTGGAGTGATTCTCTTTAGTGGTATGAATGAGAAAATTGTCTCTTTTCAATGGCGGTGTTGTACAGAGTGTTTATGATGGCACTGGAGAGAGACACAGACTAGACGGTAATACTGCAGTGTCACCTGAAAAAAAATGCATGACATGAAAGTTGTGAGTTTTATTTGGGGGAACTTCTGCTAAGAGGTGATGGAGAAGCCAGAATATGTATGAACTGGTGGGCAACTGTATTGGCTAATGGTTTGATCTTTGTAGAACTGAATGACAAGCAATATTTTTTCTTTACAATAGTGATTTTTATTCATTGTGGGGATATTTGGTAAAGGGTGGAGCTCTGATGTGGCAGATGAAGTCTCAATCCCAGTCCAGTCAGAAAAAAAGAGGCAAGTAGTTCAGTAGGAGACAGTTGTAAAACAGGTGTTGGAAAAGCTGAGAAGCCAACCAGGGTGCATTGAAGTGACCTAGAGATAAAGCAACAGCAGGAAGCCACTGTCACCCCTAGGGTGGACATAGGGAGAAGGTGGTATTACCAGAGTCCTGGAGTGAGGTTGCCTGAGATACCCTCTCCTCTTTCCTCTCACCGTCTTGTCTCTCACTGGTGCCACCCATTGGATGAATTTAACTGGAAGCCACTTGGAAGGGGGCCTGGAAATGTAGATTACAGGAGTTCCTCCTTGTTTCCTGTCCCCTGGAACATGTAGCAGAACAACAAAGGGTAGAAGATGGATCTGAGGTCACATAAGCCCAGGACTGGTGTGAAGATCTTTCCTCAAATTGAATGTCCATTCTGAAATACAATATTTCTAATACCTAGATATGGTCCAGAAGGGAGGAGGAAAGCTGCATGGTCAAGGGTCCAAGGAGCCAATATTCCTGTCAGCAGTCTGGGGAAAGGAAGCTAGGTGTTGAGGTAAAAGCTGCATTTGCTATGATAATATATGCCTAAAGAATGAGATGAGATAATTATGATAAATAGTTGTTCACAGTTGAAATGTTAAGTATCTGCATGAACAGATCCCACATTAGCTATTTTGTAAGCTTATCTACTGATGCTGTTTGATTGAGTTATTATACATTATTTAAGGAGAGGAAGTGATGGTAGATATGAGAAGAGAAGGAAGGACCCTTATGGTTTTTATTTATTTTTTATTTGGCTTTGCTGTGTTGCTTGTGGGATCTTAGTTCCCCAACCAGGGATTGAATCCAGGCCATGACAGTGAAACTGCTAAGTCCTAACCACTGGACCAACAGGGAATTCCTGGAAGGACCTTTTTTGTAGTGTAATTACCATTATAATTTAATATACATGTTATTCATCTTTGTAAGCAAAATGGTAGATATTTCTGTAACAATGTCTTTTTGTTTTTGAATCACAGGGCTACATTAACAGTGATACCCTAGCATCTCTAAGCCCTTTATTGATGAGTTCAGCCAGGGAAACTGTGCCTGTGGAGGGTACTAATCTCTGAGTTCATGTTTTAGAGTGATATCTCTTTAATTTCTACAATTCAGTTAACTAGGAACACTCCTGGTTACAGTTGGGTTTCTGTAAAAGAGTCATCTCCAGGGGAGTGAGTCAGTTAAGCACCTGCTGTATTTTCAGTCTCCACCACTGGTATGGAGGGCCTGGTTAGGCCCCGCAAATGACACAAGGTCAATGATACAGGTTTGAGTTTAGTCTACCTCAAAAGGCCAAGTGGACGTCAAACATTTTGTGTGTTACAGGAACATATAAGTTGGTGAAAACAAGTTGTGTGTGTTTTTTTTTTTTTTTGCCTTACCACACGGCTTGTAGGAATCTTAGTTGCCTGACCAGGGATTGAACCCACACCCTTGGCAGTAAAAGAACAGAGTCCTAACCACTGGACTGACAGGGAATTTCCAACAATTGAAATTATTGTAACCCAGGCAGGTATATCAGTTATTTCAAACTGATCAGAATCCTTAATTAGATATCCACGCTTTAGGAATGTTCAATCTTTCGATTATTTGTTGGATTAGCAAAATATCCAGTGAATTGTTAGTACATTGTAATTTGCTTGACACAGTCTTTCAGTGTTTCAAATATCTAGACTTTGTGGGAAAAGACTGCATGTAAAGTATAAGTACACTTGAAAAGCTAATGAACAGCCTTCTGGTTTCAGTTCAGAGATGTGCACTGTAGAGTTCCCATCCTTAAAACAAGAAAAAAGCTAGACAAATTGCAAATTCATGATTTTTCTTGAACCCAACAGAACACTGAGGTTTCTGGGCATACTACTAACCCCAAATCAGAGGACACAGGTGCCACTGTAGGGGTAAATAGCATGGGAGCATTAGCTTACCTGAGATAGATACTGCTGAATGTCATATAAGCCAGTAAGATCAAATTGTTAATGAATTGCCAAAGGTTGGGGGCCATAGGTTTAGAAGGTTCTCACCCTCTTACAGACTTTTCCTTCAGGGTCCCCATCAGGTCCTCCCAGGGAAGATCAGGGAGATTCCTGAGAAAGTGTCTCCTGCATGCTGGCTAGGATAGTGGAACAACAGCCACTGCCCAAATCTGCTCAGACATATCTCCTCATCTCCCAAAGGAACAAAAGTTTTCATTTATGGGAAGAAAGGGAACAAAAACAGGTAGAAACCCACTGCACCTGGGAAAGGAGAGCAGGAAAAACAATGAAGCTATATTCAAGCTCTGGGAGTAGGTGATGGACAGGGAAGCCTGGTGTGCTGCAGTCAATGGGGTCACAAAGAGTCGGCCCTGACTGAGTGACTGAACTGAACTGAACTCTTAGGGGAGGGAAGGAATATCATCATTCTGAGCCCAGAATTTTGCTTTGGACGAGGATCACATGCTTATGAAGGCTACAGCCTCAAGACCCAGGGGCACAGTACCTATCTAATATTGAGAACTGATCCAAACAGAAGAGACTGCCCCCGTTTCCCACCTCCCTGCTTCCAAGCCAACAAGCATCAAGTAAAGATAGCAATAGAATTGATAAAATGGAATCATAAAAAATACTCAGTAAAGCCTAGAGAAAGCAGAGAGGAAAAGACAAATGAAGAACAAATGAAACAAATAAAAAACAGCTAACAAGACAGTAGATTTTAATCCTGCCAGATCAGTAGTCAGTAATTACTGATCACAATTAATCAGTAATTTAAATGTGAAAATGTGAATGGTCTAAAAGACAGAACTTGTCAGATTGTATTTTTTAAAAGATTAAACTGTATGCTGTTTACAAGGAATCCACTTTAAATATAAAGATACAGATTCAGAATAAAAGGAATGATAAAGATACACCATGCAAGTGTTAAACAAAAGAAAGCTGAAGTAGCTTGTTAATTTCAAATAAAGTAGACTTCATAACAAGGAGGGATTTGAAAAATCATTTAACCTTTATCATATAATGTAACATAATTACAAGAGTGCTATCCTATCACCTTTGCCATATTCCTTTGGTTAGAAGCAAGTTAGAAACCCTACCCACCCAAAACATAGGTAGTCCTCACTTCGCATCAGTCTGATATGAACGAATTTCAGTGACCATGGTTAAATAGCACCAGTCCCCTAACAACATAGTTCAAATTTTGCTCAGTTGTGTCTAACTCTTTGACCCTTTGGAGTGTAGCCTGCCAGGCTCTGTCCATGGGATCTCCCAGGGAAGAATACTGGGGTGGGTTGCCATTTCCTTCTCTAGGAGATCTTCCTGACCCAGGGATCAAACCTGAGTCTCCTGCGTCTCCTGCATTGCAGGCAGACTCTTTACCCACTGAGCCATCAGGGGAGCCCATCGTATATTAACTGTGAGTAATTGCGTAAAATTCAATCTTTCCTGCTAACTGTTTGTACTACATAAATAACAGATGGACATCAAGATGAGTGACCAATCTTTCAGAGTCTGTCCGTGATGGTTACCACCCACCTATTATTCAGTTCATACACAGACAGCAAAGCTTGCAGTTGGGTTGCTTCCTTGTCTCTCAGTGACAAACCCATGTGCCATTTTGGAAAAATGGATAACTGAAAGAGGGAATTGGCCAGCAAAGATGAGAGTGCAGCAGACAAGTGAAAAGTGACAACACTGGAAGAGAAATTTGTATCAAACATAAAGGGAATAATAGAAGAAAGAGTTGGTAGCAGAAATGTCAACACTGCCACCATTTGAGAAACACTAGATATACAGCTCGATGAACTTAGTGAAGAATTTATTGATATAAATGAACAAAGTGGTTGTGATGAAAAGGATGATGACCCAGAGGAAGTGATGCCAGGAAAAAAAAAAAACAAAACAGCACTTCAGATTGAAGGAACTGTTGGAGAGGTTTCAAGACACAAAAAGTGCTAAGGATATAATGTGAAGCCGATCCTAACCTGGAAAGGAATGTGACAGTTCACCAAGGCATAGAAAAGATGCTTAGTCGGCATCCCTCTGTAATGTAAATTATACAGTGAGAAAAAGAAAGCAAGCACTGTTCAAACTACTTTTGATAAGTTTTTTTTTTAACAGAAAAAACTTTTAATTCTTAATATTTTGGGTGTTCTAAAGTATACTAAATAAATATTAGTTTTGTTCTCTTTTCATTTCTTTTACATTTATAGCCAAGAGTAAGAGTCTTAATGTTTTGATGACATTTTTTAAGGATCATTGAACAATTATGTTTTCCCCATTGATTATTAAGATTGCTTTCCTTGCTTTCAGTTTGCACAGTTGTTTTTGCAGTCCCTATTACCCTGGGGGACTGTTTATACTATTTAGTGATTAAAAAGAATGAAGTAGTGATTCATGCTAAACCATGAATGAACCTAAATATTATGCTAAATGGAAGAAGTCTTGCACAAAAGTTCACCTACTGTGTGATTCCATTTACATGAAATGTTTAGAAAAGGCAAATGCATAGAAACAGAAAATAGATTAGTGTTGCCTGGAGCTGGGGGTGGAAACAGGTATTAACTGTAAAATGGTACCAGGGTTCTTATGGGGTGTTGGTGGTGATGGTTGCATAGCTTGGTAAGTTTACTAAAAATGATTGAATCATACATTGGGTGAATTTTATGGAATGTAAATTATGTATAAACCAATAAAGTTATTTTTTCTTAAAAATGAAGGTAAAGTAATGACATTTCCAGATAAAGACTGAAAGAACTTGTTTCTAGCAGATATGCCTTATCAGAAATACTAAAGGAAGTCTTTTAGTATAAAGGGAAAATCTGTACAAGGAAATAAAGACCACTGGAAAATGTAAATATGAGTAACTATTAAAAACTGCATAAGTATATTTTTCTCTTCTCTAAACTTTTAAAAGAAAGTTGAATTAAGCATTAGTTATACTGCTGTATTGTTAGGTTTGTACTATATACAGAAGACTTATATTTTAAAATACTACTATGAAGGAAGTGGAGAAGGCAATGGCACCCCACTCCAGTGTTCTTGCCTAGAGAATCCCAGGGATGGGGAAGCCTGGTGGGCTGCCGTCTATGGGGTCGCACAGAGTTGGACATGACTGAAGTGACTTAGTAGCAGCAGCAGCAGCAGCATGAAGGAAGTATGTGGAAATAGAGCCAAAATCAAAGAAACTCTCAATATTTTACTGAACTGAAATCAGCATCACACTGAAGTAGATTGTGATCAAAATGATTGTTATAATTCCTGGAACAACTTCTATGAAAATAAAAAATAGCACAAAAATATAATTTAAAAAGGAATTATAATTCCACACAAATATATATATATGTATGTGTATATATATATACACATATATATATTTCCACACAAATATATATATATGTATGTATATATATATATATATATATAGAGAGAGAGAGAGAGAGCGAGAGAGAGCGAGAGTGAGAGCAAGTGAGCACACACGCAAGTGCACCAGGGAAAGCAAGCATGCATGTGCATGCACACAAGAAAACAGTGAGAAAATAACAAAGGACCAAAATGACATGTAACATAGAAAAATCAGTAGCAAAGATGGCAGTCATAAATCCAACCATTAAGTGTGACTGGACTAAATACTGCAATCAAAAGGCAGAAATTGTCACACTAGGAGAAAAACTGAGCTCCAACTCTATGCTGTCTAAAAGTGAAAGTGTTAGTCACTCAGTTGTGTCCAACTCTTTGCGACCCCATGGACTGTAGCCCGCTAGGCTCCTCTGTCTGTGGAATTCTCCAGTTAAGAATACTGGATTGGGTAGCCATTTCCTTCTCCAGGGGGATCTTCCTGACCCAGGGATTGAACCCAGGTCTCCCACACTACAGGCAGATTCTTTTCCATCTGAGCCACCAGGGCTGTCTAAAGGAGATGTAATTTAGGTAAGGTTTCTCAACCTTATACCACTGAAATTTTGGACTGAATAATTCTTGATTTTGGGGGCTATCCTGTGCACTGCAAGGGATTTAGTAGCATCCCTAGCCTTTATCCATTACATGTCAGTAGTAGACGTGCAGTTGTGATAAACATACATTTCTCTAGCTGTTGCCAGATGTCACTTAGGGGGCAAAATTGCTCCCTGTTGAGAACTACACTTTGGATTCACAGACAAACATGCACACGGAGGTTGAAAGTAAAAGGATAGAAAAGTACGTGCCACCTAACATGAACCATAAAAGCAATGGAGTAACTATGTTAATATCAGACAAGATAGACTTTAAGACAAGAAATATTATTACAGATAAAGAGGGACTCTTCATAAGGGCATCAGGAAGATACAAAAATTATGAATGTGTATTTACCTAAAAACATCTTAAAAACACATGAAGCAAAACCCGACAGACTTGAAAAGAGAAATATATAATTCAACGATAATGAGTCAGTTTAGTCGCTCAATCGTGTCCGACTCTTTGTGACCCCATGGACTGCAGTACGCCAGGCTTCCCTGTCCATCACTAACTCCTGGAGCCTACTCAAACTCATGTCCATCGTGTCGGTGATGCCATCCAACCGTCTCATCCTCTGTTGTCCCCTTCTCCTCCCACCTTCAATCTTTCCCAGCATCAGGGTCTTTTCCAGTGAGTCAGTTCTTCATATCGGGTGGCCAAAGTATTGGAGTTTCAGCTTCAGCGTCAGTTCTTCCAATGAATATTCGGGACTGATTTCCTTTAGGATGGACTAGTTGGACCTCCTTGCAGCCCAAGGGATTCTCAAGAGTCTTCTCCAACACCACAGTTCGAAAGCATCAATTCTTTGGCACTCAGCTTTCTTTATAGTCCAACTCTCACATCCATACATGACTATTGGAAAAACCATAGCTTTGACTAGATGGACCTTTGTTGGCAAAGTAATGCCTCTGCTTTTTAATATGCTATCTAGGTTGGTCATAACTTTTCTTCCAAGGAGCAAGCGTCTTTTAATTTCATGGCTGCAATCACCATCTGCAGTGATTTTAGAGCCCCCCAAAATAAAGTCTGTCACTGTTTCCACTGTTTCCCCATCTATTTCCCATGAAGTGATGGGACCAGATGCTATGATCTTAGTTTTCTGAATGTTGAGTTTTAAGCCAACTTTTCCATTCTCTTTCACTTTCATCAAGAGGCTGTTTAGTTCTTCCCTTTCTGCCATAAGGGCGGTGTCATCTGCATATCTGAAGTTATTGATATTTCTCCTGGCAATCTTGATTCCAGCTTGTACTTCATCCAGCCTGGTATTTCTCATCATGTCCTCTGCATATAAGTTAAATAAGTAGGGTGACAATATACAGGGTGACTTGAAAAGAGAGATATGCAATTCAACAATAATGAGTAAGGACTTCTATACCTTTCTTTCAATAATTGAAAGTGCACCTGGATAAAAATCATCAAGATTACAGAAGATTTGGACAACACCATAAACCTACTTGACCTAACTGGCCTTTATGTAACAGTCTACCCAACAAAAGTAAAATATACATACTTTTTAAGCACATGGGCTTCCCTGGTGGTTCAGACAGTTAAGGAATCTGCCTGTGATGTGGGAGACCTGGGTTCGATCCCTGGGTCAGGAAGATCCTCTGGAATAGGAAATGGCAACCCACTCCAGTATTCTTGCTTGGAGAATTCCATGGACAGAGGAGTCTGGTGGTCTATAGCCCATGGGGTCACAAAGAGTCAGATACAACTGAACAAGTAACTCTTTCACTTTCACCTTTTTTTAAAGCACACATGGAGCATTCTATAGAATAGATCATATGCTTAGCCATAAAACAAGCCTTATTAAATTTTAAAAGATTCAGATCATATAAAGAATGTGACCAAAAGGGATTTTAGTTGGACTCAACAACAAAAGAAAATTGGTGATAATTGAAATAGTATAATTTTATTGTTTAGTCTTGCCTATTTTTTGCTCTTCCTGAGTCTCTTGCAAGTATTTAAGAAATTTTGAATAGATAATGTATTTACATGGTCCAATAGAAAAGAAATTGAAAAGAGACACATTGAAAAATGAGTGCCCCAGGACTTACCTGGTGATCCAATGGCTAAGATTCTGCGCTCCCAATGCAGGGGGCCTGGGTTCCATCCCTGATTAGGGAACTAGACCCTGCAGCCACAACTGAGAATTCACTAGCCACAGCTGAAGATCCCTCATGCTGCAATGAAGGTCGATCAAGGGCCTGACTGCAACTAAGACCCAGGGCAGCTAAGTAAGTAAGTAAATAAATAAATAAATAAGCCCCAACCCCCTGTATTTATTTCTCCTTGACATTGTAGTAACCACTTTTGTTAATTGTTTGTCTTTCCTTTATTTCTTCATGTAAATGTAAGCATATGCAAATATAAATGCTAATTTCAAACAGTGGTTAAATATAATACTTGATTCCCTGATAAAGGCAGTTTTGATTTAGAAATTTGGCATCGGGTCAAAGAAAATGTTGAACAAGCTGTCAGGCAGGAAGAAAATATTCCACTTGATTTCTGGCCCCTATGGGCTTTCATTAAAGCTGTAATTCTACCATTTCAAGGTAAATTCTAGCCCTCCCAATATTCGACAACAGACAGAACACTTATTACATGAATATAAATTAAATGATAAAACTTTACAAAAGGCCCAATTAGAACAACATAAAATATTTCAAAAATTTTCCTACTAGCCCTGCCCCGGCTGCTCCAAATGCTCCTCCTCTGCCAGAAGGCACAAATCCAGAAGTCTCTCCTTTGCTAGAACCTAATAATTCTGATAACGACTCTCCTGAGACGTGTTTTGACACCCAAACTGGCAATGCTCTTCTGGACAATAATGATAAGTCCTTGACACAGACTCATATTTGCAAAAAATCAGCACTTACTCGCTCTCCTCCGCGACAGAGGCTCTCTGAATTACTGGCTTTGCAATCACAAGTCTCTGAAGCTGATGGTTTCTCTGTCTTCCCAGTTTTAAGAAATCCTGACGCTCAAGGGTACATAATACCTCAATATGACGGTATTAATCTTTTTTACATGCAACAAATGAAAAAGGATATAACTATTTATGGCCCACATTTGCCTTTTACTAAAGAGCTTCTAAATGTTGTGGCATCTTCTATTGGAAACTGTATTCTCTATGATTGGCAAGTTTTAATAAAAACTCTCTTTAAACCAGGAGAATATCTTCAGTGGACAACGTGGTTTCATGATATAGCCAGAGATCATGCTAACAAGAATGCTCGAGCTGGCACTCCTCAAAACCAAATTACCTTTGAAATGTTAACTGGCGCCGAACAATTTGATACCGTAGAAGCTCAAATACAATGCCCTCCCTTGTTGCATGAACAATTAAAAACAGTGGCCCTTGAAGCCTTGGATCAAATTACTCCTCAAGAAGAGCCTACAGGTAGCTACACTAAAATATTACAAGGACCTAAAGAAAATTATGCTGATTTTTTAGCTAGATTAGAAACTGCTATTTCCCATACTGTAATCGGAGAAGAAACCAAAAAATAGCTAGAGAAATTACTTGCTTATGAGATTGCAAATCAGGAATGTCAAAAAGCTATCACTCCAATTCATGAGACTGGGACTATTGTTGATTATTTAAAGGCTTGTCACAATCTAGGATCAAAAACTCAAAAGATACAAATGCTAGCTGAAACAATGGCTGGGACCTTTAAAAAGGGAAATAAAGGATGTTTTACAAGTGGTGATAAGAACCATTTAAAAAGGGACTGCCCTAAGAAGACTAATAAAATCCTCCAAAAATCTGCCCTTGCTGCTGCAGAGGAATGCATTGGGCCAAAGATTATAGATCTAAATTTGATATTGAAGGAAAACCTATTCCAGGAAACTCCAAGCAGGGGACTCCCCAGGTCCCCTTCAACAAAAACCAGGGGCAAATTCTATCTTTTCCCTCAAACCCTCAACATCTGGCAGTGCTGCCGTCGATATACCAGCCCTAAATGATTTTTTCCTTTACCCTCAAACAGTCCCTTCTAAAATACCTACCGGACTTTTTGGACCCCTGCCCTTACAAACCTTCGGTCTTTTATTTGGCTGATCTAATTTGACTTCTAAAGGAATTACTGTTCACCCTGGAATAATTGATTCAGATTATAAAGGAGAGATTCAAATTATGATGTCATCTCAGATTCTATGACAATTCAAAAAGGGGGACAAAAGGGGAACAAAATTGCTCAATTTACTTCTTTTACCTTACATTTCTATTAACTCCTCTAATAATGTACAGACAGGCAGATTCAGCAGTACAGATCATAAACAATCCTTATGGACATAATTGGTATCAGAATATGCCTGACCAAATATAAATATCAAAATTAATGTTAAAAGATTTTCTGGTCTCCTCAACACTGGATCTAATATTACTATTATTTCCAAACACCTATGGCCCAAATCCTGGCCTATACAAAAAATCTCTTGCCAAATTGCAGGAATTTCCCAAACCAAAGTACAAGAAAATTATCAAAATGTTCAAATCTACCCATATGCAAGACCAAAAGGCCAGCCTGCAACAATAAGACCTTATGTGATAGATGCACCCCTTAATCTAATAGGAAGGGACTTACTTATGCAATGGCAAACTCAGATATACACTCCAAATTTTTCCTAAGGGCCACTTTGTTCATTTAATAAACAAAGCAATTATTAAAACAACTTGGAAGAATGATGAGCCTCTTTGAACAGAGCAATGGCCCCTTACGAAAGATAAATTACAGGCTACTAAAGAACTTATAGACACAATTAGAATTAAAACGTACTGAGGAATCTTGCTCTCCTTGGAACTCTCCTATTTTTGTTATAAAAAAGAAATCTAACAAATGGCATCTCTTAACAGACCTTAGAAAAGTTAATGCATCTATGAAACCTATGGGTGCATTACAACCAGGGATCCCTACTACTGTTCCTCAAAATTGGCACATTATTATTACTGATTTATGAGATTGCTTTTTTAATATACCTTTACACCCTTTAGACTGGGAGAGATTCACTTTCACTCTCCCTTATCTTAATCATATCGGGCCTCATAAAGGATTTCAATAGACTATGTTACCTCAAGGTATGCTTAACAGTCCTACTATTTGTCAAAATTTTGTAGCCAAGGCTTTACATGCAATGTGACAGCAATTCCCTCATGCATATATCATTAATAATATACTGTAACTACAAAAAGGAGAAATGATATTTTTGACACTGAATGGCCATGATATTCTTTAGATTCCAGAGAAAACTGATTAAAATAAAATCTTTTTTGAAATTGCAAAACTGATTCTTCTTACACGTGCAGTTAGGAAAAGGTTAACTTGTTAAAATACTTTTTTGGAGCTCCAATTCTGCCTGGGAAACAAAAACAGGCTTAAGAAAAAACCTAAAGTTAACTCTTATCATGTCCTTGGGATATACAGCCCACTCTCTCTGGGACTCCAGCCATAAACAAATTGATAGAACTCAATAAAAAAAAATGTATATCAAAAAGATATTTTAAATTTGAAGCAGAAAACTATGTCTATCTATCTAAATTTATCTATGTCTCAATGTATGTCTTTGTTTTGGATAATATGAAGTTAATGAGCTCTATTTAAATTCAAATTCACATGAACTGAAAAATATTCAATATAATGTTTATTTACATATAATTTAAATATAATTATTTGCTAATCTAATTAAGACATGTCTTAACTCATCAACATTATATAATACTTTTATTATGCCTAGGTTTAAGGTAAACTAAATTTGTCAACAAAAAGGTAACTCTTTATATATATACATATATATATAAAATATATAAATGAGATGAAAACTTTTAGAATCTATTATTATAATCTAAAATAATCTCTTAGGATTGGGGTGACTTAAATTTCTAGAATTGTACTAAACTAAATGATAAAAGTTTATTAAATAGCTAGGTCATTTCCAAGTAAAATAAAATTTTGAAACATTAATTACTGAACATTAACTTCCTCTTACAGAAAGTCTTTCTTACAGAAAAACTAAAGAGATTTTAGACTATTAATGAATGTATTACATAATGTATATATATATTTATATATAAATATAAATAGTCCTTGACTGTACCTTGCGTTTTTTCTTTAAGTTATCCTAGAGATGTTGCCATATTAGAACAAAGTTCCCCGTTCTTTTATAACTTCAAGGTAGGAGACGCAGGAGATGTGGGTTTGATCGCTGGGTCGGGAAGATCCCCCTGGAGAAGGAAATAGCAACCCACCCCAGTATTCTTGCCTGGGAAATCCCATGGATAGAGGAGCCTGGCAGGCTACAGTCCATGGGATCACAAAGAGTCAGGCACAGCTGGGCAAAGCACACAGTCTGTTGTGTGGACGTACCATAATTTAGTCTTTTGGTGGATGCTAGAGTTGTTTCCAGTCTTACTGTAACCAAATCGTATTGCACTGGATACCCTTGAACATCTTGTACAAGTGTGGTTGTACCTGTGAGGTAGATTCCTAGAAGTAAGATTGCTGGCTTAAAAGGTAAATACATTTGCAATTTGGGGTGATATTGCCAGACTCTTCTCATTAGAAGTTGTACCATTTTCCACTCTTACCAGCAATGAAAGTGCCTGTTTTCCCAGTCTTGCCAAAAGAGTGTATTGTCAGACTTGGATTTTTGTCAGTTTGAGAGATAAGAATGGTGTTTCAGTGTCATTGAATTTGCATTTCTCTTATAAATAATGATAAATATCTTTCCAAAAGCTTAAGAGCCATTTATAATTTCTTCATGTGAATTATCTATTTATATTCTTTATTTTTTCCTATGGACTTGTTTTTTTCTTGATTCTAGGATCTTTTAATATTATATACTAAGGGAGATTCACCCCTTTGTCTGTGATGAGTTGCAAATATTTTTTTCAGTTTATCTTTTTTAACCTTGATTATATGTTTTCCTGGGCTTCTCAGGTGACGCTAGTGGTAAAGAACCTGCCTGCCAATACAGGAGACATAAGAGACATGGGTTCAGTCTCTAGGTAGGGAAGATCTCCTGGAGAAGGAAATGGCAACCCACACCAGTATTCTTGCCTGGAGAATCCCCATGGACAGAGGAGCCAGGTGGGCTACAGTGCATAGGGTTGCAAAGAGTCAGACATAACTGAAGTGACTTTGCATGTTTTCCTCCTCAGAAGTTTGTTGTTGTTGCTATCAAGTAGTGGAAGTTTTTACTTCTAAGTTGTCTGGACTTCATTATTAAAAAGGTGCTCCCTAAATATCTACTTAGTTATCCTAACACCAGTTACTAAAAAGTTCATATTGACCCTGCTCATTTGAGATGCCTTCTCTATCATATCTTAAATACCTGTATGTATTTCAAATCTGTTAGGGCTAATGTCTCTCACTGATCTTTTTTCCACCTAAGTTTTCCTAGTTCTTGTCTGTTTAGTTTTGTGTGTGGCTATAGATTTCTGTGAGCTATTTCAAATCCTAAATGATGATGCTGTGAAAGTGCTGCACTCAATATGGCAGCACATTTGGAAAACTCAGCAGTGGCCACAGGACTGGAAAAGGTCAGTTTTCATTCCAATCCCCAAGAAAGGCAATGCCAAAGAATGCTCAAACTACCGCACAATTGCACTCATGTCACATGCTAGTAAAGTAATGCTCAAAATTCTCCAAGCCAGGCTTCAGCAATACATGAACCGTGAACTTCCAGATGTTCAAGCTGGTTTTCGAAAAGGCAGAGGAACCAGAGATTAAATTGCCAACGCTGATCATTGAAAAAGCAAGAGAGTTCCAGAAAAACATCTACTTTATTGACTATGCCAAAGCCTTTGACTATGTGGATCACAACAAACTCTGGAAAATTCTTAAAGATATGGGAATACCAGACCACCTGTCCTTCCTCCTGAGAAATCTGTGTGTAGGTCAAGAAGCAACAGTTAGAACTGGACATGGAAAAACAGACTGGTTCTAAATCTAGAAAAGAGTACATCAAGGCTGTATATTGTCACCCTGCTTATTTAATTTATATGCAGAATACATCATGTGAAATGCTGGACTGGATGAAGCACAAGCTGGACTCAAGACTGCTGGGAGAAATATCAATAACCTTGGATATGCAGATGACACCACCTTTATAGTAGAAAGTGAAGAACTAAAGAGCCTCTTGATGAAAGTGAAAGAGAGTGAAAAAGTTGGCTTAAAACTCAACATTCAGAAAACTAAGATCATGGCATCTGGTCCCATCACTTCATGGCAAATAGATGGGGAAACAGTGTCAGACTTTATTTTTTTGGGTTCCAAAATCACTGCAGATGGTGAGTGCAGCCATGAAATTAAAAGACACTTGCTCCTTGGAAGAAAAGTTATGACCAACCTAGAGAGCATATTAAAAACAACATTACTTTGCCGACAAAGGTCTGTCTAGTCAAGGCTATGGTTTTTCCAGTAGTCATGTATGGATGTGAGAGTTGGATTATAAAGAAAGCTGAGCACCAAAGAATTGATGCTTTTGAACTGTGGTGTTGGAGAAGACTCTTGAGAGTCCCTTGGACTGCGAGGAGATCCAACCAGTCAATCCTCAAGGAAATCAGTCCTGAATAGTCATTGGAAGGACTGATGCTGAAGCTGAAACTTCAATACTTTGGCCACCTGATGTGAAGAACTAAGTCATTGGAAAAGACCCTGATGCTGGGAAAGATTGAAGGCTGGAGAAGAAGGGGACAACAGAGGATGAGCTGGTTGGATGGCATCACTGATTTGATGGACGTGAGTTTGAGTAAGCTCTGGGAGTTGGTGATGGACAGGGAAGCCTGGTGTGCTGAGGTCCATGGGGTTACAAAGAGTTGGACACGACTGAGCAGCTGAACTGAACTGAACTGATAGAATTCTCTAGTTCCTGCCCAAATGCCTACTGGTGTTTTTATTGAGATAGTGTTGAATTTAAGAATCAATGTGAGAAGAATGATTTTTAGAATGTTGATTCTTCCTATTCAAGGACCTCCTATGCCTTTGCAGTTTTCAGTACTCTTGTGTTCTTCAGGAATATTTTTGAGTTTTCCTCTTCGGTTGTGCACATTTCTTATGCCTAGGTATTTTACATTTTTGTTACTATTATATTAATGAATGAGGTCTCCTTGTCCATTGTGTCTTTAAACTGTATTATTGTTCTGGAATGCTTTTGTTTTAAATTTGTGTGCATGCTAAATCACTTCAGTTGTGTCTGACTCTTTGCTACCCTGTGGACTGTAGCCCACCAGGCTCCTCTGCCCAAGGGATTCTCTGGGAAAGAATACTGGAGTGGGTTGCTGTGCCCTTCTCCAGGGGATCTTCCTGACCCAGGCATCAAACCTGCATCTCTTACATCTCCTGCATTGACAAGTGGATTCTTTACCACTAACACCACTTGGGAAGCCCTATTTAGATTTGCTTAGACTCATTATTTTTTATTTTCATTTCCATAGCCCAGGATAGTTCCTGAAAATTATCATATACTTTTTACTATATTTCTACTTTGAAATGAAGTGTTGGGTTGGCCAAAAAGATCATTTGGGTTTTTTCTATAAGGAAAAATCCCAACAAGCTGTTTGGCCAATCCAGTATCTTGAAACTTAATGTAAAAAATCAAAGTACTGAAAATGGCTTAGGGGTTCTAGTGTGATTGTTAGTAATGGTGGATTTATCTTAAGGTTTGAAGGCAGAGAAGGCTGAATCCAGAATGCATTTTGATATTGATTTGGTGGAGGCTGGCTTGGAATCCTGAAATCACATATATTAGAGATACACTGAATATTTTGGCTAATTGTTGAATGGTAAGTTGTGAAAATTCATATTTGGCCAAGACAAAACCAAAATATCACCATCTTAGAATTAACCCGAGTTCCATAAATCTAATATTCTATTCAGGGATGAATTGTTACTGCAATTTTATTAGAAATGTCAGTCATCATATTTTCAAAGTTTGAGATTACAGAGTATAATTTCTCAGCACTGTCAGCTGCTAGATTGCATGAGAGTTCATTACATCAGATGTGTGTGACACCAAAGAGATAACTTGAAATTAAATAAAACTCTAGAAGTTTGTTTTGTGATATTAATACATGCTCAGTTGTTTTGGTCATGTCAGACTCTTTGTGACCCTGTGGACTGTCGCCTGTCAGGCTCCTCTGTCCAGGGGTTCTCCAGGCAAGAATACTGGAATGGGTTGCCATGCCCTCCAGGGAATTTTTCCAACCCGGGAATCCAACCCATGTCTTTTATGTCTCCTGAATTGGCAGTCAAGTTCTTTACCACTAGCACCACCTGGGAAGCCCTTGTGGTATTAATGGTACCAAACAATTCTACACGGATTAAAATTATAACCTAATGTCTGCTATTCTATCTTGTGTTGTTACTTAAGGTTTTAGGTTATTTGTTGACTTAACCACATATATTATTTTTCCTTAAGTTATTTAGCAGTTGTACTGTTCATTCAACAAACATTCACTGTCTGTTTACCTGTTTATTTCTTAATAATGTATTTCTTTTTAAAACTCACATTTATTGAGGTATAGTTTACATACAGTAAAATTCATTTCTTTTACATATACAGTCCAGTGAGTTTTTCCCCCCACACACCCTTGTGTGATCACCACCAAAATTAAGGTATAGAACATTCATCCCTCCAACAGAGTCCTCATGAACCTTTGCAGGCCATGCCTACCTCCTTCTATCCCAGCCCTCAGCAACTACTAATCTATTTGCTGTCCTGGTAGTTTTGCCTTTTCTAAAACTTGAGGTGAATGAAGTCATATATTAGCTACCCTTTTGTGTCTAGCTTCTTTGCTTAGCATAATATTTTTGCAGCTCTGTGTATATTGCTAGTCTGTTCCTTTGTTATTACTGAGCAGTATTCCATTGGAAGGGTGTATCAGGGTTTACTTGCATATTCACCATTTGTTGAACATTTGGTTTTTTTTTCAGTTCTGGGTATTATAAATAAAAGCTACTATGAACATTTGTCTACACATATTTGTGTGGGCATGTTTTTTTCATTTCTGTTGGATAAATACTCAAGAGTGAGATTTCTGGGTTGTATGGTAAGTGGATATATAACTTTAGAAAAACCTGGCAACCTTTTTCAAAGGGACTAAACATTTTGCATTCCCTGCAGCAGTGTGGAAGATTGCCTTACAGCCTTACCGATTTTTGTTACTTAGGAATTTTCAATTTTAGCCATCCTAGTGTGAAGTGGTATCTCATTGTTTTTACTTGCATCTGTCTCCCCAGTGATCAGTGATGTGAAACTTCTTGTGTTTATTTGCCATCCATATACCTTGTTTGGTGCACTGTTCATATTTTTGGCCCATTTTAAAACTTTTTTGGGGGTCTTCTTGTTGAGTTGTGCTTTTATATTTTCTGGGTACAAATTCTTTATCAAATAAGAAGTTTGCAGTTTTCCTCCCTGTCTATGGCTTGTCTTTCATTTCCTTAGCAATGTCTTTTGAAGAGTAGAAGTTTTAGATTTTTGACCAAGTCTAATTTGTCAGCTTTTCCTTTATGGTTTGTACTTTTTGTGTCCATCTTAATACATTCTTAGTGAGTTAACTTTTGTATATAAAATCAACAGCTCTCACAGTTATTAATCAGCATTTATTCTTGATTCTCTTAAATAAAGAGACTGGTAGAATTTCTACATACAAAAGCACATAAGGCTATCTGTACTCCGCATGACAAATAGGCTTTGTAATAAATATAAAAGACATGCCTTGTTTATATTACTTACGTTGATATGCTAGTCACATGTGATGACATTCTATATATATGTTATGCCATGATCATTGGTCACTAACAGTAAAAAAAATACCCAGTACTCCCCATTGCAGGAGATGAGACGTTCAGTTACTTCTGAAGTCTGAAGCTGATTTTTGCCTCAGTCAAACTTCAGGACATCGTTAATTTATTTTGATTAGTTCCTTGCTATTTTGATATTGTCTATTAATGACAGATTTCAGTCTTTCCCTAAAGAGACCCAGGTAAACCCAACCATGATTTTCGCAAAATTAAGTCGTGTATTGACTAGCCCAGCATTTGTGGCTATTTATTGTACAGAGACACAGACCTTCCTCACAAAGACTGCTGTGGGAGTGCTGTGTGCAGGGGGTTATTAAGAAATTAGCATTATGATCCCTCTGGAGCTGCTTCTTCCTCCTCTGGGAATCAAAAGAGTGGTTTGGATTAGGCTCGTAGTCTTTAACATTTCATGTGGGTTCTCACTGCCATCCAGACACTGAGACTTTTAAAATGACATAGCATCCCTTCACTGTAGCAGAATAATTGTGACCCAGCTTTATTAGTCGCTTAAATGCAGTTAATATTTTGCTGGGTTTTTCAGGTTTAAGAGACTATGTTGTGGTGCCGGGTAGTGGGAAAAGGAAATAAAGATAAGGGTTCTGCCCCCAGGGAGTTAATACCGAGTGGAACACAGTGCACCAAAAGCCAGGTCAGGCTATGTGGCTGAGGTTAGGGCATATGGGAATCACTGTAGCTCATAATATAGGAAACACAGGAACATAATACAGGGAACAGATTGTGGATCTCAGTTGCCCTTTGGGAGTTCTGAGGCTCTATTATGTTAAAAGATTGGTGAATATTCATGAGCAACACACACAAAGGCTTGGGTTGATTTAGATCTGCCTGAAGAAGGATCTTGGTTTCCCATACTTGGTGTGTTTGAAAACAGTTAAGATAATTGGGGGATGTTGTGCCTGCCTCGGTTGTTGTATGGAGTTGTACCTGGCTGGGGGAACTGTCAGTTGGCATGCGGACCTTTGGCCTACAGAGGACAGTATAAAAAGTCTGATGGCAAAAGGGGCTGTGGCATCTCAACAAGACCCACAGACATGTTGGCTACCACTGTGGCAGTCACTCACCACCTGTGTGAGTGAGGGGACAGAAGAACCGTGCACTTGGATGGCTTCTGGGCCTCTCATGGAGATGAAGCTGCTGTGCCTGATGTATTTCCTGTCCCATATCCTTCTCTAAAGGGATTCCCAGGTGACTGACTCAGTGATAAAGAAACCGCCTGCCAATGCAGGAGATGCAGGAGACATGGGTTTGATCCCTGGGTTGGGAAGATCCCCTGGAGGAGGAAATTGCAACCCACTCCAGTATTCTTGCCTGGGAAATCCCATGGACAGAGGAGCCTGGTGGGCTACAGTCCCTAGGGTCACAAAAAAATCAGATGTAACTGAGCACATGCACACATGGACACACACATTCTTCTCTAAAGCTAAGTAAATATTGTATTAACTGAAAGCCTGTTTGTGTCTTGGGAGTCTTATTGCCAGCTTGAACCCATCACTGCAGCTTCACTGCTACCTGGGAATGAGAGATTAGTGATACGAGCTGGGGAGATGCCTCTAGAGCAGTTGTGTTGGGGATAAGGAGGACCTGAATCAAGCTTATAGCAAGGAGAAGATGAGAATACTGAATATCTGTACCCATGATGGCCACTGAGACTCCTGTTAGCAGTTCTGGCAAGTGGTCTGGGAGAGCAGAACTCCATCTACAGCTCCGATGAAAGGTCTAAATGGGGTCAGAGCTCTTCCTAGTTGTGTGAGCACTTTCATTTCAGTATTTTTACTTTTTAAAAATTTAGTAAACTGTGCTTCATATGTGCCAAGTACTATTCCAGGCACTTGATATTCACTCACTTAATTCCTCATAACAACCCAATACTACTTACCATTTACTGATGGGAAAGTTGAGGTGCAAAGAAGTAAAGTGGCTTGCTTGAGGCCATCCAGCCTAGCAAACAGTAAAGCTGAAATTTGAACCTAGGCATTCTGGCTCCAGAATCTGTGCTCTGAACTGTTTCAATTCCTCTAACTTCTCTTCTGCATTCTTCCTTGTGGCAAATTAATGGAGTTATTTATTTTTTAAATGTCATCATTGATAACTGAGTCAGTATCTCATGTGGGTTACAGCTGCACAGAGTTATGTTATTGGGTACTTTCTGGGGAGCATGGATTCCTTATGATTTTGGATGCATGTAGCAGTGGGCAGTAGCTTACAGTGAGCAATAGCTAGCTGTGAGCAGTGGTTGGAAGTGAGACCTTAGTTCCCTGACTGGGAATTGAACCCTAGTTACTTTGGTGGAAACCAGGAATCCAAATTGCTAGACCATAAGGGCCAGTGGCTAGAATCTAAATCTCCAGTCCTTGTCTACCTTGAAAGGAAGAATCTGACAAGGAGACAGAAGGTATAGAGGAAAGTGAAGTATTTCTTAGAAAAGCAGAGTACATGTGGAAAGACTCATGGGGGAACTCAGTGAAAGAGTCACAAGAGTCACATCTTGGGAAGATTTAAACCTTTATAAGGGGGCAGTCTTCTGCACCTCTATCTTCTTGGCCAGTTGTCTTGCTTTGACCCTGTGGATAATTTGTCTAAGGACATTCCCCCGGGTGCGCACACATCTCTCAGTCAAGATGGACTTCATCACAAAGGCGTATGGGAGGAAAATAGCAAGACTTATGGTCTGGTATCCCCTGCCCTTTTAAAATAATTATTTTTTGTTGGAGGATAATTGCTTTACAACATTGTGTTGGTTTCTGCCATACATCAACATGAATCAGCCATAGATATACATATGTCCCCTCTCTCCTGAACCTCCCTCCCATTTTTAGCCTTATCCCACCCTTCTAGGTTGTCACAGAGCCCTGATTTGAGCTCTCTGCACCATCCCTTGCCTTTTTGACCTCTTGAAGACTTTGGCGCGTGTGTCATGTCTCCCTTGCCCCAAGGGTGGGAAATGTATGACCTCTTGATCTTCTAACAGCCCCTCTCTGTTCCTGCCATGAAAGTGTCCAATGTCTGGTTACCCACCCTATTCTTGTTGTTGTTTTTTATATGGGAGTGCAGATCTCAACATGTAGACAGGAGTCTGGTCATAAATATGTAGCCTGGAGCCTATTTGTCTTTTGCTTTGGGAAATGTAAACAGGGGGCTGGTAGTGAATGTCTGGCCTGGAGTCCATCTTTTTCTCCCCCCAGGAAGTATGAACAGAGGGGCAGATATAAATGTGTAGCCTGCAGCCCATCTATCTCCTGACTTACTTACATGGTACATGGGTGAGGGGAACACCTACCTTTTGGCTTGTACCCCCATTGTGCTACCAGGGAAGGCTTGTACTACAGTAGTAGGGCCTTACTTCATATCTGTTGACAGATAGGAACTCCCTCAGAGTTCCTCTTGGCATCCTTTGCAGGGCTTACGGCTATGATGCTCCTGCTTTGCACCCCCTTGTAGCAGAGTGAGGGAGTTTGCTCTGGGAGGAAACCCAGGTAAGGTCTGAGCAATGGGTGTGCACTTAGGGCTTTCTCAGGGCTTCAGACATTGCCCCGTTGAAGGTTTGTTTTGCCTTTTCTTGCGAGAAATCTCATCTTTAATACATGGACTGCCCCACCCAGGCCCTTCAGTCACAGCAAAGAAAGCAAATTATTCCATTTCCAAGATGAGCCCTATGTGCATGTACACAGTTGCTCAGTCGTACCTGATTCTGTATGACCCCGTGGACTGTAGCCCACCAGGGCCCTCTGTCCATGGGACTTTCCAGGCAAGAATACTGGAATGGGCTGCCATTTCCTTCTCCAAGGAATATTCCAGACCCAGGGTTTGAACCCCAGTCTCCTGCATTGACAGATTCTTTGCCACTGAGCCACTGGGGAAGCCTCTAATACTATACTATACTATACTATACTATACTATACTATACTATACTATACTATAATATAATGCTGCTAAGTCACTTCAGTTGTGTCCGACTCTGTGCAACCCCATAAACGGTAGCTCAACAGGCTCCACCGTCCCTGAGACTCTCCAGGCAAGAACACTGGAGTGGGTTGGTTGCCATTTCCTCCAATGCATGAAAGTGAAAAGTGAAAGTGAAAGAGAAGTCGCTCAGTTGTGTCCGACTCTTCGCGACCCCATGGACTGCAGCCTACCAGGCTCCTCCGCCTATGGGATTTTCCAGGCAAGAGTACTGGAGTGGGTTGTAATAAAATAAAATAAAATATAATATAATATAATATACTACCTCTCACATCAAGTCCTCCACTTATGTGTAGTAGTGATTTATGTATTTTATTCATGTTTCATTGCTAGGTGGGTAGATTGAAAGTGACTTTTTCATCATGATTTTTATTCTTTGCTGCAAAGCAGTGATAGGCCAACACTGCAAGAAGCCTGAGGTTTTACCCCAGTACTCCAGTTTTGTCTCACTGCTGGCTAAGCAGGGGCTGCTCAAGTATACTGTCGACTGAAAACAAAACCCCACAGAACCTAAGAGTTGAGAGTTATGTTTTATTTCAAGGCTTTACTGAGGACTATAGCCTGGGAGTCAGATACGACTTGAGCATGTGCACACACGTACACACACACACATTTCTGTGTATGGGAAGATGCAGGAGTCTATGCTCCTTGAAAACATCAAATTATTCCTTTGATATGTGTCTTAACTATTTAGGGCCAGTACCCTGTTTCTCCCCAATCCTGAATTCTCCTCAGGGTGGCTTCACTGGCTCATGGCTTGATGGTCAGCAAAATTTAGGTACTTGAATGGCAGGCAACATTCTTTTATTTGTTTATATTTTTTACTGAAATGACAGGTGACATTTTTTTTTCCACAGTACTGTTCAAGTTGTTGGTATTTTCATTGTCCTATTTTGTACCAAATGAAGCATGACACATCCCACTCTATGACTGAAGCTGTGACAGTTGTTTCTGTGTGGTGGCCTAAAATGACAGAAGGTTACTGCTTACTATGGGAGAATGTTCTGGGGTTCCCCCTCCCCGACACACCTCTTTTTTGAGCCCAGAGCAGAACTTGTGTATGGCGTCTAGTAAATTGCAGTCTTATTGTTATAATGACCTGCAGGCACAAAGAAGGAATAGCTTTGTCATATAAAGTTTTAGAGCACTCAGATCGCATATTTAGTGCTATTTTTCATGTTTTTATTGGTAGAAATGCCTGTGAAAAGGACTTTGTGATCAGCATCTGTCTCTTACTTTCTTTAATATTCCATTTCTTTGTGCATAATGCTTGAATTAAATGTCATAAATGAGGTTGATAAAACTCTTCTTGCCTCACTGAATTTTAGTTTCTGCAACTAGAGTAATTTAGGTAGCTAAGATTTGTCACCCTGTTTATTTAACTTATATGCAGAGTACATCATGAGAAACGCTGGGCTGGAAGAAGCACAAGCTGGAATCAAGATTGCCAGGAGAAATACCAATAACCTCAGATATGCAGATGACACCACCCTTATGGCAGAAAATGAAGAGGAACTAAAAAGCCTCTTGATGAGAGTGAAAGAGGAGAGTGAAAAAGTTGGCTTAAAGCTCAACATTCAGAAAATGAAGATCATGGCATCTGGTCCCATCACTTCATGAAAATAGATGGGGAAACAGTGTCAGACTTTATTTTTGGGGGGCTCCAAAATCACTGAAGATGGTGACTGCAGCCATGAAATTAAAAGATGTTTACTCCTTGGAAGGAAAATTATGACCAACCTAGATAGCATATTGAAAAGCAGAGACATTACTTTGCCAACAAAGGTCCGTCTAGTCAAGGCTATGGTTTTTCCTGTGGTCATGTATGGATGTGAGAGTTGGACTGTGAAGAAGGCTGAGTGACAAAGAATTAATGCTTTTGAACTGTGGTGTTGGAGAAGACTCTTGAGAGTCCCTTGGACTGCAAGGAGATCCAACCAGTCCATTCTAAAGGAGATCAGCCCTGGAATTTCTTTGGAGGGAATGATGCTGAAGCTGAAACTCCAATACTTTGGTCACCTCATGTGAAGAGTTGACTCATTGGAAAAGACTCTGATGCTGGAAGGGATTGGGGGCAGGAGGAGAAGGGGATGACAGAGGATGAGATGGCTGGATGGCATCACTGACTTGAGGGACATGAGTTTGAGTGAACTCCAGGAGTTGGTGATGGACAGGGAGGCCTGGCGTGCTGCAATTCATGGGGTCACAAAGAGTGGGACACGACTGAGCAACTGAACTGAACTGAACTGAAGATTTGGGGCAGAAACAATTCTTACTTGCACATAAAATTACTCTATTATGTTCCTTTTTTCTGCCAATAATTCTTATTAGCTAGATTAACTAACATTTTCACAAAGTATTTTTTAAGCCTTAGATCACTGCATTTATATTTACAAAAGCCATGAACAAACAGACATTTCTCCCTTATTAAGAGGACTTGCACACAGACGTTTAAACATTTAAATAGTGATAATTCTAAACATAATTAAATTAAACTCTTTTGAGTTAAGGCTTTAGGCTTGTTTTGAAACCTATATTCACAGGTTATTCATATGTGGAACACCTTTGCACTTTGTAGCAAAGTACCACTAAGACTGTTGTTGATCTTGGTACCCTGTCACCCACCCCTCCAGAAAAAAAGTCAGAGGCAATTTTTTCATAGAATACAGGATCATCAAAATAGATTTTTGATTTATCAACCCTTAAACTACAATAGAAAACCCATGTTTATTCTAGTATTTGTGCAATTCATAGTTCAAACCATAAAATTATATGCTGATTGAGAATGTAGGAAGTAGAATGGAAAAAATGCCCCTTGTTGGTGAATATCACCAATTCCTTTCACTAACTGCACTTAGCACAATATATAATCATCTTCTCTTTGTTTACTTTTTTATTGGCTACTCCTCCCTACTCATGCTTGACCACAAGGTCCCTAAAGGCAAAGTCCTTGAATGCTTCATTCACGATGTGTCAAATACTGGCTGCATGAGAGTCTCCATAGTCTGCAGTGAGTTGAATGGCGATGCATGGGGATGGAAATACTTTTCTCATCCTGGCCCTTCACTTTTGAATCCAAGCTGTGTCGTGATACTAACAATAATTTAAAACTGTGAAGCATCTGAAGATGACTTTGTGGGAAGTTGAATTTTGAAGCAAGCTTGCTTACTTCTTGGAAGTTTAATGGATAATTGTAAAGAAAGAGAACCATTTGTTTCTAGCTGTGGAGGCCAGAGAAACCATAGGCTGAGGGAAGTGCTGTTTTCCCTCAGTTTCCTGTTCTCTTGCAGCTTTGATTTCTATCCATGGTAACATGACCTAAGTGAACTATTTGCATCTTTGAAAATTCCACTCTTCTGCTAGCTAATTAGAGTGGTAAAATGGAAACACATCTTGTGTGTTCTGTATCATCCTGGAGAATTATTAATAACATCTCTTTCTGGCAGTTCTCACTGAGTAATTTCATTTTAGAAGTGAAAATTGTATTATCCATTGGAACATTTTAACCTAAGCAGGCTATTATTTTAAACTCTCTTAAGAATAAAAGTTATTTCCTAGAATTTTGTAAGATCAACTCAAAGTTAAATCACATTATATCCTCAAATAGGATCAGTAAGATAATTGACACAGTTAGACAATATATTTTAAAAGCACTGTTAATATCATTCTATGTGTTTGGATCAGAGGTAATCATCTTGTGGCCATGTGGTTTGAAGCCCTTTCCTCAATCTGTTTGTTCCTAAGTTTGGGTTTTCTTGTACCAGGAGACCTCATCTTTGACATCCATTTATATGATGCTTTATCACTTTGGGGAGAGATTTTGCTCTGGGAATTCAGGATATAGTCTTGACAGTCTGACTGTGTAGGTGGTTTTGCTTTGATACATCATCTCAGAGATCCCCAGGGTTTAGTTGGATGATGAGATTGGATGATGACATTAGCTGAGATTCCCTTCTTTTCTATTTTCCTTGTCTTCCTTTTTTTCCCTCTGTCTTTTCCCCCCTTTTTCCCTCTCTACCAATGCTGTGAGAGAACTCTTGAAAGAGAGCATTACCAGGATGATAGCAAAGTGAATGAAGGCCACTCCAGGGTGTTGAATAGGATGAGTGTTTATGTGTGAGGGGCATTTGGTGGTACGAAGTGAAATTGGAGAGGTGACAGATGCCAGGTCTTTGTGGGCCTTGAATGCCATGTTAAGGAGATTGGATTTCTTTTTCTATAGGTGATGAAGTCACTGAAGAATTTTAAGCAGGGCTATGGCATGACTGCTTCCCTGGTTGCTCAGGTAAAGAATCCACCTTCAATGCAGGAGACCCAGGTTTGATCCCTGGGTCACGAAGATCCCCTGAAGGAAATGGCAAAACCACTCCAGTATTCTTGCCTAGGAAATCCCATGGACAGAGGAGCCTGGAGGACTACAGGCCATGGAGTGGCAAAGAGTTGGACACGACTGAATTGACTGTGTGGATCACAATAAACTGTGCAAAATTCTTCAAGAGATGGGAATACCAAACCACCTGACTGGCCTTTTGAGAAACCTATATGCAGGTCAGGAAGCAACAGTTAGAACTGGACATGGAACAACAGACTGGTTCCAAATAGAAAAAGGAGTACGTCAAGGCTGCATGTTGTCACCCTGCTTATTTAACTTATATGCAGAGTACATCATGAGAAATGCTGGGCTGGAAGAATCACAAGCTGGAATCAAGATTGCTGGGAGAAATATCAATAACCTCAGATATGCAGATGACACCACCCTTATGGCAGAAAATGAAGAGGAACTAAAAAGCCTCTTAATGAGAGTGAAAGAGGAGAGTGAAAAAGTTGGCTTAAAGCTCAACATGCAGAAAACGAACATCATGGCATCTGGTCCCATCACTTCATGGGAAATAGATAGGGAAACAGGGGAAACAGTGTCAGACGTGATCTTTTTGGGCTCCAAAATCACTGCAGATGGTGACTGCAGCCATGAAATTAAAAGACACTTACTCCTTGGAAGGAAAATTATGACCAACCTAGATAGCATATTGAAAAGCAGAGACATTACTTTGCCAACAAAGGTCTGTCTAGTCAAGGCTATGGTTTTTCCAGTGGTCATGTATGGATGTGAGAGTTGGACTGTGAAGAAGGCTGAGTGCCGAAGAATTGATGCTTTTGAACTGTGGTGTTGGAGAAGACTCTTGAGGGTCCCTTGGACTGCAAGGAGATCCAACCAGTCCATTCTGAAGGAGATCAGCCCTGGGTGTTCTTTGGAAGGAATGATGCTAAAGCTGAAACTCCAGTACTTTGGCCACCTCATGTGAAGAGTTGACTCATTGGAAAAGACTCTGATGCTGGGAGGGATTGGGGGCAGGAGGAAAAGGGGTTGAAGAGGATGAGATGGCTGGATGGCATCACCGACTCTATGGACATGAGTTTGAGTGAACCCCGGGAGTTGGTGATGGACAGGGAGGCCTGGCATGCTGCGATTCATGGGGTCGCAAAGAGTCGGACACGACTGAGTGACTGAACTGGACTGAATGACTGAACCACCACCACTGTGGCATGGCTGGCTTTTTTTGTGATTCAGAGAAACTAATCTGGTGGTAGTTGGAGGATGTATGATGATTAAGGAACCAGATTAGAAACAGAGAGGAAAGTTAAGAAATTATTGTGAAAAGTTCAGGCAGGAGATTTGAACCAAAGTAATATTAGTAAGTTGAACTACTAACTCATTATGATGAGCAGGAAGAGTGACTGCTTCAGTTGTAGAGTTGGCAGGACTGGAAAAGGATAGAATGTGGAGGTGATGAGGTGGCCCTCAGTGGTACCAGGCTTTTGTGCTTGACTCAAGTAATTGCTCAAGTGCTTGAACCAGAGTTGCTTTCTTAGGAAACTCTTGTTTGTGAATTTAGAACCTCTCTTTAGCAGGCAAGAATATACAAATCAAGATTTTTTTTTTTTAAATAACAGTATCTTTACAACTGGCACACTTGGAAACTGTAGTTTATAGAGCTTTTAAGTAACCAGCTATTCAGGTCCTCAGTTCTGATCTTAGTCATGTTGGTCATTCATCCTGCTTGTGTCAGAAGCCTGGCTGAAAATTTTAGAATTTGAGAATGTTCTTAAGGAATATCTAATTTATTAATTCTTGAAAACATAATTTCAGGACTTCCCTGGTGGTCCAGTGGTTAAGAATCCACCTGCCAATGCAGGGCACATTGGTTTGATCCCTGATCCAGGAAGATCTTGCATGCCACAGGAACACTAAGCCCATGCACCATGGTTAATGAGCCTGTGGGTAAGCAACAACCACTGACTCCATGTGTAGCTACTTGTGAAGCCGGTGTCCCTGGAGCCCATGGTCGGCAACAAGAGAAGCCATCACAATGAGAAGTCCACGTGCCATAACTAAAGAGTAGTCCCTGCTCCCTACTACTAGACAAAGCCCACCTGCAGCAATGAAGACCCAGAACAGCCAAAAAAAAATTAATAATTTCATCCTAAAACACCAGGAAATAAAAGATTGGACCGTATTATTTTGCCCTGAAGTAGGGTTTCCCAGGTGGCGCTAGTGGTAAAGAACCTGCCCACCAGTGCAGGAGACATAAGAGATGTGGGTTTGATCCCTGGATGGGGAAGATCCCCTGGAGAAGGCCATGGCAACCCACTCCAGTATTCTTGCCTGGAGAATCCCATGGACAGAAGAGCCTGGTGGGCTACAGTCCATGGGGTCACACAGAGTCGGACACGACTGAAGTGATTTAGTGTGCACATGCACATTCTACCCTCAGAGTTGTCCCTATAGAATCAAACTGGTATCATGTCTTTAGTTTTGTCTGAGGGCTACTTATATGTGGAACGCCTTAAGTCAACTGTTGACCTTAGTGGCTCTCTTCCCCTCAATTTCCAGAAAGACCCTGACACAGATTATTCTTAGAGAAAAGGACCAACAAAATAATTTTTAAATTTATCAACCTTTAGGCTAGATAGGGCTTTCCTGGTGCCGCAGACGGTAAAGAATCCACCTGCAATGTGGGAGACCTGGGTTCAGTCCCTGGGTTAGGAAGATCCCCTGGAGAAGGGCATGGCCACCCACTCCAGTATTCTTGCCTGGAGAATCCCCCTGGGCAGAGGAGCCTGGTGGGCTGTAGTCCATGGAGTTACAAAGAGTTGGACATGACTGAGTGACTAAGCACAGCACAGGCTAGATAGACTAGGAAACTCATGTTTATTCTCATGTTTGCCACTTTGCTCTTGTCAGCAACAAGCACAGAATTTTAAGCTTATTTGCTGTGGTTTTCCTCAGGTGAATTTTTCTTTTTTTGATTATGGATTTTTTCTGTTTTCAATGTATTCATTCATCTTTTAACTTTATTTATGCTTTTACTTCAAGTCATTTTAATCAGTTGGATATATATTAAATTATGGGGTTTTTTTTGGAGAATGAAGATTTTGGGTGACCCTACATCATTATTTATTAGGGTATTTAAGAAGAAGACTGCTTAGACTTCTTTGAACAGTATTTTTTCTCAGTGACATTAAAGTAACACTTTATTACCCAAACATAATTAATCAGAGAACTATTAGGGCAATTTTTGTGGTAGTAAGTGGGATTTCTTGATACTTGGCCCTTTGTATAATTACTGTCTATATTAGATATATATATCCATTTTATATTACTTGGAGTACCTTTTGAGTATTTTCTAGGAATAGGGACTGTAACTGCAGCTTTGCTTTTTGATGATGTAAAATAAATCCTGTCTGCAGTGCTCAAGAATGTGATACCTTCTTCCCGATTATTTCATTATTTGGGGGGAAAATGCAATTAGATTATTTAATGACTGCTTTGGCATAACTCATATGACCAAATATCCAGGGCGAAGAACCAGGACTAGTTTTTTTTTTTTTTTTAATTTATCATTTGTTTATTTTATAACTATGTGAAAAGTTAAATGTTATATCCATACTGTGTCTTTATAGTTTATTTTCTTTTTTGTTGCTTTAAGCTTTTTTTTTTCTTCTGGTATTATTGAAATAAAATTGACGCACATCACTGTATAAGTTTAAGGCATACAGCATAATGATTTGGCTGATGGAATAATTAGTAAAGATTCATCATCTCATATAAATACAAAATTGAAGAAACAGAAAATTTTTTTTTCTTATAATGAGAACTCTTAGATTTACTCCCTTAGTAACTTTCATATATAACATACAACAGTGTTAATTATATTTATCATGTTGCACATTAATTACATCCCTGATAAATATTTGTCTTATAACTAGAAATTTTTGCCTTTTGACTACTTTCATCAAATTCCACCTCCTCTCCCCTGCCCGCCTCTAGTAAGCACAAATCTGTTCTCTTTTTCTATGAGTTTGCTTATGTTTGAAGTATAATTGACCTATAACCCTGTTAGTTCTTGTTACACAATGTAGCAGTTTAATATTTTTATACATTTCAACATGATGAGCACCATAATTCTAGTCACCGTCTTTAACCAGATGAGGAGATATAATTATTGATGACTAGAAAAGATGTGGTTATATATATATACATATATATATTTTAATATATTACACATACTTATATATATATGGAAAAGAGAGAACCATATGGATGAAATGTACATTGAAATGTGCAATGTTTGTACTATATATATATGTATATATATATATGGAAAGGAGATGACCATACAGATGAAATGTACAGTGTGGGGAATACAGGCCTAGGGTTTTTGTTTTGTGTTTGTCCTGGGCAGTGCTTATCTTTTTGGTCAGACTTCTGGCTTTATCTGGAAGTCAACTGACTTCAGGATAAGGTGGTTCTCCCTTTTCCCAGGAACTGGAATAAGAAACAGGAAAAAAAAAACACAACAAGAAATTGAGAAAAACTAAACCATAATCAAAACAACTTCAAATTGGGTCTGAAAGTCAGTTGGGAATTATTTGCCTGTTGATATCAGAGTCATCCCTTCCTGTTTGGTTATAAATCAATTTCCTGTTGCTGGGTATTTTGAATGAGAAGAATTAGCACCTTCACAATAGGCTTAGATCTCTTGCAGTTTGATATTTCAAGTGTTTTTCAGGGTGAGTCAGTGGGGAGTTTGAGAGCAGATTAGGGCAAGGTAGTTACTTCCCCTCCTCTGTGCTTCCTTAGCACTTGCCTCTACTGCAGCTCTCCTGCCCTGTGCTAGAGCATCTTGTCCTGTTGAGTAGGATCCTGCCTTAGGCATCTCAGGGCTTTCAGCATCCAGTGGCTGGCTGAGTAATGCAGGCAACTGGGAGTCCTTTATTGGCTGCTTTCCATTTGTTATGAGCTGTTCAGTTCAGTTCAGTTCAGTTGCTCAGTCGTGTCCGACTCTTTGCTACCCCATAAATCACAGCACGCCAGGCCTCCCTGTTCATCACCATCTCCCGGAGTTCACTCAGACTCACGTCCATCGAGTCCGTGATGCCATCCAGCCATCTCATCCTCGGTTGTCCCCTTCTCCTCCTGCCCCCAATCCCTCCCAGCATCAGAGTCTTTTTCAATGAGTCAACTCTTCACATGAGGTGGCCAAAGTACTGGAGTTTCAGTTTTAGCATCATTCCTTCCAAAGAAATCCCAGGGTTGATCTCCTTCAGAATGGACTGGTTGGATCTCCTTGCAGTCCAAGGGACTCTCAAGAGTCTTCTCCAACACCACAGTTCAAAAGCATCAATTCTTTGTCACTCAGCCTTCTTCACAGTCCAACTCTCACATCCATACATGACCACAGGAAAAACCATAGCCTTGACTAGACGGACCTTTGTAGTTACTCTAAACATAAGCATATGTTTCCAGAAGTTACTGGAAGGCAGAGCTCTCTAAGGCCCTGCAAATGTTCACTTAACCAGTTAGCCACTTGGAGATGTATTGTGCATACAGTTCTATTCATATGAACACTGGCTTAGGAGTCAGAAGTCTTGGGTCTGAGTCTTTGCTTCACTCTTCAATAACCATCTGTACTTGAGCAGACCACTACTATCTGTAGATCCCAGCATTTTGATTTACAAAGTAAGGCTAATATGTGCACTGCCTACCTTGGAGGGCTTTTGCCAGGAGTATTATTAAGTAGTGTATGTGTGAAGACTTCCCAAGGCTGAAAAATAGATTCTATGTGACATTTGTCATTCTTAACTAACCAAGGATACATGGAAATTTGATTGGATCCAGAACTTTTATTACTGGACTCATATTTTAATTTTAGGATCAGTGAATCACACTATAGTTATTAACAATATTGTGACCATTTCCAGGAGCTAATTGTAGTTGAGCCATTATAGAGAAAAAGCTGTTCAGTTAAGCTGGTTTTATGTTGTATGTTCCCACATGGCAGAAGGGATCTCTCTGGAACCTCTTTTAGAAAACACTAATCTGATTTATGAGGGTTCTACTTTTATGATTTAAAGACCTTCTAAAACCCTCATCTCCTATATTACATTTGAGGGTTAGGATTCAACATATGAATTGTGAGGATGGAGGGGACAAAGGAAAGGGACACACATTTAGACCATAGAAATCAGTATTTTAAAATCTATTTTAGCAATCTTTTTTTTTGCTGTATTCTTTCTTCCATTGACTATATATACTGATCTTCCCTTTCCTCCTTGAAACCAGCTTTTTACCATTCTGCTTGTTCCCTAATTAAGCAGTTAAATATTTTGACATTTGTTCACTACGTATTTTAAAGATAATCTTGTTTTTAACTCTTTGACATTCAGACTTTGACAATAATGAGAACCTAGAAATAATACATACTGTGGTTAATCTCCAACCATCCTCCAAATAGATTTAGTCCACGATGTAGCTGTTATAATATACAATTAAACTTTACAAAGGGCTTCCCCAGTGGCTCAGTGGTAAAACATCTGCCTGCAGTGCAGGAGACACAGGAGACGTGGTTGGATCCCTGAGTTGGGATGATGCCGTGGAGGAGGGCATGCCTACCCACTCCAGTATTCTTGCCTGAAAAATCCCATGGACAGAGGAACCTGGTGGGCTACAGTCCATGGGGTCGCAAGAGTCAGAACATGACTGACTCTTGGTTGCTCATACACACACACTCACACTCACAAACTTTAGAAAATTAGACTCCTGTAATGACAATAATTTAAGGATAATGTTATGGAATAATGTTAAGGAATGTTTTCTTAATTGACCTTTTTTGGGGCTGTGTGGCATGTGGGATCTTAGTTCCCCAACGAGGAATGGAACCTGTGCTCCCTGCAAGTGGGAGTGTGGAGTCTTAACCACTGGACCACTCAGGAAATCCCCTGTTAATTGACTTTTTGATGACAAGTAGGTTTGATTAGAGGATAGTTAACTATTCTGATAGGATAGTTTATAGAAGCTCAATACTTTCAGAAATTAGATCCCATTGGTTCTTTATTGTCAACCCTTATCTCAGAGCTTCTGTTGTTTGTTTCCTTGATATGGGTGTATTCTGAGCATGATTCTTACATTTTCCCAATCACAGACAGTGTCCTTGGTTACAAATATTAACTCAACATTATGAGGCAGGTACTGTTATTAACATATCTACTTTATAAATGAGGAAAACACAATATGATAAGTAATTTACCCACAGCCATCAAACTAGTAATTGAGAAACAGAGATTTGAACTCAGTCAGGTTTAGGCCAAAATTCACCCACTTAACCTTGCTTGAGCAGAGAGCTGCCTGTCAGTTCTGGCTTTGCAAATAGAGCTCACTTAACCTTGGCTGCCAGGAGAGAAAACTGAGGCCCAGGAGGGCCCAAGCAGTTTGCACACTGTTCATTAACTAATTAGTGGTAATTGGATAGTTAAGTATTTATTGAATGCCTGCTGTGTGTACTGTGCTATCTTAAGCGGGGGATGTAAAAGAAATCTAAAGCTAGTCCTTAGGAGTTTACAGTTTAGTTAGGGATATGGAATAATTTAAGAACTGGTGTGATCTGTGATGCAAATACTTTTTTGGGGGCTGCATTGCACAGCTTGCAGGACCTTAGTTTCCCTATCGAGGGATAGAACCCACACCCCCTGCAGTGGAAGCACAGAATCTTAACCACTGGGCCACCAGGGAAGTCCCAAATATTTATTATTTTAGAATAATAAGTAATTGTTTAGAGAAGAGAAAGATCAGTATGAACAAGAAACTTGAGTAGACTTTTAGAAAGTTGAGTTTTAACCTGGAAATGCAATCCAGGTGAAAAGAAAGTTTGTGAGGTTACAGAGATGGAGAAATAGCATCTAGCACAATGTCTGATACATAGTAGATGTTCAATAAATGTTAATTTGCTTGACAAATGAATCTCTTTCAACACATTTATCTTCCCTTTTGCCTGTGTCCAGTCTGCTGTTGAAGCTGAAATAAAATTCTTAGCCTATGTTTTTCTGTTCTAGAGTTTCTACTGGTTCTTTCTAAAATTGCACTATTGCACCTCATACTACTTTAACCCTTTCTCTGCTTTTTCTTTTTTTTGCCTTTGCACTTACCATGTTCTTTACTTACATAATTTATTTTGTTTCTTATGTTTTTCCCTCTATTAAATGGACTGGAATGGGTGAATTTAACTCAGATGACCATTATATCTACTACTATGGGCAGGAATCCCTTAGAAGAAATGGATTAGCCATCAGGGTCAACAAAAGAGTCCAAAATGCAGTACTTGGATGCAGTCTCAAAAATGACAGAATGATCTTTGTTCGTTTCCAAGGCAAATCATTCAATATCACAGTAATCCAAGTCTATGCCCCAACACTGAAGAAGCTGAAGTTGAATGGTTTTGTGCAGACCTACAAGACCATTTAGAGCTAACACCCAAAGAAGATGTTCTTTTCATTATAGGGGACTGGAATGCAAAAGTAGGAAGTCAAGAAACACCTGGGGTAACAGGCAAATTTGGCCTTGGAAAATGGAATGAAGCAGGGCAAAGGCTAATAGAGTTTTTCCAAGAGAACGCACTGGTCATAGCAAACACCCTCTTCCAAAAACACAAGAGAAGACTCTACACATGGACATCACCAGGTGGTCAACACCAAAATCAGATTGATTATATTCTTTGCAGCCAAAGATGGGGAAGCTCTATACAGTCAGCAAAAAAGAGATCGGAAGCTGACTGTGGCTCAGATCATGGACTCCTTATTGCCAAATTCAGACTGAAATTGAAGAAAGTAGGGAAAACCACTAGACCATCCAGGTATGACCTAAATCAAATCCCTCATGATTATACAGTGGAAGTGAGAAATATATTTAAGGGACTAGATCTGATAGATAGAGTGCCCGATGAACTATGGACAGAGGTTCGTGACATTGTACAGGAGACAGGGATCAAGACCATCCCCATGGAAAAGAAATGCAAAAAAGCAAAATGGCTGTCTGGGGAGGCCTTACAAATAGCTGTGAAAAGAAGAGAAGTGAAAAGCAAAGGAGAAAAGGAAAGGTATAAGCATGTGAATGCAGAGTTCCAAAGAATAGCAAGGATAGATAAGAAAGCCTTCCTCAGCGATCAATGTGAAGAAATAGAGGAAAACAACAGAATGGGAAAGATTAGAGATCTCTTCAAGAAAATTAGAGATACCAAGGGAACGTTTCATGCAAAGATGGGCTTTATAAAGGACAGAAATGGTATGGACCTAACAGAAGCAGAAGATATTAAGAAGAGGTGGCAGGAATACACAGAACTGTACAAAAAAGCTCTTCACAACCCAGATAATCACGATGGTGTGATCACTCACCTAGAGCCAGACATCCTGGAATGTGAAGTCAAGTGGGCCTTAGAAAGCATCACTATGAACAAAGCTAGTGGAGGTGATGGAATTCCAGTTGAGCTACTTTAAATCCTGGAACATGATGCTGTGAAAGTGCTGCACTCAATATGTCAGCAAATTTGGAAAACTCAGCAGTGGCCACAGGACTGGAAAAGGTCAGTTTTCATTCCAATCCCCAAGAAAGGCAATGCCAAAGAATGCTCAAACTACCGCACAATTGCACTCATGTCACATGCTAGTAAAGTAATGCTCAAAATTCTCCAAGCCAGGCTTGAGCAATACGTGAACCGTGAACTTCCAGATGTTCAAGCTGGTTTCTGAAAAGGCAGAGGAACCAGAGATCAAATTGCCAACATCCACTGGATCATCGAAGAGATTGAGAAAAAGAGAGTTCCAGGAAAACATCTATTTCTGCTTCATTGACCATGCCAAAGCCTTTGACTGTGTGGATCACAATAAATTGTGGAAAATTCTTCAAGAGATGGGAATACCAGACCAGCTGACCTGCGTCTTGAGAAACCTATATGCAGGTCAGGAAGCAACAGTTAGAACTGCACATGGAACAACAGACTGGTTCCAAATAGGAAAAGGAGTGCGTCAAGGCTGTATATTGTCACCCTGCTTGTTTGACTTATATGCATGGTACATCATGAGAAATGCTGGGCTGGAAGAATCACAAGCTGGAATCAAGATTGCCGGGAGAAATATCAATAACCTCAGATATGCAGATGACACCACCCTTATGGCAGAAAGGGAAGAGGAACTAAAAAGCTTCTTGATGAAAGTGAAAGAGGAGAGCGAAAAAGTTGGCTTACAGCTCAACATTCAGAAAACTAAGATCATGGCATCTGATCCCATCACTTCATGGGAAATAGATAGGGAAACAGTGGAAACAGTATCCGACTTTATCTTTTTGGGCTCCAGAATCACTGCTCATGGTGATTGCAGCCATGAAATTAAAAGACACTTACTCCTTGGAAAGAAAGTTATGACCAACCTAGATAGCATATTGAAAAGCAGAGACATTACTTTGCCAACAAAGGTCCGTCTCGTCAAGGCTATGTTTTTTCCTGTGGTCATGTATGAATGTGAGAGTTGGTCCGTGAAGAAAGCTGAGTGCCGAAGAATTGATGCCTTTGAACTGTGGTGTTGGAGAAGACTCTTGAGAGTCCCTTGGACTGCAAGGAGATCCAACCAGTCCATTCTGAAGGAGATTAGCCCTGGGATTTCTTTGGAAGGAATGATGCCAAAGCTGAAACTCCAGTACTTTGGCCACCTCATGTGAAGAGTTGACTCATTGGAAAAGACTCTGATGCTGGGAGGGATTGGGGGCAGGAGGAGAAGGGAACGACAGAAGATGAAATGGATGGATGGCATCACTGACTCGGTGGATGTGAGTTTGAGTGAACTCCAGAGTTGGTGATGGACAGGAAGGCCTGGCGTGCTGTGATTTATGGGGTAGCAAAGAGTCGGACATGACTGAGTGACTGAACTGAACTGAACTAATAAGTAGAGTTCCACGAGAGCAGGAATTTCTCTTCGTTTTGTTCACTGGTATGTATCCCCAGAGACTAGAACACTGCATGGGTCATAGTAGAAGCTCAGAAATATTTGTTGAATGAATATATGGTCTTTAAATGTGGAGGCAATGATAAAAACTGTTAGATCAGATTGAGGGAAGAAGTCCTTGTATAGCATTATAGGAAATCAAATGGTGGGGGGGACTTCATTGGGGCCAGATTATAGAGAGTAGCCTGTGTTGAGGGGAAGTTTATGAGTTCAATAAAATAGGTAATATATTATTTATAAAGCTGAGCAAAATTTTACCTATAATTCATTCATCATCTGGGAGGCATCAGAAAATAGCAGAAAGAATTCTGGCTTTGGAATTGAAATATATGAGTTTGAATCCTAATTCTATACAGAGACCAGCTTTGTGACCTTAGGCAAATTATTTACTCTTTAAAATCTAGTTTTCTTAACAGTAGTGTTAATAATCCCTACTTCCTAATTCAAGTTATGGTGAAAATTAAGAGATAATGTTGTAAGTAAAATCCGTAAAGTGGGTCTTTAGTATTTCTTATCCTGCAGTGATTGATTTGAAACTGTTATCTCTTAAGATACTAAATGTACCTTATCTGTTTGGGGCAAATTACTTAGACTAATAGGAAGAAGCAAACAACATTGGGGTAGTGTATGGTAACTGTTGTTTAGACAAAATAACTACTGAATATGAGTAAAAATGAAAAGGAACATACTATGCAATCATAAAAAAAAAAAAAAACCACACGGAAATAACCAGTATCCTTTCACTTCTCTAAAATGGTTTGAAACCTTGAGTAAACAGGAGAGAGGAAAATCCCCTAATTATACCAGAGTCAGTAATAATATGGTCTCCAAAACTACTAGACCACAGGGAAGCCATTAGGCTTTGAGGGACAATTGGCCTTTTCTGAGTGGTCAGGTCCCCATGGATGTCTCCCTCCAGGCTGGAATCTCTTGTTGAAACTGGGGCACTCCCGTGACCTTCAGTGGAAAAAATTTTAAGTTAAGTCTTCTGCTTGTTAAGGGTAAACCAAGGAAACATTCTCCTGGAGAAGCCTTGTGCATTTTCCATCTAACTGGTTGTGAAAGACATTATCCTTTCTTGCTATTTGAACTTAGATGAAGGCTCTTATGACAGATTTGTTTTGGAATGAAGCAAGCATTCATTTTACTTAGCTGGTTTATTTCCTTTTATCAGATGATGCAAATCAGCTAGAACACAAGTTTTCTTTTTGTTTCAGTTGTCAAGAAACCCAGAAAGCATGTAATGCATGACTACAGCAACAGAAAGTTAAGGGAGACCATACATTTAGTTCCTCCTTTTATGTACGGTGGGCTTCCCTGGTGGCTCAGAGGTTAAAGTGTCTGCCTTCAATTCAGGAGACCTGGATTTGATCCCTGGGTCGGGAAGATCCCCTGGGGAAGGAAATGGCACCCACTCCAGTATTCTTGCCTGGAGAATCTCATGGACAGAGGAGCCTGGTGGGCTACAGTCCACAGGGTCACGAAGTGGGACACAACTGAGCGACTTCACTTTTATGTACGGTATAGTTAATATTGTCAGTTTCTATTTTAATTGGCTTGCTGTAGGGTACCTTAACAGAGAAGGCAATGGCACTCCACTCCAGTATTCTTGCTTGCAAAATCCCATGGATGGAGGAGCCTGGTGGGCTGCAGTCCATGGGATCGTGAAGTCGGACACGACTGAGCAACTTCACTTTCACTTTTCACTCTCATGCCTTGGAGAAGGAAATGGCAACCCACTCTGGTGTTCTTGCCTGGAGAATCCCAGGGACAGAAGAACCTGGTAGGCTGCCATCTCTGGGATTGCAGAGTCAGACACGACTGAAGCGACTTAGCAGCAGCAGTAGCAGGGTACCTTAAAGGCTTTAGAAACAATCAGATGGTACTTGAGATTGGTCCATTTGTTTAGTATTTAACTGGTTTAACATTTCCCCTGATATGATCCAAATACTGTAATTTAAGTGTTTAAAAGACCCAGTTACTTAGTAATAGGGGAAAGGCTTAATAAATGTGATGCATTCATAAACCCTAGTTTAGGATTAACAGCTCCTAAATTCTAAAGCACATATCATGTGAGCCCTTATAAGATGCACAACATACAACTGAACAGCAATGAATATGCATGAATGTTTATGTTTTGAATATGGATACCTCTCGAAAACATCATGTTGAGCAAAAAAAGGGTGATGCAGCAGAATCCATCCAGTAAATATAGAAGAGAATGCTACTTGCCCCTGAATATCTGCTTTGGCCTTCCCTGGTGCTGTTAGTGGTAAAGAATCTGCCTGCAATGCAGGAGACGTAAGAAGCGTACTTTTGGTCCCTGGGTTGTGAAGATCCTCTGGAGAAAGGAATGGCTGCCCACTCCAGTATTCTTGCCTGGAGAATACTCATGGACAGAGAAGCTGAGCAAGCTACAATCCATGGGGTCACAAAAAGTTGAACATGACTGAAGCGACTGAGCACACACACACAGTGGAATTTTAGAAGGGAGAAATGGCTTCCCAAAAGAAGGCTTTCTTTTCTAGCTTCTCTTGCAGCAAGATCTGACCATATGGCCAGGTCCTGGGCAGTGGGGTGTGAGTGGAAATAGCATGTGCAATTTAAAGACTATCCCCATAAAGAGAAAGGGAGGGCCTTTCCTTGTCTGGTCTCAGTTCTCTTTCCCTGAAATATGAACCTGATGATGAGGGCAACACCTCATGGAGGGTAGAGGCATGAGACTAGGGACCTGCTATTTTATCTCAGGAATATTTATACTCCCTTAAAAAAATGGGGCTTCCCTTATAGCTCAGTTGGTAAAGAATCCACCTGCAATGCAGGAGACCCCGGTTCAATTCCTGGGTTGGCAAGATCTGCTGGTGAAGGGATAGGCTACCTACTCCAATATTCGTGGGCTTTCCTTGTGGCTCAGCTAGTAAAGAATCTGCCTTTAATGTGGGAGACCTGAGTTTGATCCCTGGGTTTGGAAGATCCCCTGGAGAAGGGAAAGGCTACCCACTCCAGAATTCTGGCCTGAAGAACCCCATGGACTTACAGTCCATTGGGTTGCAAAAAGTCAGACATGACTGAGTGACTTTGACTTTAAAAAAATTTTATATATTTATTTATGGCTGTGCTGGGTATCTGTTGCTGCATGGGATCTTCTCTAGTTGCAGTAAGCAGGGGCTACCCTCCAGTTGCAGTATGCTGGCTTCTCATTGTGGTGGCTTCTCTTGTTGGAAAACACAGGCTCTAAACATGTGAGCTTTAGTAGTTGTGGCTTGTGGACTCAGTTATTGTGGCTCCCAGATTCTAGAGTACAGGCTCAATAGTTGTGGCATATGGGCTTAGTTACTCCATGGCATGTGGAATCTTCCTGGACCAGGGATCGAACCCGTGTCTCCTGCATTAACAGGTGGATTCTTTACCACTGAGCTACCAAGGAAGCCCCTATACTCTGGCCTTTATGTGAATGAGAAATAGACTCCTGTTTCAGTTAAGCCAGTATTATTTGGGTCTTTGTTCCATAAGCTGAACCTATTTCCTAATTCTATATGATACTATTTGTGTAATTTGAAGCAAAAGAACATTATATATTTATGGATATTTAGTAAACCTTGGACTGGATATAACCTAAAGTGAGCAATGGTTGTCTTGGAGGAAGAAGGGAGAGAATGGGCCTTGGGAGGGGAGTACAGCCTGCTTGCTCTGTGTACATTAACCCATAAGGGGTTCTCTCTCATCTATGGGCACTGCTCAGTCAGCCACATCTGAGTGGGACAATTGATTCAGTGATAAAGGATGAAGAGTTTGTATATTTGAGATTTTTGTGGTTGCTTTATGCCAACCTGTTTTCTGATGGCTTTTACCTGTGACTTTTACCCCTGTATACAGTGAATGGGTTAGCAGAAAATATTGGTATTATCTAATCACCAGGAAGAATGAAGGGATGGAGCCAAAGCAAAAAGAACACCCAGCTGTGGATGTGACTGGTGATAGAAGCAGGGTCCAGTGCTGTTAAGAGCAATATTGCATAGGAACCTGGAATGTTAGGTCCATGAATCAAGGCAAATTGGAAGTAGTCAAACAGGAGATGGCAAGAGTGAACATTGGCATTCTAGGAATCAGCAAACTAAAATGGACTGGAATGGGTGAATTTAACTCAGATGACCATTTTATCTACTACTGTGGGCAGGAATCCCTTAGAAGAAATGGATTAGCCATCATGGTCAACAAAAGAGTCTGAAATGCAGTACTTGGATGCAATCTCAAAAACGACAGAATGATCTCTGTTCGTCTCCAAGGCAAACCATTCAATATCACAGTAATCCAAGTCTATGCCCCAACCAGTAACACTGAAGAAGCTGAAGTTGAACGGTTCTATGAAGAGCTATAAGACCTTCCAGAACTAACACCCAAAGAAGATGTTCTTTTCATTATAGGGGACTGGAATGCAAAAGTAGGAAGTCAAGAAACACCTGGGGTAACAGGCAAATTTGGCCTTGGAATATGGAATGAAGCAGGGCAAAGGCTAATAGAGTTTTTCCAAGAGAACGCACTGGTCATAGCAAACACCCTCTTCCAACAACACAAGAGAAGACTCTACACATGGACATCACCAGATGGTCAACATCAAAATCAGATTGATTATATTCTTTGCAGCCAAAGATGGGGAAGCTCTATACAGTCAGCAAAAAAGAGACCAGGAGCTGACTGTGGCTCAGATCATGGACTCCTTATTGCCAAATTCAGACTTAAATTGAAGAAAGGAGAGAAAACCACTAGACCATTCAGGTTTGACCTAAATGAAATCACTTATGATTATACAGTGGAAGTGAGAAATATATTTAAGGGACTAGATCTGATAGAGTACCTGATGAACTATGAACGATGTTTGTGACATTGTACAGGAGACAGGGATCAAGACCATCCCCATGGAAAAGAAATGCAAAAAAGCAAAATGGCTGTCTGGGGAGGCCTTACAAATAGCTGTGACAAGAAGAGAAGCGAAAAGCAAAGGAGAAAAGGAAAGATATAAGCATCTGAATGCAGAGTTCCAAAGAATAGCAAGGAGAGATAAGAAAGCCTTGCTCAGTGATCAATGCAAAGAAATAGAGGACAACAACAGAATGGGAAAGACTAGAGATCTCTTCAAGAAAATTAGAGATACCAAGGGAACATTTTATGCAAAGATGGGCTCGATAAGGGACAGAAATGGTATGGACCTAACAGAAGCAGAAGATATTAAGAAGAGGTGGCAAGAATACACAGAAGAACTGTACAAAAAAGATCTTCACAACCCAGATAATCACGACGGTGTGATCACTCACCTAGAGCCAGACATCCTGGAATGTGAAGTCAAGTGGGCCTTAGAAAGCATCACTACGAACAAAGCTAGTGGAGGTGATGGAATTCCAGTTGAGCTACTTCAAATCCTGGAAGATGATGCTGTGATAGTGCTGCACTCAATATGGCAGCACATTTGGAAAACTCAGCAGTGGCCACAGGACTGGAAAAGGTCAGTTTTCATTCCAATCCCCAAGAAAGGCAATGCCAAAGAATGCTCAAACTACCGCACAATCGCACTTATCTCACACGTTAGTAAAGTAATGCTCAAAATTCTCCAAGCCAGGCTTCAGCAATACGTGAACCGTGAACTTCCAGATGTTCAAGCTGGTTTTAGAAAAGGCAGAGGAACCAGAGATCAAATTGCCAACATCCGCTGGATCATCAAAAAAGCAAGAGAGTTCCAGAAAAACATCTATTTCTGCTTTATTGACTATTGCAAAGCCTTTGACTGTGTGGATCACAATAAATTGTGGAAAATTCTTCAAGAGATGGGAATACCAGACCACCTTACCTGCCTCTTGAGAAACCTATATGCAGGTCAGGAAGCAACAGTTAGAACTGGACATGGAACAACAGACTGGTTCCAAATAGGAAAAAGAGTATGTCAACGCTGTATATTGTCACCCTGCTTGTTTAACTTATATGCATGGTACATCATGAGAAATGCTGGGCTGGAAGAATCACAAGCTGGAATCAAGATTGCTGGGAGAAATATCAATAACCTCAGGTATGCAGATGACACCACCCTTATGGCAGAAAGTGAAGAGGAACTAAAAAGCCTCTTGATGAAAGTGAAAGAGGAGAGTGAAAAAGTTGGCTTAAAGCTCAACATTCAGAAAACTAAGATCATGGCATCTGATCCCATCACTTCATGGGAAATAGATGGGGAAACAGTGGGAACAGTATCAGACTTTATCTTTTTGGGCTCCAAAATCACTGCACATGGTGATTGCAGCCATGAAATTAAAAGACACTTACTCCTTGGAAAGAAAGTTATGACCAACCTAGACAGCATATTGAAAAGCAGAGACATTACTTTGCCAACAAAGGTCCGTCTCGTCAAGGCTATGTTTTTTCCAGTGGTCATGAATGGATGTGAGTGTTGGACTGTGAATAAAGCTGAGTGCTGAAGAATTGATGCTTTTGAACTGTGGTGTTGGAGAAGACTCTTGAGAGTCCCTTGGACTGCAAGGAGATCCAACTGGTCCATTCTGAAGGAGATCAGTCCTGGGTGTTCTTTGGAAAGAATGATGCTAAAGCTGAAACTCCAGTACTTTGGCCACCTCATGTGAAGAGTTGACTCATTGGAAAAGACTCTGATGCTGAAAGGGATTGGGGGCAGGAGGAGAAGGGGTCAACAGAGGATGAGATGGCTGGATAGCATCACTGACTCGATGGAGATGAGTTTGAGTGAACTCCAGAGTTGCTGTTGTACAGAGAGGCCTGGCGTGCTGTGATTCATGGGGTCACAAAGAATTGGACACGACTGAACAACTGAACTGAATCACCCTTAAAATAGGTAAATCACCCCTAAAACAGATATGGAGGACATAGCCGTCCTTGACATTAGAGGAGTGAGCGGTGAAATTGAACTGGGAAAACAGAAGCTCTAGTTAAGCATGGCTGATTCATGTCAAAGTATGGCCAAATTACCTCAATATTGTAAAGTAATTAGCCTCCAATTAAAATGAATAAATTTATTAAAAAAAAAACAAATACAGAATTAAAAAAAAAGTCAATAGAGAAGCAAGAAAAAAAAGGACCCGTGGCTCAGGTGTTGCTAGGTGAATGCTGGCAGGCTCCAAAGGTCACACTGGTAGTATGTACCTTGGCTCAGACTCTAGACAAGGACATTGCCTGCTCAAAAGCTGCAGTTTTCAGCAGCTTGTGAGTCTGTTTTCCATGGCCAGGCTCACGTTGGTCGGGCTCAGAGAACCTGTACCTCAACCAGAGTACTACTTTATTAATTTATGGTAAGGAGTTGACTATCCAGCATAGCAGAATGTAGATTCAGGCAGTGTGGAGCTTTTTCTGTGTAGCAGCAGAGGACCCTGGCTTGTCATCAGATGGTTGTTGAGGACAGAATAAGGACACAAGCAGTTGGTTAGGCTATGCTTATATGCAGACTGGGAAAGGCTGATGAACCCATCTCCTTGCCAGGGATAGTCTTGTCCCCTTCCCTCTGTCCCCACTGCTGGTGCAGGGCAGGCACTGTATCCTTCCCATATGCCAGTGGTTGTGTGGATGGTCTCATCATCTGACTTTGGAAGGGTAGCTTTTCTTCCTCTATTTTCCATGGTATTCAAACTGGGTGTCACATGAGGGAGTGTCTTTCCCCAGAGTGAATCTCAGGTGCATCCCAGGTGGGTTGCCTTGTGGTTTGGGGATTCCTAGGAAGCAACAGTTAGAACTGGACATGGAACAACAGGCTGGTTCCAAATAGGAAAAGGAGTACATCAAGGCTGTATATTGTCACCCTGCTTATTTAACTTATATGCAGAGTACATCATGAGAAATGCTGGGCTGGAAGAAGCACAAGCTGGAATCAAGATTGCCGGGAGAAATATCAATAACCTCAGATATGCAGATGACACTACTCTTATGGCAGAAAGTGAAGAGGAGCTAAAAAGCCTCTTGATGAAAGTGAAAGAGGAGAGTGAAAAAGTTGGCTTACAGCTCAACATTTGGAAAACTAAAACCATGGCATCTGGTCCCATCACTTCATGGGAAATAGATGGGGAAACAGTGTTAAACTTTATTTTTCTGGGCTCCAAAATCACTGCAGATGTTGATTGCAGCCATGAAATTAAAAGACGTTTACTCCTTGGAAGGAAAGTTATGACCAACCTAGATAGCATATTCAAAAGGAGAGACATTACTTTGCCAACAAAGGTCCGTCTAGTCAAGGCTATGGTTTTTTCAGTGGTCATGTATGGATGTGAGAGTTGGACTGTGAATAAAGCTGAGTGCCGAAGAATTGATGCTTTTGAACTGTGGTGTTGGAGAAGACTTGAGAGTCTCTTGGGCTGCAAGGAGTTCCAACCAGTCCATCCTAAAGGAGATCAGTCCTGGGTGTTCTTTGGAAGGATTGATGCTGAAGCTGAAACTCCAGTACTTTGGCCTTCTCATGCGAAGAGTTGACTCATTGGAAAAGACCCTGATGATGGGAGGTATTGGGGGCAGGAGGAGAAGGGGATGACAGAGGATGAAATGGCTGGATGGCATCATCGACTCAATGGACATTGGTTTGGGTAAACTCCGGGAGTTGGTGATGGACAGGGAGGCCTGGCGTGCTGTGATTCATGGGGTCACAAAGAGTCGGACACGACTGAGTGACTGAACTGAACTGAGGTTCTTCAGGGCATAGGAACAACTGACCCTTCTGGTTTGCTCCCACATATGACAGTTTTGCTGACTAACTCTGAGGAAAGCCTTCATTCTCTTACCTTTACCTCTGTGGGAGCCCCTCACTTCTCCCCTATTCCAGCTACATTCACAATGCTTTCAGTAGTATTTTTGAATGAGGTTCTTTCCGTCACACAGGAGGGTCTTCTGCCTGCCCAGTTGTCCTTGTTTTCACTCTGCCGAAATGTGGAGGAACCCAAGGGCCAGTCCTCGTTCTCATAACTTTCAGTCCCTGATCTGTGGCTTCAGATGTCACTTTTGCATAGCTGCCTTACAGGTCTTTGTATTTGGTCCACATGTTAACAGAGGTTATTTTGAAAAGTGAAATACATTGGATTTTGCTTTCTGTCTTTTATGATTTTATCTTGCTGTCTTTTAGAAATGTATGTGTATATATGTCTTACTTTTACAATAGGAAAGTCACTTTATATACTAATAATTAATCAGGAAAAAATGTAATTCCTTCAATACTGTCCTGAAACTCACTTTTTAAAATTAATTTTTTGACAAGATAATACATAGCATGGTACAAAATTCAAAAGTTCCAAGAGGAGCCAACTGAAAAATAGGCCTCCCTTTGTTGCTGGACAGAAATTAATCCCATTTTCTTCCCTTGGAGTCAAACGGTTTCCTCATTTGGGCCTTTCCCCCCTGAAGGTGCCATGCTCTTAAATCAGTGACAGAGTTGGCACCTTCTACTTTTAATACCAGCTTTCCCACTAAACATTCTCATTTCTGTAAATGATATACACTTCTTACTAGCCACCTACATGCAAAGCTGTGGTGTTTTCTTTTACTTCTCCTTTGTCCTTTTGCCTCATTCTTGTCTTTTTAATTGTCTTATTTCATTGGCTAATTCTGCTGCTGTATCTGCAGCAGGCCTTTCCTTTCTGTTACACTAGGCTGCCATCAACACCCCGGTAGACAGTGAGGTGACAACCCTGTCCACACAGCATTCGACTACTTTGTGATTCTTCTGAGAAGCAAGAGCATCCACTGGATGCTGGAATGTAACTAGAAGGATGGTAGATGTATTCTGTCTCCAGTGCCTTTTTTTCTCTTCTACAGTTTGTCTTCAATTGGATTATGAACTCTCAGAGGGCAGCAATCATCATGTACTATTGTGGTCTATCCCCTTTAGTGCTTGATATGGTCTTATACATAGAGTGACATACATAAATAGAGGCTGAGATGGTTGGATGGCATCATCAACTCAATGGAAATGAATTTGAGCAAGCTCTGGAAGATCGTGAAGGACAGGGAAGCCTGGCATGCTGCAGTCCGTGGGGTCACAAAGAGTGGACATGACTGAGCGACTGAACAACAACAAAATATATAGAGTGGGTTCTCAATATATCTTTGTCAAATGATGAGATGAACACTGTTTTTTTTTTTTTGGTTAATTTCAGTAATTAAGATGTGGGCATTTATTTTATTTTATTTTTTAAAATTTATTTATTTTTTAATTGAAAGATAATTGCTTTTACAGAATTTTGTTGTTTTCTGTCAGACATCAACATGAATCAGCTATAGGTATATTGCTTTACAATTTTGTGTTGGTTTATGCTGTACAACAATGTGAATCAGACATAATTATATATATGTGTGTGTATATATATATATATATTATACATATTATATATATACACACACACACACACCCCTTCCCTCCATCCTTCTCCTCCTTCCCCTCCCCCAATCCTACCCCTCTAGGTCATCACAGGAGACAAGACTGGGCTCTCTGTGTTATTTAGCAACTTCAAGATGTGGGCATTTTATTTTTAGAAATATGAACAAATAACTAGTGGAGACTATAATGGTACTTCTTTTCACTGAAACCTCTTTCCTTGCTCTGTAATACTGCACCACTGTCTTACCCCAGGACCATCCACAACACTACTCCTTTCCTCCTTTATCTCCTCTTTAGTACTTACAATGTATTATTTAACTTATTTAGCTCGTTTTTAAACCATTCTTTCCCTCCGTAGAATGTAAACCCTATGAAGGCAGGATTTTTGTCACTGCCATTGACTGCTGTACTCCCAGTGCCTGGCATGTGGTAAGCTACTCAATCAATATTTGTTGAATGTATACCCTGGAGAGGTACCAATTATGGGTGTTGTCATTAAATTGACTACTGTCACCAATCCCGGATTTCACTTTGTTCTGTTCAGTGTTACTTAGTATCAATGCTTTGAGGCCTGGGAGACTTTAAAAAATTTCTCTGCAAAAAAAAACAAAACAAAACTATAGTTTGGAGCTGAGTGACTGAGAGGCACATGGAAGAGGAAATAGACAACATAGTTGATATTATTGGAAAAAGACACCTTGACCTCTGCTGCCCAGGGCCTGGCCTAGTCTCTGAACACTCCCCACTTGCATTCTGGTAACCTATTTTGAATACCTTTTATAAAGATGATTCATATGCCTGTTTGTTATTCTTACAACAGAGTATGTCCTTTTTCTTGGCTTTTCCTTCTTTTATGATTAATATCTGGATTCCTTTGCTTAGGAGCTGTTACTCTGATGTTAAGGAGAACAGTTGATTGGGTTTGAGTTCAAACTTTAAATAGATTAGTCACACAGAGCAAAATTCTGTTTTGAGGCCACATTTTGCTTATCTAGGCAGCCAGTCACTGTGAATATATGAGCTGTGGGTCCCATCTCTTGTAGAGGCAGTCAGGTGGCCATGGCATGAATACACTGGCCGATGGTGGCTGAATGGTGACACTGGCATTCCCATAAGGGCTGTCTGGCCACCCTGCCCCAGGAGGTGCCTCCCTGTGACTGTGGCTGTCAGAGGTGAACTGGCTGTGGCTCTTACTAGTCAGATAATGAGTTCTAAATTGGGTTTCATGTTCTCTGTGAGAACTGGATTAACTAAGATGGTATCAGGAAAACCTCAGGACCTGATAAACACAAGGAGAGTGACAGCATGCTTTGCTTAGGAGTGGAGACATTTGTCCTGTAGATCTCGAGGAGCTACCAGAAGGCTCAAAGCTTGGGAGATGTGTTTATTGTAGACTGCTATCCTTGTAATGGTTTTGAGGTGGACTGCCGAGGAGCATGAGGTGGGTGCCGGAAGGCTGTTCAGAAAGCAGCTTATGCAAGAAGAATTGTTGCTACCTGTGCAGAACTAGATGACTGCCTTGTGAATGAATGAGATAAGGATTCAGGGACAGGGAATGGGGGCGAGAAACAACGTTTATAGGGAGGAGTGAGAATTACCTCTCGGACCTGTTGAGTTAGAGGTGTTAGGGAAATGTCAAGCAGAAATTCGGATGTAAGATTCTGGAGCATGGAGGAGAAGACTGTCTTGGAACTACAGTTGCTAGAATCACTGCCTTGAAGCTTCAAGTTGGGTGAATGCATGCATGCTAAGTCACTTCAGTTCTATCTGACTCTTTGTGACCCTATGGACTGTAGCTGACCAGGCTCCTCTGTCCATGGAATTCTCCAGGCAAGAATATTGGAGTGGGTTGCCATTTCCACCTCCAGGGGATCTTCCTGAACCATGGATCAAACCCAGGTCTCTTATGTCTCCTTCATTGGCAGGCTAATTCTTTACCACTAATGCCACCTGGGTGGATGACTTTTTTTCATTTTTTATTATGGAAAATTTCAAACACATAAATGTGAAGACAGTAAATCACACTATCACAAAAATTATGATAGTGTGATTTATATTAAGAAATATAATGTGATCTCTTTGTTCCTGGCACCACGATCCGAAAAACCTTGGAATTTCCTAAGTAATAAAAGCTAGAGTGGCATCTTGATATTCATAACAATCCCCTTTCAACTGAATCTCAGTTTATGTTAATGAGATGGCTTTCTGAAAGCACCTTAGGGTGGAGGCTGGTTGCCAAGGAAACCAACTTGTGATTATAGAGTTGGGATTTTCAGTCCCACCCCATCTCCCTGGCCTCTGGGGAGGGGCTGTGGGGCTGGGTTTGAGCTCAGTTCACCAGTGGCCAATGATTTAGTCAATCATGCATGTGTAATGAAGCCTCCATTAAAACCCCTAAAGGACACAATTGTAGAGGTTCTGGGTTGGTGAACATGGGGAGGAGCTGGTAGGTGCCAATGGTGCTCAGAGAGGGCAGAAACTCTGCACTCCTTCCCACATACCTTGCTCTAAGCATCCCCTGTGTGTGTGTGTGTGTGTGTGTGTGTGTGTGTGTGTGACTCAATTGTGTCCGACTCTTTGCGACCCCATGGACTGTAGCCCACCAGGCTCCTCTGTCCATGGGATTTTCCAGGCAAGAATACTAGAGGGAGTTCTTATTCCCTTCTCCAGGGGATCTTCCCTTTCCTTCTGGCTATTTCTGAGTTATATCCTATTATGATAAGCCAGTAACTTAGTAAGTAAAATGTTTCTCTGTGTTCTTTGAGTCTCTCCAGCATAGTCAAACCCAAAGACAATGTTGTGAGGGCCATTGAGCTATGGCCAGCCGGTCAGAGCACAGGTGAGTAACTTGGACTTGTAATTGGCATCTGAAGTTGGGTTGAGGGGGTATTGTGAGACTGAGCCATTAACCTGTAGGACCTGATACTATCTCTAGGTAGATAGTGTCAGATTTGACTTGAATTATAGAAAATGCAGCTGGTATTGGAGAATTTCTTGATGGTGTACAAAACACACACAGAAAGAAGTATAATAAACCAAAGCCTGTGTACCCATTACCCAGTGTTGTTAATTACCAGCTCACAGTCAATTGTGTTTTATCTATATGCCCCACAGCTACCCCTCCCCACGTCATTGACACAAAATTCCAAATTTTATTCGTAAATATTTTTGTATTCATCTCTAAAAGATAAGGAATCTTTTAAAAACATAGCCATAGTACATTATCACCCTTCAAAAATAATGATCATTTTATAATATTTGCTAGATATCCAGTGAGTTCACATTTCCCCAGTTGACTCTTTTCTTTTCAGTTTGATATAAGATGCAAATAAGGTCCCTATAACTACATTTGGTTGATTTGTCTCTATAGGTCTTTGTTGTTCTGTTGTTCAGTCACTAAGTTGTGTTCAACTCTTTGCGACCCCATGGACTGTAGCACACCAGGCTTCCCTGTCTTTCACCATCTCGAGCTTGCTCAAACTCATGTCCATTGAGCTGGTATGCCATCCAACCATCTCATCTTCTGTTGCCCCCTTCTCCTCCTGCCCTAAATCTTTCCCAGCATCAAGGTCTTTTCCAGTGAGTCGGCTCTTCACATCAGGTGGCCAAAGTATTGGGACTTCAGCTTCATCATCAGTTTTTCCAATGAATATTCAGGGTTGATTTCCTTTATCATTGGCTGGTTTGATCTCCTTAAAGTCCAGGGGACTCTTATGAGCAGCCATAGCTCAAAAGCATCAAATCTTCACTCCTAAACCTGTCTTAATCTGTAGGTTTGGGTGGGTAACTTTTCAGAGCATCCTGGGTCCTACTTGTTTGAACCCTAATGATAACCAGCTCTTGAACAAAAGAAAGAGGTGGAGGCATGTGGGATAATATAGGGATCTTCTTAATTGGTGAAATGATTTTGACATTTTTTCCCTGAGAGGTGTGGTGTTTCTAGGAAAGCTTGATGAAGTTCTTGTACTTGTAGCCTCTCTCTCCAGCAGTTAATTCTCTGTACTGCTGCTGTGGTATCTTCCAAAAGTCAGGCCTGATCATGCCCCTTCTTAGCTTAAAAGGCTCTGTGGCCCTTGTTTCCTGTGGGCTAAAGTCTGCTCTTGTGAGCTTGGCTTAAGGAGATGGCTCACCATCTTTTTTCCCGTGTTGATACTCAGTCTCCACCTTCCTCCTTCTCCCCAGCCTCGTTGCTCAAGTCAGTGTTGACTTTCCCACTTCATGCTGAGGTCTTTCTCTGAAATATAGACCCCCCCTTCTCCCATGGACCAAGGAGCATGGTAAGCTACTGTCTGTGGGATTGCAAAGAGTTGGACATGACTGAGCAACTTCACTTTCACTTCTTTCATCAACAGAAGTCTGACTCATCTTGAAAGGCCCACCTGAGAAGTCACCTTTTCTGTGAAGTGAAGTGAAGTGAAGTGAAGTCACTCAGTCGTGTCCGACTCTTTGCGACCCTGTGGACTGTAGACCACCAGGCTCCATGGGATTCTCCAGGCAAGAGTACTGGAGTGGGTTGCCATTTCCTTCTCCAGGGGATCTTCCCGACCCAGGGATCGAACCCAGGTCTCCCGCATTGTAGGCAGACGCTTTAACCTCTGAGCCACCAGGGCAGCTTTCCTCAACTATTTTTTCACATGAAAGAGTTATTCATTCTGTTCCTCACTGTGCCACCTTTTTGTGCCTCTGTTTTGTGGTGCTTGTCACAGCTTGACTGACTTCATTGTTAATTATGTGTTCCCAGGGTGGGCTAGTGTGTGTTTGTGTGGGTATGGGTGGGTGCTTAGGGGGCAGGTACTATGTCCCAGTCAGTTCAAAGTCTCCTCAGCACCCAACCTAGAGCCCTCCCCTCTTGGAATGTAGTATGTGTGCATGTGTGTGTGTGCATGTGTGTTTGTTTGGTACCAACTCTTAAAAGGGTGAAGAGCAGATTTTCTATCTGAGCTTCTCCACTCTGTGTTTTGTTTTAAAATAATTTTATCAAGTGGGCTGTTAAATATGATATAGTTTTGAGCTGGGCTGAAATAAACCCAGTGAGTAATTATATTTTTTTCTGCCTACATAAACACATAAAGCATTTTGCTGGGTACATTATGCGAAGTGTCTCTGATTGTGTTATTAGTGATCATTCTGGTTGTTGACTTTGGCTACTTCCCAGACACAAATTTCATGACTCAAGAAATTGCTTCAAAAATACAAAACTGTAATCTTTCCAGATATTGTTTCATTGCCTGCCAAACCCCAGACATGAATTGCAAGGGAAAAAAGCATAACCTTCATAATTTAGGGATCCTTCCCTATGTGTATAATCTGTCAATATTATTTGTAGTCAAATCATAGTTTTTGATTTTCATTGTCTCATTCTTTTGGCAAACATTTGTTGAGTGACAAAAACATTCCAGACTTTGTGAGAGGGCCAGAGTTTATTTAGCCATTACCGTTTGGAGGAGGCACGGAGATCTTTTATAATAATGTGTTGTTATCCATTCCATGATGTAGATTGGAATAAGTGAGCAGCAGGGTGCAGAGGTGCATCTATCACAGGGTGCAGAAATGACTATTGAAAATACTATATTCAACTCTTAGTCCAGATTGTGTTAATAAACAAAAAAAAAAGTCAAGTGTATATGGTAAAGAGCCTAAATAGAATGTCAGGAAATTGAAAATAATAATTGAAAAAGCAAATCCAATGGAGAGGGTAAAGAACTGAAGAGAGAACTGGCGAACTAGATGATGTATCTGAGGCATTCTCCTGGAAGAGGCACAGAGAGGCAGAAGGAACATTACACAGCAGGGAGACCATGTGAACCATTCTTGTCCTAATAAATTCTTGTGAAGAATATTAAATGTTTGAAATACTATATATAACTTATGTATAGATAAAAATGGAATAAACACTTGTATTAAATGTCTAGAAAATTAGCAGTACCTTTGAACCTATTTGTATGTTCCTTCCCAATTATGTTATTATTTATCCCTTATGTACACTATACCTATACTTTTAGGTATCTGATATAATTCATACTAAAATTTTAAAAAGGATGCTCTATAGTCTTTATTTATTTATCTTTTTGTGAACTATCTTTATGTGCATTTTTTAATACATATATCCCCTCCCTTTTGAACCTCCCTCCCATTTCCCTTCTCATCCCACCCCTCTAGGGTGATACAGAGCCCCTGTTTGAGTTTCCTGAGCCATGCAGCAAATTCCCATTGACTATTTTACATGCTGCTGCTGCTGCTGCTAAGTCGCTTCAGTCATGTCCGACTCTGTGCGGCCCCAGAGATGGTAGCCGACCAGGCTCCCCGGTCCCTGGGATTCTCCAGGCAAGAACACTGGAGTGGGTTGCCATTTCCTTCTCCAATGCATGAAAGTGAAAAGTGAAAGTGAAGTCACTCAATTGTATCCGACACCTAGTGACCCCATGGACTGCAGCCTACCAGGCTCCTCCGTCCATGGGATTTTCCAGGCAAGAGTACTGGAGTGGGTTGTCATTGCCTTCTCCATCTATTTTACATATGGTAATGTAAAATTTCCATGTTGCTCTTTCCATACATCTCACCCTGCCCTCCCTCTCCTGATGTCCATAAGTCTATACTCTATGTCTATTTCTTCATTGTTGCCCTGTAAATAAATTCTTCAGTACCATTTTTCTAGATTCTGAATATGTGCGTTCAGTTTAGTTTAGTCACTCAGTCGTTTCCAACTCTTTGCGACCCCATGAATTGCAGCACGCCAGGCCTCCCTGTCCATCACCAACTCCCGGAGTTCACCCAAACCAATGTCCATAGAGTTGGTGATGCCATCCAGCCATTTCATCCTCTGTCGTCCCCTTCTCCTCCTGCCCACAATCCCTCCCAGCATCAGAGCCTTTTCCAATGAATCAACTCTTTGCATGAGGTAGCCAAAGTACTGGAGTTTCAGCTTTAGCATCATTCCTTCCAAAGAACACCCAGGACTGATCTCCTTTAGGATGGACTGGTTGGATCTCCTTGCAGTCCAAGGGACTCTCAAGAATCTTCTCCAACACCACAGTTCAAAAGCATTAATTCTTCGGCGCTCAGCTTTCTTCACCGTCCAACTCTCACATCCATACATGACTACTGGTAAAACCACAGCCTTGACTAGACGGACCTTTGTTGGCAAAGTAATGTCTCTGCTTTTCAATATGCTATCTAGGTTGGTCATCACTTTCCTTCCAATGAGTAAGCGTCTTTTAATTTCATGGCTGCAATCACCATCTGCAGTGATTTTGAAGCTCAAAAAAATAAAGTCTGCCACTGTTTCCACTGTTTCCCCATCTATTTCCCATGAAGTGATGGACCAGATGCCATGATCTTCGTTTTCTGAATGTTGAGCTTTAAGCCAACTTTTTCACTCTCCTCTTTCACTTTCATCAAGAGGCTTTTTAGTTCCTCTTCCCTTTCTGCCATAAGGGTGGTGTCATCTGCATACCTGAGGTTATTGATATTTCTCCCAGCAATCTTGATTCCAGCTTGTGCTTCTTTCAGCCCAGCATTTCTCATGATTTACGCTGCATAGAAATTAAATAAGCAGGGTGACAATATACAGCCTTGACATACTCCTTTTCCTATTTGGAACCAGTCTGTTGTTCCATGTCCAGTTCTAACTGTTGCTTCCTGACCTGCATATAGGTTTCTCAAGAGGCAGGTCAGGTGGTCTGGTATTCCTATCTCTTTCAGAATTTTCCACAGTTTATTGTGATCCACACAGTCAAAGGCTTTGGCATAGTCAATAAAGCAGAAATAGATGTTTTTCTGGAAGTCTCTTGCTTTTTCAATGATCCATCGGATGTTGGCAATTTGATCTCTGGTTCCTCTGCCTTTTCTAAAACCAGCCTGAACATCTGGAAGTTCACTGTTCATGTATTTCTGAAGCCTGGCTTGGAGAATTTGAGCATTACTTTACTAGTATGTGAGATGAGTGCAATTGTGCGGTAGTTTGAGCATTCTTTGGCATTGCCTTTCTTGGGGATTGGAATGAAAACTGACCTTTTCCAGTCCTGTGGCCACTGCTGAGTTTTCCAAATTTGCTGCCATATTGAGTGCAGCACTATCACAGCATCATCTTCCAGGATTTAAAGTAGCTCAACTGGAATTCCATCACCTCCACTAGCTTTGTTCATAGTGATACTTTCTAAGGCCCACTTGACTTCACATTCCAGGATGTCTGGCTCTAGGTGAGTGATCACACCATCGTGATTATCTGGGTTGTGAAGAACTTTTTTGTACAGTTCTTCTGTGTATTCCTGCCACCTCTTCTTAATATCTTCTGCTTCTGTTAGGTCCATACCATTTCTGTCCTTTATCAAGCCCATCTTTGCCTGAAATGTTCCCTTGGTATCTCTAATTATCTTGAAGAGATCTCTAGTCTTTCCCATTCTGTTGTTGTCCTCTATTTCTTTGCATTGATCACTGAGGAAGGCTTTCTTATCTCTCCTTGCTATTCTTTGGAACTCTGCATTCAGATGCTTATACCTTTCCTTTTCTCCTTTGCTTTTCACTTCTCTTCTTTTCACAGCTGTTTGTAAGGCCTCCCCAGACAGCCATTTTGCTTTTTTGCATTTCTTTTCCATAGGGATGGTCTTGATCCCTGTCTCCTGTACAATGTCACGAACCTCTGTCCATAGTTCATCAGGCACTCTATCTATCAGATCTAGTCCCTTAAATCTATTTCTCACTTCCACTGTATAATCATGAGGGATTTGATTTAGGTCATACTTGAATGGTCTAGTGGTTTTCCCTACTTTCTTCAATTTAAGTCTGAATTTGGCAATAAGGAGTCCATGATCTGAGCCACAGTCAGCTCCCGGTCTTGTTTTTGCTGACTCTGTAGAGCTTCTCCATCTTTGGCTGCAAAGAATATAATCAATCTGATTTCAGTGTTGACCATCTGGTGATGTCCATGTGTAGAGGCTTCTCTTGTGTTGTTGAAAGGGGGTATTTGCTATATGTGCATTGGATTATGATATTTATGTTCCTCTTTCTGACGCACTTCAGTCTGGATAATAGGTTCTAGGTTCATCTACCTCATTAGAACTGAGTCAAATGCATTCCTTTTAATGGCTAAGTAATATTCTACTGGGTATATGTACCACCACTTGTTTTTCCATTCATCTGTCGATGGACATCTAGGTTGCTTCCATGTTCTAGCTATTGTAAATAGTGTTGCAATGAACAGTGGGATACACGTGTCTCTTTCAGTTTTGGTTTCCTCAGTGTATATGCCTAGGAGTGGGGTTACTGGGTCATATGGTGGTTTTATTCCTAGTTTTTTAAGGAATCTCCATATCATCTTACATAGAGGCTGTATCAATTTACATTCCCACCAACAGTGCAAGAATGTTCCTTTTTCTCCACACCCTCTCCAGCATTTATTATTTGTAGATTTTTTGTTGATGGCCATTCTGACTGGTGTGAGGTGATATCTTATTGTGGTTTTGATTTGTATTTCTCTAATAATGAGCGATGTTGAGCATCTTTTCACGTGTTTGTTAGCCATCTATATGTCTTCTTTGGAGAAATCTGGTTAGGTCTTTTTCCCACTTTTTGATTGGGTTGTTTGTTTTTCTGGTATTGAGTTATATGAGCTGGTTGTATATTTTGGAAATTAATCTTTTGTCAGTTGTTTCATTTGCTATTATTTTCTCCCATTCTGAGGGTTGTATTTTCACCTTGCTTATAGTTTCCTTTGCTGTGCAAAAGATTTTAAGTTTAATCAGGTCCCACTTGTTTACTTCTGTTTTTATTTCCATTACTCTAGGAGGTGGATCATAGAGGATCTTGCTTTGATTTATGTCATCGAGTGTTCTGCCTATGTTTTCCTCTAAGAGTTTTATAGTTTCTGGTCTACATTTAGATCTTTAATCCATTTTGAGTTTATCTTTCTGTATGGTATTAGGAAGTGTTTTAATTTCATTCTTTTACATGTAGCTGTCCAGTTTTGGGTGTTCTTTGGAAGGACTGATGCTAAAGCTGAAACTCCAATACTTTGGCCACCTCATGCGAAGAGTTGATTTATTGGAAAAGACTCTGATGCTGGGAGGGATTGCGGGCAGGAGGAGAAGGGGACGACAGAGGATGCGATGGCTGGATGGCATCACCGACTCAATGGACATGAGTTTGGGTGAACTCTGGGAGTTGGTGATGGACAGGGAGGCCTGGTGTGCTGCAATTCATGGGGTCATAAAGAGTCAGACATGACTGAGCAACTGAACTGAACTGTCCAGTTTTCCAAGCACCATTTATGGAAGAGGCTGTCTTTGCCACATTGTATTTTCTTGCCTCTTTTGTAAAAAATAAGGTACCTTTAGGAGCATGGATTTATTTCTGGGCTTTCTACCTTGTTCCATTAGTCTATATTTCTGTTTTTGTGCCAGTACCATACTGTATTGATGACTGTAGCTTTGTAGTATAACTTGAAGTCAGGAAGGTTGATTCCTCCAGCTCCATTCTTCTTTCTCAAGTCTGCTTTGGCTATTTGGGGTCTTTTGTGTTTCCATGTGAATTGTGAAGTTTTTTTGTTCTTGTTCTGTGAAAAATGCCATTAATAATTTGATAAGGATTACATTGTAGATTGCATTTGGTAGTATATCATTTTCATAATATTGATTCTTATTACCCAAGAACATGAAATATCTCTCCATCTGTTTATGCTATCTTTGATTTCTTTCATTAGTGTCTTATAATTTTCTGTGTACAGTTCTTTTGTCTCCTTAGGTAGGTTTATTCCTAGATACTTAATTCTTTTTGTTGTAATGGTGAATGAGATTGATTTCTTAATTTCTCTTTCTGATTTTTCATTGTTAGTATATAGGAAAGCGAGTGATTTCTGTGTATTGATTTTGAATCCTGCGACTTGGCTGAATTCACAGATTAGCTCTAGTAATATTTTGATACTATCTTTAGGGTTTTCTATGTACAGTATTATGTCATCTGCAGACAGTGAAAGCTTTACTTCTCTTCTGATCTGGATCCCTTTTATTTCTTTTTCTTCTCTGATTGGTGTAGCTAGGACTTCTAGAACTATATTGAATAATAGTGGCAAAAGTGTACACCCTTGTCTTGTTCCTGATCTGAAGAGGAATGCTTTCAGTTTTGTTCCATTGAGGATAATGTTTGCTGTAGGCTTATCATATATGGCCATTACTGTGTTGAGGTAGGTTCCTTCTATGCCCATTTCTTGAAGAGTTTTAATCATAAATGGGTGCTGAATTTTGTTAAAGGCTTTTCCTACATCTATTGAGATGATCATATGGTTTTTATCTTTCAATTTGTTAATATGGTGTATCACATTAATTTGCATATATTGAAGAATTCTTGCATTCCTGTAATAAACCCAACTTGATCATGGTGTATGTGTTTTTTGATGTGCTGCTGAATTCTGTTTGCTAAAATTTTGTTGAGGATTTTTGCATCTATGTTCATCAGTGATATTGGCCCGTAATTTTATTTTTTCTGTTTGTTGTCTTTGTCTGGTTTTGGTATCAGGGTGATGGTGGCCTCATAGAATGAATTAGGAAGTGTTCCTTCCTATGCAATTTTTTGAAAGCATTTTAAAAGGATAGGCATTAGCTCTTCTCTAAATGTTTGATAGAATTCTCCTGTGAAGCTATCTGGTCCTGGGCTTTTGTTTTTTGGGAGATTTTTGATCACAGCTTCAATTTCAGCGCTTGTAATTGGATTGTTCATAATTTCTATTTCTTCCTCATTCAGTCTTGGAAGATTGAACTTTTCTAAAAATGTGTCCATTTCTTCGAGGTTGTCTATTTTATTGCCATATAGTTATTCATAATAGTCTCTTATTATCCTTTGTATTTCTGCATAGTCTGTTGTAAGCTCTCCTTTTTCATTTCTAATTTTGTTGACTTGATTCTTCTCTATTTTTTCTTGATGAGTCTGGCTAAAGGTTTGTCAATTTTATCTTCTCAAAGAACTAGCTTTTAGTTTGATTAATCTTTACTATTGTTTCTTTCTTTTTCACTTATTTCTTCTAGGATCTTTATGATTTCTTTCCTTTTACTAATTTTGTTTTGTTGTTGTTGTTCTTCTTCTTTTTCTAGTTGCTTTAGGTGTAAAGTTAGGTTGTCTATTCGATGTTTTTCTCATTTTTTAAGGTAGAATTGTATTGCTATAAACGTCCCTCTCAGAACTGCTTGTTTTGCATCCCATAGGTTTTGAGTTGTCATGTTTTATTGTGATTTGTTTCTAGAAACTTTTTGATTTCCCTTTTGATTTCTTCAGCAACCTGTTGGTTATTTAGAAACATGCTGTTTAATCTCCATGTGTTTGTGTTTCTTGCAATTTTTTTCTTGTAATTGATAACTAGTCTCATAACATGGTCAGAGAAGATGCTTGATACGATTTCAGTTTTCTTAAATTTACCGAGGTTTGATTTGTGACCCAAGATGTGGTCTATCCTGAAATATGTTCCATGTGCACTTGAGAAGGTGTATTCTTCTGCATTTGGATGGAATGTCCTGAAGATTTCAATGAGATCTATCTCATCTAATATATCATTTAAGACTTGTGTTTCCTTATTACTTTTGTGTTTTGATAATCTGTCCATTGCTGTGAGTGAGGTGTTAGTCTCTTACTATTGTTGTGTTCCTGTCAATTTCTCCTTTTATGTCTGTTAGTGTTTATCTTATGTATTGAGCTCCTATGTTGGGTGCTTAGATATTTACAGTTGTTATGTCTTGCTCTTGGATTGATCCCTTAATCATTATGTAATATCCTTCCTTATCTCTTGTAATCATCTTTATTTTAAGGTCTATTTTGTCTGATATGAGGATTGCTACTCCAGCTTTCTGTTGCTTCCCATTTGCCTGGAATATATTTTTCCATCCTCTCTCTTTCAGTCTATATGTGTCTTGAGGTCTGAAGTGGGTTTCTTGTAGACAGCATATATATATATGTATATATCTTATTTTTGTATCCATTCAGCCAGTCTGTGTCTCTTGGTTGTAGCATTTAATCCATTTGCATTTAAAGTAATTATTGACATATATCTTCCTATTGCCATTTTCTTAACTGTTTGGGATTGATTTTGTAGATCCTTTTTCTTTTGTTGTATTTCTTGCCTATATAAGTCCCTTTAAGATTTGTTGCAAAGCTGATTTGGTGGTACTGAACTCTTAACTTTTGCTTGTCTGAAAAGCTTTTTATTTCTCCATCAATTTCGAATGCAATCCTTGCTGGGTATAGTAATCTTGGTTTGATTTTCCCCTTTCAGTACTTTAAATATATCCTGCTATTCCCTTCTGGCCTGCAGAGTTTCTTCTGAAAGATCATCTGTTAAGCATATGGGGTTTCCCTTGTATGTTACTTGTTGCTTCTCCCTTGCTGCTTTTAATGTTCTTTCTTTGTGTTTTGTCTTTGTTAGTTTGATTAGTATGTGTCTTGGTGTGTTTCTTCTTGGGTTTATCCTGTATGGGACTCTTTGTGCCTCTTAGACTTGATTGGCTATTTCCGTTTCCATGTTGGGGAAATTTTCAACTCTAATCTCTTCAAAAATTTTCTGATACCCTTTCTTTTTCTCTTCTTCTTCTGGGATCCCTATAATTCGAATGTTGGTGCTTGGTCCCAGAGGTCTCTGAAACTATCCTCAATTCTTTTCATTCTTTTTGCTTTATTCTGCTCTTCAGAAATTATTTCCACCATTTTATCTTCCAGCTCACTGATTTGTTGTGCTGCAGATATTCTGCTATTGATTCCTTCTAGAGTATTTTTAATTTCAGTAATTCTGTTGTTAGTCTCTGCATGTTTATTCTTTAATTCTTCTAGGTCTTTGTTAATTGATTATTGCATCTTCTCCATTTTGTTTTCAAGGTTTTTGATCATCTTTATTATCTTGTGCCTGAATTCTCTTTCAGGTAGTTTGCTGAAATAGGCAAACTAGGAAATACTCTTCATTTATTTGGACTTCTGTGTTTCTAGTTTGTTTCTTCATTTGTGCAGGATTTCTCTGCCTTTTCATTATTTTTTTTAACTTATTGTGTTTGAGGTCTCCTTGAGGCTTCAAGTAAAGTTGAATTTTTTCCTTGAAGAAGGTTGAATTCTTTCCTCCTTTTGGTTTCTGCCCTCCTAAGGTTGGTCCAGTGGTTTGTGTGAGCTTTGTATAGGGTGAGATTTGTGCTGAGTTTTTATGTTTGTTTGTTTGTTTTTCCTCTGATGGGCAAGGCTGAATGAGGTGGTAATCCTGTCTGATGATGATTGGGTTTGTATTTTTGTTTTATTTGTTGTTTAGATGAGGCATCCTGCACATGGTGCTACTGTGATTGTGAGATGCTGGGTCTTGTATTCAAGTGATTTCCTTTTTGTGAGTTCTCACTATTTGATACTCCTTAGGGTTAGTTCTCTGGTAGTCTAGGGTCTTGGGGTCAGTGCTTCCTGTCCACAGGCTCAGGGCTTGATCTCTGAAATGCTGTGTCCCAGGGTTAAGTCCTCAGCTTTGTCCACCGAATAAAATGTAGCTGTCAACTTCTGGGCTGTATGTTTTGTCTTTAGTTTGAGGCAGGAGATAGATGGGCCCCAGGCTGAATAGCCTCTCCCTTGCAGGTTCCAGAGCAGCTCTAGGAAACAGGAGACTCAGCACCTACTCCAAGGATGCCCTATGGCCTTCTTATAGTGATCTGACTAGTATATGTAATTAATAAATTAAAAAAATATATAAATTTATTTATTTTAATTGAAGGTTAATTACTTTACAATATTGTATTGGTTTTGCCATATATCAACATGTATCCGCCACAGGTATACACATGTTCCCCATCCTGAGCCCCCCTCCCACCTCCCTCCCCATACAATCCTTCTGGGTCACGAGTCACCAGTCCAGGTTCAATGCATGATACTGGATGCTTGGGGCTGGTGCACTGTAATTAATAAATTTGAACTTAAATGTTTGTCCCACTTTTTTGAATTGTATTAGTCATCTTGGGCTTCCCTGGTCTCTCAGTTGGTAAAGAATCTGCTGTTGTGCAGGAGACTCTGGTTCAATCCCTAGGTCAGGAAGATCCCCTGGAGAAGGGAATGGCAGCCCACTCCAGTATTTTTGATTAGTCATCTAAATAAAAAATTATGTACTGTGTGCCTGTGACTAAAGTTCTAAGCACATTTTCATCATCATCCCAAGTGTGTGATATTTAAAAAACATTAATGAAAATTAAACTTGGATATGATCCTATGATGTTTGATCAGGGAGGACAGAGGTATGATAATTTCTTGGTTAGTGCTTTAGCATAATACTTTCTACAAAAGTGGGACTTCGTGTCAGGAGGCCAGTATTGTGAATCTTCTTTGTAAGATTAAGAATACTCATTGTGGTAATGGTATGAGAAGAGCAAAACAAATAAGCTGGAAACATCTCTGAACAGGGTTTAGGGACCCTATGTTACTGTTAACATTGAGATCTTCTAATCTGAGAAGGACATGTTTCCTTGTTGGGAGGTTGGGATGTGAGTTAGCTGTAGAGATATTGCTGATGGTCCAGAGAAGCCACCTGCAGTTTCTCAAAAAGACAATGCATTCATTTGCTTGGGCTGCTGTAACAAAATGCCACAGACTGGGTGGGTTAAACAGTAGAAATTTATCTTCTCACAGGCTGGAAGGCTGAGATCCAGATGCTGGCAGGGTTGGATCCTGGTGAGGCCCTTCTTCCTGGCTTGTGGATAAGCTACCTTTTCACTGTATGCTCACTTGGCCTTTCTTCTGTGTGTGTGCACACACACAAAGATATCTCTTCCTTTTCTTAAATGGCCACTAATTCTACTGGATTAAGACCCTACCCTTATGACCTTATCTAACGTAAATTACCTGCTAAAAGCCCGATCTTGAAATACAGTCACTTTAGGGATTAGGGCTTCAGTATATGGAGTTGAAGAGGACACAGTGAGTCCATTGTAGATAGTTTATTTTGGTTGGTTGTTGTTGTTCACTCACTCAGTCATGTCCAACTCATTGCAACCTGATGGACTACAGCACGCCAGGCTTCCCTGTCCATCACCAACTCCCAGAGTTTTCTCAAACTCATTCTACTAAATCAATAATACCATCCAGCCATCTCCTCCTCTGTCGTCCCCTTCTCCTCCTGCCTTCAGTCTTTCCCAAAATTAGGGTCTTTTCCAATGAGTCATCTCTTCAGATCAGGTGGCCAAAGTTATTGGAGCTTCAGCATCAGTCCTTCCAATAGTCAGAACTGATTTCCTTTAGGATTGACCAGTTTGATCTCCTTGCTGCCCAAGGGACTCTCAAGAGTCTTCTCCAACACCACAGTTTGAAAGCATGTATTCTTCGATGTTCAGCCTTCTTTATGGTCCAACTCTCTCATCCATACATGACTACTGGAAAAACCATAGCCTTGACTATATTGTTTGAATTCAGGTGAATTCTTAAATATTTTTTTTTCTTAATATGGCATCACAAACAAAAAGTGAAGTAAGTATGCTCAAACTCTCATTTATTTTACCATGTGCTCTCAGAACCCTCCCTTTTCGCTGGTGTATGCCTCTATATTTGCATTTATTTTAGTTAAAGCTCAACCATTCCTTAGTAATTGGAGTAACTAGAGCAGCAAATGTAGTTGCTATTGTGTGTTCCAGTTTCATGGCTCTCTAAGATTGCTGTGATTAGTGCATTTGTTTATTTGCAGTGTTGTTTGAATTCAGGGCTTCTAGGAAGTAGATTCTGTAATATGCCTCAAAATTATTGGAGAGTTTTTTGTTTTTTTTTTTTGCCAGTTATTTATTTGGCTGTACCAGGTCTTAGTCGCAGAACATGTGAACTCTTAGTTGTGGCATGAGGGATCCAGTTCCCCAACCAGGGATCAAACCTGGGTCCCCTGCATTGAGAGCACATGGTCTTAGCCACTGGACCACCAAGGAAGTCCCTCATTGAAGATTTTTTATCCTATAAGAGTACTTGACTTTTATTTATTTATTTGGGCCAATTATAAAGGCTAATAAAGTTTGGCACCCTTGAATTTAATGGCAGGTAGGAGGTTGAAGAGTTGGGAATACCAGACCACCTAACCTGCCTCTTGAGAAATCTGTATGCAGGCCAGGAAGCAACAGTTAGAACTGGACATGGAACAAAAGACTGGTTTCAAATCGGGAAAGGAGTACGTCAAGGCTGTATATTGTCACCTTGCTTATTTAACTTATATGCAGAGTACATCATGAGAAACGCTGGACTGGAAGAAACACAAGTTGGAATCAAGATTGCTGGGAGAAATATCAATAACCTCAGATATGCAGATGACACCACCCTTATGGCAGAAAGTGAAGAGGAACTCAAAAGCCTCTTGATGAAAGTGAAAGAGGAGAGTGAAAAAGTTGGCTTACAGCTCAACATTCAGAAAACTAAGATCATGGCATCTGGTCCCATCACTCCATGGGAAATAGATGGGGAAACAGTGGAAACAGTGTCAGACTTTATTTTCTTGGGCTCCAAAATCACTACAGATGGTGACTGCAGCCATGAAATTAAAAGACGCTTACTCCTTGGAAGAAAAGTTATGACCAACCTAGATAGCATATTCAAAAGCAGAGACATTACTTTGCCGACTAAGGTCTGTCTAGTCAAGGCTATGGTTTTTCCTGTGGTCATGTATGGATGTGAGAGTTGGACTGTGAAGAAGGCTGAGCACTGAAGAATTGATGTTTTTGAACTGTGGTGTTGGAGAAGACTCTTGAGAGTCCCTTGGACTGCAAGGAGATCCAACCAGTCCATTCTGAAGGAGATCAACCCTGGGATTTCTTTGGAAGGAATGATGCTAAAGCTGAAGCTCTAGTACTTTGGCCACCTCATGCGAAGAGCTGACTCATTGGAAAAGACTTTGATGCTGGGAGGGATTGGGGGAAGGAGGAGAAGGGGACGACCGAGGATGAGATGGCTGGATGGCATCACTGACTCAATGGACGCGAGTCTGAGTGAACTCTGGGAGTTGGTGATGGACAGGGAGGCCTGGCGTGCTGTGATTCATGGGGTCACAAAGAGTCGGACATGACTGAGCGACTGAACTGAATTGAACTGAGGAGGTTGAAAATAGGAGTCAGAACTAAAGGCTCTTAAAACTGAAATTTTCTTATTAATACAAGAATATAGGCTGTTGGCTAACATCTCTATAGTGTATTGTCATTTATTCAGTGATTGTAGTGGTCAGATTGCAGGGATGGGAGGTGAGTGCTTATTGCACATTGCCTTCAGGAAAATTAACCTTCAGGGTGAGAGTCAGGCACTTATGTGGCAGTCCCAGTGTAGTGCAATCATTGTTCTGATAACTGTTCACTATCAGAGACTGTTTTGAAAATGCATGATGAGATGGGTTGCCATGTATGGTTGTGTTTCTTGTACCCTGAACAATTTCAGGAAGCCTCTTTCATGTTGAAGTCTGTGAGGGCAACCCTGATTGTGAAGAATACATCCCAGTCCTGAGGTATCAGGATGCGCTTCTCTGCCTGGAAGAAATGATATCTACATTGTGACTTGAAGGGTGAGTAGGAGTTAATCCAGTGAAGATGGTAGGGAGCAGAGAGTGGGAACAGAGTTCCAGGCAGAGGCTCAGAGGAAGGATTGATTAATTTACTTCACAAGGTAGCTGATGTTTAGCTGAAAGTCGTCCCAGACCTTTAAAGAGTTGTGAATGGGTCAGGCTGTGGTAACGGTAGTCCTTTGATAGTTGACGTGAATTTGATTAGTGTGTTTTAATTAAATTGGGGAATGCACAAAACAGCAAGTAAAATGTGTTGAGTGAATGACTCAGCCACGGGCGACTGTCCTTGATTTCAAGAAATGTCAGAGTATGAGATAGAATCAAATAAATATTCATATACCTGACCTAAAGTCCTTAGACCTAATCCAGGAATCTACTAGCCTCCCATTATTTTTTCAAGCATCTGTGAATTTTATTTTGAAAACATTTTAAAGAAAATATGGTTAAAGCTTTAAGTGGTCAGAACACTAAAATCATGTCCCATCCGGTCCCATCACTTCACAGCAAATAGATGGGGAAATAATGGAAACAGTGAGAGAATTTATTTTGGGGCGCTCCAAAATCACTGCAGATGGTGACTGCAGCCATGAAATTAAAAGACACTTGCTCTTAGGAAGAAAAGCCATGACCAACCTGGACAGCATATTAAAAAGCAGAGACGTTACTTTGCCAACAAAAGTCCATCTAGTCAAAGCTATGGTTTTTCCAGTAGTCATGTATGGATGTGAGAGTTGAACTATAAAGAAAGCTGAGCGCCAAAGAATTGATGTTTTTGAACCGTGGTGCTGGAGAAGACTCTTGAGAGTCCCTTGGTCTGCAAGGAGATCCAACCAGTCAATCCTCAAGGAAATCAGTCCTGAATATTCATTGGAAGGACTGATGCTGAAGCTGAAACTCTAATACTTTGGCCACCTGATGTGAAGAGCTGACTCATTGGAAAAGACCCTGATGCTGTGAAAGATTGAAGGCAGGAGAAGGGGACAACAGAGGATGAGATGGTTGGATGGCATCACTGACTCAATGGACATGAATATGAGTAAGCTCTGGGAGTTGGTGATGGACAGGGAAACCTGGGGTGCTACAGTCCACGAGGTTGCAAAGAGTCGGACACGACTGAGCGACTGAATTGAACTCAATCTTGAAACAACAAAACTCTAGTAATGGGAAACAAATCAGTGACTCTTGCTGTTATAGGTAGGGTGAAGGTGTAACTGTCAAGGGATATAGTACAAGGGATTTTTTCTGGGAGTGATAGAACTGTTTGGTATCCTGATTGTGGTAGTGCTGACATGAACCTATGCTGTATTGTATACAGAAGTACAGATATAGTGTTGTACCCATGAAATTTATATAATGTTATAAACCAATGTTACCTCAATAAAAAATAAAATTTAAAGATTCATAGAAGTGTACACCCAAAGGGAACAAAATCCATATTATTGTTAAGACAATTTAAAAAGTAAGAAACATTTTAAGACAGCATCAAGAGAGTTTAAAAAAAGAAAAGAAAAAAACAAGTCACAGACTGGAAGAAAATATTTTCAAATCATATATTCAATAAGAACTTGTATCAGAATACACCAAAATCTGTTATAATTCAATAAGACAATCTAATTTAAACATGGCAAAAGATTTGAATTAATAGACGTTTCACCAAAGAAGATATACAAATGACCCATAAGCACATAAAAATATGCTTGACATCATTAGGCATTAGAGAAATCCAAATTAAAACCACAGTCAGATACCACTTAATACTCTCTAAAATAGATACAATCAAAAGACAATAAGAAAGAATTTAGAGCATGTCAATAAATTATAACTCTGATACCTTGCTGGTGGGGATATGAATTGTATAAAATGGTATACAGTTTCCCAAATGAAAACTCTTCAACAGTTTCTTAAAGTAATAAGTATAGGTTCACCATATGTCATCGTGGTTCCACTCCTAGGTGTCTACAATAGAGAAATGGAAACATATGTCTATCCAGACTTGTATGCAAAAGTTCATAGCAGCATTACTCATAATAGCAGAAAAATGGAACCAATACAAATGCTCATCAACTGGTGAATAGATAAACAAGATATGTTATATCCACACAGTGGAATACTATTCAACAATAAAAAAGTAATGAAGTACTAATATCTTCCTTCCACATGAGTAAGCCCTGATAAGATTATGCTGAGAGAAAGAAGCCAGATACAAAAGACTACATACTGTATGATTTCTTTTCTATGAAATGTCCAGAAAAGTCAAATCTATAGAGACAGAAGATAGATCAGTAGTTGCATGGGGGTGGCAGGGGGAAACAGAGAGTGACTGCAAGAGGAAATGTTCCAAATTAGATTGTGATAATTGTACAGCTCTATGAATTTAATAAAATCATTGAATTGCACACTTAAAATGGGGAATGTTATATTATTTAAATTGTACATCAATAAAATTGTCTTTAAAAAGTTATTTCACTACATGCTCCAAACTAGCAACAAAATATTTTTTTAAATTTATTTATTATTATTATTTTTTTAATTTTAAAATCTTTAATTCTTACATGCATTCCCAAACATGACCCCCCCTCCCACCTCCCTCCCCACAACATCTCTCTGGGTCATCCCCATGCACCAGCCCCAAGCATGCTGCACCCTACGTCAGACATGGACTGGCGATTCAACTCTTACATGATAGTATACATGTTAGAATTCCCATTCTCCCAAATCATCCCACCCTCTCCCTCTCCCTCTGAGTCCAAAAGTCCGTTATACACATCTGTGTCTTTTTTCCTGTCTTGCATACAGGGTCGTCATTGCCATCTTCCTAAATTCCATATATATGTGTTAGTATACTGTATTGGTGAGCAACAAAATATTTTAAATGAATTCTTGAAATGAATATATCAGTGAATAACACAGCTGTGTAAAACAAGTAAAAAAGGATATTGAAAAGGCTGTAACATACATTCTCAAAACCAGAGTCACTTGAATGACTCCCAAATCTGAAAAATCATTGTCACTGCTGGGATCCATTGCATTCTCTTAATTTGCTCAATTAGAAATAGTTATCACTCTCTTCAGACACTGTGTAATGGAATGTGGAATGGGACATTTTGTTTTCTCAGAATTTCAGATGAAACCTTAGAACTCAGAACAACTTCTTCAGTGCTATAAAAATCCCCATAGTGGTGGCCAAACCCTACTGATGATCGTCTGCTCCTAGTAGCTCATATAAGGGGAGGTGGAGTCTCATTAGAGAACAGGGCATCCATGTACCTGTTCCCAATTTCTTAACAAAGGCTTATTGATGGAGACACTTAAATATTGCAGCATGTGGATAGTTGTACAGCCCAGTGTCGATTTGTTCAACTGTCTTCCTGACAAACTCAGTCACAGAATGGAGGCTAGTTTCTTTTATGGCCTTATAGAATTTTTCAACCATACTTTGTCCATAATTAACTTCCTTCCTCATACCACCAATGGGAACATTCATAAACTGTATATAGGGTTCTTTTTTTGGTTAGGTGTTTCTTTTAAACATTAGAAAATCTGGCAGTTGTACACCATCAGCACAATTAATAAATACAGGAATTTTTTTCATACTCAAAACTTTAAAATAGTCTTTAATTTTTTTCTACTGAAAAAGTTTTGAATTTTTGCACCTTTGGAGTTCATCAGGCGGCTTTACACCACATCAGATGTCAAATGAATTTCATCTATATTTGCTTTCTATTAAAGTTCAGAACTAAATTTTTTCCTAGCATTAGCCATATACCTGTGAAATCAGTGAGTCTGTTTTCATCAGCTGACATGTGCTGTTTTTCTGGCCTACACACATGGAATATTGCTCTTTGTAATCTTGAACATAATGATGTTGATCCAGTAAAGTCATTAATGCTTCCATTGCTTTCCATCATTTTTGGGGGTGATATTGAACTTTCTAAGCTTTGAAAAATATCTAGTGTCAAATCCTAATTCCTTGTAGTTATGATCTCTCTATAGTTCCCTGTCAGGGGATGTCTTCCATGCCTAGAAGATGGTAATATGCCATTCATGTTTTTTCTAAGTCTTTATTATACTCTTTCTAAGCTATCCCTCTACACTCCTAATACTCCTAATATCTTATTATTTCTTGAAGTGGAAGATGTTACAGGTGAACTTAATGTAGCAGTGACTGTCCTTTAGTGCCATGGAGTACAGTGGTAATAAATATGAATGTAGATGTTTTAAGGAGTTACTCAAACTCTATCTTGAATTAGCAGACTGTTGTTGTCATGTTTTAACACAAGGGGGCAGCATCATCATCTTTATTGTCACCATCACATGTTTAACATAGGCATCTTGGGCCCAGGTAGGGAGGGTAAGATTTTATAAGTATGTAAAAACAGTATTCATCATCTAATAACGCTTCTAAGTATGATGGTGATGATTACTGAGAGAGACTTCAAGGACATTTCCTGTGGTAGAGGAATTTGTCTGCAAATATGAACCTCCTATAAAGAAAAATCTCCTGTATCCATTCTGTTCTTAATACTCTCACTAGACACTTCTGTGACCACATGTGTGGGAGTTTTCTCATGCCAAGCAATTCCCCAGCTCTCAAGTGAATACGGACCGAGCATCCCACAGTTTAACTCAATTCTGACACTATCTACCTGGACGTAGCATCAGATCCCACAGGCCTCACAAAACCTCTGCCCCTCTCACTTCAGAGGTTAGTCATAAATCCAACTTCTGACCAACTGACTGTAAGTCAGAGGTTCCCATGTTCCCCTCCTTGGCTTTGATCATTTGCTAGAATAGATCAAAGAACTCAGGAAGCCTGTTTACTTACTATATTACTGATTTATTAGAAAAGGATATAATTAGGAAACAGCCATATGGGAGAGGTGGATGAGACATGTAATGTAGGAATGGGCACGGAGTTTCCATCAGCTGCCCTTCTCTGCCCTCATGTGTTCACCAGTCCAGAAGCTCTCTGAACCTGTGTACTATGGGGATTTTGATAGAGGTTTCATTACATTGGTATAGTTAACTAAATCAGTGGTCATTAATGATCAATTTAACCTCTAGCACCTCTTCCCTGCCTGGAGCTCAGGGGTTGGGTGGCTTTAAAAGTTCCAACTCTCTAATCACCTGGTTGATTCCCTGGGCAAGCAGCCCCCATTCAGAGGCTAATCTTGGAGCCCCCAGGTATCAGTCATCTCATTAGCATACAAAGAGACACTTAGAGCTTTAGGGGTTCCAGGGATTTTAGGAGCTGTGTACCAGGAAACTGGGAGGAAGACCAAATATATATTTCTTATTATAAATCACAATATTACACCTCCTCTTTTGTTAAAGTAGTCATTGTGAAGGCCCTGTCCTATTATGGTTTAGCTTTATAGTTAGCTTTGCTAATAACAAGTAAACACAGTGAGTTATGTGAAGCAGCTATTGATTTGGGAGGACAGCCTTTTATAAATGACTTATTTTGGTTTCCTGATGAAGACTTTGTTGACTGAAGAAAAACGTGTTTTATTCAGGAACCTTGCTGACAACTATACAGCCCAGGAATAACATCAAAAAATTACTGCTAATCTCAAAACCCAGACCTCTCAAGTTAATGAATTTAATGCTTATCTATGTATGGGAAGATGTAAGAGTCTGGGCTCATTGAAATTATTCCTTTGATATGCATCTGAACTATCGAGACACACAGCCTATTTTTCTCCATTTAACTTCTCCCCAGGGTGCACCTTGAGGGGTGGTGGTGGTGATTTCTTTGGTCTGAAATATTCTTTGTTTACTAGAATTGCAGGCAACATTTATTTTGTTGTTGTTCACAGCACCTCCTGTTGGATGTAAATTAGATCAAGTTTTAGGAGGCATTTCTTGACCAATTAATTTGTCCCATGGTGCTAAGAAGGCTAATTCCTAGATCAGATGAGAATTATGTTGATAGGCTGTTCAGTGTGCTAAGTTTTGGATTAAGCCCTGTTGATAACCTTAAATTCTCTGGATCTTCTGTTTTGCTAGTCTATTATGATCCAGGAAGTATTTTCTTTGTTGCTTATTCCCACATCTAGAGTTGCACTATTACAATTAATTCTATATAGAGTTAAAGGTATGATTGACCACGTCAAGACGTGTAGCCATCATTAATTTTGTCAGAGGCCTGGTTACACATTGGGTAAAAATTGACTTACAGTTGGCTTAAAAGCATATACGTGTGTGTGTGTGTGTGTGTATTGGAAAGACTAATGCTGAAGCTCCAATACTTTGGTCACCTGATGTGAAGCACTGACTCATTGGAAATGACCCTGATGCTGGGAAAGATTGAAGGCAGGAGGAAAAGGGGACGACAGAGGATGAGATGGTTGGATGGCATCACTGACTGGATGGACATGAGTTTGAGGAAGCTCTGGGAGTTGGTGATGGACAGGGAAGCCTGGTGTGGTGCAGTCCATGGGGTCGCAAAGAGTCAGACATGACTGAGTGACTGAACTGAACTGATTGGGGCCCTTTAATGTTGGGAACCAGTAGTGGGGGTCCTTCTGGCCCATCCAACCTTAGATAGTTGTTGTGGTCTGTGTGTGGCTTAGAAAAGAATTTCCAGACACAAAGTATTTCAGAAGAGAGTGAGTTTATTGAGAACAAAGAATGAAGATAGTAAAGGGTGCTGCAAACATAGCAGTTGACTTCCTGACAGACCAGGGAGAGCTGACCCATTTCACAGGCTAGTGGTCAATTTTATAGCCTCAAGATGAAGAAAATTCCTGCTAGAAGGGTGGCATTAGGTGATTGGTCAGAAAGCTATATGGTGAATATTTTATCCAATATGAAGTCAGGGAACAGGCTAATTTAAATTTAGGTCAGGAGGGCTCATGGCAACAGTAGCTATGGGGCTTGGTCAATTCTAGAGATTTTTGTCCTGTGACCTCAATATAGAGCTCCACAGTAGTGCTGTATCAAAATATTTTGTTTTGATCCCATTAATATCTATTTTTTTAATCTTATTTCTTGATAACCATCTAAAGATTTTTATCCTTTTCGGATGAGTCCCTTTAAAATTTTCACCTTGTGATAAAGAAATCTATAAATCAGCCTAATTAACAATCTAATGTTTTTTATCCATGATCTAATTTGTTTTTCATAGGTACCAATAAAATAGCTGTTTATAATGAGAGCTAGAAATTGGCCAATTTAGAAGTTTCACCATTTTAAAGAATCCATCCTCTGGCCATTGATGAGATATACCTTAATAGTGTGACTCACACCAAAAACATGCAAGAGCCTCCTGCACAAGAGAGTACATAGGATGCAACCTTCACAAAATCTAGAAGGTTTACTCCCCAAAATAGTTTAAGAAAGTAAAGGACCTTGGTTGTACAGGTGGACACAATGAAAGTGAAGATGACAAAGGCCCCTTATGGACAGCTCTTATGACAGATTTTCCTGAGAGTTGGCACAGCCAAGCCAGACAAAAAGATTGCCCAGGATTCCAGTCTTTTTGGCTGCCAAATGTACACCATGTGTGTACCTTCTGGATGGTAGAGACCAAGGTCTCAAGCTGAGATTTTTAAGAACCTCATTTTAAATTTAGAGTAAAAATTTACAACTTTATTTTTTCACAAAGTTCAAGTATGTTAGAACAAGTCTTTAATAGTAATAATAACAACAGCAATAATAAAACAATAGACACAGAGCACAGAGTGTGACTTAAAGAACTATATCTTTCTGGATTTTATATATTATTCTTCAACAATGTCTTGTGAGCTCTTATATATCTTGGTGATAAGAGACATTGTAGAACATTATACATGAAGTGAAGTGAAGTTGCTCAGCTGTGTCTGACTCTTTGTGATCCCATGAAGTGTAGTCCACTGGGTTCCTCTGTCCATGGGATTTTCCGGGCAAGAATACTGAAGTGGGTTGCCATTTCCTTCTCTGGGGGATCTTCCTGACCCAGGGATCAAACCCGGGTCTTGCACACTACAGGCAGACTCTTTACCATCTGAAGCACTCTTTACCACTAGGGAAGCACATTATACATGGGATATAGTAAACATTGTTCTTTCTTTTTCTCATATAACTTTCTCCTTTAATGGCAAAATGAGGTGGGAGGAGCATTGTACTGTTCTCTCTCTTAATATTTCTAACAAAGAACTGAATTTAAAGAGAAATCTGAAATTTTCCTCCTAAGAATTATAGAAAGTGTCTTGTGGTTATTTGTGTGGTTTTTTTTTATCACATTTCACTCACTTTTACTTGGGCATATGGGACTCATATCTAGAACCAGGGGAGCAACATTTCTTTCTAACTCATGGGATTAAATGCTTACACACAGTTTTGCTGTTTTTTTCCTCCTAAAGGGAAAACCCTACTAAGAACAGAATGTGATGGAAAGACTTGCAGCTAATTATGCTAGCTGTGTCAATGCTGCAGCCCCAAGAAGCCAGCTCTCCAGTTCCTGAATCATGACTGTGAAAATTTACACTGTGGTGTTTGGCTCCCTAAGGGATATAATTATTTTCTCCATGATATCCAGTACTTGAAATGACCTAAGCAAAAGCCTTTCTTTTCTTCCCTTCCTCTGGTGTGTGGCAAAATAAGTTGCTTTTGTAGCAACTAGAAATTCTCGAGGCCTTGTCCTTGCTGGTGGATGGCCTGAGGGATGCTGCTGGTAGAAATCAAAGAGCTCAGTGGTTCTGCTAGGCAGAAAACAACTTTGCCTTTTATCACCCATCTTCCTCCCACAAAATCCTGGGATGTGAGACACTATCAGTGGTTCCGAATACTAAGAGTGCATCATAACCCTGAAAGGTACTGGCCTACCTTGTCCTCCTGGTGGCTGAGGGACCCAAACCAGAATAGATGGATGCCTAATCCTTCTGAAGGACTGTAGAGTTGTTCCTACAATACGTACCCTCTCCTTGGCCTCCAAAAAATAATCTCTCTGTCCTTCCACAGGCCTGATGTTTTCTTCCACTGTGTTTCAGGACTCATCGTCGGGGTGATCCTGAGGTATGGCACCACTGCCACCAGTGGTCATGACAAGTCACTCAGCTGCACTCAGGAAGACAGGGCCTTCAGCACCTTATTAGTGAATGTCAGTGGGAAGTTCTTTGAATACACCCTGAAAGGAGAAATCAGCCCTGGCAAGGTCAACAGTGTAGAGCAGAACGACATGCTGAGGAAGGTGAGCTGTTGTGGTCCCGACATGATCTTTGTTTTTTAATGTAAAACTCTTACTGCTTTATTTAATTAAAAACAACTGATGTGGTATTTGATTTTCCAATTCTGTCTTGACCTTAAGAGAAATATTTTCAAATTCCTAGAACATCAATAACATTCCTGGCTCTCAGTTTGGCTAGGAAGCTTTTGGACTGTGATGAAGAGAAGGAACCAGATTTGAACTTGAGCCTTTTAGCTTTGTCAGACTGACGTGGGCCACCAGTGGTTTCCCTGGTGGCTCAGTCGGTAAAGCGTCTGCCTGCAGCGCGGGAGACCTGGGTTCGATCCCTAGGTTAGGAAGATCACCCACTTCAGTACTCTTGCCTGGAAAATTCCATGGACTGAGAGGCTCCTCGGAGGCTGGTAGGCTACAGTCCATGGGGTTGCAAAGAGTCAGACACGAATGAGCGACTTTGCTTACTTGCTTTATTTCCCAGTGGTGCACTGTGCTTGTACATCCTCACTCAGCTCCTCTCTCCAACTCTCATCTCTTCTTGACTATGTTTCTTATCCTTGTTATGGTTTAGGGATGAGATTGTTTCTTTCTTAAAATAAGATTGGCTTCGCATTTTTCTTTTAGCTTGCATATTCAGTGTTCAGAAGTTATTCTTAGTTCTTCATGATTCTTTCTACTGTATTCTACAATTTACATTTCCCAATTTATTGACTGCAATTAGTGATTGCAGTCATAGAGTATAGCCTGTATTCCGAAAATTAGTGTTCTCTGGATCTGCCATAATCCTTAAAGAAAATTATTTTCATCCTGGAACATTAAACATGCCCATCATCTCTCTGTCCCTAATGGCAATTCTAGTGAGCTCTTTGCTTTTAACCCTTCATAAGAATGCATAGGATTTCCATGAACATTTGTGAAATTAAATGCAACTGAGAAAGATACCCAGTGTAAATACCACACTAATGGCTGTTTTGAAATGGCCACCCAAGTCCTTCATACTAGAGAGGATATGGGGGAAAGGGGAAGGACCCCAGCCCATTTCCATCTTTGAGTTTCATAATAGAAGATGAAGTTGACCTTTACTCTGTTATCTTTAGAAAAATGTATATTCAGATCCCTCCTTTTAAAACTTTTCCCACATAAAGCAAAGGTGGGAGAACAAACACAGCTAAGATTATTGTTGTCAGTTGAAGGGAGAAGAGGCCTGTTGAGGCAGCTTGGTTAATGCAGAGTTTTAGAGTGGGTGTCAGGGAACTCTTGTGCTGATTCATACATTTCTGGGTTTGGAGACTTCAGCAAGTCACAAACTCTTTGGCCCCAGTGTCCTCATATTAGATAGATATTGTCCAAAGCCCCTTCTCATTCTGATATTCTCTGCTTTTCAGACTACTTTTATCTTTAGCAAGAAGATAGAATAAAACATAATTTGAATTAAAACATACTGTGAATTAGGCTAATCAACAGTTTCAGTTTCTAAAGCGAAATGCTAATTTAATAATTAGAATTATTAAATCTTTAATTATTAAACATTTAATAATTAGAATGAAGATTTAAAATAATTAATTGAAATAAGAGCCAGTTAATCTAGAAACACGAGCAAATTCTTTAAAAGGGTTAGGAGGCTTTATAGAATGTTTAATTCTTTTCTGGATGTCATAAGACTTTGTTAATAGTTTCACAGTGATTTCCCTGATTGTGCTGTGCTTAGTTGCTCAGTTGTGTCTGACTCTTTGCAACTGCATGGACTGTAGCCTGCCAGGCTCCTCTGTCCATGCAGATTCTCCAGACAAGAATACTAGAGTGGGTTGCCATGCCCTCCTCCAGGGGATCTTCCCAACCCAGGGATTGAACTGGAGTCTCCTGCATTGCAGATGGATTCCTTACTAGCTGAGCTACTAGGGAAGCCCAGTTTCCCTGATTACCCACAGGTAATTTTAGTCTCCTTAGTACATGAACTTTGAACTTCCAGATGTTCAAGATAGATTTAGAAAAGGCAGAGGAACCAGATATCAAATTGCCAACATCCGTTGGATCATTGAAAAAGCAAGAGAGTTCCAGAAAAACATCTAGTTCTGCTTTATTGATTATGCCAAAGCCTTTGACTATGTGGATCACAACAAACTCTGGAAAATTCTTAAAGAGATGGAAATACCAGACCACCTGACCTGCTTCCTGAGAAATCTGTGTGCAGGTCAAGAAGCAACAGTTAGAACTGGACATGGAACAACAGATTGATTCCAAATTAGGAAATGAGTACGTCAAGACTTTATATTGTCATTCTGCTTATTTAACTTCTATGCAGAGTACATCATGAGAAAAGCTGGGCTGGATGAAGTACAAGCTGGAATCAAGATGGCTAGGAGAAATATCAATAACCTCAGATATGCAGATGACACCACACTTATGGCAGAAAGGGAAGAGGAACTAAAAAACCTCTTGATGAAAGGGAAAGAGGAGAGTGAAAAAGCTGGCTTAAACATTCAGAACCCTAAGATTATGGCATCCAGTCCTATCATTTCATGGCAAATAGAAAGGGAAACAATGGAAACAGTGACAGACTTTATTTGGGGGGGGGGGTCCAGAATCATTGCAAATAGTGACTGCAGCCATGAAATTAAAAGACACTTACTACTGAACTGAACTGAACTATTCTTAGGAAGAAAAGCTATGACCAACCTAGACAGCATATTAAAAAGCAGAGATATTACTTTGCCAACAAAGGTTCTTCTGGTCAAGGCTATGGTTTTTCCAGTAGTCATGTATGGATGTGAGGGTTGGACTATAAAGAAGGCCGAGAGGCAAAGAATTGATGCTTTTGAACTGTGGTGCTGGAGAAGACTCTTAAGAGTCCCTTGGACTGCAAGGAGATCCAACCAGTCAATCCTAAGGGAAATCAGTCCTGAATATTCATTGGAAGGACTGATGCTAAAGCTGAAACTCCAATACTTTGGCCACCTGATGTGAAGAACTGACTCATTGGAAAAGACCCTGATGCTGGGAAAGATTGAAGGTGGGAGGAGAAGGGGAAGACAGAGGATGAGTTGGTTGGATGGCATCATTGACTTGATGGACATGAGTTTAAGTAGGCTCCGGAAGTTGGTGATGGACAGGGGATGCCTGGCGTGCTGCAGTCCCTGGGGCTGCAGAGTCGACCACGACTGAGCAACTGAACTGAAAGAGTTGATAAATTTCTGTTGATGTTCAGGAAGCCATTAACACTACTGGAGACTTTGGTCTAGGCCACATCACATATCATGAATGGCTGTCAGTCAAAAGAGACTTAAATTCATTAAAATTATATCTGTAAATCATTAGGTGGTAGGATGCAGAAAATTAGTAAAGAATCATGCCTGCACCTTTTATTGTAGTTGAACTTTTATAACAGTTTAATAAAAATCAAGATGTTTTCATTTGTCGTTTAAGAACATTGACCAGAAGCTTTCTGTTGGTTCTCAAATTTGCACTGAATTGTTGTGTCTTAATACATATTCAACAGCCCATCAAGAGTGCAGAAGTGCTGTATGGAGAAGAACAGACCAGTGTTCATGGGAGCTGTGGCTTCTCTCCTGTGTGATTTTTCACATTTATGTCATTTTTGAAAATACTCAAACTTTAGTCAGTGGCTTAAAATATTAAGGAAATAATATAGCATCAACTGGTATTAAATAAAAATTACTTTTTTTTTTTTTAACTTTTAGGTAACATTTGATCCAGAGGTCTTTTTCAACATTCTGCTGCCTCCAATTATTTTCCATGCTGGGTACAGTTTAAAGAAGGTAAGGGATTTTTTTTATGGTATTTTTTAAAGCATGGGAATATCTGTGTTAAGTTACCTGCACAATTTTCTAGTCTTTTTCCTTCTCCTGGATTGCTTATTACTATGTTCTGTACATACTCAGAGACAGCAGCTGATTCATCATCATCAGTGACTCATTTCTGTTTTAAAGTCCAGAACTCTCATCCATTGCTGTCGGGAATGTAAAATGGTATAGTCTCTCTGGAAAACATGTTTGCAGTTTCTTATAAAACTAAAGTTGAAATAACCATTTGGCCTAGAGATCTTAATTCTGAGGATTTATCCAAGAGAAATGAAAACTTTTATTTACACAAAACACTGTACATGATTATTCATAGCAACTTTATTTGTAATAGCCCAGAACTGGAAACAAACAATGTCCCATGATAGGTAAATGGTTAAACAAACATCCATACCGTGGGATACTTCTCAGTAATAAAATGGAACAAACCACTGATACACAAAACAGCCTGGATGGATCTCAAATGCATTATGCTGAGTGCAAAAATCCAGTCTCAAAAGGTCACATACTGTATGGTTTCATTTATATAGCTTTCTAGAAATGAAAAAATTATAGGGATGGAGGACAAATTAATGGTTGCCAGTGGTTAGGGATGGTGGGGAAAAGAAGTGGGTGACTGTGACTATAAATGGGATAGCATGAGGGGAATATTCATGAAAGTGGAACAGTTCTGCATCTTGATTACAGTGGTGGTTATAAGACTCTACACATGTGATAAAATGACATAGAATTATGCACACATATTGTACCAATATCAGTTTCCTGATTTTGATATTGTAGTACAATTATTTGAGGTATAACCAGTGAAGGTACCACAGGATCTCTCTACACTATTTTCGCAACTTCTGTGAATCTATAGTTACTCCAAAATAAAAAATTAAAAAAAATCATTACTGGGATTTCTACAGTGGTCCAGTGGTTAAGACTCTGCCTTCCAATGCAGGGGTCATGGGTCCAAGCCCTGGTTGGGGAACTAGGGTCCCACATGCCAGAGGGTGTGGCCAAAATTTAGAAGAAACAAAAATAAAAACTTCAAAAAAAATCTGTCATTTTTGAGGGAGGGTCATTGTGCTCAGCAGCAAGATTGGGTCTAAGCCTCTAAATGTTTAAAATACTAAATACCTTTATAAATAGTGTTAGTGGCTGCCTTCCTCCGCTACTGTGGGACTATTCTTTGAAAATTTAGTTTCCAAAAATGCCTACTTCAAATAACAGCCAAGGAGCTTGTTTCAGCTGTCTTTCTGAAAGGGGACTAAGGGAAACCTTTTCAGTGAGCCTAGAAAAGAGAGATGTTGACTGCCAATAAAGCTCAATAACATCCTTAGGAAGTAGAGAATGCCTTCCAAGTTGATAAATCTCTAGATAGATCAATCAAGGTTAAAAAAAAAAAAGAGGAAAGAAACAAATTAACGTATATCAAGAATGAAAGAGGTGACATTGCTACAGACCCTTTACAGCTTAAGAGGACAATAAGAGTATAATATGAACAACTTTGTACAAGTAAATTTGACAACCCAGGTGAAATGGACAAATGGACAAATTTCTTGAAAGGTACAAATTACCAAAACTGACCCAAGAAGAGATGGAAAACTTGAATAGTCCTATATTAATGAAATAAATTGCTTTCATAATTAAAAACCTTTATACAGGCTCAGATGGCTTCATTGGTGAATTCTATTTAGCATTTAAAAAAGAAATAATACCAATCCTACACAAAATCTTTCAGAACATAGAGGAGGAAACAACCTAAACTGATTTTATAAGAAAGTGCCTCTCCATTTGGCCAGTTTTTCTGTCAAAGCAATTCTGCAATTTTCAAAATGTTTTTAAACTATTTCCAACCCACACAAATACAGTTATTTATGGAGCATCTGATATAAGGAACTTTGCATATATCCTTTACTTCTGTTTTTACATACATTATTTCTAATCATCATAGAAACTGTAAGAATGTGAGGGTGATAGATTACCTCATACCCTTTCTCTCCCAGGTTTCCAACTCATTTATAAACAGACACAAGAAGCTAATTAGCAACTGAATGGTCAATTTATGACCCAAAGTTCCTGGTAGTGCATGTTGAATGATAAAGGTTAGCCCTTGGTAATGGGGCTCCTTATCACTGACTCAATGGACGTAAGTCTGAATAAACTCCGGGAGTTGGTGATGGACAGGGAGGCCTGGCGTGCTGCAATTCATGGGGTCACAAAGAGTCGGACACGACTGAGTGACTGAACTGAACTGAACTGATTACCAGCCTCATAAACTGAGGACACATGCCCTTTAGCCATCAGGTTGGTCACAGTCACAGGTGGGGAGGCTGAAATGGAAAGATCCTAGGAATTGCTGGGCCTGCCAAAGGCTGCCTCTGTTGCTCATAGCATAGAGACTATGGGAGCAATAGTGCTCCCCCACTTTTTATAAGAGAGTCAAGGCTGCAAGTCAAGGTCAAGCCCATCTCTCCCTTTAGAGATCACATGGTCCTTCCATACTGCATCATCTTCAGGGAGAAGGGATAGAACTTAAGTTCCCTCTCCACAATGGATGGCTGTATTCCTGCACAGCAGCCCAGCACACATATGTATACTCACAGACATGTAGAGAGTGTCCTGCATTTGATTAATACGGATGAGGATGTCAAACTCAAGTGACATGTGAGGTTATGTAGGTGGTTCAGGACTGAGTCAAGGTTATGACCTCTCTGTCTGACTGGAGGGACTAGGATTGTTCTTGTTCCTCTGAGTTATATTATCTCTAGATTTAAGTTTTCTGTACAAAAAGTGTATCTTTGGGCTTCCTTGGTGGCTAAGTGGTAAAGAATCTACTTTCCAATGCAAGAGACACAGGTTTGATCCTTGATCCAGGAAGATCCCACGTGCTGCAGAGCAACTAAGCCTGTGCACCACAACTATTGAGCCCATGCTCTAGAGCCATGGAGCCACAAATACGGAGCCTGCGTACCTCAACTCCTGAAGCCCCCACACGCTAGAGCCCGTGTTCCACAAGAGAAACCACCACAATGAGAAGCCCGTGTACTGCAACTAGAGAGTAGCCTCTGCTCACCACAAATAGAGAAATGCCCTCACAGCAACAAAGACCCTGCAGAGCCATAAATAAAAAAATAAAACTTTTTAAACGTATACATTTTCTGAGTAATTTAGGAGGTTGCCAAAGTAACCAGAATCTGTATGTCAGCTGTTGACATGTAACAAATAGATGATCTTACAGATATAAATGATGTTATTCTTTATTTAAATGAAGAATTTGGGAACTGCTCTTCAGATCAAATGGGTGATGAAGAATTTGGTATTTTAAATAACTTATCTTAATGTATAATCAAGGTCATAGTTGCTTGAAAATGAAACCAAATCATTGGTTGTTAAAGCCACTGTAATGGCTGAAAAAAAGCCTTTTCTTTGTCAGCTTCATTTTCTCAAAGAAAAAAAAAAACAAATAATAGGCTTTGCCAGTTACCAATTTAAGTTGTTTTTGAAATGCTAGTCTGAAAGGTTATTATTAGCTATTAGTTTAGTCTCTTCCTCTTTGATCAGACATGTAAATAGTTGGTTCTTAGGTAGTTGCCATCTCTGATTAAATGTTTTCAGTTTAAATGTGTAATAAATGTTTCACCAGTTGACTACTGATATGTAAACAGAGTCATACCCCTTGACCTATGTACCTATAGTTATCATTCAGATGCGGGCCTTTCTTTTTCTAACCTGAAAAAAGTACTGTGGCCTTAGCTTTGATTTTGTGTTACCACTCAGTTTGCTTACAGGGCATTAACAGGGAAAGAATTTGTCTGTAGAGGCTTTCATGTTTTGTGAATATCCCCCAGCAAACACACACACACATCACATCATGTTAAAATTTTTCAGGGAAATGGAAGATGATAAGGTTTCCCAAGGAGTAGGAACATAAGACTTAGAATGGTACAACTCGGAATTGGGATGCCAAGGTAGATTTTCATTGAAAATCTTGGTCTGTTTTAAGTTTATATTCTTAATGGCATTACCAGGGCATGCCATCTCCTTTTGTTTCGTTTTGCCATTCTATAATGGAAAGGGAAAAGTAAGGGAGAGACTAAACCAGTCATGTTTCTGTAACCCACACATGACTGTGAACTGTTAAGGCCAAATTAGAAGATGAAAGATATAGGATTCCATGAGACACCTCCTGTTCTTCTTCCCTAAAAGGATGTGGTACAATGCCCTGGGATCAGCAGACCTGGTTTCCAGTTCTGGTGCTTCAGTGTGGTGGACATGTGACTTCAGGCAACTCACATCCCACTTTTGAGCCTTAGATGTCTCTCATAAAATGGTCCAAGGGACACTTTCATGATGGAATTGTTGTGAGAATTGGATGAGCTAATGTATGTGAAAGTACTTTGTAAAGTATGAAGTATGTAGTTAAGTACTAAGTGTAATAATATACAAATAAGTGGCGTGTTACACCTTTTCAAAGTGCATTAAAATTCCAGTTCACATCAGCTGATATGATTGGGGATAGGTAATTTGTGTGTACAGTGTGTGGTGATGTCAGAATATATCATGAATGCATTTTTGGTAGTGGATTTACATTTCTAATTTTCTGCTTTGGCTAATAACATGAATACAGATGTATTTAACATATTCAAACCAACCATGGGAATGATTACCAGAAGAAAGCCAAGTGGCAAGGGAAAGCATATCTAGGATTAAAATTTTGCTCATGGGTACTCTGCATGGGTTTCATTGGTTTCATGTCTTGTCCTTGATGTATTCCCTCTCTGGTTTAAGCACTTGATGGAACTTTTAAGGGCTCACAGTTTTTGAGGGTTTTTTTTTTTTTTGGGAATTAAACTGTTTTCCAAAACAGTGACATATAAACGCAATAGCATTAAAAAGATAAAGACTGAGGACAGTGACTGATATAGGAGGCAAACATAATATGTCTATAGTATGTGCAGGCAGTGCCTTCTTTTTGTGACTTAGTGTGGGAAGCCTTTGAAGGATTCTCTTCTGAGAAGATGGTGTATGGGCACTAGGGATTCCTTGATGCCTTCTTTACAGCCTCAGAGAGGGGCAGGCACTGGGGAAGGCTGAAGCCAAGGTCTTAGATCATCTGTCTGAAATGCAAGCCAGTGAATGCCCATAGCCCTTGGTCTAGCCAGACTTCGTGATGCCTGCTTGATCTGGGCCAAGTTCTTCTTGTGCCTTCTCTTTCCCTGGTGGTGCACAGCTCACATGCTGGGGCTCTCCTGCTTTTTAAAATTTTTAGATGAAATATTCCTGATTCCTGTTGATGAGAGTGTTTAGGAGATATTGCTTGTCCCATTTTTGGTTACATAGTTGATTGTCCAATGAGAACAGCTGTATGCCTTGAAAAATAAGGATCGTGGCTCAGGGTCCCACAAATGGGGTTTTTCCCCATCATAGTATCCACAAGCCTGATGATTTATGAGAAGTAAATCTGTGCATGTATGTGTGTGTACACCCTTATGAATTTGCCCATTTTAGATGAAACTACCTGTTTCTTGTTTCTCCACATCTATCTCTATTGTCCCTCTTTCCCAGGCTTCAGAGATTAATTCACATGAATATCAGGAGACCCCTCAATGCTAAGTTAAGCTGAAAACTCCTTTGTACTTTCATAGCTTATTAGTTTCAAACTTGTATCTGTAATGTTCTTCTAAATACCACCAGAACTGGAAGTGACTAGTTGAATCACTAGGATAAAATAGTTTGGGTTAAATCTGTGAAAATGTTCAGTCTACTCACACACACTTTGATTTAATACAATCATCGGGTTAAATCTGTGAAAATGTTCAGTCTATTCACACATACAAAGACACACACACACACTGTGATTTAATACAATCAGCCAGAGTAGTTTTTTCTGAAATTTACTAAAGCCTTGCTTGTTTGCTCAGTGATTGGTAGGACAAAGAACATCTTAAAATCATGATGTTCTAAGGCTAATTGCATTTTTCAGGAGTAACTTCAGTTGTTACTTGATTTGATGAAAGCAGTAAGTAAAGTTTCACTTTTTAAAGACTTGTCTAATGTTCATTGTCAAAATTCACAACGTGGTTCCTGCTTTTTTGTTTTATTCAGAGACACTTTTTCAGAAATCTTGGGTCTATTCTGGCCTATGCCTTCTTGGGGACTGCTGTTTCCTGCTTCATTATTGGGTAAGTGAACGCTTTGTCATATAACCAAATTACCACACTTCCAAAGAGATGAGATCCATATGGGTCCACAGAGTCAAATATTTTTCCCCAGCTTTATTGAGCTATAATTGACACATAACATTGTGTAAGTGTAAGGTATACAATGTGTTAATTTGACACATTTGAAAATTGCAAAATGATTACCACTGTAGTCTTAGCTACCACCTTCATTGGTCACATGGTTACTATTTCTTTTTTGTGGTGAGAACATGTTAGCAACATTTAATTAAGTATATGATGCAGTATCATTAGCTGTGATCTTATGTTGTACATTAGATCCCCAAACTTATTAATCTTATCACTGGAAGTTTGTACCCTTTGAGCAACACCTCCCCATTTCCCCTGCCCCCAAGTCCCTGGCAACTGCCAGAGTCCAATATTTTGATGCTTCAGTTCAGTTCAGTCGCTCAGTCATGTCTGACTCTTTGCAACCCCGTGAATTGCAGCACACCAGGCCTCCCTGTCCATCACCAACTCCTGGAGTTCACTCAAACTCATGTGCATTGAGTCGGTGATGCCATCCAGCCATCTCATCCTCTGTCGTCCCCTTCTCCTCCTGCCCCCAGTTCCTCCCAGCATCAGGGTGTTTTCCAATGAGTCAACTCTGCATGAGATGGTCAAAGTATTGGAGTTTCAGCCTCAGCATCAGTCCTTCCAAGGAACACCCAGGACTGGTCTCCTTTAGGATGGACTGGTTGGATCTCCTTGCAGTCCAAGGGACTCTCAAGAGTCTTCTCCAACACCACAGTTCAAAAGCATCAATTCTTTGGTGCTCAGCCCTCTTCACAGTCCAACTCTCACATCCATACATGACCACTGGAAAAACCATAGCCTTGACTAGACGGACCTTTGTTGGCAAAGTAATGTCTCTGCTTTTTAATATGCTGTCTAGGTTAATCATAACTTTTCTTCCAAAGAGTAAGTGTCTTTTAGTTTCATGGCTGCAATCACCAGCAGTGATTTTGGAACCCCTCAAAATAAAGTTTGACACTGTTTCCACTGTTTCCCCATCTATTTCCCCATCTATGAAGTGATCGGATCAGATGCCATGATCTTAGTTTTCTGAGTGTTGAGCTTTAAGCCAACTTTTTCCACTCTCCTCTTTCACTTCATCGAGAGGCTTTTTAGTTCCTCTTCACTTTCTGCCATAAGTGTGATGATTATAATTAAGGTTTAGAGTTACATTAGCCAGTGCGGTAGCTTCTAGCCACATTGTGTGCATGTACATGCTCAGTTGTGTCTGACTCTGTGTGACTCTGTGGACTATAGCCCACCAGGCTCCTCTGTCCATGGGATTTCCCAAGCAATAATACTGGAGTGAGTTGCCATTTCCTCCTCCAGGGGATCTTCCCCACCCAGGGATCAAACTCATGTCTCCTGTGTCTCCTGCATTGCAGGCAGATTCTTTACTGCTTGAGGCATCAAGGAAGCCCTAGCCACATGTGACTATTTAAATTGAAATTAAGATTAATTAACATGAAATAAAATAAAACCTAGTCCCAGGATCTTGGTTTCTAATGTCATTCTTCAATGTGAAGAGCCAAGGCCCTTTGCAGAAATGGCTGATTCTAGGCTGGGATGGCAAATATGCAGGATGACAATGGAGCATCTTGTAGTGCCAGAGAGTAAGGGAGTGCTCAGAAACAAGCAAAGAAAAGGATACCAGAGCATGTCAAAGGGACACAGAGCCAATCTCAAACCACCCCCTAATGACTAAAGAACAACAAAATAAATTACATTGTTTTGCGTTACCATTCAAAGTATAAAACAAGTATCTTTGCGTCTATGTTTATATAAAGGGCTTCCTGGTGGCTCAGATGGTAAAGAATCTGCCTGTAGCGTGGGAGACCCAGGTTTGATCTCTGGGTCAGAACGATCCCCTGGAGAAAGGAATGGCTACTCACTCCACTGTTCTTGCCTGGAGAATTCCATGAACAGAGGAACCTGGTGGGCTACAGTCCATGGGGTTGCAAAGAGTTAGACATGACTGAGCTACTGACACACACATACTGATATAAATAAATGATTGGATGAATAAATAAATGGGGGAGAGTGATATGTTAGAAGAATTCCAAATAATTGGTGGAGATCCAGTCCTCCTCAAGGAGATGAAGCTTGGCCTTTCCCCCCTTTGACTGTGGGCATAGTGACTTCCTTACAAAGAGTACAGCATGCAACGTAAGAAGGAGTAGCTTTACAGTAGAGAAACCTGACAAATACTACCTCAGCCAGGTGATCAGGATTAACGCCCAAATTAGTAAATCATGTTGATACTCTGTACCTGATATTTGTGATATGAATGGCATTTACCACTATGTCTTCCTCCTAAAATCAAAGTACCTTAGTCTAATCATGAGAAAAAAAATCAGACAGGTCTCAGATTCTACAAAATACCTGACTAGTACTCCTCCTAACTACCAAGGTCATCAAAAACAAGCAGAGTCTGAGAAACTGTCAAGAGGACACAAAACCAAGAGGAGACAAAAGAGATATGATGACTAAATGTAATGTGGTATCCTGGATGGAATCTTGGAACAGAAAAAGGATATTAGGTAAAAACTAAGGAAACCTGAATGAACTGTGGACTTCAGTTAATTAAAAAAAATTATCTGGAAAGCTGGAGATAAAAGCAGTAGCCTTTTATGCCACCAAAAAAGGAGGGGCTTGGACTTTGTCCGGTAAGAGAGTGACAGGATATTGGCATTGGTGATGATGGGGAAAATGCTGCCAGAGAGAAGTCTATTGCTCAGGTCTAAACTTATGATAGAAGGAAATGTAGAGGAAGGTCTAGTTTTAAGAAATACTTAAAAGGTAGATGAAAGAAGCCTTGGATAAGCAACAAAGAGCAAATCAAATCTATATCGTAGAGTTCAGTTGCTCAGTCGTGTCCAACTCTTTGCAACTCCACAGACTGTAGCCCACCAGGTATCTCTGTCCATGGGATTACCCAGGCAAGAATACTGGAATGGGTTGCCATTTCCTCCTCCAGGGTATCATAGAGTTCCTGTGAATTGCAATATAACTGTTTAAGTGTCTGGAACAATGTCCAGCACACAGTAGGCAAAACTTTAAATTATAACTATTTATTCTCAAAAGGATTTAACTCTGCAAATAGTTCTTGAGCTCCTAGATAATCAATCTACAGTTCTAGACACCCACGGTACAAAGATGAGCAATGATATGGTCTTGACTATCAAGAATCTTTTTACTGAAGATTGGCTATAGGGTACAATGAGTCTATACTGTGTCTATTTGTTTTTGGTTAAATCTATTCCTAAGTGTTGTATCTTTTTGATTACATTGTAAATGGGATTGTTTTCTTAATTTCTCCTTATTCTGTGGTTGTTTGTATTCCCCTAATCCCTACAGCTGCTGCCAACACACACACACACACACACACACACACACACACACATTTAATAACAAGTACTAGGCCTTTTAACACTCCTCACTCCCCCTAATTTGTGAGCTGTCCTGTAGGAAATGTGCTCTGCTCAAGGTGTAAGGAGGGCTGCCTGTCTAACCCATGCAGAGTGAGAAGCCAGATATGTCAGTGAGTACACTGATATTTTAATGGAAGATTTTAAAGAGTTTTGCCTCTTTTCCCTGTTTTGTAATAATTATTGGCAGAGAAGGTTGACCAGTTGGATCCTTGTGGCCATCCCATTTTTTTTTTTTCTCTCCAGCTTGATCCAGTCCATTCATATCCATGACTTTAAATACACTGTCTTGGAATCCTGGGAGTTTTGTAGCAATTTCATTACCCATTCTGCAGGGTTCTTACTCTTCCTTTCTTCCCTACTACCCAGTTGCTTAAAATGCCCTAACTGTTGCTAGTTGAGGATCGTACTTTATAGTTGTAAGTACAATTTAAAAAAAATGGAATGTTCAATATACTTCAGGAAGATGACAGTAACTGCAGACCATTACTTGGTGCCAAAGTCTTATTTGCACATGTTCCTGGTTAGTGTCCAACCACAACAGCTGCCTGATGTTTCCACAAATACCTCTTTAGAAGTTCAGTATTCTAGTACTCCTCTGCTTATGTATTTGCCAGCTTATTCGAGTAGGTGGGTTTTCTTTTCTTTTTCTTCTGACACAGTTTACCTTTTCTTGTTATAGAAATCTCATGTATGGTGTGGTGAAGCTCATGAAGATTGTGGGGCAGCTCTCGGATAAATTTTACTACACGGATTGCCTCTTTTTCGGAGCAATTATCTCTGCTACTGACCCAGGTATTTGCATCTTTGGCCTTATTGTCATAATGTTCCATTATTTAAATCTTAAAAAGCTCAGAGCAATCATCAACTTTCATAAAAGTAGAGGAAGAGACCAGTAAGTCAAGTGGTCTAATGGACTTAGATGGCTTTTCTAAGAAGGGCCTGCCTTTCCCTTTTTAAAAAATTATTATTATTACTGTAAAAATAGCATAAAATTTGCCACCTTAATCATCCTTAGATGTATAGTTCAGCAGTATTGAGTATATTCATATTGTTGTGCAACCAATCTCCAGAATTTTTTCGTCTTGCAAAACTGAACCTCTGTACCCATTAAACAACATTTCTTCATTCTCTCCCCACTCCACCTCCCAGACCTGGGCAACCACCATTCTACTGTCTGTCTCTATGAGTTTGACTACTGTAGATACCTCAGATAAGTGGAATCATCAGTATTTGTCTCTTTGTGTCTGGCTTATTTCCTTAGCATGATGTCCTCAGGGTTCATCTATGTTGTAACATGTGTCAGAATTTCCTCCCTTTTAAATCTGAATAATATTCCATTGTATGAATATACCATATTTTTGCTTATCCATTCACTTGCCAACAAGTGCTTGAGTTGTTTCCACCTGTGTTTCCTCCTTTTTGTCTTTCATTTTAGAATGTCTAATTTGGTCATAAGTTTTACACTTAGACTGTCTTTTTTTCCCAGTGTTATGCTTTTGCCTTCTGTTTAGGAGCATATCATTTGGTTTAAATAATATCTTTGCTTAGTAGAAATGTACGCTAGTACTGTAGTGAATGTAATTTAATTTGTGAAGTCCTTTTGTGCAATGCTCCTATACACTGTGATGTGGTTCCTATTCATAAATCTCTTACCTTGTATTTTTCAAGTGTTATTTGAACCACTTCTTAAAAGTGGAATTATTATATACCCTTCCTCCCCTGCAGCTCAGAACAAACAAATAGGCTCTCCTCTTCAAGTTGGAACTCATAATTGAATTAGTTCACATAAAATAGTTACAGCTATTCTTTCCTCTAATGTTAACTACTGAGCACACCACTGTAGGGAAAGAATTTATGGAGAAAGAGCTAATCTTGTTCTCATAGTACAGATGGAAAGGTCTTTTCAGTGTCTATGATGCCTCTAACATTCTGGGCAGTGATGACCTCTAAGATACTAAAATTCCACCCCCCAAACAACTTCCCTGTGCCTCTTGGGGGTCTTCTAAATCAGTGCTAGCCAGCAGACCTATCTGCAGTGATAGAAATGTTCCATAATCTTCCTAGTGCTTTACAGTAGCCAGTGGCTATGTGTGGCTATTGAACACTTGACATGTGAGGTAGTGCAACCAAAGAACTGATTTTTTTAAATTAATTTATTTTTATTGATGGATAATTGCTTTACAGAATTTTGCTGTTTTTTGTCAAACCTCAGCACATATCATCCATAGGTATACATATATCCCCTCGCTTTTGGAACACCCTCCCACCTCCCTCCCCATCCTACATAGCTCCAAGTGGCTAGTGGCTACCACATTGGATAGCACAGCTCTAGACAGTTGTGTGGCTCTGAAAAATCTTGATGATCCGAAAAGCATTGACCTCTTTCACCCCACTATTTTCTTACAAACACTCTAAGTAAACTGATACTGAAGACTTGGCTGGTTGAAGCACCTTTGTTTGTGACAAGAATATTGGGTGTGGAGTTGCAAGTGGTGGTTTGAATTCTAGCCCTGCCAGCTACTGACCGGGTGTCCTGGGCACACTTTATCTCCTGAGTGCCAGTTTTCTCATTTATTAATTAGGAGTAATGGTACCTATTTCCTATTATGAAGGGCTGGTGTGAAGATTAAATGAGATAATGCATGTAAAGCATTGAGCGTAGCATCTGCCGATTATATTGGTCTCTATAAAAAGACCCTGATGCTGGGAAAGATTGAAGGCAGGAAGAGAAGGGGATGACAGAGGATAAGATGGTTGGATGGCATCACTGACTCAATGGACATGAGTTTGAGCGAACTCTGGGAGTTGGTGAAGGACAGGGAAGCCTGGCGTGCTGCAGTCTATAGGGTCACAAAGAGTCAGATACAACTGAGCAACTGATCAGAACTAATAAACATTTTCAGACTCAGGCAAAGATTTCTGTGTTTTCCCTGTGTGTATGTTTAATAATAGGTTACCATTTAACACAAGTACTCTGAAATGTAGCTTTATTATTCTAATACTACAATATCTGTAACATTTCAATAGATGTGTGTCTATTGAAAAATGATTCTTTAAAGTCTAAGAAAGATGTTTATTGTTTCTGAAAATATATTACTAATTATACTCATCTATAAGTTTATTACTAATATCTTACTGGTACCACTGATAAGCAAAGGCAAGTTTGCATAACATAAAGATTATTGATACTGTCTTCTGAACTATTAGTGTTGCTGCATTTAATTGGATAGAAAGGTTTATTTTTCCATATTATCTTTGTAATTATTTACTTCACTTTAATGTGTCCATACTATGGTAGAAAATAATGGAAGGCATTTCCATGACACACCATTTTTATTTGGCCTGTGAAGATTGGCACAGTAAGGGTTTTATATAAAATGAAGTTCTAGAAAATTGAAATTTGAAACTTACTAAACATCAGAACATTAACTTCAACTTCTTTTTAATGGGAATCTTTCTGAAATGTAGAATGTTTTTATAAATTGAAACTGTTTTACCAGCTTCCTAAAAATCTGTTGTTTGAGAATTTGGGCCATAAAAGAAATAAAAACTTCAGTGTAGAGTTAGAGGGAAACATAAAACTAGATTGACTTCTTGGGCATGGTGTATCCAACAAAAATTCTGATTTGGGGTTATGTCGTGATATTGAGGGATATGAAAAAATAAAAGTCCTTGTTTGTGACTTCACTGTACTTGCTCCAGTCTTTGGTCTTCCCGTGGATGGGAACAGTGTATGTGTGGGGTGATGTAGGCTGCTCTGTAACCAGAAGCCCTCTCCATTCTGTACTTGTGTGCCACGAGTGCCACGTGCCATCTTTGTGCACTGGACTAAAATTGGATCCACAATTCAGGAAAAAAAAAATGTTTCCAAGCCATAGTACATAGCTGTAAACAGCTACCAGAGGAAATGAGCACCGTTCCTATGAATCATTATGTGGTGATTCCTCTCATTATAATCCTGACACCTTTACACCCCTCAAGACAACCAGACCCATTTATAGGTTTCAAAACCTGTGATCAGTGCTGTTAGAAAGTAATTCTCTAGTTGCACCGCCCAGGCTGGTCAGTCTTTTGCTTAGTCTTTGAAACTGAATTCAAATCTGCCACTTGCCTAGTTATTCTTCCTTTACAGTTATTCTTCCTTTACTGCTTCAGTTAGTAGCTCTTACAGCTCTAGAGTCAGGTCTGTTTCTTACATAACATTACTTGCCGCTTTGTGCCGAGGGTTTACAAGTGCTCAGTGCTCTTTTGTATACAAATGGAGGGTTCAGGAAAAGTTAGTTGAATGAACAAAGTCAGATTCTTGATATTTTGTCTTTCTTTGTTTTTCTGTTATTCTTTTATTTTTCCCCATGTTTTTAAGATACCTGTAACAGCAGTCTTCAGTCAGTGAATTGTAATTTCTCAGTCCATGTTCAGTTGGAAACAGCTGTTGTGACCCTGTTCTCTCTGATTCCAAGGGTTGAGCTGTGAGGGGAGCAGCCTGTTTACTCCCTGTCTTTAGAAGTCACCTGCCTAGTCTGTCATCCCCTGCCTATCTGTGCCACCCCACCCACTGCCATCACCTGATTGTCCACACCTGTAGTCTTCATCTTGGTTGGACACAGAGTTGCCCAGGAGGGCCATGGGTAACTTCTTGCCTTGCTTTCTAAGGTGATGGGCAGGGAGAATGAGAGATTGAAAATCAGAGCAGCCAAGTTTAGACTAGTGCAAAGTGTTAATTATTAAAAGCAATTATAAAGCTAGTATTTATCATCATGGATAAATAAGCTAACTGTACATTATATTTTTACTATTGGTATGGTAGTATTTTGGACTTCCCTTGTGGCTCAGCTGGTAAATAATCTGCCTGCAATGTGGGAGACCAGGGTTCGATCCCTGGGTTGGGAGGATGCCCTGGAGAAGGGAAAGGCTATCCATTCCAGTATTCCGGCCTGGAGAATTCCATGAACTGTATAGTTCATGGAGTCGCAAAGAGTCAGACACGTCTGAGTGACTTTCACTTTCACAGTCGTATTTTAGGAAAATAGTGTTTAAAAGTCAAAAGGGCTTTTGAAAATTATGTAGCTCAAGCCTTCACTTTATTAAGTCTTTGGACTTTGCTGTGCGTTGTTGGATGGCTTCTAGTTGCCCCTCCAGGTTTACACACCATCCTTCTCCACTCTCTTCTTGGCGCTGGGAGGCTGACTTATACAGAAGATTTCTACTTTCCCATTGGATTTGTCCATGGGGCAGTACCAGTAAGAGACTGAAACAGGGGTAGACATGCAGGGCTGCCTGTGTCCCTTGATCAGAGGTCACAGCTCCTGTTGAGTGACCCTCTCCACACAGCTCCTGGTTCTGACAGTCACTCCTTCAGGCTCAGGGATGGCATAGAAGCTCCCTGTTTTCAGCTGCAGGTAACTGCCCTGCTCCTCTCCCATACTCTCTACGTGCTTATGCTTAGTCGTTCAGTTGTGTCCGACTCTTTGTGACCTCATGGATTGTAGCCCGCCAGGCTCCTCCATCCATGGAATTTCCAAGCAAAAATACTGGAGTGGGTTGCTATTTCCTTCTCCAGGGGATCTTCCCAACCCAGGGATCGAACCCAGGTCTCCTGCATTGCAGCCAGATTCTTTACCATCTGAGCCACCAGGGAAGCCCTGTACTCTCTCTACACGTCTATAAATAACCCCTTTTTAAACACTCCTCAGATTGCTCATCTAGTTCTTGCCAGGAACCTTGCTGATAAAGTCCTAGAACCCAGGTTTCCTGGACTGCCAGCCCTATGCTCTGCTCACTGAGATTGACCTACACCAGTCTTCAGTTCCTGAGTGAGTGACTGACTGTTGTGAACAGAGGCCTCTGGTGCCAACCCCCAGTAGACATACTGTATGAGTAATCAATAAAACTTCAGTCAGGTCCGACCACTGAGATTTTGGGAAGTTTGATACTGCAGCAGGAAAACAGCCCATCACACAGGGCCTGTTTTCTCATCTCTAAATTGGGGGATACGATAATACTGCCCACTTAGGGTTTTCATGAGGACTAAACAAAATTGTAAAATGTTTATCATAGTGCCTGCTTCCTGGTAAAACCTTAATTATTGTTGTTGTTTTGATAATTTTTCTTCAACATTGGGTTCAAAACAAGACAGTTTTTATGTCATATAATAATAAACTAGAGTAACAATTTTGTATTAGGGTTTTTCAAAGAAACAGAATAAATAGATATGTGTGTGTGTACATAGCGGGGAAGAGGAGAGGGAACAAGATATTAATTGATTATAAGGCTCATGTGATTATGGAAACTGTAGAGGTCCCAAGATCTGCAGTGAAATCTTCAACCAATTCGATGAGTCCCACCCTCATTGAGGAGGGCCATCTGCTTTACTCAGTCTACTGATTAAAATGTTAATCTCATCCAAAACCTCAGACACATCTACAATAGTGTTTAATCAAATATCTGGGTACCCCATGGCCCAGTCAAGTTCACAAATAAAAGTAACCATCACAGGTCTTTTGTAAGGAGACACACATATTGTTCATGTAATATATAATCCACAAAACAAGAACTTTTTTTTTAGCCTAATCCCTAAAGATTTTTCTGGTTGTGTAACTTGCTTAACTGTTTTTAGGGGTGGAAGAAAGAGACTGACCTTGTATCTTGAAGATGTATTATGAAGAGGTGACATGTCTGTCTCTTAGAAAGTAGGCCTGCTGGTGATGCCTCATGTTGATGTCTGGCTTACATCTGAATGCTTACAGTAGTGATTTTATTGCCTAGATTTATGATTATCTGGATCTGCCTTGTGATATAGTTGACATTTTTCAAATCCAAATTATTTTTTGTTTACTTTCAAATAAATGAACTAAACTTTTTGTAAAGAAAGGCACAATGAGGGGTAGATTGGGAATCTCCCTTAATCTCTATCAAAAATAGAGCAAGCAGGACAGCAAAAGAGAAAACAGACTGAACTAGCTGACAGAATATCTTAATGAATCCCCTGATATCAACTGGTGGGGTCAAACTACCCACAGCAGTGAGACTTTGGGATAAGAACAGCAGCTATGCTGGAGGAAGCAAAGGGAAGAGGGGACTGCTGGTTGTTTTGATTGTCAGGGCACCCAGAAATATCCCGTAAGTATTCACACTCAAAAGAATGGGTCCCCACTGAGAGTCAAGAATTTTATGGTTCTGTCAGGTAACAATAGTTGATATTGAGAGGAGGCTTTTTAGGCTCCCATTTGTGGGTGAGGGCAAGGAGACTGGAGGAGGTGTGAGGCTGCTGGAGGGACCTGGGTCCTCAGGGCTCTTAGGAAATCCCTTGTGGAAGATCTCTCTGCAACAACAGAGGTACTCCCTAAAAATGACCTGCTCAGACCACTGACCTTGATTGACAGGGCATTAAAGGAGAAAGAAAGCTCAGATTTTAATGGTAAAGGAGAGCAGAGGAAGTAGATCTCAGATTGAGGAGGTGGCTGGATTGAGGAGGTGGCTGCACCCAGAGGCCATATTTTTTAATATTTTAGTGTAAAACCAGAAGAGGGAGCCATAGAGCCATGAAACTAGGAAAGCTCTTCTGGGCTTCTACCCACCTCACTTACTGTGAGCAGCAGAAATAGATTGAGGTTGAATTTCATGTAAACAGAAGAAAAAGTGGGGATAACCCCTCTGAATAATAAAGTTACAGATAATGAAGTCATACCAGAAAAAGAGGCTCACAAAGGAGATGAAACTTTATTAATATGCCAACAGAAGCTAAAGGAAGTTAACAAAATGGTAGAAGTTAGAACTGTATACATCAGGATTGGACGGTTAAGAAAAGAGAAAAGTAAACAATAGGGCATTATGAAAAGAGAGCTAACAGAAAGGAATGAAAGGGGGAAGCCATAGAGTAAAAAACATGTCAGTTCAGTTCAGTGGCTCAGTTGTGTCTGACTGTTTGTGACCCAATGGACTGCAGCACGCCAGACCTCGCTGTCCATCACCAATTCCCGGAGTTTACTTAAACTCATGTCCATTGAGTTGGTAATGCCATCCAACCATCTCATCCTCTGTCTTCCCCTTCTCCTCCCACCTTCAATCTTTCCCAGCATCAGGGTCTTTTACAATGAGTCAGTTCTTCGCATCAGAGGGCCAAAGTATTGGAGTTCCAGCTTCAGCTTCAGTCCTTCCAATGAATATTCAGGACTGATTTCCTTGAGGATTGATTGGTTGGATTTCCTTGCAGTCCAAGGGACTCTCAAGAGTCTTAGCCAACATCACAGTTCAAAAGCATCAATTATTTGGCACTTAACTTTCTTTATAGTGCAACTCTCACATCCATACACGACTACTGGAAAAACCATAGCCTTAACTAGACAGACCTTTGTCGGCAAAGTAATGTCTCTGCTATTTACTGTCCTGTCTAGGTTGGTCATAATTTTTCTTCTAAAGAGTAAGCATCTTTTAATTTCATGGCTGCGCTCACTATCTGCAGTGATTTTGGAGCCCCCCAAATAAAGTCAGCCACTGTTTCCCCTGTTTCCCCATCTATTTGCCATGAAGTGAGGGGACCAGATGCCATTATCTTAGTTTTCTGAATGTTGAGTTTTAAGCCAACCTTTTCACTCTCCTCTTTGATCAAGAGGCTCTTTAGTTCTTCTTCACTTTCTGCCATAAGGGTGGTATCATCTGCATATCTGAGATTATTGATATTTCTCCTGGCAATCTTGATTCCAGCTTGTGTTTCTTCCAGCCCAGCGTTTCTCATGATGTACTATGTATAAGTTAAATGAGCAGGGTGACAATATACAGCCTTGATGCACTCCTTTTCCTATTTGGAACTAGTCTGTTGTTCCATGTCCAGTTCTAACTGTTGCTTCATGCCCTGCATACAGATTTCTTAAGAGGCAGGTCAGGAATTCCTGATGGTATTCCCATCTCTTTCAGAATTTTCCATAGTTTATTGTGATCCACATAGTCAAAGGCTTTGGCATAGTCAATAAAGCAGAAATAGATGTTTTTCTGGAACTCTCTTGCTTTTTCCATGATCCAGTGGATGTTGGCAATTTGATCTCTGGTTCCTCTGCCTTTTCTAAAACCAGCTTGAACATCTGGAAGTTCATGGTTCACGTACTGTTGAAGACTGGCTTGGAGAATTTTGACCATCACTTTGCTAGTGTGTAAGATGAGTGCAATTGTGTGGTAGTCAGCGCATTCTTTGGCATTGCCTTTCTTTGGGATTGGAATGAAAACTGACCTTTTCCAGTCCTGTGGCCACTGCTGAGTTTTCCAAATTTGCTAGCATATTAAGTGCAGCACTTTCACAGCATTATCTTGTAGGATTTGAAATAGTTCCACTGGAATTCCATCACTTCCACTAGCTTTGTTTGTAGTGATGCTTCCAAAGGCCCTCTTGACTTCGCATTCCAGGATGTCTGGTTCTAGGTTGGTGATCACACCATCATGATTATCTGGGTCATGAAGATCTTTTTTGTAGTTCTTCTGTGTATTCTTGCCACCTCTTCTTAATATCTTCTGTTTCTGTTAGGTCCATACCATTTCTGTCCTTTATCAAGCCTATCTTTACATGAAATGTTCCCTTGGTATCTCTAATTTTCTTGAAGAGATCTCTAGTAGTTCCCATTCTATTCTTTTCCTCTACTTCTTTGCATTGTTCATTTAAGAAGCCTTATCTCTCTTTGCTGTTCTTTGGAACTCTGCATTTGAATGGGTATATCTTTCCTTTTCTCCTTTGCCTTTTGCTTCTCCTTGATTCATAGCTGTCTGCCTCCTCAGACAACCATTTTGCCTTTTTTGCATTTCTTTTCCTTGGGGATGGTCTTGATCCCTGCCTCCTCTACAATGTCTCAAACCTCTGTCCATGGTTCTTCAGGCACTCTATCAGATCTAATCCCTTGAATCTATTTGTCACTTCCACTGTATAATCATAAGGGACTTGATTTAGGTCATACCTGAATGGTCTAGTGGTTTTCCCTACTTTCTTCGATTTAAGTCTGAATTTGGCGATGAGGAGTTCATGGTCTGAGCCACAGTCAGCTCCTGGTCTTGTTTTTGCTGCCTGTATAGAGCTTCTCCATTTTTGGCTGCAAAAAATATAATCAATCTGATTTTGGTATTGACCATCTAGTGATGTCCATGTGTAGAGTCTTCTCTTGTGTTGGAACAGGTGTTTGCTATGACCAGTGCGTTCTCTAGGCAAAACTCTATTAGCCTTTGCCCTGCTTCATTCCATATTCCAGGGCCAAATTTGCCTGTTACTCCAGTTATTTCTTGAGTTCCTACTTTTGCATTCCAGTCCCCTATAATGAAAAGGACATCTTTTTTTAGTGTTAGTTCTAGAAGATCTTGTAGGTCTTCATAGAACCGTTCAACTTTAGCTTCTTCAGCATTACTGGTTGAGGCATAGACTTGGATTACTGTGATATTGAATGATTTGCCTTGTAAACGAACAGAGATCATTCTGTCATTTTTGAGATTGCATCCAAGTACTGCATTTCAGACTCTTTTGTTGACGATGATGGCTACTCCATTTCTTCTAAAGGGATTCCTGCCCACAGTAGTAGATATAATGGTCATCTGAGTTAAATTCACCCATTCCAGTCCATTTTAGTTCGCTGATTCCTAGAATGTCGACCTTCACTCTTGCCATCTCCTGTTTGACCGCTTCCAATTTGCCTTGATTCATAGACCTAACATTCCAGGTTCCTATGCAATATTGCTCTTTACAGCATCAGGCTTTACTTCCATCACCAGTCACATCCACAACTGGGTGTTGTTTTTGCTTTGACTCCGTCTCTTCATTCTTTCTGTAGTTATTTCTCCACTGATCTCAGTAGCATATTGGGCCCCTACCGACCTGGGGAGTTCATCTTTCATTGTCTTATCTTTTTGCCTTTTCATACAGTTCATGGGGTTGTTCTCAAGGCAGGAATACTGAAGTGGTTTGCCATTCTCTTCTCCAGTGGACCACATTTTGTCAGAACTCTCCACCATGACCCATCCGTCTTGAGTGGCCCTACATGGCATGGCTCCTAGATTCATTGAGTTAGACAAGGCTGTGGTCCATGTGATCAGGTTGGTTAGTTTCCTGTGATTGTGGTTTTCAGTCTGTCTGGCCTCTGATGGAGAAGGATAAGAGACTTATGGAAGCTTCCTGATGGGAGGGACAGACTGAGGGGTAAACTGTGTCTTGTTCTGATGGACGGGGCCATGTTCAGTAAATCTTTAATCCACTTTTCTGTTGATGGATGGGGCTGTGTTCCCTCCCTGTTATTTATCTGGGCTAAACTGTGGTGGAGGTAATGAATATAATGGCGACCTCCTTCACAAGGTCCCGTGCATGCACTGCTACACTCAGTGCCCCCAGCCCTGCAGCAGGCCACCATTGACCCAGGCCTCTGCCAGAGACTCCTGGACACATAAGGGCAAGTCTGGGTCAGTCTCTTGTGTGGTCACTGCTCCTTTCTCCTGGGTCCTGGTGCACACAAGGTTCTGTTTTTGCCCACCAAGAGTCTGTTTCCCAGTCCTGTGTAAGTTCTGGCGGCTCTATGGTGTGGTTAATGGTGACCTCCTCCAAGAGGGCTTATGCCATACCCAAGTCTGCTGCACCCAGAGCCCCTGCCCCCACAGCAGTCCACTGCTGACCTGCACCTCCACAGGAGACACTCAAACACAGTTTTATCTCAGTCTCTGTGGGGTCTCTGGGTCCTGGTGTGCACAAGGTTTGTTTGAGCCCTCTAAGCGTTTCTGGTAGGTATGGTGTTTGATTCTAAAGGTGATTTCACTCCTACCATTGTTCTGGGGCTTCTTCTTTGCTTTTGGACATGGGGTATCTCCTCAAGGCCGCCTTAGGGCCATGCAGCCACTACGCAGCTGCAGCTCCAGCGCCTACCATCTTCCTGGGGATTCTCTGCCCTTAGATGTGGGATATCTCCTCACTGCTGCCCTCATGCCATGCAGCCACTGCTCCCACAGATGGTGAGTGCAGCCATGAAATTAAAAGATGCTTGCTCCTTGGAAGAAAAGTTATGACCAACCTAGACAGCATATTAAAAAGCAGAGACATTACTTTGGCAACAAAAGTCCATCTAGTCAAAGCTGTGGTTTTTCTGGTAGTCACATATGGATGTGAGAGTTGGACTGTAAAGCAAGCTGAGCACTGAAGAATTGATGCTTTTGAACTGTGGTGTTGGCTGAGACTCTTGAGAGTCCCTTGGACTGCAAGGAAATCCAACCAGTCCATCCTCAAGGAAATCAGCCCTGAATATTCAATGGAAGGACTGATGCTGAAGCTGAAACTCCAATACTTTGGCCCTCTGATGCAAAGAACTGACTCGTTGTAAAAGACCCTGATGCTGGGAAAGATTGAAGGTGGGAGGAGAAGGGAAAGACAGAGGATGAGATGGTTGGATGGCATTACCGACTCAATGGACATGAGTTTGAGTAAGCTCTGGGAGTTGGTGGTGGACAGGGAGGTCTGGCATGCTGCAGTCCATGGGGTCACAAAGGGTCAGACATGACTGAGCAACTGAACTGAACTGAGATTGGGATGGAATATATTGTGAGGTGCTTCTGTGGGGGTTGGCAAAGTTACAGTTTCCTGTGCTGGATGATGGTTACAAAAGTGGTTGGTTTATAATACTGCTAAATATCTGGGTGTATTCTAATTGTATCAGTAAGTAATGTGTTTGGTTGCAAATAACAGGATGGTGTGGCTAATACTAACTTAAACAGAGAGCTGTTTATCTTGGCTAAGAGCTCCAGCTGGTGCCATGGTTCCCATGACAATCAGGCACTCAGTCTTTCTAGTGCACTACGTTTGGATTTCAGACACACCTTAACTGCCCCATGGAGGCAAGATGACCGCACTGTATCCAGGCTTCACCCTCTTCCAGGCAGCAAGAGGTGGCACTTACCACAAGGGAAGCTAAAGAAGTGAGTTTAGTTTTTCAGTTTCTTATGGCAGAAACTAACAAAACAAAAGGTAGTTGAATGTGAGTGTTGCGAGTGAACCCCACCTGTATGTACAGATTAGAGTGGTGGTTCTTAACTGGGAATGATTCTGCCCCACCACAGCAGATGTTCAGCAATGTATGGAGACATTTTTGGTTGCCAAAGCTTGGCAGGGGAGAGTGTGTGATGCTACTGGTATCTTGTGGGTAGAGGCCAAGGATACTGCTAAACTAACTTATGGCACACCAGGTGGCCCCCATGACAAAGAGGTATATGGCCCCAACTATCAGTAGAACCAAAGTCCAGAAACCCCAAAACCCTTTTGGGGTTCCATAAGGTCAAAACTGATTTAAGAGTAATAGTAGTATATCATTTGTCTTTTTTGCTTACATTCTTTCTTAGAAGTGTACTGTTGAGTGGAGTTTTCCAGGGCTTACATAACTGTAACACTGACTCCCTATTGATCAAATATAGAAACAGATGTGAAAACTATGTTCCATTACTCCAGATATTAAAAAGACCTGAGAAAATGTAAAACAGTAGTTGTCTTTACACTATTTTATGGAAAAATTATTATTTTTCAGTAAAAAATGTTCACATAGAATGGGTTTACTAGTAATTTAAATGAATAAATATTTAATTTTTTTGTTTTACTCAATACTGTAAATATTGAAAGCTATAACCCACAAAACTAAAACTCTTTGCCGGCCTCAGAATTTTTTAAGGATGTAAAGGAGTCCTGAGATCAAAAGTGTGAGAGCTGCTGGTCTGGAAAAAGTTGATTTTTAAATACCTGTGAAATGTGAAACCCATGAGAAGTGTAATTATGTATAGCCTGTCATAAATGAGGACTTGCATTATTTTACATATCTTTAGTATAGCCTTGGAGAAGGCAATGGCACCCCACTCCAGTACTCTTGCCTGGAAAATCCCATGGAAGGAGGAGCCTGGTAGGCTGCAGTCCATGGGGTCGCTAACAGTCGGACACGACTGAGCGACTTCAGTTTCACTTTTCACTTTCATGCATTGGAGAAGGCAATGGCAATCCACTCCAGTGTTCTTGCCTGGAGAATCCCAAGGGCGGGGGAGCCTGGTGGGCTGCCATCTATAGGGTCACACAGAGTCAGACACGACTGAAGCGACTTAGCAGCAGCAGCAGCAGCAGCAGCAGTAAAGCCTTCTCTGTGCCCTGACCCTATGCTGGAATCTGGGAGCACAATGATCAATCAAATAGGGTTTCATTGCAGCAATGTGGATGGACCTAGAAATTATCATACTAAGTGAAATAAGACAATGGAAGACAAATAGCATATGATATAACTTTCATGTTAAACTTAAAATACAACAGAAATGAACCTATCTGTGAAACAGAAACAGACTCACATAGAGACATAGAAAACAGACTTGTGGTTGCCAAGATGGAGGAGGGTAGGGGAGCGATGGGTTGGAAATTTGGGATTAACAGATGTAAACCATTATATATAGAATAAATAAACAGCAAGGTCCTGCTGTATAGTACAGGGAACTATATTCAATATCCTGTGATAAACCATAATGGAAAATAATATGAAAAAGAATATATGTGTATAGCTGAATCACTTTGCTGTACAGCAGAAATTAACACAACATAGTAAATCAACCATATGTCAATAAAATAGGGTTTCTGCTTTAAAGAGATTTCAACTATCAGTAGAGCTAAGTCACATTAAATGTGATGATTTTTAAAATTCTGCAGTAGAAGTATTTTCAGAGTGTGAGGGGTTACAGTGGAAAGCGCAGTGTTGTTAGAATCAAGCATCATATCACTCCTCATTCAGAAACTGCAACCAATTTATATGCTTTTGGCTCATCTTTTAGTGACTGTACTGGCGATATTTAATGAATTGCATGCAGACGTGGATCTTTACGCACTTCTGTTTGGAGAAAGTGTCCTAAATGATGCTGTTGCCATTGTACTGTCCTCGTAAGTAACAATATTTCTGCCTGGGAAAAGAGACTCTGGCTTCCTGAATGCTCTGGGCTAAAATCAGAGGCCCACCTTAAAAGTGTTAAATTTTGAATTGGGTGCTTTTCTAAATGAGGTTTATAGACTTAGTTGATAAAGTTATGTTGCTTTGTCCAGTGGTATCAGAATGTTGATACCTTCATAATATGGCTCCTGCAGGTTAAATTAAATGAATACACCATGGGGAGTGCTCCGCAGAGTGTAGATATCTATGTTTGTTGATACTTGTAAGTACCATGGTATAAAACCAGCCCAGTATTTCCTAATTCTCTCTCTCTTTAAACTCCAGGTCTATTGTTGCCTACCAGCCAGCGGGGCTGAACACTCACGCCTTTGATGCTGCCGCCTTTTTTAAATCAGTTGGCATTTTTCTAGGTATATTTAGTGGCTCTTTTACCATGGGAGCTGTGACTGGTGTCGTGACTGCTCTAATATCCTTTCTGTGGTTTCTGCACCCACCTGAGTATGATTATGTGACCTTGCACTTGTGAAAAGAAAGTTCTCATTTCCTCCTTTCAGAAATGAATCTTGAATTGGTTGTTCCACTGGGGGCTGGGGGCCCCCGAAATGTCATCCTTTGGTGAAACTTGACAGCTGATGGCCTAGTTAAGAGTCAGAGAAAATGTTTGAGAGTGTAGCTCTGGGCTTAGCTCTGTCCTCACCTTTGTGTTTCTCTTCTTCCTATAAACAAGCTGGAGACAGGAGCTTGGAGGAAGCGTCATTTGGGGGGTGTGGGAGACGGCACAGAAACAGTGGAAGAGCCAGGAGGCTAGGAATTGGAGACCACCTGTCAGGAGGCTGGAAGGAAGCAGGCTGTGAAGTACTTTAGCCCCAGACTGGCTGCTGTCATCCGCTGTTCCAGGCCATATGAGGGTAACATGGCCTTCACTAGCCAGGGGCTGTCTGTGGGAATTATAGCAAGGTGGCCTTCCTTAAGCCGAGGACTGCATGATATTGAGTTAGAAACCAACAAGCCAGTCAACCAACCAGCATAAAAGCAAAGTGTGGGAATGAGCAGGCAATCCTTCCACAGGTGCTCTGAGTTCTTCATCAAATCTTCCAATAGCATTTAGATCACCAGGGACCAATACAGATGTAATGGGAGCCACAAATGTGAGCCCCATCTTTTCAGCCTACAGTAGATACACAGATTATTAATAGAATTTATACAAGTTAGTAATGAGATTTTATCCCTTCAGGTTTTGTACCAAGTCTTTGAAATATGGTGTGTATTTTGCTCTTACAGGATAAATCAATTCAGACTAGCCATATTTAAGTGTTGGGTAGTTACATGGGGCTAGTGGCTATCATATTGGACTGTGCAGATGTAGATTGCTTTCTTCCTCAAGGCTCTCTGATGCTCTGAGGACTTATATTGCTCAGTGAAACCACTCAGGACATGGTTCTAAGCTGCACTGCCCCCCACCACTCCGTGGAATGGCAGTGTGAGGAAGGGAATTGCCAATCCCCAAAAGTGACAGCACTTTGTAGTTGCCCTTGGAGTTGTGCATTTCTCCCTCCCTCTCTCCCTCATGCATGCATTAGGCACCTGTGATGGACTCAGGCCTTAGTAGTCCACAGAGGTCAGAGTCTCCCTGCCTCATCTTCTGAGGCCTGCCTGAGGCACTCCCAGCACTGTCAGAACCCATCTACCAGTCACACCTCAGGCCTCAACTGTGCATCTCAGAAATATGGGCATTGCCAGGAGCACAGAGAGCCCATTTCTAGTTCCACTGGAAAGCTTGATTAACAAAACAAAACAAAACAGCTTTATTGAGAGGAAATCCACATGCTGTATAGTTCACCCATTTGGTTTTTGGTATATTACGTTATTATTTTTTTAATTGTGGTAAAATATGCCTAACATAAAGTTTGCCACTTTAACCATTTTAAATATACAATTCAGTGGCATTAGGTGCATCCACTGGTGCTGTGTGACCATTGCCACCATTTCCAGAACCTTTCTTATCATCTGCAACAGAAACTGTGTGCCTGTTGAATAGTATCCTCCCTATCCCCCCACTCCCAGCCCTCAGAAACCTCCATTCTACTGGAGAAGCTTCATTTTCTTTATATTCAAAACCATGCAGCAGCTTTGGGGCCCCAAAGGAAGAGTTGAAGGGAAAGAGTAGCCCTTTGGGGAAGGGTCCTGGGCTAACAGAGAATGATTCTCAGTGACCGTGATGTTTGTTGCTGGAGACAGTTCCTTGACAGGAGCTGACGTGACCAAGTTCACCAAGCTGCACTGCTTTCCCCTGCTGGAGACTGCACTCTTCTTTTTGATGTCGTGGAGCACATTCCTCCTGGCGGAAGCTTGTGGGTTCACAGGTGGGTTTCCTCTGCCCTTGGGTTTCCCTTACCCTCACTGTGGCTGGAGCTGTGGAAGCTTGAGGGGAGGGCAAAATTCTGAATAGCTGTGGCCTGGAGTTGATAAACCGCTCACAGAATGTCCATATTCAGGATTGCCAAGTGAGCCATGTGTGCTGCAGTAGGAATAGTTTAGTTTCCCCCAAAGCTATATATTTTTAAAAATATATAAAATGTTGAAGCTTTATTGTTTCAAACTCAGATCTTTGAGTACTCATTCTGACCATAAATAGATGCCTAGCTGCAAAAGTTACCGAATATATTAATACCTTGTTTGTAAAGTGAAAATGAAAGTCGCTCAGTCGTGTCCAACTCTTTGCAACCCCATGGACTGTCCATGGAATTCTCCAGGCCAGCATACTGGAGTGGGTATCCTTTCCCTACTCCAGGGCATCTTACCAACCCAGGGATCAAACACAGGTCTACCTGCATTTCAGGCAGATTCTCTACCAGCTGAGCCACAAGGGAAGCCCACCTTGTTTGTATCCTCCCCTGAATTGCTATGTTACTTTACAAACAGTAGTGATAACAAGCAAAATATATATCTTTTTAAAGATCATTTTGCATCTACTCAGATGAGTGTGAGCACAGGTTTTCCTTGTTTTGTGTCTGGTCTGTTTAATCATCGTTTTTCAAGACTGTGTTTTTATGGTGCTAGATTCATAGGTTATTAGTGTGGGTGATTGTGTGTTGTTACTTCTTCACATTCTCTCATTAAAAAAAAACTTAATCATTGGATTTGTTCTGTTAGAAAACTCAAGTACAGTTGCTCTCCATGACCCAGGTAATTAGGAAGTGCTTTTTATCATCTTTTCTAAATACTGCAATGTATCTTTATGTGACCTACTTCCTTTAAAACTTGACAACCATCTGTAAATATATAGGCAAAGTCCCAGGTGTGTTAATTGTCTTGAACAACAAAATAATCACTATTAACCAGAAATCTAGATTTTTCAGGGCTGGGATAAATGGACTAATACTCTGGATCCATTTTGTCTGAATCCCTGGACCATGCAAAAATACAAAGCATTGGTTTGAAATTAAATTCATTCATTCAGCAGAGAGGAATATGACAGCAGTGTGTGACCAGTACATACTTCACAGTCTCTATGAGGGAGTGAATGCTGAATGCCACATCGAGATGGTCAATTCAGTGGGAGTTTAGAAGAGGGGAGAGAATACCCTTAAAACTGGAACAAGGTGGAAAATTGAGGGCCTTGGCTTTGAAGGAGGGCAGAGTTGGGAGAAGGCAAAGGTTGATATGAGAAGTGGGGGCGGGGACACTTTCAGTAATAGGCAAATTTCCAAAACTTTCAGGAAGTGGGATACGCTGGGCTTTCCTACCTTAACTTTTTGTTTTAGGGAGAGATTGTTTCCAGCTTCTTTCCCTGCCCCCTTTGTATTTTTCTTGAATTCTCTTGCCAGGTGTGGTGGCTGTCCTTTTCTGTGGAATCACACAAGCTCATTACACCTACAACAATCTGTCAGTGGAATCCAGAAGCCGAACGAAGCAGGTGAGGGAGAGCCGTGTGTCCTCACCAGTGATCTGGAATATGAGGGAGTGGACCCACAGGGTTTATGGTTTGCTTTTCCCTTTCCGTGCAGCTCTTTGAAGTATTACACTTCCTGGCAGAGAACTTCATCTTCTCCTACATGGGCCTGGCACTGTTTACCTTCCAGAAGCACGTTTTCAGCCCTGTTTTCATCATTGGAGCTTTTGTATCCTTTTTTGGTTCCACCATTTTCTACACAGAGAGATGACCGCTTCCAGGGAAGCCATAACAACAGTAATCTCTGGTTTGGCGGGGAGGTGACTGAACCAGCACTGGTTCATGGTGTTTTTATGATGAGAAAGCGTAAGTGGTAAATGTATAAAGCTAAAAGTATTTGATTTCAAGGACTGATGTTGATTCTAGGTGCCCTTTCTGAGTTTTCTGTGTTGATGTTGTTGTTTAGTGACTAAGTCATGTCCTACTCTTTGTGACCCCCTGGATTGCAGCATGCCAGGCTTCTTTGTCCTTCACCATCTCCTGGAGTTTGCCTAAACTCATGTCCATTGAGTTGGTGATGCCATCCAACCATCTCATCCTCTGTCACCCTCTTCTCCTGTTGCCCTCAGTCTTTCGCAGCATCAGGTTTTTTTTTTTTTTTTTTTCCAGTGAGTTGGCTCTTCACATCAAGTGGCCAAAGTATTGGAGCTTCAGCATCAGTCCTTCCAATGAATATTCAGGATGTTGTTTCTAGTTACCCTTTCTTCATTTTCTGTGTCAGATGGCCTTTCTGTTACACAGGTGGTTGGCAGGTGGTAGTTTGTTTTGTAAAGCATCCTTCCTAACAGATCTAAAAATCAGCAACCCATATCTGTCCCCCAAATTGTTTTTTCTCATTGGCACATGAATTCCAATCCAAGAGGTTAAGCTTCTGTGACCCTTGCTCTCAACTGCACGTGGGTACAGGCAGCCTGCATGTGGTATGTGTGCTTTCACCCATGCCTCCCCATGGTGGAAAAGACCCCCCTTTTGTTTTTCAAAAAAGGAAATGGAGAGGAATGGAAAATAAAATGGAGAAATGCTTGGTTCCTTGATTTAGTCCTATTGTGACAGCAGTTTTTTGGAAGAGAGACAGTTTGGGGGTTGGCTCCTCTGAAGTGAGGAGATACATGAATGCCCAGCAGTGCATTGATAGATGAAGACTTTGCTCTCTTGGCCTCAGACCCTATTGTTTTCATTAAAGTGAACTCTTCTGGGCTTTGAAACTATAGCAGTTCAGCTCCAAACCCAGAGCAGGAGGCCACTATTGCTGCCTATTCTCTTTTGCCTTTTCTGAGGCCTCGTGGTTATCCTTAGATCTTGGGATGCTGGTCCCCCAAAGAGGAGTGTTTTTCTCTTCTGAGCTTTTCACTTATTGTGGAGGAATAACTGATACTCACCAAGCAGCTAGAGAGAGAGACAGTGGCCTCATGCCATGCCAGACTCCTGCCTGTTAAGAGTATTATCTGCTTCAACTGGGCTCATTTCCTAGGTTTACACACTCACCAGACAAAGAGCTAAAGATCTGGCAGATCAGTGTTTTTATTCTTAAGAAAGACCTTGCATGTCTCTCTGATTTGTATTCTTAGCATGGCATCCTGTGAGACATAGTGAAAGCGCTGCCCTTGTTTACGGTGGGGGCCTTGTTCAGCGGAGAGCCAGGGCCTCTGTGAATCCTGAAGGCCACTTCCGCTTGAGGACGCCTCTTCTCTCCTGTTAAAAACAAAACAAACACAACAGTAGCAAAAAGGAAAAGAGGGAGAGAGAGAGAGAGATAAAAGAAGCAGAGGAGAAGTTCGAATTATATCCTAGGGAAGGCAGAAGAGAGTCCCACCCTTGCTTCAGTCTGAAACAGCTGCAGCTCCGGCAGCTGGTGGTTGCTCTGCTGAAACGGAAGCTCGCTGTTCCTCTGGCTTGCACAGTGGTTTCCTGCTGTGAGCAGGGCAGTGTGCCTCTCTCTGTTGGGCTCTGTTCTAAACTCAGCAAGTGACGAATGACCAGTTTCCTTGAATTCTTTGGTTTGCACAGTGAGTTCCTCTTCCACACTCTACCTTTCCTCCATCTCTTACCTCCCCAAAGACATGTTAGCCACTTTGGCAGAGAACTCTCCCCAGGCTGATCCTTGTGAGAAATATGAATGTGTATTCATTGTATAAATACTGTAAGCTTCCCCACCCCTTACTTGTAGGCTCTTCCTGGTCATACACACCCTGAATGTTTACCAAAGCTTACAACCTTACCCAGCAAACCTTCTGTTTATAGTTTGACACAGGTTAGTAATTTTTTTCTTCTGATGATTTTTTTTCCTCCCAGTAGAGTCCAAACACACTCTTTACTTCTCTTAACTCTGCACGCCAGCCATGGTACCTTAGCTTCTCTCTGGACTCATTTTTTTTTAGATAGATCAAGAGACTTGGTCTGTATCAGTTTAATCAGATCAAAAAGTTACAACAGTGTGTTTAACAGGCCAGAAATTATCTCTGTGAGCAGGAGGTTGGGAAAATTGGCCAGTCGAATCCCACTTGCTGCTGAGACTTGTTTAGAGGCAAATGAGACAGCCTGCCTTCTCTGTGCAACTCTCCTGATCATAACAAGGTGTCACAGTGTTCCTGAAATTCTATGCCCAATCAGAGGTTGTGTGAAAATGCCATTTGGGAAACATGTTGAGCCCTTAACCTCCATCTGGTGGTCAGGTTGCCATCTTCTTGGGGAGAGCCGCCCACATCTACCCACTTTCCTTCTTCCTCAACTTGGGCAGAAGGCACAAGATTGGCTGGAATTTTCAACACATGATGATGTTTTCAGGTAAAAAAAAAGTCAATAAAGTGAGTTTTATTAAGCAGGCAGTGTAAGTATGATTAAAATGAAATCAATAAGGTTCATAAAAAGACAGAAATTCAAGTTTCTGGTTCTTTGGGATCCCTTGAAGTGCTGAGTAGATAGACAGACATATTAAATAGAGCTGATACTGATTTTGTAAACCATACTACCACATGTGAACATTTTCCTCTAAAATACTTGCATGTTTATCTCTATCACCCAAGGAGATATATACCTGGAGATATATATGTATTTAGAGTGCTTGATTGTTTTCTAGTAGGTGTTCATAACCCTTAATCTTCCAGAAGGGCTTCAGACCTATAATTAGAAGGAAAATAAGTCTTTAATGATGAAGAGTACAGGCCAAATTATTTGACACCTCCCAGCTTCAGTGTCCTCTCATAATGAAATTGAAATAATCAATTGAGATCTCTCCTAGCTCTAACTTTCTAAGAAATAAAATGCACTCACATTAGCAAGATGAATCCCAAACTGGAAGATAAGAGCCATGATAGTTCTGCTTGACTTACACTGTCTCCCAGATGCCCCCTGTTCAGTATAAAGCCGAGAAAAGTGGAGAAGCCACTGAAAGGACAAAGGACAATAAAGAAATATGTGAAGGAAAAGAAAAGAGAGAACAATTGGCATGAGCAGATGGTTCAGTGAGAGTGGAAAACATCCGATTTTATAGACAAGACTCAAGTAAGAGCATCCCTGCAGAGCAGAGGGAGAAGATAGTGGGTTAAAAGGCCACTGTGACCCTTAGAGGTACCTCTGTCTGGGAAGGGGGAGGGGATGTACAAGAGGGACAGCAAGCAAGTGGCAGCCCTTTACTGCCACACAGTAGTTCTTGGAGGCCTCAGAGGGTCATACTAAAGTCATATCATTAGGCACTGCTCAGCAAAGCAATTGTGTTGTCTTGTACTCCCTTGCATCTCCATTTAAGTACACAGCCAGCCCTAAAGATTTCCTTTCACTCTGACACACGTTTGTTGGGCATTCCCTTCATAAAAGCCATGCTTCTAGGTTGTGGAGGATATAGAAACCAGCTTTCTTCAGGGAGCTCACAGTCCACTGAGGGGAGACACTATATAAAAGCTAACTGTCTCCCAAGAGAGGGTGGTGAATTGCACAAAAGAGATGTGACATAAATGTGGGGAAAATCAGGGCCCAGGGCCATCATCATCCAGAGGGTAGCCTTCCAACTGGGCTTGGATTCAGTGGCATTTCCGGAGGCAGAAGGTCAAAAGGGCAGGAAAGCATTGCTGTGTGTGGCCTTTTTAGGGAAGAGTCCCTTGGACTGCAAGGAGATCCAACCAGTCCATTCTGAAGGAGATTAGCCCTGGGATTTCTTTGGAAGGAATGATGCTAAAGCTGAAACTCCAGTACTCTGGCCACCTCATGCGAAGAGTTGACTCATTGGAAAAGACTTTGGTGCTGGGAGGGATTGGGGGCAGGAGAAGAAGGGGAGGAAAGAGGATGAGATGGCTGGATGGCATCACTGACTTGATGGACGTGAGTCTGAGTGAACTCTGGGAGTTGGTGATGGACAGGGAGGCCTGGCGTGCTGCAATTCATGGGGTCGCAAAGAGTCGGACACGACTGAGCGACTGAACTGAACTGAACTGAATGGTCTGGTTTAAACATGAGACACACAGGCTAATGCAGAATGCGGGTGAGGTTGGAAAGGGAAATTTCATGTGAATTGGTGCAAACCTTCAAGTTGCACGTGAATCACCTATTGGGCTAGTTAAAACTGATTTCTGGGCCCTACCACCAGAGAGTGATCTGAGGGAATGGAGTGGGCCCCAATAATTTGCAGCTCTAATGTTTTCTCAGCTGTTGCTGCTGCTGATGGTGGTTTGAAGACCACACTTTGAGAATCATTGCTGGAGTCTAGACTACAGAGAAGCCCCAGTGCCATGCCAAAGAGTTGGGCTTTTATTCAAGAGCATCTAGGAAACATTAGTGGCTTCTCAGGAGGGCAAGACAGAGTAGAGCCTCCATACATATGAGAAAATGCCAGTGGAAAAGAGGAAGATGAATTGGAGATAACTTGGTCACCTAGATAAAGTGTGTTCATCATCTTCTGTGTTAAAAGACTGAGAGATACACAGTACTGTTTAAAGATATCTGCTATCAAAACTATCAAAATTATTTTCCTCAAGGCTATGAAAGAAATACCTGAGGTTCCACTTTCATATTGCTTACATTGTTTACCTAATAAAGAAAAATGGAGCACACATTATCACTCTCTGACCCTCAGGTTTTCTTCTTTGAGATAGCATCCATTTAAAGGTTGAAATATTAAGCGATGTCATAGCTGGCTGTAGGATGATCTAGATGTGTGTCAGTATTTCAATAGGATAAATTAATAGAGTACATCAACCTTGCTCTGTTTTTTAATATAACTTTTATTAAGTTGCTCCAGTGAATTGCAGTGAAGTTCTCAGATGAATGAAATCATGAAATTGTTGGGAAAAGTGGAAAAATATACAAATAAATATAGTGAGTATAACTTTTCATTCTCATACGATACAGGCAGTCTTACCCATGGTGAATAGGAATTTATGCTGTGTACTGTGCTTAGTCGCTCAGTCATGTCTGACTCTTTGTGACCCCATGGACTGTAGCCCGCCAGGCTCCTCTATCTATGGGGATTCTCCAGGCAAGAATACTGGAGTGTGTTGCCATGCCCTCCTCCAGGGGATCTTCCCAACTGAGGGATGGAATCCAGGTCTTCCACATTACAAGTGGGTTATTTACCATCTGAGCCACCAGGGAAGCCCAAGAATACTGGAGTGGGTAGCCTATCACTTCTCCAGTGGATCTTCCCAGCCCAGGAATTGAACCGGGGTCTCCTGCATTGCAGGTGGATTCTTTACCAGCTGAGCTACTAGGGAGGCTCTTATAAAAGGGTACTTATATACTATACTTATTATATGTTTAGTTTTTATCAATAAAATTTTGTGGAAATTTGTTTTTTTCTCTTTTATGTACATACCTAATATCCGTGATTTTTCCTCTTGGCCCACAAAGCCTAAAATATTTAGTATCTGACCCTTTATAGAAGAAGTCTTCATCTCCTGATATAGATCAGGTTATATTGTTACTTCTCTGCCTGGCTTTGCTAAGGAAATGCTGTTTTGTACATTTCACATATTCATACCTACCCTGTATCTTAAGTTTATAACGACTGTATAGCACTTGTGTAGTGCTTGAATCACAGACTTGGAAAGCTTATATTATTATTTATATTTCTTTTTATTTCATGTTACTAGCAGGGGAATTCTTTCAGTAATGAAAGAGTGTTATTATTCTAAGGGGCTCCCCTGGTGGCTCAGTGGTAAAGAACCTGCCTGCCAATGCAGGAGATGGGTTCCTGGAGAAGGAAATGGCAACCCACTCCATATTCTTGCCTGGGAAATCCCATGGACAGAGGAGCCTGGCAGGCTACAGTTCATGGGGTCACAAAGTGTAGGACATGACTGAGCAACAAAACAACAGCAAGGCCATATGCACTTTTGGTTTGATGGGCAGTTGTATGTTTCTACTTTTTCTGATGAGTAGACTTTGGTGCTTGAGTTTCTTGCTGATTGCCAAATACTAGCATCAGTGTGATTCCATGGGTATGGGATAAGCTTCACAGGTACTCTCAGCAGATCTATAAAAGTTGTTTATTTAGCCACACACCAAATTAGATCCCAAACTATGGGGTATTCACATATGGGATTCTCACAATGTGCTGTACAAAACAGGGCGGTGTTTTTCTTATTGCCTTTGGGCATTTTGCAAAAGAAGACTTCAAATAGGAGGAAATTGTTTAAATTCCTTTAAGGTTCTTTCTGTAGAAAGAACTTGACCCTTGAAGCATAAGCAGATACAATTTATTAGACTTGTGTGGCTAAGCAGTGGGTCTGGGGACAAATTGTTATTTATCCTTATGACAAGAGAGTTTCCTCTTTGATCTCCACAGGCCTCAGGGGAGCGATGGCATTTGCACTGGCCATCCGAGACACAGCATCCTATGCACGCCAGATGATGTTCACGACCACTCTCCTCATTGTCTTCTTCACTGTCTGGATCATTGGTGGAGGCACGACGCCCATGTTGTCATGGCTTAATATAAGGTTGGTTTGAAACAAGGCCAGTTTTGTGTCTAACTATGTCACTATTCCCATGCAGAGGCTGCTACATAGAGCTTAGCACATGGAAGCCTTATATATATATATTTTTAGTTTTGTTTGGGGAAGGATTAACATTTTTTTAAAATTAATAAAAATTCAGAGTATTGAATTTTCCATGAAAAAAAAATCATTAAAATGTTTGTGGGTACAAAAGCAGAGTAAGAAACACCTGGACCTTGCTAATGCTGAGATATTAAGGCAAGAATTCAAAAAGTCTTAAAGCTACAGGACAGGGAATAGACATAGCTGCTAACAGTGTCTGGCATTTCATACTCCTCTGAAATCAAATCTACGGGCTTGAAAAATAAGCTCATCAGCTGGAAGTAAGGAGAAGCAATTAGAGTTTTGTTTTAGGAGGAAACTATGCTGCGCTTCTTCTTGCTTGCATGCACAGAAGAGGTGACATTTCCTGCATCACCCTCATTTCTTGCATCACCCTCATTTCTTGCAGCCTCATGGACATCCCCTGCCTGTGGTTTTGTTAGCTGTGTCAGGATGGAGGAGCACTGACCCAAGTTTAGGTTTTTTTTAAGAGCATTTGAATTCCAAGCTGTGCTTGTGAGCTGGTCCAGCATCTTACAGTAAAGAGGACATTGAAATGGGTTGAGAGACTTATACACTAACTCTGGCCCTGGTTTAAGACAAGTCCCTCATGCCTTTGGGCCTCCATATGTCTTCATGTTAAACGAAAGCGTGCTGTCAGCTTTTCTCCAGGTCCCTCTAGCTCTGAGTGTGCACTCTACGTCATTGGCGGTGCCCTCACCACCTGCCTCAGTTTCAGATCTGCAGAGGGTAAACATGCTGGGGATGAGAAGACTCTGGTGGCACATAGGTATGAAGAATTCTCTGAAAATCCACAAGATGGCAATGTTTTTTTCTTTTTTTCCTTTCTCTGCTGGCTGCTGGTTTGTGTGGAGCTGACAACTGCGGAGCACACCTAGTTTGGAGAAGAAAGAACCAACAAGGATCTTGCAGTGATCCTTGGGGTCAGGGAGAAAACGGGTTTGAGAGAATAGTCTTTCCCCTCTGGAACTTTTATATTGATGGGAGGCAGGGGTTGCTGGGCATGGCCACCATTGATTGTCACCAGGAGTTGTTGGTGCTGGCTGCACCATTTCTGAGCTACCGTGTCTTAGCCTCAGATCTGGGTGGGTCTGCAGAACCTGGGTGGACTTATCAGTAAGAGTCTTCTGATAGCTAAAACTTGTGCTGCAGCTGTGTTTTGAGATGCCAACACTTACATTAAGATATTCCTCATAGCATTCCTATAAGGGAGCTAATACTATTATGTTCATTTTAGAGGAAACTGAGACATAGAGCAGTAACTTGCCCAAGGTCACAGCGCTGTAAGTGAACAAGCTGGGATTTCAACCCTGACATGCTCTTCACTACTGTACTATACTGCCCAAAAGGCTTGCTGTGTTAGTGACTGTTTTTGTGTTGGAAAATCTGGGATGATTAAAATTTCAGTTTCTTGGTATGAATCTCAAGAGGCACATGAAGGAAAATAGTTCATCTATGGAAATAGAAATCTGAAGAAGAAAATGTACAAATTTTTGGCTTTAAACTTGAGACATAAGATGGTACCATCTCTGTTCTGTGTAGCAAAATAAGAGCAAAAAAGGTTTACCCTGCACACAGTTGAGAATCTGCATTTGGTGACCTCTCTGTGATTACTTCCTGCTCCAGTTTACCTTGTCACCCAGTAGATGCCCTGGATGCTCAGAGCCAGGTTAAATCGCGTTTTTCAGGCTATTTCATAAGTTCCTTTTCTGATGACCCCACCTATCATTATCCAGTGAGAGTAGAGAGTTGACTTTTGACATTTTGCCCATTCTCAAACCCACTTCAAAAAGTGGGTCATTGAAATAGTCCTGCCCAGAGCTGAGAGCATGGGTCTCTTTCCCTGATGCACACAAGCTGTATATGTACACATATAATAATTGGGTTGTTGTGTAAATATTACAGTGATATATATAAATTAGCACTTAAAAATAACAGCTCCTACATGGTAAAAGGTCACAAAATGACTGTGAATATGAAAGATCCAATTTTTCCACATCCTTGCCAGCATTTGGTATTGATACTTTTTATTTTACCTGCTCTAATAGGTATGTGGGGATACCTCATTGTGGTCTTAATTTGCATTTCTCATGGCTAATGATGTTGAATATCTATGGTGACATATCTGTTCAAGTTTTTTGTCTGTCTTCTAGTTGTATTGTTTGTTTTTTATTGAGTTTTGCATTTGTTCTAGAAACTAGTCTGTTTTCAGATATGTGTTTTGTGAATATTTTCTCCTACTCTGTAGCTTGTCTTTTAATCCTTTTAACAGTCTGTCATAGAGCAAAACTTTAAATTTTGATGAGATGCAAGTTATGTTTTTTAAAATGCATCATGCTTTTGGTGTTAATGCCTAAGAACTCTTCATCAAGCACTAGTTCCAAAGATTTTCTTCTATGTTATCTTCAAAAAGACTTTTTAGTTTTATGCTTTACATTTAAATCTGTGATCCATTTTGACTTAATTTTTAATATTAGACATGAGGTTCAGGTTGAAGTTTTATTTTGTCTGTGGCTATCCAGTTGTTCCGGGGTTCACTGGTGGCTGAGCTGGTAAAGAATTTGCCTGCAGTGTGAGAGACCTGGGTTCAATCCCTGGGTCAGGAGGGTCCCCTGGAGAAGGGAACGGCTACCCACTCCAGTATTCGGCCTGGAGGATTCCATGGACTGTATAGTCCATGGGGTTGCAAAGAGTCAGACATGACTGAACTTTTTTTTTCACTTTCATCCAGCTGTTCCAGCATAATTTGTTAGAAAGACTATCCTTACTCCATCGAATTGTTTTTGCTTCTTTGCCAGAAATCAGTTGGTGGTATGCATGAGAGTCTCTTTCTATTTGCCCTGTTGATTTATATGTGTGTACCTCCAGTAGAACCATACTGTTTTGATAACTATGGTTATAAGGTCAACTTGAGCATCAGGTAGAGTGGGTCCTCCCACTTTATCCTTATTTTTCAAAATTATCATAGCTATTCTAGTTTCTTGCCATGTATATTTTAGAATGAGCTTGTCCATATCCTAAAAAAATTGTGCTTGGGTTTTCAAAGAAATTGTGTTAAACCTGATTTATCAGTTTGAGGAGAATTGACATCTTTACCTTGCTGAGTCTTCAAATCCATGAACATGGCATGTTTCTCTGTTTATTTAGATCTTCTTTGATTTCTTTTATCAATATTTTATAGTTTTCATTACACAATGTCTGTGCACATTTTGTTAGATTTACTTCTAAGTATTTCTTCTTCTTTTTGAGCTACTTTAAATGTTATTCTATCTTCAATTTCAGTTTCCTTGTGTTCATTGCCAAGATATAGAAATATAGTTGGTTTTTGTGGGTTGATCTTATATCCTGCCACCTTGCCAAATGTTGAATTTTATCAAATGCTTTTTCTATACTAGTCCATATCATTATATTTTGTTGTTGTTTAGCCTGTTAATATGGTAGATTACATTGATTAATTTTAAAATTTCAAACCAGCATTGCTTCTTTAAAACGAGTCTTGCTTGTATAACTGTTTTACATATTACTGAATTCTACTAGCTAATATTTTGTTAAGGATTTTTGTGTCTATGTTCATGAGGGATACTGGTCTGCAGTTTTCTTTTCTTGTATTGCCTTTGTCCGATTTGGTATCAGGCTAATCTCACCTCACAAAATGAGTTGGGGCATACTTTCTGAGTCTTCTGTTTTCTGGAATAGGTTGTGTAGAATTGGTGTTATTAATAATTCTTCTTGAAAGTTTTATGAAATTCTCCGGTGAAACCATCTGGTCCTTTAGTCTTCTTTTCCAGGAGTTTTGTTACATAAATTATGAAGCCAATATCTTTAATAGCTATAGGGATATTAAGATTATCTATTTCATATTGGTGAGTTGTGATAGTTTGTGAAATTGGTCCATCTCATCTAATTGTCATGTTTGTATTGTTCATAGCCTAACCGTATTGTTGTTTTGGTGTCTGTGAGATCTATAGCGATATCCCATGTTTCATGCATGATATTGGTAATTTGTATCTTCTCTGTATCTTTCAGTCTTGCTAGGGTTTTGTCAATTTTAATGATTCTTTTAAAGAACTAGCTTTTTACTTAATTGATTTTCTGTGTTGTTTTTCTGTTTTCAATTTCATTGATTTCTGCTTCTATCTTTATTCGTTCCTTCTTTCTATCCAACTCTACCCGGACAGTGTAATGAAGCAAATTGTGCCATGGGTAAAAAATACAGCTGGTGTCAGTTCATTACATTTTTCCAGATGTGTATAAATAGTGATTGTGTAGGAGACAGAAACTGACATTTACAGTGATTACATCAAAACAAAGTCCCCCAGACACAAGGTAATGAGACTGATTGGTTTTTCTGGCTTGTGGCTTATGGTGTTAATGACCACGAATCATTTATGTGAAGCAGGTTCTTATTCTAAAATAATTCAGAAATCCCCTGAAGTTCAGGGTGGTGTTTTGAGCTCTATGACCTCAGTGAAATCAATACCAAGTTGTTTCTTACTTCCCCAGGCTGTTGACAGAACCCTGATAAGGCACTTAGTGGCTTCTCAGAAGTTCAGAAGCCCAGGGTAGGATGTGGAGTTAACGATGACTTTTAACAAACCTAGTGGAGGTGATGGAATTCCAGTTGAGCTATTTCAAATCCTGAAAGATGATGCTGTGAAAGTGCTGCACTCAATATGCCAGCACATTTGGAAAACTCAGCAGTGGCCACAGGACTGGAAAAGGTCAGTTTTCATCCCAATCCCAAAGAAAGGCAGTGCCAAAAAATGCTCAAACTACCGTACCACTGCACTCATCTCACACACTAGTAAAGTAATGCTCAAAATTCTCCAAGCCAGGCTTCAGCAGTATGTGAACCGTGAACTTCCAGATGTTCAAGCTGGTTTTAGAAAAGGGAGAGGAACCAGAGATCAAATTGCCAACATCCGATGGATCATAGAAAAAGCAAGAGAGTTCCAGAAAAACATCTATTTCTGCTTTATTGACTATGCCAAAGCCTTTGACTATGTGGATCACAATAAACTGTGGAAAATTCTGAAAGAGATGGGAATACCAGCCCAGCTGACCTGCCTCTTCAGAAACCTGTATGCAGGTCAGGAAGCAACAGTTAGCACTGGACATGGAACAACAGACTGGTTCCAAATAGGAAAAGGAGTACGTCAAGGCTGTGTATTGTCACCCTGCTTATTTAACTTATATGCAGAGTACATCATGAGAAACACTGGGCTGGAAGAAGCACAAGCTGGAATCAAGATTGCTGGGAGAAATATCAATAACCTCAGATATGCAGATGACACCACCCTTATGGCAGAAAGTGAAGAGGAACTAAAAAGCCTCTTGATGAAAGTGAAAGAGGAGAGTGAAAAAGTTGGCTTAAAGCTCAACATTCAGAAAACAAAGATCATGGCATCTGGTCCCATCATTTCATGGGAAATAGATGGGGAAACAGTGGAAACAATGGCTGACTTTATTTTTTGGGGCTCCAAAATCACTGTAGATGGTGACTTCAGCCATGAAATAAAAAGACGCTTACTCCTTGGAAGGAAAGTTATGACCAACCTAGATAGCATATTCAAACGCAGAGATATTACTTTGCCAATAAAGGTCCGTCTCTTCAAGGCTATGGTTTTTCCTGTGGTCATGTATGGATGTGAGAGTTGGACTTTGAAGAAAGCTGAGCGCCAAAGAATTGATGCTTTTGAACTGTGGTGTTGGAGAAGACGCTTGAGAGTCCCTTGGACTGCAAGGAGATCCAACCAGTCCATTCTGAAGGAGATCAACCCTGGGATTTCTTTGGAAGAAATGATGCTAAAGCTGAAGCTCTAGTACTTTGGCCACCTCATGCAAAGAGTTGACTTATTGGAAAAGACTCTGATGCTGGGAGGGATTGGGGGCAGGAGGAGAAAGGGACGACAGAGGATGAGATGGCTGGATGGCATCACCGACTCAATGGACCTGAGTTTGAGTGAACTCCGGGAGTTGGTGATGGACAGGGAGGCCTGGCGTGCTGTGATTCTTGGGGTCTCAAAGAGCCAGAAATGACTGAGTGATTGAACTGAACTGAACTGAATTTCTAGTCTGTGTATAATATAAAATGAATATAACCACAAATCCAGAACCAGGTCACTGCCTTCCAGAAATCCAACTTGTGTTTTTAAATTAGAATTTTATGATTGTTATTTTATTTTATTTTTATTTTAGACCATTTTTAAAAATTGAAATATTGTTAATCTATGATGTGTTAGTTTCAAGTTCTTTTACATCATAGTTTGTTATAAGATACTGAATATAGTTCCCTGTACTATTCAGTAGGACCTTGTTGTTTATCTATTTTATATATAGTAGTGTGTATGTTAATCCCAAACTCCTATCCTCCCACCCACACTGTCCCCTTTGGTAACCATAAGTTTGTTTTCTATGTCTGTGAGTCTGTTTCTGTTCTGTAAATAAGTTCATTTATATCATTTTTTGAAATTCCACATATAAGTGGTATTATATATTTGTCTGACTTACTTCTCTTAATATGATAATCTCTATGTCCATCCATGTTGCTGCAAATGGTATTTTTCATTCTTTTTTATGGCTGAGTAATATTTTCATGTCTGTGTGTGTGTGTGTGTGTGTGTGTGTGTATTTGTGTGTGAGAGAGAGAGAGAGAGAAAGAGAGACATCTTCTTTATCCATTCCTCTGTTGATGGACATTTAGGTCGCTTCCTTGTCTTGGCTATTGTAAATAGTGCTGTGTGAACACTGAGGTGCATGTATCTTTTCAAATTAGAGTTTTCTTTGAATATATGCCCAGGAGTGGGATTGCTGGATTATATGGTAGTTTTATTTTTAGCTTTTAAGGAATCTCCATACTGTTTTCCATAGTGGCTGCACCAATTAATATTCCCACCAACACTGTAGGAAAAGAAAGTGAAGTTGCTCAGTTGTGTCTGACTCTTTGCAACCCTATGGACTGAAGCCTACCAGGCTTCTCCGTCCATGGGATTTTCCAGGCAAATGTACTGGAGTGGGTTGCCATGCCCTTCTCCAGGGGATCTTCCCAACCCAGGGATCGAACCCAGGTCTCCTGCATTGCAGGCAAATGCTTTTTACCCTCTGAGCCACCACACTGTAGGAGAGTGGTGGCATTCATTCTCTAGCATTCATTGTTTGTAGACTTTTTAATGATGGCCATTCTGACCAATGCGAGGTGATACTTCATTGTAGTTTTGATTTGCACTTTTCTAATAATTAGTGATATTGAGCATGTATTTGCTATTTTAAAACATGATGACAAAATTCCCAAATTGCTTTCTGGTAGTAAACTACTACATGGGGGCTTCCCTAATGGCTCAGCCATAAAGATTCTGCCTGCAATGCAGGAGACACAGGAAACTCAGGTTCAATCCCTGGATTGGGAAGATCCCCTGAAGGAGGAAATGGCAACCCACTCCAGTATTCTTGCCTGGAAAATCCTATGGAAAGAGGAGCCTGGTGAGTACAGTCCATGGGGTCACAAAGAGTTGGACACAACTGAGCAATAAACTGTGTAATATTTTTTTTTTAGTCTCTTGAGCAAGTGTTGTTATTCACAAAGGTGTAATTTTGGCAACTTCAAAAAACTATCAGATGAGCAGATTCAGCAGATGAACCTTGTATATGTCCTGAGCACATTTTGGTGACATGGTGGCCATCCTCTTGGAAGGCCCAGCTTCAAGTGACACGCCCATAAAGTGGTGGTGGTGATGGGGGGATCAGTGACATACACCCAGGCAGCCAAATGAACAGGAAAACCTTCATACCCCAGAGTGCAGCAATACAGTCATTCAAGGACAAGTAAGGACACTCTGCTAGGTATAATCCTGTCACACTGAGAGTTTAAGATAAAGCTCTGTGTAAGATAATTTAAGGAATAAAGGCAAGGAGAAGCTCTGAGCTCTTTATGTAATATCCTTTGCAACTGGATATTTTAAAAGAATTTAAAGATGCTACCTTCTAGCCTGTAAGTTGTAGCACTGTGGCTCTGGGTCTAACAGCCTCAGTTGTAATCTTGGTTCCACCGTTTTCTACCTTGGTGACCTTGGGCAACTTCGTAACCTCTCTGACTCTCAGTTTCCTCACCAGGTAATGGGGATGACAATGTTATGAACATAAAATGTGATACTGAATCAACGTGATAAAGAGTTCTCCCATTAAATGTACCATCTGGCATATGGAAAACATTTAGTATATTTTAGCTATAATATTATCATTAGTAATCATAGCATTAGAACTGCTGCTAGTACTGTTACTAGTGCATTTTGCATTAATGGAATCCAGCTTGCTTTTCTGAAATTTGTTATAGCTTTTTAATACTATACTAATACATAAAGTCTGATTTAAGTCACATTCCCAACATGTGCCTAATTAAAAGTACCACCTTAAGATGCATCATGTTCTCACTTGTATATTTCAGTGTATATTAGTAGCATGAGAATTTGGGCACTCTCTAGCACAATGTCTCTCAACCTTTTTTTCATCACTACTCCTCTGAGGAGCCTTTAAAGATGTTCTTTTTATCTATCTCTTCCATTGATTTTTTTTTTTTTTACTACAACAGATCTATATATCTGTTTATGTACTATGGAACTTTAGAGGGCTGTAAACCACTGTAATATCTAAAAAAATTTTGTCCCTAAATAACAGATTTTCATGCCCCTGGAGGCTGTATCACCCCCCATTGAGGATGCAAGATTTAGTGCAGAGGTTCTCACCTTCGGGCATTTTTGCCCTCTCAGGGGACATTTAGCAATGTCTGGAGACATTTCTGGTTGCTTCAGTTGGAGGAAGGTGCTACTGGTGGTATCTTGCAGGTAAAAGCCAGGGCCCAAAATGTCAGTAGTATCGAGATTGTGAAATCCTGCTCATTAAAATTATGGTAAAATTCTAATGTATTCTGAATAACCCAGCAATTATTGAGGGAGGTGAAAATGGACTGTGTCAACTCTGAAGGCCATAAGATAAAGAAAATAGCAGAAGTTGGGTTCTTGACCTTTAGGTTGAACCCACGAATAATGTGATTACTTGTAGGAAAAAAGGCCATTTCATTTTCCATTGTTGTTGTTTTCAGTAATTTTGTGTCCTTTGCTCTTCCTGTCAAATATGTGTAAAAGTGTGTATAAACACTTCAAATATATGTCAACAGCTTTCTGTTTTCTAGTTTTTGTATGGATATGTCTTACATTGTGAAACAGATGAATTTGTGAAAAGTAGTTTGAAGTCCTTTTCTGAGTTGTGTTTTTTCCCCTGATTTCATTATATTTTGAGAGGCTTGTCTTCATTCCTAATCAATCCTCATTTGACCTGGCTTCTAACATTGTTGCTTTCTATGTAAATTTAGCACCCTCTCTGGGTTTCAGAGAATGGGGACAATTTATGAAAGGGTACAAATTTAGGTGTAAAGTAAGATGGCCTGGTCTTTGATGGATGTGGCCCAGGTCACGTGCCTAGAGCCCCTGGCTCCCCTGTGGTCCCTGTCACACTCATGTTCCCTTCTTCTGCTGCCCAGAGTTGGCATCGAGGAGCCCTCCGAAGAGGACCAGAACGAACACCGCTGGCAGTACTTCAGGTGACACAAGGGCTTCCTCAGAAGCAAATTAACCAGGCCTGGCTTTTTTTCCCCCTCTCTCTAACCTGAGATGTTTCTCTTTATGCTATTTGTCTCTTTCTTTCTTCCTGTGGGCACGAGTCCCTTGCCCCTTAAGGGGCAAGAGGTCTGGTCAAGTCTAATCGTTCTTCTACCCTTCTCTGAGTTGATTGATGTGTTGATGTTCCTGACAGTCTGTCCCCTTCCTCCCCATTTTGGACAGTTTTTGTCAGCACCAAGGCCAGAGTTGACTGACTAGCTGCTTGACAGCTGAGCTTTGTGTTAAGAGTAGCCCATTTTCAGAGCCACAAACACTTTCCGCACAAAATCCTGCTTGTGATTTAGTAAACAAACCCTTTAAGTCATAAAGAGTACTCGAATTTTGTATTTCAGCCATGACTGGGATATGGTTTACATTTAAGCACTGATGCCATTTGAGTTTTGAAGTATGGATTTAAAAAAACAAAACAAAACAAAACAAAACAGAAGATCGTGAAAGACTTTTCTAATGCAATTTGTTTCTCAGTGACCAAATTTATGACAGATTATGCTTAAGGTGGTGATATTGGGCAATCAGAGTAAAGACTTTAATATTTCTTCTTTCTTTATCGGCCTTTTACTGGCATTCTTTCTTCCTGATCTGATTCTGGGTGCTGGTAGATAAAGCAAATGCAAAATAGACTTGAAGTCTGTTCTTCTCGTGAAAGTGTTTTACTCTCTGAGGACAGTGGTGAAAGCAACAGTACCTGTCATGGGGCATGAATTTGGGGACATTGCCAGGCCCCAGATGTAAACTGTTAATGACATGTATACAATTAATTGAAGCATTTAAGATCTCTGGATTCACATTTTTTTCCTAAAATACACACACAAAGATGTTCATATTAGAGACCTGACTGTAGGTACCAGTTAAGTTTCAGAGGAAACCCTTTTCTTTGAAATATCCAACCTTCAAGGAGGAAGGCCCTTCCAGCAAAGTACAAGTTACTATGCTTGGAACATGAGAGAGTTCAGATTCTGATCAGTTGTTTAAGATTTGATATGAATGCATGTGTCTCATATTCCCCAAATTTATTTAGGACCCCAGCCGTTCAAATTTTAAAAAACCCATCTATTGATTAAAGTAGAATGCTTCTAAAATTTCAGAGATTTTGTGGCATTTTATGTGGTGGTTAATCAGAATGTACATATATCAAAAGGGAAATGATTCATATCCTATATTTATTCATTCTGGAATGAGCACATCAGTATGATTGCTTTTTTTCTCATTTGGTATGGGATTACAACATTTGTCTCATTCTTAGTGAAAATAAGGATAATTCAGTTCATCCTGGAAAGAAAGACTGTTGTATGTGGTCAGATGAACTCAACCCTGATGTATTGGGACTGCTAAAATATGATGTAATAAACCAGCACAAAAGTTTTAGATTTATACAGTGGCCTAGATCAAAAGCATTGTAATAGGTAAGGAGGGAAATGTATATCATGGACAGTTGCCTGAAACTAGGAATTTCAGAAAGTTAGAGAACCCCAAGTCTTCTGAGGCATTATACTTTAAATAATGTACCTGATCTTTCTTGCTACTCAGCACACCACCACACGCCCTGTCCCAAGGGTGAGGCCCTTTGTAGGGATCTAGTATCATCCTGGGGGATTGGTCCAAGGATCCCTCAAGCCTGCCAGAAAAGTAATCATTCAATTGTCCTGAAGTAAACAGCCTTGAATGGGGAAAGAGCAGAACTCCATCTGTGTCACAAGGCTCCTGGTCTGTTTTCTTCTGGCATTTAAAACCCAGTAGTAAACCTTTCTCCTGTTTAGCACTTAAATCAGTAGCAGGGACCTCTGAGACCCTCCAACGGGCCCTCCTGCATTTCTCTGTCTGTAGGAGGGCCCTGGCCAGTCTTTGGAGGCTCTGTGTGGTCAGGAGTAGGGCTGCATGTCAGGCAGGTAGTTGGTAGAAAATGGCTACAGCAAGGATCAGAGCTTCCATGGAGGGAGGAAAGAACAGGAAACGGGGGTGCTGGGTAAGACTCTGCTCAGAACTGTAGGTTTCCAGGGGACATGCACAACCAGATCTGAAGATTAACCACATGTTTCAATAACATAAAATTTTTCTCCTGCCCTTCATTTTTAAGAGAAGAAGCTCAATGAAAGATTGGAGGATTTATCTGGGGGAAAAAACATGTAATTGCTAGACTCTATATCTACCTATTTACGTATTTTAGCACCTTACGTCCATGAATCTTTACAATTTGTTGTTTTTAGACCCTGGACTAATATGAGATCCTGAATCATCATTATTAGTAAGTTAGATTAAATCAGAGAGACAGAAATATTACTCGTGTATCAATATTTGTGAAACATTTTCACCAAAAATATAATTAAATGTTTGTTTTAAATTGTGGAAAATTTTAAATCTGCGAAAAAGCTGATAGAGCAATGAATATCCAAGTTCTAACCTGAATACACCAATTGTTAACATTCTGTCATTTTCTTCTTTCTCTTTCTCTCAGCCATTTCAGAGTGCTTCAGAGTACATTATAGACATCATGACTTTCTGGCCCTAAAATACTTCAGCATGTATCCCTTATGAACTTAATCTTCTCATGATCACAATACTTTTAGTAACTCAAATTTTATACACACATGTAGGATCCAGGATCCAATCAAAGTTTCCTTTGGCTGTCATCTCTTTTTTTGTTATCTTTTTTTAAAAATTTCAGGCCCATGGTGGCTCTGTGCCCTCTTCCTCTGACTGACTTGGTTGTCATCTCTTTAGTCCTTTAATCGAGGATAATCCTACTCTCCTCCTTTTGATTGCTTATGACATTGAGGTTTTGTTTTATTTTTTTAAGGATTTCCAGGATTGCATTCAGTTCAGTTCAATTCAGTCACTCAGTCGTGTCCGATTCTTTGCGACCCATGAACTGCAGCACACCAGGCCTCCCTGTCCATTACCAACTCCTGGAGTCCACCCAAACCCACGTCCATCGAGTCAGTGATGCTATCCAACCATCTTATCCTCTATTGTCCCCTTCTCCTCCTGCCCTCAATATTTCCCAGCATCAGGGTCTTTTCCAGTGAGTCAACTCTTCACATCAGGTGGCCAAAGTATTGGAGTTTCAGCTTCAACATCAGTCCTTCCAGTGAACACCTAGGACTGATCTCCTTTAGGATGGACTGGTTGGATCTCCTTGCAGTCCAAGGGACTCTCAAGAGTCTTATCCAGTACCACAGTTCAAAAGCATCAGTTCTTCTGCTCTCAGCTTTCTTTATAGTCCAAATCTCACATCGATACATGACTACTGGAAAAACCATAGCCTTGACTAGATGGACCTTTGTTGACAAAGTAATGTCTCTGCTTTTTAATATGCTGACTAGGTTGGTCATAACTTTCCTTCCAAGGAGTAAGTGTCTTTTCATTTCATGGCTGCAATCAACATCTGCCGTGATTTTGGAGCCCAGAAAAATAAAGTCAGCCATTGTTTCCCCATCTATTTCCCATAAAGTGATGGGACCAGATGCCATGATCTTAGATTTCTGAATGTTGAGCTTTAAGCCAACTTTTTCACTCTCCTCTTTCACTTTCATCAAGAGGCTTTTAGTTCCTCTTCACTTTCTGCCATAAGGATGGTGTCATCTGCATAGCTGAGGTTATTGATATTTCTCCTGGCAAACTTGATTCCAGCTTGTCCTTCTTTCAGCCCAGCGTTTCTCATGATGTGCTCTGCATATAAGTTAAATAAGCAGGGTGACAGTATACAGCCTTGACGTACTCCTTTTCCTATTTGGAACCAGTCTGTTGTTCCATGTCCAGTGCTAACTGTTGCTTCATGACCTGCATACAGGTTTCTGAAGAGGCAGGTCAGCTGGTCTGGTATTCCCATCTCTTTCAGAATTTTCCACAGTTTATTGTGATCCACACAGTCAAAGGCTTTGGCATAGTCAATAAAGCAGAAATCGATGTTATTCTGGATCTCTCTTGCTTTTTTGATGATCCAGCAGATGTTGGGAATTTGATCTCTGGTTCCTCTGCCTTTTCAAAAACCAGCTTGAACATCTGAAAGTTCACAGTTCACGTATTGCTGAAGCCTGGCGTGGAGAATTTTGAGCATCACTTTACTAGCGTATGAGATGAATGCAATTATGTGGTAGTTTGAGCTTTCTTTGGCATTGCCTTTCTTTGGGATTTCCAGTCCTGTAGCCACTGCTGCTCTACAATCTGGAATTTTCGGATTTGTTTTCCTCTTGACTAGAGATAGAGAATCATTTGAGTTTTGGCCAAAAATAATGTAAAAGAAAGTTATGCATTTCTTGTTGCATCATATCAGGTGGTGCATCTTGTCCAGCTGTCCCTCGTTATTAGTGATGTTAAATTTGACCACTTTAGACCCCAGGTCTTGCCACTTGTAAAAGCACTGTTTTCCCTTTGTAACTAAACAAGTAACCTGTAGAGACTTCCCTGGTGGTCCAGAGATTAAGACTCTGCCTTGCAATGCAGGGGACATGGGTTTGATTCCTGGTTGGGGAACTAAGATCCCACATGCCCCGGAGCAGCTGAAGCAGTGTGCTCTACAGCCCAGTACACCACAACTAGAGAAGCCTGCAGGCCGCCACTAAGACCTGATGCAGCCAAATAAATATTTTTTTTAAAGAAAGCCTTTAACATCATATGAATAGTCAGAGTCCCAACAGCCTTTTACCCATGGGTAAAATTATACTCTGATGACCTTTGCTTGAAGCAATTATTACCCTGTGAGTGAAAAACTGGTAATTTTCTAATCCTGTTATTCTTTTCATATTTTTGAGGATTATATAATAGAGAAGAACTTTCAGAGAGTTTCAGTGTTCTTTTCTATGCTGGTGAAGTGAGATATCTCTCCAATGTCTGAGTAATCAGTTCAAGCAAATTTTTATTTAATATATGTGGGACTACAGAGTTGTGTCTCTGCAGGATCCCAGCAAGAATCTCAGGTGTTATCACTGAGGTGGCAGAAGGTAACAGACAGTTGTCATTTTTTCTGTAGAGGAAACAGTGATGCTAGAGAGACATGGCCAGAATTAGTATTGCCTTGGCCAAAAAGTTCGTTCAGGTTTTTCAAAACGCAAGCAAACTTTTTGGCCAACCCAGTACTTATTAGACTGCACTAATTCATTAGCCACTCACCACATGTGTCTGTTTGAATTTAAATTGTAATTAATTAGCATGAAATAAAAGTTAAAATGTAGTTCCTCAGTCCTATTGGTCACATTTCAACTGCACAATGGCCACATGTGGCCAGTGGCCTCCATATTGGACAGTGTATATCTAGAAGACCACCATCATTGCAAAAAGTTCTACTGGATGATGTGCATCTAGAATAACTCTCAAGTTCCCCCAAGCAAAAATGTCAAGCAAGTTTGAGATGAGGTTAGGATGGACCTAATTTTGTGAATTTATTAGTGTTTTCCAATGTTTTATGCTCCACTGTTTGAATTCTGGCCTGGCCATATGGGCACAGGCTAAATAGATGAATTCCTCTTACATTGCCCAGACTTGAATGAAAATAGTCCAAACCTAGTCTTTATAAGCAGGCTTTCCTGGTGGCTCAGATGGTAAAGAGTCTGCCTGTAATGCAGAAGACCAGGGTTTGATCACTGGGTCAGGAAGATCCCCTGGAGGATGGCACAGCAACCGCCTCCAGTATTCTTGCCTAGAGAATTCCATGAACAGAGGAGCCTGGTGGGCTACAATTCATGGGATTGTAAAGAGTTGGACACAACTGAGCGACTAACACTAGTCTTTATAAGCAGTTCTTGTTAAACAGAATTTATTTTCGTTCTCTTCTCCTAGAAGAGGTTAGTGGAAAGAATCGAGGGGGCTAGATTTCATCTGGCAGCTTTTATTATGTGTGGCTTTGTCTTCTTCATTGTAGGACAAGGCACACTTAAGACTTTTCTTATACCCAGAGGCTTCCTATTTCATCTCGGCTGATAAAATCCATTTGTTTTATCTTTACCGGTGTGGAAGCCACTTACAAAGGCTAATGCACATTTTTCAGAATTTGTGATCAAGAAAGGAGAGACGATCTGGGTGGATCTGAACTGCTGATGCTCCTGCCTCCACAATAGCCTGTCCATGGTTAGACAGAGGGCTGCTGTGTCACTGGGCATTCCAGTAGGCTGTCTGGCAGACAGACTACTGGTAACCCATGCTCTGCCCCTCTCTGAGTCTTTACTAGGAAACTCATCTAAGTAAATGAGTCTGCCATGAAGTGGCTCCATTCACTGACAGAATCCGCAGAACAAGGCCTAGTATTGGACTTTCAGCTGTTGATCTTACAGATGCTAACACCATTTAGAGGACTTTTCTCTATGAAACGTTCATTAAGAGACCCTCAAAACCGGTGAGAGTTAAAGATCAACAGCTAGGAATTCAGTGTGACCTCTCCTCTGGTACGTCAGACCCTTCAGGCACACTGAGGCTCTCTCGTGTGACCTCTGTGGGTAGCTAGCCCTGGTGCCTCGGAATTGGATGAATTTCACATCCAAAAGTCTCTGAAAGGTTTGATGCTCAAAAGTCCCTGGCTAATGTCCAACTGTGAGGCCAAGCCTCCGGGCCTCAGAAAGCAGCCTGTAGACACAACAGAGTCCATTTAACTCACTACCAAAAGCCCATCAAACTTCAGGTCCCCAGGGAGGAAATCTGGTGCCAGGTACATTACAGGTTTTAACTAAGTGCTCAGAATAAGATCTGGCATTGTAGGCACTCAGTAAATATTTGCTGAATACATGAATTCATCTTGTAGTTTTTAAACTTTGCCTTCAGCAAAATATAGGGTAACTGTTCCCTTCCCTTCTGTACCTCCCTGTCTCCATCTGGGGGCACAAACCTTGGCTTAGTGCTTGGCAAGCCTGGAATAAGGCAGGGTAGAGGTTGCATTTGAGAAAGGGGTACATCTATGTTGTCTTCTATTCCTTCTTTGCATTACTCTCGTTTCTCAAGATCTATCCTGGACATCACAGGTGGAGAAGCGGGAGGGAGAGGAGAGAAAATAAGGCACACATGGGGCTTTGCATATCCACTGTCTGTTCATCGCAGTCAGCGCCCTGGTTCCAGACTACAAATAAAACCCCTGGTCAGGGCCATTTGGCAGCTCTCTTCAAACTCCGGTCAGATGTGCTGAAAGCTGTGTTTCTTGTTTTCTTTTTATGATACCAGCCATTGTTTGCAATTCCTCCTCCAGGGGATCCTCCAGACCCAGGGATCAAACCCACGTCTCCTGCGTCTCCTGCATTGCCAGGCGATTCTTTACCTGAGCCACCTGGGGAAGCCCCTGGAGGAGGAAATCGCAACCCACTCCAGTATTCTTGCCTGGGAAATCCCATGGACAGAGGAGCCTGGTGGGTTACAGTCTGTGGGGTCGCAAAGAGTCGGACACGACTTAGCGATTGAGCACACATTCTTTGCAGTACTGGAGGGAGAAGTGAACTCCAGTTCTGTTTCCTGGATTCCAGGACTGTTTCCTGGCATCTTTGTTTTCTCCTCCATTGCCCCCATATTATCAATGTCATCAGTACTACTGTTCTCTGCCTTAAAATGAGGAAGTTTCAGGGATAAAGAATCAACAGATGCGTAGAGCAATAGTTGGTATGTTGCTGCTAAGACAACGACCCTAGTGCTTTCATGGAATTCGTTATTAGTGGATTTTGCCACCTTGCTTTTTCTTTCTGTCTTCAGTTATTGATTTCAAATTGTGAGTTCTCAGGTCAGGTGGAAGGGAGGAAGCAGCAGACAGGAAGAGGCAGGACCCACCTTTGGCTACCTAGGACCGTCTGGTGCAGAAAGGCAGGCAGACAGTTTCCTGCTTCTACCGTTCCCCAGAGGCCTTGCTTAAGGTGTTAGCATACAGATTGATTACCCAGCCTACCCCTGGGTGGTACAACTGCTTTCTCATAACTTTCTGCATGACAGCCTTCCCCTTCTTTTAGCTAACCACTCGTTCCACCTTGGGAAGGTGGTCAGCCTCTTAGCTACTTTCAACCGGCCTGGCTGCCATGGTCCAAGCTAACACTCTATGTTTTTCTCTCCCTGTCTTTCTCCCTGATGACTTACAGAGTTGGTGTCGACCCAGACCAAGACCCACCACCCAACAACGACAGCTTCCAAGTCTTACAAGGGGTAAGTCACAAAAGATGCTTCTTCGTGGGAAGGTGTTATTAAAAATAGCTAGAATTTATTTGAGCATTTACTACATGCCAAGCAGTTTACATGGATTCCCTCATTGTGATCTTGAGAACAACTTTATGAAGCAGGAACTGTTATGCCCAGTTTACAGATTAGAAGTTTGAGAGTCAAAGTGTGTCTCTGTGATCAGACAATTTGAAAATGATGGAGCCAGGATTTGACTCCAGAGTCCCTGTTCTCAAACAGCTTATTAAGGGGCCAAAATGAGCATTTAACCTGACTCTCCCCTTCCCAAAATGGATACATTGGCAATTGGCTCATGGTAGCTTGTTCTGGGAAGGAGAAGGATGGGATCAATTTTCCAGCCCAGGGAGCATGAGCCAGAAAGAAGGGATGCTGGGTGATAGCTGGCCCTCCTGCTTCTCCAGGGTCTGGCAGCTTCCATGGTCCCATAGTAGCAGAGCAGCAGTCCTCAGCCCCATAGGCAGTGAGGGCAAGAGCCCTGTGTCTCATCTCATGTGATAGCAGGGAACAGTTCCTGCTGCTGCAGAGAATCCTGATGGAGACGGTGCTGGGGGATGGGGGAGAGGCATAGGCTGGCTGTTGGTTTTGCCATCTGCTCTAGTAACTCTGGCAGCATCATGAGGTGCCCCAAATGTGAGGAAGTGGACAACGATTTCTCATCCATAGGCGTTGTCTAGGTCAGGAATTTGCAAGGGGCATAGTGGGGACAGCGTGCCTGGTGCTCCATGAAAAAAGCTGGGGTCAGTCAACAGCTGGGGACTAGAATCTTCCAAAGGCTCATTCACTCTTGTGTCTTGTACCTGGGCTGGAAGACACAGACTAGGACTGGTGAGCAGGATGCCTGTGAATGCCTGTGATGGCTTCTCCTTGGCCTCAGGGTGTGGGACTTCTGACCTGATGGCTCTGGCTTCCAAAAGCCCATGTCCCAACAAGTGAGGTGGAAGCTTTCTGGCCTTTTGTGGCCTAACCTTGGGAGTCATACAACATCACTTCCAGGACTTTCTCTTGGTTATGAGTTGCTCAGGCCAGCCCAGATTCAGCGGGAAGAGATAGAGACCATCCCCTCTGGACGGAATAAGCATCAGCGAAGCGGCAGCCATGTTTTAAAGCTGGAGGAAACTACCCAGCAACACTGCCCCCCTGCCTTTCATTGGACACTTTGGAAGAGTACCCTGTGGTTAAAGGTCCCATGGGACATGGAAGTGTGTGCTTTTTGGATATGGGAGTGGGAACTCATGGTTCGAAATTCCAGAGGCCAAGTCAATGGCAGCAGGCACCTGGGTGGTTTCAGATGCAAGAGAGGCAATGTGTCTGGGGGTGCATGCTCAGCGAAGCAGAGGCAGAGTGTCACCCCTGTTGTAGGCCTGGTGGGGTGATTCTGCCTCCAGGTTTTGCCCCTTTCTCAGGCCAGCATTTCCTGGGCAGGCATGGTGGGGGAAAGGGAAGTTATGATAGGAGCAGAAATTTGCTTCCAAAATGTTTCTCTTTGGCCTAGGGAATGAAGAACTATTTTGTTCAGTGTTGAATACCCAGTGCTGAGCACAGTGCCTGGCCCATGGGGGCCTTGATTGGTATTTGATGGGAAGATGGGGGAGCAAGAGTGGCACAGGGTGTGGAAAGCTCCATTGACCATGTGCATATGTCATCTGCAAAGCCATATCAAGTGTTTGTTTTCCCTTGTCAGCTTTGAATCACACTCATCATTGCAGTTAATCCTAAATCGAGTTTGCATGTCTTAGATTCCCTAGGATCTTCTAAATAACTCCAGCAACCACATCAGATTTTAACAAGTCTCACAAAATGTAGTGCTGTGTTGGGCCCAGGGATGCCACCACAGCTTTCTCTGAGGTCTTTCTCTGTGAGGGTGGTCACAGCCTGATAGGCCATTCTTCAGTTGAGGCCCCATAAGGGACCTCTGAAAGTTCTAGGCATTTTGGGATGAACTTTCAGTGAGCTTCATTGGAGATTTGGTGCCCACTTTAATGGTGCTCCAGAAGACCTTTGCGACTATATTAGAATCAGCCATTGTGCCACTTGGGAATATGTGGTTTCAATGAGAAGTTCCTTTGGAAAAGTTGCTATTTGACTAGAGCTTTAAGTCCCTGGTCGTTCAGATGGTAAACAATCTCCCTGCAATGCAGGAGATTGGGGTTCAATATCCTTAGTCAGGAAGATCCCCTGGAGGAGGGCATGGTGACCCACTCCAATTTTCTTGTCTGGGAGATCCCATGGACAGAGGAGCCTGGCAGGTTACAGTCCATAGGGTCACAAAGAGTTGGACACAACTGAGCAACTAATGCTTTCACTTTCACTTTAAGGACTTTAGAAAGTAGGAGTTCAGAAACTGTGCCTCTTGCAGCTAACTTAGAATCTAACAGTTTGGGTATCTCCAAACTTGGATCTGAGGAAAGCTGGGTGAAATCCATAATGGACATCCTTATTTCACTGAAAGGAAAATAATGGCTGTGGTAGGATACACCACATCCTGCCTATACCTGTGGCTAGTCAAGATTAATTTTGTAAGAAAAGCAGGTCACTGCCAGCTAGATAGCCAGGGCTTGGGGCAATTTCATCTTGACAGTTCCAAACCAGTCAACACCCTTAACACCCCACCATCCCCCCACCGCCTGCCCTTTTGCTGTTTTCAATTGCTCCTGCCTCTGGACTTAAGCATCTCTCAAAGGAAATATGTGAAATGGTTTGATTGGTTCCATGTAGCTGAACTTTAGAGAAGGCAATGGCAACCCACTCCAGTACTCTTGCCTGGAAAATCCCATGGGCGGAGAAGCCTGGTAGGCTGCAGTCCATAGGGTCGCGGAGAGTCGGACACAACTGAGTGACTTCACTTTCACTTTTCACTCTCATGCAGGAAGGAAATGGCAACCCACTCCCGCGTTTTTGCCTGGAGAATCCCAGGGACAGGGAGGCTGGTGGGCTGCCATCTATGGGGTCGCACAGAGTTGGACACAGTGACTGAAGTGACTTAGCAGCAGCAGCAGCTAAACTTACTGTATCTCTCAGAGACACTGGGCTTGTAGCTAGACTTACTAACAGACTTGCTGTGGAAATGTTTAAAAAGCAGTGCATCCTAAGTGCTAAGGGTTTTGGCAGTGCATTTAGTCCATACAGTGATAGCTAAGGTAGCACCCCTAGCCCCAGGGTGAGCCTGGGATGCCATCCTTTGGGCCAATTTTGATCACACATGTGACGGTCACTTCTGCTGCACTCCCAGTGGTGCCCCTTCAGCTGGCCCTAGTCAGGAGCTGTGTCACACCTTCCCTTTAACTGGCCACCTTCTAAGCCTCATACATATTATGCAGAAGGCCTTTTGGCATTTTGAGTCTTTCTGTCAGATGGGGGAAGAAAGGTGAACTTCAAGCATGGTTTCTCAGGTCACATTCTGAAAAATGACTCATGCCCTCGTGCAGAAAGGGCCTCATTTCTCCACGTCCTCCTGGCCTGACCTTGTTGCTCCAATAAGCCATTAACAATAGGGCTGGGAGCACTCAGTGGTCATGAGAAACCAGTAAAACAGAGAAGTAAATGGGCTTCTCATTTTTGGGTGAAACCCTGGGTTCTTGCAGCTTCCCCTGAACTGGATCCAGGTCACATGCTCAGTGTTGTCATGAAACTGAAATCAGAGATGGGGAAGGTCCAGATGTTTGTTCCCCATTAGAAAAGAAAGGGCACTTCTCTTTACCTCATTTCTAAATGATCTTGCTAAATGAACAAACATGCAAACAAAAAAGTGCTATTTGATGGGAAAGCACTTTTTATAAGGAGCACCGTTTTCCTCACCAGTGCTAGAAGCCTGAGGTTATAAACAGAGTCATGGCTACAGAACCACAGAATATTAGCTCATGTGGGCGAGAGAAGGGAGCTGTTGGCCAGAACTTTTGGCTCTGGGTGAGGGAAGCATAAGAATATTGTGGATAGACTTCAGTTTCATGTCCCTGGCAAGTCTGACTCATTAGAACAAAACAAAACAAAAAACTCTGTTGCCTTGTTTCTCTGGAGGTCTTGGTGACTTTGCAACCAAAACAAAAACAAGCCCAGCTGGAGGCAAGCTGCCTGGGCTTGGGGGTGGCCTCCCAACCCATTCAAGAGGGGATGTTTTATGCTAGACACAGCTGAGATTTATGTTGGCCTGACAGGCAGACACATCATTCATTTCCTTCCCCGAGTTTACAAAGCATGCTCACTGATGCGGCCGATGTGGAGTAGCTTGGAGCATGAATCTGAATGTATCCCGCCTCTGTCATCTCTGCAGGACAAGGTCACAAGCAGGATGTTAGTGGAATGTGGAGGAAGGGAAACTGCTATGTTTGTTGTGCCTGTGTGTGTGTGACTGAAAACTGCCAAAACTCAGATATTGTACTGACATATACCTTTCTGGGCAAGTTGGATTTGTTTGTTTCTGGGTCCTTCCCCCAGCTTCCTTCCAGGCTGAAATCTGATAGCCAGGCCCTTACATCTTTAACTTCAGAACAGTTGCTCAAGTGCCTTTGCTCAGATTACTATTCTCTGACCCCTTTCCCCATGACACTTTTTCTTTTTTTGATTGTCTCCCATCGTGGCCCCCAGTTTCCCTATCTTTTTTTTTTTTTCTTAGAAGTTCAAACTTGATTTATTCATTCATTTGACACATATTTATTGAGCATTTGTTATATTTCAGACATTCTTTCAGGCTCTGGGAGTACATCTACAAACAAGACAGATGAATCATTCTCCTTAAGGGCTTGGTGACAGTGTGATGAAGGATGAGGGTAGAGAGTGGCAGAAGCGAGATCGTAGAGGGTCTTGTCTGCTTCTCCACAAGGTACCACAGGCCTCTCCCCATTGTTCCGAGTGTACCCATGGACGGCAACCTGGGCATCACCAGAGAGCTGGTTAGAAATGCAGACTGTCAGGCCACATCTAGACCCGCAGAATCAGAATCTTCATTTTAGCAGAGGGCCCAAGAAGTTTGTGTGCAGTTTATAGTTTGAGAAGCCCTGGTGAAGGCAGTGTAGAGCGCTTTGTTGTTCAGTCACTCAGTCATGTCTGACTCTGCCACCCAATGAACTGCAGTACGCCAGGCTTCCCTGTCCTTCACTGTCTCCAGGAGTTTGCTCAAACTCAAGTCCCTTGAGTTGATGATGCTATCCAACCATTTCATCCTCTGTCATCCCCTTCTCCTCCTGCCCTCAGTCTTACCCATCATCAGGGTCTTTTCCAATGAGTTGGCTCTTCACATCAAGTGGCCAAAGTTGAGCACTTAATTCCCTGTTTTTAAACCCTTTGTTAGCCCTTCTGAGAAATCTTGGACCCCATCGTTATCAACTATGTACTTTTTAACTTTGCATTAGTGTGCTATCACTGCTATAACAAATTACCACAAACTCAGTGGTTTAAAACAACACAGTCTTATAGGTTTGTGAGTCAGAAGTCTGGTAAGCTCTACTGGCTTCCCTCTTTCAGGTTTCTCAGTGTCAAAATCAAGGTGTCTGTGGGGTTGGGCTCTGGGGGAGAAGCCATCACCAGGCTCGTGCAGGTTGCTGGTAGAATTCACTTCCACATACTTGTAGGACTGAGGTCCTGTTTCCTTGCTGGCCATTGGCCGGGAATCAAGCTTAGCTCCTAGAAGTACCCACATTTCCTGACTCTTGGCCTCTCCACCTTCAAAGCCAGCACTAGCAGGGCAAGCCCCTGTCATGCTCTGAACCTCTCCTGCCTCTTCCCTCACTACATCACTCTCTTGCCCAGCCCACCCCCTGCCCACTTATCAAGGTCCATGTGTTTATACTGGGCCCACCTGGAAAACCTTAAGACCCTTTTGCCAAGTAACATAACACACTCAGGCTCCCGGGATTAGGATGTAGAAATCTTTGAGGGGAAGGGCAGTATTCTACTACCTCTCTGGAAAAAAAAAATAAGCTCTTCTTATTATTATAGTGACCTTAACATAAAAATATATACTTTAACCATAAAAATACAATGAAATATAACTCTGCCCAGAAATCATTATTCATTAGTTCTAGAAAAATTATTTCAAAATAGGACCTGTGGCCACTGCCCAGGTCTTTAACCTGCTTTCTTTTTCTTCACCCCTACACATAGGTCTGTCTGTCTTCTCCTCTGGAAATGTGCTTCTCAAGTGGCTGGTGTGGGGTCTCATTCCTCTTTGTGTTTGGCAGCACTGAGCATGGGGCCTGGCACACAGTAGGTGCTTAATGAATGCAAGAGAAAAGCCACTCATAGTTTTATGCTCAAAAATTTGGTGATAAGCAGAGCTGGTGGTATTTGTTTGCTGGTGGGGATGTAGGTTTTGAGGAGGATGTGGTATGAGAGCAAGTCCCTGCATATTTTAGGATCACCTGCACCCATACCAACCCTGGCTCAGAGCCCGTAGCAAGGGCTCACCAGTTTGTCCATGGTTACCACCCAAATCTTGCTGGGAAACAATTGTTGGCTATCTTCTGGGTCAACTTAAATCAGTCCTGTTCCAAACAGATCCTCCCTGATTTTCCCAGAGGCTTTGGGGAAGAATCCAAATTCTTCCTGTCCAGACACCCTGCTTATTTAACTTATATGCAGAGTACATCATGAGAAACACTGGGCTGGAAGAAGCACAAGCTGGAATCAAGATTGCTGGGAAAAATATCAATAACCTCAGATATGCAGATGACACCACCCTTACGGCAGAAAGTGAAGGAGAACTAAGAGCCTCTTGATGAAAGTGCAAGAGGAGAGTGAAAAAGTTGGCTTAAAGCTCAACATTCAGAAAATGAAGATAATGGCATCTGGTCCCATCACTTCATGAAATAGATGTGGAAACAGCATCAGACTTTATTTTTGGGGGCTTTTGGAGTGGTGATTACAGCCATGAAATTAAAAGACGCTTACTCCTTGGAAGGAAAGTTATGACCAACCTAGACAGCATATTCAAAAGCAGAGACATTACCAACAAAGGTCCATCTAGTCAAGGCTATGGTTTTTCCAGTGGTCATGTATGGATGTGAGAGTTGGACTGTGAAGAAAGCTGAGCACTGAAGAATTGATACTTTTGAACTGTGGTGTTGGAGAAGACTCTTGAGAGTCCCTTGGACTGCAAGGAGATCCAACCAATCCATCCTAAATGAGACCAGACCTGGGTATTCATTGGAAGGACTGATGCTGAGGCTGAAACTCCAATACTTTGGCCACCTCATGCGAAGAGTTGACTCATTAGAAAAGACCCTGATGTTGGGAGGCATTGGGGGCAGGAGGAGAAGGGGATGACAGAGGATGAGATGGCTGGATGGCATCACCGACTCGATGCACATGAGTTTGGGTAAACTCCGGGAGTTGGTGATGGACAGGGAGGCCTGGCGTGCTATGATTCATGGGGTCGCAAAGAGTCAGACACGACTGAGCGACTGAACTGAACTGAACTGATAACCATGCTTCTGGCCGCTTCTCTTGGAAAGAGACGTGTTTAACACCCCTGTTGCAGTGCTGCACCTTTTATTTGCCCTGAATTTGTAACCTTTCAGGGTTGATTCTTAGTGTCTTACATTTGTGCAGTCACTTTATTTGTGGACTGCAGGCATATCTCTTTGTAGGCCGAGGAAAAAATTGCTTAATTTGCCTTCAGAAAGAAACCTTTCCCTTGCTTTGCTCATTTTTATTGTCCCTCTTGGGGCTTACTTATATAAGTCAGTCTCCTGTAGCTTCCTTGAGGTGAGATGGCAAGAACTTAAGTGTTACAGGTGATGAGAATGCATTGTGGTTTAACAGTGCAGAGGTTAGGATAACAGAATAGAGGTTTTCCATTTTTATCGTTGTTTTAGTGGGAAAGCAAACAAAACTGACTTTCGGGAACTTACCTTATGCCTGATGGTGTATAGCATCCTTCCGGAAGATGTTTATCATCTTGCTAGATTTGTCTTTAGTAAGATTCTACAGACAGAACCAAGAACTTAGAGCCTGTTACTTGATAAATAAATATTTAATTTCTTTGTAAACAGTCATCTCTCAAAATGGTCATCTACCACTTTTCCACTCAGTCATGTGGTATGAGATCTCCCTAGAGTTGTTATTAGACTAGCAATTAGTTAGCTGAAGAAATGATCATTATCTACAAATGGAGACATTCTGTGCCCCCTTTCTCCCACATAATTTATTAAAATGTGAAATAAAATTGGTCTCTAGGGTCTCTCCTTTTTGTTTCCTCATCCACAGACAGGCCCATTTAACTGAGCCATTTCCATATTGGTTACTGTGTTAAGTCACTTCAGTCGTGTCCGACTCTTTGTGACCCTATGGACTGTAGCCCACCAGGCTCCTCTGTCCGTGGGATTCTCTAGCCAAGAATATTGGAGTGGGTTGCCATGCCCTTCTCCAGATACAGGTTATTAAACATTCCTCAAATACCATGGGGGACTCTGTTTTAAAAGTCATCTTGGCCATTGGAAATTTTAGGAATGTAAATAGTGCTTGCTAACTTCTCTGCCTCTACTTGTGTATATGTTACCTTCTCAGAAATTTTTGACTCATCCTTGGCATCTGTTACTATAGGTAGAATTTACACCCACTGAGATTTAGAACTGTCGATACATACTTGAAATTGTGACTCAACTTTTATTTGGTTGTTGTCCATTGCCCCTCACTTGTAGAGCTGCCTCTCCCTAGAACAGTCAAGAGGAAGATGATAAAGATGCTACGTTTCACAAGCAGCCTGTACTTTCTAGAGCTTGTCATCCAGCAACATGGAACCCCAGGAGTGCCCTCAGATTTCTGCCATCCATCCACTTTTTAATATTAAGTGTGCTGCTTATAATACTTGCACAGAACAGATTTCCTAAACCTTAAATGAATGTTTGATTTTTGCCAATTCTTTTGAAAATGAAATGATGGGGATGTTTGAGTTGGAAAGGCATGAGAAGAATAATAAAGGAAGGTACTACTTGAGGGCAGAGAAAATAACAGAGATGCTGGTTCTGGCTCCCTTTGCCCTGCCCATCACCTTTGCCTTCCTAAAGCTGGTAAGGTAAGTTACTGCTTGGAACACAAGGCAGTTGCCTGGCTGGGTAAGGACCACCAAGAACCCTTGATTGGTTTGTTAGGAAACTCAACTCTGTGATTTCTCTAGGCCAGCTTGGTGGGGTGAGGAGCCTGGAAAGTTGGTTTTACAGATACTTTCTTTAGTATTCTCTAAAAATTAATTTTGACTTGTTAGGATCTAGACTACTTTAGGGTAATTAATCTGCCAAAAGGCACTCTGAGGAAAATTACTCAGAAATTGTGTGCTTCATTGAGTTGATCTAACCCCCCGACATAACCAAGCCTTTTTCTTTGGGGATTGATTGGTCTACCTTTGGATTTATTCAGTTTCTTTTAACACATTATTAACTGGGGTTTTTTTTACAGAAACTAATATCTATAATGTTAATACATCTCTGTTCAATAATGTGTTAAAATATTACCTCCCGATATATCTTTGAAATTTTGGTGATACAGGAGGTTTGACTCTGAGCTCAAATCTCTAAAGACTGTGGTTAAAAGGGAAGCTTTCCTCCCTTATATCAACCCCCTCTCTGCAACTAAATATCTGTCTTCTTGTTTGTTCCTAGGATGGTTCAGATTCTGCCAGAGGAAACCGAACAAAGCAGGAGAGTGCATGGCTATTCAGGCTGTGGTACAGCTTTGATCACAAGTATCCTTTTTAAGGGGCTTCCCTCTATTTGTGAAACACTGATGATGAAATTCTCTTGTTGTATTGTCAGTGTGACTTCTGATGAGTAAGGAAAGATGTGTGCTTGCTACAGATACACCCAGTCCTCTCTTGGGACACATGCAATGGTCATTCAATCACCTCTAGTCATAACGAGCATCTCCCTAGCCAAGAGGAATGTGCACATCATTAAGGTAGCCAGCCCATAGCCTGGTAGACTCATGTGGCTTTTAAGAGCTTTGCATTCAAGGGAAATATGCCTATGTAGGTAAACTAGTTAAAATTACACTTGAACCATGCTGTGGTCAAGAATGGAAGTGGAGGTTGGCCAGTTAATTCACGTGGGAAGGATTATTCCTGTTGGCTGGACCAAATCTGGCCAAGTCTGATCCTGCCTTCATTGGACTACATGCAGGGCAGATTCTATTCCAGTAGATTATCTTGGCCCCAGGTGAGAATTAAAAACCAAAAAGGTACACCTTCATGGTTTCTTAAATTAACATAGTGATCAAAGGGGTAGGTAGCTTATGTATGGTCTTTGCAGATTTTGAAGATGTTTAAAATTTTGTATTGACATAAAGAATATATATAGTAAAGTACACAAATCATAAGTGCTCAGTGAGTTATTACAAAATAGGTACAGGTCACAAAACACAAAATTACCAGTTCCTCTCATGCCATTGGGACTTCCCTGTGGCTCGGTGGTAAAGAACTTGCCTGCCAATGCAGGAGACGTGGGTTGGATCCCTGGGTGGGGAAGATCCCCATGAGCAGGAAAGGGCAACCCACTCCAGTATTCTTGCCTGGAAAATCCCATGGACAGAGGAGCCTGGCAGGCTACAGTCCATGGGTCACAAAGAGTTGGACACAACTTAGCGACTAAACAACAGCAGCAATGGCAAATCCACAGCTAACATCATACTTAGTGGTGAAAAGCTGAAAGCTTTTCCTCTCAGATCTGGAACAAGGCCAGGGTATGTACTCTTGCCACATCTATTCAACACAGTACTGGTAATTCTAACCAGAGCAGTTAAGCAAGAAAAAAGAAATAAAATGCATACAAATCAGAAAGGAAGAAGTAAAATTGTCTCTGCAGATGACATGATCTCATATGTAGAAAACCCTAAAGATTGTATCAAGAAACTGTTCAAAGTTTTTAAAGTAAATCATTAAAGTTGCAGGAGATATTATCAGCATACAACGATCAGTTGCATTTCTATATACTAATAATGAACTATCCAAAAAAGAAATTAAGAAAACAATTCCATTACAGTAACATCAGAAACAATAAAATGCTTAGCAATAAATTTAACCAAGGAGGTGAAGATCTATATATTGAAAATTAAAGAACATTGATAAAAGAAATTGAAGAAGACACAAGTAAATGGAAAGATACCTGTGTTCATGAACTGGAAGAATTAATATTGTTAAAATGTCTGTACTACCCAAAGCAACCTCAGGTTCAGTACAGTCTCTGTCAAAACTCTGATGGCATTTTTCATAGGAAAACCATCCTAGAATTTGTATGGAACCACAGAAGACACTGAATAGCTAAAGCAATTTTGAGGGAAAAGAACAAAGCTAGAGGCATCATACTTCCTGATTTCAAATTACATTACAAAGGTACAGTAATCAAAAAAGTATGGCAATGACATAAAAATAGACACACAGATCAAGGGAACAGTATAAGAAGCCCAAAAATAAACCCTTGCAAGAACAACAAGGCAAGGATACACAATGGGAATAGGGCAGTCTCTTCAATAAATGGTGTTGGGAAAACTGGATACCCACATGTGAAAGAATGAACCTGGACTTCATCTTATACAACTCACAAAAATCAACTTAAAATGATTAAAAGACGTAAATGTAATACCTTAATCCATAAAACGCCTAGATGAAAACAAAGGGGAAAAGCTCCTTGACATTGATCTTGGCACTGATTTTTTTTTTTTTGTCTTTGACATCAAAAGCACAGGCAGCAAAACCAAAAATAAACGTGGACTACATAAAACTAAAAAATATCACAGGCACAAGAAGGGAAACCATCAACAAAATTGAAACCATGAAAAAATTGAAAAGAGGCAGAAATGTAAATGAATTAAATTTACCATCCTTCTTAAAAGCTTCTGACTACAGTGCATAAATAAGGAAATGGGCAAAAAAATGAAAGTTCTAGGATGAAAAAATTTTTCTGAGCTTAGAATTCTACACCCAAACTATTAATCAAAAATAAAAGAGAACAGTGGCTTTCAAACATGCAAGAATTCCGAAAGTTTAGCACCATGAAGCCTCTGGGAGAAGGGGGAAAAGTAATATAAGGATTAAACAAAGCAAAATACAGCTAAGGGGACACCATTGAAGAAGCAGTGATTTGTTATAAACCAGAAGAAATAAAATCAAAAAGAAATTTTAAAAGATCTTTTTTTTTTTTTTTGCAGGATACTCAAATTTTCTCTACTGACAGAGTTTAAATGACATTGTATTACATTTACTTTAAGAGTGTCCCAAAAAAAAAAAAAAAAAAAGAAAAAAAAAGAAAAGAGTGTCCCAACCACTCTGCTTGGTTATAGTGAATAATATTCATAAATTACATTATTATAAGTGCTGCTTATTGGTCATTAACATTAGGCTCAATCCATAGACAAAGCAGAGATTTGCTTATTAGTTACAGAACGCAAATGTTAAGTATCTCAAGTATAAAATTAATTATAAAAATTAGGGAAAAAATTGAAAAGAGGCAGAAATATAAATGAATTAAATTTGCCATCCTTCTTAAAAGCTTTGACTACAGTGCATAAATCAGGAAATAGGCAAAAAATGTATTCTGTAAAGTTGTAATGGTATATTACCAGAAAGACTGGGTGGGAGAGAGGTTTGATATTTCATTTTTGCCCTTCCAACAACTTGACTATTTAAAATCTGTAGATATTTTTCCCCTTTTAAAAAAACTTCTTAGATGGCCTTTTATGTTTGAGAAGAGGCAGCTTGTCTTTGAATTGCCCAAGACAGGGAAGTGAAAGGCAACCTCCAGCTTCTCTGGGACTCTTGTATTAGTCATTCTGTGAGTCCAGCCAATGACAGCTTCTGAGGTGAAGACACAAAAAAACTGATAGGCCTAAAGGGGCTCTTTCTAGGAATAAGGAGAGCAGGCAGAGGGAGCTTGTTCTGTTTATAACGAGTCCCAGCAGAGCCCACACATCTTCCTTTGGTGAGTAATTCCCAGCCAGAAGTTTACCCCAGGGTCGCCCTTCCATCTCCTCCGGTTCAGTTCAGTTCAGTTGCTCACTCATGTCCAGCTCCTTGCGACCCCATGAACCGCAGCACGCCAGGCCTCCCTGTCCATCACCAACTCCCGGAGTCTACCCAAACCCATGTCTGTCAAGTTGATGATGCCATCCAACCATCTCATCCTCTGTAGTCCCCTTCTCCTCCCACCCTCAATCTTTCCCAGCATCAGGGTCTTTTCCAATAAGTCAGCTCTTTGCATCAGGTGGCCAAAGTATTGGAGTTTCAACTTCAACATCAGTCCTTCCAATGAACACCCAGGACTGATCTCCTTTAGGGTGGACTGGTTGGATCTCCTTGCAGTCCAAGGGACTCTCAAGAGTCTTCTCCAATACCACAGTTCAAAAGCATTAATTCTTCGGTGCTCAGCTTTCTTCACAGTCAACTCTCACATCCATACATGACCACTGGAAAAACCATAGCCTTGACTAGACGGACCTTTGTTGGCAAAGTAATGTCTCTCCTTTTGAATATGCTATCTAGGTTGGTCATAACTTTCCTTCCAAGGAGTAAATGTCTTTTAATTTCATGGCTGCACTCACCATCTGCAGTGATTTTGGAGCCCAAAAAAATAAAGTTTAACACTGTTTCCCCATCTATTTCCCATGAAGTGATGGGACTAGATGCCATGATCTTCGTTTTCTGAATGTTGAGCTTTAAGCCAACTTTTTCACTCTCCTCTTTCACTCTCATCAAGAGGCTTTTTAGTTCCTCTTCACTTTCTGCCATAAGGGTGGTGTCATCTGCATATCTGAGGTTATTGATATTTCTCCTGTCAGTCTTGATTCCAGCTTGTGCTTCCTCTAGCCCAGAGTTTCTCATGATGTACTCTGCATACAAGTTAAATAAGCAGGATGTAGAGCAACATTTTCTCTCTCCTGCTGCTCTGAATGAAGACAGGAAGTGCTAGTGCTTGGAATAGTCATATTCTTGAGTACAGCTGTGACTCCCCATCTGCCTTTAAAGGCTCTTGTCCATTCCTGTATCTGAGCTGATCCTGTTGGTCTCTACCTTTTCCCATTGCTTACTTACACTGGGGATATCAGAAATGATCCCACCTCCATCATAAAGTGATACATGCTTCATGGTGCTTCCAACACAGGACTCTGCATTTGGTAGCACACATATCCATAGATTGGTAAACCCTGAACCAATTCCCACAGAACAATTGACCTTTGTGTTAGAGCAGGGGGCTCAATCAAGGACAGGTTTTCTCCTCGGGGGACATTGGGCAATGTCAGGAGACGTTTTTGTAGTCACACCTAAGGGAGGGGTTGAGGGTGCTCCTGGCATCTAGTGAGTAGAGGCCAGAGATGCTGCTAGTCATCCTACAATGCAGGACAGTCCCCACAGCAAAAGTGATCTGGCCCATGATGCCAGTAATATCAAGGTGGAGAATCTGGGAGAGAGGCAGCAGGTAGAGGGAAGAATAGTCTAGTATGGGAAGGTGGGAGATTGAGGTCTGAATGACCTTCATGAAGCCATTTTGCCTTGTCCTCTAAGTTCCTGTCCACCTCAAACATTTCCACTCTGTGAGTTCTGAGCAAAGGGGACCCAGGTGCTGTAATATCTCCATTCCAGCTACACGATTTCCTGTTTCCAAAACATGAGCTCGTTGTGTGTCAAAAGCTGGAAGGCTGATCAAAACCAAAATTCTCATTCACCATAACAAAGAAGAGAGAAAGGTATTTTAATCAAGTATTTTTAACTGAAAACGGGGAACTGGCAACCTGAAAGTTAATGGTTAACACTTAAGGATGATGGGCTATAGTTTATTCTTGGATTCAGATATTTGCAGACTACAAGTACCATACTTTCTGTATTGTACTGGTAAAATGGGGGAAAGTGGGGTAGAATGCCAGATGATTTACTCCTTGGGATTTCTGAACACATTTTGTTGGGTGTGTGTTTTCTTTGCAGGCAGTTTTCCTTAATTCTCTTTTTTAAAGTTACCTGAAACCCATCCTCACGCACAGTGGCCCCCCATTAACCACCACCCTCCCAGCCTGGTGTGGTTTGCTCGCTCAGTGTCTAACCAGTCCCCAGGTATATGAGGTAAGTACAGCATGGCCGAGTTGCCATGGTAATACTTCAGTTCTGCCATGGCCTTTGCTTTCAGTTGCCACCAAACATGGCAGAGAACAGCATCAGTGTCTCCTTCACCTAAAGACAGTTGAGCCTTCCAGCTTCCCCAGCCCCTCCTCATATAAAAATGAAATTCCTGTGCCACCTCTGATAAACTGTTTTTAAATTACAAAAAAAAAATGGGTCAGATGCTGAGAGCACCATTTCCCTTTGGTTTTGTCAAGTGATTTTTAATGCTTATGGTGAGTTTTTAATGGAATATGAGCCTAGATAATCTTTTATGTTGGAAGGATACAGACCAATAGATTAAAAAGTTAGTTTTATGATTTCCCATCCCATTTTATTTAATAAATCTTTTATTTGAGTGTGGAATACTTTGCTTAGTTTGGACCTCTGTGTTAAGTGACAGTGTGGGTCATTTGGATGTGTTCTGTCATCAGAAACAAAGGGAAGTTCAGGAAGATCAGGACTTGGTGTCCTGATCTCTTCTGCTTAAGAAGCTCAAAAAAAAGCTCTGACTGATCACACTGATTTTGTTTCACTGGGCTTCCTTGTGTCTTGGCCTTCCAGCTCTAGTGTCTTTTAAGCAGTTTCTAAAGCCTTCATTCTTTCTTCGTTTTTATAAGGGCCACTTTTCATGTCTCTATAATAGTAAAATAACTCACCCACTATTAAAACTTCATATAGATCTTAAAAATTGGAAACTTAACCAGCTATTGCATCATACCTCAGAGTAAACTCCATATACTTCCAGGCACTTAAATTGAAAGTGCTCCCCTCACCACTTCAAGATTTTGCCCAAGGTTTGCTTCCTGGGGTCATGTTTGGGCTGTGGACTCCCCACAGCCAACCCAAGATGGGGTGACTTGTTCTGCAGGTTAAAACCACCCTCCATACTGCCACTACTGCCTGGGGCTGGGGTCCTGACTGAGGTCTCAGCTCCAGACATGGAGAGGCCTGCTGCTGAGAAAGTGAGAGCAGAAAGTCTTTGTAATTTTAACTGAGAAAGTCAGAGGTGACAGAGTGGAGTGGAGTACTGGCTGAGGGCCTCAGATGAGCCATTCTTTTGACTGACACACTGTTGGGTAGCCCTCCCCCATCACTTGTAGGACATTTTATACTTAACCGAGGTTCTTTGGGAGATATGGATAGTTTTCATTATTCCTTATTTGTACTTACTCTAAACAAAATTTAGGTTTGAGAACTGCCTAGAAAACAGTGTTCTTCCACTTAATGAAAATGTGCATGTGTGGTAAGTTGCTTCAGTTGTGTCCAACTATTTGTGACCCCATGGACTGTAGCCCACCAGGCTCACCAGAATCCCACCAGAATACCATGGACTCTCCAGGCAAGAATACTGGAGTGGGTTGCCATACTCTCCTCCAGGGGATCTTCCTGACCCAGGGAATGAACCCATGTCTCTTTCACCTCCTGTGTTGGCAAGTAGGTTCCTTACCACTAGCACCACCTGTGGCTATTTAAATGCACAAATTACCACAATGCTCTTGCTTGCAGGTGTCTGCAGGGTTATTTGGTCACATTTCCAGAGCAGCCCTCACTGGAAAGCTAGTTATGTAATTACCCAAACCTCAGCTGAACAAAAATTTGTTGATCCTGTCATCTGGAATTAGAGGGGGTGGGATGGTTTTATCATCTGCATAGAACATTCCTTAAGCATCAATCTGGAAATCCTCCACTGGGTTTTACTGCATCCCTGTTTCTGAGTAACCATTCCCAGGGTACTGTTTGTCTGGGCTTGGGGGTTTCATTGTGGAATGGGTCACCATCCAGTCTTGTTTCCTCCTGTCGGTGAACTTTGGCCCTGCTTCCCACTGTGAGGGGTCAGGGTGGGCCATCCCGGGGCTCCCATTGAGGAGCTCTATGCTGCTGAGGGGGTGGCTTGGCTCCATTTGCGGAATTCCCCGTGCACGCAATTGTTCTATCTGTGTTCCTGTCTGTCTCCACGTGACTCCAAACCTCAAAATAGCAAAATAAGTGCCAGGAGAGTCCTCCTGAACGCTGGGAGCTAAGGAGCCCTGGGAGAAAGATTCTGACAGAGATAAATAAAAACATTACTTAGCACGTGTATGAATGGGAGAAATGGAGCGTGCTAAAACAGGGAACATGATACCATCTGTTGTTAAACCATCACAGAGCAGATGGGGGTTCAGGACTTTGTGAACAACTAATGGAGATGGGGGAATGGGGCAGGTTAGAGTGAGTTTTAGAATTATACTTTGCCTGACTAGAGGATTTTTATTGAACTGTACATTGGTACCCTGCCTCATTCCAGTGAGGACTGGAGGCAGAAGGCAAGAAGATTCGTGTGCTTGGCTGCTAAAAGCCCTGGTTAAGTGGGGTGATGCTGTGGAGAGTGGAGAACCCAACGTCACTAAGAAACAATGCAGAAAACAAGCATGTGCTTGTCACCAGTACATGCCCAGAGATGGGCCAGGATAGGAGAGGTGAGGCAGGCAGAACCCAAGGGTCTTCCCTGGGTCAGTGCATTTAACAGACATCTCCTATGTGAGGTCTTGGTGGCTCAGATGGTACAGAATCTGCTTGCAATGCAGGAGACATGGGTTCAGTCCCTGGGTTGGGAAGATCCCCTGGAGAAGGGAATGGCAACCCACTCCAGTATTCTTGTCTGGAGAATCCCATGGACAGAGGAACCTGGTGGACTATAGTCCATTGAGTCACAGAGTGGCATGCTCAGTTGTGTCCAGCTCTTTGTGTCCCCATGGACTGTAGCCCACCAGACTCCTCTGTCCATGAAATTTTACAGGCAAGAATACTGGGGTGGGTAGCCATTCCCGTCTCCAGGGGATCTTCCCAACTAAGGGATGGAACCCAAGTCTCCTGTGTTGCAGGCGAATTCTTTACCTCTTAGTCACCAGGGAATCTATCGAGTCACAGAGAGTCAAACACAACTGAGCGACTAACACTTTTCACTTTCCTATGAGGTCAGCAGCTCAAGGAAGGGTGCCAGGAAGAGGAGGGAGGTCAGTACTGTTTGGTGGTTACTCACATAGATGAGGATCCCAGGCCTGAACACGGGAGTGTGACTGAACCTCTGGCTGAGTGGGGACCATGTGGCTGTCAGGGAGGCAGATTCGGCATCTTGCACCAAGGAGACCCTCTCAGGTAGAGGCCAAAGGATTTCTGATGTGCTTTGAAGGTAGGTTGAAAATAGGAAAGAAAGAACCATTTACCTGGAGCAGCTTGGAACCATGTGTTTGCCATTTAAGGAAGATGTTCCTAGTATTTGACGGCCTTGCAGGGTGGGTGGGAGGTGGGCGGCAGTGCAGGGAGTGCACCACCCCTCACTGCCTGTAAAACCATCCAGTGGGTGAAAGGTTGTGTCTGACCCCACGCAGCTTCCTGACGCTGTCCCTGTAGTCTTATAGTTTCAAGTGGCTGCCACTTGGCTAATTTAGCCTGCTTTACTCAGCCTTGTCTGTTCTGTTACCACCACTGCTTAGCATGAGATGCCTGCCAGTCCTGTTCCCCAATGGGGTAATTTTTCACATCCTTTTTGTGGGAAGAACCCGTTTACTGGCAGCATAAATCCTAACTTGTTTCCAAGCAGCCAGACAACCTCGGGCAGATCCCATGGGGTCTCTCCAGTTTTCTTCTCTGTGACCTGAGTGTGTGCGCCCTTCACAGGGAAGGGGCAGGGATCAAATGAGAGCTTTTGTGACATTTGTGACAGGCGGACAATAGATGCTCAAGAAAACGTCCCCTCCCTCTCAGTCCCTCACTTCATCTACCTAAGGGCTTCCTTCCCATTAGGATGTTTCTGTGGGGATGGGAAGGAAATCCTAATTAAGGCTGATCCTCTTCCTCAATTGCTTAGTAGGACAAAGAGCAATTTAAATATAAACCAGATGGGTTTAGGATGGTTTGTGTAGAGCAGGAGCCCACCCCACCTCCCAGAATACTTTCCCAGAAAAGAGAAGACCCAAAATCTAATTTGCAGGACCTTACCTATGCGTTTCTTGTTGGGTTGAAAGTGAAAATGTTGGTCGCTCAGTCATGTCAGACTCTTTTACGACCCCATGGACGGTAGCCTGCCAGGCTCCTCTGTCCATGTGATTCTCCAGGCAAGAATACTGGAATGAGTGGTCATTCCCTTCTCCAGGGGATTTTCCCAACCCAGGGATCAAACTCGTATCTCCTGCATTGCAGGAGAATTCTTCACTACTGAGCCACAAGAGAGGCTGAAAATCCAGACTAATCACCTTTTCTTTCCTTTTGTTACTTTTTGTCCCTATGCTATCAGGCATTTAAAATCAGAACTACTCACTGGTCTTCAAAGTCCTGGTTCAGCAATAGTCTTACATGGGCTAGCACTCTAGAGTTTACACTCAGTTATCACACTAGGGGCTCAAGGCAGGCCAGTTTTATGATCCCCATTTTCAGATAAGGAGTTGGGGCTGGCTTTGGCCCAGGGAGATATTGGTCTCCCATTTGTGGTTGATGTGGTTGGTGATGTTGCTGTTGTTTGCTGTACTTTTCAGAACCAAGAGCCACTGAGAGAGGAAGACTCTGATTTCATCCTGACTGAGGGCGACCTCACCTTGACCTTCGGGGATAGCACAGTGACTGCGAACGGCTCCTCAGGTTCCCACACGGCCTCCATGAGCCTTGAGGGTGGTCGGAGAATGAAGAGCAGCTCTGAGGAGGTGCTGGAACGAGACCTGGGAATGGGAGACCAAAAGGTTTCCAGCCGGGGCACCCGCCTGGTGTTCCCCCTGGAGGATAGTGTGCGCCTTCCCGCCCAGAGCCCTGAGTGATGGGGTGGGGGAGGACCCACTGGCGGGTTGAGGATGGCTGCAAGCCCCAGCATTGTTGAGATGGGGCCTTGACTGAATGGAACTAACACTTCTGTTTTATTGGGGTCTGAAGATATCTTATTTAAAATTTCAGCCAAGATGCAGCTGGTAGGGTGAAAGTGTCTCTAAATCAAGGCAAATGCAGACCTATTCCCACTTTTTTCACATTGTAGTGCACTGTTCAAGAGTTAAACAAATAGCATGCTTTAACGCTGTCTTCATTCATTCACCTGCAGATCTGAATAAGGTGTGGCAGGTGGTGGGGGTTCCTCCCAGGAGAGGCTTCGTATCCAGACACAGCGGTGTAGGTTTCATTGGCTATAGGCATACAAGGAGAGAACAGGCTAAGATTGTGAAGGATGGCGGTTGCTATTAGACCTCCAAGGACTGTGAGAAACTGGTGTTAAATGGACAGAAAACATGAGAAAGCAATTTGACTGGAGGTTCTAGCAACAAGGTTGTGTGACTGCACCCTCCTATCAGGATTCCTGCCCCTTTTTGACTCCCTGTGTTTATTCTAGACTGAAGACTGGAAAATATGTCCATGAACATTTCAACATGGAGGAATGAATTCTAATTCCTTCTCTGGAAATCTCCATAAGGAAGAAGTTACTGGAATGTTTGAAACCAAAGGCAAAATAGTGTTATACTGTTGTTTTTAACTAATCTGAGTACAGGAGAAACTGTTTAGAAACTGATGGTGATATCACTGCAAAAATCTGTAAGTTCTCAAGGTATTCCATATGAGCTGACTGCCTGGGAAATAATGAATAGGATTGGGTTTTACTGTGGCTTTAGAAATAACACCACAATTTGTGGGATGCAGTCTTATCTATGAAAGAGAAAGCAGCAAGAAGCCTAAGAGGCAACAGGCTAGTATTCAGAGGGAAGAAATCTCACTGCAAACAAAATTAACTGCAAAGAAAATACAAGATAGTATTCTAATGACTGAGTAGAATTCCAAATTTTGAGTTCATAAATGCATGAGATTTCAGTGGCCACATGAGGAATCAGAGGTGAGTCAATAGAGAGTTAAGCATTATTCAACCTGGTGGAAGGTTGGAAGGTTCTGTCGACTATTGTAGACAGCTTGAGAGTCTGGATGTCTTGACATTGAATGCCATGTAGAGAAGGGCCATTTTCATGGTATCTGGGGAGCCTTGTACCAACTTAATGTGTAAGTGTGGTTTAAAATTTAGGTTTTTGTCAAGAGTTTGGGTTCTTTATGGATGAGCTATTTCACCTGCCCACACCTGTAGTAGTGAAATACTGAAAGAACTCTTAGAAACTAGGCTAGCAAGTCTTCCTATGCTTCAGTGAGAGCCTATTTGAAAACCCAATTTCTAAAAAAAAAATGCTTTCATAAAATGTGGGCATTTTTCTTATTATGGCAGACAAAATATTGGCCCATTTCAGTCTAGGACACTCATAATGAAATCAATCATTAATCTTTTTAGCTGACATAATTTTTAAATAAGACATTGCTTGACACTTTGTTTTTGAATTGATAAATTGTGCAAACCAGGAAAAATTTATTATTAGGCTTAGTCATATGAAATTACTGATTTTCAACCATTTAAGAAAACAGAAATGGCAGTTTCATATGATTCAACATAATATAAATTAATCATTTTTATTCCCTTCTTTCCTTTGTATCTAAAGTCCATTTTGACTTTATGGTCCACCAAGGACTTCCTTGGTGGCTCAGACGGTAAAGCACCTGTCTACAGTGTGGGAGACCCGGGTTCAAACCCTGGGTTGGGAAGATCCCCTGGAGAAGGAAATGGCAACCCACTCCAGTACTATTGCCTGGAAAATCCCATGGACAGAGGAGCCTGGTAGGCTACAGTCTATGGGGTCACAAAGAGTTGGACATAACGTCACTTTCACTTTCACAGGCTTTGTACTCTCCACTGCAAACATTTTATTCTAACCTGCTTAAATATAAGTAAATGGAGATTTGCTGAGCCCACAACTTAGCTAGATTTGTAGTTATTTGGTTAGATTTTTTTCATTCAGTGAATCATTAAGTCACTGACCTGTGGTCCTAATTTTTGTTTGCAAGATGTGGAGATTAATCCTGACTTTACCAGGGGTCCTAGGAAGTGAGTTCACTTATTAAAAAAACTTCCATCTCTCAGAAGTATCTTGCCTATGCTGAGTGACAAAAAAGTAATGTGCCACAAAGGCCAAAACCTCTTCACTCAAGGCCAAGTATTTGCTGCCAATCTGGCAGAAATCAGATCGAAACTGCTAAGTAATGGTGCAGCCATCTAAAGAAAGTTCCCCCAAGAGAGAGTGATCCCAAGTCATCTTAGAAACATGTTTGTTCTGGGTTGGGGGGGGTGGCATTTCAGTAGTCAAAAGCTCTAGAGCACAGGTTCTCATACCTGGCTGCACATTAAGATTACTTGGCCAGTTTTTACAAATACTGAAGCCAAGGCCCTACCCTCAGAGATTCAGATTCAGTAGGTTGGTGCCTGGCTGCTATGTTTTGTTGTGGATCCTCAAGAATTCTAATGTGCAGCTAGGATTGAGAGCCTCTAGTCTAGAACTTGCAGTGGACCCTATTTAGAACCTTAAAGAAATGGTCTAGGAAAGAACATTTTAAATTGTTAGTCATGTGGAACAAACAGGGAGGGTAGTTGTGAGAGTTTCATGCTAATAATCTTTGCAGAAGTCAAGAACATACTTTGTAAAGTACAACTGAAAAGGTCACTTTTGAAAATCTTAGAGCATGAGAGGGAGAGATGGGTAACTAGAGTGTATATATGGGGGAGATTAAAAATTGTCATCTTTGCTCCCATTTGTTGGGGGGAAAGGGGGTTTTGTCTTAACTGGACTGCTGACTAGTCAAATGTGACAGTTTCTGAGATGCTATCTTTGCAGTTTAACCTGATATTATATTAATAGTCCCTTTCACAGTCAAGTGAACTTTCTCTTCACATTTTGCTTGTACTCATGCCTGCATCCATGTTGGACTCCTCAAAATAAGAATGGACCCATTCATTGCCAGAGCAAAGTAACCATATTACTTGGAAAGTTGTGATCAATCTGGTGTCTGATGTGGCAGTGGTATCAGTAAGCAGGTAATTAAGGAGATGCAAACTTTTGTATAGCACCAACAGAGGAAAGACAAAACCACCTGCAAATCCTTTTCATGCTCTTTTTGAGGACTACAAGGAGAATTGAACTAAAGAAGGAAATTTGGAATTTAAAGAAGGCTGTATTTCTTCCTAGGAAACAGGCATAGGAAGGGCATATGTGATTAAATGGACTCTGGCCATCAGGGTACTTATTGGAGTGACCAGAAAAACAAGCATTGATGTCCTGCAGCCAAAAATCACACTGTGACATCAAATGTTTCATCAAGTAAACAGCAAGGAGCTCTTTAGGCTGTGTTCTCTAGACCTGAAAATGTCTTCCATGGTTCAGTCAACAAATATTTCTGTAGAAAACCTGAAAAAATGTTCTCTCAGATATCCATGAACATTTCAGTCTAGGGCAAACAAGTAATGTTTGTTTCAAAAACAGAAGTCTGTTTCACGCACACATGCCCAAGCCCCATCATAGCTCCCCCTTTCTTTGTCCTCAGCGGAAGTTGATGTTTTCATGTCAGCTATCTAATGTGAACAAAATGATTTCTAAATATAGAAACACTGCTGATGCACTTAGGTGAAATTGCTGGCAGGGCAAACAAGCAACTCATTGTGGGGGAGTTATCCTCTTGGAAACCTACCTTGGTACCCATTGTGAGCTCTAAGAGGTGGATCAGAAAGCTGATTTTCCCATCTGCTATAAATTGGAACCTGGACTGAGGGCATCAGGAAAGTCAGCTTGTTGATTCAGTAACTATATGACTTCTTTTTCCGCTTCAGAAATGGGGCACTTGACAGGTTTCATGCTTGCTTTTTGATGTTGCTTCTGTAGATGAGTTAGTGAAGGAGCTAGTCTGTCAAATACTGTCATTGAATTCTGATCCCTTCTGTGTTTTTAACTGACAATCTGACTCACCAGTGTCAATTGCTGCATTCTGATACAGGTACAGTAAATTGAGGGCATTTCGTGACCAAGACTTACAGTTTAGAAACAACCCACCTGAATGCTGCTTTCACCATGTGGATACCTGAAAAGACCTCCCCTCTTTCTAAAACCTAATAAGAACAATCTACAGAGAAGTATTCTGGAAACCAATGCTAGTGTCTAATGAGGAAAAGCAAGTAGGCTCTTTGACAATCCTTTCAAAACAAAACCTAGAAATAAACCATTTTTCTTCCAGTTCTGAGTTTCATAAGCAGAGCTTCTGTAAATTAACAAACCCATTTGTCAGCCAGTGCTAGCAGAAGTTGTAAAGAGCAAAACCAAAGTTTTTGATGTTTTATTTTTGTAAGCAGGGTATACTCTAACCACGGACTACATGGCACACACAGGCAGCCAGTTTTCTGCTACATGACCCTTGGAGAAAATGACAAGGAGGGCTTGCCTGTTCTGCTGCCTTTTGAAAAGGTCTGAAATAGACACAAGAGCACTTAGGAGAGGTCACTTTCTTACCCTGATGGCCACCTTTTCGAAAAGCTTCACAGAACTGCCAAGTGTCACGGTCAGCTTGACTTTTGGCCAGTGGAAAATTATCTGGGTGGGCCTGTATGTGTTGGAGGAACTCAGATGGAAAAGGACTTGGAAACATCATGAAGAACTCTACATCTGCTGTCTAAAGCACTTCAAACAAGTTAAGATCCCAGTGTCAGTGGGTGAGTGTCTTAACTGCATGGACATTTGGGGGTTGACTTTAGTTATGGTATTCCAGCTGTGAACTTTGGAGAAGCAATGGGGTGGTTTTTCAGTCATGTGGGTGTTAAGTCTATGGGTTTGGAATCTGTCACTGAAATCACTCATTCAAAAGTATGACTTCATAGTAGGGTCACTTAGGTTTGTTTTTTACATAAAATACATCTGGTATTTCTTAGGAAGTTTTACTATGTCCATTAAAATGATTAAATGGGGAGGTCACCAAGAATCATTTAATAGCTGAAAAGCAGTTTTTTAAATAGACTAGGATGAATTTAATAAGGTCTGATGTGACCTTCAGGGGAATTTTTTATAGAGAGCCTCCATACTGTAATTGGGGAAATTTTTGTCTTTTACTTCCATTCAATAGTAGCAAACTGGTGGTTTTATAAAATTAACATAGTGTGTTATATAAACATGTTATATAAAATAATATTAAAACATGTCTAACTGTGAAAACGTGAAGACAGAGTTATCAGCAACCTTTATGTGCAATAAAGAAAACTGGAGTTAGGCCCCCAATGTGTTCCCTCTCCCTAGCATTTTACTGAATGTTGCCTTTGTGTATATGTTTAGATTGATATTGTAAAGCTAGCTACATGTTTTCTTGCCCTTTACTGATATTTAACACATTTTTCTCAAAGCCTTTTTCTTTCCCTTTTTTTTTTTAACAAAAATCAAAATAAAAAGATTAACTGGCTGAGCTCATCTTGTTTCATATTTTTAAAAGTATTGTCCATTAGTAGAGGAATGCAGTATCGGCCTGTTCTTAGTTTGTTTCTTTCCCACACAGAGAGGTTCTGTTCTGGGTGGAAGCTATTCCTCTCCAACTTCATTTAAAACAGAGATGGACAAATTACAGTGGCCCCTGGATCAAATCCAGTCTACTGGTTGTTTTTGTAAATAAAGTTTTATTGGCATACACTCTACTCACTCATTTTGTCTGTGACTGCTTTCATGCAGAGCTGAGTTGTAAGGGCACTGAACAACTAGCGCTCATAAAGCCTGAGCTATTTACTATCAGAGTCTTCTCAGAAAAGGCTTTTCCTGACCGCTAATTTAGATGCTTGAAAAATTTTTAAAGATTGGATCTAAAAAATCACAGCAACACTTTTAGACTTTAAAAATGTGCCTTTGAGTTAAAATAAACACTTGGAACCTGTGACTTCTCCCAGCCTGCAAACATCTTTAACAGGCTTTGAGTGTTGGTGAATTGCTAAGATTCTTGAGCTTCCTACAGTTTCTCTCATAGTCCTTATATTCCTCTATATGTAGACTAACTGCTCCCTAAATCATGCAATTGAACTACATCGTAAAATCTGCTCCCTAGCAAAATAAAGCAAAAATAAATCTTTTCATTAACAGTGACTCCAGAATCATTTAATAGTATAATTACAAAAACATCAGAACAATTTAAAAGCAAACATTTCTTTCAGTTCATTAGGGTTCTCCCACCCAAGGAAATTACTTTTAAAAAATCCATTTAGGGGTGGGGGCCAGGGGAGCTATTTGAAGAAGAGCTGGATGAGTCAGATTTTAAAATATACCGCCCAGATCTTTTATTTTATATTAAGTAATTTAATCAAGATACACAGGACTGCACTTGGCCCGTCTTCACATTGATGTTTTGTCCAGGCACCTGCTGATGGGAAATGGTACCAAATCACGTCTCTTCTTTGTTCTGAGAACGCCTTGTTGAATTGACTCCAACAGAGGCAGGGTCAGGCTGGGAACTAAAGCTCTTCCTATTTTATTTTATTGCATTGCACTGTCACTTCCTTACTGGAAACTTCGTTTCAACCAATGTGTCAGTCATTATTTAACAGCTCATGAATTCCTGTTCCAACTGCACAGCAGTTGGTACCAAGTCAAGCCCCAGTCTCTGACAGTGTGATAGATTGTCCCCACAGTGTGGCTTCTTCCAACGCTGGGACAACATGCTGAGTGTCCCGGTTTATGGTGACTGACCTGGAAGGAAAGAAACAAAGGATGTTTGAACTTCAGAACACAGAAATCTATAGATGGAAAGCCTGTTGAACTTTGACAATATAAGGTCTCTTAAATGTGAAACCTGTAATCTTCCCTACCTAAGCTGCATTATCCAATGCTGTAAATGCATACAGAATCAGTATTTATAACTTCTGCTTGTGACCCAAGAGGCATTTAGGGAGGATAGACAGGAAAAAGATGGGGGCTCCTCTTCTAGTGTGACTGTGCTTTCTGCAGCTGCTGCTGTGGAGTGCTTATTGAGGAGAACTTTCTGAGACCTGCTGGGTAGAGTGGGGTAAGGGCTGGGACTGAAGCTGTATCTTTAGGCACCAACCATGTAACCCATCCAGGGCTTCCCTGGTGGCTCAGAAGGTAAAGTGTCTGCCTGCAATATGGGAGACCCGGGTTCGATCCCTGGGTCAGGAAGGTCCCCTGGAGAAGGAAATGGCAACCCTCTCCAGTACTCTTGCCTGGAAAATTCCACAGACAGAGGAGCCTGGTAGGCTACAGTCCATGGGGTCACAAACAGTTGGACATGACTGAGCGACCTCACTTTCTTTATGTAACCATCCATCTTTCACTTGTGTCCCAGTTCATGTGTGAAATCAATCATTCCAACCACTATTAGCTGTTCTGTAAAACTGAGGCTGTATGTAAGCAATGTGTCCAGCTTCCTACCTTTGTGGGATCTGGGCTTTTCCCCTTCTTTCACTAAAACACAGTGCTGTATCACTTTATGGGAGCAGCAAATGGTGAACTATGTTCATGCTAGTTCTGCCACCAGTTTTCTGGCTTTCCTGTGATTTTTCCTCTGATCCTGGATATGTGCCAAATTTGACATTCTTTTAAATTTTTATTGTATTGGGATACAGCCGATTAACAATGTTGTGATAGTTTCAGGTGAACAGCAAAGGGACTCAGCTATACATATACATGTATCCATTCTTGCCCAAACTCCCCATGCATCTGGGTTGCCACATAACATTCAACAAAGTTCCATGTGTTATATAGTAGGTCCTTGTTGGTTATCCATTTAAATATAGCAGTGCGTACATGCCCACCTCAAAAACCTTAACTATCCCTTCTCCCCATCCTTCCTCCTGGCAACCATAAGTTCATTCTCTAAGTCTGTGAGTCTCTTTGTTTTATAAGTTCACTTGTATCATTTCTTTTTAGACTCCACATACAAGGGGTGTCATATGATATTTCTCCTTCTCTGTCTTATTTTGATGACAATCCTTATGTCTATCCATGTTGTTGCAAATGGCATTAAGAAGATATGGTACATATATAAAATGCAATATCACTCAACCATTAGAATGAAGTAATGCCATTGATGTCATTTTCTAATGTGATGAAACGTAATAAAACTACTGATGGCAGTGTTTGGGTAAGACACACTTTCAAGATGATAAAAATGTACAATAAAAAATACTAAGCACTAGGAAAGAGCTGATTTCATAAATGCCTTGAGGCCAAATGACCCTTAGCCTTCTGTTAGTACAGGTTATTTACATAAAGAAAGCCCCAGCATGTCAAATTTCAGTATAATTAAGTTTAATAAAAACCAGTCTCCAGATGGGTTGACTATGGTTCTAGGTAAGATAGAATAGATGCATTTCTCCTTATTCCTCCCACAAAGTATAACTAAAATTCTTCCCAAACATGATTTATAAAATAAAGAAAAGACTCTGAAAGAAAGGGAAAAGAAGGTAGACTGATTAGGGATGTTGGGAATTGTGGAACAACACAGCCGTGAGTTGCCTGGGTTTTCTTTTTGCCTCCTCTATATCCTAAAAAGGGTGCTGAAGAATCCAGCAGACCAGAAATGTCAATGGCCATAGACCATAAAGGCCCCATGAAAAGTCCGTTTTCTCTAGCCAAATGAGAGGGAGAGGGTCAGTCTAGAAAGACAAAACCCAACCACCTCAGGAAAAAAAAAAAAAAAAAAAACACCTCCTGTCAGTAGAGGGCTTCCCTAGTGGCTCAGATGGTAAAGAATCTGCTTGCAATGTGGGAGACCCAGGTTCAATCCCCGGGTTGGGGAGATCTAGAGGAAGGCATGGCAAGTATTCTTGATTGGAGAATTCCATGATAAAGGAGCCTAGCAGGCTACAGTCATGGAGTTGCAGAGAGCTGGACATGACTAGGTGACTTAGTGTGCATGCACACATTCCTGTCAGCAGAGGCCTGGTGGGAAGCCAGGGCTTCTGGACTACCCCACCTACCTGGCAGTAACCAGGTGATGCACCCTTTCTACCAGTGCACTGTCAGTAGAGATTCATAACATATTCAAATATACAGCTAATGTTCAGGATACAATAAAAACCACCTGTCAAACCAAGAGCCAGGGAGATTTTGACTTAAGTGAGAAAAGACACCTGACAGATGCCAACACTGAAATGACGTGGATACTGAAATTTTCCAAGAAGGATTTTAAGCCACCATCATAAAAGTACTTCCAAATAAGCACAACTTGAAAACAAAAATTCCTGGCAAAGAAATATAAACAAAAGTGAAAAAAGAACAAAATGGAAAATTTAGAACTGTAAAATACAATAACCGAAATTTTAGGGTTTCGCTGGTGGCCCCATGGTTAAGAATCTGCCTGATAATGTAAGGGACACAGGTTCAATCCCTCGTCTAGGAAGATCCCACATGCCATGAGGCAACAGTTCAGGAGCCACAACTACTGAGCCCATGCTCTGGAGCCCAGGACATGTAATTACTGAGCCTGCATGCTGCAGCTACTGAAGCCAGTGCATGCTATTGCCTATGTTCTGCAACAGAAGCCACCGCAATCAGAAGCCTACACACTGAAACTAGAGTAGCTCCCACTCGGCATAACTAGAGAAAGCCCTCAAACAGCAACAAAGACCCGACATAGCCAAAGATAAATAAATAAAAAATTTAAAAGCTCACTGGATGGTCCCAGTTGTAGAATAGAGATGACAGAAAAGAATTAGTGAATCTGAAAACAAAACTGTAGAAACTATCCAATCTGAACAAAAGAGAGTCAATAGAGTGAGAAGAGATGAACAGAGCATCAGAAACCTGTGGTATTACAATAAGATATCTACTGTTCATTTTTTGATGTTTCTAAAAAGAGAGGGAAAAAGAGATTGAGGCTGAAAAAGCACTTGATAAATATGGCTAAAAAATTCCCATATTTGGCAAAAGACATAAAACTACAGATTCAAGAGACTGGGTGAACCCCCAACAAAACCCCAAAGAAATCTACACCAAAATACACATAATAAAATTCCAGGAAAGTAAAGACAAAAACATCTTGAAAACAACTAGAGAGAAATGATGCATTATTTATGGAAATGATGATATGAATGTCAGTGGCACATTGTTAAAGAGCTGAAAGAACATAATTGTCAACTCGGACTTCTATATTTCATGATATCCTTCAGAAATGAAGGTAAAATAAAGACACTCTCAGATGAAGGAAACTAGATTTTGTTGCCAACAGAACTGCTAAAGGAAGTTTTTCCAGCAGAAAGGAAATGATAAAAGAAGGAACTTGAAACATCAGAATGAAGAAAGAAGAGGATAAAATACAAGTAAATTTAATAGACTATTCTTTTGAGTTTAAAAAATTATGTTTGATAGTTGAGGCAAAAATTATAACACTGTATAATGTGGTTCTCAATATACAGAGAAAATATTACAAGAGAATTATAAAGGGCACAGGATAATGGAACATAAATGGACATAAAATTTCTACACTTCACTTGAGGTAGGAAAATGTTGAGAACAGCAGGTTATGATTAGTTACATAAGTGTAGTCTAAAGAAGCCACTTTTGCACAGCAAAGCAAACCGTAAATAAAACAAAAAGACATCCAACAGAATGGGAGAAAATATTTGTAAATGATGTGACTGACAAGGGATTAATTTCCAAAATATACAGACAGCTCATATAGCTCAATATCAAAAAATCAAACAACCCAATCAAAAAAATTAGCAGATCTAAATAGACATTTCTCCAAAGAAGATGGCCAAGAGGCACATGAAAAAATGCTCAACATCACTAATTATTAGTGAAATGCAAATCAAAACAACAATGAGGTATCATCTCACTATGGTCAAAATGGCCATCATCAATAAGTACGAGTAATAAAATCTGAAGAGGATATGGAAACAAAGGGAACTCTCTTATCTTGTTGGTGGGAATGTAATTGGTACAGCCACTATGAATAATAGTATGGAGGTTCCTTAAGAAACTAAAAATAGAGTTATCATATAATCCTATAATTCCACTCCTGGACATATATCCAGAGAAAACTCTAATTTAAAAAGATCCAATGTTCAATACAGCATTATTTACAATAGCCAAGACATGGAAGCAACCTAAAAGTCCACTGACAGATGAATGGCTAAAGAAGATGTGGTGTGTACACACACACACACACACACACACACACACACACACACACACACACAGGAATATTACTCAGCCATAAAAAAGGATGAAATAATGCCATCTGCAACATGGACGAACCTAGAGATTTTTACACTAAGTGAAATAAGCCTAAGAAAGACAAATATCATGTGATATCACTTATATGTGGAATCTAAAAAAAAAAAATAACATACAAATAGACCCACAGACATAGAAAACAAACTTATGGTTACCAAAGGGAAAAGAGAAGGGGTGGGGGAGGGATAAATCAGGAAGTTGATTTATACACAGTACTATATATAAAATAACCAACAAGGATGCACTATATAGCACAGGGAATTAAATATTTTATAATAACCTATAAAGAAAAAGAATCTGGAAAATATAAGCCCTATACTATCAATAATTACATTAACTATAAATGGTCAAACCCCACAAATATGGTATACAAAAAGACCAACAGAATGGTTTTAAAAACATGATCCATCTATATGCTCATATAAAAATACATATGTATATATAATTCATTTCAAATATGATATAGTAGATTGAAAGTAAAAGGATGAAAAATATAACCATACAAATATTAATTAAAAGAAATGAGTAGCTTTATTAATATTAGATAAAATAGAGTTTAGTAAAATGTTCAACCCACAAAGAAGATGATAGCAACCCCAAATGTGTATGTGTATAGCAAACAACAGAACTTTAAATTCCTTGAAGCAAAAACTGAAATAGAAAGGAGAAATAGACATGTCCAAATTTACAGTTAGAAACTTCAATACCTCTTTCTGAGCAATTGATAGAATTACTGCACAGAAAATCAACAATGATAGAGAAGAACAAAGCAATACTATCAATCAAACGTTTGAATTGACATTTATACACCATTCCACCTAATCACAGTAGAAACACTGTTCTTCTCAAGCATATATGAAATTACATATGAAATTCTTTTTAAATATATATGAAACATTCTGTACACAAACCATATCCTGGTTCATAAAACAAACCTGAACAATTGAAAGGAACTGAAATAACAATACAGAGTACGTTCTCTATCCTGATGCAATCAAACTAGAAATCTATAGCAGAAATATGGGGGGAAATTCTCCAGACGTTTGGAAATTAAAGAATATATTTCTAAATAGTCCATGGGAAGTTAAGAAAAATATATTAAATGAAAATGCAACACACCAAAATTTGTGACACATGGCCAAAGCAGTACTGAGAGGGAAATTTACAGTATTAGATGCTTATATTAGATAAAAGGAAAGGTCTCAAACCAATAGAGCACCCACCTCAAGAAACTTACAAATTTAACACATTGACTAAATTTAACACCCTTTCATGATAAAAATTCTCAGCAAACTACAGATAGAGAACTTCCTCAACTTAATTTTTTTTTAAATCTACATAAACCTACATCTAACCTCAAATCTTAAGGGAAAAATTGAATATTTTCCCCTTAAGATTGGGAAGAACACAAAGGGATCTGCACTTAACATGCGTATTCAACATAATGCTAGAGGTTCTAGCCAATTAAATAAGGCAAGAAAAAGAAAAACCATATGTTTGGAAAGGAATAAAATTGCCCCTATTTGTGATTATATGATTATGTACATAGAAAATTCCAAGGAATGAACAAAACAAACTCCTTGAACTAATAAATGAATTCAGCAAATTTGCAGGTTACAAACTCAACATTAAAAAATCAATTATATTAAAAAAATAAAAAAATAAAAAATCAATTATATTTATTTATACTAGAAATGAACATTTTTAGAGCAAATTTTAATACTCATTTATAATCGCTCAAATTAAATACTTAGGTATAAATCTAACCAAAGAACTAAAGGACTTGTATGCTAAAAACTACAAAACACCAAGAAAATAAATCAAACAAGATATAAATCAACAGAGAGATATAACTATGTTTGTGGATTGGAAGATTCAAGTAAAGATGTCATTTTTCCTGAAATTGATTTATAGGTGTAATAATATTCCTATCAAATTCTATCAATGACTTTTACACATATAGACAAGCTTATTCAAAAATTTACATGGAAAGACAAAGAAATCAGAATAGCTAAAACCTTTTTGGAAAAGAATAATGTAGGAATAGGGCTTCCCAGTTGGTGCTAACAGTAAAGAACCCACTTGTTGATGCAGGTAGATGTAAGAGACATGGGTTCAATCCCTGTGTCAGGAAGATCCCCTGGAGGAGGTCACGGCAACCCACTCCAGTATCCTTGCCTGGAGAATCCCATGGACAGAGGAGCCTGGCAGGCTCCAGTCCATAGGGTTGCAGAGTCAGACACAACTGAAGTGACTTAGCAAGCTAGCAAACTGGGAATAATCACTCTATTCAATACTAAGCTACATTTAACTATATTAATCACATGTAATGCTGGCGAGGGCCAGATAGTTCAGTGAGGGAAAAAGAAGCCCAGACACAAACATATATATGTGTATGGCTAACTAAATTTTGCCAAAAGTACAAAAGCAATTCATTGGAGGAAAGACAGTCTTTTCAACAGATGGTGCAAAAGCAGTTAGATATCCATAGGCAAAACAAAATAACAGAAAAAAACCTTGACCTGAACATCATACTTTATACAAAAATTAACTCAAAATAAATCAGAATTAAATGTTGATATAAATAAGCTTATCCTAAAATTTATAAGGAATGGCAAAATAAAAAATATATAAAACTCACACAACAGGAGGAAATCCTCAGGGCCCCAGGGCTAGGCAAAGAGTTCTTAGACATTATGTCAAATGCACAATCCACAAAAGAAAAAATGATAAATTGGATCTCATCAAAAATTTTTAACTTCTGCTCTTTCTCTGGTTAAGAAGATTTTTTAAAAAAAGATACAGTGTGAGTCTGAGTGAACTCTGGGAGATGGTGATGGACAGGGAGGCCTGGCGTGCTGCGATTCATGGGGTTGCAAAGAGTCGGACACGACTGAGCGACTGAACTGAACTGAACTGAACAGTCTGAGAGAAAATATCTGGAACCACATATCTGACAAAGGCCTTTTATCTAGAATATACAAATGACTCTCAAAATTCAAGGGTAAAAAACAATCCAGTTAGTACGTGGGCAAAACATCTGAATCAACATTTTTCCAAAGAGCAGACATGGATGGCAAATAAGCACATGAAAAGATGTTCAACATCACTAGCCACTAGGAAAACGGAAATGAAAACCACCCCGACATACCACTTCATACCTATTAGAACAGTTAAAATGCAACATAGTGACAAGACAATACCAAATGCTGATGAGGCTGCAACAAATTTCCCCTCTCAAAGATTTGATGGGAATGTGAAATGGTACAGTTCAGTTCAATTCAGTCGCTCAGTCGTGTCCGACTCTTTGCGACCCCATGAATCGCACCACACCAGGCCTCCCTGTCCATCACCAACTCCGAGAGTTCACTCAGACTCACGTCCATCGAGTCAGTGATGCCATCCAGCCATCTCATCCTCTGTTGTCCCCTTCTCCTCCTGCCCCCAATCCCTCCCAGCATCAGAGTCTTTTCCAATGAGTCAACTCTTCACATCAACCACCCTGAAAAACAGTTTGGTAGTTTCATATTCTTTTTGGTAGTTTCTTATAAAACTAAACATACATATACCACACAATCCAGCAATTGCACTTTTGGGCATTCATCACAGAGAAGTGGAATTTTACATCCACATAAAAACCTATACACAAATATTCATAGCAGCTTTATCTGTAATAGTCCCAAACTGGAAACAATCCAAATGCCCTTCAAGTGGGTTAATGGTTAAACAAATTGTGGTACATCCATATTATGGAACACTACTCACCAATGAAAAGGAATGAACTATTGATCAGTGGTTCAGCAGTAAAAAATTTGGCTGTATTCAATACTAGAAAAATAAATGACCCAATCAAAAAATGGCCCAAAGAACTAAACAGACATTTCTCCAAAGAAGATATACAGATGGCTAACAAACACATGAAAAGATGTTCAACATCACTCATTCTCAGAGACATGCAAATCAAAACCACAAAGAGGTACCACCTCACGCCAGTCAGAATGGCTGCAATCCAAAAGTCAACAAGCAATAAATGCTGGAGAGGGTGTGGAGAAAAGGGAACCCTCTTACACTGTTGGTGGGAATGCAAACTAGTACAGCCACTATGGAGAACAGTGTGGAGATTCCTTAAAAAACTGGAAATAGAACTGCCTTATGACCCAGCAATCCCACTGCTGGGCATACACAGCGAGGAAACCAGAATTTAAAGAGACATGTGTACCCCAATGTTCATCACAGCACTGTTTATAATAGCCAGGACATGGAAGCAACCTAGATGTCCATCAGCAGACGAATGGATAAGAAAGCTGTGGTACATATACACAATGGAGTATTACTTAGCCGTTAAAAAGAATACATTTGAATCAGTTCTAATGAGATGGATGAAACTGGAGCCTATTATACACAGTGAAGTAAATCAGAAAGAAAAACACCAATACAGTATACTAACGCATATATATGGAATTTAGAAAGATGGTAACGATAACCCTGTATGCGAGACAGCAAAAGAGACACAGATGTATTGAACAGTCTTTTGGACTCTGTGGGAGAGGGAGAGGGTGGGATGATTTGGGAGAATGGCATTGAAACATGTATAATATCATATAAGAAACGAATCGCCAGTCCAGGTTTGATGCAGGATACAGGATGCTTGGGGCTGGTGAAATGGGATGATCCAGAGAGATGATATGGGGTGGGAGGTGGGAGGGGGGTTCAGGATGGGGAACATGTGTATACTCGTGGCAGATTCATGTTGATGTATGGCAAAACCAATACAATATTGTAAAGTAATTAGCCTCCAATTAAAATAAATAAATTTAAATTAAAAAAAGAAAACAGACAATCTCAAAAGGTTATTATGTGATTATAATATATATTATAATTATATTATTATAATATATATTATATTATAATCATAATTATCATTTAATATTATATATGTTTATATAATGAATATTATATATCATGAATATATGTGATTATATATTATAATCATATAATATTATATATTATAACAATCTTGAAATAATACATTTGCAGAGATGGGGAACAGATTAGTGTTTGCCAGGGAAAGTAAGATGAGGTATGTGACTATAAATGGGTAGCATAAGAGAGTTTCTTTTTGCTGATGGAACCATTCTGTATCTTGACTGTGATAGTATTTACACATACGTGATAAAATTGGACAAATCTATACACATAAATACACATAAAATTAGTGAACGTAAAAACTGTTGAAAACTGACTAAGGCCTGTAGATTGTACCAATGTCAATCTCCTAGTGTTGATATTGATCAACATCTAAGATGTGTAAGACATTACCTTTGGGAAAAGCTGGGTGAAGGGTACACTGGATCTCTGTACTATTTTTGCAACTTTCCATGAATCTATACTTATTTCAAAATAAAAAGCTTTCCTCAATCACTCTTTATGCAATGAGTTTAGCTCTCCATTGGGGTCATTTTAAAGATCTGAGAACAACCTGGCAGTAACTCGGGGTGGCTGGATGTCTATAACCAACCAAGTGCTAAATGTTGCCTGATCAGATCCCATGTCTCGACAGACATTTATGGAGATGCTATCAGTCCAACCTCCAGATCCGTTAAGTAGTCTTTAAATCCTTTTATTAAAAACCTTCTTTAAATATTTAAAAAAAAATCTGCCTGAAAAGCTGGTTTTCATAAGTTCAGATTTTTTATAACATCACCCAGCATTACAAGGTGGGAGGAGAGAGAGACGTGTGTGTGTGTGCGCTCAGTTGTGTCTGATTCTGCAACTCCGTAGCCCAGCAGGCTCCTATGCCCATGGGATTCTCCAGGAAAGAATACTAGAGTGGGTTGCCATTTCCTACTCCAGGGGATCTTCCTGACTCAGGGATCGAACCCACATTTCCTGCATCTCCTGCATTGGCAGGCAGATTCTTTACCACTGCGCTACCTAGGAAGCCCATGGAGAAGAGATAGGTGCCCTCAAAGATCTATTACTGCTTCTGGGGTATTTGAAGAACAGTTCTGAAGTCCTGCTAAGCCAGGCGGGGCACAGCAGCAACCCCTTCACATTGGAAATGGATTCCCATCTTCTGGGTTTGGTCTCAATTTCTGAATGTCACTGCATCAGAGCAGGGTGATTCAAATACCTTGCAGATCTGACTTCACCTCCAAGTAGATCCTGTAAAAACTCTCAGTTAATTTCCTACCATTTTTCATTAATTTTTGGATGTGTTTAAAACATAAACATGTCCATGAATTATTAGTGTGATGTTCCCCCAAATTCTTAAATTCTTTAGATATAGGATTAAGAATTTAACTCCAGACCCCACTCTTCTTAATACTATGGGGACTGATTTATTTAGAGTGATGAAGTATTCACATTCTTGTGCACAGTTTAAAATGGAACTCTCAGGTTATCAGCCAGTTACAGTTACCAAGAATATAGCTTTGCTGTTTTTCCCAACTGCTAGATGTTTAACCATGTAGAATTAAATTTTAAGGTACTATATTTCTTGATTAAAATGATTTTTACTTGCTCAGCATCTGGGGAGAATGTTTGCTACTGCCTGAACCACCTGAAATGGTGTAGACCCTTCTGGTCACTCCGAAGTCAAAACTATTTAAAGACATACGGTAAGAAAGAATAGATAATTTTAAAAAACTATCTTAGTGAAATTAATTTCCAGAATTACAGAGACTTCTACATATTGTTTTGTGATGCATCTACAAAAGGTTCTTTTAATATGTGGCACTGAAGTGTTGTCATTCCTTAATACTCAAACTAATTCACAAATTCACTTGCACTTTTAAAAAACAGACTGTTCACTTAAAGATAGAAAGTCATACTCCCATGAGTTGGGTGTATTTTATCTCCTTTGCTACAGTTCCCTTGAGTATTTAAGTGACCAGCCAGGCCCTAAATACAGCTGGTTGACCTACTAACAGCCTCACTGCCATTAAAGGGAAATTTTCATTCCAGGCTGCAATTGCTTGCAGTTGGCTTGGCTGAGGCTCCCTCGGTGGAACAACTCAGAAAAACACTCAGCATTTTAATCATACTTTTTTCAATCTTCAAAGCTGGGATGGGGAGGAGGAAGAAATAATTTCCTGCCGGCTTTCAAGGTTGACAACAGAAGATTCGGCCAAATGAATTTGCCTCTCTCTGGCCTTCTTGGCCCATTTCACGTTAGGTAGCCCTAGGTGTCGCCAGTGGCTCTGCCAACCTGCATGGGCACCTCCCTCCCTTCCTTGCATTGCACTAGTAGATTTCTCTTCGCCCTTCTTTCCTTCCAGTTTTTCTTGGTTTCGCTTGTCCCTGCCTACATACTTGTGCCAGTTAGTTGCCCCATGTTCCCCACCAGAAGCCACTTCACAGATGCTAAAGACGTCAGTGCCGGGACTTGGCACTCGGGCTGAGGGAGCTGAGGTTTCCGGGTATTCAACCCATCCTGTTATCACGGGGGTATTATTTTCCAGCCTATTGTAACAGCCTTCCTCCCAGACCTGCTGCAGAACAAATGGGCCGAGGATAGGCCTTCAGCCTCCTTTTCAAGGGCGACAGGTTCTTGGGCGGGGTGGGGTGGGGGGGTCATCTTCCGATATCCTATTCTGGAACCACAGCCTGTGGGTGATGTTACCATCTAAGCTTATCTGTTAACCTGGGTTAAGCTTTCTTCACCTTCCTGTTTTCACCTCAAATCAGTGAGATGCAGTGCCAAGGAAAAGGGAAATGACTGACAATGTTTGTGACAATACAGCCATTAAGTTGTCTTTTTTTTTTTTTTTTTTAAAGGGAGCTGCCTAGGGATAATGTTAAAATAATGCTTGAAATACCAGCAATGTCAAAGTGCAAGCATTCTCTCCCTGTGATTGTGAAGCAAAATGGAATAGGAAACATTGAGTTTGCTAATATAACAGCACCCCCCCCGCCCACCCTTAAATAGCCTAGAAAAGTACTTTAAGCAGTATACATGCTATAAATCATTTCCAAACTTTTAATCTGAAAAATTAATTGGCAGTGGCAGGGGACACTAGTCTATCTGCATTAGTCAATAATTCAGTCCTACTTAATACAACTTTCCCTTCAGGTAAAAACAGAGACTTAAAAAAAACAAACAAACAAACAAAAAGCCATGAACAAACAAAACTCTTGCCTGGGGAGTAAAGGGAGAAACAAGAGAAGCCACCAGCCCATGTCCAAAGCTGAGCCACACCCCTACCCCTCCCTACTCCCAGTGGGAGAAGAGGACTCACTTCTCTACTCCAGAATTCAGAGTAAAACCTCATTCCATGTGATTCATTAGCCAAACCCCAGAGTCAGCCAGTGCAGAAATGAAATGGCCATTATGAGAATAAAATAATTTTATCTTTTATTTATTTTATTTATTTTAATTTTATCTTTTATTTCCACTTTTATCATATCCACCACCAGCTAAAAATTTCCCAAATTTTTTTAGCTCACTTCAGAAAAAAAGGAATGTACTCCAAACCAGCATTAATAAAACTTGGAAAGAGATGAATTTACCTCGTTGACTTGGGATTTTCCTTTCTTTTGAGCTGCTCTGAGGCACAATTTTAATTAGCATACATAATTGCTTTTGTGAGTCAAGTCATCCCTAACTCAAATAAAGGAACAGGAGTCAGTATTTTATACTATCTATTTGACTGCCCACTTGCAGATGTTTGCCATCTACCAAGTGGGGGTGGCAGGGGCTAGGAAGTACCCAGAGCTTGGACCTGTCATTCAGGCAGCCCTTTAGCTGCTACAAGGCTATAAGTCAATGGAGTGGGGGGCACTAGGGCTGCCCCCACCATCAGCTTCAGGATTCACATGTTAGAATAGCTAGTCGGTACAGAGTCTTTGGGTCAGCCCAAGTCTAGCCCATCACTTCTGGTTCTATCTCCCTTCTGAGAGATCAAGGCACCACCCTTTCCTAGAACTGCCTACAGTCTAGTGGGAATAAAATGGCACCATGACCAAGTGCAGGTTCACTCCCGAAGGACATTCTCCTCTCCTGGGCCCACAGGCTTGCCAGAGATTGCCATACTTAGGAGCAGGAGATGGATTTTTCCTGAGCTCAAAATAATTTATCTTCCCCTTTGACTGTGGAGAAATAAAAACAAATGTAAAAGGCATTTAATAATGCTGGGAGTTTTGCTGTTCTTTGGGAGGGCTCTGCGTGTTTATTTTTAGCCAACCATCTCCTTTTTTTCAAAATGGTCCCCTTGGCAATCCCTAGCTTGGGGGATGGGGTGGGGGAGGGGAATGGACAAAAAGGCAACAAAGTTTAACTTTGTTATTGTTTTCCCTTCTTGCATCCCTGCTAGTGATAATCCTTTATTAGAGGAAGGGAGAGCATCTATTTTATTGCTTCTAAAATCTGTATATTTAACATAAACCAGCTCTAGGCTGTTTGAAAGGAAGTCCTATTTTTAAACATTATCTTGATGTTAGTGTTTTTGGCTTGCTGTTCCCATAACCTCTCAAAGGCAGTAATGAGTCCTTTTTGGTAATGTCTGGTCTCAGTCATGGGCAAAGTGGCCTTCAAAGCCTTGAGACATTTTTCCTTGATGTTCACCTGAGCTGTATGTATGTCAGGACTGCTTCAGCCTAGTTTGCAGGAGGCTGCTCATAACTTTTCCCAGTCCATCATCTTTACAGAAGAACTCAGTCTCCAGCCTCCACCTGCTCCCCATACTTTACAAATGCTTTTGTAATGCTCTATTTCAGCCTTTCAGTTAAGCTGGTTTCTCTGCTTCCAGCCTGCTGGTTACCAAGACCAAACCATCTTAATCATGCAATATTAATCTATCCAAGTCAGCCCTCTATGCATTTGGATTTCAGGCCAGATTTGGGGCTTCTTGCTATCAGGGCCCAGAGATCTCTCTGTGTCCTCACAACACTCCTGCGCCTTCCAGGTCTCCTTCTAATGCTGCTGCCTGAAGGTTAACATTTTAACAGAAAGGGCTTTCATTACACGAGTAAAAAATAAGTCTACAGACTTCCCAGGACTTCCCAGGTGGCACTAGTGGTAAAGAACCCATCTGCCAAAGCAGGAGACATAAGAGATGTGGGATTGATCCCTGGGTCAGGAAGATCCCTGGAGGAAGGCATTGTGACCCACTTCAGTATTCTTGCCTAGAGAATCCCATGGACAGAGAAGCCTGGCAGGATACAGTCCATGTGGTCCCAAAGAGTCAGGCACAATGAAGCAACTTAGCACATGGACTTCTCAGGTGGTCCAGTGGTTAGGACTCTGCACTTCCACTGCAGAGGGCACAGGTTTGATCCCTGGTCAGGGAACTAAGATCCCCCATGGCACATTGCAAAAAAAGTCTACCTCAGTGGCTATCTTTGGAATGTGACTCTACAGCCAAGCACCCTGCTGCATGCATTCCAGGAGAGGGGAATCTGCTCGCTCTGGTCATCACTGAAGTCAAATAGGGTGGTCGTCTTCCACTGCCTCTTAACCCCCGAATTTCAAAACATTCACTATCAGCTGCTGTTCTGACATCTTTTCAGCATCCAGCATGACGGCCTCTCATGTGCAGAAGGCCAGATGCCGCTGGCTTGGTGCCTGTGGGCTGGAGCAGAGCTGAAGGCTTCCTGTTCCCATGAAGACATCACTGAGCTTGGTAACTTTTCTCCAACTGAAACTGCTTCCTGTTCAGTTCTCCAATAGTTCTCCACTTCCCTGTGCTTTTGAACTTGGGCCAGCACTTTTTCTTATTTCCTACTGTTTTTTTTTTTTTTAAATATTGCACCTGAGCAGAAACTTTTCTGGGGGGAGGGGGGCATACCATGGTGGCGTGCGGGCTCTTAATTCCCCAATCAGGAATCGAACTCGTGCCCCTAGCATTGATAGCATGAAGTCTTAACCACTGGACCCCAGGGAAGTCCCTAGTTCTTTCAGTAGAGCAATTTCCTTGGATTCCACTATGAAGCGAGAGGATGAGGGGCCAGAAGACCCATGGAGACAGAAGTTCATTCATTAATCACCCTTTTTGACTGGGCACATAAAATGAAGCCCCATTTGCCTTTTTTTAGTTTCAGTATTTCCTGTGCTGCTTATGCTGAGAGCTGAGAAAAGAAGTACTGAGGAATTTTAAGCCAGCTGCTTATAAATGTTTTTTAAAAACATCACCCCCAACTATTTACTGGAGAAGGCAATGGCAACCCACTCCAGTACTCTTGCCTGGGAAATCCTATGGACAGAGGAGCCTGGTAGGCTAGTCCATGGGGTCGTGAAGAGTCGGACCCTACTGAGCAAATTCACTTTCACTTTTCACTTTCCTGCACTGGAGAAAGAAATGGCAACCCACTCCAGTATTCTTGCCTGGAGAATTCCAGGGACGGGGGAGCCTGGTGGGCTGCCATCTATGGGGTCGCACAGAGTCGGACATGACTGAAGCGACTTAGCAGCAGCAGCAACTATTTATATTCCATTTGTATTCATGGGAAACAAATCCCTGCCCAGACTAAAAAAAGCCTCTTTGAAAAACCCCTCTGAATCCTGCCTCAACAATGTCAATAGGCACTTCTGCCTGCCAACCCTGCCCCGCACAATAAAGAAGGCTCTCAGGAATACAGTGAAAATGTATAGAGTTCAATCTTATTTAAAAGCAAAAAAAAAAAAAAAAAGTAAAAAAAAAAAAAAGCAGCCTCAGTTCCCCAGTGATAGTCTCCTGAAATAGCTGAAGTTCAAGTCACTGAGTACAATCCCCTGTAGCAGTAATGGAAGGTCAGCTTAATAAGAAGCTTGCTACAACCTGACAGCCTGTGTAAGTGTGGTTTAATAAAGGGATGACATTTAAATATATATATTTATTTATTTATCTTTGGCAGTGCTGGGTCTTTGTGAGTGAACACAGGCTTTCTCTAGTTGAGGCAAGCAGGGGCTACTCTCTAGTTGCGGTGCATGGGCCTCTCATTGCAGTGGCTTCTCTTGTTGCAGAGAACAGGGTTTAGGGCATAGGGGCTTTGTACTTGTAGCACGTGGGCCCGGTAGTTGTGGCCTGTGGGTTCCAGAATGTAGGCTCTGTAGCTGTGGTGCATAGGCTTAGTTGCTCCATGGCATGTGGGATCTTCCTGGACCAGGGATCGACCCGTATCCCCTGCATTGCAAGGTGAATTCTTAACCACTGGACCATCAGGGTAGCCCAGGATGATCATTTAGATTTCAAAATATGTCCAGTCTTTCAAAAGAATCACAGAAATGACACTTTGAAAATACAGGTGCATTGAAGAAGGACTAAGAAGTGAATTTCATCTTGGCATCTGGTTACCACAACCTGAGGTTTGCAGCAATTATTCACTGTCTGAGATAAACTGTAGGGTCAGAGAGGGCCCTGGTGTTGGGAAAAGGATTTTCCATCCATCATACTAGCCACATTGAAAAAAATTAGAAAAATTGCTGAAAATTGTTGCTGAAAGTCTAAGAAACAGACACTCCAAGAAACAGCTGGTGGGGGTGGAAGTTGGTGCAACTTTCATTGCAGTAGCTTCTCTTGTTGCAGAGCACAAAATGTAAAGAAGCCTATATACCCTATAGGTATATATATATATATATGTAGTGAAGTGAAGTTGTTCAGTTGTGTCTGACTCTTTTCGACCCCATGTACAGTAGCCTACCATGTTCCTCTGTCCATGGGATTTTCCATAAAAGATACTGGAGTGGGTTGCCATTTCCTTCTCCAGAGGATCTTCTGATCCAGGGATTGAACCCCAGTCTCCCACATTGTAGGCAGATGCTTTACTGTCTGAGCCACCAAGGAAATCCATATATATATATATATATATATATATATATATATATATATCCTATATACTCATTCTTCTATACTGTAGAAAGTTTTCTTAGGGATATACTTCAGTTCAGTTCAGTCGCTCAGTCGTGTCCGACTCTTTGCGACCCCATGAATCGCAGCACGCCAGGCCTCCCTGTCCATCACCATCTCCTGGAGTTCACTCAGACTTACGTCCATCAAGTCAGTGATGCCATCCAGCCATCTCATCCTCGGTCGTCCCCTTCTCCTCCTGCCCCCAATCTCTCCCAGCATCACAGTCTTTTCCAATGAGTCAACTCTTCCCATGAGGTGGCCGAAGTACTGGAGCTTCAGCTTTAGCATCATTCCTTCCAAAGAAATCCCAGGGCTGATCTCCTTCAGAATGGACTGGTTGGATCTCCTTGCAGTCCAAGGGACTCTCAAGAGTCTTCTCTAACACCACAGTTCAAACACATCAATTCTTCGGCGCTCAGCCTTCTTCACAGTCCAACTCTCACATCCATACACGACCACAGGAAAAACCATAGCCTTGACTAGACGGACCTTAGTCGGCAAAGTAATGTCTCTGCTTTTGAATATACTATCTAGGTTGGTCATAACTTTTCTTCCAAGGAGTAAGCGTCTTTTAATTTCATGGCTGCAGTCACCATCTGCAGGATGTACTTACATGTACATTAAAATGTAATTAAAATTAAAAATCCAATTAAAAATGTAGCAATGAAACATTGGGACTAGGAACTAGTTAAATATGTTACAATACATTCTTACAATGAAATACTAGATAGTCATTAAAAAGAAGATGGGGACTTTTTTACTTTCTAGGTTTCATTAGTTTTATTTCGGGAGAAGGCAATGGCAACCCACTCCAGTACTCTTGCCTGGAAAATCCCATGGATGGAGAAGCCTGGTGGGCTGCAGTCTATGGGGTCGCTAAGAGTCGGACCCGACTGAGTGACTTCACTTTCACTTCTCACTTTCATGCATTGGAGCAGGAAATGGCAACCCACTCCAGTGTTCTTGCCTGGAGAATCCCAGGGACAGAGGAGCCTGGTGGGCTGCCGTCTATGGGGTCGCACAGAGTCGGACACGACTGAAGCGACTTAGCAGCAGCAGCAGCAGTTTTATTTCTGTAACCTTTAAATCACACCCCACGGATTAGATTTTGTCACAACTGGATTTAGGGATGGCAGAGGAATCAAATTCACTATTTTCTGAAACACTGACACACAAAAGGAGAGGGAAGAATTACTTAGCTAAGGTTATTCACAAAACACCATCAGAAAAATCCATAAACAAAAGCTAAACACTTAATCATTAAGTTTAATGCTAATTGGTAAAGGATTCTAAATCAATTCACTGGCATAAAGTTTCTTGTTTAAGTCCACAAATCTTTCTCTAAACATTACTGATCCTTTGCCAAAGGATAAATGGATGATTTCACCAGTATCTTATGACACAGCTAGCTGTTGGAATATTCCAGAGTAAAATGGAAAATAATTCTGTAAGAATGTGAAGGCAACAATTAGCAGCCAATATTCACAGTTCAGTTCAGTTGCTCAGTCATGTCTGACTCTTTGAGACCCCATGGACTGCAGCACACCAGGCCTCCCTGTCCATCACCAACTCCCAGAGTTTACTCAAACTCATGTCCATTGAGTTGGTGTTCATCCTCTGTCATCTCTTTCTCCTCCTGTCTTTAATCTTTGCAAGCATCAGGGTCTTTTCAAATGAGTCAGTTCTTTGCAGCAGGTGGCCAAAGTATTGGAGTTTCAGCTTCAACATCAATCCTTCTAATGAATATTCAGGACTGATTTCCTTTAGGATTGACTGGTTGGATTTCCCTGCAGACCAAGGGACTCTCAAGAGTTTTCTCCAACACCACAGTTCAAAAGCATCAATTCTTTGGTGCTCAGCTTTCTTTATAGTCCAACTCTCACATCCATACATGACTACTGGGAAAACCATAGCTTTGACTAGACGAACTTTCATTGGCAAAGTAATGGCTCTGTTTTTTAATATGCCATCTAGGTTGGTCATAACTTTTCTTCCAAGGAGCAAGTGTCTTTTAATTTCATGGCCACAGTCACCATCTGCAGTGATTTTGGAGCCCTCTAAAATAGTCTGTCACTGTTTCCATTATTTCCTCATCTATTTGCCATGAAGTGATGGGCCCAGATGCCATGATTTAGTTTTCTGAATATTCTCAGAATTTCCAATTATCAAAAGCATACACAATTTTAATCTAGGAAAGTCAACTTTATAAACTTAAGTTTTTAGATTCAAAAGCATCCCACTTTAACTGGTACAGGAATACTGAAAATAGTCCCTAAAAATCTTACTAAACAATTTATAGAAAGAAAAACATTCCCTTATATTTAATAAATGTAGTTGGTAATGGATTCTTCAAAACAGGTGATATACATGCTTTTAAATGATGACCAGGGACTGATGGGTGGGTGACTGAGAGAGGTGAACATACTCAAAGGCCACATTCTCCGCATTGCTCAGTTTCAAGTACTTGCCCAAGGCAGTGATTACCTTGTTATTTAGAATCTGAAACTTGTGAATTCAAATTCTCTCCACTGTCTTCTTCAAAGGCATGTTTTTGATAACCTCATCTTTGCCATCATGTTTGTGGACTTTAGACAGATGACAGCAGAAATCCAGTATAGCTAAGCATCTCTCCTGGTCACCCAAGAATGGTGGGCATGTAAATTGGTGAAGCCACTATGGAAAATGGGATAGGGGCTCCTTAAAAAGTTAAACACAGAACTACCATATGATCCAGCAATTCCAATCTTGGGTATTTACCCAAAGGATATGAAAACAGTGACTCAAAAAGATATCTGTACTCCCATGTTCACTGCAGCATTATTTACAACATCCAAGATATGGAAATACCTATGTGTTCATCCACGGATAAATGGATAAAGCAAATATAGTATGCAAGGAATTACTATTCAGTCATAAAAAAAGAATGAGACTGCCATTTGTGACAACCTGGAAGGCATTGTGTTAAGTAAGTCAGAAAGAGAAAGACAAATACCGTATAATCTCAGTTATATGTGAAATCAAGCCCTCTACTCCCCTCCTAAAACCCATGAACTCATAGATGCAAAGAACAGACTAGTGGTTGCCAGAAGCAGAGGGTGCAGGGGGCAAAGGTTGAAACAGATGAAGGGGGTCAAAAGGTATAAACTTCCAGTTATAAAATAAATAAGTCATGGAGATGTAATGTACAGCATGGTGACTAAAGTTAATAATACCATATTGTGTGTGTACACACACACACACACACACACACACAATGACCATGTCACACGGCTTGTGGGATATTAGTTACCCACCCAGGCATTGAACCTGGGACCTCAGCAGTGAAAATGCTGAGTCCTAACCACTGGACCATTAAGGAATTCCCGTATACTTTAAAGTTATTAAGAAATTGGATCTTAAAAGTTCTCATCATAAGAAAAAAACTATATAACTATGTGCGGTGATGAATATTAACTAGACTAATTGTGGAGATCTTTTGCAATACATATAAATACTGAACCATTATGTTGTACACCTGAAAATAATATAAAGTTATATCATATCTCAATTTAAAAATTTAAAGGAGTTAAAAAGATTTAAGTACAAAAGGGCTTTATATTTCTGTTTGAATTTGCATAAAACATTCCTAGACACACATCACAAGAAACATAGTGATTACTTCTATGAAGTGAGCCTGTGTGTGTCCTAAGTCACTCAGTCGTGTCTGACTCTTTGCAACCCCATGGACTAGTCCGCCAGGCTCCTCTCTCCATGGGATTCTCCAGGCAAGAATACTGGAGTGGGTTTCCATGACCTTCTCCAGGGGATCTTCCCAACCCAGGGAGTGAACCCACGTCTCTTTCATCTCTTTCATTGGCAGGCAAGTTCTTTTCTACTAGCACCACTGGGGAAGCACTGAAGGAATGTGAGAGGGTGCTATATAGAGCCATGATTAAGCTGTTTTCCCTATTTCCATATTAACACTGTATAGCTGTGTGGTATTTCACAGCTCCAAGCTCTTCCACATGAATGATTGTGGCAGACAGTTCACTGCTCATCAACACCCTTTTAGTCCCCATCCTGATCTTGATCCAGTGGCAACAGCTCAGCCCAGGGCATGAAGCAAGACTGGTCCAAGTTGGTGACTCTCAACTTTGGCTGCACTGTACAATCCCCTGGGGAGCTTTTAAAACATCCCAATAACTGGATCCCACCCCAAACCAATTGTATCAGAATCTCTGTGGATTGAGCTCTTTTAATAGTGACATTAAAAAAAGAAAAGAAAAAACTCCTCAGGTGAAGGTAATGCTCAGCTAGGGCTGAGAACCCACTGGTCTAAGCCAGTCAGGAGAACGCCTTTCCCTTTCACCAATTACTGGGTTAGGTCAGACCACCTGACCCAGTTCTAGCCAGTGAGACATGGAAGGAAGTCAGCTGGGGTAGGGGTTTCTGGGGAAGGTTTTATAACCAGATTGAAGGCAAGAGAGACATATGAGGGAAAACTGCACCCCTTACTAACCAGCTTCCTTCTTTTCTGCATTTTCACAACCCTGCACAGTTGGGTGAGAAAGTGATGCTTCTTGCTGAGGCTACCATCTTGTGACAATGGGAAGACAATTTGATGAAGAAAAGCCAAGAAGATGGAAAAGACGGAATAGGCCTGGCTCCTTGGTGACTTGGTTTGTTGCTACAATTCCCACCCAGACCTGAAAAAAAGTGCACTGATCCCCCACCCTGCCAAATCCTGGCTGTCAGGTCTGGAGCATCCAGAAGCCACTCAGGTTAATTCACTGCTGAGCCGGGGGCATGCTGCAGGGTCTCAGGTGAAGGACAGCCATGGGGAAGATGGCCCAAGCTAGAGTCACAGGCTTTCCTGTGTAGCTGCTGTTGGCAGTGCTCAGGGATATTTTATTGGGTTTTTCAGTATTAGTAATAAAGCTAAATGTGGTTCTCACCCTAGACTAGCCACTAAACCTGGCTGTGGTGGTGCCAAAGGTGTGCCAGGAGATAGTAAGGGGTGGGGGGCAGATGAGGGTGTGTTATAGCGGAGAGATTCTGAGCTCTGGGGTCTAACACCACTGCTGCCTGACCTGCAGTAGCCCAGGTGTAACTTTGGGCAAGTTATTTGATTTCTCTGAGTCTTTGATTTCTCATCTATAAAACCGATAATATGCTGTGATGAAAGAAATGCTCACATATGGCGGTATGGGGAAGTCCTTCTGGTTTATACATGATTTAACTCAAATGTGATGCTAACTAAAACAGCCTGTTTGTGGCCTATCAAACATACACTGTTCATCTACCCTATTAATGAAAAGGGCACAGAAGTAAAATATTGTCCATGTTAAAAATAAAAATTAAATGTCTCCCTTCCTGGGATACCAATGCTGGTGCTCCTTCCATGATGACTCACTTCCCAGGGGCTGAGGCCATACTGACTGTGTAGGTGCTGATTTTTTTTTGAAACCTGGACAGAATGGATTCCTGACTTGCTTAGTGTTCTTTGTTCTGAAAAAATATAAAACTGAGCTGAAAACCATGTTTCTCTGGAGAAGTTCTCCAGAGTCATCCGTCTTCCTGTCTTCTGGGCTATAGTCCTCAGTTTGGCTCAAATAAAACTTCTTCTATTCCTATTATAGATTATTTATTATTTTCATTGGCAGTCATAACAATGATATAGCCACTATGCCTAACTCAATGCATTGGTACCTAAGGATCCATCCCCTTCCCATCCCTAGAGTGCAATGTGACCGACTTTTGGAAACTCATCAGTTGGCCAATAACATTATCCTTCCAGGAACAGGAATACAAGCATTTTAATAAATCCACTGATTGGTGGTGACATGGTGCTTGCCCGATAATTCCAGCAGAAAGGCTGGAGGAAGAGTTCAATCACCAGAGAATGAAAGAGCTTAAAGCTTGTTCCCAGATGCCCCTGCAAGCTTGCAAAGGAAACCTCAATTGGCTGTTCCAAACTCCAGCACCAATGTCTGGCCCCATAGTCACTGCCACCCACACAGAGTCTAACCTCCTAGAGGATGAAGACTTGTGGCCTCGAGTCCTACTCTCAGTTCACTTTCTTACCTCACCCCAGTCAGTGCCAAATGTTAGTAAAAATGAAAAAAAAAAAAAACAGTAAAAATTTCTGGGAGACTGTCAGCTCTTAAAGCCATAAAACACTGCAGTTAATTTGTCCTCAAGAGATGGCCCCTCAGACCCATAAAGGAGGGTTGGGAACCATTGTGTTACTTACATCTGTAAACACAGGATTAGCAGATGAAAGGATGTTTTTGTTAAAAAGTGACAAGTTCCAAGTCACCCAGTGCCTTTTACCTTCACTCTTCTTAGGAAAGAACACAGACTTCCTAAGCAATTACAGAAACTAAGAAAACCACTTGATCACTGGAAGAAAAATCAGCTTCCAAAATCACTCTGCAACCCTGGCTCTATTAACAGCAAAAAAATCCATCTTCATTAACATCTTCAACTTTGTCCTCAGAGCTTCATCCCAGAGGAATACTAAATTACACTGTAAACTAATGAATGGAAACTTAAGTCACTTCCGCCCAGCCCACGATGCTTTTCCTCCTCTGGACTGCACCCTTCCAACTCATACAAAGTTTGGGGAATCACATTCCTATTCCACTCACTAGACTCCTGAGGTCAGCATCATGCAGAACAAACTTCCCTCAGCCCAACGAACAGGCCATAGGCTGACCCAGACACTGAACACATTTTGAGATCATGTAAGCCCCATTTTGGCATCTTAGGATAGCTTTGGATATATGCTTTACACAGAAAGAACAAAAAAAAAAAAATGGGGGGGGGGGGAGGATATCTTTTCACAAAGATCCTTCTGCAGTCACAGCCAAAGATGTTAATTGCCCATCCAAGGTTCCATCTCTCACGGGGAGGGGACCGGGCAGAGTTGGGGAAGCCCAGCCCAGAGGTTCTGTCTGCATTAGAGGAAGCAGACGAGGCAGCTTTTGTGAGCTAATGTGAACGGGATATGGTCAGATATCCTGCGGGCGCCAGCAATTGGGGGCGGGGGTGGGGGGAGTCACCAGGGGAAATAAAAATCCATTCCTGGCCAATATACCAGAGCCTGAGAGACACACACACACACACGTGCAAAAACTGTCGCAAGAGAGGCCTGACTACGCCTGTCTGCTTGGTAAATCCAAAGGAAAGCCTCGGAGTCTGCAAGTCAGAGAGGCAGAGGCAGAGAAGAAATATGAAACGGATTAGGGGCAGGTAGGATAACAGTGAATAACTTTCCCTCAAATCTTGCTTTTTGGTTTTCTCTGTGCCTACAAACACTGCTTCAAAAGGTTTCCCCATAGGACAGAGTGGCCTCAAGATGAAATGATAATGATGGACCTCAAATGGTCCACAAAATCCTATACTTTTCATGTCAATTCCCAATATCGAGCTTCATTGTGACTTTCAAACCTTCTCTACTCCGCTCAGACCCCTCCTCCCTCTCCTTTCCCCACTCCCTCATTCTCAACAGACCATACTACCTCTTACTTCAGAGAGGAAACAGTGCGGAGGCTTGGGTCCCGCCTCAGCCATCAACGTCTACCTTCTCAGGGTCTTCCTCTGGGAAGGCAGGTGGCTATTCTAGAGATCCAGATGACTTTCCCAAATGCTCCCAGCTGGGCTTACCCCACCGCTCGGATCTATTTTCACCCGCTGAGATCCATCTGAGACAGCATCCCTCCCCTCCCCCTGCAGGCTGATCCAAGCTCCCCGAAGACACTTTCCTGTCGCTTCCCTGCCTGGGGGTCACCTTACCCGGATCCGTCCCGGGGGCGCGGGTGGCGGACTACGTGGCGCCGTCCGCCTCGGTCTCCAGCTGTGTCTCCTCGTCCTCAAGCGGCTCGACATCACCATCTTCCCCGCTACGAGGGTAAGCCAGCAGGCGCATGGCTGGGGCGCAGGCGGCCTCCACCTGGCGCACCTGCTCTCGGCTCAGGCGCTCGCGCCAGGCGTGCACGGCCTCGCGGGCATCGCGCGCTGACAGGTGGAAGGGCCGGTCGGCGCCATAGGCCGCGCCGCGCGTCATGTTGAGCGCGAAGGCGTCCAGGGCTGCGAGCGCGCGGAGCCCGGCGAAGCGTTGCAGGCGGCGCAACTGGGCGCGCGGCTGCCGCACAAGGTCCTCGTAGCGCAGCCTCAGGTAGCGGCGCCGCAGCCAGGTGGGAGCGCCGCGCGCGAACAGCAAATCGCGCATCCAGGCTTCGCAGATCACCTCGAGTGCGCCGGTCAGGAAGAAGTCGGCACGCGGCGCGGCGGGCAGCGCGCGGGATGCTCCTCCGGGGCGAGCACCCACGCCATGCGCCAGCAGCACGCGGTGGAAGCGGTCGCCCCTCTGGCGGGTGCGCAGCACCTGGATGCTCTCGCGCAGCAGCCCCTGCCGGGACTTGAGACGAGAGTTGTGGACAGCCCGCGGGTCACGGAAAAGCTGCACCACCTTCAGGTTGAGGCCTGGGTCGCGCAGAAGGGGCACCAGCACGCCCAGGTCGAGGAGGCGCACGTCCTTGATGACCACGACCGGATACTTGTGGCACTCGGCCTCCAGGGCTCGGAGTGCCACGGGTGGGCAGCTGCGCTCGCAGGCAGTGTCCTCGACGAGGCCGACCTCGGCGCGGGCCCGGGGTCCGCCAGGGCACAGCGGCGGCGAGCAGATGACCTTGTTGGTCCGCCAGCGAAAGAGGGAGGCCGTGGTGAGATTGGCCGCGTCTGGGGGGCGCGCGGCAGGGTCACCGGGCGGCGCGTACAGCTGCAGGACTGAGAAGTCGCAGCGGAAGAGCGAGCGCAGCATGTCGCGGAGTGCGCCCTGCAGGCTCTCGGCGTCGCCCGGATACAGCGCCTGCCACAGATGCCACATGGGTTCGTACAAGTAGAAAACGTCCGGGTGCTGGTTAAAGAGCTCGCCCAGGAACGATGAGCCGGTGCGCCAGGTAGCATGCACGTAGATGTGCTGCTTTTCGCGAGACGCGGCCTCCCCGACGGCGCTGTTGAGGTTGCCCGAGGACCTGGGGGACCCGCCAGCGACCCCCTCCGCGGCTGGCCGCGCCTCCGCGCCCTGCTCGCGCTCGCCCGCCGCCGCCGCCTCCAGGCTCCACACTCCCAGGCTGCGCTGCAGGCCCGGGCAGTGCCGGGCGCCCTTGTCCCCGTCGCGGCCGCCGTCCAGGACCGAGGGGATGAGCAGAAGCACCAGCGTGTATAGCACCAACAGCAGCGCGAACTTGCAGTACTCCCGGCGCCGCCGCCGCCGGCCCTTCATCTTTCACCTAACCGCTCCAGAGCGGGTGGAGCTCCCTTCCTCTCTCCTTTCTCGGAAATTCCGTCCCGAGTCCGCTCCTCCGGCTTCTTGAGACCCCTCTGCGCCGGGAGGAGCGGAGTCACCGGGGCCGTGCATCCACAAGGGAAACTCTGGAGGCGGTGGTGCTGCGTCCCAGCCCTTTCCTGGCTCAGCCCTGGAGAGCCGCCTATTGGCCGGCTTGAAGCGGCCGGCCCCGCCTTCCACCCGGCAGCTTCTCCCCGCCTCTCTCTCCGCTTGGGTTAGCTCTGTCAAATCTGGGCGGGGTTGTCCTGGGGTGGGGGACGCCAGCTGGGGGCGCTTGGAGCCGGACCCCACCTTTCCCCCAACCCCTCCTTAATGAAGTCAAGTCTTCATCAATTGACTGCAGGCAAGGAAGGGGCTCGTGTGTACAGAATGTACCCAGTAACAGGACGTGGACCCCATCCGGAGAACTCCACTGCCTCTCCTGTTTTATGTCCCCTACTTGGCCATCTCTGTCGTAAGCAGACCCTCCTCCACACTATTTAGAATGGGGTCCCTGGTCACTATGTACATCTGGCGCCCCCGTCAGCCACGGGTGGGTGTTACTGAGTGCTGGATGGAAGCACTTCTTTAGGATAAAGACAGAGGTTGCATAGTGCATCGTGGTCCAGAGGAATGGGAGGCCCTACTTGCACTCTCACAGTGTTTACTTGTCTAGGTATATCCTGTGTGGAAATGTAAGTGTTATGTTCCTAGGGCTTGCTCTAACTCATGTCCATCGAGTTGGTGATGCCATCCAACCATCTCATCCTCTGTCATCCCTTGCTCCTTTTGCCTTCAATCTTGCCCAGCATTAGGGTCTTTTCCAATGAGTCAGTTCTTCACATCAGAGTACTGGAGTTTCAGCTTCAACATCAGTCCTTCCAATGAATAGGTTGATCATAGCTTTTCTTCCAAGGAGCAAGCATCTTTTAATTTCATGGCTGCAGTCACCATCTGCAGTGATTTTGGAGCCCCTCAAAATAAAGTTTCTCACTGTTTCCATTGTTACCCTATCTATTTGCCATGAAGTGATGGGACCAGATGCCATGATCTTTGTTTTCTACATTTTGAGTTTTAAGCCAACTTTTCCACTCTCCTCTTTCACTTTCATTAAGAGGCTCTTTAGTTCTTCTTTGCTTTCTGCCATAAGGGTGGTGTCATCTGTGTAGGTGAGGTATTTCATATTTCTTCCAGCAATCTTGATTCCAGCTTGTGCTTCATCCAGCCTGGCATTTAGCATGATATACTCTGCCTATAAGTTAAACCAGCAAGGTGACAGTATACAACCTTGACATACTCCTTTCCCTATTTGGAACCAGTCTGTAGGGTCATGTAGTGTTCTAATTGTTGCTTCTTGACCTGCATACAGATTTTTCAGGAGACAGGTAAGGTTGTCTGGTATTCCCATCTCTTTCAGAATTTTCCAGAGTTTGTTTTGATCCATACAGTCAAAGGCTTTGGCATAGTCAATAAAGCAGAAGTAGTTGTTTTTCTGGAACTCGCTTGCTGTTTGGATAATCCAACAGGTGTTGGCAATTTGATCTCTGGTTCCTCTGCCTTTTCTAAATCCAGCATGAACATCTGGAAGTTCACGGTTCATGTACTGCTGAAGCCTAGCTTGGAGAATTTTGAGCATTCCTTTGCTGGTGTGTGAGATGAGTGCAATTGTGTGGCCGGTTGAACATTCTTTGGCATTGCCTTTCTTTGGGATTGGAAAGAAAACTGACCTTTTCCAGTCCTGTGGCCACTGCTGAGTTTTCCAAATTTGCTGGCATATTGAATACAGCACTTCAATGGCATCATATTTTAGCATTTGAAATAGCTCAACTGGAATTCCATCACCTCCACTAGCTTTGTTCATAGTGATGGTTCCTAAGGGCCACTTGGCTTCACATTCCAGAATGTTTGGCTCTAGGTGAGTGACCACAACATCGTAGTTATCTGGGTCACAAAGATCTTTTTTGTATAGTTCTTCTGTGTATTCTTGCCACCTCTTCTTAATATTCTTCTGTTTCTGTTAGGTCCACACCATTTCATACCATTAGATGGGGAAACAATGGCAACAATGAGAGACTATTTTGGGGGGCTCCAGAATCACTGCAGATGGTGACTGCAGCCATGAAAGTAAAATACGCTTGCTCCTTGGAAGAAAAGTATGACCAACCTAGATGGCATACTAAAAAGTAGAGACATTACTTTGCCGACAAAGGTCCATCTAGTCAAAGCTATGGTTTCCCAGTAGTCATGTATGGATGTGAGAGTTGGACTATAAAGAAAGCTGAGCACTGAAGAATTGATGCTTTTGTACTGTGGTGTTGAAGAAGACTCTTGAGAGTCCCTTGGACTGCAAGGAGATCCAACCAGTCAATCCTAAAGGAAATCAGTTCTGAATATTCATTGGAAGGACTGATGTTGAAGCTGAAACTCCAATACTCTGGCCACCTGATGTGAAGAACTGACTCATTGGAAAAGACCCTAATGCTGGGCAAGATTGAAGGCAAAAGGAGCAAGGGTTGACAGAGGATGAGATGGTTGGATGGCATCACCAACTCGATGGACATGAATTAGAGCAAGCTCTGAGAGTTGGTGATGGACAGGGATGCCTGTCTTGCTGCAGTCAATGGGGCTGCAAAGAATCAGACACGACTGAGCGACTGAACTGACTGACCAAAGATACTTGAAGAAAATGTGGTAAAAGGCTAGGTAATGTTGAAGATTACTACAGATTATTTAGCCAGCATGTGTAATTTTTCTTTCAAATTTGGAATATTCATTTTACAAAATTTCCAATTTTTTTCTTAATATATATATTTTATTAAAGTATAGTTGATTGGCAGTGTTTCAGGAGCACAACAAAGTGATTCAGTTTTATAAATGCACATATATTATTTTTGAAATTATTTTCCATTATAGGTTATTACAACATATTGACTATAGTTCCCTGTGCTGTACCTGTGTCTCTTGCATTGAACCTATGTTTCCTACATCGCAGGCATAGTCTTTACAATCTGAGCCACAAGGGAAGCCCTAAATATCCTACTCTATCCCTATTGTTTATACTTGCATTTCCATCAGAAAATGTCTGTATGTAACAACATTATTTAAGGCTAAAAATTTACTTTTTTTTAAAGTGTGAGACTCACAGAGCTATTGTTGTGGGTCTTAAGGGAAATGTTTGGGTGATCTTGTATTTTATCCCCATCCCATCATCAGAGGAGATGAATTCTCAGCTCCAAATTTTAAAAATTTGGAACTTTTCATCAGAGGGCAGGCAGAAGAAGCAAAAAGAACTGAAGTCCCACAGCAGCTAAAACAAAAACTACATTACAGAAAGTTCATTAGGATGAAAAAGCAGAAAGTTATGTCCCAGATAAAGGGACAAGATAAAACCCCAGAAAAACAACTAAATGAAGTGGAGATAGGCAACCTTCCAGAAAAAGAATTCAGAATAATGATAGTGAAAATGATCCAAGATCTTGGGAAAACAATGGAGAAGATGCAATAAATGTTTACCAAAGACCTATAAGAACTAAAGAACAAACAAACAGTTGAATAATGCACTAAGGAATCAATAGCCAAATAACTGAGGCAGAAGAATAGATAAGTGACCTGAAAGACAATGGTTGAAATCACTGTCACAGAATAGGATATAGAAAAAATAATTAAAAGAAACAAAGACAACCTCAGAAACCTCTGGGACAACATCAAATACACCAACATTCACATTATAGGGGTCTCAGAAATAGAAGAGAGAGAAAAAGCACCTGAGAAAATACTTGAAGAGATAATAGCTGAAAAATTCCCTAACATGGGAAAGGAAACATTCAACCAAATCCAGGAAGCACAGAGTGTCTCAGATAGGATAAACCCGAGGAGGAACACATGGAGACACATAGTAATCAGACTCTCAAAAATTAAAGACAGATAAAATATTAAAAGCAACAAGGGAAAAATGACAACATACCAGGGAACTTTCATCAGAGTCTATCAGCAGATTTCTCAACAGAAACCCTACAAGCCAGAAGGGGATGGCATGATATATTTAAAGTGATGAAAGGGAAGAAACTACACCCAAGAATACTCTACCCAGCAGGACTCTTACTCAGATTTGATGGAGAAATCAAAAGCTTTCCAGACAAGCAAAAGTTAAGAGAATTCAGCACCACCAAACCAGCTTTACAAAGGAACTTCTCTAGGCAGGAAACACAAGAGAAAGAAATGACCTACAGAAAATAAACTCCAAACAATTAAGAAACAGTATTAAGATCATACATATCAATAATTACCTTAAATGGAAATGGATTAAATGCACCAACCAAAAGACATAGACTGGCTGAGTGGATGAAAACATGTGCATGTATGCAATTCTACTTACCACATCACTCTGCTTGACCCCCCCCCAAATATTGTTAGGTTAATCTTGTTCCCAATATGGCTTGAAATTGTAATTTCATTTTTGTCTGGCTATTGATTGTGAAAACTATTCTTTTCTTGGTTGTGAAAACTAATAAACATCTTTTACTATCATGATTATATAACTATTACACACTTAATACCATTGTATCATGATTGCTCAACAGACAAACAATAGAACTCTGTATCATCAAAACTACCATTTAATAGAAAAACCTGTATTCACTATTTGAAATCCGGATGCATATCACAATTATCTTGAAAGCTTTTTGAAAAATAAAAATGCCCAGGTATTGCTGTTTTTCACCAGAGCTCCACATATGTTTCTAATGAGCAGCCATGTTTAAAAGCAACTGAACTATGTGATGGTCTTTTATCTTTTTTGTTTCACTCTTTCTAGTTCATATTCACTGCTCCCATTGAATTTAATTTATATTTTTCAATTCCTCCATCTATCCTTTTTTGATCTTCTTTCTTTCAGAAAATTTATGAGGAAACATTGAGCATAAACCACACTTTGGATGAGATGGACTGAACTGACATTTACAGATTATTTATTCTAACAGAATACACAGCACACATGGAACATTCCCCAGGATAGATACTACTATAGACTAACAACAAGCTTAATAAATTTAAGAGGATTAAAATCATATCAAGCATTTCTTTTGTCCATACTGGTATAAGACTTTTTTTGTCCTCACTGGTATAAAACTAGAAATAAATTGCAAGGGGAAAGCTAGAAAATTCACAGTTACAAATTCATATGTGGTGATTAAATGATATGCTACTAAATACTCAATAAATCAAAGGAAAAAATCAAAAGAGAAATTTTAAAAATATCTTTATAGAAATGAAAAAGGAAGCAAAACACTAAAATTTCTGGATTACATCAAAAAGAATTCTATGAGAACAGTCGACAGCAATAAATCCCTACAATAATAAAAAGGGAAGATCAATAATATGCCTACCTTTATACCTTTCAAGAAAGTATAAAAAGAAGAATGTACTCAGCCCAAAGTTGGTAGCAGCAAAATAGAAATAACTGAAATAAAAACGTGATAGAAAAAAACAAATACAATTTAGAGCTGTTTTTGAAGGAATAAATAAAAGAAACAAACATTTCACTAGATACTGAAAAGAAGAGTGGGGATTCAAATAAATAAAATTAGAAGTGAAGGAGAAGATATTATAGCTGATATAACACAAATAGAAGATCATGAGACTACCATGAACAATAATATGCCAACATATGGACAACCTAGAAAAAATGAACACATTCCTATCAATATATAATCCACCTAGACTGAATGATGAAGAAATAAAAAATCTGAACAGATTAATTACAAGTAAAAGACTTGAATCATTTGAATCAAACCCCCCAAAAGTAAATATGAAGAACCAGTTGGCTTCTCTAGTGAACTCTACCAAAATTTTAGGGAAGAATTAGTGTCCATTGGCAACCCACTCCAGTACTCTTGCCTGGAAAATCCCATGGATGGAGGAGCCTGGTAAGCTACAGTCCATGGGGTTGCAAAGAGTTGGACACGACTGAGTGACTTCACTCACTCACTCATTCTTAAAATCCCACAGATCAGAGAAAACTATCAAACTAATTTTACAGGTGACAATTACTGACATACTTAAGTGTGATAAAAACACTAAAAGTAATAGTTACAATCTAATATCTATGATGAACATATGCAAAAATACTCAACAAAATATTAACAAATGGAATTAACAATACATTGAATAGGTCAGACAACATAATCAAGTGGGATTCATTACAAGGATGGAATTATGCAGATCAGTGAAGGTGATATATCACATTAACAAAATGAAGAATAGAAATCATGTGATCTTTTCTTGGCTTCAGATACAAAGATGGAGTTGATTTAGCTTCTACTGTTTCTTCACCCCTTAGCAGTAAGGCATTATAGCACTATGCACAGATTTTAGGCACACACACACAAATCTTGGGTTTCCAGGTGGGACAGTGGTAAAGAATATGTATACTAATACAGGAGATACAAGACATGACAGTTCAATCCCTGGGTTGGGAAAATCCCCTGGAGTAGGTAATGGCAACCCACTTCAGTATTCTTGTCTGGAAAATTCCCTGGATAGAGGAGCTCAGTGGGCTACAATCCATGGGGTTACAAAGAACTAGACACAACTGAGCACATAGCCAATAGATATACAAAAATATTTGACAGGACTCAACATCTAATTATAAAAAAATCTCAACAAGCTAGGTATAAAGGAAACATACCTCAATAACATAAAGGTCATCTATGACAAGCCCACAACTAACATCATACTCACTGGTGAAAAGCTGAAAAATTTTCGTCTAAGATTATGAAACATACTTCCTACTTTATGCAACATAGTACTGAATCTTGGCAGAGAAATGGCCAGTAAAAGAAATAAAAAGCATCCATGTTTAAATAAAGAAATAAAACTGTCTTTATTTACAGATAATATGCAATTGTGTATAGGAGAATCTATATTTCACAAAAAATGTTAGATTTAATATACCAATTTTATAAAGTTGCAGGATACAAAATCAATATACATAAGTCAGTTGCATTTCTATGCACTAACAACACAATATCAGGAAGATAAATTAAGGAAATAATCCCATTTCCAAGTAAATTCAAAAGAAATATCTAGGAGTAAATTTAATCAAGGAGGTAAAATAATTTAAATTGTACATTATAAAGTAGTGATAAAATCAACTAAAGACAAAAAAAATGTAATTAAATTCTGTGCTCATAGATTGGAAGAATTAGTAGTGTTAAAATAGTCATACTACCAAAACAGCTGTAGAGTAAAGGCAATCTCTATCAAAATGTCAGTGGCAGTTTTAACAGGAAGAGAAACAAAATTCTAAAATTTGTATGGAACCATAAAATATCTCAATTAGTCAAAACAATCTTGAGAATGTTGAACAAAGTTGGAAGTATCACACATCCCAATTGCAAACTATAATACAAAGCTATAGTAATCAAAACAATGTTATTGGCATGTAAATAGATGCAATAGATCAATAGTACAGAATAGGTAGCTGAGAAACTCATGCATACATGGACAATTAATTTATAGCAAAGTAAGAACGGATATATAATGTGGAAAGTATCAGTTCAGTTCAGTTCAGTCGCTCAGTCGTGTCTGACTCTTTGCGACCCCATGGACTGCTTCCCTGTCCATCATCAGCTCCCAGAGCTTACTCAAACTCACATCCATCGAGTTGGTAACGCCATCCAACCATCTTATCCTCTGTCATCCCCTTCTCCTCCCGCCTTCAATCTTTCCCAGCATCAGGGTCTTTTCCAAGGAGTCAGTTCTTCACATCAGGTGGCTAAAGTATTGGAATTTCAGCTTCAGCATCAGTCCTTGCAATGAATATTCAGGACTGATTTCCTTGAGGATGGACTGGTTGGATCTCCTTGCAGTCCAAGGGACTCTCAAGAGTCTTCTCCAAAACCACACTTCAAAAGCATCAGTTCTGCGGTGCTCAGCCTTCTTCACAGTCCAAATCTCACATCCATACATGACCAATGGAAAAACCATAGCCTTGACTAGACTGACCTTAGTCGGCAAAGTAATGTCTCTGCTTTTGAATATACTCTCTAGGTTGGTCATAACTTTTCTTCCAAGGAGTAAGCGTCTTTTAATTTCATGGCTGCAGTCACCATCTGCAGTGATTGTAGAGCCCCCCAAAATAAAGTCTGACACTGTTTCCACTGTTTCCCCATCTATTTCCCATGGAGTGATGGGACTGGATGCCATGATCTTCGTTTTCTGAATGTTGAGCTTTAGGCCAACCTTTTCACTCTCCTCTTTCACTTTCATCAAGAGGCTTTTTAGTTCCTCTTCACTTTCTGCCATAAGGGTGGTGTCATCTGCATATCTGAGGTTATTGATATTTCTCCTGGCAATCTTGATTCCAGCTTGTGCTTCCTCCAGCCCAGCGTTTCTCATGAAGTACTCTGCATATAAGTTAAATAAGCAGGATGACAATATACAGCCTTGATGTACTCCTTTTCCTATTTGGAACCAGTCTGTTGTGCCATGTCCAGTTCTACCTGTTGCTTCCTGACCTGCATACAGGTTTCTCAAGAGGCAGGTTAGGTGGTCTGGTATTCCCATCTCTTTCAGAAGTTTCCACAGTTTCTTGTGATCCACACAGTCAAAGGCTTTGGCATAGTCAATAAAGCAGAAATAGATGTTTTTCTGGAACTCTCTTGCTTTTTCCATGATCCAGCGGATGTTGGCAATTTGATCTCTGGTTCTTCTGCCTTTTCTAAAACCAGCTTGAACATCTGGAAGTTCACGGTTCATGTATTGCTGAAGCATGGCTTGGAGAATTTTGAGCATTACTTTACTAGCATGTAAGATGAGTGCAATTGTGCGGTAGTTTGAGCATTCTTTGGCATTGCCTTTCTTGGGGATTGGAATGAAAACTGACCTTTTCCAGTCCTGTGGCCACTGCTGAGTTTTCTAAATTTGCTGGCATATTGAGTACAGCACTTTCACAGCATCATCTTTCAGGATTTGAAACAGCTCAACTGGAATTCCATCACCTCCACTAGCTTTATTCATAGTGATGCTTTCTAAGGCCCACTTGACTTCACATCCCAAGATGTCTGGCTCTAGGTCATGAAGATCTTTTTTGTACAGTTCTTCTGTGTATTCTTGCCACCTCTTCTTAATATCTGCTGCTTCTGTTAGGTCCATACCATTTCTGTAACTTATCGAGCCCATCTTTGCATGAAATGTTGCCTTGGTATCTCTAATTTTCTTGAAGAGATCTCTAGTCTTTCCCATTCTGTTGTTTTCCTCTATTTCTTTGCATTGATCGCTGAAGAAGGCTTTCTTATCTCTCCTTGCTATTCTTTGGAACTCTGCATTCAGATGCTTATATCTTTCCTTTTCTCCTTTGCTTTTTGCCTCTCTTCTTTTCACAGCTATTTGTAAGGCCTCCCCAGACAGCCATTTTGCCTTTTTGTATTTCTTTTCCATGGGGATGGTCTTGATCCCTGTCTCCTGTACAATGTCACGAACCTCTGTCCATAGTTCATCAGGCCCTCTATCTATCAGATCTAGACCCTTAAATCTATTTCTCACTTCCACTGTATAATCATAAGGGATTTGATTTAGGTCATACCTGAATGGTCTAGTGGTTTTCCCTATTTTCTTCAATTTGAGTCTGAATTTGGCAATAAGGAGTTCATGATCTGAGCCACAGTCAGCTCCTGGTCTTGTTTTTGTTGACTGTATAGAGCTTCTCCATCTTTGGCTGCAAATAATATAATCAATCTGATTTTGGTGTTGACCATCTGGTGATGTCCATGTGTAGAGTCTTCTCTTGTGTTGTTGGAAGAGGGTGTTTGCTATGACCAGTGCATTTTCTTGGCAAAACTCTATTAGTCTTTGCCCTGCTTCATTCTGCATTCCAAGGCCAAATTTGCCTGTGACTCCAGGTGTTTCTTGACTTCCTACTTTTGCATTCCAGTCTCCTATAGTGAAAAGGACATCTTTTTGGGTGTTAGTTCTAGAAGATCTTGTAGGTCTTCATAGAACCGTGCAACTTCAGTTTCTTCAGCGTTCCTGGTTGGGGCATAGACTTGGATAACTGTGATATTGAATGGTTTGCCTTGGAGATGAACAGAAATCATTCTGTAGTTTTTGAGATTGCATCCAAGTACTGCATTTAGGACTCTTTTGTTGACCATGATGGCTACTCCATTTCTTCTGAGGGATTCCTGCCTGCAGTAGTAGATGTAATGGTCATCTGAGTTAAATTCACCCATTCCAGTCCATTTTAGTTCGCTGATTCCTAGAATGTCAATGTTCATTCTTTCCATCTCCTGGTTGACCACTTCCAATTTGCCTTGATTCATGGACCTGACATTCCAGGTTCCTATGCAATATTGCTCTTTACAGCATCGGATCTTGCTTCTATCACCAGTCACATGCACAACTGGGTGTTGTTTTTGCTCTGGCTCCATCCCTTCATTCTTTCTGGAGTTATTTCTCCACTGATTTCCAGTAGCATATGGGCACCTAATGACCTGAGGAGTTCCTCTTTTGGTATCCTATCATTTTGCCTTTTCCTACTCTTCATGGGGTTCTCAAGGCAAGAATACTGAACTGGCTTGCCATTCCCTTCTCCAGTGGACCACATTCTGTCAGATCTCTCCACCATGACCCACCCGTCTTGAGTTGCCCCACAGGCATGGCTTGGTTTCATTAAGTTAGACAAGGCTGTGGTCCTAGTGTGATTAAATTGACTAGTTTTCTGTGAGTATGGTTTCAGTGTGTCTGCCCTCTGATGCCCTCTTGCAACACCTACCATCTTACTTGGGTTTCTCTTACCTTGGGCGTGGGGTATCTCTTCACAGCTGCTCCAGCAAAGCACAGCCGCTGCTCCTTACCTTGGACGAGGGTTATCTCCTTACCGCCGCTGTTCCTGACCTTCAATGTGGGATAGCTCCTCATGGTGCTAACTGTACACAGTCTGTGTGGTTTCCTTAGTTTTTCAGAATTGGGCCAGCTTTTTGTCCATGGTCACTAGCCATCTGAAAGTCTTACATGTGCTGTCTTAGGGGTCAGCCACAGGGTATGTATACATGTGTTAGGAACATAATGTTGGAAGTTCCTGTGGGCCAGTTAGGGGATTCTCAGGTAAGACAACCCTATCAATTTTGGGGTGAACTAACTGGAGTTGCCCATGTCATGGATATTAGGCTTTATATGCCTTTAATTTCCACTGGGACCCTCAGCTTCTGTTCGTTCAACCTTTCCCCAGTCTCATTCATGGAGCAAAACACAGTTTTGTTGATAGGGTGAAAAAGAAGTAGATCTTTTTGGCAGCATACCTCACATCTGGTAAATCTGGGTGCTCTTTTACATGCTCTCACTTTCCCCTGAGGGAGAAACCACAGGTGAAAAAAGTTTTCTCTTGGTGTTTAGCCGTGTTGCCTTGGGAGGAGGAGTGACATCAGCAAAGTGAAACTGTACCTCTTGTTGTCTTTATTGAATTCAATCTCAGATATATTTTTTTCTAGTGGCATATTATAACATCTCCACTGTGCTCCTGGACTTCCACAGGGGCACACTTGTCTGTGTGTCATTGACAAAATCAGTGTTCTTTGGGGAGTAGATGCTACAAAATTTCTATTTTGCCAACTCTATGATAAAAAGAAGATAGGCTTTCTTGAGTATAGACCTTGTGTTTCTTAAATATTTCATAAATGACACATGATTAACCCATTTAAAATGTATAATTGAATGGTTTTAAGCATATTCATGTATATGTTAAACTATGACCACAGTCAATTTAAAACATTTATTACCTCAAAAAAAATTTTTTTTTTAAATGACCTTCTTGGAAACAATGGTGGAGTAGAAGAAACTTGAGCACATATCCTTTCACAAGCACACCAAACTCACAACTAATTGCAGAACAACCATCATTTAAAAAGACTCAACCTACCAAAAAAGGTAGCTTACATCCAAAGAGATAAAGAAGAAACCACAATGAGATGGTAGGAGGGGTGCACTCAAAATTTAATCAAATACCATACTATCAAGATGGATGAGCCACAAACTGGAGAATAATTTTGTTGAAGAAGTTCTTCCACAGGAGAACATTACGTCAGGCTCCCCAGTGTGGAGATTTGGCATGGAGAGGGAGAGCCTCCAGAGAATTTGGCTTTGAAGACCAGTGAGGCTTGATTGCAGGGGCTTCACAGGACTCAGGGAAACAGCCTTCACTCTTGGAGAATGCACACAAGTCTCATGTGCACCAGTACCAAAAAAAATGACTTCACAGAGCCCAGGCAAGGCCTACCTGAAGATCTTGGAGGGTCTTCTTGGCATGCAGTGGAGGACAGCTGTGGCTCATTCTGGGAATAAGGGCACTGGTAGCAGAGGCATGGAGGGCATTTATTGACATGAGATCTCCTGAAGGCCAAAATTTTGGCAGCAAAACCTGGTCCCATTCAACAGACTGCAGGCTCTGGTGCTGGGACACCTCAGTTCAAACAGTCAACAAGGTGGGAACACAGCCACACCCATAAGCAGATAGGCTGTCTAAAGATTTCCTGAGCTCACAGGTTTGCCTCTAGACAAACCCGTTTACATGGCTCTGCCCACCATAGGGCCAAGGCCCAGCTCCAACAACAAGTGGGTGAGCATTGGCCCCTCCCACCAGGAAGCTTACAGAAGCTGCTAGATCAGCCTCACCCACCATGATTCAGACATCAGAAACAAGAAAACTATAGTCTCACAGTCAGCAGAACTGAGTGGGCAAACACAGGTCAGAAACTACCATGGAACCAGCTGGTCCCTGATCCTTGGATGATGAGAAGCAGTTGTACTGCTGGAACATAAGACATCTCCTGCAGAGGGACAGTTCTCCAAGGTAGAGAAACATAAATAATCTTCCACATGCCTAATGCCTTGTGGAGAGTCCTTTCATCATCATGCAGTCAGTCTCATTGCAGTCAAGGGATACCATGTGGTGAGAGAGAACTCCCATCACCACCACACACTAATGAGGATCTATGCCCTTTCTATGTCTACAACGGTAGATATGGGAACTTGAACTTCTATTTCCACATAGCAGTAACAAATTGACATTCCCTTGACAAGCAATAGGCTTCCCTGGTGACTCAGATGGTAAAGAATCTGCCTGCAATGAAGGGGACTTGGATTCGATCCCTGGGTTGGGAAGAGCCCCTGGAGAAGGGCATGGCGACCCACTCCAGTATTCTTGCCTGGAGAATCCCCATGGACAGAGGAGCCTGGCAGGCTAAAGTCCGTGGGGTCACAAAGAGTTGGACACAAATGAGTGACTAAGCAAATGACAAGAAATGTTAAAAAAACTAACAATAATACAATGTTTAAATAGTTTTGCACTCATAACAAACATAATATGAAAATATCCATTAAAACATTTATTAAAAATATCAACTGAAAATTATCTGCCATACCAAAAAGGAAGACAATAATGATTTATATGAGAAAAGAAAATCAACAGATGCTTACACTGAGATATTACAGATGTGAGAATTATCACAAAAGGATTTTAAAGCAGATATAATAATGAAATTCTAAGAAACAATTATGAACATCTTTCAAAAAGTAAACAATAGAAAGCCATAGTCAAGAAATAGAGCTTATCAACAAAAAAATGAAAGAAATACAATTTGGAAAAAATTTTACATTTATTTTTAATCTTTTTTCTATTTTAAAAAGCTTTAATTTTATATTGGCACACAGTTGACTTACAATGTTGTGTTAGATTCAGGTGTACAGCAAAGTGATTCAGTTAACACATACATATATTTATTTATTTATTCTTTTTTAGAATTTTTTTCCATGTAGGTTGTTACAGAGTATTGAGCAGAGTGCCTTGTGCTATAGAACCCACCCTTGTTTATTATCTATTTCATATATATACTAGCATGCATATGTTAATTCCAAACTCTTAATTTACCCCCTCCCCCTAACCTTTCCCCCTTGGTAATCATAAGTTTGTTTTCAACATCCATGAGTCTGTTTTATAAGTAAGTTAATTTGTGTCATATTTTTAGTTTCCACATATAAGTGATATCATGTGATATTTTAGTCTGTCTGACTTAAGTCATTTAGAATGATAATCTCTAGGTCCATCTATGTTGTTGCTGCAAATGGCATTATTTCATCCATTTTTATGGCTCAGTAACATTCCACTGTGCATATATATATATATATATATATATAGAGAGAGAGAGAGAGAGAGAGAGATACCACATCTTTATCCATTCCTCTGTCAATCGACACTTAGTTTGCTTCCATGTACTGGTTATTATAAATAGTGCTACAATCAATGTTGGGGTCGATATGTATTTTCAAATTATGGTTTTCTCTGGATATACACCAAGGAGTGGGATTGTTGAATCATACAGTAGCTCTATTTTTTAGTTGTTTGAAGAAACCTCCATACTGTCCTGCATAGTGGTTGAACCAATTCACATTCCCTTCTCCAGGGGATAACAGTGTAGGAGGGTTTCTTTTTCTCCACAAGTCCTCCAGCATTTATTATTTGTAGATTTTTTTGATGATGATACCTGTAAATTTGCTTTGCATTTCTCAACTAATTGGCAATGTTGAACATCTTCTTTTGTGTGCTTTTTCGTTATCTGTATGTCTTATTTAGAGAAATGTCTGTTGAGATTTTCTCCCCATTAAAAAAAATAAAATTTGAGCTTCATGAGCATGCAAATTTTGGAAATTACTGCTTTTCAGTTGCATCATTTTCAAATATTTTCTCCCATTCTGTAGGTTGTCTTTTCGTTTTGTTTCCTTTGCTGTGCAAAAGCCTTTAGATTTAATTAAGTCCCATTGTTTATTTTTGTTTTCATTTTCATTACTCTAAGGTGTGGATCCAAAAAGATAATGCTTTGATTTATGTCAGTGAGTGTCTGCCTATGTTTTCCTCTAAGAGGTTTATAGTATCTGATATTGCATTTAGGTCTTTAATCCATTTTGTTTTTGCATGTGGTATTAGAGAATGTTTTAATTTCATTCTTTTACATGTATCTCAACATCACTTCAGAGAAAGCAATGGCACCCCACTCCAGTACTCTTGCCTGGAAAATCCCATGGACAGAGGAGCCTGGTAGGCTGCAGTCCATGGGGTCTCTTAGAGTCAGACACAACTGAGCAACTTCACTTTCACTCTTCACTTTCATGCGTTGGAGAAGGCAATGGCAACCCACTCCAGTGTTCTTGCCTGGAGAATCCCAGGGACGGCAGAGCCTGGTGTGCTGCTGTCTATGGGGTCGCACAGAGTCGGACACAACTGAAGCGACTTAGCAGCAGCAGCAGCAGCAACATCACTTATTGAAGAGAATATTTTTTCTTCATTGTGTATTCTTGCCTCCTTTCTTGTAGGTTAATTGACCATAGGTGTGTGAGTTTACTTCTGGGCTTTCTATCCTATTCCATTGATCTATAAGTCTACCTTTGATGTATAAGTATGTCACTATCATAGTGTTTTGGTTACTGTAACTTTATAGTATAGTCTGAAGCCAGGGATCCTGATTCCCCAAACTCCGTTTAAAATTGGAAATTTCATGATTGAAAAATACAGTCAAAATTAAAGCTGATATCAAAAGAAGAGTTGAAAAAAGAAGGAAAAATCAGTGACTGAGAAGACAGTGAATTGCCTAACTTAAACAAAAGAAAAAGAAATAATAAACGAAGGTCCAGAAATCTGTAGATTTAGGGGGAAAAATTGAAAACTTTTGTCATTGGAGTCCAAAAAAGCAAAACAAAGCAGGTTTGATAATTAATTGGAAAATTTACCAACTTGCCAAAAGATGTAATATTAAAGAATTTTAAAAAATGATTGAATATTGAACAACAAAGGGAGCCACACAGAGACACATCATAATTAAACCACTGAAAACTAAAGACAATTTAAAAAGTGTTGAAAGTATCCAGAGGTGAAGATCACTTTGTCTACCTAAAGAGGAATAAAATTGAATGAAAAAATTCTCATGAGAAATCATGGAAGCCAGAATTAAAAAGCATATTTTTCATAAGCAGAAAGAAAACAACTTTCAACCCAGAACCCTATATCTTTCATAAGCGAAGAGGAATTCAATACATTTTCAGAAGGGAAAGTAAATGAATGTGTTACCATCAGACCTACCCTAAAATGTTCAAAGAAAGTTCTATAAACAGAAAACAAACATACTAGTGAATTCCAGGAGTTAAATGTATGGGGGATGAAAGAAATAATTGTAGCTATATATATATAGGCCATCCTAAAGAAGGTCAGTCCTGAGTGTTCATTGGAAGGACTGATGTTGAAGCTGAAACTCCAATATTTTGGCCACCTGATGTGAAGAACTAACTCATTTGAAAAGACCCTGATGTTGGAAAAGATTGAAGGTGGGAGGAGAAGGGGACGACAGAGGATGAGATGGTTGGATGGCATCACTGATTCAATGGACATGAGTTTGAGTAAACTCCAGGAGTTGGTGATGGACAGGGCTGGCGTGCTGCAGTCCATGCCGTTGCAAAGAGTCGGACATGACTGAGCAACTGAACTGAACTGATACATAGGCAACACCATCCAAGTTCCAGTCCTGCATGTAAAGAGTTTATATATTATTGCTCTTATCTTCACAAAATGTAAAAACTAAACAAACTGAAAATTGACAACTCTTTGATCCATAGGAGAAGGAGGTTATATTGATAATCATAGCTCTCTAAATTAGAAAATATACAGGCAGAAACACAGAAGTAAAACTTAACAGAGTAGAAGCCCAGGAGAGAAAAAAAAAAAAAAAAACACAAAACTCTGCAGAAACCAGTACCAAGGTTCAGTTCAGTTCAGTTCAGTTCAGTCGCTTAGTCATATCCAACTCTTTGCGACCCCATGAACTGCAGCACACCAGGCCTCGCTGTCCATCACCAACTCCTGGAGTCCACCCAAACCATGTCCAATGAGTTGGTGATGCCATCCAACCATCTCATTCTCTGTTGTCCCCTTCTCTTCCTGCAGCAAAACTTAAACTACAATTGACAAATTGAAGCAAGTTCAGTGTGGGCAAGTTGGAGATTTTAAAATTCCATCAGGGTCCAGTTTTAGAGAGGATCTGTATTTTTGTTGCTTTTACCTTCAGCAAACCTACCAGGTTCTCACAGAGTAGGATGGGAAACAAATCCCATGCTTGTGGCAAAGTGAAAAGAAAAGTAGTCATTTTGAAGTATATGATGAATATTCAGTTCTTTTTACCTAAGCCTTCCCTCAAGTGAACTATTTTATCAGAACCCAGCATAATGGGATATTAACAGAGTTTAATTTTCCTACTGATATTTTAATAGCTTAATTTTCTAATGAAAGAAAAATACCCAACTCCAGCCCCTTCTACCCTTCTATATGGGAATAAGAAAAATATCCAACTCCAGACCCCTTTAGCTTTCCTATCTCATCAAATTAAAAAAAAAAAACACAACAAAAACTGAGAAGTACCTGCAAAAGTCATAGTCCAGAGGCACAGGCACACTAAAAGATTGACATCAGATGAAAGAGCTATAGAATGTTTTTCTTCTTTCCTCAAATCAGCAGGACTCCTATGTAATCATAGGGGAATAAAACTTATCGAACTGCATACTATAGGTCTTATTTAGGAAAAAATATCTAGGTAAAAGTATATGTAACAAAGAACAACAAAAATAAATAATACATGTGAGAAAATTTTAATATCTAACACCTAAAACTACTACAAACACTAAACACAGCATAATTTCCAGCCAGGTAAACATAAAATCTCACACCATAATCCTATTTACTTCAGTTCGTTTTACCTAGTATGTAATGCATACCTTTAAAAAACTTAATAAGGCATACTAAAAGACAAAATACACAGCTTTTAAAACTTGAGCAACCATCAGAAACAGATTCATATATGACAGATATTGGAAATATCAGACAAATAATTGTTAAAAAGTAAACAATGATTACTATGCAAAGGGATATAATGGAAAAAGTGGATAACATGCAAGAGCAAATGAGAAATAAAAGGAGAGAAGTAAAAACTCTAAGAAAAATCAAAAGTAAATGCTAAACTATGAAAAAAAAACACTGTAACAAAAATAAGGTATAAACATATCTGACATAGCCAAGTAAAAACTAGTGAACTTGAAGAAATGTCATAAAAACTTCCAAAAGTGGGAGTGCCTACAGAAAAAATATGAAAATTATATAAAATAAATTATACAAGAATGATGGAATAAATAAAAATGGTATAACATGTGGGTAGGGGAAACCAGTAGGAGAAGAATGAGAGAAAGAAACACAAAAGTTTGAAATCATAACAACTGAGAATTTTCCAAAATTAGTGAGAGTCATAAAATTGAAGACCAGGAAAGTCAGAGAATACCAAACAGAACAAATTTTAAAAGACCAACAAACCTACATCTAGGAGTATCTCATTCAAATTGCAGAAAATCAAACAGGAAATTATGAAAGAGGTCAGAGAATAAATTACCTTACATATAGAGGGTTGGAAATAACATCAGATTTCTCTTCAAAAATCATGCAAGGAATAGGGAGAAGATCAGGATGGTGGAGTAGGAGGATGCAGAGCTCATCTCTTATGAATACATCCAGAATATATCTACATATGAAGCAATTCTCACTGAAAATAAACTGGACCCTGGCAGAAAGACTCATATAATCAAGAATATAAGAAAGAGCCACACAGAATCAGGTTGGAAGGTAAAAGAAGCCGTTAGATGGAACCTGTTTCCCTAGGAAGAGACACAAAAAAAGGAGGAGGATTAAATGGGCTTTGAGATTGTCCATGGGGAGTGAGTAGTTTAAACCACACGTTGGATGTCCCAGCCCTGGGGCCCAACACCAGGAAGATAATTTCCCTTAGCTAGTTTGAAAACCAGTGGGACTAAGAGCAAGGCTGTAAGAAATCTAGGCTACAATAATGAAGAGCACATGCAAGCTTTCTTACTCCCAAAACAATGTGGGGAAGCAGATTGAAATTCACTGGGACTCTGGCTGGTTTATTGTGACCACCCCAGCATACACCCTGGTCCTAAGTGAGTGCTTATGCTGGCCCTTCTTGCTCAATGGTACAACTATCACTAGGATAGAGGCTGCCATGACAGGAGGGTATACAGTTAAGTGGATGGAGCCTGCTCAAACCTAGCACAGAATCTGAAAGGAGTGAGGGTGGTCATTACTGGCATTCACTAAAGTGGCAGATTTGGAATGATGTGGGGCCCTAACTAATGTCAGGACTGCCCAAACACATGTCCTCACTCATGCCTAATGTCCACACCAAACCCTCCTGCTCTGCAAAACAGCTCCCCACTAAGGAAAACGTTAGTGTGGTTTAAGAGAATGCAAATTGTAGGGGGCAGAGTCAGTTTGGACCTGAACTTCAAGGCTTCTGCTCCAGCAAATTGGGATTCAATCCCACCGCCATAGAATGGTTTGGCCAGTGAGCAGAAGAGAAGCCTCGGCTCTGACTCTAGTCATCTCCAGTCCCAACTCCTACCAAGGTAAGCGCTTCCAGCATGTTCTGGTGGAAGATATGACTAGTGCTCAATTCAGATCTGGCTATTCTACAAAATTCACTGGACAAACACAGACTGTATAGGTATGCTGCCACACAAGGACACCCATTCAAGAACAGGATAGGTAACCATTTCATGTATTTCATCAAGACAGAGAAAGTTAAGCAAAATGAGAAGAGAGAGAAATTTGTTTCAAATGAAAGAACAAAAGAACCTGGAAATACAACTAATGAAACAGAGATCGTTTACAAGATGTGAAGAGCCAACTCACTGGAAAAGATCCTGATGCTAGGAAAGATTGACGGCAAAAGGGGAAGAGGGTGGCAGAGGATGAGATGGTTAGATACTATCACTGACTCAATGGATATACATTTGAGCAAACTCTGGGAGATAGTGAAGGACATGGAAGCCTGGCATGCTGCAGTCCATGGGGCTGCAAAGAGTTGGACATGACTTAGCGACTGAATGACAACAACAAAAGTGTTCAAAGCATTTTCAAAAAGAATGCTAACTGATCTAGGGGAAAGGATACATGAACACACTGAGAATTTTAACAAGGAACTAAAAAATACAAAAAAGAATCAGTCAGAACTGAAGAATACAATAACTAAAGTGATAAATACATTAGGAATAATTAACAGGAGACCAAGTGATACAGAATAATACATAAGTTTTCCGAAGTTAGAATAATGGAAATAACTGAATAAGAACAGCAAAAACAAAAACAATTTAAACATGAGGACTACTTAAGGACCTTCATAACAACATTAAGCATACCAGCATTCACAATTACAAGGGTCCCAGAACGTGTGTTTGCATATCCAATCATGTTAGTTAGTTCATATGTCTGGCATACATTGTCACGTGTTTGCACCTTCTATAAGTAGAAGGAGGAGAGAGAAAGGAATCAAAATGAATTTGAGGAAATCATGGCTGAAAACACCCCAAAACTGATGAAAGAAACAGATGTACAGATACAGGGTGCACAGAAAGTCCCATAAACAAAGACATATAGTTAAAATGACAAAAGTTAAAGATAAAGAGAGAATTCTAAAGGCAAGAAAAGGAAAGAAAGTCACATACAAGGGAATCTCCCATAAGGATGTCAGCTGATTTTTTAATGACAAGCATGCTACAAATAAAATCATCCAAACACAGGGATCAAACTAAAAGAAGAATAAAAGTCTGAGAAAAACTACAAAACAACCAGAAAACAAGTGATAAAGTGGAAATCAGTAATACGTATCAATAATCACTCTAATGTGAATGTAATATATACTCCAAACAAATGACATAGGCTAGTTGCAATGATCCGGAGAAGGCAATGGCAACCCACTCCAGTGTTCTTGCCTGGAGAATTCCAGGGATGGGGGAGCCTGGTGGAACCCTCCATCTATGGGGTCGCACAGGGTCGGACACGACTGAAGTGACTTAGCAGCAGCAGCAGTTGCAATGATTAAGAAGGACACATTGATATGCTACTTGTAAGAAATACACTTCAGAGCTAAAGACGCAGAGGCAAAGTGAGGAGATGAAACCAGAAATTGAATACAAGTGGAAATGGCAAAGAATCCTGGGGTAGAAAAACTCACATCAGACAAAATATACAGGAAGTCCCCTACATAGAACCCTTCAAGCTGCAAACTTTCAAAAATGTGAACGTGTGTTTGCATATCCAATCACATTAGTTAGTTCATGTGTCTGGCATACATTGTCACGTGTGTGCATCTTCTATAATTAGTTATGCTTTTGTGTACTGTACAATACTGTACAGAGTACAGTATCTTTGTTTCAAGCCAAGGATGTCAAGAAGCAAGCATAAAAGCAGCAGTGATGTACCTGATACGGTACTACCCAGACATCTCTAGATCATTTTTTCAAGAGGGTAGATAGGATTGAATCCAGCAAGGAACCAGAACCTGTGCCATCAACGTCAGGCCTGAGTGAGACTGCAGCTTACCCTCTGTCTCTTATTGCTGATGATCCTTCAGCTCTACCATCTCCCAACTCCCCTCACTCTTCCAGACAGTAACATTCTTGTTCACCCAATGCTAGCCTCTGTAGCTATACAGTACTATAAGATTAAAAGGTTTTTTTATGCATTACTTGTGTGAAACGTATTATAAACTGATTACAGTACAGTTCTACATAGCAAATTGCGTTAGTTGAGTACCTAAGCTATCATTGTTAGACTTATGAACAAATTGGGCTTATAAACCTGCTCTTGGAAGGAAACTAATTTATATATAGGGGACTTCAGTTCAGTTCAGTCACTCAGTCGTGTTCAACTCTTCACGACCCCATGGACTGCAGGACATCAGGCTTCCCTGTCCATCATTAACTCCCAAAGCTTGATCAAACTCAAGTACATCGAGTCAGTGATGTCATCCAACCATCTCATCCTCTATCATCCATCCCCATCTCCTCTGCCCTCAATCTTTCCCAGCATCAGGGTCTTTTCCAATGAGTCAGTTCTTTGCATCAGGTGGCCAAAGTATTGGAGTTTCAGTTCAGCGTCAGAACTTCCAATGAATATTCAGGGCTGATTTCCTTTAGGATGGACTGGTTGGATCTTCTTGCAGTCCAAGGGACTCTCAAGTCTTCTCCAATACCACAGTTGCAAATCATTAGTTCTTCTGTGCTCAACTTTCTTTATCGTCCATCTCTCACATCCATACATGACTACTGGAAAAACCATAGCTTTGATTAGATGGACATTTGTTGGCCAAGTAATGTCTCTGCTTTTTAATATGCTGTCTCAGTTGGCCAAAGCTTTTCTTCCAAGGAGCAAGTGTATTTTAATTTCATGGCTGCACTCATCATCTGCAGTGATTTTGGAGCCCCCCAAAATAAAGCCTCCATTTCCATTGTTTCTCCATCTATTTGCCATGAAGTGATGGGACTGGATGCCATGATTCATTTTCTGAATGTTGAGTTTTAAGCCAACTTTTTTACTCTCCTCTTTCACTTTCATAAAGAGGCTCTTTAGTTCTTTGCTTTCTGCCATAAGGGTAGTGTCATCTGCATATCTGATGTTATTGTTATTTCTCCTGGCAATCTTGATTCCAGCTTGGGCTTCATCCAGCCCAGCTTTTCATATGATATACTCTGCATATAAGTGAAATAATCAGGGTGACTGCCGGGGTCCAGCCCTGGTGGATCCAGGGAATTCGAAGGTGGGGACAGCATCAGTGTCCTTGGAAAAATACATATTTAATTACAGAGATATACAGAGATTAGAAACAGATAGTGTAGTAGGAAAACTGGTGGAGAAAAAGAGGCTGAATCACTTGGTTTACGTGGAATAGCATCCATGCTCCAGATGGGAATTCAGCAAGAAAGAAATGACATGGGGGAATCAGTCTTTCTGGAAACTGATCCGATTTCTTTATTTTTGGGTTTGCTTATATACCTTTTGTTACACATAGGGATGAATACAGAGTCATGCAGGGGTCAGTAGTCCTGACCTTTATCAAAATCAGGTGCTTCACATAAATGTATTTAAAAAAAGGTCTTAGGGATATTACATCATCTTCTGGCCATGAGATCTGCTGACATTTTATGATCCTTTCTTTCTGATAACCAAAATACTTATTTCTTCCAAGGGTGTTTTTTCTTAAACTAGGCACCACCCTCCAAATAAAGTTACATTCCTTTAGGGTGAGGGTGTAGTGAGTTACAATCAAGAAAGGAATTTATTTAACCCGAGGTTAACATGACTAATCTTAAAGGTTAATACTTATTTCTCCTATATGCTTTAAAGGTTAATGCTTATTTCTCCTATTTGCTAGTTATATTCATTATAAGGGCAGGGAACATGGAGATTTAGCAGCAAACATCAACCCAACAAATGAAACTCCTTTCACCAATGTTCCCCTTAAGATCTATTTAGTCTTAAGATAGTGATAAAGTTACATTTTTACATAGCAAAGACACAGTAATTTATAACAAAGTACAGTGATCTATTACAAAAGAGAAAACTCATTAACTCAAAAAGTCTAGTATTGCTAACCTTAAAAACTACTATATTTCCTTTTCTATAGTCCAAATACATTGATTAATATATTCCCAGGTGCCTAAGGATATGGAGGCCTGGCAGCAATCATTGACTCAACAAGAAGAAAAAGCCCTATGCTAATTAAGACTCTCAAAATACTCCAAAACTCTCTGTGCTGTTTATGGTTGAGAGGTAGTAAACAATCATGTGTGTAGTGGCAGCAGTATGGATAATCCTGTCACACAAGCTAGTCTGTCAGCAGAGGTTTGACCTAAGACACCCTTGTCACACCCCGGGCAGGGAATTAGCAGCAATTATTGGCACAACAAATGAAAAACCCTTCACCAATATAATTCCTAACCAACCCACTATACTAATAATTTCCAACTCCCCAAGAGAATTTGCCTTTAGTAAGTCTAAAACATCTCATGCCTCTCAGATTGGGAGGCTGTAAACAATCACATGTGGCCAGACGAACCTATACAGGCGGGCTAGATAACCTTCAGAGGAGTCCGTAAGCTGAAACACTCTTGTCACGCCCAAGAATTTTTATTGCCTTGGAGCTGCACGTTTACTCCTTCTCTAAGAAAAACAGTTATGGGGGAGAGCCCCTGTAAAGTCAGAGGTGTAGGTGACAGCATAAAACAGACTCTGGTTTTGGGGTATATGTTCGGGAACAGGGGGTTTCCTGAGGCTTGATCATGCCTTTGTGTATGCCAAGGCTCCTTCCTCATGACCTTTGCCATGGGCGGAGTTCCTCACGCTGGCCCCTGGCAGGTGACAATATACAGCCTTGATGTACTCCTTTCCCGATTTGGAACCAGTCTGTTGTTCTATGTCCAGTTCTAATGGTTGCTTCTTGACCTGACTACTGATTTCTCATGAGGTAGGTCAGGTGGTCTGGTATTCCCATCTCTTGAAGAATTTTCCACAGTTTGTTGTGATCCACACAGTCAAAGGCTTTGACATAGCAAATAAAGCAGAAGTTGATGTTTTTTTTGGACTTTCTTGGTTTTTCAATGATCCAGCAGATGTTGGCAGTTTGATCTCTGGTTCCTCTGCCTTTTCTAAATCCAGTTTGAACATCTGGAAATTCATGGTTCACATGCTGCTGAAGCCTGGCTTGGAGAATTTTGAGCATTACTTTGCTAGCTTGTGAGATGAGTGCAATTGTGTGGTAGACTGAACATTCTTTGACATTTCCTTTCTTTGGGATTGGAATGAAAAATTACCTTTCCAGTTCTGTGGGCACTGCTGAGTTTTCCAAATTTGCTGGCATACTAATTGCAGCACTTTCACAGTATCATCTTTTAAGATTTGAAACATCTCAACTGGAATTCTCTAACCTCCACTAACTTTGTTTGTAGTGATGCTTTCTAAGGCCCACTTGATTTCAGATTCCAGGATGCCTGGCTCTAGGTGAGTGATCACACCACTGTGCTTATCTGGATCATGAAGATCTTTTTTGTATAGTTCTTCTGTGTATTCTTGCCACGCCTTCTTAATATCTTCTGCTTCTGTTAGGTCCAGACCATTTCTGTCTTTTATTGTGCCCATCTTTGCATGAAATGTCCCCTTGGTATCTCTAATTTCCTTGAAAAGATCTCTAGTCTCTCCCACTCTAATTTTCCCCTCTATTTCTTCCCTCCATTTCTTTGCACTGATCACTGAGGAAGTCTTTCTTATCTCTCCATGCTATTCTTTGGAACTCTGCATTCAAATGGGTATATCTTTCCTATTATCCCTTGATTTTAGCTTCTCTTCTTTTCTCAGGACTTTCCTTGTGGCTCAGTTGGTAAAGAATCTACCTGCAATGCAGGAAACTTGAATTCAATCCCTGGGTTGGGAAGATCCCCTGGCCAATGGAAAGGCTACCCACTCTAGTATTCTGGCCTGGAGAATACCATGAACTGTATAGTCCATGGGGTCGCAAAGAGTTGGACACGACTGAGTGACTTTCACTTCACTTCACGTCTCTTCTTTTCTCAGCTATTTGTAAGGTCTCCACAGACAACCATTTTGCCTTTTTGCATTTATTTTTCTTGGTGATGATCTTTGATCACTGCCTCATGTACAATGTCACGAACCTCCATCCATAGTTCTTCAAGCACTCAATCAGACCAAATCCATTGAGTATATTTGTCACTTCCACTATATAATCATAAAGGATATGATTTAGGTCATACCTGAATGGTCTAGTGGTATTCCGTACTTCCTTCAATTTAAGTCTGAATTTGGCAGTAAGGAGTTCATGATCTGAGCCACAGTCAGCTCCTGGTCTTGTTTGTGCTGACTGTACAGAACTTCTCCATCGTTGGCTACAAAAAATATAACCAATCTTTCAGTATTAACCATCTGGTGATGCCCATGTGTAGAATCTTCACTTATGTTGCTGGAAGAGAGTGTTTGCTATGACCACTGTGTTCTCTTGGCAAAACTCTGTTAGTGTTTGCCCTGCTTTGTTTTGTACTCTAAGACCAAATTTGCCTATTACTCCAGGTATCTGTTGACTTCCTTCTTTTGCATTACAGTACCGTATGAAGGAAACGGCAACTTTTGGGGGTATTAGTTCTAAAAGGTCTTGTAGGTCTTCATAAGACAGTTCAACTTCAGCTTCTTCAGCATTACTGGTTAGGGCACAGACTTGGATTACTGTAATACTGAACGGTTTCCCTTGGAAATGAGCCAAGACAATTCTGTCGTTTTTGAGATTGCACCCGAGTACTGCATTTCAGACTCTTTTGTTGACTATAAGTGCTACTCTATTTCTTCTAAGGGATTCTTGTCCAGAGTAGTAGATATAATGGTCATCTGAGTTAAATTTGCCCGCTCCAGTCCATGTTGATGTTCACTCTTGTCACCTTCTGTTTGACAACTTCCAATTTACCTTGATTCATTGGCCTGACATTGCAGGTTCCTATGCAATATTGTTCTTTACAGCATCAGGCTTTACTTCCATCACCAGTCACATTCACAACTGGACGTCATTTTCACTTTGGCTCTGTCTCTTCATTCTTTCTGGAGCTTTTCCTCCACTCTTCTCCAGTAGCATATTGGGCACCTACAAACCTAGGGAGTTCATCTTTCAGTGTCTTATCTTTTTGTCTTCTCATACTGTTCATGGGGTTCTCAAGGCAAGAATACTGAAGTGGTTTGCCATTCCCTTCTCCGGTGGACCATGTTTTGTCAGAACTCTCCATCTTGACCCATCTGTCTTGGGTGGCACTACATGGCATAGCTCTTAGTTTCACTGAGTTAGACAAGGCTGTGGTCCATGTGATCAGTTTGATTTTTCTGTGATTGTGGTTTTCATTCTGTCTACCCTCTGAAGTTTAAGGATAAGAGGCTTATAGAAGCTTCCTAATGGGAGAGACTAACTGTGGGGGAAACTGGGTCTTGTTCTGAATGGTGGGGCCATGCTCAGTAAATCTTTCATCCAATTTTCTGTTGATGGATGGAGTTGTGTTCCCTCCCTATTGCTTGACCTGAGACCAAGTGGTGGAGGTAATGAAGATAATGGCGACGTCCTTCAAAAGGTCCCATGCACGCAGTGCTGCACTCCGTGTCCCTGACCCTGTAGCAGGCCAGTGGTGATTGACGCCTCCGCCAGACACTCCTGAACACCACAGGGATGTCTCTGTCAGTCTCTTTTAGTGTCACTGCTCCTTTCTCCTGGGTCCTGGTGTGAACAAAGTTTTGTTTGTGCCCACCAAGGGTCTATTTCCCCAGTCCTGTGTAAGTTCTGTAATTGAATCCCACTGGCCTCCAAAGTCAAATTCTTTGGTGGTTCTCAGTCCCTTTGCCAGATCCCCAAGGTTGGGAAATCTGTTTTGGGTCTTAGAACTTTCTTAAGAGTGCAAGAATTTATTTGGTATAAGTGTTCTCAGTTTGTGGGTCATCTGCTCAGTGGCTCTATGGTGGGGTTAATCGCGGCCTCCTCCAAGACGGCTTATGCCACACACTGTGTCACCCAGGTCTGCTGCACTGAGAACCACTGCCCCTGTGGCAGGCCACTGCTGACCCGTACCTCTACAGGAGATACTCAAACACTCAAACACAGGCCTGGCTCAGTTTCTGTGGGGTCTCTGGATTCTGGTGCCCATGAGGTTTTGTTTGAGCCCTCCAAGCATCTCTGATGGGCATGCGGTTTGATTCTAAATGCGATTTCACCCCTCCTACCATCTTGCTCTAGGCCTTTGCCCTTGGACGTAGGCCATCTTTATTGGTGGGAGCCAACATTCTCCTGTTGATGGTTGTTCAGCAGCGAGTTGTAATTTTGGAGTTCATGCAGAAGAAGATGAGCGCACGTCCTTCCACTTTGCCATCTTACGTGGGTCCAAGAGGGTCCATACAGCTGTATGTGTTCAGATATATTTGCTCCCTATTGTATCAGTGATGGTCAGTGGCAGCTCTGCCTCAGTATGAAGATTCACTATTTAAATCCGTTGGGCTTTGAAGCAAGCATGCTGCATCTGCATATGTGGGATAAAGGATGTGGAGCTCCCCAATAGCTCTCCTGCTGAGCCAGCTGCAAGAAAAAAGTTTCCTTTTGAGCAAAGTAGCCATCTCTCTTGTGAACCTCTTTTCACTCTAGGCCCTGCCCTCTGTGCTGAGCCTGAGTTCAAAGTTCACCTCACAGAGCACTCAAAGCCAAAAGTCAGATCCATGTGAGGTTGTCTAATTATGGCATGGGGCCCTGGGGGAACAAACTCCTAGAAGATGAGGAGGGAGGTGAGGGCAGCAGCGAAATGAATGGAAGTTGAAAATAAATGTGTATAGATGGTGGTTTCCATGGTTGCTAGTGGAATATAGCATGTATCATTCGGAGAAGTTAAATCATCATCAGGATATGAAGGGGATTAAACTTTCAACAGCTATGGAAGACAGATGGTCAAGTTCTACACAGTTCCCTGCTGAACAGATAATCCCCTTCAGCCATGCCTTCTGTTGTCAGACAGTGAAAATATTCTCGATAGGGGGGCTCAGGCCATGAGTCCCTGGTTCATTTTCTGGTCCCAGAGAGATCTTCTCTAGAGAAATGATTGGCCCCATGAGTTCTTTCCTTGAGACCAAATTCCCCTGAGCTAGCCAGAGTGCACCAACGTTGCAGAGAATCTAGGCCTGGGCCAAGTCTTGGCATAGCCATGCAATCACTGAGTGTGGCTTGGGGTGTTTTTAGTAAGAAGAAAGGGAGAATGAATGAAAACTCCCTCACCCACATAATTTCTGAGGGGAAACTGGAGCTTATGTAGGGAAGCCTGGGCATTCTCAGAAATTGTATATTTGATATATACTGAGGAGTAGATGCAGGGCATGGGGAAGGTTTCTGCCGTGCTGTAGTTGTCAAGTTCACACAAAGCACAGCTAGCTGGTCCCCAGGAGTAAACTCAGAGCTTACCCTGGCCACACCCCCTCTTCTCTCGATTGAACCAGGGAGAAACAGCTACATGAACTTTCAGTGTTCTCGCTATGCATCCTCTGCCAGAGCACAGCAGGTTGGTGTGAGAAACACAGTAAATAAGACTGTACTTTTCCCCTGTTGACACAAGAGGAGGGCTTTCATTCTTTTGCCGGGGTTTGGGAGTGACAGGACAAGAGTCATTCAGGTGGACTTGGATCCTCCCAGCCTATGCCTCATGTTGTTGTCCAGTCACTAAGTTTCAGTCCAACTCCTTGTGACTCCACGGACTTCAGCACGCCAGGCTTCCCTGTCTTTCACTATCTCCCAGAGATTTGTCAAACTCAGGTTCATTGAGTCGGTGATACCATCCAACCATCTCATCCTATGTCATCACCTTCTCCTCCTGCCTGCTATCTTTCCCAACATCAAGGTCTTTTCCAATGAGTCTACTCTTTGCATCAGATGGCCAAGGTATTGGAGCTTCAGCATTAGCCTTTCCAATGAATATTCAGGATTCATTCCCTTTAGGATTGACTGGCTTGATCTCCTTGCTGTCCAAGGGACTTCCAAGAGACTTCTCTAGCACCACAACTTGAAAGCACCAATTCTTCTGCACTCAGCCTTCTTTATGGTCCACCTCTCACATCTGTAAATGACTGCTGGAAAAACCATAGCTTTGAGTATATGGACCTTTGTTGCCAAAATGATGTCTCTGCTTTTTAAAGCACTGACTAGGTTTGTCATAGCTTTTCATTCAGGGAGCAAGAGTCTTTTAATTTCATTGCTGCAGTCACCATCCACAGTGATTTTGGTGCCCAAGAAAAGAGCATCTGTCACTGTTTCCACTTTTTCCCCTTCTATTTGCCATGAAGTGCACGATGGGACTAGATGCCATGATCTTAGTATTTTGAATGTTGAGTTTTAAGCCAGCTTTTCACTCTCCTCTTTCACCCTGATCAAGACTCTTTAGTTCCTGTTCACTTTTTGCCATCAGAGTGGGATCACCTGCATATCTGAAGTTGTTGATGTTTCTTCTGGCAATCTTTTTTTTTTTATTATTTTTTTATTTTTTTTTTCATCACTTTAGTTTTTTATTTTTTTAATTTTAAAATCTTTAATTCTTACATGCATTCCCAAACATGAACCCCCCTCCCACCTCCCTCCCCATAACATCTTTCTGGGTCATCCCCATGCACCAGCCCCAAGCATGCTGCATCCTGCGTCAGTTCTTCTGGCAATCTTGATCACAGCTTGTGATTCATCTAGCCTGGCATTTTGCATGACATACTCTACATATAAGTTAAATAAGCAGGGTGAAAAATCCTTTCCTGATTTTGAAGAAGTCCACTGTTCCATGTCTGGTTCTAATTGTTGCTTCTTGATCTGCATACAGGTTTCTAAGGAGGCAGGTAAGGTGGTCTGGTATCCCCATTTCTTTAAGAATTTTCCACAGTTTTTATTTTTTGTTTTGTTTTGTTTTTAATCCACAAAGTTGAAGGCTTTAACATAGTCAAGGAAGCAGAAGTAGATGTTTCTTCTGGAATTTCCTTGCTTTTTATATGATTCACCAGATGTTGACAATGTGGTCTCTGGTTTCTCTGCCTTTTCTAAATCCAGCTTGTACATCCAGAATTTCTTGGTTCACCTACTGCTGAAGCCTAGCTTGAAGGACTTTGAGCATTACCTTCCTAGCATATGAAATGAGAGCAACTGTATGGAGGTAAGAACATTCTTTGGCATTGCCTTTCTTTGGGATTAGAATGAAAAGCATTTCCAGTCCTGTGGCACTGCTGAGTTTTTCAAATTTGCTGGCATATTTACTGCAGCACTTTAACAGCATCATCTATTGGGATTTTAAACAGCTCAGCTGGAATTCCATCACCTCCACTAGCTTTGTTCATAGCAATGTTTTCTAAGGCCCACTTGACTTCACACTCCAGGATGTCTCGCTCTAAGAGAATGATCACACCATCGTGGTTATCTGAGTCACTAGGACCATTTCTGTCTGGTTCTTCTGTGTTTTCTTGCCACCTCTTCTTAATCACATCTGCTTCTGTTAGGTCCTTGCCATTTCTGTCCTTTATTGTGCCCATCTTTGCATGAAGTGCTCCTTTGGTATCTCTAATTTTCCTGAAGAGATCTCTAGTCTTTCGCATTCTATTGTTTTCCTCTATTTCTTTGCATCGTGCACTTAGGAGGGCTTTCTTATCTCTCCTTGCTATTCTTTGGAACTCTGCATTCAGTTGGGTATAGCTTTCCCCTTCTCCTTTGCCTTTCACTTCTCTTTTCTCCCCAGCTATTTGTAAGGTTTCCTCAGACAACCATTGTGCTCTCCTGCATTTCTTTCACTTTGGGATGGTTTTGGTCACCGCCTCCTATACAGTGTTATGAACCTCCATCTATAGTTCTTCAGGCACTCTGTCCACCAGATCTACTCCCTTGAATCTATTTGTCACCTCCACTGTATAATCATAAAGGATTTTATTTAGGTCATACCTGAATGGTCTAGTGGTTTTCCCTACTTTCTTCAATTTGATGTTGAACTTTGCAGGAAGGAGCACATGATCTGAGCCACAGTCAGCTCCCAGTCTTGTTTTTGCTGACACTTTAGAGCTTCTCCATCTTTGGCAGCAAAGAATAAAATCAAGCTGAATTCAGTACTGACTATCTGCTGATGTCCTTGTGTAGAGTCATCTCTTGTGTTGTTGGAAGAGGGTGTTTGCTATGACCAGTGTGTTCTCTTGGCAAAATTCTGTTAGTCTTTGACCTGCTTCATTTTGTACTCCAAGTCCAAACTTACATGTGACTCAGTATCTCTTGATGTCCTACTTTTGCATTCCAATCCTCTAAGATTACAAGAACATCTTTTATGGTGTTAGTCCTCCAAGGTCTTGTATGTGTTCATAGAACTGTTTGATTATTTTCTTCTTTGGCATTAGTGGTTGGGGCATAGACTTGGATTACTGTGACATTGAATGGTTTGGCTTGGAAATGAACCGAGATGATTCTGTTGTTTTTGAGAATGCACCCAAATATTGTATTTCAGGCTATTTTGTTGACTATGAGGGCTACTCCATTTCTTCGAATGGAATCTTGCCCACAGTAGCAGATATAATGGTCATCTCAGTTAAATGCACCCATTTCCATCCATTTTAGTTCACTGATTCCTAAACTGTCAGGGTTCACTCTTGCCATCTCCTGTTTGACCATGTCGAATTTGCCTTGATTCATGGAACTAATATTCCAAGTTCTTATGCAATATTGTTCTTTACAGCATTGCAATTGACTTTCACCACCAGCCATATCCACGACAGCGTCGTTTCCACTTTGGCCAGCCTCTTCATTCTTTTTGGAGCAATTTCTCTGCTTTTCCCCAGTGACATATTGGACACTTACTGACCCGGGGGGCTCATCATCGGGTGTCCTACATGCTTGACTTTTCAAACTGTTGATGAGGTTTCCGAAGCAAGAATACTGAAGTGGTTTGCCATTCCCCTCTCCAGTGGACCACATTTTGTCAGAACTCTCCACCACAACCCATTCATCTTGGGTTGACCTGCACGGCATGGCTCATAGCTTCACTGAGTTACATGAGACTGTGTTCCGTGTGATCATTTTGGTTAGCTTTCTGTGACTGTGGTTTGTGGGGAGCTCACAAATTCACCTTCCTCCTGCAGGGAGAGAGACAACAGTTGCAGCTACACAGCCCACCTTCAGAAACCAGACTAGAAGTGTGTATGTCCATAAAACCAAGGTCTCAATGATTTCTACCAAGTGAGAGTGCCTGCTTGGATTCCCAGTGGTAAAAACTTCCCTTGTGGCAGCCCTAGAGAGTTTCTCCTCTTGTTAGCGAGCAGGTCTCAGATTTCACACTTGTGTCTCATCACTGCATGCCTGGCGGTTAAGAGAGCACAGGCAGCAGGTCCAATAGCCTTTAAAGGATAAACCTATTGTTCATATTCAGTTCCTCCTGTACAAGGTCTCTGGGTGCTTGGGAAAGGAAGCCGGCCCAGTCCTGTGTGAGAACATAAGGCTATGGGTTAATGTGTCTTGTGTGACTTCTGACCAGAAGATGTGAATATGCTCCATACATTTGAAGTACTAGGAAGAGAGTACAATTTTCCCAGGGTGAGCAACTATAACAGTATTTTAAAAGTTAATTTATTTTTAATTGAAGGATAATTGTTTTACAGAATTTTGTCGTTTTTTGCCAAACCTCAGCGTGTATCAGCCATAGGTATACATATATCCCCTCCCTTTTGAATCCACCCCCCATGTCCCTCCCCATCCCACTCTGCCTAGGTTGATACAGAGCCCCTGTTTGAGTTTCCTGAGCCATACAGCAAATTCCCATTGGCTATCTATTTTACATATGGCAATGTAAGTTTCCATGTTACTCTTTCCAAACATCTCACCCTCTCCTCCCATCTCCCTATGTCCATAAGTCAATTCTCTATGTCTATTTCTCCATTGCTGCCCTGTAAATAAATTCTTCAGTACTATTTTCCTAGATTCTGTATATATGCGTTAGAATAGATGTCCATCACCAGATGAATGGACAAAGAAGTTGTGGCATATATACACAATGGAATATTACTCAACCATAAAAAAGAGCGCTTTTGAGTCAGTTCTAATGAGGTGGATGAAGCTAGAACCTATTATGCAGAGCGAAGTAAGTCAGAAAGAGAAATATAACAATATATTCTTCCCTCTAGACTTAGTGGTTTCTTATTCTATCTATTGAATACGGACATAAGTTCTTTTTCTTTTAAATTAAATTTTCTCTCCTTCCCAGTATAAGATGACATTTCAATCACTAAAGAGTGGATAATTTGTCACTTAAGAACAGCAAAATTATGAGTCATTTCCCCTCATCAGTTTTTGTCCATTTTCAAGCCTAAAGGCAAGTGAGAATAGTGCAGTTAAAGTATTCAAGTTGCCAACACTGGTAAACACATAGACTTTGTTAGCACACAGGCATCTTTTGCCTTGCTCCTCCATGGACAGGGCTCTGATGAGCATGGCTTTAAATGAAATCCAAGTGTCCTCTCTCCCTGTTTATCTCAGGTACAGCTATCAAGAGAGTAGAGCAACATTTCAGGTATAAACTAGTCTATTCCTGAGGGGAACATGTGCTATTCACACTCATGGTGTAAAAGGCAATCTTACCATACACCTAGTCTCTTCTTGCAGGTAGGACAGGCAAGCCCTGGGTAGGACTAGAATGCAGAGGTCACAGTGTCTCTGCCCTACCCCATGACACCCGCTTTGTGCCAGAGCCTAGGTTTTGCAGCAAAACTCATTTCAGGCCAAGGATCCCTGTGTCCAACAAGAATTATAAGTGGTCTATTAAAACTCTGGACGTGGGTAGTCCTGCTGCTTCAATCATTAATTCACCAGAGAAACAATATGATGATAGAGAAGGTGCCTATTTTTGACAGCATATTAAAAAGCAGAGACATCACTTTGCTGACAAAGTTCCGTATAGTCAAAGCTATGGTTTTTCCAGTAGTCATGTATGGATGTGAGAATTGGATGAACAAGAAGTCTGAGTGCCAAAGAATTGATGCTTTCAAATTGTGGTGATGGAGAAGACCCTCAAGAGTCCCTAGGATAACAAGGAGACCAAACCAGTCAATCCTAAATGAAATCAATCTGAATATTCATTGAAAGGACTGATGCTGAGGCTGAAGCTCTAATGCTTTGGCCACCTGACTCATTGGAAAACACTCTGATGCTGGGAAAGATTGAGGGCAGGAGGAGAAGGGGGCCACAGAGGATGAAATGGTTAGATAACATCACTGACTCAATACGCATGAGTTTGAGCGAATTCTGGGAGACAGTGAAGGACAGGGACGTCTGGTGCACTACAGTCCAAGGGTTTGCACAGAGCTGGACACGACTTAGTGACTGAACAACAACAGGGTGCCTATGATTCATGTAACAAAATAGCAGTAGAAGGGACTCCCCTAAACTGATAAAGGATATGCAGCCAATTATTAATGCATTGCCTCCCTGCTGTAAATTCACTCTTTATGATAAGCTCTCTGATAACGGATGGGTTACTTTAAGAATCCCTCCTTCAGAGGGATCATGATGTTCCATTTTCTCAGTTAGAAGACACTGGATGGACATTGAAGAAGGAAGTAGCTCTCCTGTGACTTCTGGCTGTCAGAAGTGTGAGTGTAATGATAGCCTAGGTGTTCTGTTCCAAGTATGTGCCCAGAACAACTGTCCTTGTTGGCTGTGCAGAACCAGTGTGGCCTGCTCATTGGCTTTCTGTGGCCCTCTTCATATGGATATCTTGTGCTCCAAGCCACCTACCCGCAGATTCCCCCTACTTAATTTCACTCATTCCCCCACCTTACCCCATCACTGGGTTTATCTCCTGTACTTATCCCAAGGCTGCAGCCCTCATAAGATCAAGGCCCTCCTGATCCTAAGTATAGGACATTGCCAGCTCCAGGCCTCCAACTCCGCCAAGTCCCTTCTTCCTACTACATGTCCACATGCCGGCCACCAGCTGTGGCCTTTCCACACTGATATGCTCCAGAGGGTACCTTCCTGCTTACCCTTCAACTGTAGACCAGCTCTGGTTCTGCAGACTGGCTCTGGTGCTGGTAAATTAGCAAACTTCTCTGCCTTCAGAAGGTTCCCCTACACTTTCTCCAATGATATGTGATCTCCAGGCTTGGGGAGGAACCCCCATTTTAAGTTTGTCTTTCTTTGGGAATGCTTCTTAAACCCAGGATACCATATGGAGTTTTACTGTATCCTGTATATTCTGCATGTGTCATGGTGTTGGAGAAGACTCTTGAGAGTCCCGTGGACTGCAAGGAGATGCAACCAGTCCATTCTAAAGGAGATCAGTCCTGGGTGTTCTTTGGAAGGAAAGATGCTAAAGCTGAAACGCCAGTACTTTGGCCCCCTCATGCAAAGACTTGACTCATTGGAAAAGACTCTGATGCTGGGAGGGATTGCAGGCAGGAGGAGAGAGGGACGACAGAGGATGAGATGGCTGCATGGCATCACTGACTCGATGGACATGAGTTTGAGTGAACTCCCCAAATTGGCGATGGACAGGGAGGCCTGGCGTGCTGCAATTCATGGGGTCGCAAAGAGTCGGACTCGACTGAGTGACTGAACTGAACTGGACTGAACTGTGTTTAAACATTATGTTAAATTTTATGTTAAATTTCCCCTGACCACTGTGTACTTTCCATCTCCTGATTGGATCCAGATTGCTACAGAACACAACACCTACAGCAAATATCATTCTTGGAATTACTGAAAGCTTCCTTGTGAGAGCTGCATCAAGGTGTCCACTATCACCCAGAGAATATAGTAGGTGGGAACAGAAGGAACAAAGTGCTCGGAAAGGAAGAAGCAAGACTGGCATTGTTTGCAGACGGTATGACTCTGTACGCTAAATTCTACAGGCATTTACAGAGAAATTGGTACAATCAATAAAAGTTCAGGTAGCTGTTCACAGGATAAAAGATTAACATACAGAAGCCAATTTTATTCTCTTTACCAGCAACAGATTTACAAAATGAAAATTTCAAAGGCACTATTTGCAAAATACGAAGTGCCTAGGATAAAATGATCTCTTATGGGGGGGGAAGAAATATTATTGGGACATATTAAGGAAGTTTTTATTAAAAGGAAAGGTACACCAAATCCATTAAATCACATTCTACATTATAGACAAGAAGTCAAATCCAAAAGTGCAATGCAATCCTAATTAGAACCCTAGAAAGGATTTTGGTTGAACTTTTTCTGATGAACTGATAATTGAAATGGACTCGAGAGAGGCCAAAAATAACCTATATATTCTTGAAGAACAAGGTATATCCAAATATCAGAATTGACTTTAGATTTGTAGTGATGAATACTGATATGTGGTATTTTAAATAGACAGATAAATTGGGCCATGTGGCTTAATAGAGAGTACACAAAGTAGCCCATACATAGGTAGGTGCTTGATTTATGACACATGTGGCACTGCAAATCTGTAGGAAAAGGGCAGATTTTTCAATGAGTGGTTCACTGAAATTAGGAGAATCAATAGAAGTTTAGGTAGCTGTTCACAGGATAAAATATAAAAACGGAAAGAAACCCTACTCAACATTATACACACACATCACTTGTAGCTGGATTATGACCTAACTGTGAGAGGCAAAACCATAAATATTCCAGAAGACAAGATAGAGAATAGTTCCATGGCCCCAGGGCAGGGACAGATTTCTTAAAACAGAAAAGCACTGGCCATAAGCAGAAGAATGATAAATTTTGACTATGTTATCATTAAGTATGTTATATAGTTAAGTATGTCTTAATTAAAGTCTGTTCACAAAGCACAGCACAAAAGAAATTACAAACAACAAAGCGAAAGATTATTTTAGCCACACATATAACTGGTATTGAAAACACATAAATAACTCACTGAATCAGTAAGAACAAGATGGAAAAGAGAATAGAAAAATGGCGAAAGAGTTCAACATGAACAGGCTTTTCATAGAAGAGAATGTCCAAAAAGTTCATAAAGGTGAGAATGTGCGAAAACTTAATAGTAGTGATAAACAAGTAAATTAAATGTTGGCAACACTTGGTGTAGATGAAGATGTGCAGGCAGAGAAACTCTCTGTGTTGCTGCTGGGATTACATGTTGTTACAACCACTACAGAAAACAATTTGTCACCATGCAGAAAAGCTGAATATATGTATAACTATGGGCCAGTGATTCTGTTCTTGCATGTATACCTAAGAGACTTCTAAACATGAGTCCCATGAAAAACGCCCAAGAATGTTCATTGTACCATTGTTCATAAGAAAAAGCTAAAAGCATTGTTAGAAAAAAAAAAAAAAAGCTAAAAGCATCCTAGCGTTCACACAGTGTAGAATGGTATAATCATGTCAAAATTACTTTGCTAAAATCATGCATTGGAATGCTACTCAATGATGGAGACAAAAGATCTAAGGCTACTAGGAACAAGATGGAGGAGTCTCTCAAATAAATATGATAGAGTGAAAGAAGCAGGCCGTAAAAGGGAGCATGCAGTATGATTCCTCTGATACAACTTCAAATAAACTGTATTGCATAGGAATGCATACAAAAGTTGTAAAGAAAGTGAAAGTGAAGTCGCTCAGTCGCGTCTGACTCTTTGTGACCCCATGGACTGTATAGCCTAACAGGCTCTTCTGTCCATGGTATTTTCCAGGCAAGAATGCTGGAGTGGATTGCCATTTCCTTCTCCAAGGGGTCTTCCCGACCCAGGGATCCAACCCAGGTCTCACGCATTGCAGGCAGATGCTTTACCGTCTGAGCCACCAGGGAAGCCCTTATGAAAGTTGTAAGGTCATCTTTGTTTAGAAAAGCACTGAACTCATTATCATAAAGTCAAGATCCATAGGGGAAGGAGTGGGTTGTGATTGGGAGTAATATCGGTGGCTGTACTCTGGAAGGCTGGCAATGGTCTGTTTCTTGACCTTAGTCCAGATTATGTAGGTGTTTGCTTTTATAAGGGATTTCCTGGCATTATCTAAACCTGGCATATATGTTTTATGCACTTCTCTATGCACTTCTCTATTTGAAAAAAAAAAAAAGCTTCCTCCAAAAAAATGTAATGATGATTACATTACAAAAATATGTAATGTAGAAATTTTGATGAGATTTGAAGTTATGGATGAAAAACTTGATCTTTTCATCGAGAGATTAGCAAGTGTCCTTTATCATTAAAAGAGGAGAAAGAAGGAATTATTTAAACTGTCGTTTAGCCACTAAGACATGTCCGGCTCTTTTGCGACCCCATGGACTGTAGCTGGCCAGGCTCCTCGGTCCGTGGGATTTCTGGAGTGGGTTGCCATTTCCTTCTCCAGAGGATCTTCTCGACCTAGGGATGGACCTGTGTCTCCTGCATTGGCAGGTGGATTCTTTACCACTGAGCCACCAGGGAAGCCCATTTAAACTATAGCTATCCCATAATCTAGTCATCACTTGAAACCTTTTTCTTGCCAGATAATTCACCCTGTATTTATATCGATTTCCAACTCACTGATGACAGACAAATTGGAAGATCATCATCAACATTAATAAGATCATTAGGCATCACAGTTCAAATCCATTACAGTGAGACTAGGCCACCACACTTAAACGCAAGCAGGCACACCTGCTTGGGCAGGCAAAAGGCATCTGTGGCTTTTTCTCAGGAGAGTCCACTACAGTAACTTAGGGTCTAACCTTGTCACATTTCACCAGTGCTGTTGTCCAGAGACCTCCACGTGCTGGAGGATCTAGAGTAACCTGAGCAATGGCCTCTCATGCTGTGAGATTAGACATGAAATTTACCATGGTGTACCCAATGGTGGAAGAGCAAAGAGTTGGTTTAGGTTGTGCATCTTATAGGGAGAACCCAGGAGTAGGTTGGGCTTTCCAGATTTCAATACAAATTGGTTCATCCTTTAGGCCTTGCATTTCTCGGGTCAACAGTGCTACTCTGTTTTGACCTCACCTCTTACTCTGCACCAGCAGGTTGAAAAATGTAACTATCGTCCTGAGGACATTGCTCAAGACAGTTCTGAATGTGGAAGCAAATGTTTTTAAAAGGCATCATTTTCCACTGTGTATTCTCTCAGGAACTTTGTCACCTATCAATCCAGCCATCCATCCAATACACAATGTTTAACACATGGTAAGTGCTAACTGCCATGCTCAGCACTGGGAAGGGCTGGGGTGTGTATGTTTATACCGTGCGGTATCGATTTATGTAGGTAAGATACCTAAGGTATTCACTCCAGCACTTTTTACTGAAGTGAACTGCCGCTTCCCCTGTATCTCAGAAGACCTCCTTGATTTCCTACTAATATTAACAGTGGAACTTATTTATGTACACGAGGCTCTGCCCCTGGGACTTCTATTCTGTTCTAGAGACCCAGTACAAGGATATTTAAATCACGGTGGCGTTAAACACATTTTAATATCTGATAGGGCCAGTTTCTGCGCAGTGCACATTGTTTTTTCCCCTTTCAGGACTGTGCTGGGCCGGCGGCAGGGGGCGGGGTTGAGCCTCCTCCGCGGCTCTGGTTCCAGTGGAGCTTCAAGGACGCGGAGATGGAAACATCCCAGGCTGCTCTCGGCTGGCGCGCCGCACCCGACAAGGCGGCGGCGGCGGCGGCGGCGGCGGCGGCGGCGGTGGCGGTGGTGGCGGCGGCGATGCCTTCTTTCTGGTGCTGTTGGACCCGGTGGGTGGAGACGTAGATAACGAGGGCGCTGGTCGGGGCGCAGGGCCCGTGTGGAGGGGGGCAGGCCGCGATGGGCCCAAGGCTCCTGGGGTCGAAAGCGGCGCGAACCGCTAGGGCCGCTCTGCGCTGGGCCCCAGCTGCCTGTCGGCTATCCCCGCCCCAGACCCAGATCCCCGCCCCAGGCCTGGGTCCTGCCAGAGGCCTTCATGGGCACAGTCCCTATTCACACCCAAAACCTGCTGTCTTGCTTGGAGAACAGCGTCCTCCCCCTGGCCACACCCCAACCGCCAGCCTGGGTCACCTTTTTTGCCACATCCTTGGCAACCTTTGTTATTTCTGTTCTTTTTGATGATAGCCATTCTCACAGGCGAGGTAATACCTCCTTGTGGTTTTGATTTGAGTTTCCCTGATGATTAACGATGCTGAACATCTTTACGTGTGCCTGTTGGTCATCTGCATTCCCTCTTTGGAAACATGTCTATTCAGTTCTTCTTCCCATTCTTAAATCAGAGCACTTTTGTTTGTTTGTTTTGATGTTAAGTCATTTGAGCTGTTTATATATGTTGGGTATTAACCTCTTATTGGCTGTGTCAATTGCAAATATCTTCTTCCATTTAGTAGGTTTTGTTGTTTATGGTTTCCTTTGTTGTGCAAAAGCTTTTAAATTTCATTAGGCCCCATTGGTTTATTTTTGCTTTAGTTTCCTTTGCTTTAGGAGAGGGATCCAAAACATTATTGTGATTTATATCAAAGAGGGTTCTGCCTATGTATTCCTCTAGGAGTGTTAATAGTATTCAGTCTTCATTTGAATCTTTAATCCACATTGAGTTTATTTTTGGATATGGTATTAGAGAATGTTCTCATTTGATTCTTTTACCTGTAGCTCTCCCGTTTTCCCAGCACCACTTGTTGAAGAGACTTTTTTCTCCATTGTGTCTCCTGGCATCCTTTGTCATATATTAATCGACCATAAGTGTGTGGATTTATTTCTGGGATCTCTATTCTATTTCATTGATGGATATGTCTAGTTTTCTGCTAGTACCATACTGTTTTGCTTACTATAGCATTGAAGTATAGTCTGAAGCCAAAGAGGATGATTTCTCCAGCGGTGTTCTTCTTTCTCAAGATTGTTTTGGCTATTCAGAAATACCATATCTTCTTTTTTTCATTAAACTATAGTTGATTTGCAGTACTGTGTCATTTTCAGGTGTACAGCAAAGTGATTTAGTTTTATATGTGTGCATACACACATACATATAAATCACTCTATATAATGACATATATATATACACATACACATATATGCTTTTCAGATTCGTTTCTAGTATAGATTATTACATGGTATTGAATATAGTTTCTTGTGTTATACAGTAGGTCCTTTTGGCTTGTTTGTTTTATATACATTAGTGTGTATCTGTGAATCCCAAACACCTAAATTTTCCCTTCCCCCTCCTTTCCCCTTTGGTAACCATATGTTTGTTGACAAAGTCTATGAGTCTCTTTCTGTCTGATTCCACTATATGTGATATCATGGGATATTTGTCTTTCTCTGACTTGTAGTACTTCACTTAGTATGATGAGCTCTAGGTACATCCATTTTGCTGCAAATGGCATTATTTCATTGTTTCATATGGTAAGGAATGTTTCATTATCTATATATTTGTATGTATACATACGTATTTATACGTGCCATGTCTTCTTTATCCACTCACCTGTCGATGAACATTTAAGTTGCTTCCATAACTTGGCTATCATAAATAGTGCTGCTATGAACATTGGGGTACATGCACCTTTTCAAATTAGAATTTTAGTCTTTTCCAGATATGTGCCCACAAGTGGGATTGTTGGATTACATGATAATTCTATTTTTAACTTTGTCAGAACACTACACAGTGTTCTTTTTAGTGGCTCCACAATGTACATTCACAGTGTCCTCCTTAGTGGCTGCACAATGTACATTCCCACCAACAGTTTAGCAGGGTTCCCTTTCCTCCACACCTTCTCTTTTTGATGATGGCTATTCTGACTGGTGTGAGGTGACACTTTGTGGTAATTCCGATTTGCATTTCTCTAATAATTAGTTATGCGAACCGTCTTTTCATGTGCCCTTTGGTTGTCCTTCTAGGGAAAATGTCTATTTAGGTCTTCTGCCCATTTTTTGGATTGGATTGTTCATTTTTTTTTTATATTGAGTTGGATGAGCTCTGTACATTGTAGAAATTAATCCCTTGTCAGTCATATCATTTTTAATATTCTCTCCCATTCTGTAAGTTGTCTTTTCATTCTGGACATGAATTTGAGCAAACTCTGAGAGAGCGTGATGGACAGGGAAGCCTGGTGTGCTGCAGTCCGTGGGGTCACAAAGAGTCGGACATGACTTAGCGACTCAACAACAACAAATGGTCAATTAATCTATGATGAAGGAGGCAAGACTATACAATGATGAAAAGACATTTGATGTCTTTTCTTTGATGGTTTCCTTGCTGTGTAAAAACTTCTAAATTTAATTAGGTTCCATTTGTCTATTTTTGCTTTGCTTTCCTTTGTTTTAGGAGATGAATCAGCTCCTCCCCACCCCAAAATAAAGAAAGAAAGAAAGAAAGAAAGAAAGAAAGAAAGAAAAGATTGCCACGATTTATGTCAAAGAGTGTTTTGCCTATGATTTCCTCTAGGAAGTTTAATGTATCTGGTTTTCCATTTAGGTCTTTAATCCATTTTGAGTTTATCTTTGGACATAGTGTTAGAGAATGTTCTAATCTAATTTTTCACATGTAGCTGTCCACTTTTCCCAGCACAACTTATTGAAAGTGACTGTCTTTTCTTCATTGTATAGTCTTGCCTCCTGCACCATAGATTACTTGACCATTTGTTGTTGCTGAGTCACTGAGTCCAACTCTTTGCGATCCCATGGACTGCATCATGCCAGTCTTCCCCACCCTTCGATATATCCCAGAGTTTGCTCAAATCCATGTCTACTGAGTCAGTGATGCTATCTAACCACCTTACCCTCTGTCACCCGCTTCTCCTTTTGCCTTCTATCTCTATCAGGATCAGTGTTTTTTCCATTGAGTTGGCTCTTTGCATCCACTGGCCAAAGTATTGTAGCTTCACCATCAGCATCAGTCCTTCCAATGAATATTCAGGGATGATTTCCTTTAGGACTGAGTGATTTGATCTCCTTGCAGTCCAAGAGACACTCAAGAGTCTCCTCCAGCACCACAATCGAAAGCATTAGTTCTTTGTTGTTCAACCTTCTTTATGGTCCAACTTTTGTATCAGTACATGATGACTGGAAAAACCATAGTTTTGACTATAGGAACCTTTGTCAGCAAAGTAATGTCTCTTCTTTTTAATCCACTGTCTGCAGTGGAAGTGAGAAATAGATTTAAGGGACTAGATCTGATAGACAGAGTGCCTGATGAACTATGGATGGAGGTTCCTGACACTGTCCAGGAGACAGGGATCAAAACCATCCCCAAGAAAAAGAAATGCAAAAAAGCAAAATGGCTGTCTGAGGAGGCCTTACAAATAGCTGTGAAAAGAAGAGAAGTGAAAAGCAAAGGAGAAAAGGAAAGATATAAGCATCTGAATGCAGAGATCCAAAGAATAGCAAGGAGAGATAAGAAAACCTTCCTCAGCGATCAATGCAAAGAAATAGAAGAAAAGAATAAAATGGGAGAGACAAGAGATCTCGTCAAGAAAATTAGAGATACCAAGGGAACATTTCATGCAAAGATGGGCTCAATAAAGGACAGAAATGGTATGGACCTAACAGAAGCAGAAGATATTAAGAAGAGGTGGCAAAAATTCACAGAAGAACTATAGAAAAAAAAAATCTTAACGACCCAGATAATCAGACATCCTGGAATGTGAAGTCAAGTGGGCCTTAGGAAGTATCACTATGAGCAAAGCTAGTGGAGGTGATGGAATTCCAGTGGAGCTATTTCAAATCCTGAAAGATGATGCTGTGAAAGTGCTGCACTCAATCTGACACCACATTTGGAAAACTCAGCAGTGGCCACAGGACTGGAAAAGGTCAGTTTTCATTCCAATCCCAAAGAAAGGCAATGCCAAAGAATGCTCAAACTACTGCACAATTGCATTCATCTCACACGCTAGTAAAGTAATGCTCAAAATTCTCCAAGCCAGGCTTCAGCAATACACGAACCGTGAACTTCCAGATGTTCAAGCTGGTTTTCGAAAAGGCAGAGGAACCAGAGATCAGATTCCCAACATCTACTGGATCATCAAAAAAGCTAAAGAGTTCCAGAAAAACATTTATTTCTGCTTTATTGACTATGCCAAAGCATTTGACTGTGTGGAGCATAATAAACTGTGGAAAATTCTGAAAGAGATGGGCATATCAGACCACCTGACCTGCCTCTTGAGAAACCTGTATGCACGTCAGGAAGCACCAGTTAGCACTGGACATGGAACAACAGACTGGTTCCAAATAGGAAAAGGAGTACATCAAGGCTGTATATTGTCACCCTGCTTATTTAACTTATATGCAGAGTACATTGTGAGAAACGCTGTGCTGGATCAAGCACAAACTGGAGTTAAAATTTCCAGGAGAAATACTAATAACTTCAGATATGCAGATGACACCACCCTTATGGCAGCAACTGAAGAACCTCTTGATGAAAGTGAAAGAGGAGAGTGAAAAAGTTGGCTGAAAGCTCAACATTCAGAAAACTAAGATCATGGTATCCAGTCCCATCACTTCATGGCAAATAGATGGGGAAATAGTGGCTGAATAATTTTTTTGGGGGGGGCATCTAAATCACTGCATATGGTGATTGCAGAAACATGAAGTTAAAAGAAGCTTAGTCCTTGGAAGGAAAGTTATGACCAATTAGTCAGCATATTCAAAAGCAGAGACATTACTTTGCCAACAAAGGTCCGTCTAGTCAAGGCTATGGTTTTTCCAGTGGTCATGTATGGATGTGAGAGTTGGACTATAAAGAAAGCTGAGCACCGAAGAATTGATGCTTTTGAACTGTGGTGTTGGGGAAGAGTCTTGAGAGTCCCTTGGACTGCAAGGAGATCCAACCCATCCATCCTAAAGGAGATCAGTCCTGGGTGTTCACTTGAAGGACTGATGTTGAAGCTGAAACTCCAATATTTTTGCCACCTGGTGCAAAGAGCTGAATCATTTGAAAAGACCCTGATGTTGGGAAAGATTGAAGGCTGGAGGAGGAGAAGGGGACGACAGAGAATGAGATGCTTAGATGGCATCACCGACTCAATGGACATGAATTTGGGTAAACTCCGGGAGTTGGTGATGGGCAGGGAGGCTTGGTGTGCTGCGGTTCATGAGGGTGCGAAGAGTTGTACATGAACGAGTGACTGAACTGAACTAGGTTTGTCACAGCTTTCCTTCCAAGGACCAAGCGTCTTTTAATTTCATGGCCGCAGTCACTGTCTGTAGTGATTTTGGAGCCCAAGAAAAGAAAATCTGTCACTGCTTTCACCTTTTCCCCTTCTGTTTGCCATGAAGTGATAGAACTGCATGCCATGATCTTAGTTTTCTTGACTGAGTTTTTTTTTTTTTTTTTGAGGTTTAAGTCAGCTTTACACTCTCCTCTTTCACTTTCATCAGGAGGCTCTTTAGTTCCTCTTCACTTTCTGCTATTAAGGGTAGTATTATCTGCATATCTGAGGTTGTTGATATAGGTGACTGGTTTTATCTCTGGGATTTCTATTGTGATCCCATGGTCTGTATTTCTGTTTTGGTGCCACTACCATGCTGTTTTGGTTACTGTAGCTTTGTAGTGTATTGTGAAGTCAGGAAGCCTGATTCCTCTAGCTCCATTTTTCTTTCTCAAGATTGCTTTGACTCTTCTAGGTCTTTTTTGCTTCCAAACAATTTGTAAACATTTTTGTTCTATTTCCCTGAAAAATATCATTGGTAATTTGGTAGATATGGCATCGAATCTGTTAGTCAGTTTGGGTAGTGTAGTCATTTTCCCAATATTGATTAATCCACTCCAAGAACATGGTATATCTCTCCACCTTTTTGTGTCATCTTTGATTTCATTTACCAATCCTTATAGTTTTCTCAGTACAGGTCTTTTGCCTCCTTAGATATGTTTTCTTCTTAGGTATTTTTATTATATATTTTATGTGATGTAAAGTGGGATTGTTTCCATAATTTCTCTTTCTGATCATTCGTCGTTAGTGTATTAGAATGCAAGAAATTTCAGTGTGTTCATTTTATATCTGGCAGCTTTACCAAATTCATTGATAAACTCTGGTAGTCTTCTGGTATCATCTTTATGATTTTCCATGGTTAATATCATCTCATTTACAAACAATGACAATTTCACTTTTTTCTCCCGTTTTTGATTCCCTTTATTTCTTTTTCTCTGATTGCCATGGCTAGACTTCAAAACTCTTTTGAGTGGTAGTGGCGAGTGTGGCCATCTCTGTCTTGTTCCTGGTCTTAGACAAAATGCTTTCAGTTTTCCGCTGTTGAGAATGATGCTTGCTGTGGGTTTGTCTTTTATATCCTTTATTATGTTGAGGTAGGTTCCCTCTGTGCTCACTTTCTGGAGAGTTTTTAATCATAAATGGTGTTGAATTTTGTTGAACGTTTTTCTGTATCTGTTGAGGTGATCATATGGTATTTGTTCTTCCATTGGTTAATGTGGTGTATCACATTGACTGATTTCCATATATTGAAGAATCCATGCATCCCTGGGATAAATCCCACTTGATCATGGTGTATAATTCTTTTAATGTGTTGTTGATATATGTTCTAGAGAGGTTTTATCATAAATGGATGTTGAATTTTGTCCAAAGCTATTTCTGCAGATACTGAGATGATCATAGGGCTTTTACTCCTCAATTTGTTGCTGTGGTGGTATATCACAGTGATTTTTTTGTGTGTGTGGATATTGAAAATTCCTTGCACCCCTGGGACAAATCCTACTTGATCATGATGTATGATATTTTTTAATGCATTATTGAATTTGCTTGATGAATATTTTGTTGAGAATATCTTCCTCTGCAATTTTTTGGAATGGTTTCAGATGGATCAATATCAAATCTTCTCTAAATGCTTGATAGAATTCACCTTTGAAGCCTGGGTCCTTGTTTTGTGAGAATTTAAAATTACTGATTCAATTTTAGTATTGGTAACTGGTGTGTTTTTATTTTCTATTTCTTCGTGGTTCAGTCTTAGGAGATAGTACCTTTCTAAGACTTTGTCTTCCTCTTCTATGTTGTCCATTTTATTGGTGTATAGTTGCTCATTGTGGTGTCTTATCATCCTTTGTATTTTGTAGTTTTGGTTGTAGCTTCTTTTCTATTTCTGATTTTATTGATGTGGGCCCTCTCCCTTTTTTCTTCATGTGTCTGGCTCAACGTTTATCAATTTTATTTATGTTTTCAAAGAACCAGCTTTTAGTGTTGTTGACCTTTTCTACTGGCTTCTTTTTTTAGCTTCTAGTTAATTTATTTCTGCTCTGATCTTTATGATTTCTTTCTACTATCTTTGGGTTTTATTTGCTCTTCTTTCTCTAGTTGGTTTAGTTGTAAGGTTTGGTTTTTTATATTAGATTAATTTTGTCTCCTGAGGTAAGTTTGTGTCACTAAAAACTTCCATAATGGAACTGTTTCTGCTATGTCCCATACATTTTGGATTGCCATGTTTCCATTTTCAGTTGTCTCTAGATATTTTTTAGTTTCCTCTTTAATCGCTTCAATGATCCATTGGGTGTTTTGTAACATAATTTTTTTAGCCTTCATGTGATTTTGTTGGATTTTCTCTTTTTTTTTGTTGTTGTTGTTGTTTGTTTGTTTTGGTAGTTGATTTCTAGTCTCAGAGGTCTGTGGTAAGAAAAGATATTTGTATGATTAAATTTTTCTTAAATTTACTGAGGCTTTTTAGTGGCCTAGCTTGTGATCTCTTATAGAGAATGGTTCATGTTCATATAAAAAAGAATGTGTAATCTCTTGCTTTCAGATGGAATGCACTCTGTCTCTCTCTCTCTCTCTCTCTCTCTCTCTCTGTGTATATATATATGTGTGTGTGTGTGTGTATATATATATGTATATATATGTATATATATGTATGTATGTGTGTATATATATATATATATATATATATATATATATATGTTATCAGAGAAGGCAGTGGCACCCCACTCCAGTACTCTTGCCTGGAGAATCCCATGGATGGAGGAGCCTGGTAGGTTGCAGTCCATGGGGTCACTAAGAGTCAAGCAGGACTGAGCGACTTCACTTTCACTTTTCATTTTCATGCATTGGAGAAGGAAATGGCAACCCACTCCAGTGTTCTTGCCTGGAGAATCCCAGGGACGGGGGAGCTGGATGGGCTGCCGTCTGTGGGGTCGCACAGAGTCGGATACGACTGTAGCGACCTAGCAGGATATATAAATATATATATATATATATATATATATATAAATTAAGATAAAATTAAGAGCATTTATTATGTAATGTGTTAATTCAGGCCTGTGTTTTCTTATTCATTTTCTGTCTGGATGATGTGGGGTTGATGTAAGTGGGGTGTTAGAGTGTCTTAGTATGATTGTGTTAGTGTTGATTTTTCCTTTTATTTCTGTTAGTATTTGTCTCATATATTGAGGTGCTCCTTTTTGGGTGTATATATTTGCAATTGTTATATCTTCTTGTTGGATTCATGCTTTGAACATTATGTAGTGTCCTTCTTTGCCTCTTGTAGCAGTCTAAAGTACATATTGCCTGATATAAGTATGGCTTCTCCAATTAATTTTTAAAAAATTTCCATTTGTTGGAATACCTTTTTCAATCACCTCACTTTCAGCCTGTATGTGCCTCTAGATCTGAAGTAAGTTTCTTGTAGGCAGTTTATATCCAGGTCTAGTTTCTGATCCAGTCAGCCATTCTGTCTTTGGTTGGAGCATTTAATCCATTTATATCTAAGGTAATTATAGATAAGTGTGTTTTTCTTGCCATTTTGTTAATTGTTTGGGATTTGTTTTCCTTTTTGGTCTTTTGTTCTCTTCTCTTTTGGTTTGATGACTATAATTAGTGTTATGTTTCTATTACTTTTTTGTGTTTATATCTATTATACATTTTCAGCTTCCAGTTATCATGAGGCTTTTTTATATCAGTCCATATATATATATACATGATTGTTTTAATTTGCTGATCTCTTTAATTTTAAACACATTTTAGAAACCCTGCATTTGTACTCTCGCCTCATGATGACTGTTTTTGAAATCATATTTTGCATCTAACTGCCTTGTGGATACCTTGGCAACCCACTCCAGTACTCTTGCCTGGAAAATCCCATGGACGGAGGAGCCTGGTAGGCTACAGTCCATGGGGTCGCGAAGAGTCTGACATGACTGAACGACTTCACTTTCGTGCATTGGAGGAGGAAATGGCAACCCACTCCAATATTCTTGCCTGGAGAATCCCAGGGACAGAGGAGCCTGGTGGGCTGCTGTCTCTGTGGTCGCACAGAGTCAGACACGACTGAAGCGACCTAGTAGCAGTAGCAGTAACTGCTTAGTGGGGAGACAGTAAGTTTTACTTTTTTTTTTTTCAATTCCTTTTAACCTTCCTACCAACTTTGTGTGGATGATTGCCTACCTTTACCATATGTTTGTCTTTATCAGTGAGCTTTTTCATTTCCTAATTGTTTCCAGTTGTGGCCTTTTCTTTTTTCTTAGGGACGTTCCTTTACCGTTTGTTGTAAATCTGGTTTAGTGGCGGTGAATTCTTTTAGGTTTTGCTTGTCTATAAAGCTTTTGATTTCTCCATCAAATCTGAACAAGAGCCTTGCTCAGGAGAGTAATTCTCGGTTGTATTCTAGGTGGTGGTTTTCTCTTTCCTCAGTTTAAATGTATAGGGCCACTCTCATCTGGCTTGCAGAGTTTCAGCTGAAAAATCAGGTGATAGCCTTATGGGAAATTCCTTGTTTCTTATTTCTTGCATTCCCCTTGCATCTTTTAACATTTTCTCTTTATCTTTAATGTTTTTCATTTTGATTACAATTTGTCTTGGTGTGATTCTCTTTTGGATAATCCTCTAAGGGACTTCCTGCAACTCATGGACTTGGGTGACTTTTTCCTTCCTCATGTTATGAAAGTTTTCAGTTATTATCTCTTCAATTATTTTCTCAGGGCTTTTGTCTCTGTTTTCCTTCTGGGGCCTGCATAATGTGAATATTAGTGCACTATTCCAGAGGTCTATTAAAGTGCCCTCATTTCTTTTCATCCTTTTTTGTTGTTGTCATCCAGCAGCAGTGATTTTCAGTACTCTGTCTTCCAGCACACTGATCCATTCTGCAACATTTAGTCTACTGTTGATTCCTACAGTAGGTATGTAAAAAATTCCTAAGGTATTTTTTATTTCACTTATTGTATTCTTTATCTCTGCTTGGTTGTTCTTTATATTTTCTAACTTTTGTTAAAAACTTGTAACTTCTTATCCTTTGCATTCATTCTTCTGAATTCTTTTGTTATCTTATTGTCATTACTGTGAACTCTTTTTCATGTAGACTGCCTATCTCCACTTCACTTAGTCCTTCTTCTGGGGTTTTATATTTTTCCTTCATCTGGAACATATTCTTCTGCTGCCTCATTTTGCCCAAGTTGCTATTTGTGTTTTCATATATGTGGTAAGTAGCTACATTTCTTGATCTTGGAGAAGTGGCCTTATGTAGGAGAAGTCTTATATGTCTCAGCCATGTACTCCCCTCTGAGCACTCATGTTTTATGATCTAGGGGTTCCCCCTAATGGGGCTGCACATGTCCTTCTGTTATCGCAGGCTGACTACATAGATGGTCTGGTAGGCTTGGTTGACCCCAAGTCCTGTTGGTTATGAGGGCCTGTTTTGTGCAGGTGGTGCTGGTTGCTATTCATCAGAACTTGGTCACAAGTGCTTGGCTGTAGAACCCAAGGTGGCTCTGGGGCTAGTGCTGACTCGCTGGTGAATGGAATCAGGATCCCAAAGACTTTAGGGTTGTTTCCACCCAAGGGCAAGTGAAGTCATATCCTGAGGACCGTATTGGATTACTGGCAGGCAGGAGTCTGGTTATAGGCCCAGGGATCTCAGAACTCATTTCAAATCTTTACTGGACAAGGGAGTCCTGACAGAGTGGGATTTGGGGTCCAGGAAGTCCTACACTTTGCATTGGCCTGATGGTGGACAGAGCCAGGACCCAGCTGTCCCCAGGTTATGGTCTGGCCTACCATTGTCAGACTCAGTGTGCAGGATCGTAATTTTCTTGTTTCTGGTGTCTGCTCCTTTGTGGGTGTGGATGCTCTAGAGGCTAGTGCAGGCTTCCTGGAACAAAGGGCCAATGCCTGTCCACTGATGAGTGGAACTGGGTCTTAGCCCTGTGGAGGGCAAGGCCGTGCCTTGGGGCATGTTTAGATGACACTACGGGTACAGGAAGTCTTTAGACATCCTCTCTGCTGATGAGGGATTGTGTCCCCTTCAGGTTGTGTTTTGGCCTGATGTGGACCATCACTGTTGCCTACAGGCTACTGGGTGGGACTAGGTCTTGGAGCTAATGAATCAAGGTGAAGGTGGAAGCCACCAGCTTCAGTGTTCAAGTAGTTAACTGTTCCTAAATATGTCTGTCACCAGCGTCCATGTCCGAAGGGTGAGCCATAGCTGAACCCTGCCTCTCCAGGAGACTCCCCAAGAGAAGCAGGTAGTTCTGGCCTAGGCTCCTGCCAAATTACTGCTTTTGCCCTAGGTCCCTATGTGCATAAGATTTTGTGTGCACCTTTTAAGGGTAAGGTCTTTATTTCTCCCAGTCCTGTGGGGTCCTGTAATTAAGCCCCAGTGGCCTTCAAAACCAGATTTTATTTTAATCTCATCTTTCCAGTGATGAACCCCTGGGCTGGGGAGCCTGATGGGGGGGGCTCAGAACTCTCTGTCCTGTGGGGAAAACTCTGCAATATATTGTTGTTATTGTCCAGTTTGAGGGTTGCCCTCTTGGGACATACGGGATTTGATAATATTGCCAGTTCACCCCTCCTATGCATACCCTTGTGGTTACTTCTTTGTCTCTTGTTGTAGAAGATATTTTCTGGAAGGCTCCAGTCCATTTCATTAATTGTTGTTCTGCAGATAGTTGTGATTTTGGTGTGCTCATAAGAGGCAGTGAGCTCAGAGACGTTCTACACTGACAACATGGCTACCCTCTCCAATCATCAGTCATCTGTTGGTGGGCCCTTGGATTGCATTGATTCCTTGGCTATTGTAAATAGTGCTGCTATGAACATTTGGGTACATGAACCTTTTCAAAATAGTGTTTCACTTTTTTTTCTTCCATATATACCCACAAGTGGATTTGCTAGATCATACAGTAGTTCTATTTTTAGTTTTTAGAGGACTCGCCACACTGTGTTCCAACAGGGACTGTACCAGTTTGCATTCCCATCAACTATGTGGAAGGAGTCCCTTTCCTCCACACCCTCTGTAGGACTTATTGTTTGTAGATTTTTGGATGATAGCCATTCTGACCAGTGTGAGGTGATACTTTGTAGTTTTGATTTGCATTTCTCTAGTAATTAGTGATGTTGAGTACTTTTTCATGTGGTATTTTGCCATTTGTATATTTTCCTTCAAGAAAGGTCTATTTAGATCTTTCATCCATTTTTGGCGGGGCGGGGTATTCAGTTGTAGGAGATGTTTGTATATTTTGGAGGTTAATCCATTTTCGGTAGCTTTGTTGCAAGGATTTTCTCCCATTCTGAGGGCTGTCTTTTCATTTTGCTTATGGTTTCCTTTGCTCTGCAAAGGTTTTTTAAGCTTAATCAGATCTCACTAATCAAAATTTATTTTTATTCTCTTTACTCTAGGATGTGGGTCAAAAAAGATCTTGCTGTAATTTATGTCAGAGAGTGCTGTGCCTATGTTTTTCTCTAAGAATTTTGTAGTATCTGGTCATACATGTAAGTCTTTAATCCACTTTGACTTTATCCTTGTGTAGCATGTTAAGGAGTGTCCTTATTTCATTCTTTTACATGTAGGTGTCCAGATTCCCCATCACCATTTATTGAAGAGATATTATTTTCTTCATTGTTAATTCCTGCTCCATTTGTCATAGATTAGGTGACCAGAGGTCCATGGGTTTATCTCTGGATTTTTTATCCTGTTCCATTGGTCTATACTTCTGTTTTGAGGCCAACATCATGCTGTTTTGATTAATGTAGCTTTGTCCTGGACTCTGAAGTTATGGGGCCTGATTTCTCCAGCTCCAATTTTCTTTCCCAAGAGTACTGTGTCTATTCAGGGTCTTTGGTGCTTCCGTACACATTTCTAAAAAGTATTATAATTCTTAGAAAACTGCCATTGCTAATTTGATAAGGAATGCCATGAATCTATAGATTGCTTTGGGTAGTATGGTCATTTCCCCAATATTGATTCATTCAATCCAAGGAGATGGTATATGTGCAGAGAAATAGAGAAAAGCAAGAGAATGAGAAAGACTAGAGATCCCTTCAAGAAAATTGGAGATATCAAAGGAACATTTCATGCGAGGATGGGCGTGATAAAGGACAGAAATGGTAAGGACCTAAAAGAAGCAGAAGTGCTTAGGAAGAGGTAGCAAGAAAACACAGACAAACTAAACAAAAGAAGCTCTTAGTGACCCAGATAACCAAGATGGTGTGGTCACTTACCTAGAGCCAGACATCCTGGAGTGTGAGGTCACTTAGTGTGGTGTGAGGGCCTTAGGAAGCATTACTATGAACAAAGCTAGTGGAAGTGACAGACTTCCAGCTGAGCTATTTAAAATTCTAAAAGATGATGCTGTTAAAGTGCTGGACTAAATATGTCAGTAAATTTGGAAAACTCAGCAGTGGCCAAAGAATTGGAAAAGATGAGGTTACATTCCAATCCCAAAGAAGGGCAATGCCAAAGAATGTTCAAACTACTGTACAATTGTGCTCATTTCACTTGCTGGCAAGGTAACCCTCAAAATCCTTCAAGCTAGGTTTCAGCAGGATATGAACCCGAGAACGTCCAGGCGTCCAAGCTGGATTTTTGAAGAGGCAGAAGAACCAGAGATCACATTGCCAACATTTGTTGGATCATGGAAAAAGCAAGGGAGTTTGAGAAAGAAATATCTACTTCTACTTCATTGACTGCACTAAAGATTTGACTGTGTGGATCACAACAAACTGTGGAAAATACAGCCTTGTGAGGGTGATGTGCATAACTTAATGAAACTATGAGTCATGCCATGCAGGGGCACCCAAGATGGATGGGTCATAGTGGAGACTTAGTGGAGAGTTCTGATAAAATGTGGTCCACTGGAGGAAGGAACAGCAAATCACTCCAGTATTCTTGCTTTGAGAGCCCCATGAAGAGTATGAAAAGGCAAAAATTCACCCAACTGATGTCAGGCCTAAGGCATCTATTAAGTTTCACTGAATATTAGGTTCTAGTTCTGTTAATTAAGATCTGTATTTACTAAGACTGATTTCTAAAGGTATTTCCTTGTGGTTATGTTATATTGCTAAGAAGTTTAAGTTATTAAAAAGGGCACTCTGAGTTTGTTTCTGAAGCTTATCTCAGTAAGCAGTCTTTGAATAAAAATCAGATGCTCCAGGATCTACAACCAGGAGATTAACAACAGGCTATAGTCATTTAGCAAAGTAAATCAAATGTTATGAATATGTCACTGGGCTACACCTTGAAGTTCTTGACTGAAGTTCTTACTGATGATTCTACTATTACTTCTAACTATATTGTTTTCTATACTGCCTGCTTCAAGAAGTGTTGTTCCTTACATTATCAAGTGTGTGACTGAGCCATTGATATAATGATGGTGTACAGTTCCATATGAAATCCATAATTATAATGGTGTGACTCTATATGAGAAGCAACAAGACAGAATATTTACTGGACCAAGAGACTAGTGAGATAGATGTGGTCCAGAGACTTTTGTTACTCACAGGGCCTAGTCCAGTAATAACACATTGAGTGGCCTATCAGTGAAATCCTTGACAGACCTGGGAATGAACCTTCCCAGCACCATGGGACAAGATGGTAATGAATGCTCTACAAACCATGGTCAAACTCATGGCCATAAAAGGGCTCTGCTCTGGTAACTGGCACTTGCTATCTGCCTCTACAAAGATTAACTCATGGACACTATAGCTGCTGACCTTCAACATCCCCTGAAAGGAGTTCAGGGTGAAATCAGAAATTAGGCACTCGCTCTGTGCTCTGGAAAAATGGACAAAACAGGCCTTTGGATAGTTAGATATTTTCAGGTAAAGATTTTCTTGAGCCCAAATTCTTGCATCTTCTTATACCTAGAAAAATACTAAAATTGTTAACGGTGACAACTACTTTGGCTGATACATTAATACCACAGTAAGAAGCCAAGGCCTAAAAAAAAAAAAAAAAAAAAGAAGCCAAGGCCTACCTGGACAAACTTTGACAACTGGCTAGGTAAAGCACCTGTCTACATTGGGTTATAGACTCATTCACCTGAAAAGAAATTATAAGATTTATTTTGTCTGTTAAATTTCAGGTTTTCATTATTTCAACTACTTCTAACTAGGTTTGTTTTACCTACATTCAAAATGTATGTGAACACACCAGATGGCTCCATTCTTAAAAATAGGGCAGCCCAAGTGTTGACTCTATCTAGACCAGGATCAAAGTTACTACCAAATTTAACCTGATTCATATTCTTGCTTGGACTGCTGATTACAGTAATTCATCTACTGATATTTGGTCTCTGCCTTTTAATCTACTTATCTAGTTTGTTCTTCCTAAAGGATACAGTGGCTTCCCAGACAAAGTAAAAGTGATGCAGAGATTCTGGTCACTCTTCAAAAAGGACTCCCCTGATGTTCCGCCATGGTTACAGATACAATCTTGGTTTACAAGCTCTCCTTTGTGAAAAACTATCTTGACTATAATCATTGTAATCATTCTGTTTTTGCTGTTTGCTCCTTACATATATAACTGTGTATTTATTACTTGGGGCCCTTGGATCAGAAACCCTAAATAAAAGGGTAAGGAGAATATGTTGCTTCAACCACTTAGGGTCAACCCCTCACCTGCAGGAAGCAGTTACTGACAGATTTCTCTGCCCCTTTCCCCTCAGCAACAATATTCTCCTAAAATAAAAAGGGGGAAATGAGAGAGTTAACTTAGGCAGGTTGATAAGGAGTCAAAGCCTAAGGCCCTTTTAAGGAGGAGATAAACATTCTTTCTTTTTCACATTCTTTGCTTTAGATATGTAGGCCTTGTAGGCAGCAGTATCTCTTATTCAAGGACATGCCCCCCCCCCCCGCCTTTTTTTAAAGCTTTGGATATATGTTATGGGAGAAGATCTGGATAAAAACTTCCACAGCTGTAGCTCTGGGTTAATCTGTTCCTTCTGGCTAATCTCGTGCTGATGTCATCCCAGGAGGTATGTTACAGGAAAGGGTCTGGAAAAATTCTTGCAGTCTTGAGGTATCTTTTATCTATTCTCAGCAGCTAGTTGAGAAGTGTATAAAGCCTTGCTTATACTAGTGAGGTGGGTTCTGTCCTCCCTTCTGATGTCTATGTCAGAAGCTTTTTCTGTTACTTTCACTTTAAATAAAATCTACACAATGCTCCAAGTGACTGAGACCGTCTTTGGTCCCAGAGTTAAATCTTCTCCTTTGGAGACCACGAATCCGGTGGCACCGTTACCATTCACCATAAGCTGTCACAACTCTACAGTCAGTATTCATGTTTGTCTCATGCCAAACACCACAGAAGCTGAAGCATTATATAGACCTTCTTATCAACTTTCTATAGCCATCTAACAGAGAATATTTAAAATGTGATTTAAGGTTATCCTGTCTTATTCAAATTGTGTAAACATTCTACTCACATAATTTGAATAGGACAGAATCTTTGTGACCCCATGGACACTAGTTTGCAAGTCTCTGCTATTCATGGAATTTTCCAGGCATGAATACTGGAGTGGGTTGTCGTTTACTCCTCAAGGAAGTCTTCCCAACCCATGCCTCATGCATCTCCTGCACTGGGAGTGTTTGGGAAGCCCCAAACATTCTACTTAGGCAAGGTCAAATGACCTGAGAGACTTACCATTTTCAAAGTTTTTTCCCTTGTATTGTACTTTCCTTGTCATTGAAAGGTCCAGACTCTCTCTACACCATATAATTTGTTTAGCATATAACACTTGTCAGTATTTAATATTATTAATTTCCTCAAAAATCAAAATCCGTCTCATTCATTCCTCATTTCTTTCACTGATTAAGTTTGTTACATGCTTAGCTGGTGTCTGGGGCTGATAATCCAAAACCTTTGCCTCACACATTCAAAAGTCTAGTGGTGAAAATGATATAATGAAATAATTGCAGCCTTATGGGGAGAATGTTTGATTAAGGTCTGATGGGAGTACAGTTGAGAAAAGATGTATATCTGCCTTGGAAGTGTGAGAAATGGTGGACTTTTAGCCAGATATCAGACAATGAGGAATGAGTAGTAGTAGCAAGAATCAAAGAAAGTACCAGAGGACTCAAGATGCACACACAGGTGGGGTAGGAAAAAACAAAAAACATCTAAAAGTTCCCAATGGAACTTAAGATATTCCCCAAAGTTAAGGTTTGTGTACCTATGGAAAATGGAGACATGAGCCTCAAGAAGCTGATATGGACACACACAGTTTTAAATGGTTCTATGACTGGAAATGCTATTTAAAAACAAAAGCTAGAGACAAAAGCAAAGACTGGGCAAACATTGCCACTTTTATCACAGAAAATGTTTTCACAGCCACAAATGATGGGATAACCTAAGAAAATAATTACAGAAATTAAGGTGCATAGAGCACAGAGCTGGAACTAAGATGTAATTATCTAAAAAAGGAGTGATCACTAATTATTTCAAATGGGGAAGAGGAAATTATGTTCTTAAAATTCATGGGGAAAATTCATACACAAAGTTCTCTGTTCCACCATTATCCTATGAAGGGAGCCCCAGAGAAATCATCCCTGGAGGGAAAGATACACAGAGTGGAATTCCTGGTACAGAGTGTACTTATCCTGTGATGGGGAGTGGGAGGGGTAGCGGAAAGCCTAGTGGGTGTGGCCTTGCGTGGCGTCCAATATGACGTCACAAACATCAACCGTACCCAACGGCACCGTGGGCTGAACTGGCGCCAGAGACAGCTGCGTCTGGTGAGGAAGCTTGCCCTTTGTACCCCTAAGGTAAAAGCCATGGGAGCACTAAACAGTCGGATGCCCTGGAACAGAGTGGGGCATGCTCCAGACGAGCCAGGTGCCCCTGAGGGGGAGGAGGAGGCCGAGGAGGCAGTGATAGAGGAAGGGGAGGAGAATGAAGAGGCCAGACCCAGCACTAGTCAAGGGCGCCACAAGCGGAAGACAGGCCCAGAAGGGCAGCTCGCAAAAGCACCCCACCGGAAGCGAGCAAAAGACAGTTTAGAGTACATTTATGAGACACTTTTTCTGAGAGGAGAAGGGAGTGACGTGCAGATCCGTGCCCTGGGGGAGGCGTGGAACTTGCACAAGGTCTACTTGTGCCAGTCAGCATACTTTGCTAGCATGTTCAGTGGTGCGTGGCGTGAGACATCCATGAATACTGTAGAGTTGCAGATGCCTGACGAGAACATTGATTGTGAGGCACTACACGAGGCTTTAGGTTCCCTGTACCGAGGCTCTGTGCGCGTCCCACCCGGTCGAGTGGTCCCCATGCTGGCCACAGCCAGCATGCTGCAGCTGGACAAGCTGATTTGGCAGTGCGGAGAGATAATGAAGGAGACCGTCAGTGATAAGACCGTGTGCAGCTACTACTACTCTGCTGAGAGCTACGGACTCCAGAACATCAGGGCCATGTGTCTTCAGTGGCTGCTGGATAACCTGATGACCCAGCACAGTGAGGAGTTATTGAGAGAAGTTAGCCTGGATCTCATGAAAGAGATCATTGCCTCTTCAGACCTCTTCGTGATGGAGGTAGAGATGGATGTGTACACGACGCTGAAAAAGTGGATGTTCCTGCAGCTGCAGCCGACATGGAGAGGCCCCCGCAGAGACCTACTGTCTGACGCCAACTCGTGGTTTGCCGGGTCCAGGCAGGAGTCAGAAGGCACCCCTTTTTTGGAGACCGAGCAGGGCAGAGCCTTCGTGCCAGCATTCCAGCAGCTGCGGCTTGCCTACATAATCTGCGACCTGCCATCAGCACGCATCATCGACCAGGATGCACTGATCCCTGCTACCTGGCTGACCCCAGTGTACAAAGAGCAGTGGCTTGCCCTCCTCCGGGCTGAGCAGACCAGAGACCGCGGGCCCGTGGATGTCTACGTGTCCGACCTCCAGAGGACCAGCATGCGGTGCGGAGGCCAGCTCCTCAGGGATGAGCAGTGCACCTGGCGGTGGGCAGGCTTCAACTTCGGCTGGGACTTGGTAGTGTGCTATGCCAACCGGCGTATCATTTTCAAGCGCAGTGCACTGAACAACTCTTGCGGTCTCGGGGTCAGCTTACTCTGGCAGAGAAAGGTCGCGTTCCGCTTGCGCCTGGCCTCTTTGGACAGGGCTGGAAGAGCCATTTTCCGGAAGGAGACAGAATACCATGTGCTTTCCCTGGGAAAGGATGAAGAGCTAGAGGTGATGAATCTAGAGAACGAAGATGTGGGTTTCCCCATATATGTGACCTGTAATTTCCTGTACCTCCCCAGAAAGGGGCGTTTTTCTGAGTAAGGACTCCTGAAAACAAAATCTAGGAGAGGTGAGCAGCTCTTTTCCTGGGGTCAGGACGACCAGCTTTGTCCAGATGCCAGCTCCTTCTGTGGGACCAACCGGACTTGCCCACCTCTGGTGGCCCAACTCTGTCAGTCTTTGTTGAACTGTAGCTCATAATACTTGAGATTGTTTACCTGAGCCTATGAAGAGGAGAAATTTTAAAGCTCCCCTCCACCAACACCTTTAGAACTTATTTGTGCTGTTAATGTGGCAACCTGTCGTCCTGGTTTACCATCCATCAATGCCCCCTCCCATCATTTCTGCAAAGTCAAAGACCAGCTGACTTTAGAGAGGAGCTGTGAACCTACCTACTCTACTACTGTTATTGAAACTCTTAAAATATGCATTTCCTTTAGCTTGATTAAATGAATGTCAAAGAAACAGTTTGGTTTCTCTGTCAGTTCGTGTGTTTAGAGCCGCTCTGCCCCACTCATTACCACCACTACCGCTAGCTTCTAGCTTAGTTTGGATTGTTTCCCTTTCCCCATTTCCATGATCTCTCACTATGTGAACACACCCAGGCTACACTGATGATCTTCTGTTTATTGATTGTTCCTCAATATTCTTAGGTTAGTTGACTTTATATCATATCTTGATGTTAGTTCAGCTTTATTTTGACTTTCCTAGCATTTTAACCCTAGAAAGACGTCTCAAATCTTTTTTTTTCTCATTTATTTTTATTTTATTTTTTTTCTCATTTATTTTTTTAATTTATTTTTTAAAAGTTTTTTATTTTTTAAATTGTAAAATCTTTAATTCTTACATGCATTCCCAAACATGAACCCCCCTCCCACCTCCCTCCCCATAACATATCTCTGGGTCATCCCCATGCACCAGCCCCAAGCATGCTGTATCCTGCGTCAGACATAGACTGGCGATTTAATTCTTACATGATAGTATACATGTTAGAATGCCATTCTCCCAAGTCATCCCACCCTCTCCCTCTCCCTGTGAGTCCAAAAGTCCGTTATACACATCTGTGTCTTTTTTGCTGTCTTGCATACAGGGTCATCATTGCCATCTTCCTAAATTCCATATATATGTGTTAGTATACTGTATTGGTGTTTTTCTTTCCGGCTTACTTCACTCTGTATAATCGGCTCCAGTTTCATCCATCTCATCAGAACTGATTCAAATGAATTCTTTTTAACGGCTGAGTAATACTCCATTGTGTATATGTACCACCGTCTCAAATCTTATACAGCCCTATATTGGGGGTGGAGTGGAAGGCAGCAGATTGATTCTATGAGGACATCTCCGTACCAGATAGACTTTTTCTGTGGCATACAGTCATGAATTATTTATGCACCAGAATGCACTCTTGAAGCACATTGATGGCCTTTGCCCTTCAGAAACATTTGACGTTTGAATTGTACTTGGAAAGACTCTTTCCTGCTTAAAAACAGGTCTGGAAAGGAATGCTTTTGAATTATAATGGGAATTATTTGGCATCTGGAAGTGGGATCGTGAGAAGTCCACACTAGTAATCAAAACGGTAAGATAAAGTGTTTTTGTCACAAAAGGAGAAGCACACTAGTCATGACTTGAATTTGTTAGTTTCTGATTACTGTTAACTTACAAATTGTCACCATCCCATTCCCTCCATTGAGTCATTTTGAGGTCAAAGAATGGAAAACTCTATATAAGAATCCATACAAATAATAAATACATGCTAGGAAAGAGTGTGATAAATTAATACAAGATGAACAAATTAAAAAAAATAGTCACCAGATTTAATGTTTTACTTAGTTGAAATCAGAATTTTCTTTACCAGTGGTTTATGTTTCTCTTCCCAATTAGATTTTATCCATTGTCATTCAGTGAACAAATTACTTTTGACTTTATTCATTCATTCATTCCTTTTTACTCTTTAAGGAAATTTGAAAGGCTTCGTTATCCCAAACCCACATACTAGTATTAGAGTAATATTTACATGACAGTTAGTTATATGAAATGGTTCAACCAGGAAGCTGCTGTTGGATCCTTCGATGTTTGCCCTTAATTTTGCATCCCCCTACCCTTTCTTGTGTTCCCTTATATTCCATATACCTAACCAACTACAAACAATAGACTTCATTTTATTTATTTTTTAAAATAACTGGGGAGAAGAGTAAGTCATGATTCAGTTGAAAGGTAAAAATTATTATTATTTTTTTGGTAAGAATTTCACTTTCTTTATATAAACTCTCTAAGCAATTTGAAATTACTTTTTCTTGAGCTGAATGCCAAGATGCCATTTCATCTAAACAGAGGTGTCCTCACTTAGGAAATTCAGAGACTACTTAGCTACAAGTGTACCTTGACTGAAAGATCTGCTTTTGTTTTCCTACCCAACTAGCTTTAAATCCTTAAATTGCTTGTTGCTGCTTACAATAGAAAGATGTTCAATAATGTACAAACAGTGATAGCTGAAATACACTCATTTAAACATTTAAACTCTCACAAACCCTGACTGTTGCCATTTGCCGGTTTGGGCAATTTATCCAATACCTGTCTCTATTTTTTCACTTTTTTTTTTCTTTTCTTTTTGGCTGCTCAGGATGAGGAAGAAAGCTTTTCCCACCTTGATACTCATTTTGTTAGCCTCTTCGTAAAGGCATGGGGAGATGGGGAGGCAGGACAAAATGTATAGTCATGGTAATGCTATAGGAAGCCATCAAGCTAAATATCAGCAAACTAAATGCCACACTAAAGGAGATGTACCCCTATGGGATACCATGTGGTCCTTGACAATGATGAGGATTTATCCCTGTCTCTGTCTTTCCCTCTCTGTATGTCTGCCGCTCTCTGTCATCCCCTATCTCTGTCTCCATTATGTCTGTCTGCATCCCTGTCTAATTTCTATCTACCTTTGTCTTTGTCTACCTCAGTCTCTGTCTCAGACTGCCTATCTTTGTCACTCTCTGTCTCTATCTTACTGTCCATATCTTTCCGTTTCTGACAGTCTTTTGTGTCTGGGTCTCTATGTTTCTGTCTGTGTCTCTGTATTTCTCCAGTGCTTCTGTATCTGTCTGTATCTGCATCTCTCCATGTCTCTTTCTCCATCCGTCTGTCTTTGTCTTTCCTTTGCTGTCCCGATCTGTCTCTGTCTTTCTCCCTCCCCACCTTATTTCTCTCTGACTCTCTCTCTCCATCACTATCTCTGTGTCTGTTGTCTCTCTTTCAGTGTGCCTCTCTGACTCTCTCTCTCTCCATCACTATCTCTATATCTGTTGTCTCTCTTTCAGTGTGCCTCTGTCTTTCTCTGTCTCTCAGTCTGTCTCTGTCTTTCTGTGTCAGTCAGCCTCTGCCTGTCTCCCCGTCTCTGTCTGTAACCATCATTCTTTGCCTTAGTTTGAATGTGTGTCTGTTTGTCCCTGTCTGTGCCTGGCTTCCTCTGCCTCCCTGTCTCTGTCTCCATTTATTTCTACCTATCTGTTTCCATCTATTTCTACCTGTCTCTGTCTGCCCCTTTCTGTGTATCCCTTTCTACCTGTCTCTTTTGTGGGAGGAGGTATAATATCTGAGTCTGTCCATCTGTTGGGCTTTCTCAGCCTGCCTGACCAGCTATCTCTGTTTTTCTGTCAGGCTGTCCTGTCTCTGGCTATTTCTACATCTGGCTCTGTTGCATCTTTTGATAGTCCATCTCTGCTTCTGCCTGTCTTAAGGAGACAGGAATGAAATGTTATTACAATTTGGTAGACAAACCCTCTTCTCTCATCTTCCCTTCCAGTGGTGTCCTAAAGATAGATGCTGTAAGAAGATAAAGGTTAGCATTCGTGTTCAAAGACACAAGAGACTTAAGTAAACAATGACTTATGAAGGAGAAAGCAGTGCCCCAGGGATGTAAGTGGGATGGACACAGACAGCAGACCAGTGTAAATTATGCTACTGTGGAAAGGATCTATATATAAATAGCACAAAGATGACATTGGAATTTTAATGAAAGATAAATCATGTGCTGGAAAAAGAAAACCATCTTTTTAAGAGAAAAATAAAAAAGAAGAGGGAGTGTCTAGCCACAAGGTCTACAGGAAGGTACTTGCCAAGTCTCAGCCACAGAATTTGGACATGAAACTGCCTGATGAGAGTTAAAATAGCAAAATTCACTTATTTTATATAAGCACATCACATAAGTTTAACCATGCAATTAAACTTAAACTTTTGAATTGGGGTAAGCAAACACACACACACACACACACACACACACACACACACACACACACTGAAATAAGTGGATTGAAGCAGGATCCAAGGTTTTTATGTCATCAACTGTTCAGCTAGTAACATGACTCCTAAGACATTCATACACACACACACACACACACACACACACACATTTATATTTTATGAGCCCATATGAGGTTCCACCCTTTCCTTGTCCACTCAGCTACCTGGGCCTTGATGCCCTTCCCTTTATTCAAGATAAATCTCTTGAAAGGGGTGTGTCATCTGCCCCCTGTTGTAAGGTTTACTTGCTTGACTCCAGGCACCATCTATATGTCATAGACTCTCAAATTCATAGCCCATGCACAGACCTTTGAATTCAGACTTATAACTAACAGTCTGCCCCACCACTTGGAAATCTCAAAGGTGGTGCAGTCTACAAAGGGACAAAATATAACTTATAGTCCAGGCAACCAATTTTAATCTAAATGTAGCTTCCTTCCTCATTTGAGTAAATAAATAGAAAGACACTGATGCTGGTAAGGAGAAAATAACCAGGATGTTAGCTGAAAGTTATACTTCTTCAAGTGTTTGTGTTTCAGAAGTAAAATTTGTCTATTCATGACATTCTAAAGAAAGGTGGCAATTTTTTTTCTAGTAGGTAAGAGAACTGAAATTTACCTCATTTATTTAGACAATAGCCAATTGATATATGAACAGTCTTTGGGAATGATTTGTTCTAACAATGTAGATGAAAGTTTGGTTTAGTCTGTGAACACATTTTCCATGTCAATTGCTATGATTAGACTCTGAGATCAGACACCAGAGGATAAATTTCACTCCACATTGTAGCAAAATTCAACTATCAAACTTGGTTTAAAGACTAGCAGGGTAATAAGATGCAGTGGAAGGAACAAAAACTATCTGGGCAAATTCAAGGTAAGATTTGAATACCCAAAAGATCCTTAATTCTCTGAGAAGTATTCATCACATAAACACACTGCATTACATTGGTGACGTCTGTCAATTATTTAAAAAAATAAAAATAGTACATGGTGATGGCAAAAATAAGAATCTACAAGCAGCTGATGGTTTTGATTAGCATGTTTGCAGTACATGGGATTTTATGAAGAGTGGTGACTCTAAGTGAATTAAAATCGTCCAAGCAGTCATGAAGAGCGTGTTTTGGGTGAAGGCAAGTGGGTGAGTATGGTCCACCACAGGTGAGGAAACTTCCTGTAGAGGTATATTCTTAAAAATGGTAACCCCTAGTCATATGTGATTATTTAAATTGATTAAAATTAAATACAATTTAAAATTCAGTCTCTCAGTCTCGCAGCATTTGAAGTGCTCAATGGCTACATGTAAACCAGTGGCTACTATACTGTGTGCAGCGCAGATATGGAACATTTCTATCAGTGCAGAGAATTCTGTTAGATAGCGCTGTTCTATCATTAGTCATTCCAAGTAAAATTTACATTTCTTTCTACTTCTGAATACATAGGTCGCCTGGATAACCTATGTGGGGGTGGGTGATGTTTGTGGGGATGGGGAGGAGTTAGAAAAATGGAGATACAGAATGGTCACATTTGGATTTACAGGGTCTCATCAGGGTTTTATTCATCTCACTGTGCTTACTGAGATGTTATGGAGGCTGGGGACAGGGCTTGAGGAAGGTTGGTAGCCACCCAAAGGAAACCCTGTGCTTTGGAATGTGAAGAATTTGGGTCTTATCTTCTGCGGCCCATATAGCATCTGACCTGGTGGTCAGGCCATCATCTCAAACTCATTGTCCAAAACTCAACCTTTGCTTTCTTTCTCCCATTCCACTATCATTAATATCTATTTTCAATATATTTTATGGTTGGTCTTTTACTGTTCATATTGTTAATATTTCCACCAGTATACCAGCCTTCTTCTCAGTCTCTAGGCCTTGAAATTGCTGGTTGAAAGGATACAAAATAAATGTCTTTGTAAAGTGAAAATTACGTTAGAAATAATAGCATGTGAGGTTATTGTAAATACATTTAGATACAAGTACATAAATCAAATACATTTGAGTCTTCTGTTTTGCTTTGTCATCAGGTTTAATGTGATATGATATTTCAGTGCCTCCCAGCTAAAGACCAGCAGGAACACATTTATAGTTGAACAATTTGAGTTTATTATTCTTTGCAATGAAGGAGAACACACACAGTGAAGGAACTGTGGGCCACATAAGTACATGGGTGATAGAAAAGGGATGTTAAAAGATTTGGGCTTGGGACTTCCCTGCTAGTCCGGTGGATGAGACTTTGCCTTCCAAAGTAGGTGGTGTGCATTTGCTCCCTGGTTGGGGAAACTAAGGTCCCACGTGTCTTGTGGCCAAAAACCAAAACATAAAAGAAAAAAAAAACAGAAGCAATATGGTAACAAATTCAATAAAGACTAAATAAAGAAATAAAGGGACCACATCAAAAAAAATTTTTTTTAAAGAGGTGGGCTTATTTTCAGTGATTTGGGTGAGGTTTTAAAGAAGCAGAGTTTTGATCTGGATTGGATACTGTCAGGAAGACAGGGTATTCCTATTACAGTATCTTAATAAACCTTTTGTATAGAGAGACCAGATTAGAGTGAGGTTAAAGCTGCAATTGCTGAAAACACACAAAGAAACAAAGCAAAGGGGAAAAAGCCCCCAAACTAGCAGTCACTCATACTAGCTAGGAGAGGGATGTATGGTGATTTGTACAGTGATTTTGCTTTTGTCTGTGCTTAGGGAAAAAAATCATGAAGTGGCCTTTGTTTTGTCTTAATCATGATCTCAGAGTGACAAGATCTCATGATCTCATCTGAAGTTGGCATTCCCTGAGATTTTTTTCAATGTCTAAAGAGAATAACATGGAGAATAACATGTCCTAGCCTGGATGTCAAGAGATATTTTTTAGTACCCTCTTTTGGCCACAAGCCATTAATCCATGTTATCTAGATTATCAACACTGCTCTGATTTTGATGATCAGGAATTTGTTTAGAGAATGTAGTCTGTAGTAGGACATGGGTTGGTCTCTCCTGCTCCTTTTGCCGTAGAATGCATCATTGAATACTCTGGTGTGACACGGGCTGTGCAATAGCATTTAAGACTCCAGACAGGATGCACTGGCCAACTGCAAAACAAGTAATCAAACGAAACACAGTGATTATTAGTCCTTGAAACAAGACTTGAAGTCAAGGGCTTGGGTTATAAAAACCAGGCAATGAATCCAGCTGGGTTCACCTTTGAGCACCACATGACTTTTGTCAGAATCAAAGACAAGTTTTGGACCACCCTTGCTAGCTATTATTTTCCCTAATGTGAGAATAGCAAGTCACAAAGCCTATATGAATAGGGAGTCAGTTATTCTTTGTGTGTGTGTGTGTGTGTGTGTGTGTTAGTCACTCAGTCATGTCTGACTCTTTGCAACCTCATGGACTATAGCCCACGAGGCTCCTCTGTCCATGGTATTCTTCAGGCAAGAATACTGGAGTGGGTTGCCATTCCCTTCTCCAGGGGATCTTCCTGACCCAGGGACTGAACCCAGGTCTCCTGCATTGCAGGCAGATTCTTTACCATCTGAGCCACCAGAGAAGCCCTTCCTGGTGAGTTTTTTTTTTTTTTTTAGTTTTTTATTTTTTAAATTTTAAAATCTTTAATTCTTACATGCATTCCCAAACATGAACCCCCCTCCCACCTCCCTCCCCATAACATCTCTCTGGGTCATCCCCATGCACCAGCCCCAAGCATGCTGTATCCTGCGTCAGACATAGACTGGCGATTCAATTCTTACATGATAGTATGCATGTTAGAATGTCATTCTCCCAAATCATCCCACCCTCTCCCTCTCCCTCTGAGTCCAAAAGTCCGTTATACACATCTGTGTCTCTTTCCCTGTCTTGCATACAGGGTCATCATTGCCATCTTCCTAAATTCCATATATATGTGTTAGTATACTGTATTGGTGTTTTTCTTTCTGGCTTACTTCACTCTGTATAATCGGCTCCAGTTTCATCCATCTCATCAGAACTAATTTGAATGAATTCTTTTTAATGGCTGAGTAATACTCCATTGTGTATATGTACCACAGCTTTCTTATCCATTCATCTGCTGATGGACATCTAGGTTGTTTCCATGTCCTGGCTATTATAAACAGTGCTGCGATGAACATTGGGGTACATGTGTCTCTTTCAATTCTGGTTTCCTCGGTGTGTATGCCCAGAAGTGGGATTGCTGGGTCATAAGGTAGTTCTATTTGCAATTTTTTAAGGAATCTCCACACTGTTCTCCATAGTGGCTGTACTAGTTTGCATTCCCACCAACAGTGTAAGAGGGTTCCCTTTTCTCCACACCCTCTCCAGCATTTATTGCTTGCAGATTTTTGGATCGCAGCCATTCTGACTGGTGTGAAGTGGTACCTCATTGTGGTTTTGATTTGCATTTCTCTAATAATGAGTGATGTTGAGCATCTTTTCATGTGTTTGTTAGCCATCCGTATGTCTTCTTTGGAGAAATGTCTATTTAGTTCTTTGGCCCATTTTTTGATTGGGTCGTTTATTTTTCTGGAGTTGAGCTGCAGAAGTTGCTTGTATATTTTTGAGATTAGTTGTTTGTCAGTTGCTTCATTTGCTATTATTTTCTCCCATTCAGAAGGCTGTCTTTTCACCTTGCTTATATTTTCCTTTGTTGTGCAGAAGCTTTTAATTTTAATTAGATCCCATTTGTTTATTTTTGCTTTTATTTCCAGAATTCTGGGAGGTGGATCATAGAGGATCCTGCTGTGATTTATGTCTGAGAGCGTTTTGCCTGGTGAGTTTTTAAAAGAAACTGGTTTGACTGTTACTGGATAATCCCCTCTCTAACCCCTCCCCCCTCCCCCACCGGTTTCTGGGAAACAAGATCTGCTGGAATGTTTAGTTTAACATATCACCAAGTCTCTAGCAACTATCCTGAACACACAAGATAAGTTAGCATATGCCATATGGGTGTTATATAAGATGTTACATAACAAATAGTACCTCATTGTGGCACGGCCTCTATCAGCAGAATAAGCATCATTTATCACAACTAGAGAAAGCCGATTTTGTGTTCCTCAGGGTAAGTGATGTATTTAGCAGAACTTCCCTTGTGTGGCTCAGCTGGTAAAGAATCCACCTGTGGTGCAGGAGACCTGGGTTTGATCCCTGGGTTGGGAAGATACCCTGGAGAAGGGAAAGGCTACCCACTCCAGTATTCTGGCCTGGAGAATTCCATGGACTGTATAGTCCATGGGGTCGCAAAGAGTCGAACACGACTGAGTGACTTTCACTTTCACTTTCAATCAGTTTCACAAAGCAGGCTGACTATCATGAACAAATGGAATACCATGAGCAAATTTGACTATCAGGGTCAGGGTGGCCCCAATAATGGAGCCTACTCTTGATTGAGTAGGACTTGCTGATAGGATTATAATGACCTCTGCAGTATTTTGCTGAGATTAGGTCAGTGTCCAGTTTTTAACGTCTGGAGGTTGGGATTAATGCTCTAAGGGAAACTGACAAATAGCATTTGTTTCTTTTGTGAGCAGGGTGTGATGGGGAATGTCAGATGTTTTCCCTTAAGTGGCAGAAGGAGACCACTGGAGTTAAAAAATATTACAATAAAAATAAGGGGAGCTCATAGTAATGTGCTGGAAGACATCAGAATGTAATGGTAGGCAACAGTATTAGTAAAAGGGGAGGAAAAGTTCCCAGAGAATCAGAAAATTAATGTTATTCTGTCATCTTGGGGAGGAATCTGTCCACTTTCTGAAGTCAGTGACACCTGGAAAGCTGCTAAGAATCCTCAATTTAAGGTCTTCAGATGGAGTGGATACCCAGTATCCAGGGGGATGTGATGAGGAACAACTCAAGGATCAGCACTCTGGAGTTTTAGTGATGTTAGTTGTTAATAGTACCTGGTAAACTTTTTTCTTTCTTTCTTTCTTTTTTTAACCTAGGCTCAAGGGCAGATTTTTCTGATGCTTATTTCAGAAGACCAAGGAGTCTCCAGGTTGAAGATCATGGAAAGGTTGTTTAGGTGAGTGTTTGGGAGATTTGCTCATATCTGTGTGATAAAGCTGGAAGTGTTGTATGAGTGCTTTCAATTAATTAATCTTATCAGCTTGTAAAAATGGTAGAATCAAAAATTGTGGATGAGATTCCCAAGTATATGGGCTGGCCTCATGTGAATTAATAAGTAGATAAACTATGAGTCCCAGATGGGGTTGATCTTACATACATTAAAGTTAATGGTAATATTTGAGGCCATGGAAAACTGTCCAAGGGCTTTATCAACTTTAGTTTTAGCATTCCATATTTATTATGGAATACATTTGCAATATAGAAATGATCAGTCTATTTCTGTTTAACTTTGATAGATTGAGAAAATTATTTCATCTGAGTTTTAAAATAAAGTAACTCAAATTAATTTGGTATAACAAAAACATCTACCATATTCATAATGATTACTTCTTTTCTTATTCCTAATATCTTCTACTTCTCTCTCTCTCTCTCTCTCTCAATAACTGTTGCTGTACATTTATCAGTTTCTTTTGCATTCCCTAGCAACAAGCTAGGTTTGTTTGAATCTAGTTTGAGGCAAGTTTGGTCTGCTTGAACTTCTTTATGGATTTTTTGTTTTGTTTTGTTTTCTCTTTAATTTTGGTAAATGTTCCTTCTACTTTCTTGCATTCATTCTGTTATTCTAATTTCATATTTTGGTTGCTTAGCTCATTAATTTGTGGTCTTTCTTCTTTTCTAATAAGCATTTGGTGTTATAAATGTCCCTCAAACTACCACTTTCGTGTATCCCACAAGATTTTATAGGTGCTATTTTCATTATCATTTGGTTGTAATATTTCCTAATTTCTATTATGATTAATAATTACTATTTATCCCTTGTTGGTCATATGTATCACTTGATTCTGGTCATATCTTTTCTTTTTAATGTTCCTACCCTAAGTGGTTTGTTTCTGTTTTCCCTTGGGTTATTATTTTTTTAACTCAATTGCACTGTGTTCAGAGAGCATTGTTTTATGCTTGAAAATTGCTGACATATATTTGTGGACTAGTGAATGATCATCTTTTCTAAATGTTCCATTTGTGCTCCCAAAGAATATATATTCTCTAATCTTTGGACCTAGTATTCTATACCTGCTCATTAGAACAAGATTTAATAGGGTTCTTCAAATCTCCCTTATCATTGCTAATAGTTATTGTTTTCTTAATTGATCAGTGTTAGTGAGTTAAGTTGCTCAGTCGTGTCCGACTCTTTGCGACCCCATGGACTGTAGCCTACCAGGCTCCTCTGTCCATGGTGTTTTCCAGGCAATAGTACTGGAATGGATTGCCATTTCCTTCTCCAGGGGATCTTCCCAACCCAGGGATTGAACCCGGGTCTCCCGCATTGTAGACAGATGCTTTACCATCTGAGCCATCAGTTACTGAGAGATATACTAAAAGTTCCCACTCTATGAATCTGCCAATTTCAGTGAATTTTTGCCATATGTATATTTGAGCCTTCAGAATTATAATCACAGTAATTAGCCCTGAATCCCTGCTTTTAATCATTTATGAGCTGAAAGTCCACAACTGCTTCCTTTTAACCTTTTCGTGCCCTCCTCTTTTTAAGATCATATGGCTCCATTTTGAATTTTTCCTAGTAATCTCTATTTTGCAGTTGTTTCTGTCATCTTATTTCTGCTTCCTATTGATTGGGTTTTTTTTTTTCCTATGCTTCTTATGTATTATTCTCTTTTATCTGTTTTCCATCAGATTGATTGAGTTTCTGTCAGATGGATTGAGTGTCCTTTAGTACTGTATTTCCTCTAGTGAGTTGGGAATAATGTATCCTATTTCTATTTGTCAAGTTCACCAGTGATGTTTTATCGTGCTCTCCAAAGTTGCCAAGTCAAGTGTGATGCTATGAGTAAAGAGTTGTTCATAGACTGCTTTATGCTTACCCAGTGTTCCTTAGGGCAAAATTCAAGACATCAACAGAATCTATTGAACATCACGACAATGATTTAAATCCAGTTGTTTTGATTTGGAGGTGGAAAGGTTGTAGTAGAGCAGGGAAATGACATTTACTGAACAGCTTTAATATTCCAAGCACTTCATGTGCATTTTCTCATTTGACCCTTGCAAACACCATACTTGGTATGCATTCTTACATCCTCATTTGAAATAAGAAAAGTGAGAATCAGAGAGGTTAAGTAACCTTTCCCTTACATTAGCTAATAATTTCTGGAGTGAATCTAGGTCCCTTTGATGGTGAACTTCAGGGGTTTTCCAATATTCCACACTGTCTTCAAAGGTAGAAACATAAAATGGAGCCACCTGCAGCCTCTCATATTGAATAAGTTAAACTTATGAGGTCCGGGGCTGTGTTCAACCCCAGCAAAGGGACCATTTGTCTGTCTCACAACTCAGCTTTTCTTTTTCCCTCAGAATTGGCACTGCCACACAACTGCAGATAACCCATTTTCCATCGATTTTCGCAGAAAAGAGAAAACTTATGTTTTACACCTTTCATGGGTTATATGCCATCACTTGGTCCACCTTTACCTGCTACCTGTTGAAGTCTTGCTTCCTTAGAGAGACAGAGAGATGGTCTCTAGTGATTGCAACATGTACAGATACAAGAAGTATATACACAAATAGTGTGCAAGTTCTTGAATATTCACAAATACCTATTTCTTCATCAGTGTTTTGCCTTCTTCCCAAAAGTTCATCTTAAGTCATTCACCTAACATCCTTGCTTAGCAAACCACTTCCCACCTGCTCACACCACACACACACACACACACTGGGGGAGGGGGCAAAAAGCCGTGGGTCCCATATCTGCAAAGTAAGGTAAAGAAAATTAGAGACAACAGAAAATAATTCTGACATGTAGTAGGTACTCAATACAGTGGAAATTTGTTCATCATCTTTATTATAACATTGTTAATGGAAATATTGCATTTTTGTGTACTCTTTCTATATTGAGAATCACAATGTAAATTTTTCCTTCCAACCACCAAACACAATTTAGAAAACTCAAGATGGGTAGGAAACTCTATCGTCTTTACAGATATTTTTACTCTTTCTGCTGTTTCCTTTTCCTTTCTGACAATTCCTAGTTTTATCCTTTAATTTCTGTTTCAGGAACTTCCTTTAGTCCTTTTTTTTTTTTTATTTGAAGTAGGTCTGCTGGCAACAAATTCTCTTAGTTTAGTTTTTCTTCATCTGAGAATGTGTTTATATTTCCCCTTCATTCCTGAAAGTTATTTTTACCAGTTATGATTTTCTGGGAAGACAGTTCATTTATGTCAGCACTTGAGAAATGTTATACCACTTCCTTCAGGCCTCCACGGCTTCTGATGAAAAATCCATTGAGAGACATTTTTTTATAGTCTCACAGGTCTCTGAGGCTCTGTTCATCTTTGTTTCCAGTTTATTTTCTCTCTCTTAGTTGGACTGGGTAATTTCTATTGTTCTGACTTTAAGCTCGGAGTCTTTCCTTTTTCCTCTCCATTTTGCTACTGAATCCATGCATTGAGTTGTTAACTGACTTTCACAAATATTTTTTCAGTTCTAAAATTTCCATTGGGATCTTCTTTGTATCCTCTATAAACTTTGCTGACTCTCCCTATTCTTTTTCATTTTTTCAACTGTTATTTATTCCTCATTGAAGCATTTTAATGATAGCTGCTTAAAAATCCTTGTCAGGTAATTCTAACATCTGTGCCATTTTGGTGCTGGCATCAGTTGATTGTCTTTCCCATTCAAGTTGAGCTTTTACTGGTTTTTGGCATGATGAATGATTTTCGATTTTATCCTTCCTGGACATTTTGGTTGATTTGAGAGTCTGGGTATTATTCAATTCTTCTGTTTCAGCAGACTTCCTCTGACACTGTACCAGCAGGTGAAGGCAGGAGTGGAAGTCCAGGTTCCCCACTTAGGCCTGTGTTTATACCATGGGGGAGGGAGATGCCTCTGGCACTGCTCCTCATCTGGCCTGCACTGAAAGCGCATGGTATGCAGAGGGCTTGTTACCCCTGGGAAGTTGTATTTCCTATTGTTACAGCAAGCACGTAGCTAGGCATGAGAAGAGAAATGGGGGGCAGGGGCCAGGTGGCAGGAAACCATACATCTTGTAAACAGCGGGGGTCCATGGGCAGACAGAGGGAAGCAGGAACCTTCAGACAGAAGGGAGACCACACATTTTGGGTGGTAAGGATCTGAGTAGCAGACAAAGAAAGCTGGGGAACTGTGGGAATCTCCTGCATCCCAATGGAAACTTTCCCTCATCTGTGCTCTCATTACAATAAGATTAGCCTTACAGATAAGAAGTACTCACCATGTACCGACACATGACACTTCTAATCTAAGCTAAATGGGAATAGAAATCACTCCTCATCTTGGAAAAATGGAGCTGGGATGGAAGTCAAGGAAGTCGACTCCCAAACCCCTCCTTCTCTAGACAATATTCTGCCACTTCACTTGCTTACCCCTCAGAACAGGCTTGCCAATGAGGCCGAGGGCAGCATCTCTTCACTTGTTTGCCCGCTCTCCCTCTGAGAATGTATCTTTGCTTAAATACACTTTTACTTTACTTTCTTAACCTCTCTGCTTCTGGTAGGGGAAATACGCTGACTGAAACCGTCCACCCTGGCCAGGCACCATAGTAACCATTCACGTGAGTTGTTTTAAGACAGGAGGTCCTATTAAAGAACACGAAACTGATAAACCACCACCAACTGGAAGAGTTCAGGAAAGGTCAAAAGGAGACGCCACATGTCCTACCACCTCCCAGAACCCTCCTCGCTGGGATCCATCTTGGCTGAACAACACGTGTGCCCCCAGGAAAGATCTTGAGTCAGAATGATTGGCCAGAGACAACACAGAAACTAATCCCAATACCATAAAAAGTGGCAGAGCAGTTCTCCTGGGTTCCCTTACCCTACTGCTCTCCACCCAGGTGCCCCTTCCCAGTAAAGTCTCTTGTTTTGTCAGCATGTGTGTTTCCTTGGACAATTCATTTCTGAGTGTTAGATAAGAGCCCACTCTTGGGTCCTCAAAGGGGTCCCCCTTCCAGCAACAACTGGCAATCATGAAGGGACCCCTGTTTACTGTGGCTGACATCCTGGCCACTCAGGGTACTCAAGAACCAGCTCACCTGCTGACGGATCAGACACAGCGGCCACAACCAGCACCCCTTTGTCCCTGATCTCTTTCCTGAACAATGGCTGGAGTGCCCCGACCAGATAAGGAATAAGACACTTTATTGACTTCCCTGCCCCTTCCTTTTTTTTTCTCCTTCTCTCATCCCTCTTTTCAACCCCTCCTATCCTACTGTTCTTTTCTTCTCCCCCAGTATTGGACTCAGGAGTCTGATTGAAGGGCCTCAGCCTGAACTGAGGATCACAGCCTGATCACCTCCAGTTGGCAGAGAACTCGAATTCTGGTTCTGGTCTGATATGGCCTGATTTCTGGTTTTTGGTAGGGCCGAGTTCCAGTCCTCCTTTCCTGGAAGTCCAGGAGAAAATTCCCATAACATCTGGGCATCTGCAGGTGGCAAGACGACTGTAAGGCCACTCCCTCTTTTTTTTCTTGTCCCCTCCCAACCCTAACCGTTTTTTTTTTTCTCTCCCCTCCTCCTCTTTCAACCTGTCCTCTTTCCCTTCCTTTGAAGACCCAAGGTATTTCTATTTACTCTGTCTATCGATACTCAGACCTGAAGTTTTGAGTCTTTGTGAGAGATTTTCTGAGAGACCATGATCTCTCCTCCCCATAAATTGTGCTTTTTGTTCTTGGGGAGATAATCGGGCAATAGGAGCCCTCCATCAGGTGCCCTATTTCTATAAATTCAGCCGTTTGATTGTTCATTTGGCCAAGTGCTTCAAATGGAAGTGATTGATGGGGCTCAGTATAGTCGCACCTGGTCTTGGGTGAAAGTTAATACCCTAGACATATGTCTACCTTTTGGGGCCAGCCCTACAGCGCCCCTGATTGTGCTTACTGCTGAGCATTTCCTTTGGCTCATGGAAAACCAGGTGATCTGGGGCCAAGAGAGAGCTTGCAACCTCTCTAGAGTCAGATATTTGACAGAGGAGGCAAAAACATACAATGGAGAAAAGACACTCTCTTCAACAAGTGGTTCTGGGAAAACTGGTCAGCTATGTGTAGAAGAATGAAATTAGAACACTTTCTAACATCATATACAAAAATAAACTCAAGATGGATTAAAGATCAGAAACTATAAGATCAGAATGGGAGAAAATAATAGCAAATGAAGCAACGGACAAACAACTAATCTTGAAAATATACAAGCAACTCCTGCAGCTCAATTCCAGAAAAATAAATGACCCAGTCAAAAAATGGGCCAAAGAACTAAATAGACATTTCTCCAAAGAAGACATACAGATGGCTAACAAGCACATGAAAAGATGCTCAACATCACTCATTATCAGAGAAATGCAAATCAAAACCACAATGAGGTACCATTTCACGCCAGTCAGAATGGCTGCAATCCAAAAGTCTACAAGCAATAAATGCTGGAGAGGGTGTGGAGAAAAGGGAACCCTCTTACACTGTTGGTGGGAATGCAAACTAGTACAGCCACTATGGAGAAGAGTGTGGAGATTCCTTAAAAAACTGGAAATAGAACGGCCTTATGACCTAGCAATCCCACTGCTGGGCATACATACCAAGGAAACCAGAACTGAAAGAGACATGTGTACCCCAATGTTCATCGCAGCACTGTTTATAATAGCCAGGACATAGAACGAACCTAGATGTCCATCAGCAGACGAATGGATAAGAAAGCTGTGGTACATATACACAATGGAGTATTACTCAGCCATTAAAAAGAATACATTTGAATCAGTTCTAATGAGGTGGATGAAACTGGAGCCTATTATACAGAGTGAAGTAAGCCAGAAAGAAAAACACCAATACAGTATACTAACACACATATATGGAATTTAGAAAGATAGTAATGATAACCCTGTATGCGAGACAGCAAAAGAGACACAGATGTATAGAACAGTCTTTTGGACTCTGTGGGAGAGGGAGAGGGTGGGATGATTTGGGAGAATGGCATTGAAACATGTATAATATCATATATGAAACGAATCACCAGTGCAGGTTCAATGCATGACACTGGATGCTTGGGGCTGGTGCACTGAGACAACCTAGAGGGATGGTACGGGGAGGGAGGAGGGAGGAGGGTTCAGGATGGGGAACACGTGTTTATCTGTGGTGGATTCATGTTGATGTATGGCAAAACCAATACAATATTTTAAAGTAATTAACCTCCGATTAAAATAAATTTATATTAAAAAAAACAAATTCAGTAAACAATTCCTGGAGAGGATATTAAAATAAATTTGCTGTACTATTCCTGAGGTCTAGACTGCCTTTTGTTTCATATAAAGTAATCTTTCAAATTGAAAAAAAAAAAGAAACTATAAGATCAGAAACTATACAACTCTTAAAAGGAAAACATAGGTAGAACACTGACATAAATCACAGCAAAATCCTCTATGACTCACGTCCTAGAGTAATGGAAATAGAAACAAAAATAAAAAAGTGGGACCTACTTATGCACAATGAAGGAAACTATAAGCAAGGTGAAAAGACAACCCTCAGAATGAGAGAAGATCAGTTCAGTGCAGTCGCTCAGTTGTGTCTGACTCTTTGCAACCCCATGAATTGCAGCATGCCAGGCCTCCCTGTCCATCACCAACTCCCGGAGTTCACTCAGATTCACTTCCATCGAGTCAGTGATGCCATCCAGCTATCTCATCCTTTGTCATCCCCTTCTCCTCCTGCCTCCAATCCCTCCCAGCATCACAGTCTTTTCCAATGAGTCAACTCTTCGCATGAGGGGGCCAAAGGACTGGAGTTTCAGCTTCAGCATCATTCCTTCCAAAGAAATCCCAGGGCTGATCTTCTTCAGAATGGACTGGTTGGATCTCCTTGCAGTACAAGGGACTCTCAAGAGTCTTCTCCAATACCACAGTTCAAAAGCACCAATTCTTCAGCACTCAGCCTTCTTCACAGTCCATCTCTCACATCCATACATGACCACAAGAAAAACCATAGCCTTGACTAGATGGACCTTAGTCAGCAAAGTAATGTCTCTGCTTTTTAATATGCTATCTAGGTTGGTCATAACTTTTCTTCCAAGGAGTAAGCGTCTTTTAATTTCATGGCTGCAGTCACCATCTGCAGTGATTGTAGAGCCCCCCAAAATAAACTCTGACACTGTTTCCACTGTTTCCCCATCTATTTCCAATGAAGTGATGGGACCAGATGCCATGATCTTCGTTTTCTGAATGTTGAGCTTTAAGCCAACTTTTTCACTCTCTTTCACTTTCATCAAGAGGCTTTTTAGTTCCTCTTCACTTTCTGCCATAAGGGTGGTGTCATCTGCATATCTGACGTTATTGATATTTCTCCCAGCAATCTTGATTCCAGCTTGTGTTTCTTAAAGTCCAGCGTTTCTCATGATGTACTCTGCATATAAGTTAAATAAGCAGGGTGACAATATACAGCCTTGACGTACTCCTTTTCCTATTTGGAACCAGTCTGTTGTTCCATGTACAGTTCTAACTGTTGCTTCCTGACCTGCATACAGATTTCTCAAGAGGCAGATTAGGTGGTCTGGTATTCCCATCTCTTTCAAATTTTCCACAGTTTATTGTGATCCACACAGTCAAAGGCTTTGGCATAGTCAATAAAGCAGAAATAGATGTTTTTCTGGAACTCTCTTGCTTTTTCCATGATCCAGTGGATGTTGGCAATTTGATCTCTGGTTCCTCTGCCTTTTCAAAAACCAGCTTGAACATCAGGAAGTTCACGGTTCACGTATTGCTGAAGCATGGCTTGGAGAATTTTGAGCATTACTTTACTAGCATGTGAGATGAGTGCAACTGTGCGGTAGTTTCAGCATTCTTTGGCATTGCCTTTCTTTGGGATTGGAATGAAAACTGACCTTTTCCAGTCTTGTGGCCACTGCTTAGTTTTCCAAATGTGCTGGCATATTGAGTACAGCACTTTCACAGCATCATCTTTCAGGATTTGAAATAGTTCAACTGGAACTGCATCACCTCCACTAGCTTTGTTCGCAGTGATGCTTTCTAAGGCCCACTTGACTTCACATTCCAGGATGTCTAGCTCTAGATGAGTGATCACACCATCGTGATTATCTGGGTCATGAAGATCTTTTTTTGTACAGTTCTTCTATGTATTCTTGCTACCTCTTCTTAATATCTTCTGCTTCTGTTAGGTCCATACCATTTCTGTCCTTTATCGAGCCCATCTTTGCATGAAATGTTCCCTTGGTATCTCTAATTTTTTTGAAGAGATCTCTAGTCTTTCCCATTCTGTTGTTTTCCTCTATTTCTTTGCATTGATTGCCGAAGAAGGCTTTCTTATCTCTCCTTGCTATTCTTTGGAACTCTGCATTCAGATGCTTTTATCTTTCCTTTTCTCCTTTGCTTTTTGCTTCTCTTCTTTTCACAGCTATTTGTAAGGATTCCCCAGACAGCCATTTTGCTTTTTTGCATTTCTTTCCCATGGGGATGGTCCTGATCCCTGTCTCCTGTACAATGTCACCAACCTCATTCCATAGTTCATCAGGCACTCTATCTATCAGATCTAGGCCCTTAAATCTATTTCTCACTTCCACTGTATAATCATAAGGGATTTGATTTAGGTCATGCCTGAATGGTCTAGCGGTTTTCCCTGCTTTCTTCAATTTAAGTCTGAATTTGGTAATAAGGAGTTCATGATCTGAGCCACAGTCAGCTCTTGGTCTTGTTTTTGTTGACTGTATAGAGCTTCTCCATCTTTTGCTGCAAAGAGTATAATCAATCTGATTTTGGTGTTGACTTTTCTTGACAAAGTATAAAATAATAAAATTTGATAATAGATTTAGATTTTCTAGTAATAGTAAAAAGAACTCAATTCAGATTCTTTCCTGAAAGTTTTAAAAACATAATTATCAATATAGATTTCTATATTTATTTTCATATGACCATGCTACTCCTATCTTCAATCGCCTCCATTTTACTATCTTTACCAGCAAATTCAATTCCCAATTAGAAATGTAGTTCCCTCCTAGTACTTGAGATCCTTTCCTTGATATTGGACATCTGGCAGCGTTATTGTTTCCAACCATTCTAGCGAAATGCTATGGTGCAATCTATCACCTTAACATCTTTCAGGGTACTAAAATGATTAGTCTGCTACTATTTCTCCCTCTAGTTAGTTAACACTTACTATATTGAATAGTTACTGTAAAAGGCTAAGCACAGTAAGAAGATAGAAAAAACAGTAAGGCCTCTGCCATTGAGAAATCTGCTGTCCATTTGTGGAAAAAAGAATTATATTGAAATAAGTAATTTAACAGACCATATTGATAAGCAAATACACACACACAGAGACACACACAGACACACACACAGACACACACACAGACACACACACAGACACAGACACACACACACACAGACACACACACACAGACGCACACAGACGCACACAGACGCACACAGACACACACACAGACACACACAGACACACACACAGACACACACACACAGACACAGACACACACACAGAGACACACACAGACACACACAGACACAGACACACACACAGACACACACACAGACACAGACACACACAGACACACACAGACACACACAGACACACACACAGACACACACACAGACACACACAGACACACACACAGACACACAGACACACACAGACACACACAGACACACACACAGACACACACAGACACACACACAGACACACACACAGACACACACAGACACACACACAGACACACACACAGACACACACAGACACACACACAGACACACACAGACACACACAGAGACACACACACAGACACACACAGAGACACACACAGACACACACACAGACACACACACAGACACACACAGACACACACACACAGACACACACACAGACACACACACAGACACACACACAGACACACAGACCCACACAGACCCACACAGACCCACACAGACCCACACACACACACACAGACCCACACAGACACACACACACACACACAGACAGACACACAGACACAGACACACACACAGACACACACAGACACACAGACACAGACACACACACAGACACACACAGACACACACAGACACACACACACAGACACACACACAGACACACACACACAGACACACACACAGACACACACACCCACACACCCACACACACACACACACACACACACAGACACACACACACACACACCCAAGCAGGGAAAGAAATTTTAGAGTAAGAAACAGATAGAGGAAGTATGTAGGTATTTTAATTCAGAGTTAATAAATGAGGCCAGTGGTTCTGAAACATCTATTTGCTTAAGAATGATCATTTGAAAGGTAGCTAAGCTTAATGGTTAATTAAGGGCTTGAATCATGGGGGCAGACTTCTCAATATAAAGCCCAATTTTGGTAATGATTAGTTGTAAGAACATGAAGTCATGACTTCTCTCTTATCCTTATTTTTCATCAGCAGTGAATAGAGAAAAACAGTACTTTTTTGGAGGGAGGTAGGGTGGTGGTTACTATGAGGAATAAGTAAGTTAATTTTTTAAAAAAGAGCTTAAAAGAGTACTCGACCCACTGTAAGCACTTGATAAATCTTAATATTATAATCAGTATTATTGGAGCATTTGTTCAAAATGTAAATTTCTTAGATCCCACCCTCAGAGTATTCTGATTCAGTAAGTGTAGGACAGTGCCCAGCAATTTTCATTTTTTACCATGCTGCCAGATGGCTGACACAGATGATACAGAAGCAGAATTAAGAATGACAAGTTGTAGAGCATGTTTTGCAAATTTCACTGTTTGCTACCCCTTTGTGTTATAAACCCCTTCGAGAAGTTAAGGAAAGTAAATGTCCTTTAAAAAAATAAATACGTATTTGCAAACACTCACAATTTTGCATATGATCTCACCTAACTTATAAGCCTCCTGAAGTTCGTTGATGAGTTCCTAAGAAACTAACAGAAGAGGGTATTTGGGAGGAAGGATTCCCAAAGTTCCTGGTTAAGAGGCCATGAAATACTTCATACCCACAAGGATGGCTACAATCAAAAAGACAAATGGAGTAAAACAAGGTTGGTGAGGATTTTTATTTTATTTTATATTTTATTTTATATTTTATTTTACTTTTTGGCAAGGAACTAGAAATCTCATTCATTGGTAGTGGGAATGTAAAATGATGTATCCACTCTGGAAAATGGCTTGGCAGTTCCCCAAAATGTTAAGTATTATAAAGTTACCATATAACCCAGCAAGTCCACTCCAAATACAATATATCCCCAAGAAAAAGAAAATGTATATTCCTATAATGGCATTATTCATAATACTCCAAAAGGGAAGACAATGCAAATATCCATCAACCAATGGGTGGATAAATAACTGTTTTACATACCTATACAATGGAATATTTGTTAATAAAAAGACACTTGTTACAACATAGATGAACCTTGAAAACATGCTAAGTGAAAGAAATCAGTCACAAAAGACCACATATTATATAATTCCATTTATATAAAATGCCCTGAATATGCAAATCCTTAATGACAGAAAGTAGATTAGTAGTTGTTACCTAGGACTAAGGGGAGAGAAAAAGAAGAAAATAAGAGTGACTGCTAACAGAAAAGGGTTTCTTTTTGTGGTGATGATGAATATGTTATAAATTCCGAGTGTGGTGATGGTTTGCACAATGCTGTGAATATACTAAAAAAAATTGAATTTACACTTTAAATGGGTGAATTTCATGGTATATAAATTATCTCTCAATAGAGATGTTGGGCAAAAAGGAAGAAACCATGAAACAGATTGATTATGACAGAGCCCCAGACTAGGGGGAAAAAAGGGATTAAGAGTGAAGAGAGGTTAAGGTGAGAGAACGCAGGCTTGGAAGTCATCTGGATATTGATGACAGGTGAAATGTTAAACTGACTCTTATATAACAGGGCCTGAAAAACTGAGAAAATAGGGCCCAGAGGGATTCCTACACTTCCTCTGAGGAAAGCCAGAGAAGTCCAAACTACTTGAAAATGGAATAAAATATATAGCATTGTCACAAAAGTCAAGGAGGAATTTTAAGGTGAGGTCATCAGAGGTAATGTCAAAAATAATGATATTAAAATACTTACTATTAATCAGATTAAAATATTTGTCTGTAACTGTGGAATCTTAACCCAAAATTGTTAACAATTTTATTCCCCCTACTCATGTACTTAGGTAACTTTGAAAAAAGAAAAGAGTGATGACATCTTTTAGTAGTGAAGGTAAATACACAGTATGAGTTTACTTGCTACTACAAAATAAACACTACTGAGCTAAACCCAAATAGATTATATCCCAAGTGAGCTGATAATACAGAAATTCAGTCACATACCTATGTTTAAACATGTAAAACCCAATTTCAATACTTTTGAAATTTCAAATCTAATTTGCAACATATTGGTGTGTGGTAAAATATAAAAACACATCTTTTTTAAGCCACCAAGAAATACCAAACTTTGAATTATATTTTAAAATAAGTAGAACTCTGCTTTAAATCTTAGTTATATTTATATAAAAATCAGACTGCCATGAATTGGATGTACTTACCTGTGTGAGTACTTTGAAAATTAAAAATACACACAAAGAGTTAGCATTTAACACTATCAGATTTCCAAAATAAGTGAATTCATAATCTAAAACAAAATACTTATATCTTTAGAAGATAAATCCATTGGATAAATGTAGAAAAATATTTTAAATACATGTGATTTAGACATAATATTTTATATTATCCAACTTACTCTTCCTCTCCATTAAGAATTACTGTTTCTAATGAATATATGAAAGTGATTCTGTCATAAACTTTGTAAAAACTTTTTAAAATATGGCAGAATACAAATAAAAAAAACCATGGCCATCATTAAGGTTAAATCAACAACAAAAAATTCATGAATACTGTGCTCTCACTTCGGAGAAGGCAATGGCACCCTACTCCAGTACTCTTGCCTGGAAAATCCCATGGACGGAGGAGCCTGGTGGGCTGCAGTCCATGGGATCGCTAAGGGTCGGACACGACTGAGTGACTTCACTTTCACTTTTCACTTTCATACATTGGAGAAGGAAATGGCAGCCCACTCCAGTGTTCTTGCCTGGAGAATCCCAGGGACGGGGGAGCCTGGTGGGCTGCCGTCTATGGGGTCACATAGAGTCGGACACGACTGAAGTGACTTAGCAGTAGCAGTAGCAGCAGTGCTCTCACTTTAGACAATGGAGAGGTCCAGGACCTGGAGCCAGCTTGACGCTGGCTCCAGCCATGATCAGTTGAACTTCAGAGGTATAAAGTGCCACAGAAGATGACTGCAGCCATGTTTTCACAACTTCCAGTGGCCATGTCAGAATAGCTCCCACTCTACCACCACACCACATCCTCCGGCAAAGAGATGAGCTAGTGGAGAAGGCAAATAAAGTGTTTTTCAATAGGGACCGGGAGGAGGAGGTCAAAAGGGAGGAAAGAGAAGCCCAAAAGGATGGAAGGATAGAGAAGCTGATACAAGCCTTAGCCCAACAACAGGCTAAAATCTTGACCTTGGTTCACTGTACCACTGTGCGAGAGTTATGAAGAGAGCGAGAAAGAAAAAAGGATCCTAGGGATCCACCACTGAGATGCACCCAGTGTGCCTCCTGCCAAGAGGATGGACATTGGAAAGGGCAGTGTCCATATCACCCTAAGGGAAGGCATGTTGAGATCCCTATACCTGCTCTGTCTGTGTTAGTTCTAGGAGACCAGGGCTGAGGATGCCCAACAGCTTGAGAACAGCTCCCCGCCCTGCCTTTTCTGAAACCAGCTTGAACATCAGGAAGTTCACGGTTCACGTATTGCTGAAGCCTGGCTTGGAGAATTTTGAGCATTACTTTACTAGCGTGTGAGATGAATGCAATTGTGTGGTAGTTTGAGCATTCTTTGGCATTGGATTTTAGTTTAACCCAAATAAGATACGTAGGATTTATAATCACAGAGGAGAAAAAAAGAAAAGGCTCGACCCTCCAGAGGAAATCCCTCAGCTTAAATACCCCTTACCCTCAAATGAGGAAACAGCTTAGGGGATTTTTAAGAATGACTGGATTTTCCTGGATCTGGATTTCTGGTTATGGGAATCTGGCCTGACCCCTGTATGAGAAACTAAGAAGGAAAGAGGAAGGGCCACTTGACTGGAATGGAGACCTGCAAGGTTGCCTTAATGCCTGGAAAGGGGCTGTCAGTATGGCTCCAGATTTAGACCTCCCAAACATGGAAAAGCCTTTCAGGCTGTATGTCTCTGAGAGAGTAGGAACTGCTCTTGGGATGTTAGGACAAATGGTGGGGCCCACATTACAGCCTGTGGCCTACCTCTCAAAACAACTAGACAAGGTAGCCAAAGAGTGGCCTGCTTGGCTCGAGGCAGTAGCAGCCACCACTCTTATGGTTAAAGAGGCCTCCAAGGTGACCCTGGGTCAGCCCACCACAGTGTATATACCTCACCAAGTGCAAGCAGTCTTAGAGACTAAATGGGATAGATGGATGATAGGGGAAAGGATCACCCAATGCCAGGCCCTCCTCCTTGACACTCCAAAAATAATATTAACAGTCTGTCAGACTTTAAATCCAGCCACCTTAATGCTGGGCCCCTATACTTCCCCTTTAGACCACCAATGCATGCAAGTCATAGATGAATTACACTCTTCTCCCCTCAGCCTATCCGAGACACCCTTATCCAGCCCAGAGGAAGAATGGTACACAGATGGCAGTGCTTCTGTGGGAAAAAGAGAGAGGAAAGCAAGATATGCCATAATGAGCCTAGAAGAAACCAGAAAAAGTGGGTCTCTTCCCCCAGGCACCTCAGCCCAGAAAGCTGACAAGAGCTCTGGAACCAGGGAAAGAAAAAAGGACTAATGTCTATACAGACTTTAAATATGCTTTTCTCATCCTGAACACCCATGCAACCATCTGGAAGGAAAAAGGGATGTTCAGTGCCAGAAGCTCTCCTATTAAACACAAAGAACTCATTCTCAGGCTTCTGGAGGCGGTCAAACCTCCTGCTAAATTAAATACTGTCCACTGCAAGGGTCACCAAAAGGAAGAAGAAAAGGAGGCCCAGGGAATAGGAAAGCTGATCAGGAGGCAAAATGAACCATTAGGGAAGCTACCCCTGTCACTGCTATCTGCTCCCTTTTCCCCAAGGAAACCCTGACTCTGAATTATACCCCAGAGGAACATTCCTGATGTGCCAAGCAGTCCTGGGAGACTGGGTAATGTGGGTGGTTCCAGACTGACTAGGCTCAAATAATACCCCCTGACTCTCAAGTCTGGAAAATTATTAACTCCTTACACAAAAGTTCCCATTTTGGAAGAGATGAACCAGAAACCTTGCTTAAGCCCATTCTCTGCCACCCCCGGTTGGCCAAAGTTACTTGGCAGATCACACAGAGTTGTGATACCTGTCTAAGAAACAATCCAAACACCAGACCCTTGCCACTTCCCCTAATTAAACCTGTCCAACAACAAGGGTCATACCCAGGAGAAGACTGGCAGGTGGATTTTACAGCTATGCTGAAACCACAAGGGTTTTCTTATTTTCTAGTCTTTGTTGACACATTCACAGGATGGATTGAGGTGTTCTCTACTAGGACAGAGAGAGCTACAGAAGTCTGCAAAGCTCTGTTAAAGGAGATAGTGCCCAGGTTTGGGCTGCCTCCATCTCTTCAGGGTGACAGTGGGCCCTCAATTACAGCCATGATATCCCAGAACCTGGCTGCATGCTTAGGAATCAAATATTGCCTCCACTCATCTTGGTGGCCTCAAGCCTCAGGGAAGGTAGAGAGAAAGCCAACCAGAATCTTAAAAGGGCTCTGGCTACACTATGTCAAGAAACACACAATAAACAGATCCATATGTAGGACTATATTGTGCTGGATGAAGCACAAGCTGGTATCAAGATTGCCCAGAGAATTATCAACAACCTCAGATACACAGACGATACCCACCCTTATGGCAGAAAGTGAAGAGGAACTAAAGGGCCTCTTGATGAAAGTGAAAGAGGAGAGTGAAAAAGCTGGCTTAAAACTCGGCATTCAGAAAAATGAAGATCATGGCATCCTGTCCCATCACTTCATGGCAAATAGATGGGCAAACAATGAAAACAGTGAGAGACTTTATTTTCTTGGGCTCCAAAATCACTGCAGATGGTGAGTGCAGCCATGAAATTAAAAGACGCTTGCTCCTTGGAAGAAAAACTATGACCAACCTAGACAGCATATTAAAAAGCAGAGACATTACTTTGCCGACTAAGTTCCGTCTAGTCAAAGCTACAGCTTTTCCAGTAGTCATGTATGGATGTGAGAGTTGGACTATAAATAAAGCTGAGCACCAAAGACCTGATGCTTTTGAACTATGATGTTGGAGAAGACTCCTGAGCATCCCTTGGACTGCAAGGAGATCCAACCAGACCATCCTAAAGGAAATCAGTTCTGACTATTCATTAGAAAGACTAGTGCTGAAGCTGAAACTCCAATACTTGACCACCTGATGCGAAGAATAGGCTCATTGGAAAAGACCCTGATGCTGGGAAAGATTGAAGGCAAGACGAGAAGGGGATGACTGAGGATGAGATGGTTGGATGGCATCACGGACTCAATGGACGTGAGTGAGCAAGCTCCGGGAGTTGGCAATGGACAGGGAGGCTTGGCGTGCTGCAGTCCATGGGGTTGCAAAGAGTCAGACACAACTGAGCGACTGAACTGAACTGACTGATATATGGGAATTTAAATGTTGCTACTTTCTCAAGGCCCTGTTTTCTGGAGATTGTTCTGTCTTTCTCTTTCCTACTTATGTACTCTTTCTCATGCTCTTAAGACAGATACCTTGGCTGACATGTCAGCCTCAGTAAATGTTGTTCTGCACACAGAACAAACTTCCTTATCTTCAAAGCCTTACTATTGCTTTGCTGAGCTCTGGTACTGAATTCCAGGTAAGTTCTCAATAAATATGCACTCACCGTTTTCTCTAGGAGCTGCTCTTCCACAAGCTCTCCCTGTTCTGTCTCTCATATTCCCTGTCTGGTTGTGAGAAGTAATTCAGTGAGAATCTGCCACATCTGGAGCCTGAACAGGGACCTGAAGGCTTGCTATGCACCTGTTCCTTAAGCCTGAGCAAGAGAAAAGGATGCCTGCTCATCCAGGTAGGAACTACAGCCTATAAGGCTAGTGATGGAACAGTCTTTTTTTTGGGGGGGGGGATTTATTTTTATTTAATTAATTTATTTTAATTGGAGGCTAATTACTTTACAATATTATAGTGGTTTCTGCCATACATTGATATGAATCCACCACGGCTGGAATGAAGTCTTTTTGACGTGCAGTACTTTGGCTTTTGCCTATGGGTAACTCGTTATCCCCCTAAATAGTGTGCTCATAAACACCAGCTTTCTTTTTTGCTTGCTGCTGCTGGTTGCAAGATTTCTGATTTAGATTTAACTGAACTTCTTACCATTATTAGTACTCATTGTCCTTAGTATCCACAAGAAGCTACCTTGAAAGTGTCTGATTGGGAGCAATAAGCCATTGGTTGAGAAATGGAGTAGGTATTATTAATGTACAACACCTGAATACTTGGAATTTATGCCACAAAGCCCTCTCTGCTATAGAAAAGGACAAGGTTTCATGGGCTGATCTTATTCCTCCCCCCGAATTGCCTCCACCACCTCCTCCAGAAGCTTCTAAATCTGCTTCTATTGAGCCTATCAAATCTGCTCCTCCACTTGTTGACTCGCTCTTAACTCAACCTCAATGTTCTATGATAGAAAATATGTTACAGGAAGAAAACTTAAATGGAAGATCTGTCTCCACCCCCATCTAGAGCCGGGAGGGACACCTCCAGTAGAAAAAAGCCAGAGCACTGGGTGCCACTGTTTTCTCTCTTACAGATGGGAGCTAACAATTCCAAAACCACCCCTTTAAATTGTATCTCAAAAAACTGGGATAAGTTTGATCCCCAGAGCCTAAGAAGTCCCTTTTATGCAGGCTTTCTTTGCTTTAAGCGAAGACTTCACCTCCCCAGAGAGACAATCCCTGCTGGGAAAGCATCTTATCAGTCAGTCTACCCCTGTCATCAGAACCAATTTGAACACTCTATTTAAATTTTAGCTATGAAACTATGACTACGAAAAGGACAGATGACATTTTTGACACTGAATGGCCATGATATTCTTTAGACTCAGAGAAAACTGGTTAAAATGAAATCTTTTTGAAAGTACAAAACTGGTTCTTTTCGCACATGCAACTAGGAAAAGGATAGCTTATCAAAATACTTCTTTTGGAGCTCCAACCCTGCCTGAGAAAACAGAAATATGCCTGGGAGGGGCGGAGGAAGGAAACCTAAAGTTAACTCTTATCATGTCCTGAAGACACACAGCCCACTCTGTCTGGGACTCCAGCCATGAACAAATTGGTAGAATTTTAAACCAATTAAAAAAAGGGGAGGGGCAAAAAAAAACATTTTAAATTTCAAGGAGAAAACTATGAGATCTGTCTGTCCAGATTTACATATGTCTCAATGTGTGTCTTTGTCTTGCTAAGATTAATTTGTCACAGTTGCTAAAGAAAATTAAGATGCATGTCTTTAATAAAAGAGTATAAGGGATAAAATCACATTAAGGAGAAAGAAAGTAAATCTAAACTTATAGGTGGCTATCTGAACAGACAAAATGATGGATACAGAAAATGTAAAAAAAGTTTATGACAAATGGAAGAGAGTTTTATACATGATACAAGACATTAAACTGCCTTTAAAGTCTTTTATTGTTACTTTGACTAAGTAAATAACTATTGTTTCACAGTAAACATAGGCTGATACCAAACTAAAATTTAGTTTTCTTGCCCTGTTGAAAAAACAAAGTTTCCTTGGAATGTGGCTTTTGATAATAGACTATGGCACACATAGACAAAGCTCATTCCACTTCTACTAAAATTAACCCCTCATCAGGGAATTTAAAATGAATAAATGATAGCTATAAACCAGAGCTGGGGCTATGGGAAATCCAAGTCCAAGACTGCTTGCCTGCTTGGCTTTTCTCAGCTCTCTGACAAACCTCACCTTTATTTTGATAGGATAAAGCCTTTCCTGGCTTCAAGGTTAATATCTCACAATGGAGGGAAAAAAATGGCTAAGATGTTTTCTACAGTCTCCAACAATCGGGGCACCCACTTTGCTGGACAGGTCATACAGACATTGGCAAATACTTCATGAGCTTCTTGGAGACTGTTGTTTTCACTGACATCCTCAGTCATCAGAAAAGGATGGCAAGGGATCGATCAAAGGGATTGATTACATGGGATTAAATAGACTACTAAATATGATAATAATTTTCATGACTTTTTGACTGACATATTACTGGCTTTTAATCTTTGTTTTTAGATATAAAGAAGCTCAGAAGCTCCTCTCAAGTTACTGATGGTTTAAAACAATTTAATGATTTACACCAATGGATAAAATTTAAACATTTTTCTTTTCTCTCTGCCTTGTTCCTCCAGAAATTGGAGACACTTGGGGTCTGAACAGCCTTATCAAGGTAAGAAAAACTGTCTCCCAACATATACGGAAATCTCAAAGTATACCGGGGAGCTCTAAAAGAAAAATCCACCCAACTAATGTCAGGCCCATGGTATCTATTATGTTTCACTGAATATTAAGTTCTAGTTTTGTTAATTAAGGTCTGTGTTTACTAAGGCTCACTTAGACACTTCCTTGTGTTTATGTCATATTGCTAAGAGGTTGGGAAGATTCCCTGAGGAAGGAAATGGCAGCCCACTCCAGTATTCTTGCCTGGAAAATCCTATGGACTGCAGAGCCTGGTAGGCTACCGTCCATGGGGTCGCAAAGAGTCAGACACGACTGAGCGACTTCACTTTTGCTTTCACTTTCAGTCACATCAGTTCTTTCATCAAGGAGCTACAGCCTTAAGCAAACATCTTTCTTTAACTAATACTGAAACTAAAGAAATAGTTTGCACTTGTCCAACTTGTCCATCTCTAATTCCCTCTTTTTCAGCTACTGATGTCAGCCCTAGAGGACTCTCCACAAATGAAATTTGGCAAATGGATGTTACTCATTATCCACCTTTTAAACCTCTCACTTATATCCATGTAACTATTGATACACTTTCTGGTTTCCCTTAGGCCACAGCTCAGCATGGAGAAAAAGCAAAACACATTCAAGCACATCTTTTGGAATGCTTTGCTATTTTGAGCCACTGTAAAACAATTAAACTGACAATGCCCCTACTTATATATCCTCCCAATCAAAATAGTTCTTATTATACTTGTGGAATATGATGCATGTGACTGGAATTCCTCATAACCCTACAGGTCAAGCTAAATGGTTTATGAAAATTATTCTTCAATAAACAAAAAAAGAAAGAGGAAAGAATTAGTCCCCACAAGAAAAAGGCTACATGTTGCTACATGTTACCACTAATTATTTAACACTTTCACAAAAATTTTCACATTCCACAGCACATTGACATTTTGCACCTCCACAATCTCGCGAGTACCCTTTGGTTTTGTATAAGCATCCCCCGTCTCCTGTCTTGCAGGGTCCAGTGAAATTACTAACGGGGAAGAGGATATGCCACTGTTTTATCTCCATCAGGTCCTCTCTGGATACCTGCTCGTTGTATTAAACTTTACCATGAGTTGGCACCCCAGACTCAAGAATCCACTACCTGACTCAACTACCTACTAGCGATCCAGTACCACCTCCAGGCATGCCTCCTCCGAAGAGACCTCGGATTTCCTCACCAGCCACTGACATCACTTGGGGTGATATTAAATGCCTTACTTCAAGGGCTGAAAATACTCTTGTTAATACTGGCACTCCCATTACACCTGAAAAGATATTGCTTTCCCTTTTAGCTACTATAACCACAAACTCTGCCAGTAAGGTAAAATTATGTAAGCCTTTCTTCTTTTCCTTCATACCACTCAAGCTTCCTGTCTCAGCCTTACTTATTGGGCTTGTTTATTGAATCCTCCCTTACTTTCCATTGTCCCTTGGGAAGATCCTGAAATTCCTCTTTCCACTAATGATTCTGCCACTACGGGAGGTAAATGACTCCCACCCCCTCCTGACGTGCCTATACACATCCTAGATGACCCTTGGACTATTAATGGCACTCCTCATCTGCCTTTCTATATTACCAGTCTTACAGATGCACAAATATGTGCTTATACAGGCCCACAATGGTATATGAACAATATAAAATGGCCTCCAAAATCTGAATCTTGAATTGTTACTATTAAGCACCAAACTTTTGTTTTTACTGCTGGCTTTCACGGTAACATGACTCTGGGCATGTCCTACCCTAAACTTTCTATTCCTTTATGTGCTTATTCTTGGGTGGAGATGGATATATTTGATGGTTTCAGTTGGCATGTCTGCCGTTCCAGTAATTTCTCTACACAACTCCTTTCCCCCTACAAATATACTACACAAAATTGGGGACCTCAAGCATTATTGATACAAGACAGTAATAAGACTTGACATGGACAGATTTGGAACTGGCCTTTACCATTTCATTATTATAAATCGAATCCTTTATGGAATCCTGGTTTTGCTGGCCCTATATCTAGGCTCTGGTATGCTCCCTTATGGTATTCTCCCAATAAAATTTTCATGTGGCACTTTGCACTCCCATTCTTTCCACACATTCTATGATGAAATCCTGCCACTTTTTCCAATGGTCATTTCATCTGGAATTTCACAGATCTTCACACATATCAATATCTGTACCACCAGACCATACATCTTTGCACTAGCACCCGATTTTACTCTAATTTTTCTTTAACCCTACCTCCTGGAACTGTTCTTACTCCTTGCTATAACTATTCCCTTTTAATTAATCATTCCTTTCTTTTTATCCTTAAACAACAAGCTCAGATCTGGATACCCATTTCTATAAGTCGACCTTGGCTTGGCTCACCCCTAGCTCAAATAGTGCAGACCTTATCTAAATTAGTTACACATAAAAAACGATTTTTAGGGACACACATGATTTCTATTATAGCTATTACTACAGCTGCTGCCCTAGCTGCAACTGCGGCTACTGCTCTCACTGTTTCATTAAAGACTGCCAATCAGGTACAAACCCTTATGTCTAATATCACTTCTGATCTTACTAAACAAATTGAAATTGACCAAATGATATTGTCTCACCTCGCAAATCTGGAGGCTGCCATCCTTTGGCTTGGTGAAAGTCAACAAGCTTTATGGACTCGTTCTCAATTGGACTGTGATAGCACGTTTTCACATGTCTCTGTTACAGTATAAGTAGTATATAATTATTCTGAAACCTGGAATAATTTAAAACAATGTTTAAACCCTAAGACAAGTTCTATGATTAATGATTCCATCTTACACTTACAAAATATACTTAATGAACAAATAAAGACTCTCCAACAACATTCCTCTGATGCCACTCTCCAAACACTCTCTGATACTGCTACTTGACTGAATCCTAAAAGTTGTACCTCTAAACTTAACTTGGAATTATGTTTTTTTCCCATGCATATTGCTCATAATTGTTTTTTGTGTCTTATTTTTAGTCTGAACATTAATCACCTAGTTTTCATGCCTCACTCGCACCAAAGCTATGCTGATGCTGTTTCTCCGACAAGAAGGGAATCAATATGCTCCTTAATAAAACAAGAAGGGAATTGTGGGAATATAAATAATGTTACTTTCTCAAGGCCCTGTTTTCTGGAGATTGTTCTATCTCTCCCTTTCCTTACGTACTCTTTCTCATGCTCCTAAGACAGATACCTTGGCTGACCATCAGCCAAGGTATACCTTGATACTGTCAGCCTCAGCAAATGTTCTGCACAGAGAACAAACTTCCTTATCTTCAAAGCCTTACTATTGCTTTGCTGAGCTCTGTTACTGAATTCCAGATAATTTATCAATAAATATGCACTCAGCGTTTTCTTCGGGAGTTGCTCTTCGGTGACCTCTCCCTGCACTGTCTCATAATCCTGTGTGGTTGCGAGAATTAATTCAGTGAGACACCACCACACCCATATGCTACTCATAGCTTTCGTGAAGGTAGAAAAGAAGTGAAGTCACTCAGTCGTGTCCGAATCTTTGCAACCCCATAGACTATAGCCTACCAGGCTCCTCCGTCCATGGGATTTTCCAGGCAAGAGTACTGGAGTGGGTTGCCATTTCCTTCTCCAGAGGAACTTCCCGACCCAGGGATCGAACCTGGGTCACCTGCATTGTAGGCAGACACTTTACCATCTGAGCCACCAGGGAAGCCATGTGAGGGTACAGGCAGCCCTCAAACAGCCATTGTTATTAAGCCCTTATGAAATGATGTATGGACGCCCGTTCTTAACTTCTGATTTGTTTTCTGATGAGGACACCAATGCATTCCTGCTGCTGCTGCTGCTGCTGCTGCTGCTAAGTCGGTTCAGTCGTGTCTGACTCTGTGCGACCCCATAGATGGCAGCCCACCAGGCTCCCCCACCCCGGGGATTCTCCAGGCAAGAACATTGGAGTGGGTTGACATTTCCTTCTCCAGTGCATGAAAGTAAAAAGTGAAAGTGAAGTCACTCAGTCGTGTCCGACTCTTAGCGACCCCATGGACTGCAGCCTACCAGGCTCCTCTGTCCATGGGATTTTCCAGGCAAGAGTACTGGAGTGGGGTGCCACTGCCTTCTCCAATGCATTCCTAAAGAATATAATTGACCTGGGAATGTTTTGGTAAGGACTCTGACGATATGGAGAGCAAGTTCTCCCTAAGCCACAGGAAGACTTGAAAAACCCCCAAGTAGAGTGGGGGTCCATGTGTTAGTGAAGACCTAGCAAGAGAAAGGGAGTCTGAATCAGCTGTCAGAGAAATGGACATGGTGATATCAGGTTGTTCTAGTAACCTCAACTGCTATAAAAGCAAAGGGCCTGTCTGCCTGTGTCCACAATTCTAGAATAAAATCCTGTGGTTTACAGGATAGGGAGATCGGGACTGAGACCCCCAAACCAGAGGACTATTCCTGTGCACCTACTGAAGACCTCAGAAACTTATACAGGCAGAACACCATCAGATAAGTAAAAATGTATCCTATGATGTCCCTCCTCTTCCTGATTATGCCTCCCTGTACAGCTATTAATCTCTCCCTTAATGATGCATATACACTTGTAAACCACACTGCTTCTCGACTTAACATTACTATCCCTTGTTAGACCTGCATTAGCAGCAGAAGTTAGGGATATGTCTAACCTATCCCATAGTATCAGTGGCCCACCCTTCCAGCCCAGTGATATGCTACCACTCAACACACCCCATCTGGTCATGGCATAGTCTTTTGGGTAAAAGGGGATGAAAACTTCATGCCCTGCTACCAGCGACAGTTGGCTATATTTACTCCCACAATAACATCTGCAATCCCACTCGATCCCTTATTTTCTCTCGTGACTAACATTCCCCAAGTGACCTTCCCTATTTGCTTCAAAAACAACTCCCTGACAGGGGTGTCTATGGGAGATCTGGACAGCTCACAGTGTGGAGTAAGTTTCCATGTCAGAACTAGCAGAAAAAAATAGGGATCTAGAAATTTCTCTAGGGTATTATGATTTAGCCCAAAGCCTGGGAACTAAGCAGCTCTGGCAAAACTGACACACTATACCTATCCCCAGGCATGAGGCTCTCCTCGGACCCCATTAACCAAATGATCTCGAAAATCCATGTTCTGTTCTAGACGACCAAAACACCACACCCAATCATCCTGGTTTCTAAACTGGATGGGCAACTCTGACCACTCTTCATTCCCTTGTAGGGGGTCCCCACCCATGAGAACCTAACTCTATGGTGGGAACCCAAATGAAATACTCTCTACCTTGAGGACAAGTCCCAGGATGCCTCTCAATACTTGAATCCCTTTCTAAATGCCCTCACAGCTGCTGGCTTTGCAGCAAGTGGGGTGATGGTCTCCTCCCTGTTCCATTATGCCATGCTCCAGTTGTAAGGCTGATGCAAACCGTGTCCCCCTTTGGCAGACTTGTTTTGTTGCCCAGCTTGAACCCAGCCAGGGTGTCTACTTCATATGCAATACCTACTTAACTCTTATCTTATCTCTGCCCCCTTTTTGGTCAGGAACTTGCTCTCTAGTGTATGTCATGCCCCACAAAGATCTGGCCAGGAGTAATGCCTCCTTGCCTCTACCAGTATATACCCACCAGAGTATACATCATGTAGCAGTGCATACCCCCTTGTTCCCGGCACCAGGATCGGCCACTGGTTTGGCAGGGGCTGCCACTGGGGGAATTTCTTTGCATAAATTCCAGCAGCTTTCTACCGACACTGCTGGAACCATAGAAGAAAACTGCAAGGACCTTCTGACGTCTACAACCCCAGTTAGGCTCCCTAGCCACTATGGTTCTATGAAATCACTGGGCCCTAGACTTACTGACTGGAGGGCAGGGGGCACATGTCTTTATTTGAAGGAAGAATGCTGCCCTTATTATCACTAGTCTGGACAGGTCCAAGAAGATACAAGGGGATCTCAGAACAGGCCACAAATATCTGGGGTTCGGGTTCGACAGGTGTGTGGAGTCCTCCTTTCCACTCTTGGCTCCTGCCATTTCTGGGTCCAGTGATGACTATCCTACTAGGCCTCCTATTTGGCCCCTGTATGCTTCAACTCCTCCTTGCAAAGTTTATCTCCAACAGACTCCAACAGGTTCAGGCCAAAACGATGTTAATACAAGGGTGGAAGCCGGTTTCAAATATGGAATACCTCAACTTAGATCAGATAGAGAGAGATTTCTGCTCTGCCAGGCAAGACTATGCCCACTCTCAGCAAGAAGTAGTTAACAGAAGAGAAAGACCTCCACCCCCAATTCCCAAGAAGTATCCTGAGTATGAAGTTTCTCAGCAGGGAGATGTTAGGGAAAATGCACTGACTGAAACTGCCCACCTTGGCCATGTACCATAGTAATCATTTGCGTGAGTTATTTTAAGACAGGAGGTCCTATTAAGGAACATGGAACTAATAAGCCACCACCAACCAGAAAGGTTCAGGAATAGTCAAAAGGAGACACCATATGTCCTACTACTTCCCAGAATCCTCCTATCTGGAATCCATCTTGGCTGAACAGTGCATCACCAGGAAGAACCCTGAATCAGAATGATTGGCCAGAGACAACCCAGAAACTAATCCCATTACCATAAAACCCAAGGCTGCAAGTCACATGGCACAGCAGTTCCCCTAGGTTCCCTTACCCTACTGCTCTCTGCCTGGGTGCCCCTGCACAATAAAGCCTCTTGCTTTGTCAGCATGTGTGTCTCCTTGGACAATTCACTTCCAAGTGTTAGAGAAGAGCCCACTCTTGGGCCCTGAAAAGGGTCCCCCTTCCTGCAACACTTCATTTCCGAATTCTTCATGATGAAGAAAAAGCCTTAAATTCACCAGCAACACTGTTGCTGCTGCAGCAAATTGCCAGAAATTGAGGGGGATTAAAACAGTAAAACAGTATACAATTATTATCTCCCAGTTGTTGTTGTTGTTTATTTTAGGTCAGAAGTCTGGTAGGGGTTTCACTGGGTTAAAATTCGGGAGTCAGCAGGCTGTGTTCCTTTCTGGAGGCTCCAGGGGAAACCCATTTCTTGCTTATTTGGTTTGTTGGCAGACGAATTTTTTGCAGTGGTAGGACTGAGGTCCTGTTTTTCCTGCTGGCTGCAAGTTGAGGGCTATTCCCAGCTTTTAGAGGCCCCCTTTCTTCAATTTCAAAGCCAGCAATGATGGACCAAGTCCTTCTCACATTACACCCCTCTAACCCACTGTGATATTGTGATTTATAATAAGAAAAATACATTTAGTCCCTGGCCTCGTTGGAATTTCCTGTGATGAGAATCAGAAAGGTATCTTTAGTTATGTTAATGAGAGAGTTTTGGAAAGCACCTAAGGGGTGGGGGATCTGGTTGCCAGAGAAGCCAACCAGGTGATTAGAGGGTTCAAACTTTCGGTCCTACCCCATCCCCACCCCCACAGTCCCATTCCAATCTCCAGGGAGCAGAGAGGGCCTGGAAGTTGACTCAGTGGCCATAGGCCAATGATTTAACCAGTCATGGCTGTGTAATGAAGGCCCCATCAAAACCCTAAAGGATGGGTTTGGAGAGCTTCTGGGTTGGTGAGTGAAGAATCTAAGCTATTCCATTTTGTTAATAGAAAAACTCCATTTTGTAAGGTTCTGGGAAAAGAGCCTTTGGAAGTCCAAGAGCCTTTGGAAATTCCCTGACCTCACCCCACCACCAACGAGCTAATCAGACTCCAGACCAAAATCTCCTGACTTAACACTCAGGAACTTGAGGTCTACCTAGACCATAGGGACCAATCAAGAACCAACACACAACCCTTCAAAAGAAAATGACCAGTCAGATGTTCCCCTACCTAGAAATCCTTTTTCTTCCAAGTTTACTCCCTATATAAGCAATGTAATCCAAAACCCGGGGCTCCTCCCTATAGCTGCTGTGTCAGTATCGGTGGGAGCCCCAGCTCGAGCTTGGTAATAAAAACTCTCTTGCTTTTGCATTGGATATCGGCTCCCTGGTGGTCATTGGGAGATTTCGCGACTTGGGCATAACATTTGGGGGCTCGTCTGGGATCTCCCACCAGCTCCACGGGAAGACCGATCTGGAGAGTCATCTGCAACCGGTAAGCTTTTTTCTGTCTTTCTTTTCGTTTCTGACAGGGCCTATTTTCTGAGACTGGTATATGACTCAGGTGGACGTGCCGACGGGTCACCGGTGGGGGTCGTTGGGAGACGTCCCTGACCCTCTCGGAGGGGATGGAGTGTCCCTGTTCTCTGTAGACAATAGCGGGTTACTCCCGCTGAACGGCCAGAGGCCATCGTCTTTCGGTTTTGCCTCCGGACTCCCGGAGGTGTATTTCTCCTGTCTGTCTGTCTGTCTGTGTGGCTGTTCGTATTGTCTGTGTTAATTTACCAACATCTGACTGACCCAGGGACGATGGGGCAACACCATTCTAGCCCCACACCTCTATCCTTGTCTCATGACCTCAGTGTAGAAATTAAAAGGAATAAATTAATCACTTTTTGCAGCGCAGAATGGCCGACCTTCCATGTAGGCTGGCCCTCAGAAGGCACCTTTGACTTGGGAACTGTATACCGAGTCCGAGATATCATCTTCCAACCGCAGATCAGACACCCTGACCAAGTTCCCTATATCATAGTATGGGAAAATATCATATTGCGCCCCCCTCCTTGGGTAAAACCTTTTTTGCCTCAACAGGGATTTTCTACCACTCAGGTGTTGGTGACATGTAGGAAAGAACCTGAAGAATCCCAAGGACCCTGAACCAACGGTGCCGCTATACCCCATCTTGCAGGGGGGAGTTGTTAGGAGAAGCACACTGATTGAAACCGCCCACCCTGGCCAGGCACCATAGTAACCATTTGCATGAGTTGTTTTATGACAGGAGATCCTGATAAGGAATATGGAACTAATAAGCCTCCACCAACCGGAAGAGTTCGGGAAAAGTCTAAAGGAGACACCGAGTGTCCGACCACTTCCCAGAACCACCATAAAACCCGACATTGCGAGTCACGCAGCAGAGCAGTTCTCCTGGGTTTCCTTACCCTGCTGCTCTCCACCTGGGTGCCCTTTCCCAATAAAATCTCTTGCTTTGTCAGCACATGTGTCTCCTCGGAGAATTCATTTCCGAGTGTTAGACAAGAGCCCAGTTTCAGGCCCTGGAAGGGGTCCCTCTTCCTGCAACAAATGGTGACTCTGGTGGGGCTCTTCTTCGCCAAGACTGACATCCTGAACACTCGGGGTACTCAGGGGCCAGCTTGCCTGCCAATGGACCAGACCCAGCAGCCGCAACTGGGACCCTTTTGTGCCTGGTCTCCTCCTGACAAACAACTGGCCAGAGTGCCCCAATCAGTAAGGAACAAGAGAGTTTATTGATCTCTCTCCCCTTCCCTCTCTTTCCTCTCCTTAACCCTTCCTATCCTTCCCTGTTTTTCTAGTCCCCCAGTCCTGGACGCAGGAATCTGGTCAAAGGGCCCTCAGCCTGAGCTGAGGATTGGAGACTGATCACCTCCTCTTGGCAGAGAACTCGAATTCTCGTTCTGATTTCTGGTAGGGCTGAGTTCCAGTCCTCCCTTCTCTGGAGGCCCAGGGAACAGTCCTGTAATGCCTGGGTATCTGTAGGTGGCAGGAGACATCTGTAAGGCCACCCCTTTTGCCCACCTCATCCGCCTCCTCCTCCTTCTTTTTCAACCTGGCTTCCTTTCCTCCCTTGAAATCTTTGATGTTAGTACTTCGATCTGAAGTTCTGTGTCTCTATAGGAGGTTTTCTGAGAGACTGTATTTTTGTATTTAAGGGCTCCCTGGTGGAGCTGAGGTTAAAGCATCTGCCTGCAATATGGGAGACCTGGGTTCGATCCTTGGGTCAAGAAGATCCCCTGGAGAAGGAAATTTTGCTTTGTCTGGCCGCCATGTGGTTTAGACCTGCTGCCATTTTGTTAGAACTTGATTTTCTTTCCCTGTGCCTTGAGACCAGGGCTCTCAGGAACACTTATCTAGACCATCACTAACTCCTGACACTGAAGAAAAAGGGAAAAAAGACTTGAAGCTAGATCTTGCACTGTGTCTGTCTAAATATGTCTTGGTATGTCTCTGTCTCTGGGTAATATTTTTGAGGTTAATTTGTATATGAGCTTTATTTATTTGGCTTAAAAAAAGGTAAGCACTTACAAATCAAGTAATTCTAAATTAAACAATAAATTCCAGGTTCATGTGAACTGGGAAATATTCAATGTTAAATATCTGATATTAATGTTTGTTTGTTGACCTATCTAATATAGACATGTCTTAGAGTAATTAACGTTAAGTAGAATATTTTCATTGTACCTAGGTTTAATGTAAGTTAAATATTATATCTGTTACAAGTTTGTCAACAAGGAAATTACTTCAGGTGAAGAAACTTCTAAAAAATGTAAATGAGATATGAGCTTTTATATAAACCCTATTAAGAGTAATTATTCTTTAAAAATATCTGTCTAAAATTGTCTCTCCAGATTGGCATAACTTAAATTTCTAAGGGTTGTGCTAAGTGTTGAAAGTCTATTGAATAGTTAGTTTATTTCCAAATGAAATAAGATTTTGAAACATTTAACACTAAACAGTAATTTTCTTTTACAGAGAAACTAAAGAGATTGGGACTATAAATGAATAATGTTTGGTGCCATCCTAAAATGTTCTAAGAAAGCAAGGGTTTTAGAAATTATCGCTGGTATTTATGCTCACCAATCTATAAAATGCTAATATAAAAGTTAGTTATTGGTTGCTAAAAGAAAGTAAGAAGTATGTTTTCAGTAAAAAAAAAAAAAACTTAGCAAGGGTATGATAAAATACTAAAAAGAGTTATGCATGATCAGGATTTTCTAAAATTGGACTACAATTAGTTAGATAAATGGATTTTGTTAAGAATGACACAGCCATTAAAAAAAAAAAACAAAAAAAAAAACTGGTAAGAGTCAACTAGGTCCAAGATGGCAGAGCTGACTTTCACTAGACCTTGAGCCTTGGTATTTAGGCCTATTGTGACATATCAACAAGCTAAATGATACACCCCTCAACATTGACTAAATCTGACCAAATGTTTTAAATGCTTTTAATTGATCTTTTTGATAAAACTTCCTAAATAGAACTCTTTTGAAGTCCTTTTGATCTCTAGCTAACTTTGGGGTGCTTCAGAGGGCCCCTGGAACATCCCAAAGAGAGATATTAAACTGTGTTTATTTGGTTGGTTAAATTACATGGAAAAGATTATCAAATGAGTAATAAATCCGCTCATGTTATAATGTATGGTAAAATTACTAATACAGATATCCTAGAAATTATATGGAGTTTTTAACATTCTGATATGTCCTGGTATTTTAATAGAAAACCTGATGACTTCGCAAAAGTTAACAAAAGGACTGAATGAACCAGCGAATATGCTTATAACTTTTATGGTTTCTATCTGAAAAATTATGGGTTTGAATCTTATGTTTTCAGGGAGTAGGGAAAATCTTCCTCTCAAACTAATTATGACAATACTTTGGTAAAATTAAACATCATAAACAAAACAATTATATTTTCTATCTGACTCCAAAAATTGGAAGTTCTTAGGTTTCCAGTAAGTTTATCAAATGAGTTAGGAAGGTTATCTCATGGGTACAAAAATTTCAAATTTTTGAGACCTTAAAAAGGGAAGAATTCACCTAGATTTGTTAGGCAAAATCTGTGATAAGCCTTTGGTGTGAGTTTCCCAGCCCTGTTTTATTTTAAAAGTTCAGTCTGAGACTCTATAAGTGTTTCAGCAAAATAAAAAGCCTATAATCAATTATGGTTATAAAAATCATCAGACCAAAATTAGTGAGAACAGACCTATTTGGCAAACAAACTAGCCTTAATTTGGTTATATTTAATAAAAATAAGGGTAACTTTAAGGAGAAAAAGATATTTCAAAATGTTAAATACCAGTTTGTTAATGGAGGTCTGCATCTAGTAGGACTCATCTCTTAGATAGTTCTTTGCTGTTATGTGATATTAATGTAAAATTTAATTGAATTCTTGAATGCCCTAAGTTTGTTTCTGAAGCTTATCCCAGTAATCTATCTTTGGATGAAGATCAGATGCCTCATGACCTGCAACCAGGACTGGAAAAAAAAACATAATTTAAGGGACTGTCTCCAACATGGATGGAAGGACTTTTTTTTAATCAGGAAAACTACACTATACCAGGATGAGAAGACGACGACATCAGAGGTAGACAGCTTCCCCAAGATGCTGGACCTGATTCGTATGATCATTTATGTTTTCTTGACTTCTTAGACCTTTGCATATAAGTCAAATGCTTTTCTATCATAGGCCTGATCCTATGCTAGTTTTAACATGTACACCCGTGGTGGATTCATGTCAATGTATGGCAAAACCAGTACAGTATTGTAAAGTAAAATAAAGCAAAAATAAAAAAAAAATTAAAAAAAATCAATCCAATTGTTGGGTTTGTGGCCAATTACCTGTGTCTAGTTCTGGGTTACCTTGGTGAATTTCTCTACTACCAGACTCTAACTGGTTGGCCCTGAGAAAACTTACTTAAAAAATTATAGTCATATTCAGGTCACTGTGATATTACTAGATAGGATCTCCTCACTGGGCCAATTAATAATGCCTGCTCTGACTCTGGCTATAAATTTGAGCTTTTTTCTATTACCAAGCTCAATCAGAACAAGAAAAGTTTCCACAAAGGAGGGGAAAATCTCCCACAATTATGGGATGGATTTATATAGATAACACCAGGCTATAGTAGGTTTAAAGTCTCCTCTGTGTTGGAAAAAAAATTAAATCATACTAAAGATAATGGCTCAGTGGTAAAGAATCTACCTGCAATGTAGGAGCCACAGGAGATGTGAGTTTGATCCCCAGGCCCAGAAGATCACCTGGAGGAAGTGACAACCTACTCCAGTATTGGGGCTTCCCTGGTGGCTCAGACGGTAAAGCGTCTGCCTGCAATGTGGGAGACCTGGGTTTGATTCCTAGGTCAGGAAGATCCCCTAGAGAAGGAAATGGCAACCCACTCCAGCACTCTTACCTGGAAAATCCCATGGACAGAGGAGTCTGATAGGCTACAGTCCATGGGGTCGCAAAGAGTCGGACACGACTGAGCAACTTCACTTCATTCCAACACTAGAAAACTGGGCTATGTGCCTTATAGATGGTGCCAATATATAATTTCCCTGGAATATAAAGATTCTACAGGGCAGACTAAGTCAGATGACCTGAAGATATACTGGGCTACATCTAATGGAAGTTCTTAACATAAGTCTTACTTGTGACTTTACTAATACTGCTGGCTATGTTATTTGTATTTCACCTCTTTTACAAAATTGCTGTTTCTTACACTGTCAAATATGTGTGTGAGGCCTCTAATAGAATAATATATAGTCCCATATGAGATCGATGATGGTAACAGTGTAACTCTAGATATGGCAAGAAGCAACAGGAGGGAATATTTTCCTGGACCAAGAAGCTAGTAAGACAGGTGGTCCAGAGAATTTTGGATACTGTTTTATGGCCTAATCCAGTAACAGCACATTGAGTGGCCTGTCAACAGAATCTTTGCCAAACCTGAGAATGGACATTCTCAGCACCATGGGATAAAATGGTCATGAAATGCCCCCCTCAAAATCATGGTCAAGTTTATGAGCAAAAAGGGGCTCTGCCAACTGAAGACTGACATTCGCCATCTACACCTACAAAGATTAAATCATGGCTGCTGCAACTACTGACTTTCAACGCCGCTGAAAGGAGTTCAGGGTGGAAATCAGGAATGAGGCACTCCGTGCTCTGGAAAAAAACTGGCAGAACAGGCCTTCAGATAGTTAGATCTTTTCAGGAGATTTTATGAGTCCCAATTCTTGCATCTTCTCGTACCTAGAGAAACACTGACGTCATTAACGGTGAAATATGCTTTGGCTATTAAGGAAAAGTTTACAATTAAAAGTGAAAATAGAGTAGCTATGGTTCAGATATCCTGGGAGATAACTAGGTGATGCTATGAGTGTACTTCAGATTATACCTTGTATTGCTAAACACTTGAGTTTTCTGAGTCGTGTCAGGCTTGGATGCCACCATTTTCAAAACAATGTATGCTGGAAGCTAGTAACCTTACTTTTTTTTTTTTTTTTTATAAAACTAGGCAACTGGCTACATGGCTACAAGTCTCCCTGAAGTGCCAGGTCCAGACTGGGTTTTAGGCCTATTCTTCTAAAAAGAAATAAGATTTATTTTGTCTACTAAATTCCTGTTATCACTCCTCCAACTACTTCTAATTGGGTCTGTTACACCAAAATGGCAGACCAAGGGATTCAGATTTTAAACATACAAGACTCAGATCTAGAACTTGGAACTCAGAAATACTTTCAATTCAGTGTCTATACTCCAAGCTGGGGCAGTCCTATGCCCCATTTTGACAGTAAGTTATCACAGTCATAGTTGCCCAGTTCCCTAAAATTAAAACTGAGCGGGACTCTGTGAGGCTCTGGAGTACAGATCTGTTCTGTGTTCTCCATTTCTTATCTGTAGGATATAGACTTTGTTCAGCCTCCTTGACCTTCCCTGAATTCCAAAGCATGGATTCAAACAATTGCTAATCAGGGAAGGGAAGGGATACAAAAACAGAAACAATCAACAACTTGGTACAGCCTCCAGACAGAGTCCCGGTTCCTACTCAAAGAAATATGCATAACAATGTCTTTGAGCCCCCACCCAGGTGGAAGATGGTAACTTCAGACTGAACACAAGATTCCTGGAGCACAGCTCTGTTGCCTCACCACCAGCCAATCAGAAGGGGTCACAAACCCTGCAACCCTCACGCCAAATGTTGCTTTCTGTTTCCAGGGACCAGAGATGACCATCCTGTTAGGTCTCTTGTTTGGCCCTTGTCTATTTTATCTCTGAGAGGGGCCAACTAAATTGCTGTTGCAAGGAGATCCAACCAGTCCATTCTGAAGGAGATCAACCCTGGGATTTCTTTGGAAGGAATGATGCTAAAGCTGAAGCTCCAGTACTTTGGCCACCTCATGCGAAGAGTTGACTCATTGGAAAAGACTCTGATGCTGGGAGGGATTGGGGGCAGGAGGAGAAGGGGACGACCGAGGATGAGATGGCTGGATGGCATCACAGACTCGATGGACGTGAGTCTGAGTGAACTCCGGGAGATGGTGATGGACAGGGAGGCCTGGCGTGCTGCGATTCATGGGGTCGCAAAGAGTCAGACACGACTGAGCGACTGAACTGAACTGAACAAGGGTTTCAGATGTGGAAAACCCCAACTTAGATCAGGTAGAGACAGGCTTCTGCTCTGCTAGGCAGGCCTATGCCCATGCACAGCAGAAGAAGTTACAGAAGAAAGAAACCTCCACCCCAATTCCCAAGAAGTATCTTGAGTATGAAGTCTCTCAGGGGGCCTATGTGCTGCGTTAGGGGAAGAACGTTGTTTTTATGTGAATCACTTGGGGGTAGTCAGGGAGTCCCTGGCCAAGATAAGAGAAGGGCTGAGTCAGAGAAAAAGAGAAAGAGAAATGTCTCAAAATTGGTTTGAATCCTGGTTCAACTCATCCCCCTGGTTCACAACTCTCACATCTTCCTTGGTAGGGCCCCTGATTATCTTGTTACTGCTACTCACCCTCGGGCCATGCTTACTAAACAAATTAGCCTTCATTAAAAGCCGCATCAACGCGGTGCAGCTCATGGTGCTCAGATCCCAATATACAGCCTTGCCAACAGTCCCCTTAGTGGGAGACAATATAGAGCTGACCTCAGACCCATGATTGGGTCTGTCCTGGATCCTAGAGAAGAGGGGAATGAAGAATCTAAGCTACTCCATTTTGTTAACAGAAAAACTCCATTTTGTAAGATTCCAGGAAAAGAGCCTTTGGAAATTCCCTGACCTCACCCCACTGCCCATGAGCCAATCAGACCCCAGACCAAAATCTCCTGACTTAACACTCAGGAATTTGTGGTCTACCTAGACAATAGGGACCAATCAAGAACCAACACACAACCCTTTGAAAGAAAATGACCAGTCAGACGTTCCCCTACCTAGAAATCCTTTTTCTTCCATGTTTACTCCCTATATAAGCAATGTAATCCAAAACCCGGGGCTCCTCCCTATAGCCGCTGTGTCAGTATCGGTGGGAGCCCCAGCTCGAGCTTGGTAATAACAACTCTCTTGCTTTTGCATTGGATATCGGCTCCCTGGTGGTCATTGGGTGATTTCGTGACTTGGGCATAACAGTGAGCACTTTGCAGGTGTGGGGAAAGTAGGGCACCTAGAGGGGGCATGAACGCACCCATCCCTTCTCCCATGCCTTGCCCTATGCATCTCTTCCATCTGGCTGTTCCCAAGTTATAGGCTTCTACAACAAACATGTAGCCTAGTAAGTAAAATGTTTGAGTTCTGTGAGCCACTATCAAATCCAAGGAGGGAGTTGTTGGATTCTCCAATCTATAGCTGGTGGATCAGAAGCCCAGGTGACAACATGGACTCGAGACTGGTGTCTGAACTGGGGTGAGGGAACAGTCTTGTAGGACCAAAGCCCTAACTTGTGGAACCTGACCCTGTCCCCAGATAGATAGTGTCAGAATTGAGTTGAATTTTAGGATACCCAGCTGGCGCCTGAGAATTGCTTGATGTGGCAGAAAACCCCACCTGTGGCTCAGATGGTAAAGAATCTGCTGGCAATATGGGAGACCTGGGTTCGATCCTGGGTTGGGAAGATCCCCTGGAGGAGGGCATGGCAACCCACTCCAGTATTCTTGCCTGGAGAATCCCATGCATAGAGGAGCCTGGCAGGCTACAGTCCATGGGGTTGCAAACAGTCAGACATGACTGAGCAACTAAGCACAGCACACAGTAGAATCTTTACCCATTCTTCTGCCTCTCACTTATACTTTGGAGAGCTCATGTGGTTACATGGGGTTTGCCTAGATAATCCAGAAAAATCTCCCTATTTTAAGGTCTGCTGGTTAGCAACTTTAACTCCATCTGCAAAGTTATTTCCACTTTGCCGTGTAACGCAACATATTCACAGGTTCTGGGAATTAGGACACAGACATATTTGGGGAGGTATTGTTTTGCCTACTACAGTAGTGGTATATGTCATGACCCTCCACTAGCCCTCTTCTGACACCATTCCAGCGGAGAGGGTGAGGGTCACCTCATTTTTGTTTGGTATGGACTAATGGTCTGGCTTTCCACTCTGCCTTCTTTGACACCACTTTCACAGGAAAGAGGGAGGGAGGCTGGAGCACCTTCATGCAGCCATGTGAGGGCAGAAATCTAGATTCCCAACCCAGTGTTTTTGGGCAGGAATGGGAGTGTGGCCACTGCTATTTCTGTAGTGGTGTTTGGCTGGAGTAAGGCAGTTATTATTTAAAAGTTTTGTGGTCTTCCTAGGCTGTCCCTTTCATTGGTCTTCTGACTAGTGAGAGCAAGCTTTCCTTCTTTGTGTTCACTCTCATTTCCAAGTTGCTGCCTGCTCTGGCACCCCAGTCCAGGATATATGAGGCAAAAGGAAAAGCCAGGGCAGTTGCCACCCTGTTGTTTATTCAGTCCCAAGGTTCCCACCTAGTTAGTATTCTTCTCGTTCCCTTTCAGAGTCTTGTTTATAAGATAGAGGTTTGATCCCTGGATCAGGAAGATCCCTTGGAAGAGGAAATGGCAACCCACTCGAATATTCTTGCCTAGAAAATGCCATGGACAGAGAAGACTGGCAAGCTACAGTCCATAGCGTCGCCAAGAGTTGGACACAACTGAGCGCACATGTGTGTGTATAATTTGTCTAGGATGTTTAGCTATACTGAGTGAGAGGAATGGGGAGTAGTGTGTCTACTCCATCTTCTCTCAGAACTAGAGGTGCACAGAATATTTTTAAAATATTAATTAAAACATTTTCATTTACAATCAACCTATATAGTTTTAAACAATTTTTATTGGAGTATAGTTGCTTTACAATGTTGTGTTAGTTTCAGGTGTACAGCAAAGTGAATCAGTTATACATATACATATATCCACTCTTTTATAGATTCTTTTCTCATATAGGCCATTATAGGAGTATTGAGTAGAGTTTTCTGTGCTATACAGCACGTTCTGTTTCATTATGTATTTTATACATATATAGTAGTGTGACTATGTCAATCCCAATCTCCCAATTTAACCCCTCCTCCCATCTCCTGGTAACCATAACTTTGTTTTCTTCATCTGTGGCTCTACTTCTGTTTTATAAATAAGTTTATTTGCACAGTACCCCATTTTTTAAGACTCCTCGTATATGCAATATCACATGATATTTGTCTTTCTGTGACTGAGTTATTTTACTCAAGATGACAATCTCTAGGTCCATCCATGTTATTGCAAATGGCATTAGTCTGTTCTTTTTTTATGGCTGAGGATTTTTCGATTGTATACATGTACCACATCTTCTTTCTCCATTCCTCTGTTGATGGACATTTCAGTTCAGTTCAGTTCAGTCACTCAGTCGTGTCCGACTCTTTGCGACCCCATGAATCACAGCACGCCAGGCCTCCCTGTCCATCACCATCTCCCGCAGTTCACTCAGACTCACGTCCATCGAGTCCGTGATGCCATCCAGCCATCCCATCCTCGGTCATCCCTTTCTCCTACTGCCCCCAATCCCTCCCAGCATCAGAGTCTTTTCCAATGAGTCAACTGTTCGCATGAGGTGGCCAAAGTACTGGAGTTTCAGCTTCAGCATCATTCCTTCCAAAGAAATCCCAGGGTTGATCTCCTTCAGAATGGACTGGTTGGATCTCCCTGCAGTCCAAGGGACCCTCAAGAGTCTTCTCCAACACCACAGTTCAAAAGCATTAATTCTTCAGCGCTCAGCCTTCTTCACAATCCAACTCTCACATCCATACATGACCACAGGAAAAACCATAGCCTTGACGAGACGGACCTTAGTCGGCAAAGTAACGTCCCTGCTTTTGAATGTGCTATCTAGGTTGGTCATAACTTTTCTTTCAAGGAGTAAGCGTCTTTTAATTTCATGGCTGCAGTCACCATCTGCGGTGATTTTAGAGCCCCCAAAAAACAAAGTCTGACACTGTTTCCACCGTTTCCCTATCTATTTCCCATGAAGTGATGGGACCGGATGCCATGATCTTTGTTTTCTGAATGTTGAGCTTTAAGCCAACTTTTTCACTCTCCTCTTTCACTTTCATCAAGAGGCTTTTTAGCTTCTCTTCACCTTCTGCCATAAGGGTGGTGTCATCTGCATATCTGACGTTATTGATATTTTTCCTGGCAATCTTGATTCCAGCTTGTGTTTCTTCCAGTCCAGCATTTCTCATGATGTACTCTGCATATAAGTTAAATAAGCAGGGTGACAATATACAGCCTTGACGTACTCCTTTTCCTATTTGAAACCAGTCTGTTGTTCCATGTCCAGTTCTAACTGTTGCTTCCTGACCTGCATAAAGATTTCTCAAGAGGCAGGTTAGGTGGTCTGGTATTCCCATCTCTTTCAAATTTTCCACAGTTTATTGTGATCCACACAGTCAAAGGCTTTGGCATAGTCAATAAAGCAGAAATAGATGTTTTTCTGGAACTCTCTTGCTTTTTCCATGATCCAGCAGATGTTGGCAATTTGATCTCTGGTTCCTCTGCCTTTTCTAAAACCAGCTTGAACATCAGGAAGTTCAGGTTGCTTCCATGTCCTGGCTACTGTAAATAATGCTGCAATCAACACTCGGATGTGTGTATCTTTTTGAATTATGGTTTTCTCTGGGTATATGCCCAGGAGTGGGATTGCTGGATTACATGTTAGTTCTATTTTTTTTTTTTTTTAGGAACTTCCATACTGTTCTCCATGGTAGCATACAGCTTGAACTCCTGATTCTCTTTTTATTCTTTCCTCTCTCCATCTCTTGCAGAAGGCACAAATACTGTGAATTTTGCATTTAGCATGCCTTTGGATTTGTGGGAGAATTTTGGTGTACATTTATATATGTGTATGGGGCTTCCCTGGTAGCTCAGCTGGTAAAGATCTGGGTTAGGGTTAGGGTTAGGGTTATTTTGGGTTGGGAAGATCTGCTGGAAGAGGGATAGGCCACCCACTCCAATATAACCATAGACAGTATGTCCTGTTATAATTCCTATGAAAGATATCATATATTTGTGACCCTCAGCAAATTTCTCTTCATTCAATACATTTTTTGAAATTTATATTTATTCTTATAGTTCTAATTTTTCCATTTCACTCTGTGTACTATTCTATTGAATAAATAGCTCACAGTTTATTTATCTAGTCCCCTACTAATTGACATATAGGTTGCTTCAAGTTTTAATTATTTTTCCTTTTAGAAAACAACAACAGTGCTTCAGTGAATGCTCTTGTACCTGCCTTCTTCCTAGTGGTACTAAAGGCCTAGTGGAAGCAGTACATTGATTCACTTCTTCACCAGAATTGGTATTGTTTCAATGGTGGTTCTTCATCATTGTCAACATTCACATAAAGACTGTGACAAGCATGCATATTTTAATCCCTAGAGAAACTACTATTAATAAAAAAATAAGGCAAAGAGGAATAAGTGAAAAGCCCATTGATGAGTTAAAATTGAACATTAAAAATTGTTGATAAAACCTAAAAAAGGTAGGAAAGGAGTAACAAAGAATCAAACATCAGATCAGACAAATAGAAAACAAATTAAAATGGTACACCTAAATCCAATCATATCAGTAATTTCATTAAATATAAATGTATGAAACACTCCCATTAAAAACAGTGATTGTCAGACTAGGTCAAAGTCTAACTACAAGACCTAACTACATGCTGTTTAAAACAGTTACTTTGTGTAAAGATCCAGAGGGGTAGAAAGTAAAACACATAATGGAAAAATATGTACCATGCAAACAGTACACATAGGAAAACTGAGTCAGCAAATTAATAATAATAATAATAATAATAACAACAAATAATGACTTCAAGGCAAGGAAGATAACCAGAGAAAAGAAGAACATTTAAAACAACAAAACAGGCCAGTTCATTGGGAAGATAGAACAATTAAATAATTTTAAATGAATATGCTCCTAATAACAAGGTTTTAAAAACATGAATCAAAAACTAACAGGACTAAAGGGAATGCAGACAAATCCATAATCATAGCTACAGATTTTAACACCTATCTCTCAGTAACTGATAGAGCAACCAGAGGAAACAGTAAGGGTATAAAAATCCAGACAAAATTATGAACCACTTTGAACTGCTGCTGCTAAGTCGCTTCAGTCGTGTCCGACTCTGTGCAACACCATGATGGCAGCCCACCAGGCTCCTCTGTCCCTGGGATTCTCCAGGCAAGGATACTGGAGTGGGTTGTCATTTCCTTCTCCAATGCATGAAAGTGAAAAGTAAAAGTGAAATGGCTCAGTAGTGTCTGACTCTTCATGACCCCATGGACTGTAGCCTACCAGGCTCCTCCGTTCATGGGATTTTCCAGGTAAGAGTACTGGAATGGGTTGCCTTTCCTTCTCTCACCTTGAACTAGCTGACATTTAAAGAACATCACACATAACAATGGCAGAAATACATTCTTTCTAAGTGTACCTGGAACAATAAAAGCAAATGATATGCTTGAAAGTTAAAAAAAATGAACTTTTGATGAATTCAAAAGGACTGAAAATATTACAGAATTCGTCTGATCACAAAATTATTAAATTAGAAGTCAGTAACTCTAAGATATTTAGAAATTTAACAGCTCAGTTCTAAATAAACCATGGATTGAAAAGAGAAATCACAAGGATAATTAAAAGATACTTTGCATTGTGATCATAAGGATATAAAACACCAAATTTTGTGGGATGTAGCTAAGGAGGTTTTTGGAGGGAAATTTATAGTTATAAATATTTATATTAGAAAAGAAAAAAGGTTTACCATGAATCTAATGTTCTACCTTAAAAATCTAGAAGAAGTTAAGCAAATTAAACCTCAAGTAAATAGAAGAAAGGCAATTATAATGGTAAGGATTGACATAAGCAAAAAAGAAAATAAACAATAGCTTAAATTAACAAGGCAAAATTTTGGTTTTCTGAAAAAAACAAACAAAAAAACCCTGTGCGTGTGTATGAAGTCATTTCAGTCGCACCCGACTCTTTGCAACTCTAAGGACTGTAGCTCGCGAGGTTCCTCTGTCTATGGGATTCTCCAGGCAAAAATACTGGAGTGGGTTGCCATGCCCTCCTCTAGCAGATCTTCCTGACCCAGGGACTGAACCTGAGTCTCCTGTGGCTCCTCCATTGCAGGCAGATTCTTTACCACTGAGCCACCAGGGAAATAACAAATACACCCCTAGCAAGATTGATTAAGAAAATTGACAGTATCTACAATAAATGATCTAATGGATATTAAACAAATAATGACAGAATGGTCTGAAAAAATTTATACCAATATATCCAACAACTTAAGCGAAATACAAAAATTTATTGAAAAACATAACTCACCCAAACTGACATTAGAGGAAATAAAAGTAGATTTATATCTTCCAAATACATTGAGTTTGATATCATAATCTTTTTTCCTCAACTAGAACTCCAGAACCAAACAATGAGCTGGTGAATTCTATTAAACAATAGGTAAAGAAACAATACAAAGCCTACCAAACCTTCTCAAAAAATAGATGAAGAAATAATTCCTATCTTGTTATTATGAGGTTAGGAGAATCCTGAAACCAAAACTTGACAGAAACATGACACCCCACACACAAGAACAAAAATAAATCAGTAACCAATAACCACCCTTAACAGAGACGCAAGTTTTCCACAAAATATTAGTGATCTAAATTCAACAATATATGTAAAGGACAATGCATTTAGACCAAATGAGGTTTATTTCAGAAATGTAAGGTTTAGGAGGCGGTCCTAAGATGGCGGAGGAATAGGATGGGGAGACCACTTTCTCTCCCACAAATTCATCAAAAGATCATTTGAATGCTCGGCAACTTCCACAAAACAACTTCTGAATGCTAGCGAACACCAGGCACCTGGAAAGGCAGCCCATTCTCTTCAAAAGGAGGTAGGACAAAATATAAAAGACAAAAAGAGAGACAAAAGAGTTAGGGACAGAGACCCATCCTGGGGAAGGAGTCATGAAGAAGGAGAAATTTCCAAACACCAGGAAACCCTCTCACCTGCAGGTCTGTGGGGAGTTTTGGAATCTCAGAGGGCAACATAACTGGGAGGGGGGAAAAAGGCAACACAGAATATGCACCTAATCGCAACTCCCAGGGGAGAAGTAGCCCAGAGGCTTGCATCTGCCACTGGTGAGCCAGGGCTGAACAGGGAGGCGTGGGTTGCATGCTTAGGGTAAGAACCAGGCCTGAATGCCCTGAGGACAATCTGAAGGAGCTAACATGAGATAATAACCCAAACTGTAGGATAACCAGAGAGAGAGAGAGGAAAAAAAAAAAAAAAGAGAAAGAGAGAGAGAGAACTTTCCTGCTAAAAGCTCTAACCTAAGGCACAGCTGGGTCTTCTCACAGAACAAAGGATTGAGTGAATACCAGAGGAGAGCTAGCGGGCTACGGACTGGCTTATCCCCCCACCAGAGGCAGAGAGGCAGGTGAGCGACAGCCAGAGCAGGAAGGCAAGGGTCAATCTCTGCCCCAGAGACAGCATCCTCCACCAAATTGTGAGCAGGCTCCCAGTTGCTAACCAAGTCTTCCTGGGATCCTGGACGGTTGACATCTACCAAGAGGGTCGCAGCCAGAGATCAGCTCCCCAGAGGAGACACATAGCACACCTGAGACAGCACTCTTGGGGTGCACCCAGGAAATCAAGCAGCTGGGACCGGGGAGGTGAATAAGACACAGAGACCACCTGGGACAGTGTGCTCGCCAAGCACCTGGTCACCTGAGCTGCTTGGACCTGGGAAGGGTACAAAATGTATGCCAAACTGAGTCTGTGCCTTTGTGGAGTACCCAAGAACCTGAACCTGAAGTGCACGAAAGACCTAGGAAGTGCACGAAACCCAGGGCCTGCTTTGGACAGTTCCCCTGCAGTGCAACCTGGAGCCTGAGCAGTGTAGACCAGGAAAGCACATGCGCCATGAGCTGGGGCAAACTGAGTGTGGTTCCTACGCTGTGAGCACTCCCCACACATGCCAGTGATATTGGTTTGCAGTGTTCCTCCCACCTACAGCACAACTGAATAAATAAGCCTAAAGAAGTGACCACCTTCGCCCCCTTGTGTCAGGGTGGAAATTAGACACTGAAGAGACTTGCAAACAGAGGAAGCCAAAATAGACAAAGAAGAGGAACTGCTATGGAACTGACAGGTGCAACAGATTAAAACCCTGTAGTTAGCATCGACTAAGCATTGGAAGGGGCCTATGGACCTTGAGAAGAAGTATAAGCTGGAACAAGGAACTATCTGAAACTGAACTGACCCCACACTGCCCTCAACAGCTCCAGAGAAATTCCTAGATATATTTTGCTATTGTCATTTTTTAATTAATTTTTTTAATTTTTAAATTCTTTATTACTCCTTTAATTTTCATTTTTATAACATACATTTCATTTTTATAAACTTGCAAAAAAGAAGACCCTATTTTTAAAGCAAATTTCATAAATATATATTTTGTAATTTTTCTGATTTTTTTTTGTATTTTTAATACTGTATTTTTGACAGCCTAACCTCTACTCTAGACTTTTATTTTAAGCTTTGCTTTTTTGGCATTTGTTGTCCATTTTGTACCTTTAAGAATCTAATTTTCAATACCCATTTTTAAATTAGGGGTATGATTACTGGCTTGATTGCTCTCTCCTCTTTTGACTCTCCTTTTTCTCCTCCAGGTCACCTCTATCTCCTCCCTCCCCCTTCTCTTCTCTACTTGACTCTGTGAATCTCTCTGAGTGTTCTGGGCTGGGGAGAACACTTAGGGAAGTGATTACTGGCAGGATTGCTCTCTCTCCTTTTGACTCTCCTTTTTCTCCCCCAGGTCACCTCTATCTCCTCCCTCCCCCTTCTCTTCTCTACTTAACTCTGTGAAATCTCTTTGAGTGTTCTGGGCTGGGGAGAACACTTAGGGAAGTGATTACTGGCTAGATTGCTCTCTCCCCTTTGACTCTCCCTCTTCTCCTCCTGGTCACCTCTGTCTCCCTCTTCCTCTTCTCTTCTCCATGTAACTCTGGGAACCTCTCTGGATGTCCCTCACTGTGAAGAATCTTTTCACCATTAACCTAGATATTTTATCATCAGTGCTGTATGGATGGAAAAGTCTTGAGGCTACTGTAAGAATAAGACTGAAAGCCAGAGGCAGGAGGCTTAAATCCAAAATTTGAGAACACCAGAAAACTCCTGACTCCAGGGAACATTAATCGACAAGAGCTCATCCAAAAGCCTCCATACCTACACTGAAGCCAAGCTCCACCCAAGAGTCAACAAGTTTCAGAGCAAGACATATCACACTAATTCTCCAGCAATGCAGGAACATAACCCTGAGCATTAATACAAAGGCAGCCAAAAGTTACACCAAACCCATAGACACCTCAAAACTCACTGCTGGACACTTCATTGCACTCTAGAGAGAAGAGATCCAGCTCCACACACCAGAACACCAATGCGAGCTTCCCTAACCAGGAAACATTGATAAGCCACTCATCCAACCCCACCCACAGGGAGAAACCTCCACAATAAAGAGGAACCACAAACTTCCAGCATACAGAAAGGTGACCCCAAACACAGTAATCCAAATAAGAATGAAAAGGCAGAGGAATATTCAACAGGTAAAAGAACATGATAAATACCCACCAAACCAAACAAAAGAGAAAGAGATAGTGAGTCTACCTGGAAAAGAATTCAGAATGGTGATAGTAAAGATGATCCAAAATCTTGAAAACAAAATGGAGATACAGATAAATAGCCTGGAGACAAGGATTGAGAAGATGCAAGAAAGGTTTAACAAGGACCTAGAAGAAATAAAAAAGAGTCAATCAATAATGAATAATGCAGTAACTGAGATCAAAAACACTCTGGAGGGAACCAACAGTAGAATAACGGAGGCAGAAGATAGGATAAGTGAGGCAGAAGATAGAATGGTGGAAATAAATGAAGCAGAGAGGAAAAATGGAAAAAAAAAAAAGAATGAAAAGAAATGAGGACAGCCTCAGAGACCTCTGGGACAATGTCAAATGCCCCAACAGTCGAATCATAGGAATCCCAGAAGAGGAAGACAAAAAGAAAGGCCATGAGAAAATACTTCAGGAGATAATAGTTGAAAATTTCCCTAAAATGGGGAAAGAAATAGCCATGCAAGCCCAAGAAACCCAGAGAATCCCAAACAGGATAAACACAAGGTGAAACACTCCAAGACATATATTAATCAAATTAAGGAAGATCAAACACACAGAGCAAATATTAAAAGCAGCAAGGGAAAAGCAACAAATAACACACAAGGGGATTCCCCTAAGGACAACAGCTGATCTTTCAATAGAAACTCTTCAGGCCAGAAGGGAATGGCAGGACATACTTAAAGTAATGAAAGAGAAAAACCTACAACCCAGATTACTCTACCCAGCGAGGATCTCATTCAAATATTAAGGAGAAATCAAAAGTTTACAGACAAGCAAAAGCTGAGAGAATTCAGCACCACCAAACCAGCTCTTCAACAAATGCGAAAGGAACTTCTCTAGACAGGAAACACAAAAAAGGTTTATAAACTCAAACCCAAAACAATAAAGTAAATGGCAATGGGATCATACTTATCAATAATTACTTTAAACGTAAATGGGTTGAATGCCCCAACCAAAAGACAAAGGCTAGCTGAATGGATACAAAAACAAGACCCCTATATATGCTGTCTACAAGAGACCCACCTCAAACCAAGGGACACACACAGATTGAAAGTGAAGGGCTGGGAAAAGATATTTCATGCAAATAGAGACCAAAAGAAAGCAGGAGTAGCAATACTCATATCAGATAAAATAGACTTAGAAAGAAAGGCTGTGAAAAGAGACAAAGAGGGACAGTACATAATAATCAAAGGATAAATCCAAGACGAAGATATAACAATTATAAATATATCTGCACCCAACATAGGAGCACCACAATACGTAAGGCAAACACTAACTAGTATGAAAGGGGAAATTAACAGTAACACAATAATAATAGGATACTTTAATACCCCTTCTCACACCTATGGATAGATCAACTAAACAGAAAATTAGCAAGGAAACACAAACTTTAAACAAGGAAATGGACCATTAGAAATAATTGATATCTATAGGACATTTCACCCCAAAACAATGAATTTCACCTATTTATCAAGTGCACATGAAACATTCTCCAGGATAGATCACATCCTGGGCCATAAAACTAGCCTTGGTAAATTCAAAAAAAAAAAAAAAAAGAAAGAAATCATTTCAAGCATCTCCTCTGATCACAATGTGGTAAGATTAGATGTCAACTACAGGGGAAAAAAACCTATTAAAAACACAAAAATATGGAAACTAAACAACATGCTTCTGAATAATGAACAAATCACAGGAGAAATCAAAAAAGAAATCAATAGTTTTTTCAGGTTTCTTTTTTTTTTTACTTTACAATATTGTATTAGTTTCGCCACACATCAACATGAATCCGCCACAGGTGTACACGTGTTCCCAATCCCAAACCCCCTCTCCCACCTCTCCCCCCCGACACCATCCCTCCGGGTCATCCCAGTGCACCAGCCCCAAGCATCCTGCACCCTGCATCAAACCTAGACTGGCGATTCATTTCTTATATGATATTATACATGTTTCAATGCCATTCTCCCAAATCATCCCACCCTCTCCCTCTCCCACAGAGTCCAAAAGTCTGTTCTATACATCCGCATCTCTTTTGCTGTCTCGCATACACGGTTATCATTACCATCTTTCTAAATTCCATATATATACGTTAGTATACTGTATTGGTGTTTTTCCAAAAAAAAAGAAAGAAAGAAATCAATAAATGCATAAAAACGAATGACAATGAAAACACAACAACCCTTCCTAATGGGATTCAGTAAAGGCAGTGCTAAGGGGAAGGTTCATAGCAATACAAGCTTACCTCAAGATACAAGAGGAAAATCAAATAAATAACCGAACTAACTTTACACCTAAGGCAACTAGAAAAAGAAGAAATGAAGGACCCCAGGGTTAGTAGAAGGAAAGAAATCATAAAAATTAGGGCAGAAATAAATGAAAGAGAAACAAAGGAGACTATAGCAACAATCAACAAAGCTAAATGCTAGTTCCTTGAGAAGACAAATAAAATAGACAAACCATTACCCAGACTCATCAAGAAAAAAAGGGAGAAGAATTAAATCAACAAAATTAGAAATGAAAATGGAGAAATCACAACAGACAACACAGAAATACAAAGGGTCATAAGAGACTACTATCAACAACTATATGCCAATAAAATGGACAACTTGGAAGAAATGGACAAATTCTTAGAAAAGTACAACTTTCCAAAACTGAACCAGGAAGAAATAGAAAATCTTAACAGACTCATCACAAGCATGGAAATCAAAAGTGTAATCAGAAATCTTCCAGTAAACAAAAGCCCAGGACCAGACGGCTTCACAACTGAATTCTACCAAAAATTAAAGAAGAGCTAACACCTATCGTACTCAAACTCTTCCAGAAAATTGCAGAGGAAGGTAAACTTCCAAACTCATTCTATGAGGCCACCATCACCCTAACACCAAAACCTGACAAAGATGCCACAACAAAAGAAAACCACAGGCCAATATCACTGATGAACATAGATGTAAAAATTCTTAACAAAACTCTAGGAAACAGGATCCAACAACATATTAAAAAGATCATACATCATGATCAAGTGGGCTTTATCCCAGGGAAGCAAGGATTCTTTAATATCAGCAAATCAATCAATGTGGTATACCACATTAACAAATTGAAAAATAAAAGCCATATGATTATCTCAGTAGATGCAGAGGAAGCCTTTGACAAAATTCAACATCCATTTATAATAATAATAAAAAAAAACCTCCAGAAAGCAGGCCTAGAAGGAACATACCTCAACATAATAAGAGCCATATATGATAAACCCACAGCAAACATTATCCTCAATGGTGAAAAACTGAAAGCATTTCCCCTAAAGTCAGGAACAAGACAAGGGTGCCCACTCTCACCACTATTATTCAACATGGTTTTGGAAGTTCTAGCCACAGCAATCAGAGAAGTAAAAGGAATAAAAGGAATACAGATTGGAAAAAAAGAAGTAAAATTATCACTGTTTGCAGATGGCATGATCCCCTACATAGAAAACCCTAAAGACTCCACCAGAAAATTACTGGAGCTAATCAATGAATATAGTAAAGTTGCAGGATATAAAATTAATACACAGAAATCCCTTGCATTCCTATACACTAACAATGAGAGAACAGAAAGAGAAATTAAGGAAACAATTCCATTCACCATTGCAAAGAAAAGAATAAAATACTTAACGAATAAATCTACCTAAAGAAACAAAAGACCTATATATAGAAAATTATAAAACACTGATGATGAAAGAAATCAAAGTGACACAAATAGATGGAGAAATATATCATGCTCATGGATTGGAAGACTCAATTGAGTGAAAATGAGTATACTACCCAAAGTAATCTATAGATTCAAGGCAATCCCTATCAAGCTACCAATGGTATTTTTCAGAGAACTAGAACAAATAATTTCACAATTTGTATGGAAATACAAAAAACCTTGAATAGCCAAAGCAATCTTGAGAAGGAAGAATGGAACTGGAGGAATCAACCTGCCTGACTTCAGGCTCTACTACAAAGCTACAGTCATCAAGACAGTATGGTACTGGCACAAAGACAGAAAAATAGATCAATGGAACAAAATAGAAAGCCCAGGGACAAATCCACGCAACTATGGACACCTTATTGTTGACAAAGGAGGCAAGAATATACAATGGAGAAAAGACATTCTCTTTAACAAGTGGTGCTGGGAAAACTGGTCAACCACTTGTAAAAGAATGAAACTAGAACACTTTCTAACACCATACACAAAAATCAACTCAAAATGGGTTAAAGATCTAAAGGTATAAGACAAGAAACTATAAAACCTAGAAGAAAACATAGGCAAAACACTCTCTGACATAAATCACAGCAGGATCCTCTATCACCCACCTCCCAGAGTAATGGAAATAAAAGCAAAAATAAACAAATGGGACCTAATTAAACTTAAAAGCTTTTGCACAATGAAGGAAACTATAAGCAAGGTGAAAAGACAGCCTTCAGAATGGGAGAAAATAATAGCAAATGAAGCAACTGACAAAGAATGAATCTCAAAAATATATAAGCAGCCCCTGCAGCTGAATTCCAGAAAAATAAATGACCCAATCAAAACATGGGCCAAAGAACTAAACAGAACTTTCTCCAAAGAAGACATACAGATGCCTAACACATGAAAAGATGCTCAACATCTGTCATTCTCAGAGAAGTACAAATCAAAACCACAATGAGGTACCACCTCACGCCGGTCAGAATGGCTGCAATCCAAAAGTCTACAAGCAATAAATGCTGGAGAGGGTGTGGAGAAAAGGGAACCCTCTTACACTGTTGGTGGGAATGCAAATTGGTATAGCCACAATGGAGACCAGTGTGGCGATTCCTTAAAAAACTGGAAGTAGAACTGCCATACAACCCAGCAATCCCACTTCTGGGCATACACACTGAGGAAACCAGAACTGAAAGAGACACATGTACCCAATGTTCATTGCAGCATTGTTTACAATAGCCAGGACATGGAAGCAACCTAGATGTCCATCAGCAGACGAATGGATAAGAAAGCTGTGGTACACAATGGAATATTACTCAGCTATTAAAAGGAATGCATTTGAATCAGTTCTAATGAGGTGGATGAAACTGGAGCCTATTATACAGACTGAAGCAAGTCAGAAGGAAAAATACTAATACAGTATATTAACACATATATATGGAATTTAGAAAGATGGTAATGATGACCCTATATGCAAGACAGCAAAAGAGACACAGATGTAAAGAACAGACTTTTGGACTCTATGGGAGAAGGCGAGGGTGGGATGATTTCAGAGAATAGCATTGAAACTTGTATATTATCATATGTGAAATAGATCACCAGTCCAGGTTCAATGCAGGAGACAGGGTGCTCAGGGCTGGTGCTCTGGGATGACCCTGAGAGATGGGATGAAGAGGGAGGTGGAAGGGGGGTTCTGGATGGGAAACACATGCACACCCATGGCTGATTCATGTCAATGTATGGCAAAAACCACTACCATATTATAAAGTAATTAACCTCCAATTAAAATAAATAAATTAAAAAAATATAATAAAATAAAATCCTAAAATATGAAGCTGTTAATGTGCTGAACTCAATAGGTCAGGAATTTTGGAAAACCAGCAGTGGCCACAGGACTAGAAAGGGTCAGTTTTTTTTTCCCAATCTCGAAGGGCAATGCCAAAGAATGCTCAAACTACTGTACAGTTGTGCTCATTTCACATGCTAGCAAGGTTATGCTCAAAATCCTTTCAGCTAATTTTCAGCAGTACATTGACCAAGAACTTTCAGATGTATAAGCTGGGTTTCAAAGAGGCAGAGGAACCAGAGATCAAATTGCCAACATTCATTGATCATTGAGAAAGCAAGGGAGTTCCAGAAGATCATTTACTTCTGCTTCATTGACTATGCCAAAGCCTTTGACTGTGTGAATCCCAAAGAACTCTGGAAAATTCTTAATTTTCCTGTCTCATGAGAAACCTGTATGTGGGTCAAGACCCAACAGTTAGAACCTTACATGGAACAACTGACTGGTTCAAAATTTGGAGAGGAGTGCAACAAGACTGTATATTTTCACCCTGCTTATTTAACTTATATGCAGTGCCCATAATGCAAAATGCCAGGATGGATGAATCACAAGCTGGAATCAAGGATGCAGTGAGAAGCAGAGTCAGGCCATAGAGAGGAAAAGAGTCAGGATGTAGTGAGGACCAGAGTAGGCCCTAGAGAGGAAAAGAGTCACGTTGATGAAAGACAGATTCAGGCCATAGAAAGGAAAAGAGTCAGGATGTAGTGAGGACAAAATCAGGCAAAAGAGAAGAAAAGTCAGGATAAAAACAAACTAACTAAAAAGATTGCTGGGAGAACTATCAATAACCTCAGATATGTAGATGATACCACTCTAATGGCAGAAAATAAAGATGAATTAAAGAGCCTCTTGATAGAGGTTGAAAGAAGAGAGTGAAAAAGCAGCCTTGAAACTCAACATGAAAAAAAAAAAAAAACAAGATCATGGCATCCAGCTGCATCAGTTCATGGCAAATAGAAGGGAGAATAGTAGAAGCAGTGACACATTTTATTTTCTTGGGCTACAAAATCACTGTGGACAGTGACTGTAGCCAGAAAATTAAAAGGCGCTTGTTCCTTGGAAGGAAAACTATGACAAATCTAGACAATTCATTAAAAAGCAGAGACATCACTTTGCTGACAGAGGTCCATATAGCCATGGTTTTTGCAGTAGTCAGGTATGGATATGAGAGCTGGATCATAAAGAAGGCTAAATACCAAAGAATAGATGCTTTGGAATTGTGGTGCTAGAGAAGACTCTTAAGAGTCCCTAGGATTGCAAGGAGATCAAACTAGTCAATCCTAAGGAAAATTACCTGAATATTCACTGGAAGGACTGATGCTGAAGCTGAAGTTCTAATACTTTGGCCACCTGATTTGAAGAGCCAACTCATTATTGAATATCTTGATGGTGGGAAAGACTGAAGACAAATGGAGAAGGGGTTGGCAGAGGATGAAATGGTTAGATAGCAACATCGACTCTGGGAGACAGTGGAGGACAGAGGTGCCTGGCATGCTGCGGTCCATGAGGTCACAGTGTCAGACATGCCTTAGTGACTGAATAGCAACAGCAGCAACTGTCAGCCCACAGAGCATACACCATACTGTGTTACCACAAAAAAGCCAGAGATAGGCCTTTGGAATGGTTCATGATTCTTGTAGGTAGTGTTGTGAGAGAAATGTCACAAAGACAAAACACGAGACACACAAGAGACAGACAATACACACTCCGGCAGGAGGAAGAGAACTGTGCAAACTTATTGCAGTTTATTATTATAAAAGCCCCCTAGGCAGAATTCCAGACTGCATGAATAAGCCTTTTCAGTACAGTGCAGGTGCATACATGTTATCGTACAGCAAAGGGGAGTGAAATCCCTGTCTACTGCAGTCTGTCCAAAGCCCTCTTTTCCTTCTTATCACAAGAAGGGAATGCTCCCTCGTTTGCAAGGGACCATTAAACTCAAGGATGTGTCCAGACTCTTTGGCAGAATGCCTCGTTTGCAAGGATGTTCAGCCCGAGCAGAGAGACCTGTTTGCAGGCACATCTCTGCTACCCTATTAACCCTTCATCTCCGCCTTTTTTATTTGCTTTTATAAATTGTAGCATGGTCTGGATCTTCTCTGCTTTGCACTTTAGTTGTTTCCCTTTCCGCCACCACCAGAAGACTAGAAAAGCAACACAACATAAAAGTAATATAAACACAGTGTTCCCAAAGGTAGTCCCAATTAGTGAGGATACATACTCTAATGGATTTAAGTTATTCATTTCCTCTTGAAGACTTTTCAGCAAATCAGACCCTGTAATGTCAGGTAAAGTCTTGCTAAAAGTAGACAAAATTTGTCGTTCCAGGTCCATAATCTCCGTAGTGAGATTTTGATGCCCAGTCAAGGATCGTTTTACTTTATCCCACTTTTCACTCATGTTAAATGGTACAGGTGTTATACAAAACTGAGAAGAATTCCAATCACATTTCAACACACTTCATGTAGATAAAACAGCCAATTGATCTCCAAGCCAGGAAATGGTGTGTTGAAGATTGAGCACGTTGGTAGCAAGTTGTGCATCCAAATCTTGCTGTTGTTGTGATAACAAATGAGAGTCTTTATGCCAGTCGTGAAGAAAATCAGCTGTTTGAATTCCTTGGTGTAATGCAAGACCTGCTACCGCCGCTGTTGCAGTTACTGATGCGACTGCTAGAATGGAAGCAATGACTACACCAAGCATAAGTCGAGATCAGTGTAGCAAAGTCTGTACAGCGGTTACTAGATGAGAAACAGCAAAAGAATCTGACCACGGCCGAGTCAGATTTATAGGTAACCATACTTCTGTCCGAGCCTTAACAATTACTAACAAGAAATTGGAGTTATAGGCTTGTCTTTCAAATTCTTCCCACCAAGACTGATTTACACATTGAATTAGATTACAATAGTCACATGACACAGACCCCACAGTATCATTCCAAGTCCAATTCCCATATAACAATGCAAAAGGATATTTTACACATGCCATTGCAGAATAAGATTTATTAACATGTAAATTAACATGGAATGGACCCAAAGAGTCACCACTGTCCAAAGTATAGTTTCCTGACCAGATAGTGAGATTACCAGAAACTGCCCATAGTTTCTAAATATCTCCTTGACTGTGCGGATATCCTTGCAATTGTAATTGAGGAGGGACAAGTGCAAATTGCTGCCATTTAACTGTTTCATTACCATTACCCATCAAAGTGCTATTTGCACGATGCCACCTAAGAGATTTATTTGACCATTTTTCTAAGAATTGCCCATGATCCGGACTCCAATCTACAATGATGGCCTCAGAATAATTCATGACTTTAAAGGGTCAATGACCTCGGCAACGTGCCCACTCCAAAGATTCTAGAGAAGGAGCAAAAAAGTTAACAGGACATAGCGACATGTGTTTTCCATTATGAATGTCTATCGGTTCTGTCGAGGTGTTAAATCCCCTGGTGGAAACAAGCACAGTAAAGGTAGCAAAATGGTAATTATTATACTTTACCCCCCATGTATTATAAGAATGATGAGAATGTTCCTTGGTGGACAGACATAAGTGGTGTCCTCCTATGCACAAAGGAATACCTTCCACTGCAATGGTCACATTACTAATATTATATTGTTGTTTATGATGAGATAGTTGTTCTATTCCCCCGCAAGCTGGCGGGGAAAAGAAGGCAGTCTCATTAGTACATACCTGCACTTCTGGTCCCCCCCAGGAAACTGCTCTTACTAATGGGGGATTAGGTATATATGCCCAATATGTATGATTACTTGCCGATACACCGATTACCTGACATGTCACCACCGCCATCATGGCAAGCAAAAGATTGGTAGGATTCAGAGGTTGCCCCACCTTCATTAACGTCTTCTCTGCTTCCTGGGTCAACCTCTTCATTTGACCCCACGTAGGAGGTGTTGCTTCCCTTGTACGGAAAGAAAAGCTTCTCTGCATAGTAAGCTCTTCGAATTTTCGAACAAAGGGATCAGCCATTGTTGATTTTGATCAATCTTGCTGGGGTCCAAAACCTGTAATTATTAACAGAAATGAAAGCATACCCTCGTCCCAAATATATTAATGTTGCTGGGATCCAACCTTTCTCTTTATCTTTATACCAAATAGGCATATTCAAGATCTTCTTATCCTCTTCTTTCCCTTGAAAATGCACCTCTGCTGCTGATAGATTTCCCTTGCTCCAAACATTCAAAAAATTTAGGGTAAGTAAGGTTTTATTCAGAATGTCTTTAGGTTTCATAAATCTCTCTTGTTCCCCCTTTTTTATTTTTTCAAGATAATCACACAAGGTACGATTAGCTCTTTCAATGATAGCTTGCCCTTGACTATTATAAGGAATACCAAAAGTATGAGTTATATGGTATTGAGATAAAAAGTGAGCTAATTTTGTGGATTGGTAGGCAGGTGCATTATCAGTTTTCAATTCAATTGGTAATCCCATAACTGCAAAACAAGATAACAAATGAGTAATAACAGTGTCAACCTTCTCAGAATGTAATGCAGTGGCCCATTGAAAATGTGTGCAGGTATCTATAGTATGATCACACATTTTTGTTGTCCAAAAGAAGAAATGTAAATTACATCCATTTGCCATATCTGATTTGCTTGTTGTCCTCTCATGTTGACACCTGGTGGGGTAAATGGCAAAGCAAAGGGTGCACATATGGAACAAGAACGAACAATATTTTGAGCTTGTTTTCGAGTAACAGCATGAGATTTTTGTAACCCTTTGGAGTTTGTATGCTGTAAGAGATGTTCTTGTTTTGCTGCTTCTATAGGATAAAGTAAGGCATCAATTGTAGCATTTCTGAATGATAAGGGTCCAGGAAAGGCAGAATGTACACGGATGTGAGTAAAGAAAATTAACTCTGAACACTGCAAGAGCAATTGTTGTACTTGGTAAAACAATTTGTCAATAGCTGTTTTAAGGGTCAGTGGAAGGGAGACATGGGGAAGCTGTAGGCAAGAGAGAACAGCATGATGAGAATCTGAAACAATGTTAATAGGAAGTTGGGGAAAATCTTGCAAAACTAAATAGATAGCCCACAATTAAGTGGGCTGTACAGAAGAAAATGAGTGGGGGAGAACCTTGGAACTTTCCGGGGTCCAATATCCAGCAGTATTTTTATTTGCATCTGTAAAAATAGTGGGTCCCTTAACTGGAACATCTGAAATTGGGGAATGAGATATCGTAGTGTTAGTCTGGAGAAAATCAATCAATTTAGATGATGGATAATGATTAGAAAATGAACCAGGATATGAGGCAAGACAAATTTGCCAGTTCTCATTAAACTGTAAACATCGAGATATTTGAGCAGTTGTTAACTGAGTAACAATCTGGTGTGGTTCACATCCTGACAGTTGTAAAATACGATGGAGACCTTTTTGTATAAGGAAGGCTAATTTATCCATATATGTAGTCAATTTTTTGGAAAAACTGTTAGGTAAGAAAACCCATTCTATTAATCCTTTTTCTTGGGCAATTACACCAGATGGAGAATAAGGGACATGAAATATTATAAACGAAATAGGTTGAGATGCATGTAAGTAAGTCAAAAAGCCGTCATTTAGTCATTGCTCAACAAATTGAAGTTCCTGTAGAGCCAATGGGGTTAAGGTCCAGGGGCTATCTAGAGCTGTATCTCCTTCTAAAGTAGAAAACAAGTGTAATTGATAAGTAGGAATCCCAAGTGCTGGGCATAGCCAATTAATATCTCCCAATAACTTTCGAAAATCATTTAAGGTTTTGAGATGGTCTCTTCTAATTTGTAACTTTTGGGGCCTTATTCTATGTTGTTCCAATATTGTCCCTAAATATGAAATAGGAAAGTCCTTTTGAATTTTTTCCAGGGCTATTTGCAAATTGTATAGTCTTAAAGCCTCCTGTACTTTTAAAAAGAATTCATCACGTTCAGCAACACTAGGAGCTGCTAATAGGAGATCATCCATATAATGATATAGAATATAACTGGGGTATACTCGACGGAGGGATTGTAAAGAGCGAGCTACGAATTCTTGGCATAAGGTAGCACTATTTATCATTCCTTGTGGTAAGACTGTCCATTGATAACGCTTAACAGGCTGAGCATGATTAAGAACAGGAACTGTAAAAGCAAATTTATCTCTATCTTGCAATTGTAGGGGGATGGTAAAAAAACATTCTTTAAGATCTAGCACCATTAAGGACCAATTCTGAGGAATAAGAGCTGGAGAGGGGAGTCCCAATTGTAATGCTCCCATAGGTTCAATACATTTATTAACTTCTTGTAAATCAGTTACCATTCTCCATTTTCCAGATTTCTTTTTTATAACAAAAGCAGGAGAATTCCAGGGGGAGGTAGAGGGCTCTATATGACCAAGTTGGAGTTGTTCTTGTACTAATTGTTCTAACTCCTCGAGCTTCATTTGTGGTAATGGCCACTGCTCAACCCGTTTTGGAGTATTAGTTAACCATTTTAATGGGAGTGCTCGAGGAATTTGAGCAGTGGCTACTAGTTTTCCAATGGAATGGTTACAGAAGCCCCCAAAGGAGAGAGAAGATCTCTTCCCCATATATTAATAGGTATAATTACAATATAAAAAGTAACAAACACTGATCTTCCATTATGGAATTGACATTGCAAGAGATGGGTAGTCTTCCAGACATCTGCAATGGAGCCCAATCCTGTCAGCATTAAAGGGCTTTTTTTCTTTTTCCCAATCTTGGGGCCATTGTTGAGAAGAAATGACTGAAACATCCGCCCCTGTGTCAACTAGTCCCTCAAAGTTGTTTCCTTGCATAATCAAGGAGAGAACAGGGCGAGAAACTTTGATAAGCATTTCCCAAAATATATGCCACCCAGTACTTCCAAATCCTCATGTTCGTTCATTAGGAAGAGCCAAAAAGGGGTGATAAGGTAGAAGTATTTGAGCAATACATTCCCCAGCTAACAACGAAAGCGTGGTAGACTAGAAGTAGAGACCATAATTAAAATTTCCCCAACATAATCAGAGTCTATTACCCCAGGAATTATGGTTAAACCTCTCAAAGCCGCACTGCTATGGCCTAATATCAAGCCAAAAGTGCCCTTAGGCAGTGGTCCAAATACATTTGTTTTTAATTTATAAATGCCTCCCCCTGGTGACAAAAGAACATTATCAGCTAGTGGCAAATCAGCGGCAGCACTCCCTGAAGTAGCAGACCGTAAGTCCAAAATCATCATCTGAGGTCCTTTTAATGGGGCATCGACTCATAACGGTTGCTGGGAGGGAAGAGGGTTGGGGCAGGTGGGATGGCAGGAGGGCAAGGAGGAGAAGTCCCCGGTATTGTTCCTGGGCCCTAAGGACTTAGGCCTGCAGGATAGTTTCCCGGTATCGGGTTGCCCATTTTCTCTGTTTTAGATCTGCATTCATTAGTCCAATGAAACCCCTTCCTGCATCGATGGCAAAGTCCAGGAGGAGTCTTATTCTTCCCAGCAAGAGATCTGTCTTTAGGAATTGCACCTTGATCAGCTTTTAATTTCCAACACTCTGTTTTCATATGACCAGGTTTTCCACAATGGAAGCAGTTACCTCCCTTTTGTGGTCTCATAGCTTTGGCCAAGGCTGTAGCAAAGACATTAGCCTGATGCTCAGCTCCTCCTACTCCCGAGCAAGCTCTGATATATTCAGCTATAGATGTACCCTGTCCCTTTAAAGGTCCCAGTGTATGCTTGCATTCAGGATTTGCATTTTCAAATGCTAAAGTTTGTAATAATATCTCTGAAATCTCATCCGTCCCTACAGCCCATTCCACAGCTACCCTCAATCTTGCTAGAAAATCAGTATATGGCTCATTGGGGCCTTGCATTGTTTTAACAAAGGAGGGCTGGGCGTGGCCAGTAGGCACCACACGGCGCCATGCTCGTAAAAAGACCTGGCGGACTTGTTGTAAGTCCTGATCAGAGTACTGAGCCTGTTCTCTTAAATCCTGATAAGGGCCCTCTCCCATTAGCTTGTCCTCGAGAGGACCAGGGGGATTCTGTCCCTCATTAATCCGAGCCTGCTTTCTAGCTTCTTCTTCCCACCAGCTACGAAGTTGCAACCATTGAGTACCCTCCAAGACAGCTTGGGCAATAGATTTCCAATCTAACAGAATGATCAATTTGCCTCTTCCCAATGATTCCAGCATAGCCAAAACAAAGGGAGACTGAAGACTGTACTGCACTACTGCAGCTTTAAGATCTTTAAAAAATTTATATTCCAAAGGAGTGTATTGAACATTTATCACATTGTCATTTTGCTGTCTCTGGATGGGAAATAATTGTGGAGGGTCTATAAACCCACCAGGGGGAGCAGGCAAGTCATCATGATGAAGCATAGACAAAGGAAAGGAGAACCGACAATGTTCCCTGCCCACATCGGGCCGATTAACTGCAGTGGGGAAAAAAGAAGCACAAGGATGAGCAGAAGGTGTAGATTTTTTTTTCCTCCTTACGGGATTTCCACCATTCCTGGAATAGATGGGTCATTTCTTTAATCTCTTTGCCCTCCTCTGATGAAACCAAAGAAGCCTCTGAATCTGATTCTGAACTATCAGATGTTTCACCATTTACAGGAGGAGGCTCATTTGTATCCTTGCCTTCAGGTGATGCAGAAGCCCCACCAAGGTCTGACACATCCTCATAAATTATTTCTCCCCTCCTTGAAGCATTAGATTTAGTTTCATTATCAATAGAGAGTAAGGTAAAAGCCTGTGTTATAGCACTACACAAAGTCCATAACTTCAATGGGATCACATTACCCTTCTGATGTTGCTTTCTCAATTCCTTTTGAATTATTTTCCATTCCTTCAAGTTTAACTGTAATTTAGTTTGATATTGAAACCAATGACAATATTGCTCTACCAAGCAAAAGAGCTCACTCAATTGACGAGTCGAGGCTTTAACGCCTATGGAGTGGAGAAGTCCTTTGACTAACTCCATGTATTGTGTCTGCAATGATGATGAGGAATTCCCCATGATTTTCTGAAAGTTCCCCTGCTAGGGTGAGGAATTCCCCATGAATTACCCGAAAGTTCCCCTGCTATGGATTTAAAATCCCCCCCGGGGTTATTCACCCTTTCGGTTTCACTCGAGCCCCACGTTGGGTGCCAGATGTTGCGAGCGAAATGACACAAAGACAAAACACGAGACACACAGGAGACAGACAATACACACTCCGGCCGGAGGAACAGAACTACACAAACTAATTGCAGTTTATTATTATAAAAGCCCCCTAGGCAGAATTCCAGACTGCATGAATAAGCCTTTTCAGTACAGTGCAGGTGCACTCATGTTATTGTATAGCAAAGGGGAGTGAAATCTCTGTCTACTGCAGAGTCTGTCCAAAGCCCTCTTTTCCTTCTTACCACAAGAAGGGAATGCTCCCTCGTTTGCAAGGGACCATTAAACTCAAGGCTGTGTCCAGACTCTTTGGCAGAATGTCTCGTTTGCAAAGACGTTCAGCCCGAGCAGAGAGACCTGTTTGCAGGCACATCTCTGCTATCCTATTAACCCTTCAGGTAGGGAAAAAATAATTGAGGTTTCTTTCCTAGCTGTTGTACTCCCATTAAGCATAGTAAGCAAGTGTAAGCTTTACTAGATGGCTTACTCCTTCCTAAGGAATGGCATGTAACCTGAAAGCTCATACTAAGGAACAAACCCATGAAAGCAAAAGAAAGCATTTTGATTGACCACTATTCTAAAGAGGCTAGTCTCACTCAAGCCCAATAGGTTCAGCAAATTTAACAACAGTTTGGGTCGCTTTTATGAAACCTTGAGCAATCTTCAAGCACAAACACCACTTTCTTTTTTTTTTTTTACCATATATTGGAGAAACCCAGGTTTACCCTCTAGTCAGGTGGGTTATGGAGTCACCAAGACAGCTTTTTGGTCACAAAACCCCTTTGGAGATCGGGAAAGCAAAACAATAACAAAAAACTTGCATACCATGACCCAAGAAGTAAACTGACTTGAAAATTATTCTGAGGCAACATTGTTAACTGGATAGAATAGGATATTCCCAGTGCATACTGAACCTGCAAGATTCATAAATCTGTAAAATCCGAAAAGATGGCACATGGACAGGAGCCACAGCCTCAAGATCCTTTGAATATTTGCAAGTGAAATTCACACAACTCCCCATAATTTGTCTGTCCTTCCTCTGATGGCTAGAAGCTTCCACTTGCCTAAGGTAATGGGTTAAAATTCTATTACATTTTTGTTTTCCCTACTTGCAGAATACCTAACTCATCTTTGTAGTGACAGAGGTACTCATTTTACTGTGACCAGAATTTAAAAATTTGTAAGGTCTTTCCCATTGGCCAAAAGCTACATCATCCTGACTATCCTTCATACTCTCGGGGGAGGAGGGAGGGGAAGAATATGTGTGTATATGTGTATGTGTGTGTGTGTGTGCGTGTGTGTGTGTGCATTCAATGATACTACTTTAAAATTAAAACTGCCTGAATTCTCTGAAGACTTACAACCAGGGGCAGTCCCAAGATGGTGGAGGAATAGGATGAGGAGACCACTTTCCACTCCCCCTCCACAAATTCATAAAAAGATCATTTGAATGTTGAGAAACTTCCACAGAACAACTTCTGAATGCTGGCAGAGGACACTGGGCACCAAGAAAGGCAGCCCAATCTCTTCTAAAGGAGGTAGGACAAAATATAAAAGACAGAAACAGAGGCATAGAATTTAGGTACAGAGACCCATCCTGCAGAGGGAGTCATGAAAGAGGAGAAGTTTCCACACAATAGGAAACCCTCTCACATGTGTGTCAGTGGAATCTCAGAGGGCCACACAACTGGAAAAACACACATACACACAGAATACACGCCTAACTGTAACTACTTGTGGAGGAGCAGCTCAGAGGTTTGCGTAGGCCAGCATGCGAGTGGGGGCTGGGCAGGGAAGCATGGGTTGCACCACTGGTCCTTAGGGTAAGGACCAGGCTTGAATGCCATGAGGACAATCTGAGGGGGCTAATGCGACATAGCAACCCAAACCATGGGATCGCCAGAGAGACCCCCCAAAAAAGGGGGGGGAACCTTTCCTGCAAAAGGCTGTAATGCTGCATGGTCACCCCTGGTGTGCTCACAGAACAAAGGATTTTTTTTTTCCCTAGCAAATACCAGAGAGCAAGCAGCTGATGTTTAGGACCCTCCTTCCCTGGAGGCAGAGAGACAAGAGTGCAATAGGCAGAGCTATAGCCAGAGCCCCCTAACCAGAAGGTAAGGGGCTAATGCAATCTCAGCCCCAGAGACCACATCTTTCACCAAACTGTGAGCAGGCTGACAGTTGCTAACCATGTCTTCTTGGGATCCTGGACGGTTCACATCTGTCAGGAGTGTCACAGCCTGAGATCAGTACCTCAGAGGAGACACATGGTACACCTGGGACTGTGCCCACATGGAGCACCCAAGAAACCATTTGGCTGGGACTGGGTAAGTGTATAAGACACATGACCCACCAGGGACAGTGGACTTACCAAGCACCTGGAGCAGCTTGGACCTGGGAAGGGCACAAAACACACAGCTCATCTGGGTCTGTGTCCTTGTGGAGCACCCGAGAACCTGAGAGGCTTAGACCTGGGAAGTGCTTGAAATGCAGGGCCCACTTAGGACAGTGCCCTTGCAGAGCACCCTGGAACCTGAGCAGTGTGGACCCAGGGAGTACATGCCTGAACAAGTGAGCCTAAATAAGTGGCCACCTTGGTCCCCTTGTGTCAGGGCGGAAATTAGACACAAAGAGGCTGGCAAACAGAGGAAGCCAAAGTAAAGAAGGGGAAACCGCTCCAGAAGTGACAGGTGCAACAGATTAAAACCCTGAAGTTAATGCTGAGGCTGAGCATGTGAGGGGCAATTATAGACCTTGAGAATAAGCCAGAACAAGGGACTATCTGATACTGAACAGAACCCACACTGCCCACAACAACTCCAGATAAATTCCTAGATATATTTTTACTATGATCACTTTTTAATTTTTAAGACATTTTATTTCTTTATTACTCTTTAACTTTCATTTTCATAGCCTACTATTACATTTCTTTTAAAAAAAGATGAAAAAAAACAACTGCCATATACATTTTTTAAATTTTTGTGACTGTCTTTTTTCTTTTTTTATATTGTATTTTTGAGAGTCTAACCTCTATTCTAGGTTTTTAACCTTTGCTTTTTGATATTTGTTATCAATTTTCTACCTTTAAGAATATAATCTTCAGTATACATTTTCACTTAGGGATTTGATTACTGGCTTCATTGTGCTCTCCCCTTTTGACTCTCCCTTTTCTACTCCTGGTCACCTCTATCTCTCTCCTGCCTCTTCTCTTCTCTATATAACTCTGTGAATCTCTCTGGATGTTCCTAGCTGTGGAGAGCACTTAGGGACTTGATTACTGGCTTGATTGACACGTATTAATCAAAATAACAAAAATTAAACACAAAGAGAAAACATTAAAAGCAGCAAGGGAAAAGCAACAAATAACACACAAGGGGATGCCCATAAGGATAAAAGCTGATCTTTCAATAGAAACTCTTCAGGCCAGAAGGGAATGGCAGGACATACTTAAAGTGATGAAAGAGAAAAACCTACAACCCAGATTACTGTACCCAGCAAGGATCTCATTCAAATATGAAGGAGAAATCAAAAGCTTTGCAGACAAGCAAAAGCTGAGAGAATTCAGCACCACCAAACCAGCTCTTCAACAAATGCTAAAGGATCTCCTCTAGACAGGAAACACAGAAAAGGTTTATAAAAACGAACACAAAACAACAAAGTAAATGATAATGGGATCATACTTATCAATAATTACCTTAAATGTAAATAGGTTAAATGCTCCAACCAAAAGACAAAGACTGGCTGAATGGATACAAAAACAAGACCCCTATATATGCTGTCTACAAGAGACCCACCTCAAACCAGGGGACACATACAGACTGAAAATGAGAGGCTGGGAAAAGATAGTTCACGCAAATGGAGACCAAAAGAATGCAGGAGTAGCAATACTGACATCAGATAAAATAAACTTTGAAATAAAGACCGTGATAAGAGACAGAGATACATACTGATAAGATACATACTGATCAAGGGATCAATCCAAGAAGAAGATATAACAATTATAAATATATGTGTACCCAACATAGGAGCACCTCAATACATAAGGCAAATGCTAACAAGTATGAAGGTGGAAGTTCCAGTAATACAATAATAATGGGGGACTTTAATACCCCACTCACACCTATGGATAGATCAACCAAACAAAAAATTAACAAGGAAACACAAGCTTTAAATGATATGATGGTCCAGTTTGACCAAATTGATAATTACAGGGAATTTAATCCAAAAACAATAGATTTCATCCTTTTCTCAAGTGCACACGGAATATTCTCCAGGATAGATCACATCCTGGGCAACAAATCTAACCTCAGTAAATTTTAGAAAATTTAAATCATTTCAAGCACCTTCTCTGATCACAGTGCAGTCAGATTAGATATCAACTACAGGGAAAAAAACCTATAAAAAACAAAAACATATGGAGGCTAAACAACAAGGCTTCTGAATAACCAACAGATCATGGAGGAAATAAAAAATGAAATCAAAATATGCATAGAAACAAATGGAAATGAAACACGTGAACTACAAACCTATGGGATTGAGTAAAAGCAGTGCTAAGAGATTCATAGCAATAAAAGCCTACCACAGAAAAAAAGAGAAACATCTAACAAACAACCCCTACTTTGCACTTAAAACAAATAGAAAAAGAAGAACAAACAAACAAAAACCCCCAGAGTTAGTAGAAGAAAAGAAATTATAAAAATCAGAGCAGAAATAAGTGATAAAGAAATGAAGGACAGTATAGCAAAGCTCAACAAAACTAAAAGCTGGTTGTTTGAGAAGATAAATAAAATAGACAAACCATTAGCCAGACTCATCAAGAAAGAAAGGGAGAAGAATCAAATCTATAAAATTAGAAATTAAAATGGAGAAATCACAACAGACAACATAGAAATACAAAAGATCATATGAGACTACCGTGAGCAAACTATATGCCAATAAAATGGACAATTTGGAAGAAATGGACAAACTCTTAGAAAAGTATTACCTTCCAAAATTGAACCAGGAAGAAGTAGAAAATCTGAACAGATCCCTCCCAAGTGCAGAAATCAAAACTGTAATGAAAATTCTTCCAACAAACAGAAGTCCGGGGCCAGATGGCTTCTCAGGTGAATTCTACTAAAAATTTCAAGAAGAGTTAACACCATTCCTACTCAACCTCTTCCAGAAAATTGAAGAAGGTAAATTCCCAAAGTCATTCTATGAGCCCCCCATCACTCTAATCCCCAAACCAGACTAAGTTACCACAAAAAACAAAACCACAGGCCAATTATCACTGATTAACATAGATGCAAATATCCTCAAAAAAATTCTAGCAAACAGAATCCAACAACATATTAAAAAGACCATACATCATGACCAAGTGGATTTTATTCCACAGATGTAAGGATTCTTTAATATTTGCAAATCAATCCATGTGATACACCATATTAACAAACTAAAAGATAAAAACCATAAAGTTATCTCAACAGATGTAGAGAAAGCCTCTGACAAAATTCAACACCCAGTTATGATTAACAACAACAAAAAAAACTCTTGAGAAAGCAGACATAGAAGGAACAAACCTCAACACAATAAAAGCCATAGACGAAAACTCCAGCAAAAATTATCCTCAATGGTGAAAAACTGAAAACATTTCCTCTAAAATGAGGAACAAGGGTACCCACTACTATTCAATATGGTTTTGGAAGTCCTAGCCACAGTAATCAGAGAAGAAAAAGAAATAAAAGTAATCCAGATTGGAAAAGAAGAAGTAAAACCCTCACTGTTTGCAGATGACATGATCCTCTACAAAGGAAACACTAAAGATACCACTAGAAAATTACTACAGCTAATTAATGAATATAGTAAAGCTTTGGTGGCTCAGATGGTAAAGCATCTGCCTGCAGTGCAGGAAAGCCGGGTTCAGTCCCTGGGTTCGGAAGATCCCCTGGAGAAGGAAATGGCAATCCACTCCAGTACTCTTGCCTGGAAAATTCCATGGACTGAGGAGCCTGGTGGGTTACAGTCCATGGGGTCGCAAAGAGTTGGACACAACTGAGCAACTTCACTTTCACTTTCAAGATATAAATTTAATGCACAGAAATCCCTTGCATTCCTATACACCAACAATGAGAAATCAGAAAGAGAAACTAAGGAAACAATCCCATTCACCATTGCAACAAAAAGAATAAAATACTTAGGAATAAATTTACCTAAAGAAACAAAAGACCTATATATACAGAAATATAAAACATTGATGAAAGAAACAAAAATGACACAAACAAATGGAGATATATACCATGTTTGTGGATTGGAAAAATCAACAGAGTGAAAATGACTATATGACCCAAAGCAATCTACAGATTCAATGCAATCCCTATCAAGCAACCAACGGTATTTTTCACAGAACTAGGACAAATTATTTCACAATTTGTATAGAAACACAAGAAACCTCGAATAGCCAAAGCAATCTTGAGAAAGAAGAATGGAACTGAAGGAATCAACCTGCCTGACTTCAGACTATACTACAATGCTACAGTCATCAAGACAGTATGGTACTGGCACAAAGACAGAAATACAGATCAATGGAACAAAATAGAAAACCCAAAGATAAAACCAGGCACCTATGGACAGCTTACCTTTGACAAAGAAGGCAAAAATATACAACAGAGAAAATGCAGTCTCTTTAACAAGTGGTGCTGGGAAAACTGGCCAACCACGTGTAAAAGAATGAAACTAGAACACTTTCTAACACCATACACAAAAATACACACAAAATGGATTAAAGATCTAAATGTAAGACCAGAAACTATAAAACTATTAGAGGAAAACATAGGTAGAACACTCTCTGATATAAATCACAGCAAGACCCTCTATGACCCACCTCCCAGAGTTATGGAAATGAAAACAAAAATAAACAAATGGGAGCTAATTAAACATAAAAGTTTTTGCACAATGAAGGAAACTATAAGCAAGGTAAAAATGCAGCCTTCAGAATGGGAGAGAATAATAACAGACGAAACAACTGGCAAAGAACTAATCTACAAAATATACAAGCAGCTCATGCAGCTCAATACCAGAAAAAAAACAAAAAAACCCAATAAAAAATGGGCCAAAGAACAAAACAGACATTTCTCCAAAGAAGACATACTAACGGACTAATGAGCACATGAAAAGGTGCTCAACATCACTCATTAGAGAAGTGCAAATCAAAATCATAATGAGGTAACATCTTATGCCGGTCAGAATGGCTGCCATCAAAAAGTCTACAAACAATAAATGCTGGAGAGGGTGTGGAGAAAAGGGAACCCTCCTACACTATCGGTGGGAATGCAAACTGGTACAGCCACTATGGAGAACAGTGTGGAGATTCTTTAAAAACCTGGAAATAGAACTGCCATATGACCCAGAAATCCCACTGCTGGGCATGCACCCAAGGAAACCAGAATTGAAAGTCACATGTACCCCAATGTTCATTGCAGCACTGTTTACCATAGTTAGGACATGGAAGCAACTTAGCTGTCCATTGGCAGACGAATGGACAAGGAAGTTGTGGAACATATAAAGAATGGAGTATTACTCAGCTATAAAAAAGTACATTTGAGTCAGTTCTAATGAGGTGGATGAAACCAGAGCCTATTACACAGAGTGATGTACATCAGAAAGAAAAACACCAGTCAGTACAGTATATTAATGCATATATATGGAATTTAAAAAGATGATAACGATGATCCTATATGGAATGGGCCAAAAGAGACAACAGATGTAAAGAACAGACTTTTGGACTATGTGGGAGAAGGCGAGCATGGGATGATTTAAGAGAATAGCATTGAAACCTATTACCATATGTAAAGTAGATGATGAGGGCAAGTTTGATGCATGAAGCAGGAAACAAAGTCTGTACTCTGGGACAACCTGAAGGGACTGGGTGGGGAGGAGGTGGGGGGCGCAGTTCACGATGGGGAGACCCATGTGCCCCTGTGGCTGATTCATGTCGATGTACGGCAAAAACAACCACAATATTGCAAAGTAATTATCCTCCAATTAAAATAAATTAAATAATTAATTTAATAGCAAACACCCTTTTCCATCAACACAAGAGATGACTCTATTCATGAACATCAAGAGATGGCCAAGACCAAAATCAGACCGATTATATTCTTTGCAGCTGAAAATGGGGAAACTCTATACAGACAGCAAAAACAAGACTGGGAGCTGACTGTGGCTCAGATCATGAACTCCTTATTACAAAATTGAGACTTAAGTTGAAGAAAGTAGGGAAAACCACTAGACCACTCAGGTATAACCTAAATTACATCCCTTACGATTATACAGTAGAAGTGACAAATAGTGTCAAGGGATTAGACCTGATAGACAGAGTGCCTGAAGAACTATGGACAGAGGTTTGCCATATCATACAAGAGGCAGTGATCAAAACCATCCCCAAGAAAAAGAAATGCAAAAAGCACAAAGAGTCCCATACAGGATAAACCCAAGTAGAAACACGCCAAGACACATACTAATCAAACTAACAAAGACTAAACACGAAGAAAGAATATTAAAAGGCAGCAAGGGAGAAGCAACAAGTAACATACAAGGGAAACTCCATCCATACGCTTAACAGCTGATCTTTCAGTAGAAACTCTGCAGGCCAGAAGGGAATGGCAGAATATATTTAAAGTACTGAAAGGGAAAAATCTACAACCAAGATTACTGTACCCAGAAAGGATCTCATTCAAAATTGATAGAGAAATAAAAAGCTTTTCAGACAAGCAAAAGTTAAGAGAATTCAGTACCACCAAACCAGCTTTGCAACAAATTTTAAAGGGACTTATACAGTCAAGAAATACAACAGAAGAAAAAAGATCTATAAAATCAACCCCAAACAATTAGAAAATGGCAATAGGAACACATATATCAATAACTACTTTAAATGTTAATGGATTAAACACTCCAACCAAGAGACACAGACTGGCTGAATGGATACAAAAGCAAGACCCGTATATATGCTGTCTACAAGAAACCCACTTCAGACCTCAAGACACATATAGACTGAAAGTGAGAGGATGGAAAATATATTCTATGCAAATGGGAAGCAAAAGAAAGCTGGAGTAGCAACCCCCATATCAGACAAAATAGGCCTTAAAATAAAGAAGATTACAAGAGATAAGTAAGGACACTACATAATGATCAAGTGATCAGTCCAAGAGGAAGACATAACAATTGTAAATATCTATGTACCCAACATAGGAGAACCTCAATACATAAGAAAAACACTAACAGACATAACAGGAGAAACTGACAGTAACACAATAGTAGTAGGATATTTTAACACCCCACGCACACCAATTTAGGATATTTTAACACCCCACGCACACCAATGGACAGATCATCAAAATGGAAGATTACTAAGGAAACACAAGTCTTCAATGATACATTAGATGAGATGGATCTCATTGATATCTTCAGGACATTCCATCTAAATGCAGAAGAATACACCTTCTTCTGAAGTACACATGGAACATTCTCCAAGATAGACCACATCTTGGGTCACAAATCAAACCTCAGTAAATTTAGGAAAATTGAAATGGTATCAAGCATCTTCTCCAACCACAATGCTATGATACTAGATATCAATTATAAGAAAAAAGTGTAAGAAACAGAAACACATGGAGACTAAACAACACATTTCTAAATAACCAACAGGTTACTGAAGAAACCAAAAGGGAAATAAAAAAATTTCTAGAAACAAATGACAATGAAATCATGACAACTCAAAACCTATGGGATGCAGCAGAAGCAGTTCTAAGAGGCAAGTTTATAGCAATACAATCCTACCTCAAGAAACAAGAAAAATATTGAATAGACAACCTAAATTTACACCTACAACAACTGGAAAAAAGGAGAACAAAAAACCCCCAAAAATTAGTAGAAGGAAAGAAATCATAAAGATCTGAACAGAAATAAAGGAAAAAGAAATGAAAGAGACAATAGTAAGGATTAATAAAGCTACAAGCTGGTTCTTTGAGAAGATAAACAAAATTGACAAACCTTTAGCCAGACTCATCAAGAAAAAAAGAGAGAAGAATCAAATCAACAAAATTAGAAATGAAAAAGGAGAGCTTACAACAGACAATGCAGAATACAAAAGATTATAAGAGACTATTATGAACAACTATATGGCAATAAATTAGATAACCTGGGAGAAATGGACAGATTTTTAGAAAAGTTCAATCTTCCATGACTGAACCAAGAAGAAACAGAAATTACGAACAACCCAATTACAAGCACTGAAACTGAAGCGGTGATCAAATATCTCCCTAAAAAAAAAAGCCCAGGACCAGATGTCTTCACAGGAGAATTCTATCAAACATTTAGAGAAGAGCCAATGCCTAGCCTTCTAAAGCTCTTTCAAAAAATTGTAGAGGAAGGAACACTTCCTAATTCATTCTATGAGGCCACCATCACCCTGATACCAAAACCAGACAAAGACAACACACACACACACGCACACACACACACACACAAACACACACACACAAACTATGGGCCTGATGACCCTGGATGAACATGGACATCCACTGATGAACATGGATGCAAAAATCCTCGACAAAATTTTAGCAAACAGAATTCAGCAGCACATCAAAAAGCTCATACACCATGATCAAGTTGGGTTTATAACAGGAATGCAAGGATTCTTCAATATATGGAAATTAATCAATGTGATACACTGTATTAACAAACTGAAAGATAAAAACCATATGATCATCTCAACAGATGCAGAAAAAACCTTTGACAAAATTCAGCACCCATTTATGATTAAAACTTTTCCAAAAAATGGGCATAGAAGGAACCTACCTCAACATAGTAAAGGCCACATATGATAAGCCTAGAGCAAACATTATTCTCAATGGTGAGAAACTGAAAGCATTCCCCCTAAGATCAGGAACAAGAAAAGGGTGTCCACTTTCACCACTATTATCCAACATAGTTCTGGAAGTCCTAGCTACAACAATCAGAGAAGAAAAAGAAATAAAAGTAATCCAGATTGGAAAAGAAGGAACAAAGCTCTCACTATTTGCAGATGACATAATATTGTGCATAGAAAACCCTAAAGATAGTATCAGAAAATTACTAGAGCTAATCAGTGAATTCAGCAAAGTTGCAAGATACAAAATCAATACACAGAAATCACTTGCATTTCTATATACTAGTAATGAAAAATCAGAAGGAGAAATTAAGGAATCAATCCCATTCACCACTGCAACAAAAATAATTAAAAATCTAGGAATAAACTTACCTAAGGAGACAAAAGAACTGTAAACAGAAAATTATAAGACACTAATGAAAGAAATCAAGATGACATGAACAGATGGAGAGATAGTCCACGTTCCTCGGTAAGAAGAATCAATATTGTGAAAATGACTATGCTACCAAATGCAATCTACAATTCAGTGCTATCCCTATCAAATTACCAATGGCATTTTTCACAGAACTAGAACAAAAAATTTCACAATTCACATGGAAACACAAAAGACCCCGAATAGCCAAAGTAGTCTTCAGAAAGAAGAATGAAGCTGAAGGAATCAACCTTCCTGACTTCAGTCATCAAGGCAGTATGGTACTAGCACAAAAACAGAATTATAGACCAATGGAACAAGACAGAAAGCCCAAAATAAAGAAAGCCCAAAAATAAACCCATGCACCTATGGGCACCTTATTTTTGACAAAGGAGGCAAGAATATACAATGGGGCAAAGATAGCCTATTCAATAAATGGTGCTGGGAAAACTGGACAGCTACATGTAAAAGAATGAAATTCGAACACTTCCTAACACCATACACAAAGATACACTCAAAATGGATTAAAGTCCTAAATGTAAGATGAGAAAGGATAAAACTCTTAGAGGAAAATGTAGGCAGAACACTCTGACATGAATCAAAGCAAGATCCTCTATGACTCACCTCCTTGAGTAGTGGAAATAAAAACAAAAGTAAACAAGTGGTACCTGATTAAGCTTAAAAGCTTTTGCACAGCAAAGGAAACTATAAGCAAGGCGAAAAGACAACCCTCAGGATGGGAGAATATAATAGCAAATGAAACAACTGACAAAGGATTAACTTCCAACATATACAAGCAGCTAATACACTTCAACAGCAGAAAAACAAACAACTCAATCAAAAAATGGGAAAAACACCTAAACATATTTCTTCAAAGAAGACATATAGACGGCTAACAAACACATGAAAACATGCTCAACATAACTCATTATTCAGTTCAGTTCAGTTCAGTCACTCAGTCATGTCTGACTGTTTGCAACACCATGAATCACAGCCCACCAGGCCTCCCTGTCCATCACCATCTCCCAGAGTTCACTCAGACTCAGGTCCATCGAGTCCATGGTGCCATCCAGCCATCTCATCCTCTGTCGTCCCCTTCTCCTCCTGCCCCCAATCTCTCCCAGCATCAGAGTCTTTTCCAATGAGTCAACTCTTCGCATGAGGTGGCCAAAGTACTGGAGTTCAGCTTTAGCATCATTCTTTCCAAAGAAATCCCAGGGCTGATCTCCTTCAGAATGGACTGGTTGGATCTCCTTGCAGTCCAAGGGACTCTCAAGAGTCTTCTCCAACATCACAGTTCAAAAGCATCAATTCTTCGGCGCTCAGCTTTCCTCACAGTCCAATTCTCGCATCCATACATGACCACTGGAAAAACCATAGCCTTGACTAGATGGACTTTTGTTGGCAAAGTAATGTCTCTGCTTTTTAATATGCTATCTAGGTTGGTCATAACTTTCCTTCCAAGGAGTAAGTGTCTTTTAATTTCATGGCTGCAGTCACCATCTGCAGTGATTTTCGAGCAAAAGAGCATAAAGTCTGACACTGTGTCCACTGTATCCCCATCTATTTCCCATGAAATGATGGGACCACATGCCATGGTCTTCGTTTTCTGAATGTTGAGCTTTAAGCCAACTTTTTCACTCTCCTCTTTTACTTTCATCAAGAGGCTTTTTAGTTCCTCTTCACTTTCTGCCATAAGGGTGGTGTCATTATTAGAGAAGTGCAAATCAAAACTACAAAGAGATATCACATCACACCAGTCAGAATGGTCCTCATCAAAAGGTCTACAAAAAATAAAGAGTGGAGAGGGTGTGGAGAAAAGGGAATGTAAATTGATAGAGCCACTACGGAAGATGGTATGGAGATTCCTTTATAAAATAAAATTAAAAAAAAAAAGAAGCCAGGAAAAAAAAAGAACCATTAAAAAAAAGAATCATTAAAAAAAAAAAAAAAAAAAAAAAAACTAGGAATAAAACCACCATATGACCCAGCAATCCCACTCCTAGGCACATACCCTGAGGAAAACAAAATTGAAAGAGGCACATGTATCCCATTCTTCATTACAGCACTATTTACAATAGCTAGAACATGGAAGAAACCTAGATGTCCATCAAAAGATGAGTGGATAAAGAGGTTGTGGTACATATACACAATGGAATATTACTTAGCCATAAAAAGGAATGTGTTTCAGTCAGTTCAAATGAGGTGGGTGAACCTAGAACCATTGTATAGAGTGAAGTGAGTCAGAAAGAGAAAGATAAATACAGTATTCTAACACATATATATGGAATCTAAAAAATGGTACTGAAAAAATTAATTACAGGGCAACAATGGAGAAACAGACATAGAGAATAGACTTACGGACATGGGGAGAGGGGCAGAGGGGGTGAGATGTATGGAAAGAGTAACGTGGAAACTTACATTATCATTTGTAAAATAGATACCAACAGAAATTTGCTGTTATCACTCAAGAAACTCAAACAGGGGCTCTGTATCAACCTAGAGGGGTGGGATGGGGAGGGAGATGGGAGGGAGTTTCAAAAGGGAGGGGAAAGCAGAAGATATTAAGAAGAGGTGGCAAGAATACACAGAAGAACTGTACAAAAAAAGATTCATGAACCAGATAATCACAATTGTGTGATCACTCACCTAGAGCCAGACAACCTGGAATGTGAGGTCAAGTGGGCCTTAGGAAGTATCACTACGAACAAAGTTGGTGGAGGGGATGGAATTCCAGTTGAGCTATTTCAAATCCTGAAAGACGATGCTGTGAACATGCTGCAATTGATGCATTTGAAGTGTGGTGTTGGAGAAGACTCTTGAGAGCCCCTTGGACTGCAAGGAGATCCAGCCAGTCCGTTCTGAAGGAGATCAACCCTGGGATTCCTTTGGAAGGAATGATGCTAAAGCTGAAACTCCAGTACTTTGGCCACCTCATGCGAAGAGTTGATTCATTGGAAAAGACTTTGATGCAAACTTCACATGCAAATATGGAAAATTCAGCAATGGCCACAGGACTGGAAAAAGTAAGTTTTAATTTCAATCCCTAAGAAAGGCAATGCCAAAGAATGCTCAAACTACCAAACAATTGCACTCATCTCACATGCTAGTAAAGTAATGCTTAAAATTCTCCAAGCCAGGCTTCAGCAACACGTGAACCGAGAACTTCCAGATGTTCAAGCTGGTTTTAGAAAAGGCAGAGGAACCACAGATCAAATTCCCAACATCCGCTGGATCATGGAAACAACAAGAGAGTTCCAGAAAAACATCTATTTCTGCTTTATTGACTATGCCAAAGCCTTTGACTGTGTGGATCACAATAAACTGTGGAAAATTCTGAAAGAGATGGGCATACCAGACCACCTAACCTGCCTCTTGAGAAATCTGTATGCAGGCCAGGAAGCAACAGTTATAACTGGACATGGGACAACAGACTGGTTCCAAATAGGAAAAGGAGTACGTCAAGGCTGTATATTGTCACCCTGCTTATTTAACTTGTATGCAGAGTACGTCATGAGAAACGCTGGGCTGGAGGAAGCACAAGCTGCTATTAAGATTGCCAGGAGAAATATCAATAACCTCAGATATGCAGATGACACCACCCTTATGGCAGAAAATGAAGAAGAACTAAAGAGCCTCTTGATGAAAGTGAAAGAGAAGAGTGAAAAAGTTTGCTTAAAACTAAACATTCAGAAAACTAAGATCCTGGCAACTGGTCCCATCAGTTCAGTTCAGTTCAGTTGCTCAGTCGTGTCCAACTCTTTGCAACCCCATGAATCGCAGCACACCAGGCCTCCCTACCGGAGTTCACTCAGATTCACGTCCAGCAAGTCAGTGATGCCATCCAGCCATCTCATCCTCTGTCGTCCCCTTCTCCTCTTGCCCCCAATCCCTCCTGGCATCAAAGTCTTTTCCAATGAGTCAACTCTTCGCATGAGGTGGCCAAAGTACTGGAGTTTCAGCTTTAGCATCATTCCTTCCAAAGGAATCCCAGGGTTGATCTCCTTCAGAACGGACTGGCTGGATCTCCTTGCAGTCCAAGGGACTCTCAAGAGTCTTCTCCAACACCACACTTCAAATGCATCAATTCTTCAGCGCTCAGCCTTCTTCACAGTCCAACTCTCACATCCATACATGACCACTGGAAAAGCCATAGCCTTGACTAGACAGACCTTTGTTGGCAAAGTAATGTCTCTGCTTTTTAATATGCTATCTCGGTTGATCATAACTTTTCTTCCAAGGAGTAAACGTCTTTTAATTTCATGGCTGCAGTCACCATCTGCAGTGATTTTGGAGCCCCCCAAAATAAAGTCTGACACTGTTTCCACTGTTTCCCCATCTATTTCCCATGAAGTGATGGGACCAGATGCCATGATCTTCGTTTTCTGAATGTTGAGCTTTAGGCCAACCTTTTCACTCTCCTCTTTCACTTTCATCAAGAGGCTTTTTAGCTCCTCTTCACTTTCTGCCATAAGGGTGGTGCCATCTGCATATCTGAGGTTATTGATATTTCTCCTGGCAATCTTGATTCCAGCTTGTTTCTTCCAGTCCAGCATTTCTCATGACCTACTCTGCATATAAGTTAAATAAGCAGGGTGACAGCATTGACATACACCTTTTCCTATTTGGAACCGGCAAATAGATGAGGAAACAGTGGAAACAGTGTCAGACTTTATTTTTCTGGGCTCCAAAATCACTGCAGATGGTGATTGAAGCCATGAAATTAAAAGACGCTTGCTCCTTGGAAGGAAAGTTATGACCAACATAGACAGCATATTAAAAAGCAGAGACATTACTTTGCCAACAAAGGTCTGTCTAGTCAAGGCTATGGTTTTTCCAGTGGTCATGTATGGATGTGAGAGTTGGACTGTGAAGAAAGCTAAGCGCCAAAGAATTGATGCTTTTGAACTGTGATGTTGGAGAAGACTCTTGAGAGTCCCTTGGACTGCAAGGAGATCCAGCCAGTCCATTCTAAAGGATATCAACCCTGGGATTTCTTTGGAAGGAATGATGCTAAAGCTGAAACTCCAGTACTTTGGCCACCTCGTGCGAAGAGTTGACTCATTGGAAAGACCCTGATGCTGGGTAGGATTGGGGGCAGGAGGAGAAGGGGACAACAGAGCATGAGATGGCTGGATGGCATCACCGACTTGATGGACGTGAATCTGAGTGAACTCTGGGAGTTGGTGATGGACAGGGAGGCCTGGCGGGCTGCGATTCATGGGGTCACAAAGAGTCAGACACGACTGAGTGACTGACTAGAACTGAACTGATATGTATAGCTATGACTGATTCATGTTGAGGTTTGACAGAAAACAGCAAAATTCTGTAAAGCAATCATCCTTCAATAAAAATTAAGTTTTTAAAAAGGCAAAATGGTTGTCAATGAGGCCTTACAAACACCTGAGAAAAGAAAAGAAGTGAAAAGTAAATGAGAAAAGGAAAGATCAACCCACTTGAATGCAGACATGTGAAGACTAACAAGGAGAGATAAGAAAGTCTTCCTCAATGATCAATACATTTTTAGAAATAGAGAAAAACAATAGAATGAGAAAGACTAGCGATCTCATCAATCAAATTAAGAATTGCCAAGGGAACATCTCATGCATGCTGCTAAGTCACTTCAGTCATGTCTGACTCTGTGCAACCCCATAGACAGCAGCCCACCAGGCTCCCCTGTCCCTGAGATTCTCCAGGCAAGAATACTGGAGTGGGTTGCCATTTCCTTCTCCAATGCATGAAAGTGAAAAGTGAAAGTGAAGTCACTGAGTCGTGTCCGACTCTTAGCGACCCCATGGACTGCAGCCTACCAGGCTCCTCTGTCCACGGGATTTTCTAGGCAAGAGTACTGGAGTGGGGTGCCATTGCCTTCTCCCATCTCATGCATAGATGGGCACAATGAAAGACAGAAACAGTATGGATGTAACAGAAGCAGAAGATATTAAGAAGAGGTGGCAAGAATACACAGAAGAACTATTCAAAAATGATCTTAATTAACCAGATAACCATGATGGTCTGATCACTCACCTAGAGCCAGACATTATGGAATGCGAAGTCAAGTGGGCCTTAGGAAGCATCACTACAAACAAAGCTAGTGAAGGTAATGGAATTCCAGCTGAGCTATTTCAATTCCTAAAAGATAATGCTCTGAAAGTGCTGCACTCAATACACCCGCAAAATGGGAAAGCTCAGCAGTGGCCACAGGACTGGAAAAGGTCAGTTTTCATTCTAACCCCAAAAAGGCAATGCCAAAGAATGTTCAAACTACCGCACAATTGCACTCATCTCACATGCTAGGAAAGTAACGCCCCAAATTTTCCAAGCCAGGCTTCAACAGTATGTGAACCGAGAAATTTCAGATGCTCAAGCTGGATTTAGAAAAGGCAGAGGAACCAGAGATCAAATTGCCAACATCCGTTGGATCACAGAGAAAGCAAGAGAGTTCCAGAGAAACATCTACTTCTGCTTTATTGACTATGCCAAAGTCTTTGACTATGTGGATCACAACAAACTGTGGAGCATTCTTCAAGAGATGGGAATACCAGACTACCTTACCTGCCTCCTGAGAAATCTGTATGCAGGTCAAGAATCAACAGTTAGAACTGGACATAGAACAATGGACTGGTTCCAAATTGGGAAAGGAGTAGGTCCAGGCTGCATATTGTCATCCTGTTTACTTAACTTCTATTCAGAGTACATCATGCGAAATGCCACACTGGATGAAGCACAAGCTGGAATCAAGTTTGCCAGGAGAAATATCAATAACCTCAGGTTAAAGCATTTGACTCCAATGCAGGAGACCCGGGTTCGATCCCTGGGTCAGGAAGATCCCCTGGAGAAGGAAATGGCAACCCACTCCAGTATTCTTGCCTGGAGAATCTCATGGACAGAGGAGCCTGGTAGGCTACAGTCCATGGGGTTGCAAAAAGTCGGACATGACTGAGTGACTTCACTCACTCACTCACTCAGATATGCAGATGACACCACCCTTATGGCAGAAAGTGAAGAGGAACTAAAGAGCCTCTTGATGAAAGTGAAAGAGGAGAGTGAAAAAAGCTGGCTTAAAACTCAACATTCAAAAAACAAAGATCATGGCATCTAGTCCCATCACTTCATGGCAAATATATGGGGAAATAATGGAAACAGTGACAGACTTTATTTTCTTGAGCTTCAAAGTCACTGCACATGGCGCTGTAGCCATGAAATTAAAAGACACTTGCTACTTGGAAGAAAAGTTATGACCAACCTAGACAGCCTATTAAAAAGCAGAGACATTACTTTGTTGACATAAGTCCATCTCGTCAAACATATAGTTTTTCCAGTAGTCATGGACGGATGTGAGAACTGGACTACAAAGAAAACTGAGTGCCCAAGAATTGAAGCTTTTGAAGTGTGGTATTGGAGAAGACTCTTGAGAGTCCCTTGGACTGCAAGGAGATCAAACCAGTCAATCCTAAAGGAAATCAGTCCTGAATATTCAATAGAAGGACTGATGCTAAAGCTGAAACTTCAATATTTTGTCCACCTCATGCGAAGAACTAACTCTTTAGAAAAGACCCTGATGTGGGAAAGATTGAAGGCAGGAGAAGGGGACCACAGAGGATGAGATTGTTGGATGGCATCACTGACTCGATGGACATGAGTTTCAGTAAGTTCTGGGTGTTGTTGATGGACAGGGAAGCCTGGCATGCTGCAGTCCATGGGATGGCAAAGATTCAGACACGACTCAGTGACTGAATAATTAAAAAAAAAAAAAAAGACAACCACTATAGCCTAAGCTACACCTGTTGGTATCAAAGGCCTTCCAGTCATCTCACTCTGCCAAGCATAGGTTTTCACCTCATGACTTTGTCACAGGCAGACAAAATGAGATTGAACATAGTGCCTTGTGTCTTAGAACTCCACTTTTTCACAAGCAAATATGGCCACATTTCATAAGGGGCTAATACTGTATACTCAGACTCATTCCCAATAGGTATAGGCCATCCTTCTGTCAGAGCCATCTTCTGAGTAAGTATGTGCTAAGTTGCTTTAGTCATGTCCGACTCTGTGCAACCCCATAGATGGAAGCCCACCAGGCTCCCCCATCACTGGGATTTTCCAGGCAAGAACACTGGAGTGGGTTGCCATTTCCTTCTCCAATGCATGAAAGTGAAAAATGAAAGTGAAGTCGCTCAGTCGTGTCCGACTCTTAGCGACCCCATGGACTGCAGCCTACCAGGCTCCTCTGTCCACGCAGTTTTGCAGGCAAGAGTACTGGAGTCAGTTGCCATTACACAACTTAAAACCAAGAGTATTTGTATCCTGTAAGAGACACTGGGAAACAAAAACAAAAACGAAAACAACTCTGGAGCCTCATTGGAAGGGCCTTTTATTAAGTTGCCCTTTATGGCCAACACTGCAGTCAAGCTACAAGCAGTAGATCTTTTGGCTCACGTTTCCTAGCTAAGAAAACACTGACTTCAGACTGATGGTATTTCTACTTTAGTGAAAACCTTAAACTGAGGACTTCCAGGAATACCCTAAAGTATTCAACTACGAAAAGAGGACAGCGTTACCACAAAAATCGGAACAAGCAGATGACCTTGGAAAGTGAATACCTGCCACACAAGAGAACAGAATAAAATCTCTGTTCCCACTACATTAATTTGCCTTTTTTATCATAAATCTGCTACTCATTATTTACAACCTCAAGTCCGAATTCATGCATCTCTGCACAGTCACCTCCAAGTGCTGATCAAAAAGATGTTTCCAAACCTCCTTTTTATTCTTTCTGCTTCCTCTCTGTATCCTCTCTTTTTCTGCCTCTTTCATTTCTTATCCTTTTCCAAATATACAGAACTGTTGGCATTTTCTAAGCCAGGCCTCTGTGGTCCCTTTGCAAATACGTGTCCTTTACTTTGCTAGGAGTCTTTCTCTCATCACCACTGCAGATTAGGATGCAACTCCTCCCAAGTCAGCACTTCAATAATAACTTTTCCATAATAAACACTCTTTACACTATGTATCTTCAGAGAAGGGGGGGGTCTTGCTTTTTAGACATATAGCCTGGGTCTTTAATACCAAATCTGTGAGATTAGTTTGCATTGATGAAAGATTTCTGACTGAAGGCCCTACTGAAGGAGAAGCCTACACATAGTCTAAATCAGGCAAAAAACTAGATTCTCTGACAAGTTTCTACATTCCCTAGAGAGCCCCAAATGACTTGAATTTTATTTGAGGCTCAAATGGCTACTGGTGTTTCTCTGCCAATGAGGTCCTGTTTCCTTTCCTAGCATTTTCCATTTTAAGACATATAATCTCGCCAGTTTAATCAGTTTGCTATCTCTTTAGATCAGAGCTCAAGCCTCACTGCTGAGAGAGTCAATTTCAAGGTTGATGAGACGTCCGGGGTCCCTGAGGAGGAGAGAGGGGCCTGGGGTTCTTGAAAAGGAAATAGGGATCTGGAGTTCTCAAGGAGGAAAAAAGGACAAACGTGTTTGTTTGTTTGTTTTTTCTACACTCCTTAGCCTTAGTCACATAAAACATTTTTTCCTGTAAGCCCGGAGCTCATGATAATACAACAAAACAACTCAGCTTAAACTCTGTACCTCTGGTGGCTCAGAGGTTAAAGTATCTGCTTGGAATGCAGGAGACCTGGGTTCGATCCCTGGGTCAGGAAGATCCCCTGGAGAAGGAAATGGCAACCCACTCCAGTACTCTTGCCTGGAGAATCTCATGGAGGGAGGAGCCTGGTAGGCTACAGTCCATGGGGTTGCAAAGAGTCAGACAGGACTGAGTGACTTCACACACCAAGAATTACATAACAGCAATGTATCCTGCTTGAGGACATGTTTCTCCTTCTTGAGGACCTTCTGACTATCTTATTGCTATCTTACAATGTATATTATGGGAGTGGGTCTGGTAAGATCTTTCTACTATTAGTTCTAATCCTGTCATCTTAAAATGTAAATTATGGGAGTTAGTCTAGGAAGATCTTTACAACCTTGAGTCATTCTTTTGATTTACTGTAATAACCAATTAAAAAAGTATATAGCTCCCTTGCAAAGACTAGTGAGGGGGCATTCTCTGTCCCCCTTCTGATGTCTATGTCAGAAGCTTTCTCTGTCCCTTTTCATACTTTAATAAAACTGTGCTACACAGAAGCTCTTGAGTGATCAAGCTTGGTCACTGTTCCCAAAGCTAAATCTTCTTCTTTGGAGATCATGAATCCAATACCATTCACTGTAAGCTAACATCTTGGAGCTTTGTCCAGGATCTTCAGTTCAGTTCAGTTCAGTCGCACTGTTCCCAAAGCGAAATCTTCTTCTTTGGAGATCATGAATCCAATACCATTCACTGTAAGCTAACATCTTGGGGCTTCGTCCAGGATCTTCAGTTCGGTTCAGTTCAGTTGCTCAGTCACGTCCGACTCTTTGCGACCCCATGAATCGCAGCACGCCAGGCCTACCTGTCCATCACCAACTCCCGGAGTTCACTCAGATTCACGTCCATCGAGTCAGTGATGCCATCCAGCTATCTTATCCTCTGTCATCCCCTTCTCCTCCTGCCCCCAATCCCTCCCAACAGAGCTCTAGTCTCTGCTTTCTCAGTGTACACGTTTTCTGCTTTACTTTATTAACTCTCTGGTGTGCCTGTCTGTGTGAATGTAGAATAAAAGAGACGTACTGAAATGAGTACAAAATGAGCACTGAGCCCTGCTCTGCAGTTTCATGGTGCCTTGTTATGACTGAGGCAGCCCCCCAAAAGGGAGCCTTGTCAGGAGTTTATACCGACCTGCCAATGCCAAGAGACACCCAACGTCCCTGCGAGGGGAGTGGCCAGAAAAGGGCAAAGCACGTGGGCTGAACTTTCCTTTCTTGGTCATCTTTTCCTGGTCTCTTTGACCATTTCATAATTGCATGGGGAATTAGAACTACTAACCTAATCTGTCAGATCATAGACTTTCAAGGGACTTGTGATCCATGCCATTACTGTGTACTTTTACTTAGACCCCAAGCTTGGTAGTCACAGGGAACCCAGACTTGCTAGGAGCACATTCGAGAATAAGGTGGAACTCTAGCTCCAACAGCACCTTTGGGAACTAGGTGAAATTCTAGCTTCAGCAGCATCTCTCTTTTGACTGCTTCCATATGGGGCCAGAGTCCTAAAAGCGAGTCCTTGCCATAGCTGTGCCTCCGAACTACATGGATGGAAGTGCTGCTAGTGAGCATGAGGTTTCTAAGAACATAGGTCAGGAATTCAGACTGGAAGTACAATGGGCTTCTTCCTTTGGTAGTGCTAGCTCTTAGCAGACCAGAGAAAGCTCTCCAGTGCCTTCTGTCTCAACTCCTTAGATATTCCTTTTGTGGAATCTGTGGAAATGAGCTGGAAGGATTGGCCCTAATAGCTTGAGGGCAAAAATCACTTTTTCCTCACTGGCCGACCCTCTACCACCTCTTTTGCTGTCACATACACCGGTGTGGTGACACTCAGAAGGGACATATTGATTGTTGTTTGTCCCTTTATAACTCACTGCTTCTACTGTGGTCAGGACTGTACTCAGGAATGTGCACAGGCACACGTAAGATGGATGCTTCCCCTAGTAGTCCCAGCTTGGGAAACATTCCGGGAAACTACTCTGTTACACCCCAGGTGGCATCAGAGGAAAAGGACAAATCAAACAAAGGTCGTGGTGGTGTGGAACTAGAAATCACTAGGTCTACCCCCGGTGCATCTCTGCCCTGCCTCGATGGTAGAATGAGTGGGCTGAAGGGAAGGCGCCTGAGTCAGTAAGTGACAGACTAAGTCCGTCCAGGGAAGGAAAAGCTTCGGTGGAAAGTCTGTCTCCACCCCCATCTAGAACAGGGAGGGACACCTCCGATGGAAAGAAGCAAAGGCGCTGGTTGCCACCTTTTTCTTTCTTACAGATGCTGCTGCTGCTAAGTCGCTTCAGTCGTGTCCAACTCTGTGCAACCCCATAGACGGCAGCCCACCAGGCTCCTCTGTCTTTGGAATTCTCCAGGGAAGAATACTGGAGTGGGTTGCCATTTCCTCCTCCACTCTCAAAGTTCCAGCCCCATATCCTTGGATTGTGTCCTGAAAAACTGAGATAAGTTTGACCCCCAGAGCTTAAAGAAGACATACCTGACTTTCCTTTGCAAATCTGCATGGCCACAATATCCATTGGAGGGTGGCAGATAAGGGTGGCCAGTTGAAGGGTCTCTTAATTACGAAACTGTTTTACATCTAGACCGGTTCTGTAGAAAACAAGGGAAATGGGTAGACGTGCCATATGTGTTACCCTTTTTCTCTCTGTGAGATATACCAGACTTAAGTCCTAAGGGTAAAGATTTGGGTGTAAAGCCTTCAGCTCCCTCCCGTCCTCTTACTCTGCCTCTGCTTCTGTATCCATGGATCACAACTGAGCAAGCTGAGGGTCAAGGCACCCCTCCAGGAAGGGTTGCCTCAGTCTCGATAGAAGTTCAAACAACCCCAGTTCCAATGCAGCCTCAGACTACTCTGGTTTCAATGGGAACTCAGACAGTCAAAGTAGAGAAGATGCAGATAACCAAAACTAAGGGTGAAATACGAGAAAGAGGATGAGGATGAGAAAAAGCAGGTTTCTCTAATCTATCCCTGGGAACGTATGTGAAGGGTAGCTGGAGGGGCTGAGGAACAGCCACACAATTTACTGCCTCTTCAGGAGGCCCCCATTGGGAAAAATAACTAATCCATAAAAATCCATAAGCCCTTTTCTCACCCAGAGGTACAACAGATAAAGGGAGATCTGGGAGACTAGAGGATCCAGAAAAGTACATAGAAGCCTTTACAGGACTCACTTTACTTTATGAGCTTACTTGGAGAGATGTAATGTATGTCTTGGGACAGATGCTGACTTGTGACTCGAGAGCTTGAGTTTTGGGGGAAGCTACTATATTTGGAGATGAATGGCTTGAATGTGAGACAAGGGGAAAGAGGGAACACGAACTAGCCCTCCTCCCTACAGGGAGCCAAGCAGTTCTCACAGCAGAGCCAGACTGGGATTATCACAAAGAGGAAGGGAGATAGGAGCAGACCCACTTTGTCAATTGCATTATTGAAGAGCTTAAGAGAGCTCGAATTAAGCCTCTAAATTGAACTAAACCTCGGAATTATGCTAAGTTGGCTGACATAGAACAGGTAGAGAAGGAAACTCCTGGTAAATTCCTAGATATACTACGGGAGGCTCTCCACAAGTTTCCTGATATTGATCCCAAATGTGCAGAGGAGAAATGATCTTAAAAGATAGACTTTCTCACTCAGTCATTCAGTCAGCTCCAGATATCTGCTGTAAGTTACAAAAACAGGCGTTTGGGCCAAATCAGTCTTTAAAAAACTGTTACAGCTGGCTCAGACGGTATATTACAGTAGAGAATATGAGGAGGGGAAAGGATAACAGAAAAGAACCAAAGAAAAGGCTCAGGCTCTAGTGATGGCTATGAAAACTGCTATGAATCTGCCTGAAGAGAAAAATGTCCAGAGAAACCCAGGTGAAAAGGGATGGGCCTGCTATTACTGTGGAAAGGAGGGGCATCTCAAGTGAAGTTGCTCTCAGGTGTCTAAGCCGCCCCTGGCTCCCTGTCTGGTCTGTAAAAGACCACACTGGAGGAGAGACTGCCCCCAGAGGCACAGGCCCCAGGGGTCAGACTCTCAGGACAATCAGGACTGAAGGTGCCCAGGGATCCCCACACAAGCTCCTGTCCTAATAACACCCGAGGAACCCCAGGTATTAATAACTGCGGGGGACCAATCAGTCGATTTTCTTTTGGACACTGGGGCAACTTTCTCTGTGCTCACTGAAGCCCCTGGTCTTCTTTCCTCCTGATCCACTACTGTAATGGGACTGTCAGGATGAGCCAAACGCTATGACTGAAATATTCAGTCATCCTTTAAGCTGCAACTGGGGCTCTGTGCTGTTTTCTCACGAGTTTCTGATCATGCCAGAGTCTCCCTCACCCCTTCTCAGGAGGGACAGACTGAGCAAGGTCCAGCCCTCTGTTTTCATGAATACGGAGTCTGCTCTTTCTCTCCCATTAATTGAACAAAATGTAAATCCTAAAGTGTGGGCTGATGGAAAAACTGTGGATCGAGCACAAAATACTCTTCTTGTCCTTATCAAGCTCAAAGACCCTCACCTATTTCCACATCAAAAGCAGTATCCATTAAAGCCCAAGGTTAAGGAATGGGCGAAATCTTACTGTACTGACTTGTCATGATATAAGTGCAATCTTAAACTCTTAAGTTCAGAGCAACAACGCTCCACCTTTAAAGCTGCTGTAACTCAAGGGGTGTCGAAAGCTCTAGGAATAGAGTATCACTTACACTGTTCCTGGAGACCCTAATCTTCAGAAAAAGTTGAAAAGGCTAATGACATTATTAAGAGACATCTACATAAATTAAGAGACTCAGGACGATTGGCTTAAAGTTCTATCCATAGCTTTAATGAGGGCTCGGACTGCCCCTAAAAACGAAGCACTATCCCTCTTTGAATGTGTCTATGGAAGACCCTTCTTACGCACAGACATTGTTATAGACCCTGAAGCCTTAGAATTAACTATGTGATGCAGCTTTCAGCCTTTCAACAGACATTACGGAAATTCCAGGAGGTGACTCCTGACCCAGCCTGAGTCAAATAAGCCTCTGTTTGAGCCAGGCACCGAGGTCTTGAAAAAGCCAGGATCTGGAGGGCAATCTCTCGAGCCCCTCTGGGAAGGCCCTTACCAGGTTATTCTTTCTTCTCCCACACTGTCAAGGTGCCAGGAATTGATTCCTGGGTGGACCACACTCGAGTTAAGAAGTGGCACCCTGACCAAAACTAAACAATGTCGTTTTATGTCTTTATCCTCTATGCTTATACCTTTTACTTTTCAGATGGGCCTGATAATCTACATGGGCCTGCTTCTGCTGACTCCAAACGTCGTGAATCTGCCATTTGACCTTGAAGACAATGCCTTCTGGTCCTGGGCTCATTCTTACACTGCATTCCACAATTGGTCTAATTGCTGGGTCTGCAGAGTGCTCCCCTCTTCATCAGTTGAAGGGTTCCCATGGTGGGTTTTTCCATTTCAAGGAAAAGACTTTCTTCAACTCTGTGAAAAAATCTTCACCAACAACAATCACATGTGATGCCTCTCTTTAATCTGATGACATCTAGCAATCCTAAGATGGACTTGTGTAACACTCTGTACCTTAACTATGGATATAATGTGACTTTCAACTTTGATCGTACAGTATCTTGATTTAATGTCTGTTTTGCTGCACATAAGAAAGTAAATGGGTCTACAACTGATGGTTTCCTACCTAATGTTTATCAAATATGGGATGAGGTCATATGGCTAACTCCTGAAAAGGGACGCCTACTATCTAATGTTATCTAAATTTTATCTTACAATGTATATTATGGGAGTGGGTCTGGTAAGATCTTTCTACTATTAGTTCTAATCCTGTCATCTTAAAATGTAAATTATGGGAGTTGGTCTAGGAAGATCTTTACAACCTTGAGTCATTCTTTTGATTTACTGTAATAACCAATTAAAAAAGTATATAGCTCCCTTGCAAAGACTAGTGAGGGGGCATTCTCTGTCCCCCTTCTGATGTCTATGTCAGAAGCTTTCTCTGTCCCTTTTCATGCTTTAATAAAACTCTGCTACACAAAAGCTCTTGAGTGATCAAGCCTGGTCCCTGGTCTGGAAGCTAAATCTTCTTTGGAGATCATGAATCTGACACTATTATCTAAACCAGAAGAACAGCTGAGGTTAGGGGCAGGTAGACCCTTCTCAAAAACATCCATTGCCACTGATGATGAAGAGAAACTGTGTGAAGAAGCCGACAGAAAAAAAAACAAAACAAAACCAGTTTTGAAGGACTCTTCATTGCTCGGGATGGATTTTATGCTGCAGCTACCACCTGAGGGGTACCCTGTAGACCACACAATTACACAGTGCCTGGATGTAATGCCATCATCTATGAATTCACCGGAGCCACTCACTGATACCATTAAAAGTATTGGCATACTTGCTTGATAAGCACAGAAACTCCAGACAAAAGGCCATCTCCCATCATCAACTGGAATCATTCTGGCACTAGGGGGAGAACATGCACTGCCACTGTTGAAAACTGCTGCAAGTAGAATTCAGTGGAATCCCAGAAACCTTTACTGTGCCTTTTTGATGTATTAACGCATCTGTGAAGATAACTAAAACATTTGATAACTGAATGACATTGTCCTGACCTCTCGGGACATTTTGAGTCAGCTTCAGGTGGTAGGGATGGGATATCTTTTCCTATAGATTCCAAGTAGGGCTGTCTTCCTTACACGTTTTTTCCCTCAAGGGCTAGTGACTCCTCATTAAGTCAGTCTTATCACATCTAATCAAGAACAGCAGTACCAAGCAGATGATTCAAGCCATGTTTACAGAAAACAAAAAGCCAAAGAACAAGCCTCTTCCAACTCTTCTCAAGAAATTCCTTTAGCTCCTGAGAAGTCTTGCTGAATATATCTATATCTATACTATGTCTAGATAATATAGAAGGCAATGGCAACCCACTCCAGTACTCTTGCCTAGAAAATCCCATGGATGGAGGAGCCTGGTAGGCTGCAGTCCATGGGATCACGAAAAGTCAGACACAACTGAGCGACTTCACCTTCATTTTTCACTTTCATGCATTGGAGAAGGAAATGGCAACCCACTCCAGTCTTCTTGCCTGGAGAATCCCAGGGACGGGGGAGCCTGGTGGGCTGCCGTCTATGGGGTCGCACAGAGTTGGACACGACTGAAGCCACTTAGCAGCAGCAGCAGCAGCAGCATACTATGTCTATATCTATATCCATATCCACATCCATATCTATATCTATCTATATCTTTTTCTAGATGGTCCAGCAATGAAAAAGAATTCATCTTGGCCAAGGGGACTGTGAAAGGACTAAAACAGGCATGATGAAATGTCTCCAATTTCCCCCTTTCTTTCTTCCTTTCCCCTTCCTTCCTTTGCTTTCCTTTCCCCTTCCTTCCTTTGCTTTCCTTTCCTCTCATTTTTCTCCCATCTTTTCCTTCCTTCCTTCCTTTCCTCTCTACCTCCCCCACCTTGCAAACTTTGGCTACAAGGCTTGCAAAAACTGTTCTCAGAAAATACTGCTCTGTTGTTTATTGAGATTGCATCAATCACCTGAAGCAATCATGGTACACAACCAGGAACAACCACCAACTGTGACTTGTAGCTAAAAGAAGAAAACTGCTGCCTAATCCAAAACAGCAAGAACATCTTTCCTGCTACCCTATAAAACTCTGACCTTGCTTAAATTGTCACTTACTCTTCATTTGCTCCTTGAGACATGTCAGTAGAATACAGCCACAAACCTCTATTTGAATCACATATCATTTTGTTGTAACAGATCTTAAACCTTTAATCTCTACTTGATCATTTTAATGAGAGAAATATATTCCTTGAAATATTTATGAACAAAGGTATTCACTATAGTACTAATTATAGTAGAAATAATTAGGGAAGTAGTTAAATAATTATGCTAAAACATTTGATGGACTATGGATATTTGGGTATCCATACAATTAAGCTTTTCATTGTATTGAATGATAAAAGAGCATTTTAAATTCTTTTTATTCCAAAAGGTAGTGTAAATACATTATGTATACATATGTATGTAGGTATGTACCTATATAGATAGCTATAGATAGCTATATCTATATCTATATACCTACATACATACATGCATTTCTGGAGAAAAGGAGAGAATGAAATACAGTAACATCTTTGCAGTGATTTTCTCTGGGCAGAAAGATTCTGGGTGGTGACTGCAGTCATCTCAGTACTTCCCCAAAGTTTCTAATTGCCACAATACATACACTGAGGATGGAGAGAATCTCTCACAGGAGCTCACACAATGTCAGGATTTCCCTTCCACAGAGTCAAAATTGCAGCATACAGATTGCCAGTAACGTTGGCCCAGGTATGATTTACTGCAGGCATGTAAATTTCTAACCTCAGTCTTTGGGGAAAGCTTTGTACTTAGAGAAGAAAGACCGCAACAGAAACACTGTAAAGAAGTTTAACAAAGCACAGAGAATTCCACCAGGAAAGCAGGCCAGACTCTTCCACAAACATGACCACAGGGCTACAAACACTACTTTTGGCTAGTTTCTAGTCTCCCAACCAGGCGAGTATGCTGAGATGTTAAGGAGAGTAAACCATATAAACTAGCTGGAGCAATTTAAGCTATACATAGGTACTATGCTTCTGGTCAGTATAGAATGACAGCACAAATAGGCATCCCTGTAATATTAATGATAGCAAACAACCTAAGTGTTCAACCTATATAGTATGACTAAGAGTGGGCAAGGAAGAAGCGGCTATAGGGATAATCATGCCAACATGACAACATGTCCCTCAATCTGAGAGGATAGCAACCAATAAAACATTTACAGGGAGGGCAGGAAATGGGTAGATATGAGAAGGATAAAGGCACTAAATCTTCAGCTTTCATACAGGATAGCCAGTATATACTGTTCTATTTCTGACAGTAACTGAAAATTAGAGACATAAACAAATTTTGTATACATTAGCAACATGCAGAGGGTGGGTTATGTGAAAACTCAGATTGTTATGATTTAGAGTTTCTGAGTGAGTAAGTCTGAGATGGGTACTGTAAATCTGAATTTCTAACAAATTCCCAGGTTATGCTGATGCTGCTGGTGCAGGTGCCTTGCACTGAAAACCACTGACCTAAAGACACCAAGAGTAGAGTTAAAGATAGGACAAATGTGTGTGTGCATGTGTGTCCATTTGTATCATTTTTTAGGTTCCACATATAAGTGATATTATGCAGTACGTGACTTTCTCTGTCTGACTTATTTCACTAGTATAATGTTACCTAGGTCCATCCATGTAGATGCGAATAGCAGAATTTCACTGCTGCTGTGAGCATTAGGATGCATGTATCTTTTTGAATTAATGTTTCTGTATACATCTGAAATTAATATAATATTGTAAATCAATTACATTTTTAAAAAGAGATAGGCTAAGAACCTTACAAATGAGCAGAAAGCGTAAAAAGGAAATTGGCAAAAGCACCAACCAAATAAAAAATTGAAGAAAACAAAGAAAACACAAGCATATATAGTATAAAGCAATATGGTGTAATACTATGTGTCATGTCTTAACTATAGTAGCAATATAGAGAAAAGACGAAGAGGTTAAAAATTTGTCTGTTCATTTTCCCTTGTGAGATTCTGTCTTTTTACTCAGAGAAAAGGATCTGGAATAAATAATTGGCCATAACTTTATCACAATGCAAAAAAAAAAAAAATCAAAACAAAAAACCCCTGCTCCAGACAGGGCTCTGAGTCACTAGCCAGGATGAACTCTAGATGGGAGTGAGAGAAACTAGAGATGTTAAGAAGCCTAAATATGGAGCTCACAGCCAACCACATCCAGAAGTCAAGATAAAGAAGACAAGCAAAACCTGAGAAGGTAAGAGGAACACCAGGAAAAAAGTGGTTCTCTAGAAGCCAGGTGAAGAAAAAGTTTCAAGGAGGAAGGAATGATCAATTGCCTCAAATGCAGCTGAGAGGGTCAAGTAAGATGAAGACCAGGGAAGCATTTGGATTTAGCAACAGGGAGGTCGTTTGTGACCCTGATACAAGCAGTTTCAGTGGAGAATTAAGAGAGAAAGCCTAAGTAGAGTATGTTTATGTGAGAATGGGAGGAAAGGATTTGGAAACAGTGAAAATAGATATGCATTTGAAGGATATTTGCCAGAAAGAGGAAGAGAAAAATGGTATGGCGGCTGGGGGGCCTTAAGTGGAAGAAGTTACAGCATGTCTGTTTACTGACAAGAATGAAAGAGAAAAAGAAGGAAAGAGAGGGAGTGCGTGGGAGAATTTCTAAAGCAACTTCCTTGGGAAACTGTCAAGATTGAGTGGGACCCCAGTGCATGAGCAGAATGAAATGGCTTTAGATAGAAGCCCTGGGAGTTCATTTGAAAACATGGACGAAGTGCCAAGTATTATGAGCACAGGTGGCATGCAATGATGGTGGAAGTTTGTAGATGTTCTTCTCTTATTGCCTCTATGTTTTTAGTGAAGTGGAAAACAAAGTCAGTGGCAGTGAATGAGGATAGGAGAGAGGATGACAGAGGTATGAGGAGAGAGACAATGTAAGAAAGGGTCATCCAAGAGAGCAAGAGAATGAATGAGCTAGGCCATTGGTTCTTAACTCCAGCTTCATGGTATAATTACCTGGAGAAAGATAGGGGTCTAGTTTCATTCTTTTACATGTGAATATCCAATTGTCCCAGAGAAGGCAATGGCACCCCACTCCAGTACTCTTGTCTGGAAAATCCCATAGGCAGAGGAGCCTAGTAGGCTGCAGTCCATAGGGTCGCTAAGAGGCGGACGCAACTGAGCGACTTCACTTTTACTTTCCACTTTCATGCATTGGAGAAGGAAATGGCAACCCACTCCAGTGTTCTTGCCTGGAGAATCCCAGGGACGGGGGAGTCTGGTGGGCTGCCATTTATGGGGTCGCACAGAGTCAGACATGACTGAAGTGACTCAGCAGCAGCAGTTCAGTTCAGTTCAGTTGCTCAGTCGTGTCCGACTCTTTGCGACCCCATGAATCGCAGCATGCCAGGCCTCCCTGTCCATCACCATCTCCCAGAGTTCACTCAGACTCACGTCCCTCAAGTCTGTGATGCCATCCAGCCATCTCATCCTCGGTCGTCCCCTTATCCTCCTGCCCCCAATCTCTTCCAGCATCAGAGTCTTTTCCAATGAGTCAACACTTCACATGAGGTGTCCGAAGTACTGGAGCTTCAGCTTTAGCATCATTCCTTCCAAAGAAATCCCAGGGTTGATCTCCTTCAGAATGGACTGGTTGGATCTCCTTGCAGTCCAAGGGACTCTCAAGAGTCTTCTCCAACATCACAGTACAAACGTGATGCATCAATTCTTCGGCGCTCAGCCTTCTTCACAGTCCAACTCTCACATCCACACATGACCACAGGAAAAACCACAGCCTTGACTAGATGGACCTTAGTTGGCAAAGTAATGTCTCTGCTTTTGAATATGCTATCTAGGTTGGTCATAACTTTTCTTCCAAGGAGTAAACGTCTTTTAATTTCATGGCTGCAATCACCATCTGCAGTGATTTTGGAGCCCCCCAAAATAAAGTCTGACACTGTCTCTACTGTTTCCCCATCTATTTCCCATGAAGTGATGGGACCAGATGCCATGATCTTCATTTTCTGAAGGTTGAGCTTTAAGCCAACTTTTTCACTCTCCTCTTTCACTTTCATCAAGAGGCTTTTTAGCTCCTCTTCACTTTCTGCCATAAAGGTGGTGTCATCTGCATATCTAAGGTTATTGATATTTCTCCCGGCAATCTTGAGTCCAGCTTGTGTTTCTTCCAGTCCAGTGTTTCTCATGATGTACTCTGCATATAAGTTACATAAGCAGGGTGACAATACACAACCTTGACGTACTCCTTTTCCTATTTGGAACCAGTCTGTTGTTCCATGTACAGTTCTAACTGTTGCTTCCTGACCTGCATACAGATTTCTCAAAGGCAGGTCAGGTGGTCTGGTATTCCCATCTCTTTCAGAATTTTCCACAGTTTCTTGTGATCCACACAGTCAAAGGCTTTGGCATAGTCAATAAAGCAGAAATAGATGTTTTTCTGGAACTCTCTTGCTTTTGCCATGATCCAGCGGATGTTGGCAATTTGATCTCTGGTTCTTCTGCCTTTTCGAAAACCAGCTTGAACATCTGGAAGTTCACGGTTCACATATTGCTGAAGCCTGGCTTGGAGAATTTTGAGCATTACTTTACTAGCATGTGAGGTGAGTTCAATTGTGCGGTAGTTTGAGCATTCTTTGGCATTGCCTTTCTTTGCGATTGGAGTGAAAACTGACCTTTTCCAGTCCTGTGGCCACTGCTGAGTTTTCCAAACTTGCTGGCATATTGAGTTCAGCACTTTCACAGCATCATCTTTCAGGATTTGAAACAGCTCAACTGGAATTCCATCACCTCCACTAGCTTTGTTCGTAGTGGTGCTTTCTAAGGCCCGCTTGACTTCACATTCCAGGATGTCTAGCTCTAGATTGGTGATCACATCATCATGATTATCTGGGTCGTGAAGATCTTTTTTTTACAGTTCTTCCCTGTATTCTTGCCACCTCTTCTTAATATCTGCTGCTTCTGTTAGGTTCAGACCACTTCTGTCCTTTATCGAGCCCATCTTTGCATGAAATGTTCCCTTGGTATCTCTAATTTTCTTGAAAAGATCTCTAGTCTTTCCCATTCTGTTCCTTTCCTCTCTTTCTTTGCATTGATCGCTGAAGAAGGCTTTCTTATCTCTTCTTGCTATTCTTTGGAACTCTGCATTCAGATGCTTATATCTTTCCTTTTTTCCTTTGCTTTTTGCCTCTCTTCCTTTCACAGCTATTTATAAGGCCTCCCCAGACAGCCATTTTGCTTTTTTGCATTTCTTTTCCATGCGGATGGTCTTGATCCCTGTCTCCTGTACAATGTCACAAACCTCATTCCATAGTTCATCAGGCACTCTATCTATCAGATCTAGGCCCTTAAATCTATTTCTCTCTTCCACTGTATAATCATAAGGGATTTGATTTAGGTCTTACCTGAATGGTCTAGAGGTTTTCCCTACTTTCTTCAATTTCAGTCTGAATTTGGCAATAAGGAGTTCATGATCTGAGCCACAGTCAGCTCCTGGTCTTGTTTTTGTTGACTGTATAGAGCTTCTCCATCTTTGGCTGCAAAGAATATAATCAGTCTGATTTCGGTATTGACCATCTGGTGATGTCCATGTGCAGAGTCTTCTCTTGTGTTGTTGGAAGAGGGTGTTTGCTATGACCAGTGCATTTTCTTGGCAAAACTCTATTAGTCTTTGCCCTGCCTCATTCCGCATTCCAAGGCCAAATTTGCCTGTTACTCCAGGTGTTTCTTGACTTCCTACTTTTGCATTCCAGTCCCCTAGAATGAAAAGGACATCTTTTTTGGGTGTTAGTTCTAAATGATCTTGTAGGTCTTCATAAAACCGTTCAACTTCAGCTTCTTCAGCATTACTGGTTGGGGCAGAGACTTGGATAACTGTGATATTGAATGGTTTGCCTTGGAGACGAACAGAGATCATTCTGTTGTTTTTGAGATTGCATCCAAGTACTGCATTTCGGACTCTTGTTGACCATGATGGCTAATCCATTTCTTCTGAGGGATTCCTGCCCACAGTAGTAAATATAATGGTCATCTGAGTTAAATTCACCCATCCAGTCCATTTTAGTTTCCTGATTCCTAGAATGTCGACACTCTTTCCATCTCCTGATTGACCACTTCCAATTTGCCTTGATTCATGAACCTGACATTCCAGGTTCCTATGCAATATTGCTCTTTACAGTATTGGATCTTGGTTGTATCACCAGTCACATCCACAACTGGGTGTTGTTTTTGTTTTGGCTCCATCCCTTCATTCTTTCTGGAGTTATTTCTCCACTGATCTCCAGTAGCATATTGGGCACCTAATGATCTGGGGAGTTCCTCTTTTGGTATCCTATCATTTTGCCTTTTCCTACTCTTCATGGGGTTCTCAAGGCAAGAATACTGAAGTGGCTTGCTATTCCCTTCTCCAGTGGACCACATTCTGTCAGGCCTCTCCACCATGACCGGCCCGTCTTGTGTTGCCCCGCAGGCATGGCTTGGTTTCATTGAGTTAGACAAGGCTGTGGTCCTAGTGTGATTAAATTGACTAGTTTTCTGTGAGCAGCAGCAGCAGCATCCAATTGTCCCAGCACCATTTATTGAAGAATGACTACTCCATTAAATATTCAATGAATATTCTTGGCTCCCTTCTCAAATAGTAGTTGACCACTGAACTCGTGGTGATAATGATTTCACTGTAGCTATAAATCAAGTCATTATGCTGGACACTATACATTTATACAGTGCTGTATGTCAAATATATCTCAATAAAACAGAACAAAGATAAAATTTTAAAAAATCAAATACCAAAAAACAAACAAAATAATCACCTGGAGAGCTGTTAATGGTTTGTCATACCAATTAAATGCAGACTTTCTAGACACAGATTCACAGCATTGGTATTACTAAAAGCTCTTATATCTTATTCTAATATTCAGCCACGATTGGAAAGATCTGGACTAGGAACGTGTAGTATTATTTTCAGACAACTTTAAAGACCCACTTGAGATTCATGGTCATGGATTTCAGATGATACCATTCATCATGGTTTCTCCAGCTACATTCAACTGGGCATTGGAGGGCTACAGGTTTTAAGTAGGTATGGAGATGATCTGACAGAAATGGAACTTTGGTATGAGATAGAGGGTGGGCAACATGGGGAGGGAGATTTGAGGTTATATATACATAGGAGAGGTATTTTAATAATTGATCTGAAACTGGGTAAGGAGGGAAACAAGGACATAAAAAGTGTGAAGAGCAGTAAAAATTTGCAGGGCTAATGGAGAGTAGGTCCCATTGGGGTTTGTTGAACTGTCAGTTTCAGGGCACTTGGGAAGTGGGTTGGAGAGAGGAAGTATTTATTGGGACATTGCAATGCTTGAAATTGATATGATTTGCAGTTATTGATTACAGAGTCCAGGGCAGTACTTTCAATAGAGTGATAATTCCCAACCCTAGTGCATGTTTTGGAAATGTGTATGGGCAGTTTTGAATGTCAAAAGATAGGTGTGGGGTTAGGGGGGAATTGCCTCGTGGTCCAGTGGTCATGGCAAGGATCATGGGTTCAATCCTTGATCAGGGAACTAAGATCCTGTATGCTGTGCAGTGTGACCAAAAACCAAAAAAATTAAAAAATTAGAGAGTATAGGTCTGAGACCATAACCAATCTCTAAAGAAGAAAAAAGAAAAAAAGATGGGAGGGAATTACTGGTGTTCAAGATCAGGGATGTGCAGAACATCCCTTAAGTGGAAGATAACACGGTTGTCAAATAGCTTACTGAATACAAGTTGAAGTGAAAAAGCCATTTAAAATCATCCCAAGGTAGAAACAAACTCCATTTTGTGTATAACCACAAATCATAGTTTACACAGTTTCAATATGGACTGACATTTCTATATTATATATGAAATGATCATGTAAATCGAGGAAACATTGTATTGTATTTATTCTTTCACAGTTTCACCAATAACTGTGTACTCGTTCAGAAAATCATATCTCTCAAAGGCAATTGCAACATGTGGCGGTGTACTGGAGTAGCCAGTACAATACATCTGATTTGATATGATTTGGAATTCACAGGAATTTTGTGAATAGGGAGAGGAATAAATGTATTTGGCCCTCATTTCACATTGGGTAAAATACAGTATCTACCTCACAGTGTCCTTGTGGGTATATATTATTTCCAAACCAATCAACATTTTTAACAGTCCTTGGCAAATAGGAAGACTTAGGCAGGTGTTAGCTGTTATTTATATTATCATCATCACTGTCTTTGTAGTCATTATTATTCTAGAGATCCAGAAGTTACAGGTTATCTTGAAGTTTGTGGCAGACACTATCTCCAAGATGAGACAACTTCTTTTTCTATTTCTTTGTCTCTCACCCCTCTTGAACAGCAAAGAGGCAAGCCTGAGTATCAGCTGGTGCCTCTTACACAGAAAATGTATAAAGAGGCCCGATGTCAACATGATACAGGGGGAAGTGCCTAGAAAGAAGAGCATAAAACAGGCATGAAACATGAAAAGTCCCCTCTGTTCACTGTTGTACATTCTGAGAATGCTCAGATTTTATTTATCTTGGAATTCACATCGTTCTATTTCTTCCTCAGGTTTTCTTGCATACAAATTTTCCCATGAAAAGTCTGTTCTTGTGCAAAGAATATTTTACTCAAACCCCCTTGTTTTCCTGGAGAGCCTCTACCCTTCCTTCAAGCCCAAACTGAAGATGATATTGGTTAAAAGAGAAGAGTAACAACCTCTGGGAAATTATCTATTTCTTAAAAGTAATGAGAAAACTGGCAATAAAATTGCAAGCTTTCTGGTATTTTAACTTGCCCTGTTTCCATTCCGTCCCCAGCTTCATGGCAACTTTGAGAAACAACAGCCTGAAACTGCAGTGAACACCAACAGCCTGGTAGCTGCCAGAGAGAACAGAACAGGACTGGAATTCCATCAAAGACCCATTTCCAGAAAACTGTTATTATTTGACCTGTCTGGTGATTCCCTGGAAGCCCCGGTGGACAATCACTCACAAGGTTGTCTTTATTTGGTCTGACTCAGAGCTCACCCAATGGGAAACAAATTTCCCCCAGGGACAATTGTCAAAAACTGTTAGAGGCAATAGGACCACAACTGCCTCCAGCAGTAGATAAACAGATGGAGTAGGATAACCAAAATGTTAAAAGGAAAATTAGAGAATATGTATGTCCATGTAAAGCTTTCATAAGCTCCCATATATTCCTGGGGATGTAGAAGGCTGTGCATAAGATTGCACCCATGATCAAGAAAGACATGAAAAGGCTGTAAGCTGTCTTATTCAGGCTGACCTTGAAGCTCCTTGCAAGGAGAAAGTGGAGGCTAAGGCAGGATTGTCAATGAAGGGTTGTGACTGAAGGGTTGAAGGTAAGTCCTAATAGGTACACAGAGCCCCATGGCACACCGGGAAACTTACTGATTTCAGGTATTTAAGGAACTCATCTTTGTCTGTCCAATTGTTAACGGACCACTGACTAACCAAGCAGAGCCTTTTGTGGCCACATATGACAAAGAATACAGACTTTACGTAATTATTTCAGAAAATTGTTATACAAATAGAACTATAACAATAACAGTGACAAAAACTGGGGTGGGACTGAGGATCAGACATATGATTTTCATGGTTGCCATAATATATTATACAAAATATGTAGTTTTCAAGGGAAAAAAGAAGCTCAGGAGACATACAAAATATATGAAAACAAATTCCAAACACAGGAAAAAGACATACTCAATAGAAACCATTACTGAGGAAGCCTAGACATTGGCCTTACTAGCCAAAGTCTTTAGTCTTCTATTTTAGCATGTAGAAATCTCTAAAATCATCTATTTTAACATATGCAAAAAGAAAAACTGATGGAAAGAGAGTGACCTGAATCTCTGGACAGGGTGACTGGTGACGGACTTTCTCTGCCAAAGCCAGCATGTAAAAACTGGAAGAGATGCCAACTTCTCCAAATGAGCAGACACCAACACGAGGACACAAAGATCACAAATAATCAGGGAAACATGACAGGAGACGAATAAAGCTCCAATATCTGACCTTAAGGAAATAGAGAATGATGAACTGCCTGACAAAGTATTCAGAATAATCCTCTTAAAGAAATTCAGTGAACTGAAACAAAACACAGATTTTTAAAAACTAAATGAAATTAGGAAAATAATACATAAACAAAATGAGAGGTTCAACAGAGAAATCAAAATCAAAACCATTAAAATAACACCAAACAGAAGTCCAAGAGTTAAAGAGTACAATGATGGAACTGAAGAATGCAATAGAGAACTTCAACAGCAGACTCAACCAAGCAGAAGAAAAAGCCAGTGATCTCAAAGACAGGTTATCTGAAATTATCAAGCCAGAGGAAGCAAAAAGAAAAAAAGAGAAAGAAACTGGTAAAGATAGCCTAAGTCAATTATTGGATACCATTAAGAGAACAATCCATGCATAACTGGAGTCCTGGAAGGAGAGAAAAGGAAGAAAGGAGCAGACAGTTTATTTAAAGAAACAATGCTGAGAACTTCTCAAATCTGGGGAGAGATCTGGGCATCTAAGTTTATGAATCTCATAAGTTCCCCCAAAAGACTCAATCTGAAAAGATACTCTCCAAGACATATTATAATAAGAATGTCTGAAATCAAAGACAAGAGAAAAATCTTGAAAGAAGAAAGAGAGAAAGTAATCTTCACATGAAGGGAACACCCATAAGGCTATCAGTTGGGGTTTCTCAGCAGAAAACTTGCAGGCCAGGAGAGACTGGGAAGGCATATTTAAAGTGCTAAAGAAAAACACTGCCAAATAAGAATACCCTACCCAGAAAAGTCATTCCTCAGAGATGAAGAAGAGATAAAGCCTTTCCCAGACAGACAAAAACTGCAGGTGTATACCCCACGACTAGACCTGCCCTGTAAGAAACACAAAAGGGAGTTTTTCAAACTGAAACAACAGGATGCTAATTAGTAACATAACAACTTATGAAAAAGCATAAAACTCACTGTAGAGGTAAGAATCTAGTCAAATTCAGAAGCCTAATACTGTAATGGGGCTCCACTGGTGGCTCAGCAAATAAGAATGTGCTTACTAATGCAGGAGATATGCGTTCAATCCCTGGATCGGGAAGATCCCATGGAGAAGGACATGGCAACCCACTCCAGTATCCTTGCCTAGAAAAGCCCATGGACAGAGGAGTCTAGCGGACTGCAGTCCACATGGTTGAAAAAGCATTGGCCACGACTTTGTGACTAACCACCACTAACAACAAATACTGTAATACTGGTGCACAAATCACTTTAAACTCTAGTATAGAAGTTAAAAGGCAAACATATCAAAGATATGAAAATCTACTATAACTTGTCAATGGATACACCACCATATATGAAAGATGTAAACTGTGACATCAATAACATAAAATGTTGGCTGGGAGAGGTGGGTGTGGGAGAGAAGTTGAAGCATAGTGTTTTTGTATGTGATAGAAGTTAACTTGCTAGAGACTTAAAATTGATTGTCACACCTATGAGATGTCTATCAAGAGGCTCTTTAGTTCCTCTTCACTTTCTGCCATTATAGTTGTATCACCTGCATATCTGAGGTTGTTGATATTTCCCCCAGCAATCTTGATTCCAGCTTGTGATTCACCCAGCCTGGCTTTCTGCATGATGCAATCTACTTATAAGCTAAATAAGCAGAGTGACAGTATACAATCTTTTCACACTCCCCTCCTAATTTTGAACCAGTCAGTTGCTCCATGTTCAGTTCTAACTGTTGCACCTTGACCCTGCAAACAGGTTTCTCAGGAGACAGGTAAGACAATCTGGTACTCTGTCCCTTTAAGAATTTTCCACAGTTTGTTGTAATCCATACACTTTAGCGTATTCAATGAAGCAGAAGTAGATTTTTTTTTCCCTGGAATTCCCTTGCTTTCTGCATGATCCAACAAATGTTGGCCATCTGATCTCTGGATCCTCTGCCTCTTTGAAACCCAGTTTGTACATCTGGAAGTTCTTGGTTGAAGCCTAAGTTTGAAGGATTTTGAGCATAACCTTGCTAGAAAGTTAAATGAGCTCAATTGTATGGCAGTTTAAATATGCTTTGGCATTCCCCTTCCTTGGGATTGGAATGGAAAGTGACCTTTTCTAGTCTTGTAGCCACTACAGAGTTTTCCCAAGTTGCTAACCTATTGAGTGCAGTGCTTTAGAAGCAACATCTTTTAGGATTTTAAATAGCTCCCAGCTGGAATTCTGTCACCTCCACTAGCTTTGTTCGTAGTAATGCCCACTTGACTAAGATCCACTTGACTGGACGTTCCAGGATGTCTGGCTCTAGGTGAGTGCCCACACCATCATGGTTTTCCAAGTCATTAAGACCTTTTCTGTATAGCTCTTCTGTGTATTCTTGCCTCCTCTTCTTAATCTCCTCTGCTTCTGTTAGGTCCTTACCATTTCTGTCTTTTATTGTGCCCATCCTTGCTTGAAATGGTCCCTGGATATCTCCATTTTTCCTGAAGAGATCTCTAGTCTTTCCTATTCTATTGTTTTCCTCTATTTCATTGCATTGTTCATTTAAGAAGGCCTTCATATCCCTCTTCACTCTTCTCTGGAAATCTGCATTCAGTTAGGTATAACTTTCCCTTTCTCCCTTCCTGTTCACCTCTCTTGATTCCTCAGCTATTTGTAAAGCCTCCTCAGACAACCACTTTGCTATTTTTCTTTTTCTTTGGGATGGTTTTGGTCACTGACTCCTATACAATGAATGTTATAAATTTCTGTCCCTAGTTCTTCAGGCACTCTGCCTACCAGACCCAGTCCCTTGGATCTATCACACATATGCACACATGGACATACACACATCTCCTCCTGTGAGAGCACCTCACAACCACAACTAACTGTAGAACAACCATTGACAGGAGGATGCTGAATCCACCAGAAGAGATACTCCACATCCAAAGACAAAGAAGAAGCCGCACCAAGATGGTAGGAGGGGTGCAACCTTGAGTAAAAGCAAATCTGATACCCACTGGGTCAGTGATTCACAAACTGGAAAACAGTAATACCAAAGAAATTCTCACACTGTTGTCAAAGTTCTGAGCCCCACACCCAGCTTCCCAGCCTGGGGGTCCTGCAAAGGGCCTAGGAATCCCCAGGGAATCTGAGTCTGAAGGCCAGCAGGATTTGACTGCAGTACTTCAACAGGACTGGGGAAAACAGACTCTGTTCTTGGAGCACACATACAAAATCCTGTGTGCACTAGGACCAGGAAAAGGAGCAGTGACTCCAGAGGAGACTGAACCAGACCTACCTGTTAATGTTGGAGGGTCTCCTGCAGAGGTATGGGTCAGCATTGGCTCACCACCAGGACTGGGGCCCTGGCAGCAGCAGTCCTGGCAGTTCCCCGGCAGCAGCAGTCCTGGCAGTGCCCCTTGACAGAAGCCCTCTTGGAGGTCAACATCAGCCCTACAATAGAGCCTGTAGACTCCAGGGCTGGGTCACCTCAGGACAAACAACCAAAAGGGAGGGAGCACAGCTCCACCCATCAGCACAGCAGACAATTGAATTAAAGTTTTACTGAGCACGGCCCTATTCACTAGAGCAAGGTCCTGTTTTTTCCCATTGCAAGTCACTCCCATCAGGAAGTTGAGAGTACGTTGGAGAGCAAGGAGATCAAACCAGTCAATCCTAAAGGAAATCAACCCTGAATATTTATTGGAAGTACTGATGCTGAAGCTGAAGTTCCAATACTTTGGCCACCTGATCTGAAGAGCTGACTCATTGGAAAATACCTTGATGCTGGGAGAGATTGAGGGCAGGAGGAGAAGGGGAAACAGAGGATGAGATGATTGGATGGTATCACCAACTCAATGGACATGAGTTTGAGCAAACTGCAGGAGATGGTGAAGGACAGAAGCCTGGCATGCTGCAGTCCATGGGGTCACAAAGAGTTGGACGTGACTGAGGGACTGAACAACAGCAATTTATCCTCATGCACCAGAAGGAAGACAGAGGAAACAAGAAGAACTACAGTCCCACAGGCTCATGAAGGAAAACTGCAATCACAGAAAGTTAATCAAAATGAAAAGGCAAAGAATTATATCCCAGGTGAAGGTACAAGACAAAACCACATGAAAAACAACTAACTGGAGTGGAGAAAGCCAACCTTCCAGGAAAAGAATTCAGGATAATGTTAGCGAGGATGACCCAGGATCTCAGAAAAAGAATTGACAAGATGCAAGAAATGTTTACCAAAGACCTAGAAGAACTAAAGAACAAAACAGCAGAAGAACCATACACTGGAAGGAATCAACAGCAGAATAGCTGAGGCAGAAGAACGGATAAGTGACCTGGAAGACAAAATGGTGGAAATGATTGCTGCAAAATGGAGTAAAGAAAAACGAATGAGAAGAAATGAAGACAGCCTAAGAGACCTCTGGGAAAACATTAAATGCACCAATATTCATAATATAGGGGTTCCAGATGGAGAAGAGACGGAAAGGACCTGAGAAAATATTTGAAGAGATAATAGTTGAAAAATTCCCTAGCATGGGAAAGGAAATAGTCAATCAAGTCCATGAAGCACAGAGAGTTCCAGGCAGGATAAACCCAAGGAGAAACACAACAAGACACATAGTAATCAAACTGACAGAATTTAAAGACAAAGATAAAATATTAAAAGCAACAAGGGAAAAATGACAAACAACATACAAGCAAACTCCCATCAGGCTATCAGCTGATGTGTCAACAGAAATTGTACAAGCCAGAAGGGAATGGCATGATATATTTAAAGTGATGAAAGGGAAGAACCTACAACCAAGAATACTCTACCCAGCAAGACTCTCCTTCAGATTTGATGGAGAAATCTAAAGCTTTACAGACAAGCAAAAGTTAGGAGAATTCACCACCACCAAACTAGACTTACAACAAATGCTAAAGGAACTTCTTTCTCTATGCAAGAACAACATGAGAAGGAAAAGATCTGTATAAAATAAACTACCATTAGGGTGGTGTCATCTGAATATCTGAGGTTATTGCTATTTCTCCCAGCAATCTTGATTCCGGCTTGAGCTTCATCCAACCCAGCATTTTGCATGATGTACTCTGCATAGAGTTCAAATAAGCTGGGTGACAGTATATAACCTTGATGTACTCCTTTCCCAATTTTGAACCAATCTGTTGTTCTGTGTCTGGTTCCAGCTGTAGCTGGTTTCTCAAGAGGCAGGCAAGGTGGTCTGGTATTCCCATCTCTTTCAGAATTTTCCCCAGTTTGTTGTGATCCACACAGTTAAAGGCTTTAGTGTAGTCAATGAAGCAGAAGTATATGCATTTCTGAAATTCACTTGCTTTTTCTGTGATCCAACGGATGTTGGCAATTTGATCTCTGGTTCCTCTGCATTTTCAAAATCTAGCTTCTACATCTGGAAGTTGGGTATGTGATTAACAGAAGCGGAAGATATTAAGAGGTGGAAAAAATACACAGAAAAACTATACCAAAAAAAAATTTCAATGACCCGGATATCAGTAAATGACCCATGGTGTTGTGGTCACTCACCTAGAGCCAGATACCCTGGAGTGTGAAGTCAAGTGGGCCTTAGGAAGCATTACGACCAACAAAGCTAGTGGAGGTGATGGAATTCCAGCTGAGCTATTTCAAATCCTAAAAGGTGATGCTGTTAAACTGCTACAGTCAATATGTAACATGGATGGACCTAGAGCATATTATACCACTTGACTTCAAAATCCAGGATGTCTGGCTCTAGGTGAGTGACCACACCATCATGACTATCTGGATCATTAGGAGCTTTTTATATAGTTCTTCTAAATGTTGAGCTTTAAGCCAACTTTCTCACTCTCCTTTTCCCCATCACTTCATGGGAAATAGATGGGGAAACAGTGGAAACAGTGTCAGACTTTATTTTTTTGGGCTCCAAAATCTCTGCAGATGGCGACTGCAGCCATGAAATTAAAAGACGCTTACTCCTTGGAAGAAAAGTTATGACCAACCTAGATAGCATATTCAAAAGCAAAGACATTACTTTGCCAACAAAGGTCCGTCTAGTCAAGGCTATGGTTTTTCCAGTAGTCATGTATGGATGTGAGAGTCGGACTGTGAAGAAGGCTGAGTGCTGAAGAATTGATGCGTTTGAACTGTGGTGTTGGAGAAGACTCCTGAGAGTCCCTTGAACTGCAAGGAGATCCAACCAGTCCATTCTGAAGATCAGCCCTGGGATTTCTTTGGAAGGAATGATGCTAAAGCTGAAACTCCAGTACTTTGGCCACCTCATGTGAAGAGTTGACTCATTGGAAAAGACTGTGATGCTGGGAGGGATTGGGGGCAGGAGGAGAAGGGGACGACTGAGGGTGAGATGGCTGGATGGCATCACCGACTCTATGGACATGAGTTTGAGTGAACTCTGGGAGTTGGTGATGGACAGGGAGGCCTGGCGTGCTGTGATTCATGGGGTCACAAAGAGTTGGACACGACTGAGCAACTGAACTGAACTGAACTGAACTGATATAGTTCTGTTTATTCTTGGCAGCTCTTCTTAATCTCTCCTGCTTCTGTTAGGTCCTTACCACTTCTGTCTTTTACCATGCTCGTCACTGCATGAAACTTTCCCTTCATATCTTTAATTTTCTTGGAGAGATCTCTAGTCTTTCCCATGCTATTGTTTTCCTCTATTTCTTTGCATAGTTTACTTAAGAAGGCTTTCTTATCTCTCCTTGCTAGTCTCTGGAACTTTGCATTCAGTTGGGTATATCTTTTACTTTTTCCCCCTGCCTTTTGCTTCTCTTCTTTCCTCAACTATTTTTGTAAAGCCTCCTCAGACAATTTCTCTGCCTTCTTACATTTCATTTTCCCTGGGATGAATTTGGTCACTTCCTCTTTTACAGTGTTACAAACCTCCATCCACAGTTCTTCAGACACTCTGTCTACCAGATCTAATCCTTTAAATCTATTTGTAAACTCCATTGTATAACCATAAAGGATTTGGTTTAGGCCATACCTGAATAGCTTTGCAGTTTTCCCTACTTTCTCCCATTTAAGCCAGAATTTTGCAATAAGGAGCTCATGATCTGAGCCACAGTCAGCTTCTGGCCTTGTTTTAGCTAACTGTGTACAGCTGCTCTAATTTTGACTGCAAAGCATATAGTCGATCTGATTTTGGTTTTGATCATCCAGTGATGTCCATGCGTAGAGTCATCTCTTGTGTTGTTGGAAGAGGGTGTTTGCTATTACCAGTGTGTTCTGACAAAACTCTGTTAGTCTTTGCCCTGCTTCATTTTGTATTCCAAGGCCAAATTTGTCTGTTACTCATGGTATCTCATGGCTTCCTACTTTTGCAATCTACTCCCCTGTGATGAATAGGACATCTTTTTTGGGTGTTAGTTCTAGAAGGTCTCACAGGTCTCCATAGAACTGAGCAATTTCAGCTTCTTCGGCATTAGTGGACGGGGCATAGAATTGAATTATTGTAATGTTGAATGGTTTACCTTAGCAATGAACCAAGATTATTCTGTTGTTTTGAGATTGTGCCCAAGTACGGCATTTTAGACTCTTTCGTTTATCAGGAAGGCTACTCCATTTCTTCTAAGGGATTCTTGCCCACAGTAGTAGATGCAAAGGTTATCTGAATTATTTTTTAATATAAATTTATTTATTTTAATTGGAGGTTAATTACTTTACAGTATCGTATTCATTTTGCCATATATCAACACGTGTTCCCCATCCTGAACCCCTCTCCCTCTTCCCAATTCACCCATTTCCAACCATTTTACTTCACTGATTCTTAAGGTGTCAATGCCCACCCTTGCCATCTCCTGCTTGACCACTTCCAATTTATTTTGATTCATGGGCCTAATATTCTAAATTCCTAGGCAATATATTTTACACCATCAGATTTTTCTTATTTTAACCACCAGACACATCTACAACTAAGTGTCATTTCCATTGGCTCAGTCTCTTCATTCTTTCTGGAGCTATTGCTCCCCTCATCCCCAGGACATATTGGATGCCTTTCAACCTGGGGGGCTCTACTTCCAGTGTCATATCATTTTGCCTTTTCATACTCTTCATGGGGCTCTCAAAGCAAGAATACTGGAGTGATTTGCTGTTCCTTCCTCCAGTGGACCACATTTTATCAGAACTCTCCACTAAGTCTCCACTATGACCCATCCATCTTGGGTGCCCCTGCATGGCATGACTCATAGTTTCATTAAGTTATGCACATCACCCTCACAAGGCTGTATTTTCCACAGTTTGTTGTGATCCACACAGTCAAATCTTTAGTGCAGTCAATGAAGTAGAAGTAGATATTTCTTTCTCAAACTCCCTTGCTTATTCCATGATCCAACAAATGTTGGCAATGTGATCTCTGGTTCTTCTGCCTCTTCAAAAATCCAGCTTGGACGCCTGGACGTTCTCGGGTTCATATCCTGCTGAAACCTAGCTTGAAGGATTTTGAGGGTTACCTTGCCAGCAAGTGAAATGAGCACAATTGTACAGTAGTTTGAACATTCTTTGGCATTGCCCTTCTTTGGGATTGGAATGTAACCTCATCTTTTCCAATTCTTTGGCCACTGCTGAGTTTTCCAAATTTACTGACATATTTAGTCCAGAACTTTAACAGCATCATCTTTTAGAATTTTAAATAGCTCAGCTGAAAATCCATCACTTCCACTAGCTTTGTTCATAGTAATGCTTCCTAAGGCCCTCACACCACACTAAGTGACCTCACAATCCAGGATGTCTGGCTCTAGGTTAGTGACCACACCATCTTGGTTATCTGGGTCACTAAGAGCTTCTTTTGTTTAGTTTGTCTGTGTTTTCTTGCTACCTCTTCCTAAGCACTTCTGCTTCTTTTAGGTCCTTACCATTTCTGTCCTTTATCATGCCCATCCTCGCATGAAATGTTCCTTTGATATCTCCAATTTTCTTGAAGGGATCTCTAGTCTTTCTCATTATCTTGCTATTCTGTATTTCTCTGCACATATACCATCTCCTTGGATTGAATGAATCAATATTGGGGAAATGACCATACTACCCAAAGCAATCTATAGATTCATGGCATTCCTTATCAAATTAGCAATGGCAGTTTTCTAAGAATTATAATACTTTTTAGAAATGTGTACGGAAGCACCAAAGACCCTGAATAGACACAGTACTCTTGGGAAAGAAAATTGGAGCTGGAGAAATCAGGCCCCATAACTTCAGAGTCCAGGACAAAGCTACATTAATCAAAACAGCATGATGTTGGCCTCAAAACAGAAGTATAGACCAATGGAACAGGATAAAAAATCCAGAGATAAACCCATGGACCTCTGGTCACCTAATCTATGACAAATGGAGCAGGAATTAACAATGAAGAAAATAATATCTCTTCAATAAATGGTGATGGGGAATCTGGACACCTACGTGTAAAAGAATGAAATAAGGACACTCCTTAACATGCTACACAAGGATAAAGTCAAAGTGGATTAAAGACTTACATGTATGACCAGATACTACAAAATTCTTAGAGAAAAACATAGGCACGGCACTCTCTGACATAAATTACAGCAAGATCTTTTTTGACCCACATCCTAGAGTAAAGAGAATAAAAATAAATTTTGATTAGTGAGATCTGATTAAGCTTAAAAAACCTTTGCAGAGCAAAGGAAACCATAAGCAAAATGAAAAGACAGCCCTCAGAATGGGAGAAAAATCCTTGCAACAAAGCTACCGAAAATGGATTAACCTCCAAAATATACAAACATCTCCTACAACTGAATACCCCGCCCCACCAAAAATGGATGAAAGATCTAAATAGACCTTTCTTGAAGGAAAATATACAAATGGCAAAATACCACATGAAAAAGTGCTCAACATCACTAACTACTAGAGAAATGCAAATCAAAACTACAAAGTATCACCTCACACTGGTCAGAATGGCTATCATCCAAAAATCTACAAACAATAAGTCCTACAGAGGGTGTGGAGGAAAGGGAATCCTTCCACATAGTTGATGGGAATGCAAACTGGTGCAGTCCCTGTTGGAACACAGTGTGGCGAGTCCTCTAAAAACTAAAAATAGAACTACTGTATGATCTAGCAAATCCACTTGTGGGTATATATGGAAGAAAAAAAAGTGAAACACTATTTTGAAAAGGTTCATGTATCCAAATGTTCATAGCAGCACTATTTACAATAGCCAAGGAATCAATGCAATCCAAGGGCCCACCAACAGATGACTGATGATTGGAGAGGGTAGCCATGTTGTCAGTGTAGAATATCTCTGAGCTCACTGCCTCTTATAAGCACACTAAAATCACAACTATCTGCAGAACAACAATTAATGAAATGGACTGGAGCCTTCCAGAAAATATCTTCTACAACAAGAGACAAAGAAGTAACCACAAGGGTATGCATAGGAGGGGTGAACTGGCAATATTATCAAATCCCGTATGTCCCAAGAGGGCAACCCTCAAACTGGACAATAACAACAATATATTGCAGAGTTTTCCCCACAGGACAGAGAGTTCTGAGCCCCACCCCCATCAGGCTCCCCAGCCCAGGGGTTCATCCCTGGAAAGATGAGATTAAAATAAAATCTGGTTTTGAAGGCCACTGGGGCTTAATTACAGGACCCCACAGGACTGGGAGAAATAAAGACCTTACCCTTAAAAGGTGCACGCAAAATCTTATGCACATAGGGACCTAGGGCAAAAGCAGTAATTTGGCAGGAGCCTAGGCCAGAACTACTTGATTCTCTTGGGGAGTCTCCTGGAGAGGCAGGGTTCAGCTATGGCTCACCCTTTGGACATGGACGCTGGTGACAGACATATTTAGGAACAGTTAACTACTTGAACACTGAAGCTGGTGGCTTCCACCTTCACCTTGATTCATTAGCTCCAAGACCTAGTCCCACCCAGTAGCCTGTAGGCAACAGTGATGGTCCACATCAGGCCAAAACACAACCTGAAGGGGACACAATCCCTCATCAGCAGAGAGGATGTCTAAAGACTTCCTGTACCCGTAGTGTCATCTAAACATGCCCCAAGGCACGGCCTTGCCCTCCACAGGGCTAAGACCCAGTTCCACTCATCAGTGGACAGGCATTGGCCCTTTGTTCCAGGAAGCCTGCACTAGCCTCTAGAGCATCCACACCCACAAAGGAGCAGACACCAGAAACAAGAAAATTACGATCCTGCACACTGAGTCTGACAATAGTAGGCCAGACCATAACCTGGGGACAGCTGGGTCCTGGCTCTGTCCACCATCAGGCCAACGCAAAGTGTAGGACTTCCTGGACCCCAAATCCCACTCTGTCAGGACTCCCTCGTCCAGTAAAGATTTGAAATGAGTTCTGAGATCCCTGGGCCTATAACCAGACTCCTGCCTGCCAGTAGTCCAATACGGTCCTCAGGATATGACTCCACTTGCCCTTGGGTGGAAACAACCCTAAAGTCTTTGGGATCCTGATTCCATTCACCAGTGAGTCAGCACTAGCCCCAGAGCCACCTTGGGTTCTACAGCCAAGCACTTGTGACCAAGTTCTGATGAATAGCAACCAGCACCACCTGCACAAAACAGGCCCTCATAACCAACAGGACTTGGGGTCAACCAAGCCTACCAGACCATCTATGTAGTCAGCCTGCGATAACAGAAGGACATGTGCAGCCCCATTAGGGGGAACCCCTAGATCATAAAACATGAGTGCTCAGAGGGGAGTACATGGCTGAGACATATAAGACTTCTCCTACATAAGGCCACTTCTCCAAGATCAAGAAATGTAGCTACTTACCACATATATGAAAACACAAATAGCAACTTGGGCAAAATGAGGCAGCAGAAGAATATGTTCCAGATGAAGGAAAAATATAAAGCCCCAGAAGAAGGACTAAGTGAAGTGGAGATAGGCAGTCTACATGAAAAAGAGTTCACAGTTATGACAATAAGATAACAAAAGAATTCAGAAGAATGAATGCAAAGGATAAGAAGTTACAAGTTTTTAACAAAAGTTAGAAAATATAAAGAACAACCAAGCAGAGATAAAGAATACAATAAGTGAAATAAAAAATACCTTAGGAATTTTTTACATACCTACTGTAGGAATCAACAGTAGACTAAATGTTGCAGAATGGAATCAGTGTGCTGGAAGACAGAGTACTGAAAATCACTGCTGCTGGATGACAACAACAAAAAAGGACGAAAAGAAATGAGGGCACTTTAATAGACCTCTGGAATAGTGCACTAATATTCACATTATGCAGGCCCCAGAAGGAAAACAGAGACAAAAGCCCTGAGAAAATAATTGAAGAGATAATAACTGAAAACTTTCATAACATGAGGAAGGAAAAAGTCACCCAAGTCCACGAGTTGCAGGAAGTCCCTTAGAGGATTATCCAAAAGAGAATCACACCAAGACAAATTGTAATCAAAATGAAAAACATTAAAGATAAAGAGAAAATGTTAAAAGATGCAAGGGGAATGCAAGAAATAAGAAACAAGGAATTTCCCATAAGGCTATCACCTGATTTTTCAGCTGAAACTCTGCAAGCCAGACGAGAGTGGCCCTATACATTTAAACTGAGGAAAGAGAAAACCACCACCTAGAATACAACCGAGAATTACTCTCCTGAGCAAGGCTCTTGTTCAGATTTGATGGAGAAATCAAAAGCTTTATAGACAAGCAAAACCTAAAAGAATTCACCGCCACTAAACCAGATTTACAACAAACGGTAAAGGAACGTCTCTAAGAAAAAAGAAAAGGCCACAACTGGAAACAATTAGGAAATGAAAAAGCTCACTGATAAAGACAAACATATGGTAAAGGTAGGCAATCATCCACACAAAGTTGGTAGGAAGGTTAAAAGGAATTGAAAAAAAAAAAGAGTAAAACTTACTGTCTCCCCACTAAGCAGTTACTGCTACTGCTACTGGGTCGCTTCAGTCGTGTCCGACTCTGTGCGACCCCAGAGACAGCAGCCCACCAGGCTCCCCTGTCCCTGGGATTCTCCAGGCAAGAATATTGGAGTGGGTTGCCATTTCCTCCTCCAATGCACGAAAGTGAAAAGTGAAAGTGAAGTTGCTCAGTCATGTCAGACTCTTCGCGACCCCATGGACTGTAGCCTACCAGGCTCCTTCGTCCATGGGATATTCCAGGCAAGAATACTGGAGTGGGTTGCCATTGCCTTCTCCAAGTAAGCAGTTAAGGTATCCACAAAGCAGTTAGATGCAAAATTGACTTGAAAAACAGTCATCATGAGGGGAGGAGAGTACAAATGCAGGGTTTCTAAAATGTGTTTAAAATTAAAGAGATCACCAAATTAAAACAATCATGTATATATATATATGGACTGATATAAAAAAGCCTCATGATAACTGGAAGCTGAAAATGTATAATAGATATAAACACAAAAAAGTAATAGAAACATAACACTAATTATAGTCATCAAACCAAAAGAGAAGAGAACAAGAGACCAAAAAGGAAAACAAATCCCAAACAATTAACAAAATGGCAAGAAAAACACACTTATCTATAATTACCTTAGATATAAATGGATTAAATGCTCCAACCAAAGACAGAATGGCTGACTGGATCAGAAACTAGACCTGGATATAAACTGCCTACAAGAAACTTACTTCAGATCTAGAGGCACATACAGGCTGAAAGTGAGGTGATTGAAAAAGGTATTCCAACAAATGGAAATTTTTTAAAAATTAATTGGAGGAGCCATACTTATATCAAGCAATATGTACTTTAGCCTGCTACAAGAGGCAAAGAAGGACACTACATAATGTTCAAAGCATGAATCCAACAAGAAGATATAACAATTGCAAATATATACACCCAAAAAGGAGCACCTCAATATATGAGACAAATACTAACAGAAATAAAAGGAAAAATCAACGCTAACACAATCATACTAAGACATTCTAACACCCCACTTACATCAACCCCACATCATCCAGACAGAAAATGAATAAGAAAACAGGCCTGAATTAACACATTACATAATAAATGCTCTTAATTTTATCTTAATTTATATATATATATATATATATATATTTATATATCCTGCTAGGTCGCTTCAGTCGTGTCCGACTCTGTGCGACCCCACAGACGGCAGCCCATCCAGCTCCCCCGTCCCTGGGATTCTCCAGGCAAGAACACTGGAGTGGGTTGCCATTTCCTTCTCCAATGCATGAAAATGAAAAGTGAAAGTGAAGTCGCTCAGTCCTGCCTGTCTCTTAGTGACCCCATGGACTGCAACCTACCAGGCTCCTCCATCCATGGGATTCTCCAGGCAAGAGTACTGGAGTGGGGTGCCACTGCCTTCTCTGATAACATATATATATATATATATATATATATATATATATATATATATATACACACACACACACACACATATATATATACACACACAGAGAGAGGGAGAGAGAGAGAGAGAGAGAGAGACAGAGTGCATTCCATCTGAAAGCAAGAGATTACACATTCTTTTTTATATGAACATGAACCATTCTCTATAAGAGATCACAAGCTAGGCCACTAAAAAGCCTCAGTAAATTTAAGAAAAAATTAATCATACAAATATCTTTTCTTACCACAGACCTCTGAGACTAGAAATCAACTACCAAAACAAACAAACAACAACAACAAAAATAAAAATGAGAAAATCCAACAAAATCACATGAAGGCTAAAAAAATTATGTTACAAAACACCCAATGGATCATTGAAGCGATTAAAGAGGAAACTAAAAAATATCTAGAGACAACTGAAAATGGAAACATGGCAATCCAAAATGTATGGGACATAGCAGAAACAGTTCCATTATGGAAGTTTTTAGTGACACAAACTTACCTCAGGAGACAAAAATAATCTAATATAAAAAACCAAACCTTACAACTAAACCAACTAGAGAAAGAAGAGCAAATAAAACCCAAAGATAGTAGAAAGAAATCATAAAGATCAGAGCAGAAATAAATGAACTAGAAGCTAAAAAAAGAAGCCAGTAGAAAAGGTCAATAACACTAAAAGCTGGTTCTTTGAAAACATAAATAAAATTGATAAACGTTGAGCCAGACACATGAAGAAAAAAGGGAGAGGGCCCACATCAATAAAATCAGAAATAGAAAAGAAGCTACAACCAAAACTACAAAATACAAAGGATGATAAGACACCACAATGAGCAACTATACACCAATAAAATGGACAACATAGAAGAGGAAGACAAAGTCTTAGAAAGGTACTATCTCCTAAGACTGAACCACGAAGAAATAGAAAATAAAAACACACCAGTTACCAATACTAAAATTGAATCGGTAATTTAAAATTCTCACAAAACAAGGACCCAGGCTTCAAAGGTGAATTCTATCAAGCATTTAGAGAAGATTTGATATTGATCCATCTGAAACCATTCCAAAAAACTGCAGAGGAAGATATTCTCAACAAAATACTCATCAAGCAAATTCAATAATGCATTAAAAAATATCATACATCATGATCAAGTAGGATTTGTCCCAGGGGTGCAAGGAATTTTCAATATCCACACACACAAAAAAATCACTGTGATATACCACCACAGCAACAAATTGAGGAGTAAAAGCCCTATGATCATCTCAGTATCTGCAGAAATAGCTTTGGACAAAATTCAACATCCATTTATGATAAAACCTCTCTAGAACATATATCAACAACACATTAAAAGAATTATACACCATGATCAAGTGGGATTTATCCCAGGGATGCATGGATTCTTCAATATATGGAAATCAGTCAATGTGATACACCACATTAACCAATGGAAGAACAAATACCATATGATCACCTCAACAGATACAGAAAAACGTTCAACAAAATTCAACACCATTTATGATTAAAAACTCTCCAGAAAGTGAGCACAGAGGGAACCTACCTCAACATAATAAAGGATATAAAAGACAAACCCACAGCAAGCATCATTCTCAACAGCGGAAAACTGAAAGCATTTTGTCTAAGACCAGGAACAAGACAGAGATGGCCACACTCGCCACTACCACTCAAAAGAGTTTTGAAGTCTAGCCATGGCAATCAGAGAAAAAGAAATAAAGGGAATCAAAAACGGGAGAAAAAAGTGAAATTGTCATTGTTTGTAAATGAGATGATATTAACCATGGAAAATCATAAAGATGATACCAGAAGACTACCAGAGTTTATCAATGAATTTGGTAAAGCTGCCAGATATAAAATGAACACACTGAAATTTCTTGCATTCTAATACACTAACGACGAATGATCAGAAAGAGAAATTATGGAAACAATCCCACTTTACATCACATAAAATATATAATAAAAATACCTAAGAAGAAAACATATCTAAGGAGGCAAAAGACCTGTACTGAGAAAACTATAAGGATTGGTAAATGAAATCAAAGATGACACAAAAAGGTGGAGAGATATACCATGTTCTTGGAGTGGATTAATCAATATTGGGAAAATGACTACACTACCCAAACTGACTAACAGATTCGATGCCATATCTACCAAATTACCAATGATATTTTTCAGGGAAATAGAACAAAAATGTTTACAAATTGTTTGGAAGCAAAAAAGACCTAGAAGAGTCAAAGCAATCTTGAGAAAGAAAAATGGAGCTAGAGGAATCAGGCTTCCTGACTTCACAATACACTACAAAGCTACAGTAACCAAAACAGCATGGTAGTGGCACCAAAACAGAAATACAGACCATGGGATCACAATAGAAATCCCAGAGATAAAACCAGTCACCTATATCAACAACCTCAGATATGCAGATAATACTACCCTTAATAGCAGAAAGTGAAGAGGAACTAAAGAGCCTCCTGAGGAAAGTGAAAGAGGAGAGTGTAAAGCTGACTTAAACCTCAAAAAAAAAAAAAAACCCAAAACAAAACTCAGTCAAGAAAACTAAGATCATGGCATGCAGTTCTATCACTTCATGGCAAACAGAAGGGGAAAAGGTGAAAGCAGTGACAGATTTTCTTTTCTTGGGCTCCAAAATCACTACAGTGACTGCGGCCATGAAATTAAAAGATGCTTCGTCCTTGGAAGGAAAGCTGTGACAAACCTAGTTCAGTTCAGTCACTCGTTCATGTCCAACTCTTTGCACCCTCATGAACCGCAGCACATGAAGCCTCCCTGCACATCACCAACTCCCGGAGTTTACCCAAACTCATGTCCATTGAGTCGGTGATGCCATCTAACCATCTCATCCTCTGTCGTCCCCTTCTCCTCCTCCAGCCTTCAATCTTTCCCAACATCAGGGTCTTTTCAAATGAGTCAGCTCTTTGCACCAGGTGGCAAAAATATTGGAGTTTCAGCTTCAACATCAGTCCTTCAAGTGAACACCCAGGACTGATCTCCTTTAGGATGGATGGGTTGGATCTCCTTGCAGTCCAAGGGACTCTCAAGACTCTTCCCCAACACCACAGTTCAAAAGCATCAATTCTTTGGTGCTCAGCTTTCTTTATAGTCCAACTCTCACATCCATACATGACCACTGGAAAAACCATAGCCTTGACTAGACGGACCTTTGTTGGCAAAGTAATGTCTCTGCTTTCGAATATGCTGACTAATTGGTCATAACTTTCCTTCCAAGGACTAAGCTTCTTTTAACTTCATGTTTCTGCAATCACCATATGCAGTGATTTAGGTGCCCCCTCCCCCCAAAAAATATTCAGCCACTGTTTCCCCATCTATTTGCCATGAAGTGATGGGACTGGATACCATGATCTTAGCTTTCTGAATGTTGAGCTTTAAGCCAACTTTTTCACTCTCCTCTTTCACTTTCATCAAGAGGTTCTTCAGTTTCTGCCATAAGGGTGGTGTCATCTGCATATCTGAGGTTATTGGTATTTCTCCCGGCAATCTTGATTCCAGCTTGTGTTTCTTCAAGTCCAGCATTTCTCATGATGTACTCTGCATAGAAGTTAAATTAGCAGGGTGACAATACACAGCCTTGATGTACTCCTTTTCCTATTTGGAACCAGTCTGTTGTTCCATGTCCAGTGCTAACTGGTGCTTCCTGATGCGCATACAGATTTCTCAAGAGGCAGGTCAGGTGGTCTGGTATGCCCATCTCTTTCAGAATTTTCCACACTTTATTATGCTCCACACAGTCAAATGCTTTGGCATAGTCAATAAAGCAGAAATAGATGTTTTTTCTGGAACTCTTTAGCTTTTTTGATGATCCAGTAGATGTTGGGAATCTGATCTCTGGTTCCTCTGCCTTTTCGAAAACCAGCTTGAACATCTGGAAGTTCACGGTTCATGTATTGCTGAAGCCTGGCTTGGAGAATTTTGAGCGTTACTTTACTAGCGTGTGAGATGAATGCAATTGTGCAGTAGTTTGAGCATTCTTTGGCATTGCCTTTCTTGGGGATTGGAATGAAGACTGACCTTTTCCAGTCCTGCGGCCACTGCTGAGTTTTCCAAATGTGGTGTCAGATTGAGTGCAGCACTTTCACAGCATCATCTTTCAGGATTTGAAATAGCTCAGCTGGAATTCCATCACCTCCACTAGCTTTGTTCATAGTGATGCTTTCTAAGGCCCACTTGACTTCACATTCCAGGACGTCTGGCTCTAGGTGAGTGATCACACCATCGTGATTATCTGGGTCGTTAAGATTTTTTTTCTATAGTTCTTCTGTGAATTTTTGCCACCTCTTCTTAATATCTTCTGCTTCTGTTAGGTCCATACCATTTCTGTCCTTTATTGAGCCCATCTTTGCATGAAATGTTCCCTTGGTATCTCTAATTTTCTTGACGAGATCTCTTGTCTCTCCCATTCTATTCTTTTCTTCTATTTCTTTGCATTGATCGCTGAGGAAGGCTTTCTTATCTCTCCTTGCTATTCTTTGGATCTCTGCATTCAGATGCTTATATCTTTTCTTTTCTCCTTTGCTTTTCACTTCTCTTCTTTTCACAGCTATTTGTAAGGCCTCCTCAGACAGCCATTTTGCTTTTTTGCATTTCTTTTTCTTGGAGATGGTTTTGATCCCTGTCTCCTGGACAGTGTCAGGACCCTCCATCCATAGTTCATCAGGCACTCTGTCTATCAGATCTAGTCCCTTAAATCTATTTCTCACTTCCACTGTATAACACAGACAGTGGATTAAAAAGAAGAGACATTACTTTGCTGACAAAAGTTCCTATAGTCAAAACTATGGTTTTTCCAGTCGTCATGTACCGATACGAAAGTTGGACCATAAAGAAGGTTGAACAACAAAGAACTAATGCTTTCGATTGTGGTGCTGGAGGAGACTCTTGAGAGTCTCTTGGACTGCAAGGAGATCAAATCACTCAATCCTAAAGGAAATCATCCCTGAATATTCATTGGAAGGACTGATGCTGATGGTGAAGCTACAATACTTTGGCCAGTGGATGCAAAGAGCCAACTCAATGGAAAAAACACTGATCCTGATAGAGATAGAAGGCAAAAGGAGAAGCGGGTGACAGAGGGTAAGGTGGTTAGATAGCATCACTGACTCAGTGGACATTGATTTGAGCAAACTCTGGGATATATCGAAGGGTGGGGAAGACTGGCATGATGCAGTCCATGGGATTGCAAAGAGTTGGACTCAACTTAGTGACTCAGCAACAACAAATGGTCAAGTAATCTATGGTGCAGGAGGCAAGACTATACAATGAAGAAAAGACAGTCACTTTCAATAAGTTGTGCTGGGAAAAGTGGGCAGCTACATGTAAAAGAATCAAATTTAGAACATTCTCTAACACTATGTCCAAAGATAAACTCAAAATGGATTAAAGACGTAAATGGAAAACCAGATACATTAAACTTCCTAGAGGAAATCATAGGCAAAACACTCTTTGACATAAATCGTGGCAATCTTTTCTTTCTTTCTTTCTTTCTTTCTTTCTTTCTTTCTTTATTTGGGGGGCGGGGAGGAGCTGATTCATCTCCTAAAGCAAAGGAAAGCAAAGCAAAAATAGACAAATGGAACCTAATTAAATTTAGAAGTTTTTACACAGCAAGGAAACCATCAAAGAAAAGACATCAAATGTCTTTTCATCATTGTATAGTCTTACCTCCTTCATCATAGATTAATTGACCATTTGTTGTTGTTGAGTCGCTAAGTCATGTCCAACTCTTTGTGACCCTACGGACTGCAGCACACCAGGCTTCCCTGTCCATCATGCTCTCTCAGAGTTTGCTCAAATTCATGTCCAGAATGAAAAGACAACTTACAGAATGGGAGAGAATATTAAAAATGATATGACTGACAAGGGATTAATTTCTACAATATACAGAACTCATCCAACTCAATATAAAAAAAAAATGAACAATCCAATCCAAAAAATGGGCAGAAGACCTAAATAGACATTTTCCCTAGAAAGACAACCAACAGGCACATGAAAAGATGGTTCGCATAACTAATTATTAGAGAAATGCAAATCAGAATTACCACAAAGTGTCACCTCACACCAGTCAGAATAGCCATCATCAAAAAAATGTACAAATAATAAATGGTAGAGAGAGTGTGGAGGAAAGGGAACCCTGCTAAACTGTTGGTGGGAATGTACATTGTGCAGCCACTAAGGAGGACACTGTGAATGTACATTGTGGAGCCACTAAAAAGAACACTGTGTAGTGTTCTGACAAAGTTAAAAATAGAATTATCATGTAATCCAACAATCCCACTTGTGGGCACATATCTGGAAAAGACTAAAATTCTAATTTGAAAAGGTGCATGTACCCCAATGTTCATAGCAGCACTATTTATGATAGCCAAGTTATGGAAGCAACTTAAATGTTCATCGACAGGTGAGTGGATAAAGAAGACATGGCACGTATAAATACGTATGTATACATACAAATATATAGATAATGAAACATTCCTTACCATATGAAACAATGAAATAATGCCATTTGCAGCAAAATGGATGTACCTAGAGCTCATCATACTAAGTGAAGTACTACAAGTCAGAGAAAGACAAATATCCCATGATATCACATATAGTGGAATCAGACAGAAAGAGACTCATAGACTTTGTCAACAAACATATGGTTACCAAAGGGGAAAGGAGGGGGAAGGGAAAATTTAGGTGTTTGGGATTCACAGATACACACTAATGTATATAAAACAAACAAGCCAAAAGGACCTACTGTATAACACAAGAAACTATATTCAATACCATGTAATAATCTATACTAGAAACGAATCTGAAAAGCATATATGTGTATGTGTATATATATATGTCATTATATAGAGTGATTTATATGTATGTGTGTATGCACACATATAAAACTAAATCACTTTGCTGTACACCTGAAAATGACACAGTATTGCAAATCAACTATAGTTTAATGAAAAAAAGAAGATATGGTATTTCTGAATAGCCAAAACAATCTTGAGAAAGAAGAACACCGCTGGAGAAATCATCCTCTTTGGCTTCAGACTATACTTCAATGCTATAGTAAGCAAAACAGTATGGTACTAGCAGAAAACTAGACATATCCATCAATGAAATAGAATAGAGATCCCAGAAATAAATCCACACACTTATGGTCGATTAATATATGACAAAGGATGCCAGGAGACACAATGGAGAAAAAAGTCTCTTCAACAAGTGGTGCTGGGAAAACGGGAGAGCTACAGGTAAAAGAATCAAATGAGAACATTCTCTAATACCATATCCAAAAATAAACTCAATGTGGATTAAAGATTCAAATGAAGACTGAATACTATTAACACTCCTAGAGGAATACATAGGCAGAACCCTCTTTGATATAAATCACAATAATGTTTTGGATCCCTCTCCTAAAGCAAAGGAAACTAAAGCAAAAATAAACCAATGGGGCCTAATGAAATTTAAAAGCTTTTGCACAACAAAGGAAACCATAAACAACAAAACCTACTAAATGGAAGAAGATATTTGCAATTGACACAGCCAATAAGAGGTTAATACCCAACATATATAAACAGCTCAAATGACTTAACATCAAAACAAACAAACAAAAGTGCTCTGATTTAAGAATGGGAAGAAGAACTGAATAGACATGTTTCCAAAGAGGGAATGCAGATGACCAACAGGCACACGTAAAGATGTTCAGCATCGTTAATCATCAGGGAAACTCAAATCAAAACCACAAGGAGGTATTACCTCGCCTGTGAGAATGGCTATCATCAAAAAGAACAGAAATAACAAAGGTTGCCAAGGATGTGGCAAAAAAGGTGACCCAGGCTGGCGGTTGGGGTGTGGCCAGGGGGAGGACGCTGTTCTCCAAGCAAGACAGCAGGTTTTGGGTGTGAATAGGGACTGTGCCCATGAAGGCCTCTGGCAGGACCCAGGCCTGGGGCGGGGATCTGGGTCTGGGGCGGGGATAGCCGACAGGCAGCTGGGGCCCAGCGCAGAGCGGCCCTAGCGGTTCGCGCCGCTTTCGACCCCAGGAGCCTTGGGCCCATCGCGGCCTGCCCCCCTCCACACGGGCCCTGCGCCCCGACCAGCGCCCTCGTTATCTACGTCTCCACCCACCGGGTCCAACAGCACCAGAAAGAAGGCATCGCCGCCGCCACCACCGCCACCGCCGCCGCCGCCGCCGCCGCCGCCGCCGCCGCCTTGTCGGGTGCGGCGCGCCAGCCGAGAGCAGCCTGGGATGTTTCCATCTCCGCGTCCTTGAAGCTCCACTGGAACCAGAGCCGCGGAGGAGGCTCAACCCCGCCCCCTGCCGCCGGCCCAGCACAGTCCTGAAAGGGGAAAAAACAATGTGCACTGCGCAGAAACTGGCCCTATCAGATATTAAAATGTGTTTAACGCCACCGTGATTTAAATATCCTTGTACTGGGTCTCTAGAACAGAATAGAAGTCCCAGGGGCAGAGCCTCGTGTACATAAATAAGTTCCACTGTTAATATTAGTAGGAAATCAAGGAGGTCTTCTGAGATACAGGGGAAGCGGCAGTTCACTTCAGTAAAAAGTGCTGGAGTGAATACCTTAGGTATCTTACCTACATAAATCGATACCGCACGGTATAAACATACACACCCCAGCCCTTCCCAGTGCTGAGCATGGCAGTTAGCACTTACCATGTGTTAAACATTGTGTATTGGATGGATGGCTGGATTGATAGGTGACAAAGTTCCTGAGAGAATACACAGTGGAAAATGATGCCTTTTAAAAACATTTGCTTCCACATTCAGAACTGTCTTGAGCAATGTCCTCAGGACGATAGTTACATTTTTCAACCTGCTGGTGCAGAGTAAGAGGTGAGGTCAAAACAGAGTAGCACTGTTGACCCGAGAAATGCAAGGCCTAAAGGATGAACCAATTTGTATTGAAATCTGGAAAGCCCAACCTACTCCTGGGTTCTCCCTATAAGATGCACAACCTAAACCAACTCTTTGCTCTTCCACCATTGGGTACACCATGGTAAATTTCATGTCTAATCTCACAGCATGAGAGGCCATTGCTCAGGTTACTCTAGATCCTCCAGCACGTGGAGGTCTCTGGACAACAGCACTGGTGAAATGTGACAAGGTTAGACCCTAAGTTACTGTAGTGGACTCTCCTGAGAAAAAGCCACAGATGCCTTTTGCCTGCCCAAGCAGGTGTGCCTGCTTGCGTTTAAGTGTGGTGGCCTAGTCTCACTGTAATGGATTTGAACTGTGATGCCTAATGATCTTATTAATGTTGATGATGATCTTCCAATTTGTCTGTCATCAGTGAGTTGGAAATCGATATAAATACAGGGTGAATTATCTGGCAAGAAAAAGGTTTCAAGTGATGACTAGATTATGGGATAGCTATAGTTTAAATGGGCTTCCCTGGTGGCTCAGTGGTAAAGAATCCACCTGCCAATGCAGGAGACACAGGTCCATCCCTAGGTCGAGAAGATCCTCTGGAGAAGGAAATGGCAACCCACTCCAGAAATCCCACGGACCGAGGAGCCTGGCCAGCTACAGTCCATGGGGTCGCAAAAGAGCCGGACATGTCTTAGTGGCTAAACGACAGTTTAAATAATTCCTTCTTTCTCCTCTTTTAATGATAAAGGACACTTGCTAATCTCTCGATGAAAAGATCAAGTTTTTCATCCATAACTTCAAATCTCATCAAAATTTCTACATTACATATTTTTGTAATGTAATCATCATTACATTTTTTTGGAGGAAGCTTTTTTTTTTTTTTCAAATAGAGAAGTGCATAGAGAAGTGCATAAAACATATATGCCAGGTTTAGATAATGCCAGGAAATCCCTTATAAAAGCAAACACCTACATAATCTGGACTAAGGTCAAGAAACAGACCATTGCCAGCCTTCCAGAGTACAGCCACCGATATTACTTCCAATCACAACCCACTCCTTCCCCTATGGATCTTGACTTTATGATAATGAGTTCAGTGCTTTTCTAAACAAAGATGACCTTACAACTTTCATAAGGGCTTCCCTGGTGGCTCAGACGGTAAAGCATCTGCCTGCAATGCGTGAGACCTGGGTTGGATCCCTGGGTCGGGAAGACCCCTTGGAGAAGGAAATGGCAATCCACTCCAGCATTCTTGCCTGGAAAATACCATGGACAGAAGAGCCTGTTAGGCTATACAGTCCATGGGGTCGTAAAGAGTCAGACACGACTGAGCGACTTCACTTTCACTTTCTTTACAACTTTTGTATGCATTCTTATGCAATACAGTTTATTTGAAGTTGTATCAGAGGAATCATACTGCATGCTCCCTTTTACGGCCTGCTTCTTTCACTCTATATTTATTTGAGAGACTCCTCCATCTTGTTCCTAGTAGCCTTAGATCTTTTGTCTCCATCACTGAGTAGCATCCCAATGCATGATTTTAGCAAAGTAATTTTGACATGATTATACCATTCTACACTGTGTGAACACTAGGATGCTTTTAGCTTTTTTTTTTTTTTTTCTAACAATGCTTTTAGCTTTTTCTTATGAACAATGGTGCAATGAACATTCTTGGGCGTTTTTCATGGGACTCATGTTTAGAAGTCTCTTAGGTATACATGCAAGAACAGAATCACTGGCCCATAGTTATATTCAGCTTTTCTGCATGGTGACAAATTGTTTTCTGTAGTGGTTGTAACAACATGTAATCCCAGCAGCAACACAGAGAGTTTCTCTGCCTGCACATCTTCATCTACACCAAGTGTTGCCAACATTTAATTTACTTGTTTATCACTACTATTAAGTTTTTGCACATTCTCACCTTTATGAACCTTTTGGACATTCTCTTCTATGAAAAGCCTGTTCATGTTGAACTCTTTCACCATTTTTCTATTTTCTTTTCCATCTTGTTCTTACTGATTCAGTGAGTTATTTATGTGTTTTCAATACCAGTTATATGTGTGGCTACAATAATCTTTCGCTTTGTTGTTTGTATTTTCTCTTTTGTGCTGTGCTTTGTGAACAGACTTTAATTAAGACATACTTAATTATATAACATACTTAATGATAACATAGTCAAAATTTATCATTCTTCTGCTTATGGCCAGTGCTTTTCTGTTTTAAGAAATCTGTCCCTACCCTGGGGCCATGGAACTATTCTCTATCTTGTCTTCTGGAATATTTATGGTTTTGCCTCTCACAGTTAGGTCATAATCCAGCTACAAGTGATGTGTGTGTATAATGTTGAGTAGGGTTTCTTTCCGTTTTTATACTTTATCCTATGAACAGCTACCTAAACTTCTATTGATTCTCCCAATTTCAGTGAACCACTCATTGAAAAATCTGCCCTTTTCCTACAGATTTGCAGTGCCACATGTGTCATAAATCAAACACCTACCTATGTATGGGCTACTTTGTGTACTCTCTATTAAGCCCCATGGCCCAATTTATCTGTCTATTTAAAATACCACATATCAGTATTCATCACTACAAATCTAAAGTCAATTCTGATATTTGGATATACCTTGTTCTTCAAGAATATATAGGTTATTTTTGGCCTCTCTCGAGTCCATTTCAATTATCAGTTCATCAGAAAAAGTTCAACCAAAATCCTTTCTAGGGTTCTAATTAGGATTGCATTGCACTTTTGGATTTGACTTCTTGTCTATAATGTAGAATGTGATTTAATGGATTTGGTGTACCTTTCCTTTTAATAAAAACTTCCTTAATATGTCCCAATAATATTTCTTCCCCCCCCCCCCATAAGAGATCATTTTATCCTAGGCACTTCGTATTTTGCAAATAGTGCCTTTGAATTTTCATTTTGTAAATCTGTTGCTGGTAAAGAGAATAAAATTGGCTTCTATGTTAATATTTTATCCTGTGAACAGCTACCTAAACTTTTATTGATTGTACCAATTTTTCTGTAAATGCCTGTAGAATTTAGCGTACAGAGTCATACCGTCTGCAAACAGTGCCAGTCTTGCTTCTTCCTTTCCGAGCACTTTGTTCCTTCTGTTCCCACCTACTATATTCTCTGGGTGATAGTGGACACCTTGATGCAGCTCTCACAAGGAAGCTTTCAGTAATTCCAAGAATGATATTTGCTGTAGGTGTTGTGTTCTGTAGCAATCTGGATCCAATCAGGAGATGGAAAGTACACAGTGGTCAGGGGACATTTAACATAATGTTTAAACACAGTTCAGTCCAGTTCAGTTCAGTCGCTCGGTCGTGTCCGACTCTTTGCGACCCCATGAATTGCAGCATGCCAGGCCTCCCTGTCCATCACCAATTCGGGGAGTTCACTCAAACTCATGTCCATCAAGTTGGTGCATCCTCTGTCATCCCTCTCTCCTCCTGCCTGCAATCCCTCCCAGCATCAGAGTCTTTTCCAATGAGTCAAGTCTTTGCATGAGGGGGCCAAAGTACTGGCATTTCAGCTTTAGCATCTTTCCTTCCAAAGAACACCCAGGACTGATCTCCTTTAGAATGGACTGGTTGGATCTCCTTGCAGTCCAAGGGACTCTCAAGAGTCTTCTCCAACACCATGACACATGCAGAATATACAGGATACAGTAAAACTCCATATGGTATCCTGGGTTTAAGAAGCATTCCCAAAGAAAGACAAACTTAAAATGGGGGTTCCTCCCCAAGCCTGGAGATCACATATCATTGGAGAAAGTGTAGGGGAACCTTCTGAAGGCAGAGAAGTTTGCTAATTTACCAGCACCAGAGCCAGTCTGCAGAACCAGAGCTGGTCTACAGTTGAAGGGTAAGCAGGAAGGTACCCTCTGGAGCATATCAGTGTGGAAAGGCCACAGCTGGTGGCCGGCATGTGGACATGTAGTAGGAAGAAGGGACTTGGCGGAGTTGGAGGCCTGGAGCTGGCAATGTCCTATACTTAGGATCAGGAGGGCCTTGATCTTATGAGGGCTGCAGCCTTGGGATAAGTACAGGAGATAAACCCAGTGATGGGGTAAGGTGGGGGAATGAATGAAATTAAGTAGGGGGAATCTGCGGGTAGGTGGCTTGGAGCACAAGATATCCATATGAAGAGGGCCACAGAAAGCCAATGAGCAGGCCACACTGGTTCTGCACAGCCAACAAGGACAGTTGTTCTGGGCACATACTTGGAGCAGAACACCTAGGCTATCATTACACTCACACTTCTGACAGCCAGAAGTCACAGGAGAGCTACTTCCTCCTTCAATGTCCATCCAGTGTCTTCTAACTGAGAAAATGGAACATCATGATCCCTCTGAAGGAGGGATTCTTAAAGTAACCCATCCGTTATCAGAGAGCTTATCATAAAGAGTGAATTTACAGCAGGGAGGCAATGCATTAATAATTGGCTGCATATCCTTTATCAGTTTAGGGGAGTCCCTTCTACCGCTATTTTGTTACATGAATCATAGGCACCCTGTTGTTGTTCAGTCACTAAGTCGTGTCCAGCTCTGTGCAAACCCTTGGACTGTAGTGCACCAGACTTCCCTGTCCTTCACTATCTCCCAGAATTTGCTCAAACTCATGCGTATTGAGTCAGTGATATTATCTAACCATTTCATCCTCTGTGGCCCCCTTCTCCTCCTGCCCTCAATCTTTCCCAGCATCAGAGTGTTTTCCAATGAGTCAGGTGGCCAAAGCATTAGAGCTTCAGCCTCAGCATCAGTCCTTTTGATGAATATTCAGATTGATTCCATTTAGGATTGACTGGTTTGGTCTCCTTGTTATCCTAGGGACTCTTAAGGGTCTTCTCCATCACCACAATTTGAAAGCATCAATTCTTTGGCACTCAGACTTCTTGTTCATCCAATTCTCACATCCATACATGACTACTGGAAAAACCATAGCTTTGACTATACGGAACTTTGTCAGCAAAGTGATGTCTCTGCTTTTTAATATGCTGTCAAAAATAGGCACCTTCTCTATCATCATATTGTTTCTCTGGTGAATTAATGATTGAAGCAGCAGGACTACCCACGTCCAGAGTTTTAATAGACCACTTATAATTCTTGTTGGACCCAGGGCTCCTTGGCCTGAAATGAGTTTTGCTGCAAAACCTAGGCTCTGGCACAAAGCGGGTGTCATGGGGTAGGGCAGAGACACTGTGACCTCTGCATTCTAGTCCTACCCAGGGCTTGCCTGTCCTACCTGCAAGAAGAGACTAGGTGTATGGTAAGATTGCCTTTCATACCATGAGTGTGAATAGCACATGTTCCCCTCAGGAATAGACTAGTTTATACCTGAAACGTTGCTCTACTCTCTTGATAGCTGTACCTGAGATAAACAGGGAGAGAGGACACTTGGATTTCATTTAAAGCCATGCTCATCAGAGCCCTGTCCACGGAGGAGCAAGGCAAAAGATGCCTGTGTGCTAACAAAGTCTATGTGTTTACCAGTGTTGGCAACTTGAATACTTTAACTGCACTATTCTCACTTGCCTTTAGGCTTGAAAATGGACAAAAACTGATGAGGGGAAATGACTCATAATTTTGCTGTTCTTAAGTGACAAATTATCCATTCTTTAGTGATTGAAATGTCATCTTATACTGGGAAGGAGAGAAAATTTAATTTAAAAGAAAAAGAACTTATGTCTGTATTCAATAGATAGAATAAGAAACCACTAAATCCAGAGGGAAGAATATACTGTTATATTTCTCTTTCTGGCTTACTTCACTCTGCATAATAGGTTCTAGCTTCATCCACCTCATTAGAACTGACTCAAAAGCGCTCTTTTTTATGGTTGAGTAATATTCCATTGTGTATATATGCCACAACTTCTTTGTCCATTCATCTGGTGATGGACATCTATTCTAACGCATATATACAGAATCTAGGAAAATAGTACTGAAGAATTTATTTACAGGGCAGCAATGGAGAAATAGACATAGAGAATTGACTTATGGACATAGGGAGATGGGAGGAGAGGGTGAGATGTTTGGAAAGAGTAACATGGAAACTTACATTGCCATATGTAAAATAGATAGCCAATGGGAATTTGCTGTATGGCTCAGGAAACTCAAACAGGGGCTCTGTATCAACCTAGGCAGAGTGGGATGGGGAGGGACATGGGGGTGGATTCAAAAGGGAGGGGATATATGTATACCTATGGCTGATACACGCTGAGGTTTGGCAAAAAACGACAAAATTCTGTAAAACAATTATCCTTCAATTAAAAATAAATTAACTTTTAAAATACTGTTATAGTTGCTCACCCTGGGAAAATTGTACTCTCTTCCTAGTACTTCAAATGTATGGAGCATATTCACATCTTCTGGTCAGAAGTCACACAAGACACATTAACCCATAGCCTTATGTTCTCACACAGGACTGGGCCGGCTTCCTTTCCCAAGCACCCAGAGACCTTGTACAGGAGGAACTGAATATGAACAATAGGTTTAATCTTTAAAGGCTGTTGGACCTGCTGCTGCCTGAGCTCTCTTAACCGCCAGGCATGCAGTGATGAGACACAGGTGTGAAATCTGAGACCTGCTCGCTAACAAGAGGAGAAACTCTCTAGGGCTGCCACAAGGGAAGTTTTTACCACTGGGAATCCAAGCAGGCACTCTCACTTGGTAGAAATCATTGAGACCTAGGTTTTATGGACATGCACACTTCTAGTCTGGTTTCTGAAGGTGGGCTATGTAGCTGCAACTGTTGTCTCTCTCCCTGCAGGAGGAAGGTGAATTTGTGAGCTCCCCACAAACCACAGTCACAGAAAGCTAACCAAAATGATCACACGGAATACAGCCTCATGTAACTCAAAGAAGCTATGAGCCATGCCGTGCAGGTCAACCCAAGATGAATGGGTCGTGGTGGAGAGTTCTGACAAAATGTGGTCCACTGGAGAGGGGAATGGCAAACCACTTCAGTATTCTTGCTTCGGAAACCTCATCAACAGTTTGAAAAGTCAAGCATGTAGGACACCCGATGATGAGCCCCCCGGGTCAGTAAGTGTCCAATATGTCACTGGGGAAAAGCAGAGAAATTGCTCCAAAAAGAATGAAGCGGCTGGCCAAAGTGGAAACGATGCTGTCGTGGATATGGCTGGTGGTGAAAGTCAATTACAATGCTGTGAAGAACAATATTGCATAAGAACTTGGAATATTAGTTCCATGAATCAAGGCAAATTCGACATGGTCAAACAGGAGATGGCAAGAGTGAACCCTGACAGTTTAGGAATCAGTGAACTAAAATGGATGGAAATGGGTGCATTTAACTGAGATGACCATTATATCTACTACTGTGGGCAAGATTCCATTCGAAGAAATGGAGTAGCCCTCATAGTCAACAAAATAGCCTGAAATACAATATTTGGGTGCATTCTCAAAAACAACAGAATCATCTCGGTTCATTTCCAAGGCAAACCATTCAATGTCACAGTAATCCAAGTCTATGCCCCAACCACTAATGCCAAAGAAGAAAATAATCAAACAGTTCTATGAACACATACAAGACCTTGGAGGACTAACACCATAAAAGATGTTCTTGTAATCTTAGAGGATTGGAATGCAAAAGTAGGACATCAAGAGATACTGAGTCACATGTAAGTTTGGACTTGGAGTACAAAATGAAGCAGGTCAAAGACTAACAGAATTTTGCCAAGAGAACACACTGGTCATAGCAAACACCCTCTTCCAACAACACAAGAGATGACTCTACACAAGGACATCAGCAGATAGTCAGTACCGAATTCAGCTTGATTTTATTCTTTGCTGCCAAAGATGGAGAAGCTCTAAAGTGTCAGCACAAACAAGACTGGGAGCTGACTGTGGCTCAGATCATGTGCTCCTTCCTGCAAAGTTCAACATCAAATTGAAGAAAGTAGGGAAAACCACTAGACCATTCAGGCATGACCTAAATAAAATCCTTTATGATCATACAGTGGAGGTGACAAATAGATTCAAGGGAGTAGATCTGGTGGACAGAGTGCCTGAAGAACTATAGATGGAGGTTCATAACACTGTATAGGAGGCGGTGACCAAAACCATCCCAAAGTGAAAGAAATGCAGGAGAGCACAATGGTTGTCTGAGGAAACCTTACAAATAGCTGGGGAGAAAAGAGAAGTGAAAGGCAAAGGAGAAGGGGAAAGCTATACCCAACTGAATGCAGAGTTCCAAAGAATAGCAAGGAGAGATAAGAAAGCCCTCCTAAGTGCACGATGCAAAGAAATAGAGGAAAACAATAGAATGCGAAAGACTAGAGATCTCTTCAGGAAAATTAGAGATACCAAAGGAGCACTTCATGCAAAGATGGGCACAATAAAGGACAGAAATGGCAAGGACCTAACAGAAGCAGATGTGATTAAGAAGAGGTGGCAAGAAAACACAGAAGAACCAGACAGAAATGGTCCTAGTGACTCAGATAACCACGATGGTGTGATCATTCTCTTAGAGCGAGACATCCTGGAGTGTGAAGTCAAGTGGGCCTTAGAAAACATTGCTATGAACAAAGCTAGTGGAGGTGATGGAATTCCAGCTGAGCTGTTTAAAATCCCAATAGATGATGCTGTTAAAGTGCTGCAGTAAATATGCCAGCAAATTTGAAAAACTCAGCAGTGCCACAGGACTGGAAATGCTTTTCATTCTAATCCCAAAGAAAGGCAATGCCAAAGAATGTTCTTACCTCCATACAGTTGCTCTCATTTCATATGCTAGGAAGGTAATGCTCAAAGTCCTTCAAGCTAGGCTTCAGCAGTAGGTGAACCAAGAAATTCTGGATGTACAAGCTGGATTTAGAAAAGGCAGAGAAACCAGAGACCACATTGTCAACATCTGGTGAATCATATAAAAAGCAAGGGAATTCCAGAAGAAACATCTACTTCTGCTTCCTTGACTATGTTAAAGCCTTCAACTTTGTGGATTAAAAACAAAACAAAACAAACAAACAAAAAAAAACTGTGGAAAATTCTTAAAGAAATGGGGATACCAGACCACCTTACCTGCCTCCTTAGAAACCTGTATGCAGATCAAGAAGCAACAATTAGAACCAGACATGGAACAGTGGACTACTTCAAAATCAGGAAAGGATTTTTCACCCTGCTTATTTAACTTATATGCAGAGTATGTCATGCAAAATGCCAGGCTAGATGAATCACAAGCTGTGATCAAGATTGCCAGAAGAAACATCAACAACTTCAGATATGCAGGTGATCCCACTCTGATGGCAAAAAGTGAACAGGAACTAAAGAGTCTTGATCAGGGTGAAAGAGGAGAGTGAAAAGCTGGCTTAAAACTCAACATTCAAAATACTAAGATCATGGCATCTAGTCCCATCGTGCACTTCATGGCAAATAGAAGGGGAAAAAGTGGAAACAGTGACAGATGCTCTTTTCTTGGGCACCAAAATCACTGTGGATGGTGACTGCAGCAATGAAATTAAAAGACTCTTGCTCCCTGAATGAAAAGCTATGACAAACCTAGTCAGTGCTTTAAAAAGCAGAGACATCATTTTGGCAACAAAGGTCCATATACTCAAAGCTATGGTTTTTCCAGCAGTCATTTACAGATGTGAGAGTTGGACCATAAAGAAGGCTGAGTGCAGAAGAATTGGTGCTTTCAAGTTGTGGTGCTAGAGAAGTCTCTTGGAAGTCCCTTGGATAGCAAGGAGATCAAGCCAGTCAATCCTAAAGGGAATGAATCCTGAGTATTCATTGGAAAGGCTAATGCTGAAGCTCCAATACCTTGGCCATCTGATGCAAAGAGTAGACTCATTGGAAAAGACCTTGATGTTGGGAAAGATAGCAGGCAGGAGGAGAAGGTGATGACATAGGATGAGATGGTTGGATGGTATCACCGACTCAATGAACCTGAGTTTGACAAATCTCTGGGAGATAGTGAAGGACAGGGAAGCCTGGCGTGCTGAAGTCCGTGGAGTCACAAGGAGTTGGACTGAAACTTAGTGACTGGACAACAACATGAGGCATAGGCTGGGAGGATCCAAGTCCACCTGAATGACTCTTGTCCTGTCACTCCCAAACCCCGGCAAAAGAATGAAAGCCCTCCTCTTGTGTCAACAGGGGAAAAGTACAGTCTTATTTACTGTGTTTCTCACACCAACCTGCTGTGCTCTGGCAGAGGATGCATAGCGAGAACACTGAAAGTTCATGTAGCTGTTTCTCCCTGGTTCAGTCGAGAGAAGAGGGGGTGTGGCCAGGGTAAGCTCTGAGTTTACTCCTGGGGACCAGCTAGCTGTGCTTTGTGTGAACTTGACAACTACAGCACGGCAGAAACCTTCCCCATGCCCTGCATCTACTCCTCAGTATATATCAAATATACAATTTCTGAGAATGCCCAGGCTTCCCTACATAAGCTCCAGTTTCCCCTCAGAAATTATGTGGGTGAGGGAGTTTTCATTCATTCTCCCTTTCTTCTTACTAAAAACACCCCAAGCCACACTCAGTGATTGCATGGCTATGCCAAGACTTGGCCCAGGCCTAGATTCTCTGCAACGTTGGTCCACTCTGGCTAGCTCAGGGGAATTTGGTCTCAAGGAAAGAACTCATGGGGCCAATCATTTCTCTAGAGAAGATCTCTCTGGGACCAGAAAATGAACCAGGGACTCATGGCCTGAGCCCCCCTATCGAGAATATTTTCACTGTCTGACAACAGAGGGCATAGCTGAAGGGGATTATCTGTTCAGCAGGGAACTGTGTAGAACTTGACTATCTGTCTTCCATAGCTGTTGAAAGTTTAATCCCCTTCATATTCTGATGATGATTTAACTTCTCCGAATGATACATGCTATATTCCACTAGTAACCATGGAAACCACCATCTATACACATTTATTTTCAACTTCCATTCATTTCGCTTCTGCCCTCACCTCCCTCCTCATCTTCTAGGAGTTTGTTCCCCCAGGGCCCCATGCCATAATTAGACAACCTCACATGGATCTGACTTTTGGCTTTGAGTGTTCTGTGAGGTGAACTTTGAACTCAGGCTCAGCACAGAGGGCAGGGCCTAGAGTGAAAAGAGGTTCACAAGAGAGATGGCTACTTTGCTCAAAAGGAAACTTTTTTCTTGCAGCTGGCTCAGCAGGAGAGCTATTGGGGAGCTCCACATCCTTTATCCCACATATGCAGATGCAGCATGCTTGCTCCAAAGCCCAACGGATTTAAATAGTGAATCTTCATACTGAGGCAGAGCTGCCACTGACCATCACTGATACAATAGGGAGCAAATATATCTGAACACATACAGCTGTATGGACCCTCTTGGACCCACGCAAGATGGCAGAGTGGAAGGACGTGCGCTCATCTTCTTCTGCATGAACCCCAAAATTACAACTCGCTGCTGAACAACCATCAACAGGAGAATGTTGGCTCCCACCAATAAAGATAGCCTACGTCCAAGGGCAAAGGCCTAGAGCAAGATGGTAGGAGGGGTGAAATCGCATTTAGAATCAAACCGCATGCCCATCAGAGATGCTTGGAGGGCTCAAACAAAACCTCATGGGCACCAGAATCCAGAGACCCCACAGAAACTGAGCCAGGCCTGCGTTTGTGTGTTTGAGTATCTCCTGTAGAGGTAAGGGTCAGCAGTGGCCTGCCACAGGGGCAGTGGTTCTCAGCGCAGCAGACCTGGGTGACACAGTGTGTGGCATAAGCCGTCTTGGAGGAGGCCGCGATTAACCCCACCATAGAGCCGCTGAGCAGATGACCCACAAACTGAGAACACTTATACCAAATAAATTCTTGCACTCTTAAGAAAGTTCTAAGACCCAAAACAGATTTCCCAACCTTGGGGATCTGGCAAAGGGACTGAGAACCACCAAAGAATTTGACTTTGGAGGCCAGTGGGATTCAATTACAGAACTTACACAGGACTGGGGAAATAGACCCTTGGAGGGCACAAACAAAACTTTGTTCACACCAGGACCCAGGAGAAAGGAGCAGTGACACTAAAAGAGACTGACTAGAGACATCCCTGTGGTGTTCAGGAGTGTCTGGCGGAGGCGTCAATCACCACTGGCCTGCTACAGGGTCAGGGACATGGAGTGCAGCACTGCGTGCGTGGGACCTTTTGAAGGACGTCGCCATTATCTTCATTACATGTTGTGAGTGAAATTACAAAGAGACAAAACACGAGACACACAAAAGAGACAGACGATACACACTCCGGCCAGAGGAACAGAACTGCGCAAAACTAATTGCGGTTTATTAATATAAAAGCCCTCTAGGCAGAATTCCAGACTGCATGAATAAGCCTTTTAAGTACAGCACAGGTGCATACATGTTATCATATAGCAAAGGGGAATGAAATCCCTGTCTGCTGCAGAGGCTGTCCAAAGCCCTCTTCTCCTTCTTATCACAAGAAGAGAATGCTCCCTCGTATGCAAGGGACCATTAATCTTAAGGCTGTGTCCGTCTCCTTGGCAGAACATCTTGTTTGCAAGCAGCACATCTCCGCTTTCCCTATTATGGCTGCATTAACCCTTCATCTCCCCCTTTTTTATTTTATTTAAGCCCTCAAGACATTTGTGTTGATGTTCTGTAGAGCAAGGCGTAAAGCTGTAGGCAGCCAACCTCCAGCCTCGCCAGCCCCTCTCTTGGCTGTGCTTGTCTTAGGTTGCCCTCCTCTGTGGGTCTTACCCATCATTGGCTATCCAGCCACCTCTTGGGGGCTAGGCGGAATCTCTCTAGATGATGGACATCTAGAACTCTTTATATGTCTCGGTTAATCTCTTGAAGGGCTCATGTTAAATGGTACAGGTGTTATACAAAACTGAGAAGAATTCCAATCACATTTCAACACACTTCATGTAGATAAAACAGCTAATTGATCTCCAAGCCAGGAAATGGTGTGTTGAAGATTGAGCTTGTCGGTAGCAAGTTGTGCATCCAAATCTCACTGTTGTTGCCATAACAAATAAGACTCTTTATGCCAGTCGTGAAGAAAATCAGCTGTTTGAATTCCTTGGTGTAATGCAAGACCTGCTACCGCCGCTGTTGCAGTTATTGACGCGACTGCTAGAATCGAAGCAATGACCACACCAAGCATATGTCGAGATCGGTGTAGCAAAGTCTGTACAGCGGTTACTAGGTGAGAAACAGCAAAAGAATCTGACCACAGCAGAGTCAGATTTATAGGTAACCATACTTCTGTCTGAGCCTTAACAATTACTAACAAGAAATTGGAGTTATGGGCTCGTCTTTCAAATTCTTCCCACCAAGACTGGTTTACACATTGAATTAGATTACAATAGTCACATGACACAGACCCCACAGTATCATTCCAAGTCCAATTCCCATATGACAATGCAAAAGGATATTTTACACATGCCATTGTGGAATAAGATTTATTAACATGTAAATTAACATGGAATGGACCCAAAGAGTCACCACTGTCCAAAGTATAGTTTCCTGACCAGATAGTGAGATTACCAGAAACTGCCCATAGTTTCCAAATATCTCCTTGAATGTGCGGATATCCTTGCAATTGTAATTGAGGAGGGACAAGTGTAAATTGCTGCCATTTAACTGTTTCATTACCATTACCCATCAAAGTGCTATTTGCATGATGCCACCTAAGAGATTTATTTGACCATTTTTCTAAGAATTGCCCATGATCTGGACTCCAATCTACAATGATGGCCTCAGAATAATTCATGACTTTAAAGGGTCGATGACCTCGGCAACGTGCCCACTCCAAAGATTCTAGAGAAGGAGCAAAAAAGTTAACAGGACATAGCAACATGTGTTTTCCATTATGAATGTCTATCGGTTCTGTCGAGGTGTTAAATCCCCTGGTGGAAACAAGCACAGTAAAGGTAGCAAAATGGTAATTATTATACTTTACCCCCCATGTATTATAAGAATGATGAGAATGTTCCTTGGTGGACAGACAAAAGGGGTGTCCTCCTATGCACAAAGGAATACCTTCCACTGCAATGGTCAAATTACTAATATTATATTGTTGTTTATGATGAGATAGTTGTTCTATTCCCCCGCAAGCTGGCGGGGAAAAGAAGGCAGTCTCATTAGTACATACCTGCACTTCTGGTCCACCCCCCCCCCCCAGGAAACTGCTCTTACTAATGGGGGATTAGGTATATATGCCCAATATGTATGATTACTTGCCGATACACCGATTACCTGACATGTCACCACCGCCATCATGGCAAGCAAAAGATTGGTAGGATTCAGAGGTTGCCCCACCTTCATTAACGTCTTCTCTGCTTCCTGGGTCAACCTCTTCATTTGACCCCACGTAGGAGGTGTTGCTTCCCCTGTATGGAAAGTAAAGCTTCTCTGCATAGTAAGCTCTTCGAATTTTTGAACAAAGGGATCAGCCATTGTTGATTTTGATCAATCTTGCTGGGGTCCAAAACCTGTAATTATTAACAGAAATGAAAGCATACCCCGTCCCAAATATATTAATGATGCTGGGATCCAACCTTTCTCTTTATCTTTATACCAAATAGGCATATTCAAGATCTTCTTATCCTCTTATTTCCCTTGAAAATGCACCTCTGCTGCTGATAGATTTCCCTTGCTCCAAACATTCAAAAAATTTAGGGTAAGTAAGGTTTCATTCAGAATGTCTTTAGGTTTCATAAATCTCTCTTGTTCCCCCTTTTTTATTTTTTCAAGATAATCACACAAGGTACGATTAGCTCTTTCAATGATAGCTTGCCCTTGACTATTATAAGGAATACCAAAAGTATGAGTTATATGGTATTGAGATAAAAAGTGAGCTAATTTTGTGGATTGGTAGGCAGGTGCATTATCAGTTTTCAATTCAATTGGTAATCCCATAACTGCAAAACAAGATAACAAATGAGTAATAACAGCGTCAGCCTTCTCAGAATGTAATGCAGTGGCCCATTGAAAATGTGTGCAAGTATCTATAGTATGACACACACATTTTTGTTGTCCGAAAGAAGAAATGTAAATTACATCCATTTGCCATATCTGATTTGCTTGTTGTCCTCTCATGTTGACACCTGGTGGGGTAAATGGCAAAGCAAAGTGTGCACATATGGAACAAGAATGAACAATATTTTGAGCTTGTTTTCGAGTAATAGCATGAGATTTTTGTAACCCTTTGGAGTTGGTGTGCCATAAGAGATGTTCTTGTTTTGCTGCTTCTATAGGATAAAGTAAGGCATCAATTGTAGCATTTCCGAATGATAAGGGTCCAGGAAAGGCAGAATGTGCACGGATGTGAGTAAAGAAAATTAACTCTGAACACTGCAAGAGCAATTGTTGTACTTGGTAAAACAATTTATCAATAGCTGTTTTAAGGGTCAGTGGGAGGGAGACATGGGGAAGCTGTAGGGAGGGATGAGATTTCGGAGATATTATTACAAACTTTAGCATTTGAAAATGCAAATCCTGAATGCAAGCATATACTGGGATCTTTAAAGGGACAGGGTGCATCTATAGCTGAATATATCAGAGCTTGCTCAGGAGTAGGAGGAGCTGAGCATCAGGCTAATGTCTTTGCTACAGCCTTGGCCAAAGCTATGAGACCACAAAAGGGAGGTAACTGCTTCCATTGTGGAAAACCTGGTCATATGAAAAGAGAGTGTCCGAAATTAAAAGCTGATCAAGGTGCAATTCCTAAGGACAGATCTCTTGCTGGGAAGAATAAGACTCCTCCTGGACTTTGCCATCGGTGCGGGAAGGGGTTTCATTGGACTAATGAATGCAGATCTTAAACAGACAAAATGGGCAACCCGATACCGGGAAACTATCCTGCGGGCCTAAGTCCTTGGGGCCCAGGAACAATACCGGGGACTTCTCCTCCTTGCCCTCCTGCCATCCCACCTGCCCCAACCCTGTTCCCTCCCAGCAACCATTACGAGTCGATGCCCCATTAAAAGGACCTCAGATGATGATTTTGGACTTACAGTCTGCTACTTCAGGGAGTGCTGCTGCTGATTTGCCACTAGCTGATAATGTTCTTTTGTCACCAGGGGGAGGCATTTATAAATTAAAAACAAATGTATTTGGACCACTGCCTAAGGGCACTTTTGGCTTGATATTAGGCCATAGCAGTGCAGCTTTGAGAGGTTTAACCATAATTCCTGGGGTAATAGACTCTGACTATGTTGGGGAAATTTTAATTATGGTCTCTACTTCTACCACGCTTTCATTGTTAGCTGGGGAATGTATTGCTCAAATACTTCTCCTACCTTATCACCCCTTTTTGGCTCTTCCTAATGAATGAACAGGAGGATTTGGAAGTACTGGGTGGCATATATTTTGGGAAATGCTTATCAAAGGTTCTCGCCCTGTTCTCTCCTTGATTATACAAGGAAACAACTTTGAGGGACTAGTCGACACAGGGGCAGATGTTTCAGTCATTTCTTCTCAACAATGGCCCCAAGATTGGGAAAAAGAAAAAAGCTCTTTAATGCTGACGGGATTGGGCTCCATTGCAGATGTCTGGAAGAGTACCCATCTCTTGCAATGTCAATTCCATAATGGAAGATCAGTGTTTGTTACCTTTTATATTGTAAATATACCTATTAATATATGGGGAAGAGATCTTCTCTCTCCTTTGGGGGCTTCTGTAACCCTTCCATTGGAAAACTAGTAGCCACTGCTCAAATTCCTCGAGCACTCCCATTAAAATGGTTAACTAATACTCCAAAACGGGTTGAGCAGTGGCCATTACCACAAATGAAGCTCGAGGCGTTAGAACAATTAGTACAAGAACAACTCCAACTTGGTCATATAGAGCCCTCTACCTCCCCCTGGAATTCTCCTGCTTTTGTTATAAAAAAGAAATCTGGAAAATGGAGAATGGTAACTGATTTACAAGAAGTTAATAAATGTATTGAACCTATGGGAGCATTACAATTGGGACTCCCCTCTCCAGCTCTTATTGGTGAATTGGTCCTTAATGGTGCTAGATCTTAAAGACTGTTTTTTTTTTACCATCCCCCTACAATTGCAAGATAGAGATAAATTTGCTTTTACAGTTCCTGTTCTTAATCATGCTCAGCCTGTTAAGCGTTATTAATGGACAGTCTTACCACAAGGAATGATAAATAGTGCTACCTTATGCCAAGAATTCGTAGCTCGCTCTTTACAATCCCTCCATCGAGTATACCCCAGTTATATTCTATATCATTATATGGATGATCTCCTATTAGCAGCTCCTAGTGTTGCTGAATGTGATGAATTCTTTTTAAATCTACAGGAGGCTTTAAGACTATACAATTTGCAAATAGCCCTGGAAAAAATTCAAAAGGACTTTCCTATTTCATATTTAGGGACAATATTGGAACAACATAGAATAAGGCCCCACGTTGGGCGCCAGATGTTGCGAGCGAAATCACACAGAGACAAAACATGAGACACACAAAAGAGACAGACAATATACACTCTGGCCGGAGGAATAGAACTGTGCAAAACTAATTGAGGTTTATTAATATAAAAGCCCCCTAGGCAGAATTCCAGACTGCATGAATAAGCCTTTCAGTACAGTGCAGGTGCATACATGTTATCGTACAGCAAAGGGGAGTGAAATCCCTGTCTGCTGCAGAGTCTGTCCAAAGCCCTCTTCTCCTTCTTATCAAAAGAAGGGAATGCTCCCTCGTATGCAAGGGACCATTAATCTCAAGGCTGTGTCCGTCTCCTTGGCAGAACATCTTGTTTGCAAGTAGCACATCTCCACTTTCCCTATTATGGCTGCATTAACCCTTCAATTACCTCCACCACTTCGTCTCAGGTCAAGCAATAGGGAGGGAACACAACTCCATCCATCAACAGAAAATTGGATGAAAGATTTACTGAGCATGGCCTCGCCAATCAGAACAAGACCCAGTTTCCCCCACAGTCAGTCTCTCCCATTAGGAAGCTTCCATAAGCCTCTTATCCTTAAACTTCAGAGGGCAGACAGAATGAAAACCACAATCACAGAAAAATCAAACTGATCACATGGACCACAGCCTTGTCTAACTCAGTGAAACTAAGAGCCATGCCATGTAGTGCCACCCAAGACAGATGGGTCAAGATGGAGAGTTCTGACAAAACATGGTCTACCGGAGAAGGGAATGGCAAACCACTTCAGTATTCTTGCCTTGAGAACCCCATGAACAGTATGAGAAGACAAAAAAATAAGACACTGAAAGATGAACTCCCCAGGTTTGTAGGTGCCCAATATGCTACTGGAGAAGAGGGGAGAAAAAGCTCCAGAAAGAATGAAGAGACGGAGCCAAAGTGAAAACGACGTCCAGTTGTGAATGTGACTGGTGATGGAAGTAAAGCCTGATGCTGTAAAGAACAATATTGCATAGGAACCTGCAATGTCAGCCCAATGCTGCTGCTGCTGCTGCTGCTGCTGCTGCTGCTGCTGCTAAGTCACTACAGTCGTTTCCGACTCTGTGTGACCCTATAGACAGCAGCCCACCAGGCTCCCCCATCCCTGGGATTCTCTAGGCAAGAGTGCTTGAGTGGGGTGCCATTGCCTTCTCCGCAGGCCAATGAATCAAGGCAAATTGGAAGTGGTCAAACAGGAGACAAGAGTGAACACTGACATTTTAGGAACCAGTGAATTAAAATGGACTGGAATGGGCAAATTTAATTCAGATGACCATGATATCTACTACCATGGATAAAAATCCCTTAGAAGAATGGAATAGCCCTTATAGCGAACAAAAGAGTCTGAAATGTGGTAATTGGGTGCAATCTTAAAAAAGACAGAATGTATATTTTTGAGATTAGTTGTTTGTCAGTTGCTTCATTTGCTATTATTTTCTCCCATTCAGAAGGCTGTCTTTTCACCTTGCTTATATTTTCCTTTGTTGTGCAGAAGCTTTTAATTTTAATTAGATCCCATTTGTTTATTTTTGCTTTTATTTCCAGCATTCTGGGAGGTGGATCATAGAGGATCCTGCTGTGATTTATGTCTGAGAGTGTTTTGCCTATGTTCTCCTCTAGGAGTTTTATAGTTTCTGGTCTTACAGTCTATGTCTGACGCAGGATGCAGCATGCTTGGGGCTGGTGCATGGGGATGACCCAGAACGATGTTATGGGGAGGGAGGTGGGAGGGGGGTTCATGTTTGGGAATGCATGTAAGAATTAAAGATTTTAAAATTTAAAAAATAAAAAACTAAAAAAAAAAAATAAATAATTGATGCTTTTGAACTGTGGTATTGGAGAAGTCCAATACCTTCTTGAGTATCTTGAGAGTCCCTTGGACTGCAAGGAGATCCAACCAGTCCATTCTAAGGGAGATCAGTCCTAGGTGTTCTTTGGAAGGAATGATGCTAAAGCTGAAACTCCAATACTTTGGCCACCTCATACAAAGAGTTGACTCATTGGAAAAGTCTCTGATGCTGGAGGGATTTGGGGCAGGAGGAGAAGGAGACAACAGAGGATGAGATGGCTGGATGGCATCACCGACTAGATGGACATGAGTTTGGGTGAACTCCGGGAGTTGATGATGGACAGGGAGGCCTGGCGTGCTGCAATTCATGGGGTTGCAAAGAGTCGGACACAACTGAGTGACTGAACTGAACTGAAATATTCATTAATACCTTAAATATTTGTTCAGAGTTTCCAATAGAAGAAGTTAAAAACAGCATTCTACTGTTTTTATTTGCTTCTCTGCTTACTTGTTAGATTGAACATCTTTATATATACTTATATGCCATTTATATATTTGTCTTTTCTACATTACAAAATCATGTGATTTTATTCTTAATGGTATACTAATTTTTCTTTTATTTATGAACTTTCCATTTGCTGTTTGTTAAAAATATTAAATTTTGTAACACCTGATACAAAAATTAAAAAAAAAAAAAAAGACAGAATGGTCTTGGTTTGTTTCCAAGGCAAACCATCCAATATCACAGTAATCCAAGTCTGTGCTCCAACTAGTAATGTTGAAGAAGCTGTAGTTGAACAGTCCTATGAAGACCTATAAGACCTTTTAAAACTAATACCACCAAAAGTTGCCCTTTTCTTCATAGGGTACTGTAATGCAGAAGAAGGAAGTCAAGAGATACCTGGAATAATAGGCAAATTTGGTCTTGGAGTACAAAACAAAGCAGGGGAAACACTAACAGAGTTTTGCCAAGAGAACACAGTGGTCATAGCAAACACCCTCTTCCAGCAACACGAGTGAAGACTCTTCACATGGGCATCACCAGACGGTTAATACTGAAAGACTGATTATATTTTTTGTAGCTGAAGATGCAGAAGTTCTGTACAGTCAGCAAAAACAAGACCAGGAGCTGACTGTGGCTCAGATCATGAACTCCTTATTGCCAAATTCAGGCTTAAATTGAAGAAAGTAGGGAAAACCACTAGCCCATTCAGGTATGACCTAAATAAAATCCCTTACAATTATACAGTGGAAGTGAAAAATAAACTCAAAGCAATAGATTTGGTAGACAGAGTGCCTGAAGAACTGTTGACAGATGTTCATGACATTGTACATGAGGCAGTGATCAAGATAATCCCCAAGGAAAAGTAGTGCAAAAAGGCAAAGTGGTTGTCCAGGGAGGCCTTACAAATAGCTATGAAAAGAAGAGAAGCGAAAGGCAAAGAAAAAAAGGAAAGATATACCCATTTGAATGCAGAGTTCCAAAGAATAGCAAGGAGAGATGAAGTCTTTCTCAGTGATCAATGTAAAGAACTAGAGGAAAACAATAGAATGGGAAAGACTAGAGATCTCTTCAAGAAAATTAGAGATACCAAGGGAACATTTCATGCAAAGATGGGCTCGATAAAGGACAGAAATGGTATGGACCTAACAGAAGCAGCAGATATTAAGAAGAGGTGGCAAGAATACATGGAAGAACTGTACAAAAAAGATCTTCACGACCCAGATAATCATGATGATGTGATCACTAATCTAGAGCCAGACATCTTGGAATGTGAAGTCACGTGGGCCTTAGAAAGTGTCACTACGAACAACGCTAGTGGAGGTGATGGAATTCCAGTTGAGCTGTTTCAAATCCTGAAAGATGATGCTGCGAAAGTGCTGCACTCAGTATGCCAGCAAGTTTGGAAAACTCAGCAGTGGCCGCAGGACTGGAAAAGGTCAGTTTTCACTCCAATCACAAAGAAAGGCAATGCCAAAGAATGCTCAAACTACCACACAATTGCACTCATCTCACATGCTAGTAAAGTGATGCTCAAGATTCTTCAAGCCAGGCTTTAACAGTACATGAACTTTCAGATGTTGAAGCTGGATTTAGAAAAGGCAGATCAGATTGTCAACATCTGTTGCATCATTGAAAAAGAGAGAGTTCCATAAATACATCTATTTATGCTTTACTGACTTTGCCAAATCCTTTGACTGTGTGGATCACAGCAATCTGTGGAAAATTCTTAAAGGGATGTGAATACTAGACCACCTTACCTGCCTCTTGAGAAACCTGTATGCAGGTCAAGAAGCAACAGTTTCAACCAGACATAGAACAATGGACTGGTTTCAAATTGGGAAAGAAATACGTCAAGGCTGTGTATTGTCACCCTGCTTATTTAACTTATATACAGTACATCATGCAAAATGCCAGGCTTGATGAAGCACAAGCTGTAATCAAGATTGCTGGGAGAAATATCAATAACCTCAGATATGCAGATGATACCACCCTTATGGCGAAAGCAAAAAGGAACTAAGAGACTCTTGATGAAAATGAAACAAGAGAGTGAAAAAGCTGACTTAAAGCTCAACATTCCAAAAAGTAAGTTTATGGCATCCAGTCCAGCACTTCATGGCAAATAGATGGGGAAACAATGGAAACAGTGACAGAGTTTAATTTTTGGGCTCCAAAATCACTGCAGATGGTGAGTGCAGCCATGAAATTAAAAGATGTTTGCTCCTTGGAAGAAAAGCTATGACCAGCCTAGACAGCATATTAAAAAGTAGAGACATTACCTTGCCAACAAAGGTCTGTCTAGTCAAAGCCGTGGTTTTTCCAGTAGTCATGTATGGATGTGAGATTTGAACTGTAAAGAAATCTTTTTCGGCTGAGTGCCGAAAATTTGATGCTTTTGATGTGTGGGGTTGGAGAAGACTCTTGAGAGTCCCTTGGACTTCAAGGAGACCCAACCAGTCAGTCCTAAAGGAAATCAATCCTGACTATTCGTTGGAAGGACTGCTGCTGAAGCTGAAACTCCAATACTTTGGCTACCTGATGCAATGCACTGACTCACTGGAAAAGACCCTGATGTTGGGAAAGATTGAAGGCTGGAGGAGAAGGGGACAACAGAGGATGAGATGGTTGGATGGCATCACTGACTCGATGGACATGAGTTTGAGCAAGCTTTGGGAGTTGGTTATGGACATCGAAACCTGACGTGCGGCAGTCCATGAGGTTGCAAAGAGTCGGAAATGACTGAGGGACTGAACTGAACTGAACTGAACTGCACCATGATGAGCCATGTGCAAGTCCCCCATAAGAAGCAGAGGATAACTCTTTTAAAGAGAGGGAAAACAAGTTGGGAGGACTAATGCAAAGAAAGTGTTCATCAGATGAAATGAGAGTTCCAAGTATAGTGACTTTCTGTTGGCAGAGACCTGACAGTCGCACTGGTCAAGCTCTTGACAGGCAAGAAGAGAAGTCTTTCTTCTTGATGTACTTTACTGGGTCATCATTGTAGGGCATGAGAGCTCCCCATTCTGGCCTCCAAACACTGTTTTTTTTTTAACTGAAGGAAAATTACTTTATATTGTTGTGTTGGTTTCTGCCCTATGACAATACAAATCAACCATAATTATACATATGTCACCTAGCTCTTGAGCCTCCCTCCCCTCCTCAATCCCACTCCTGTAGGTCATCACAGAGCACCAGGCTGGACTTCCTGTGTTATATAGCATCCCCTCACCAGTTGTCTATTTTACACATGGTTGTGTATGTATGTCAATGCTACTTTCTCTGTTCATCCCACTCTTTCCTTCCCTCACTGTGTCCACAAGTCCATTTTCTATATTTGAATCTCCACCAAATTCTTTTAATTGAGATTTCTGCATATTAAATTTTCTTATTTGTTAAGCAGTGAAACTGAGTGGTAACACTTGTAACTAGAACACTCTGAAAACCCTACTGAGTTCTATGTTCTTGCCTACATAAAACAAATCATCAGGCACAGTAAAATAAAGTTGAGGAGATATTTTTGTGTGTGTTTGTGTACCTGCAGATCTAAACTGTTTTTTTCTTCACTTTGTGACTCTGTGATATTCATCCTAAATTGTGGTTCTGATTTAATTATATAGAATTTCTAAGAATTCAGCCTAACTGCTCTGCTGATGCTGTGCTCAAGCACAGCTAACTCTCTGAAATATAAACTTTCCAAAGTGATGACAGAGTAATATAAATACTAGATTTTAATTGGTCAGAAAACTTGGCTTTTATTTATTAACAAGGGAAAAAAAAAGCCAACATGTCCTGCCACTTTAGAATTTACAGAAATCTCTCACATGTTGTATGTTTGACTCTTGCAAGAACCCACACTATAAGGAAATGGTACAAATGCTACTTTTACTTCAGTCTGAATGATAAGGAAGCCAGGACTCAGAGATAGGAAGTTGCTTCTGCTTAATTTCACATATTCATGGAATAAAGCCTAATATCTGATTACATATACATTTCACTCTAGGTCCAGCTATCTTCCTATCACTCCTCACTGAACTTCATGTAGTTTTTTCACCTGTTTCATCTGGTGTTGGAGACTAGGAGCCTGTTTCAGAGAGATCATGGTCTTATTGAACCACTCCGCAGAGAACCCAAGACACACCTTTCACATGGCTAATCTGTCTCCCCTTTATCCAGGTTCCTTCAGGGCCAAAAATTGCCTTCAAATCAACTAATCAGCATCCCCTGTCCCTGCATGAAGTAATCCTCTGCCTGTAGCTAACTAAAAAACAAACCCTACTATGGACTAGGAGCCATTTCTTCACCATGCTGGTGTAATACAAAATCGAAGAAGGGGGCTTGATTTTTACTTTCTTGTTAAAAGAAAAAAAAAAAACACTTCTTCAGGTATCATCTCTCATAGATTTTACAACAAGCATGACAGAACAGCATGCTACTGTCATTATGCTCACATGACAGCAAGTAAGTCAAGGCACCAGCACACAAAGCAGCTAACATGCCTAACCACAGCAACTTGCATAGTAAATACAGAGCCAGGATAACTCCTTTGAGCCTTGGACTCACTGGTTTCTAGTCCACTGTGTCCACTATGGGCCCAGGAGGCCACTTCTATGATGTCATCAACAGTACTTTCTTTCATGTGTTGAGAGTTCTCCTTGAGGCTTCCCACATTTAACCATGCTCATTCTATTCTCTGTGCCTGTGTTCCCTTTTTCCTCATTCTGCTAGGAATACCTTTATAACCTCCCCTCTCTCTGTAGAAATCCTATCTGCCTGTCTAGTTCCAGTTTTGCAAGTCCCTTCTACCACCTTTTCAAATGTATCAGTTCATATCCATCTCTTTCTTCTCAGAAACCTAGCTGAACTTACAGCCACATAATTAATGGCTGCTGTATTTCTTTCCTTTTTAATTTTTTTCTTAATTAATGAATATTTTAATTAGAGAATCATTACTTTACATTATTGTGATGGTTTTCACCATACATCAACATGAATCGGCCACAGGTATACATGTATCCCCCAAATCCTGACCCCCCCCATTTTCCCTCCCCACCCTATCCCTCTGGGTTGTCCCAGAGCACTGGCTTTAGGTGGCCTGCTTCATGCATCGAACTTGCACTGCTAATCTATAATACATATGGTAATGTACATGTTTCAATGCTGTTCTCTCAAGTCATGCTACCCTTGCCTTCTCCCACCAAGGCCAAAAGTCTGTTCTTTACCTTTGTGTCTCCTTTACTGCCTTGAATGTAGGATCGTCAGTACCGTCTTTCTAAATTCCACATATATGTGTTAATATACAGTATTTGATTTCCCTTTCTGATTTACTTCACTCTGCATAATAGAGTCCAGATTCATACACCTCATTAGAACTGACTCAGATGCATTTCTTTTTATAACTGAGTAATATTCCATTGTGTATATGTACCACAACTTCTTTATCCATTCATCTGCTGATGGACATCTAGGTTGTCCCCACATCCTAGCTATTGTAAATAGTGCTGCTGCAATGAATGTTATGGTACATGTGTCTCTTTCAGTTCTGGTTTCCTTGGGGTATATGCCCAGCGGTGGGATTGCTGGGTCATATGGCAGTTCTATTCCCAGTTTTCTAAGGAATCTCCACACTGTTCTCCACAGTAGCTGTACCAGTTTGCATTCTCACCAACAATGTAAGAGCGTTTCATTTTCTTGACACCCTCTTCAACATTTATCATTTTAAAACTTTTGATGGTGGTCATTCTGACTGGTGTGAGATGATACCTCACTGAAGTTTTGAATTGCATTTCTTTAATAATGAGGGATGTTGAGCATCTTTTATTCAGTTCAGTTCAGTCGCTCAGTCATGTCCAACACTTTGTGACCCCATGGACTGCAGCTTGCCAGGCCTCCCTGTCCAGCCCTAACTCCCAATGTTTACCCAAACTCATGTCCACTGAGTCGGTGATGCCATCCAACCATCTCATCTTTTGTTGTTTCCTTCTCTGCCCACCTTCAATCTTTCCCAGCATCAGGCTCTTTTCAAATGAGTCAGCTCTTCACATCAGGTGGCCAAAGTATTGGAGTTTCAGCTTCAACATCAGTCCTTCCAATGAACACCCAGGACTGATCTCCTTTAGGATGGACTAGTTGGATCTCCTTGCAGTCTAAGGGACTCTCAATAGTCTTCTCCAACACCACAGTTTAAAAGCATCAATTCCTCGGTGCTCAGCTTTCTTTACAGTCCAACTCTCATATCCATACATGACTACTGGAAAAACCATAGCCTTCACTAGACAGACCTTTGTTGGCAAAGTAATGTCTCTGCTTTTTAATATGCTGTCTAATTTGGTCATAGCTTTTCTTCCAAAGAGCAAGTGTCTTTTAATTTCATGGCTGCAGTCACCATCTGCAGTGATTTTGGAGCCTTAGAAAATAAAGTTTGTCACTGCTTCCACAATTTCCCCATTTATTTGCCATAAAGTGATGGGACCAGGTGCCATGATCTTCATTTTCTGAATGTTAAGCATTAAGCCAACTTTTTCACTCTCCTCTTTCACTTTCATCAAGAGGCTATTTAGTTCTTCAGTTCTGCCATAAGGATGGTGTCATCTGCATATATGAGGTTATTGATATTTCTCCTGGCAATCTTGCACTTCATGCAGGCCAGCGTTACTCATGATATACTCTGCAAATAAGTTAAATAAGCAGGGTGACAATATACAGCCTTGATGTACTCCTTTTCCTATTTGGAACCAGTCTGTTGTTCCATGTCCAGTTCTAACTGTTGCTTCCTGACCTGTTTACAGATTTCTCAAGAGGCAAGTGAGATGGTCTGGTATTCCCATCACTTTCAGAATTTCCCATAGTTTATTGTGATCCACACAGTCAAAGGCTTTGACATTGTCAATAAGGCAGAAATAGATGTTTTTCTGGAACCTCTTTCTTTTTTGATGATCCAGCAGATGTTGGCAATTTGATCTCTGGTTCCTCTGCCTTTTCTCAAATCAGCTTGAACATCTGGAAGTTCACAGTTCATGTATTGTTGAAGCCTGGCTTGGAGAATTTTGAGCATTACTTTACTAGCGTGTGAGATGACTGCAATTGTGTGGTATTTTGAGCATTATTTGGCATTTCTTTTCTTAGGGATTGAAATGAAAATGACCTTTTCCAGTCCTGTGGCCACTGCTGAGTTTTCCAAATGTGCTGGCATATTGAGTGCAGTACTTTCACAGCATCATTTTTTAGGATTTGAAATAGCTCAGCTGGAATTCCATCACCTCCACTAGCTTTGTTCATAGTGATGCTTCCTAAGACCCACTTGATTTCACATTCCAGGATGTCTGGCTCTAGGTGAGTGATCACACCATCGTGATTATCTGAGTTGTGAAGATCTTTTTTGTATAGTTCTTCTGTGCATTCTTGCTACCTCTTCTTAATATCTTCTGCTTCTGTTAGGTCCATACCATTTCTGTATGTCTTCTTTGGAGAAATGTCTGTTTAGGTCTTTCACCCACTCTTTGATTTTTTTTTTTTTTGTTGTTATTGAGCTCTATGAGCTGCTTGTACATTTTGGCAATTAATTCTTAGTCAGTTTCATTTGCTGTTATCTTTTCCCATTCTGAGGGCTTTCTTTTCACCTAGCTTATATTTTCCTTTGTTGTGGAAAAGCTTTTAAGTTCAATTAGTTCCCATTTGTTTATTGTTGTTTTTATTTCCATTACTCTGGGAAGTGGCTTGTAGAGGGTAGTGCTGTGATTTATGTCGGAGAGTGTTCTGCTTATGTTTCCTCCAAGAGTTTTATAGTTTCTGTCTTACATTTAGGTCTTATTGCATTCTAAGTTTATTTTTGTTTATAGTGTTAGAAGCTCCAATACTTTGGCCACCTGATGTGAAGAACTGACTCACTGGAAAAGACCTTGATGCTGGGAAAGATTGAAGGCAGGAGGAGAAGGGGATGACAGAGGATGAGGTAGATGGATGGGATCACCAACTTGATAGACATGAGTTTGAGCAAGCTCCAGGAGTTAGTGATAGACAGGGAAGCCTGGCACGCTGCACTCCATGGGGTTGTAAAGAGTTGAATATGACTGAATGCCTGAACTGAATTAAATTTGTCCACTCTCATCCAGTTTAGCTCACTGATTCCCAAAATGTCGATGTTCATTCTTGCCATTTCCTGCTTGACCGCATCCAGTTTACCTTGATTCATTGACCTAATGTTTCAGGTTCCTGTGCAATATTGTTCTTTACAGCATCAGACTTTACTTTCACCACCAGACACACCCACAGCTGTGTGTCATTTCCTGTTTAGCTCAACCTCTTCATTCTTTTTGGAACTATTTCTCTGCTCTTCCCCAACAGTATATTGGACACTTACCAACCTGGGGGGTTCATCTTCCAGTGTCATATCCTTTTGCCTTTTCATATTGTTCATGTGGTTCTCAAGGTAAGAATACCGAAATGGTTTGCCATTCCATTCTCCAGTGGGCCATGTTTTGTCAGAACTCTCCACAATGATCCATCCATAAGAAAGAAAGAAAGGGGTAGGGGAGAAAGCAAGTGAGGACTGATTTTAAAATGATGATTATATAGCTGATTCTTTTTGTTGTACAGCAGTAACTAACACAACATTGTAAAGCTTTGTACGAGGTGTTATGTGTATGCTCGGTTGTGTCCAACTCTTTGCCCTCATTGACTGTAGCCTCCCAGGCTCCTCTGCTCATGGGATTTTCCATGCAAAAATACCAGAGTGGGATTTTCTCCTGCAGTAGATCTTTCTGACCCAGGGGTCGAACTTACTTCTCCTGCGTCTTCTGCACTGGCAAGTGGTTTCTTTACCACTAGTGCTACCTGCGAAGCCCCAATAAAATAAACACCTTTTAAAAAATACTTGTAGAATTAAAAAAAATAAAATGATAATTAAAGAAGACAATTGAGGTGATAAAAACACACTTTGCTTAACCCTTCATAAAGTGGACAATTTCTTCTGGAAAAACTGCATTCAGAAGAGGAAGACAGGAAGCTTGTATAGAATAGAGAACAAGGAAGAGGAAAATGGAAACTACCTGATTGGCTGGGGCCACAGAGTCACTGTTGTTTGGGATGCGATGAGCAAGAAATTAAGTTCAGAAGCCAGGGCTGGCTTGGCTTGGGGCCAGCTGCCCACATGCATGTGGTTCTGGTCAAGCAGATCATTTATAAGGACACAAAAGTTCCCTATGTTTCAGCTTGCTGATATGGCACCCAGACAGGAGCAGATCCATGTTGGATCCTCATGATTTTGGGGCTGACTGGGCACTCTGGCCACTGCCCAGCATCTCCAGAGAAGATGGGAATACTTCACTGACTTCTTTCCCTCTTTACTCGTTTTCACTCATTTGTTCTCTTTTAGTGTGTTGCATTTTCTTCCCACCTCCCCTCCCCCAAAGTCAATTTACATAGATTCTCAGAAAACAAGAGCAAGAGGTGACCCCAGGTCAGTCCAGCTACTCAGGAGAAGGGACCTTGAGTCTTTCCCTCCGGCGGGCAGGGCGGGTGGGTTGGTGTCCCCAAGCTGCATCCCACACACGAGGGAACCCATGGCTGGCTCCTTGGAGGCAGAGGTGGAGGCAGAGAGGATGGGGCTGACACTCCGAAGGCTGAGGTAAAACTTGTCAGTTTATTCACGGGGATGTGGCATCAGGGCTCCTTGGTGCCTGAGTTGTCCTCGTGACCCAGAAGCAGCTGTTGGCCTCTCCTCATGGTGGTTGTGGGAGAACATCTCAGGGCCCTTGTGAGGTGGGGAGTCAGGGCCTAGGTCCCTGCATGCCACTTGCTCCTCACCCACCCTGGTCCCCAGGCCCTGATTCTGGATGATGGCATATCCTCGTGGCCCTCGCCTTTACCCTCCTCCTGCTTCCTGTGTATGTGTGTGTGTGTGTGTGTGTGTGTGTGTGTTTATAACACAGTGAAATATTACCCAGCCACCAAAAAGTAATTATAGTTTTGTCATTTGAAACTACATGGATGGGCCCAAAGGTTATTCTGCTTAGTGAAATAAGTCAGAGAAAGACAACTACTCTATGTTATCACTTATATGTGGACTAATAAATAAAATAAACAAATAAATATAATAAAACAGAAACAGCTTCACTTATATAGAGAACAAACTAGTAACTACCAGTGGGGAGAGAGCAGTGCAGATGGGCATGACAGGGGTAATGAATTAAGAGGTACACCCTACTATGTATGAGTTACAAGCATATATATTACAACATAGGGAATATAGGCAACATTTTATAATCATTTTAAATTAAGTATAAATATAAAATATTAAATCACTATGCTGTACACCTGAAACTAATATAATATTGTAAACGAATTGCACTTCAATAAAATTTTAAAAATCAAAAAGGATATAACACACACACACACACACACACACAGAAACTGCATCAAGAAGTGAGTAGAGTTAAGTATTTAAAGTGGTGAAGAAAATCTAGAAAATCTAGAATTCTGGATCCACTTGAATTGTGCTTTAAAACTGATTGAGTTACTTCACTCATGATCCTATATTTAAGGCAGAAAAAGGGACAAAGATATAAAGAACAGGCTTTTGGACTATGTAGCAGTCTATGAGGTCGCTAAGAGTCAGACACGACTGAGCAACTTCACTTTCACTTTTCACTTTCATGCGTTGGAGAAGGAAATGGCAACCCACTCCAGTGTTCTTGCCTGGAGGATCCCAGGGATGGGGGAGCCTGGTGGGCTGCCGTCTATGGGGTTGCACAGAGTCACACATGACAGAAGCGATGCAGCAGCAGCAGCAGCAGCAGCAGCAGCAGGAGAAGGCGAGTGGGATGATTTGAGAGAATAGCATTGAAACGTGTATAGTACCATGTGTAAAGTAGATGACCAGCGCAAGTTCAATGCATGAAGCAAGGCACTCAAAGCCAGTGCTCTAGGACAACCCAGAGGAATGGGGTGAGGATGGGGGGGGGGTTCAGGATGGGGGGGACACATGTGTAACTGTGGCTGATTCATGTCGATGTATGGCAAAAACCACCACAATATTGTGAAGTAATTATCCCCCGATTAAAATAAATTAATTTAAAAAAGTGATTGAGATACAGATTTTCTTAAACCAACAAAAATTGAGAGCACTAGTTATCAGTGGACCTACATTTTAAGAATTTGTTTTTAAAAATCTTCAGAAAATTTGGAATGTTATATGCCAGAAATTATGTTATACATAAATAAAGGAGAAGTACTGGGGAAGAAATATATGATGGCAAAAAAATATCTTCCTTATCCTTAATAGACAACTGTGTGTTCAAAATCATAGTATTAAGCTTGTAGGAAGTGATTATATATTTGGGATAAATGAAATGAATGATAAAAATTTCATAAGGGAAAGTGAGGAACTGAGAATACTCTGTTATAAGGTCCTTGAATTACATGTGAAGTAATATAATGCTACTTGAAAAATGGATTTGAATTAGTTTTAAATGTATATTGCAAACACAAGGGAAACAAAAATATGTCTTAAAGTACAATGATATACCAAGAAAGGAGAATGATGGGATGATATAAAATGCTGAATTAAAACAAAGGAAGGCAGATAAGTCATGGAAGACCAAAATGAAAAGAAAGAACAAAACTACAAAGAGAAAACTGTTACACACAGTATTTATTTTTCTCTTTCTGACTTACTTCACTCTGTATAATAGATTCTGGGCCCATCCATGAATGACCCAATATCATTCATTTTTATGGCTGATTAATATTCCAGTGTATCTATTTACCACATCTTCTGCACTGCCATGTATAAAACAGACAGCTAGTGTAGTACCTGCTGTATAGTGCATGGAACTCAGCTAGGTGCTCCATGGTGACCTAGATGGGTGTCTGGGGGGTGTGGGAGGGAGACCCAAGAGGGAAGGCATACACACACACACACACACACACACACATTGTTGTACAGCAGAAACTAACATTGTAAAGCAACTATACGCCAATTAAAAAAATAAGTAACAAAATTGGTACATATCAATCCAGCTATATCAATATTAATTTAAAAGTTAATGGCTTACATCATCAACAAATCTCAAACAATAAATACTGGAGAGGATGTGGAGAAAAGGGAACTCTCTTGCTCTGTTGGTGGGAATATAAATTGATACAGCTACTATGGATTACAGTATGTGAAAATGAAAGTCACTCAATCTTCTCTGATTTTTTGTGACCCCATGGACTGTAGAGTCCATGGAATTCTCCAGGCCAGAATACTGGAGTGGGTAGCCTTTCCCTTCTCCAGGGAATCTTCCCAACCCAGGGATCGAACCCAAGTACTACCATATTACCCAGCAATCCCACTCCTAGGCATATACCCTGAGAAAACCAAAATTGAAAATGACACATGTACCCCAATGTTCACTGCAACACTATTTACAATAGCTAGGACATGGAAGTAACCTAGGTGTCCATTGACTGATGGAATGGATAAAGAAGCTTGTATATACAGCCATAAAAGGAATGCATTTGAGTCTGTTCTAATGACGTGGATGAACCTAGAACCTATTATGCAGAGTGAAGTAAGTCAGAAAGAGCAAAACAGACATCATATATTAATGCATATATATGAAATCTAGAAAGACAGTACTGGTGAACTTATTTGCAGGGCAGAAATGGAAACATAGACATAGAGAACAGACTTGTGGACTTGGGGGTGGGGTAGAAAGGAGAGTGTGGAACGAGTGGAGAGAGTAACATGGGAATATACACTATCATATGTAAAATAGATGTCCAATGGGAATTTGCTGCATGACTCAGAGAACTCAAACTGGGGTTATTTAACAACCTAGAGGGGTGGGATGAGATAGGAGATGTGAAGGACATTCAAAAGGGAAGGAGCATATGTATATCTATGGCTGATTCATGTTAATGTATGGAAGAAACCAACACAATGTTGTAAACCAATTATCCTTCAATTAAAAATAAATAAAATTAAAAAATTTAATGCCCTAAATGTACCAATTAAAAGACAGAGACTGAAAGTGGATCATAAAACAACACCCAGTCATATGCTTTCTATTTTAAAAAATCACATTAAATGTAGAAGCACATAGATACTGAAAGTAAAGGAATGGGCTGAGATTGTGGAGTAGAAGACAGCAGCTTCTCTTCTTTGATACATCACTACAATTAGATAGTTACCCAGGAATAAAAAATGTTCTGTGATAGCTCAGGAGATCACTTAAGAAGTTTTATTTTCTTTTATTTTGTTCCAAAGTGGAACAAAAAAACTGAGAATAACTTGCTGTTTCAAATTGCCTGCATTATCCCATCCCCCAGGCTGGTACTGCTCAATACCAAGAGGTAACTTCCCAGCCTGAAAGAGTTTGGAAAAGGAGACAGAGTGAGCAGATAGCCTTGCCAGCCATTTAGAGCACCGCATTAAGAACCTGCTTTGGGTTGACCTCACCTATAAATGGGACTTCCCTGATGGCTCAGTGAATCTGCCTGTAATACAGGAGACACAGGACATGCAGGTTCGATCCCTGGGTGAGGAAGATCCCCTGGAGGAGGAAATAGCAACCCATTCCAGTATTCTTGCTTGTAAAATTCTATGGACAGAGGACCCTGGCAGGTTACAGTCAATAGGGTCACAAAGAGTTGGACACAACTGAGCATGCACACACCTATAAATAAAAGCTGAGATGTACAGAGACGGATAAGAACAAGGAAGAAGGGCAGAGGCTACCTGTGTCAGGCCCATGGCAGGAGTGACTGTGGTTCCCAATGGCCTGTTCTGTGGTTCCCATCAGCCTTTGCTACTGATGACCTCAATAGCCCTACTGTATGCTGCAGATAAGCTGAGCTTACATTACTCAGGACCTCATCATGAACCAGAGAGAACTGGTCCATAGATGACCTCAGTATCTTTTACCACTGAGAATCCCAAAAGTTTTCACAGTCACAAAAGCCTGTTGCCTGAGTCCCTCCCTGCTCACCCCTTTTTCCTCAGCAGCCCAGTCCAGTACCTCCACAAAAGCCCTTGGCCCTGGGATTTGCACTGGTAGTCAACTCTAGCCTCTGCAGCTGTGCCTTGGCCAAATCCAACCACAATGAGAGGATCTGCAGCTAGCACTTGTAGATGAACAAGGACATGACAACAGCCCAGAGTCTTGAAGTTTCTCAAGATCTGGCATGATTGTGCTCAGATCTGACATGATTCTTGTCACTGGATTTTACTGTTGTGCATGTACCCATGGCTATCCCTTGCAGCAACACACTGACATCAAAGGCCTCTACAGATGCTCATGGGCTCATATCTGGCCCTGACTACCGTCACTGGCCTCTATCACTGCATACATGCACAGCTAGCAACTATAGCCTTGCACTTGCATGCTCTAAGTTCTGTCACTAGCCTCCACTGCCTTCACAGCTGTGTATGCATTTGGCTAGCTCCTGCTGGTACATGAGTGCACACTGACAGCCCAGGCCAGCACAGCTGTTTGTGCATCCAGATCTAGCCCCAACTACTATCACTAGCCTGCACCACCAGACATGCCCACAGCTAGCACCTACAGTCCTACACTTTCCTACTGCTAGCTCCAACTCCTGTCCATATCCTCCACTGCCATGTGTGTGTTCATGGTAAGCCCCTACAATTACATAAGGACATGAAGGGCATGCCAACAGACAAGACCTCACTGGTGCCTCTGCATCAGGAGCTGGTCCTAATCCCTGTTGGAAGCCTGCACCTCATGTAAGCCAACACCTAAAGGCACAAACATGTCCCTGCACTATGTTAGCTTCTATTCCCATCATGGGCCACTGCCATTATTCACATGCCTGTGGGTAGCCCCTGTAGCCTCATGAGTTCATGTCAACAGCCCAAGTCTTTACAGCTGCTCAGGTGCCCTGAGTTAGCACAGACTCCTGTCACTGGCCTATGCCACCATACCTGAACAGAAAGAACTCCTGCAGATGTACACCTGCACAAAATCTTCCCCAACTACCTTCAGTGGAGCACTGGCCATACAAGATATCTGTGGATAGCCTCAAAAACCATAGAAGTACACATTGACAGACTAGGATATCACAGTTGCTTGTTTACCTGTAGTTGGCCCCAGCCCCTGCCACTGACTCTAGACCTCACCACAGCTCATGTGCCTGTAACCAGCCCCTGCTACTATGCAGGAACCTGCTTGGTTCACAGAGCCAAGCATGTGTGCTTTGGGGCCATTGGTTATGGCCACCACCACCACATTCCTCATTGCTGAATCTGGAGGAAATCCTGAGGACTCCATTAGTCTTTGCAGCCACAATGAGCCCTTCATTGACTCAGTGTCAAAGATCACAGAGCTGTCCATGTTATGAACACCACCTACATGAACTGAGAAAACATTACATCCCACTTGGCACAACATATCTTTAGACCCAGGGCCACAGCACATTCTAGCATTCCACCCAAGGACAGCTGAAAGATTTTCATTACTAAAGACAATCTATAAAGTGTAGAATAGTTTACTGCCACTTCAAATCTGCAGACACCTATGAAGGCTATAAGGATCACAAAGAAAGAGAGAAACATGATTCTCCCATAGGAATACAATAAACCTCCAACAACTGGCCTCAAAAAATGGACAGCCATGAACTGCCTGAGAAAAAATCCAAAACACTTGTTCTAAAGAAGCTCAAAAAGCTACAGGAGAAAAGATTTACAATTTAACAAAGTCAGAAATACAATGCAAGAACAAAATGAGGAAATCAATGAAGATACAAAAATATTTTTAAAAACAAAAAGTTTGGAGCTAAATAATAGAATCAACTACAAATGGAATGTGCATGCATGCTAAGTCACTTCAGTTGTGTCCAACTCTTGTGACCCTATAGACTGTAGTCCTCCAGGCTCCTCTGTCCATGGGATTCTCCAAGGAAGAATACCAGTCGGTTGCCATGCCCTCCTCCAGGGGATCTTCCTTATCCAGGGATTGAACCCATGTCTCTTATGTCTCCTGTGTTGGCAGGCGGGTTCTTTACCACTAGCACCACCTGGAAAATCCAAAAATGAAATAGACAACTCCAATATCAACTCAATCAAACAGAAGAATCAGCAAATGTGAAGACAAATCACTTGAAATTATTCAGGCAGAGTAAAAAGAGCAAATAGTGAAAAGAAATCAAGAAAGCTGATGGGACTTCGGTAACACCAACTAACTAAACAATATTTGCATTGCAGGAATCCCAGAAGTAGAAGAGAGAGAAAGGGAAGATGGATTATTTTAAAAATAATGAAATTAAAACTTTCCAAATCTGGGGCTTTCCCCAGATGAACATCCAGGCACATAAATATTAAAGATCTTAAATTAGGTTAAACTCAAGGAAGACTTTACCAAGGCAGTTAAAATAAAACTGCCAAAAAATTGAAGACAATGGACAGAATCTTGAAGCAGTAAGAGGAAAGAAGCTTTTCACACAAAAAAGAACCCCCTGATAAAGCTATAAGCAGGTTTCTCAGCAGAAATCTTGCGGGCCGGGTGAGAGTGGGATAATATATTCCGACAGTGCTGAAAGAAAAAATAACCTGCCAGCCAAGAATACTTTACCTGGCAAAGTTACCTTTATGAAAACAAAATGAGAAAAAGATGTTTACAAATAAAAATCAGAAGATTATTACCCCTAGAACTGCCATATAAGAAATACTAATGGGAGTTCTTCAAGCATAAAAGAAGGAATGCTAACTAGTAACATGAAATCATGTAATGGTATAAAACTGGCTAGTAAAGGCAAACATAGAGTCAAATTCAAAATATATTAATATTCAATGGTATATATAAAGCATAACCCTAGTGTAAATGTTAAAAACAAAATAATTTAAAAATATAAAGCTACAATAATTTGTTAATGGATATACAATATTAAAAGATGTAAATTGTGATACCAAAAATATACAGTGTGTTTGGGAGAAAGAAAACTGTTGATATTTTGTATGCTTAAAATTTATGTTGTTATCAGTTTAAATCAGACTGTTATAAGGTGTTTTATATAAGCCTCATTGTAACCATAAGGCAAAGACCTATTGTCGATACATAAAGGTGAAAGAAATCAAAGTATATTACTACAGAAAATTACTAAATCACAAAGACATCAAGAAAGAAAAAAATGTAACAAAGAATCTATAAAACTCTCAAAAAACAATTAGGAAATGGAAAAAGACCTTAAAAGTGAAAAGCAAAGGTGTTAGTCATTCAGTCATGTCTGACTCTTGTAACTCCATGGAATGTAGCCTGCCAGGCTCCTCTGTCCCTGGAATTCTCCAGGTAAGCACACTGGAGTAGGTTACCTTTCCCTTCTCCAGGGGATTTTCCTGACCCAGAGATTGAACCCTGGGTCTCCTGCTTTGCAGGCAAATTCTTTACTACTTGAGCTCCTAGGGAAGTCCCCAGTAAGTCCTCACTTATTAATAATTATTTTAAATCTAAATAGACTATTTTTTCCAATCAAAGGATATGGTGGTTAAATGGATTTTTAAAAAAAGACTCAACCATAAGCTGCCTACAGTGAACTCATTACAGATTTAAGGACATACATATGCTAGAAGTAAATGACTGAAGAAGATATTCCATGTACATAAAAACCAGAAAGAAAATAATGTAATGAATATGTGATAAATTCCTTAACAGAAAATATCTCCAATATTAGACCACCTAAATAAATAAGGCAATTTATGACAGATCCAAAGGTATAAATAGACAGCAATACAATAATAGTAGGGGACATCAGTAACCAAGTATGAGCAAAAAATAAATAATACAGATAGAAAAATCAATAAAGAAACATTGGGGTCTCTACATGATGCAGGCGAGTTTACAGCAAATTCCAAAGCTGACTCTTGCCTCCTATTGCCCGAGGAAGCTCAGAAGATGAGGAAGAGGAAAAAGCAGGAGTGAGGAATGGCTCTTTCTCAGACAGAGTTGACTGTTGAGGATGTGGACATTAAGTTCACTCCAGAGGAGTGGGAATGTCTGGACCCTGCTCAGAGGGCCTTGTACCAGGACATGGTGGAGACCTACAGGAACCTGCTGTCTGTGGATATGTCTCAAATACATATGGTGAAGAAATTACAAGCAAAAAGAAACAGTGCAAAAAGAGAAATTACTCAAAAAGTGATGTTTGGAAGAGCTGAAAGCCATGAAATCAAAGATGACTTCCTCAGGATGATACAGGAAGCTATGTGTGATTTTGAGAGTCTGTGGGCAGATAATGAAAGAAATGACAAAGGAATGTCTATATCCCATAACAAAATCTCACTGATGGAAGAGATCAGCAGAATAGAAATGATACAGGAAATAAGCCTGTTGAAAGGCATAAATCAAGCTTTCAAGATGAATTGCAGATAGTTCAACCTGAAGGAACAATTTTTGAATGTAGTTGAGTTGTGATGAATATCAACAGTAGTGCCTCAGGTTTGCCACCTCAGAGAACTCGTAGTGTCCGCAGAGGCATTTCTCATAAACATGGGAGTGCTGTCACGCATCCTTCAGAACTGGCACCAGACTAGGAATCACACAAGAAAAACCCTAATGAGTGTGACCTAAACTTTCTTCAGGACTCAAAACTCTCTAGACATGAAAGAATCCATACAGGAAGGAAACCATATAGAGGTGACATATGTGGCAAGGCCTTTAACGACAATGCAACCCATGCAGTTCATTGGAGAAATCATACAGGAGAAAAACCATATAAATGTGATGTATGTGGCTCCTGCTTTAAAGGAAATACATCCCTTCAATTAATTGCAGAGTTCATACTGGAGAGAGACCAAAGAAATGTAATGTATGTGGCCACTGCTTTAAACAGAATATACACCTTCAAAATCATAGGATAATTCACACTGGAGAGAAACCATATAAACGCGACATGTGTGGAAAGGCCTTTAGTCGAAAAGTAAGTCATACAGTTCATCAGACCCCATCAGAAACTATATAAATGTGTTCTATGTGGCAAGGGCTTTAATCAAACTGCAAAACTTGCAGTTCATCAGAGTTATCATACTGGAGAGAAACTGTATAAATGTATGTGTGGAAAGGCCTTCAGTCAAACTTTAAGCCGTACAGTTCATGGAAGGATTCATACTGGAAAGAAACCTTACAAAAGTAACAATTGCTAGGCGGCGGCCGCGGCGGCGGAGGCACAGCGGCGGCGGCGGTGGCGGCGGCGGCTTCGGTGGCGGTGGCGGTTCGGCCAGTACTCCCGGCCCCCGCCATTTCGGACTGGGAGCGAGCGCGGCGCAGGCACTGAAGGCAGCGGCGGGGGCCAGAGGCTCGGCGGCTCCCAGGTGCGGGAGAGAGGCCTGCTGAAAATGACTGAATATAAACTTGTGGTAGTTGGAGCTGGTGGCGTAGGCAAGAGTGCCTTGACGATACAGCTAATTCAGAATCACTTTGTGGATGAATATGATCCTACGATAGAGGATTCCTACAGGAAACAAGTAGTAATTGATGGAGAAACCTGTCTCTTGGATATTCTCGACACAGCAGGTCAAGAGGAATACAGTGCAATGAGGGACCAGTACATGAGGACTGGGGAGGGCTTTCTTTGTGTATTTGCCATAAATAATACTAAATCATTTGAAGATATTCACCATTATAGAGAACAAATAAAAAGAGTTAAAGACTCTGAAGATGTACCTATGGTTCTAGTAGGAAATAAATGTGATTTGCTTTCTAGAACAGTAGACACAAAACAGGCTCAGGACTTAGCAAGAAGTTATGGAATTCCTTTTATTGAAACATCAGCAAAGACAAGACAGGGTGTTGACGATGCCTTCTATACATTAGTTCGAGAAATTCGAAAACATAAAGAAAAGATGAGCAAAGATGGTAAAAAGAAGAAAAAGAAGTCAAAGACAAAGTGTATAATTATGTAAATACAATTTGTACTTTTTTCTTAAGGCATACTTAAGTAAAAGTGGTAATTTTTGTATATTACACTAAATTATTAGCATTTGTTTTAGCATTATCTGAGTTTCTTTCTGCTCCATCCATACTGTTAGCTTTTATCTTGAATGCCTATTTTTAAATGACAGTGGAAACTTTTTTCCTCCAAGTGCCAGTATTCCCTGCGTTTTGGATTTGAACTAGCAATGCCTGTGAAAAAGAAACTGAACACCCGAGATTTCCGTCTTGAGGTTTTTGGTGCATGCAGTTGATTACTCCCTATTTTTCTTATCAATTGTGAACTTTAGTGTGAAACAAATTAATGAGGCTTTCAAATCATCCCTATTGTATTGTTTTATCTAGTCACACACATGGATTAATTACTAATTATAACTTCAGTTGAGATTTCATGATTGGTTTTACTGAAACATCGAGGGAACATGAATTTATGGGCTTCCTGTAGTTTCATCTTGTAGGTATCATTGTCCTATAGTTTCAGTTACCCTTAATGAATGTAAAGTTACACTGTTCACAAAGGTTTTCTTCTTTCCACTGCTATTTGTCAAATGGTCACGTTCCCCAAAATACTATATTTTTTCTATAAAAAGGGAAAAAATGGAAAAAAATATAAGGCAATTGAAAATATTAAAAGGCCACTTACTTTCCACATTAGGTAAATTCTTATAATGCTCTGAATAGCTTTTTATGTTAAGGCAGACCCAGTAGGTATTGAGGATTAGAACAAGCATTTTGGGACTATATTTACATGCTTTAAATTTTTGTAATAATTAAAAAATTTTAACATGTACAAAGAATTCTCATAGGAATTACATACAGTCTCCCTGTGTCAGATTGCTCTTTCTTAGTATAAATCTTTTTCTTGAACTTCAATCTTTGAAAGTAGTTTTAATTCTACTGGTAGTGATGTAAAAGATTATTTGGGCCAGTTAGCTTGGTAGGTGTTACAGAGACCAGGGTGGCAAAGCTGGGCCTTGTGTGAACCTTTAAGCTACATGGAGAGTTTCACAGTGTGGACTGCATCCCTGTGGTCTTCCATTGTTGCCATGCCTTGGTTGGTCAAAAACAGGGACTTGCAGCGAGATTGAATAGCTCAGCAAGGTACATTCTCATTATGTCGTAGTCCTGCTCAGGAACATCACTTTTTTAAAACAAAAAAAAACAAAAAAAACAGAACTTAAAAAAAAAACCACATTATTTTAAATGAGATTTTAGGTGAGGTGGCAAGATTTTAGTTTTTTTTAAACGTTGAAATGAAAAAATGTCAAAATCTTGAGTATTGGCTAGTTCTCTTTAACGCTGGCTAAAGTAACATTTCGTAAACACTTCAGTACAGTCTGGCCCATTATTAAGAATATCTAATGCTTATACAGTAGATAAAGTAATGCTAACAAAATGATTCTTTGAATGAATTTAAAATGTTAACTTATTTTAAAATATTTGAACTGAGATAGTGTGTTGAGGTGAAAGTATCACTGGAGAAGGAGGAAGTTGACTTAGATTCTAAGTTATGTGTCTTTGATTTTGGACAAATCACTTACTAGCCATTTCTTCATTTTTAAAGAAGTCATCTCAAAGGCTGTATCTAGCTTTATAACTATGTGATTTACATTCAGTTTACATAAGGATATACCTATTTGTCAGTCTCAGCACCATCTGTAACTTTTTACCTGTGTTATCATCTTCAGTGCCAGTCTTAGGCAAAATTGTGCAAGAGGTGAAGTTTATTTTTAAATATCGTTCTCTGCTTCCAGGACTTTTTCCATATTAGTGTTGTCTTGCCTGCCTACCTTACCCTTCTCTATGTCCCATGACTTGATGTTTTTTCTTATAATATTTCTCATTTCTCTGATCTCAAGATTTATTGCTGCTTTGGATATCTCCATGATGGCCTCCCATCAAATCATATCAAAATGTCTTATATTGTAAAATTCCTCAGGCTTAACATAATCTGACAGAAACTATAATGGGATTTGACCTAATAGCTAATTTTCAGGTTGTGGCTGTAGCAATTTAATTTTGATCCTCTGAACATCATCTCTTTGCTGCCTGGTCTATCAGTGATAAAGCAGGAGTTTTCATACCTGCTATGAATAGTTAGAACCCTATCCTGTAAAAGGAGAATTTAATAAAAGTAGTGCTGAGAGAATTCCTTATGTAATTTACTAGGACTAGCTCTGCTAATAGTGATACATTCCATTGTTTTAAAAACTAAAATCCTACCGTGAAAGATACTTTCAAATTTAATTCATGTCTTAACTTCTTTAGCAGAAGTCATTTATTCACAAATATTTGAGTGCCTGCTAGATGCCAGGCACTGCCCAAGGCACTGGGGATATTAAGAGTACCCAAACACGGGACATAAGGCCTGTCCTTAAGTAGTGTTTATATTCTAGAGGGTCTATATATCAGTGAGGCATCTGACACATGACCCAGATACAACATAATGCATATTGTAATTCTGCAGAAAAATGATTTGGTCTCTAAGCTTAGTTTCTTCCAGTTCTAAAATAATTGTTTTGCTCTTATTCCAATGTAGCTGTTTAGTCAAGCTCTTTTTTAATTAAATCAGTTTACTTCAATGTTTTAAAGGAGTAAATTTGATTATTTTTTTTAAATTTGGCATAATTATGTGATTCTATTGAGACAGTTATAGTACAAATTAAGTTGTATGTCAGATAATGTTAAAATCCCCCTGTGTGTAGTATGGTCTCTTTGTATAAGTAATTATAATAGATGTTAAAAATTAAATATTGAATTCTAAAAGTTGTTTCTTCTGGGTAAAAATAAACAGATGCCTGAGCTAATTCACAGAAAAGGAAATGTCTGTGTAAAAATCAATACGGTTTCTGAGATGCTATATTAAACTACAGGCTTTTGGAACATTAGGTAGGGAGTTAAGACTTGCTTTAGTACCTCCTCTTGTTTCTAAACAAGAGAAAGAAATGGCCATACTTCAGGAATTGCAGTGTATAACTGAGATGATTTTTAGGACTCTTGAATTTTTGATGTAGCTGGGCAACTTTTTTATGGCAGTGGTAATTATCCTTTATTATGTGAATTTTGAATGGTTTAATAAAATGTTTGTTTTTGTAGAGATTTTAAAAGGGGAGAGATAATCCTAGAAATAACATAAATGTTATCTAATTACAGCCTTAAAGATAAAAATCCTTGTTGAAGTTGAAAAAAATTGCTAAATTACATAGTTTTAGACATTAACGATTGTGGAAGAATGTAGCAGAAGTATGTAGTAAAATTTGAGTATCTCCACTTAGGAATTCTAGGCTCTATTTTAACTGAGTCACACTGCATAGGAATTAGAATCTAACTTTTATAGGTTATCAAAATCTTGGCCACCATTGCACAATTTTGTCCTAAAATATATGGAAACTTTGTGAGGCATGTTAAGATGCAGTTTGCACAAGTTCATCTCATTTGTATTCCAGTGATTTTTTTTTCTAACCATTTTTCCTAAACATATACACATTTAGGTTTCTTTGTAGGCAGTAAAAACAACCTGCCCTTTCCATCTGTCAAAAAGTAATAATTTATTATTTTGTATTAATGATTTTTAACAACCCATTAGTAACTTTAAAGCTGAATTTATATTTAATAACTTTGTTGTTGATATTGGGTAGCATGAAATCTGCATTGAGAAATTGAACAGCATATAACCGGTAGCTGTAAATTCCTTCAGAAAATGAAATTTCTTTCTTTCTAGAGATATATTCACATCAGTTCCTAAAGATGAGTCATAACTAGTAATACTTGTTTCAATAGTTTTAAGTGCCTGTTTGGGATGATAATAGGCAATTTTAGATGAATTTATGAAAAAAAAGTTATTACCTGCAGAAATGTCAATTATAGACGGTCCCCTTCCCTGTAGAGCTAAATGGGTTATGTAATGTTTTCTTCAAAAGTTTCCAATTCCACTGTCCTGTGTTTTCATGTTGAAAATACTTTTGCAGTTTTCCTTTGAGTGCCAATTTCTTACTAGTACTCTTTCTTAATGTAACATGTTTACCTGGAATGTCCTTTCCCTATTTTTGTATAGTGTGAACTGAAACATGCACATTTTGTACATTGTGCTTTCTTTGTGTGGGACATATGCAGTGTGATCCAGTTGTTTTCCATCGTTCGGTTGCGCTGACCTAGGAATGTTGGTCATATCAAACATTAAATTTAAAATGACCACTCTTTTAATTAAAATTAACTTTTAAATGTTTATAGGAGTATGTGCTGTGAAGTGATCTGAAATTTGTAATATTTTTGTCATGAACTGTACTGCTCCTAATTATTGTAATGTAATAAAAATAGTTATGGTGACTATAAAAAAAAAAAGTAACAATTGTGACAAACGTTTTAGTGCACCATCATCCTTGACTCGCCATCAGGCAGTTCCTATAGGAGAGAAAGCATAGAAATGTAATTTTGTGGAAGAGTCTTCAGTTCCAGCTCTTACTTTGCAGTTCATAAGAGAACTCTTATTGTAGAGAAGCCATGTAAATGTGATGTATGTGACAAGATATTTAATCAAACTGCAAAATTTGGAATTCATCAGAGAATTCATACTGGATATAAACCATGTAAATGTGATATGTGTTGCAAGGCATTTAGTCATACTGGAAGCCTTGCAGTTCATCCTAGAATTCATCCTTGGGAGAAACCTTAGAAATGTAACAGTTATGACATCTTAGTGAACAGTCAGCTTTAACTCACTGCCTTGCAGTTCATGTAGGAGAGAGAGCATAGAAATGTGATGTATGTGGCCAGTGCTATATTTGAAATGACCATCTTAGAGGTCATCAGATAATTCTTCAGTTCAGTTCAGTTCAGTTGCTCAGTCGTGTCCGACTCTTTGCGACCCCATGAATCGCAGCACGCCAAGCCTTCCTGTCTATCACCAACTCCCGGAGTTCACTCAGACTCACGTTCATCGAGTCCGTGATGCCATCCAGCCATCTCATCCTCTGTTGTCCCCTTCTCCTCCTGCCCCCAATCCCTCCCAGCATCACAGTCTTTTCCAATGAGTCAACTTTTCGCACGAGGTGGCCAAAGTACTGGAGTTTCAGCTTTAGCATCATTCTTTCCAAAGAAATCCCAGGACTGATCTCCTTCAGAATGGACTGGTTGGATCTCCTTGCAGTCCAAGGGACTCTCAAGAGTCTTCTCCAACACCACGGTTCAAACACATCAATTCTTCAATGCTCAGCCTTCTTCACAGTCCAACTCTCACATCCATACATGACCACAGGAAAAACCATAGCCTTGACTAGACGGAACTTAGTCAGCAAAGTAATGTCTCTGCTTTTGAATATGCTATCTAGGTTGGTCATAACTTTTCTTCCAAGGAGTAAGTGTCTTTTAATTTCATGGCTACAATCACCATCTGCAGTGATTTTGGAGCCCCCCAAAATAAAGTCTGACACTGTTTCCACTGTTTCCCCATCTATTTCCCATGAAGTGATGGGACCAGATGCCATGATCTTCGTTTTCTGAATGTTGAGCTGTAAGCCAACTTTTTCACTCTCCTCTTTCACTTTCATCAAGAGGCTTTTTAGTTCCTCTTCACTTTCTGCCATAAGGGTGGTGTCATCTGCATATCTGAGGTTATTGATATTTCTCCCGGCAATCTTGATTCCAGCTTGTGTTTCTTCAAGTCCAGCATTTCTCATGATGTACTCTGCATAGAAGTTAAATTAGCAGGGTGACAATACACAGCCTTGACGTACTCCTTTCCCTATTTGAAACCAGTCTGTTGTTCCATGTCCAGTTCTAACTATTGCTTCCTGACCTGCATACAGATTTCTCAAGAGGCAGGTCAGGTGGTCTGGTATTCCCATCTCTTTCAGAATTGTCCACAGTTTATTGTGATCCACTCAGTCAAAGGCTTTGGCATAATCAATAAAGCAGAAATAGATGTTTTTCTGGAAATCTCTTGCTTTTTCCATGATCCAGCAGATGTTGGCAATTTGATCTCTGGTTCTTCTGCCTTTTCTAAAACCAGATTGAACATTAGGAAGTTCACAGTTCATGTATTGCTAAAGCCTGGCTTGGAGAATTTTGAGCATTACTTTACCAGCATGTGAGATGAATGCAATTATGCAGTAGTTTGAGCATTCTTTGGCATTGCCTTTCTTTGGGATTGGAATGAAAACTGACCTTTTCCAGTCCTGCGGCCACTGCTGAGTTTTCCAAACTTGCTGGCATATTGAGTGCAGCATTTTCATAGCATCATCTTTCAGGATCTGAAATAGCTCAACTGGAATTCCATCCCCTCCACTAGCTTTGTTCATAGTGATGCTTTCTAAGGCCCACTTGACTTCACATTCCAGGATGTCTGGCTCTAGATGAGTGATCACACCATCGTGATTATCTGGGTAGTGAAGATCTTTTTTGTACAGTTCTTGTCTGTATTCTTGCCACCTCTTCTTAATATCTTCTGCTTCTGTTAGGTCCGTACCATTTCTGTCCTTTATCGAGCCCATCTTTGCATGAAATGTTCCCTTGGTATCTCTAATTATCTTGAAGAGATCTCTAGTCTTTCCCATTCTGTTCTTTTCCTCTCTTTCTTTGCATTGATCACTGAAGAAGGCTTTCTTATCTCTTCTTGCTATTCTTTGGAACTCTGCATTCAGATGCTTATATCTTTCCTTTTCTCCTTTGTTTTTTGCCTCTCTTCTTTTCACAGCTATTTGTAAGGCATTCTTAGTGGAGAAAAATGTATGAATGGAACATTGTGAGAAAAAATTAGTGTGAATGTAATGCGTGTGGCAACGCCTTTAATCTGAGTTCAAGCATTTTAATTCATCAGAGAATTCATACTGTATAGAAAGCACGCGAATGAAATGAATGTGGCAGAGCTTGTAGTGCTTGCTCAACCTTAACTGACCATTAGGCGGGTCCTAGAGGAGAGAAACCACATAAATGTAATTTATATGACAAACCCTTTAGTCACAAGGAATGACTTTGCAGATCGTCTGAGAATCCATGTCAATGAAAACTTACAAGTGTAGCAAATGCGGTAAAATATATCAACTTTTTGACATTCAGAGAAGTCAAATGAAATGTGCAAGGTATGGCAAAGTTTTGATTCTTTGTTCAGACGTAACTAATCATCAGGTAATTAATTAGAACTGAATTCTTACCCGTGTAGTGTATGTGTTAAGTATTTTGGAAGCCATTTAGTTTTTACAAAATTGATCCTGGTGAAAAGCTGTACATTTAGAGTGCAGTCAGTCCCTCCAGTCTAGATTGGAGGGGGTCATATAATGCGTGTGGCCAGAGCTTCAGTAACAGGCTGATCATTCCCATCATCAGATTATTCATAATATAGAGAGACCTTACAGGTGTTAAGAGTGTGGCAAATCCTTCAGGTGGCATTCAGTCCTGAAAAGACATCAGGTGATCCATACTGGAGAGACCATCCAAATGCAATCAATGTGGCCAGGCTTTTCAGGTGTTTACACCTTCGGCTTCTTGAGAAGATTCCCTAGGTAGAAGCTATATCAATGAAATGAGTGTATCAGGGATTTTAGACAATCTGAAGTTAGGATTCAGTAGAGAAGTCATTCTGGAGAGAAAGCTTACAAGTGACATGAGTGTGTAGAACCTTTACTCAGGGCTCACATCTCACCAACCATCAGATGATCCATCCTAGAGAGAACTTTTCAGTGTACAGAATGCGGCAAGGCCTCTAGGTACTGCTTCAAACTCAGGGTTCACCAAACACTTTATACTTAGAAATGCAATGACTATGATAGTTTTCAAAATTGCCTCTCACTCTTTAGGTATCTGAGAATATATATTCTGGAATTAAATCACACCAATACAGTATTTGTAAAAAGGATTTTACTCAAATGTCTAAGTTGGGGAACATAACTGGAGCAGTGCTTTACAAATGCAATGGGACTGGAAAAAGTTTCAACTTGGATTGAAGTATTAGGTAAGAGTCCATAGTGAAGAGGAGCCTCTGAAATGGATGGGCAAGGGCTGTCTCTAGGGTTCCGAGTGCACTAGACTTCAGAATATATGTCTTTCAGAGAAACCACACAAATTGTGCACACTGAAGCTTTAACCCATTGATCAAAACTGTGAAACATGAAAGGATTTATATGGAGAGCAAGCTTACACAGGTAATGAATATTGTGTAGTTTTTTACATCAAATATTCACCTTGGACATAATGAAGTGATATGTGCAGGTCAGAAACTGTACAGATATACCGAATTTGGAAACACACTGAAGAAAACCATATTTCCTCAAGATTCCCCCCAAAATTCATATCGGGGAGAATTCATATAGCGGTAATGAATTTGGTAAAATTTTGGACTTTCTTACAACAGATCACATAAGAGATAATTCATTTTAGGAATAAATAAGTCTTTAGTTTTCCAACAATTAACCTATTATATTAAGGCAGTATAATTATGTCAATTGTGTTGAAACTTAATAACATGTGTGGAAATGACCCATTATCTTCAGTGTGTATTTAATTACTTGAGTTTTCTTGAGAGGGTGACATTATTTTTCATGACATTTCCACAAGGTTTGAAAACTTTTATAGCTTTCTTTGAGACTTTCATGATGGTCTCTGCAAAGAAATGAGTAAGATGAAGGGACAGACTTCCTTAGCTGTGGTTCATTCATATCTGTCTTTCATGGGTAAACAGGGCCACTAAAATATCAAATTCAATAATGTGTGAATTAGAATTGGTGAGGGACAGAGAATCATGTAAAAAGCTAAGACATCATTCTTATTAGGGTGCCCTTCTGTAGATAGGCCACCTTGGGTAATAGGACTGAATGCTGTACCATCTGACCTTGAAAAGGGCAGGCTAAACATTATGGGACTTGGGCTTTTCTTGGGAGGAGGGTTGACAGGTTACTGGGGACTGACTATGTGGGAGAAGTTATATCAGGAAAATGCTGGTCGTTTTCTCCCTTAAATGGGAATTGCTGTTGTATATAAATGATTAATGGAAATTTATTCTTTGAAATTGAAGACAGCAGTTTTCTTGAAGAAAATTTAGTCAGAAGAACCAGAAAAGTATGTGTGTGTATCTGCTTCAAATTAATTGCTACCATTTACGTTGTGCCTCTGTTTTATTCAGAATGTATCATAAGTCTTGTGTTCTAATAAAGTTTGTAACATTTGTTCCATAAAAAAAGAAACATTAGACCTGAACAACTTAGATCAAATGAACCTAACAGATATATGAAGAACTTGCCATCCAAAGCAACAGTTCATATTCTTAAGAGCTCATGAAATAGTCTCTAAGATGAATACTGTGTTTGGCACAAAAGAAATCTTAACAAATTCAAGAAGATTGAATACATATCAAGCATCTTTCCTGACTCCAATGGTATGAAACTAAACATAAATTAATAACAGGAAAAAACTAAAAAATGACAAATATGTGGAAATTGAACAAGTTCAGTTCAGTTCAGTTCAGTCTCTCAGTCATGTCCGACTCTTTGCGACCCCATGAATCGCAGCACACCAGGCCTCCCTGTCCATCACCATCTCCCGGAGCTCACTCAGACTCACGTCCATCAAGTCCATGATGCCATCCAGCCATCTCATCCTCTGTTGTCCCCTTCTCCTCCTGCCCCCAATCTCTCCTAGCATTAGAGTCTTTTCCTATGAGTCAACTCTTCGCATGAGATGTCCAAAGTACTGGAGTTTCAGCTATAGCATCATTCCTTCCAAAGAAATCCCAGGACTGATCTCCTTCAGAATGGACTGGTTGGATCTCCTTGCAGTCCAAGGGACTCTCAAGAGTCTTCTCCAACACCACAGTTCAAACGCATCAATTCTTCAATGCTCAGCCTTCTTCACAGTCCAACTCTCACATCCATACATGACCGCATGAAAAACCATAGCCTTGACTAGACGGACCTTAGTCAGCAAAGTAACGTCTCTGCTTTTGAATATACTATCTAGGTTGGTCATAACTTTTCTTCCAGGGAGTAAGTGTCTTTTAATTTCATGGCTGCAGTCAACATCTGCAGTGATTTTGGAGCCCCCCAAAATAAAGTCTGACACTGTTTCCACTGTTTCCCCATCTATTTCCCATGAAGTGATGGGACCAGATGCCATGATCTTCGTTTTCTGAATGTTGAGCTTTAAGCCAACTTTTTCACTCTCCTCTTTCACTTTCATCAAGAGGCTTTTTAGCTCCTCTTCACTTTCTGCCATAAGGGTGGTGTTATCTGCATATCTGAGCAAAACACTACTGAAAAAGCAATGGAATGGGAGGTGAGAGGGAGCTTCAGGTGGAAGGGGGCATGTGTATACCTATGGCTGATTGATGTTGGTGTATGGCAGAAAACAACACAATATTGTAAATCAATTATCCTCCAATTAAAAATAAATAAAGTAAAAATAGGCATAACCTAAAACAAATTTAGATACACTCTGGGATGCAATGATGTATCAATATATACAAATCAATAAATGTGATATGCCACAATAATGAAATAAAGGATAAAAAGTAGAAGTTAACATTAGACTTAAATTTAAGAGCTAACACCATGACATTTCTAGAAGAAATGATAAGAAAAAAATGTAAGGGAAATTAGATTGGACAAAAATAAATAAGTAGCCAAAACTATGAAGTAAAATGGACAAAATCAATAAATAGGATATTATCCAAATTAATTCATTCTAATAAGGACACTATTAGGAAAATGAAAGGTAAAACACAGAATGGGAGATAATAGCTCCAAATGTATAACCCTCAAAGGTCTTGTAATTAGAATATATTAAAAACTGCTGAAAATCAGTAACAAGTAAACAAACTAAACAAGTATAATGGGAAAGTATTTGAACATACACTTCACCAAATGAGATAAATGGGTGGCAATTAAGATGCTCGTGAAAAGATAATCAACATTATAAGCAATGAGGAGATAGTCATTAAAACTAAAATGATATATCACAACGCACCTATTAGAATGGTTCAAATAAAAAAAGACTCATCATATGAAGCCTCCATGATATTTGGAAACAGTTTGGTGGTTTCTTAAAATGCTAAACATACAGTTAACATAATGCTGCTCTTAAGATTTTATCTAAGTGAAATGAAAGCATAGGCCTCTCAAAGACTTGTACATGAATATCCATAGCAGCTTATTTGTAGTATTCAAAACTGAAAACAGCCCAACTAATCATATGATGAAACATCATACAGCAATAATAAGAAATAACATTGCTCAAAATAACAGCATTAGAAAAAAAATCTCAAAATAACTATGCTGAGTTAAAAAAGACAAAAAAATAGAGACTATAGTATACTATTGCACTTATGTAAAATTCAACAAAATGCAAAAGACATTTAGTGAAATGAAGATAATAGTGAAAGAAAGCTGATCAATGGTTGCCTAGGGATAGGGATGGGCTAAGTAGAGAGGAAAGTAATACAAAGGGGGAAAAATGTTTTTGGAGGTGATGGGTATGGTAACCACTTTGATTGTGGTAAGGGGTTCAGGAAAATTTAAACGTGGATTTATTTTCTAATTTAAGGAAGGGAAAAGCATGTTTGGAGTGGAAGAATCCTCAAATAATTTAAGGTCTGGAAAGTGCTTGCCAACTTATTAGCCAAATAGCTTTTCTTTAAAGTGAATACTAAATCTAAATATTCAAGATTCTTTTTTCTATTTATACTAATATGATGTTGTTTTTTCATTCTCAGTCATATTTTGCAACTATTTCTTTGTATTCTACACATATACTTTTCTCTTTACTATTAGTAGTGTGCATCTCAAATAAGGTCCTTCTTTTCAGTTTGCCAGTCTAGGAGCCTATCTAATTCTGATGTGAACCACTTCTAGGCACAATTATATGTCAGAAGTCTTAAATTTAAGGAACACTCTGGACTAGGCACCTGCTGTTGGGAAAATGAAAAAGTGATGAGCAGTTATTACAAATTTCACTTGGTAAGTCAAGTACTCAAATGTACAAACTGGGTTGTACAGACTGTTCTTTCATCAAAAAGTTTCAACCAATTCCTGTCCTCAGTTCTTTTTCCCAATACCTCTTCACACCTCAAGATCCCATTCTAAGGTTGCATACCAGCCCACAGTAGACTGTGGGGAATTTGCTTCCTTTCTGGAAGATAAGTCATGTGCAAAACAGGCTGAGGTAAAACTTAGCAGTAGTTGGTAACAATCTTTGGCCTGGGCCTGGAGAGTTTAGGAGATGCTGAGGAAGAATAAAAAGCTTCTAAAATATTTTTTAGCAATAAAGTATTAATATTCTTATTTAAGATATGTACATTTTTAAACTGAATACACAACAGTATAGTGTAAGCATAACTTTTATAAGCACTAGGAAACCAACAAATTCATTGATTTAGTTTATTGGTATTTTATTGTGGTAATCTGAAACTGAACTTGCAATACCTCCAAGGTACACCTGTATGTGGTCAGATAGGTTTGACCCTGTTGTGTCAAGATGGTCCGTGGCAGATCTAACCTCAGTAAAATTGTCATATATTATTCTAGAGTTTCACTATATGAGTCCACTAGGCTTTTAAAGAAGCATGTTGCATCTGCATGTGTGGGATAAATGATGTAAAAACCAATAGCTCCTGCTGTGCAAGCTGCAAGGAAAAGGTTTTCTTTTGACCAAAGTAGCCATCTCGCTTGTGAAACTTCACTGTAGGCCCTGTCCTCTGTGCTAAGCCCTTTGAGTTCTCTCAAAGCCAAAGCTCAGATCCATGTGAGGCTGTTTAAATGTGGCATGAGACCCTGGGGAACAAACTCCTAGAAGAGGGAGGAGGGAGGTGAGAACCATGGTGAAATGAACAGAAGTTGAAAATAAACGTGGATAGATGGTGGTTTCTATGGTCACCAGATCATGAATGAAATATAGCATGTATCCTTCTGAGAAGTTAAACCATCATCAGGATATGAAGGGGGTTAAACTTCCAGCAGCTATGGAAGGCAGACGGTCAAGTTATGCAAAGTTCCCTGCTGAGCAAATAGACCCTCTCAGCCATGCCCTCTGTTGGCAGACAGTGAAAATATTTTCCAGAGGAGGGCTCAAGTCATCAGTCCTTGGTTCATTTTCTGTTCTGAGAGAGACCTTCTCTAGGGAGAGGATTGGCCCCATGAGTTCTTTCCTTGAGGACAAATTCCCCTGAGCCAGTCAGAGTGCACCAAGATTGTAAATGGCAGAGAATCTGGGCCTGGGCCAAGGCTTGGCGTGACCATGCAATCCCTGAGTGTGGTTCAGGGTGTTTGTAACGAGAAGAAAGGGAGAGTGAATGAAAACTCTCTCACCCATATAATTCCTGGGGGAAAAGTGGAGCTTATGTAAGGAAGACTAGGCATCCTTAGAAACTGTATTATTGATATATTCTGAGGAGCAAATGCAGGGCATGGGGAGGTTTCTGTGGTGCTATGTTAAGTGCACACAAAGCACAGCTAGCTGGTCCCCAAGAGTAAACACAGAGTTTACCCTGGCCCAGTCCCCTCTTCTCTCAGTAGAACCAGGGAGAAACAGCTACATGAACTTTCAGCATTCTTGCTCTGCATCCTCTGCCAGAGCACAGCAGGTTGAAGTGAGAGACACAGCAAATAAGACTGTAGCTTTCTCCTGTTGATACAACAGGGGGACTTTCACTCTTTTGCTAGGGTTCAGAAGTGACAGGGAAAGGTTAATTCTAGTTACTAGGTTCCTCCCAGACTATTCCTCATGTTGTTGTTCAGTCCCTAAGTCATGTCTGACTCTTTGCGACCTCATGTACTGCAGCATGCCAGGCTTCCCTGTACTTCACTATCTTGTAGAGTTTGCTCAAATTCATGAGTTTGAGCATTCCTCAAACTCGTCCACTGAGTTGGCGATGCCAATGAAACATTTCATTCTCTGTTACCCCTTTCTCCTCGTGCTCTCAATCTTTCCCAGGATCAGGGACTTTTCCAGTGAATCAGCTATTCACATCAGGTGGTCAAAGTGTTGGAGCTTCAGCATCAGTCCTTCCAATGCATATTCAGAGCTGATTTTCTTTAGGATTGACTGCCTTGATCTCCTTGCTGTCCAAGAGACTCTCAAGAGTCTTCTCCAGCACCAAAATTTGAAAGCGTCAGTTCTTCAGTGCTCATCCTTCCTTATGGTCCAACTCTCATATCCATACATGACTACTGGAAAAATCATAACTTTCACTATATGGACATTTGTTGGCAAAGTGTTGTCTCTGCTTTTAAAAACCCTGTCTAGGTTTGTCATAGCCTTTGTTCCAAGGAACAAGTGTCTTTAATATCATGGCTGCAGTCAAAGTCTGCAGTAATTTTGGAGCCCAAGAAAATAAAATCTACCACTGTTTCCAAATTTTCCCCATCTATTTGCCATAAAGTTCAAGATGGGACCAGGTGCCATGATCTTAGTACATTGATGGTTGAGTTTTCAGTCAGCTTTCACTCTCCTCTTTCACCCTAATCAAGAGGCTCTTTAGTTGTTTTAGTTCATGCTTTCTACAATTAGACTGGTATCTTCTGCAAATCTGAGGTTGCTGATATTTCTTCTGGCAATCTTAATTCCAGCTCGTGATACATCCAGCCTGGCATTAAATACATGGTGTACTCTGCACATAAGTTAAATAAGCAGGGTGACAATCCTTTCCCAGTTTTGAAGAAGTCCATTGTTCCATGTCTGGTTCTAATCGTTGCTTCTTGACCTGCATACAGGTTTCTTTCTTTCTTTCATTTATTTATTTATTTATTTTAATCCGGAGGCTAATTACTTTACAATATTGTATTGGTTTTGCCATACATTACATGAATCTGCCACGGGTGTACAGTGTTCTCCATCCTGAACCCCCTCCCACCTCCCCTCAACCCATCCCTCTGGGTCATGCCAGTGCACCAGCCCTGAGCACCCTGTATCATGCATCGAACCTGGAATGGTGATTCATTTCACATATGATATTATACATGTTTCAATGCCATTCTCCCAAGTCATCCTACCCTTGCCCTCTCCCACAGAGTCCAAAAGACTGTTCTATACATGTGTGTCTCTTTTGCTATCTTGCATACAGGGTTATCATTACCATCTTTCTAAATTCCATATATATGTGTTAGTATACTATATTGGTGGAGAAGGCAGTGGCACCCCACTCCAGTACTCTTGCCTGGAAAATCCATGGACGGAGGAGCCTGGTGGGCTGCAGTCCGTGGGGTCACTAAGAGTCGGACACAACTTAGCGACTTCACTTTCACTTTCACTTTTCATTCTTATACATTGGAGAAGGAAATGGCACCCCACTCCAGTGTTCTTGCCTGGAGAATCCCAGGGATGGGGAGCCTGGTGGGCTGCCGTCTATGGGGTTGCACAGAGTCGGACACGATTGAAGTGACTTAGCAGCATACTATATTGGTGTTTTTCTTTCTGGCTTACTTCACTCTGTATAATATGCTCCAGTTTCATCCACCTCATTAGAATTGATTCAAATGCATTTTTAATGGCTGAGTAATATTCCATTGTGTATATGTACCACAGCTTTCTTATCCATTCGTCTGCTGATGGACATCTAGGTTGGTTCCATGTCCTGGCTATAATAAACAGTGCTGCAATGAACATTGGGGTACACGTGTCTTGCATACAGATTTCTCAAGAGGCAGGTTAGGTGGTCTGGTATTCCCATCTCTTTCAGAATTTTCCACAGTTTATTGTGATCCACACAGTCAAAGGCGTTGGCATAGTCAATAAAGCAGAAATAGATGTTTTTCTGGAACTCTCTTGCTTTTCCCATGATCCAGCGGATGTTGGCAATTTGATCTCTGGTTCTTCTGCCTTTTCTAAAACCAGCTTGAACATCTGGAAGTTCACAGTTCACGTACTGCTGAAGCCTGGCTTAGAAAATTTTGAGCGTTACTTTACTAGCGTGTGAGATGAGTGCAATTGTGCAGTAGTTTGAGCATTCTTTGGCATTGCCTTTCTTTGGGATTGGAATGAAAACTGACCTTTTCCAGTCCTGCGGCCACTGCTGAGTTTTCCAAACTTGCTGGCATATTGAGTGCAGCACTTTCATAGCATCATCTTTCAGGATCTGAAATAGCTCAACTGGAATTCCATCCCCTCCACTAGCTTTGTTCATAGTGATGCTTTCTAAGGCCCACTTGACTTCACATTCCAGGATGTCTGGCTCTAGATGAGTGATCACACCATCGTGATTATCTGGGTAGTGAAGATCTTTTTTGTACAGTTCTTGTCTGTATTCTTGCCACCTCTTCTTAATTTCATCTGCTTCTGTTAGGCCCTTGCTATTTTTGTCCTTTATCATGCCCATATTTGCATGAAATATTCCCTTGGTATCTCAAATTTTCTTGAAGAGATCTCTAGTCTTTCCCATTCTGTTGTTTTCCTCTGCTTCTTTGCACTGTGCACTTAGGAGGGCTTTCTTATCTCTTTTTGCTATTCTTTGGAACTCTGCATTCAGTTGGGTATAGCTTTCCCTTTCTCCTTTGCCTTTCACTTCTTTTTTCCCCCATTATTTGTAAGGCTTTCTCAGACAACCATTTTGCTTTCCTGCATTTCTTTCACTTTGGGATGGTTTTGGTCTCTGCCTCCTATACAATATTATGAACCTCCATCTACAGTTATTCATGTACTCTGTCTACCAGGTCTACTCCCTTGAATCTATTTGTCACCTCCACTGAATAAACATAAGGGCTTTTTATTAGGTCATACCTGAATGGTCTAGTGGTTTCCCCTACTGTCTTCAATTTAATTCTGAACTTTGCAATAAGGAGTGCATGATCTAAGCCACAGTCAGCTCCAGGTCTTGTTTTTGCTGACTCTATATAGCTTCTCTATCTTTGGCTGCAAAGAATATAATCAATCTGATTCTGTATTGACTATCTGCTGATGTCCATAGTCATCTCTTGTGTTGTTATAAGAGGGTGTTTGCTATGACCAGTGTGTTCTCTTGGCAAAACTCTGTTAGCCTTTGCCCTGCTTCATTTTGTACTCCAAGCCCAAACTTACCTGTTACTCGAGGTCTCGCCTGACTTCCTACTTTTGCATTCTAATCCTCTAAGATTAAAAGGACATCTTTTTGATGCTAGTTTTCCAAGGTCTTGTAGTTTTTCATAGAACTGTTTTATTTCGTCTTCTTTGGCATTAGTGGTTGGGGCATAGATTTGGATTACTGTGAGGTTGAATGGTCTGCCTTGAAAACAAAGCATGATTATGCTGTTGCTTTTGAGAATGCACCCAAATATTGTATTTCAGGCTATTTTGTTGACTATGAGGGCTACTCCATTTCTTTGAATGGAATCTTGCCCACAGTAGTAGATATAATGGTCATCTGAGTTAAATTCACCCATTCCTGTCCATTTTAGTTCATTGAGTCCTAAAATGTCAGTGTTCACTTTTGCTATTTCCTCTTTGACCACATCCAATTTGCCTTGATTCATGGACCTAACATTCCAAGTTCTTATGCAATATTGTTCTTTACAGCATTGGAATTTACATTCACCACCAGCCACTTCCACAACCATGTCATTCCCACTTCACCCAGCCTGTTAATTTTTTTTGGAGCTCTTCGCCAGTAACATATTGGACACCTACCAACCTGGGAGGCTCATCTTCCAGTGTCACATATTCTTGACTTTTATACTGTTCACGGGGTTCTTGAAGCAAGAATGTTCATGTGGTTTGCCATTCCCTTCTCCAGTGGACCATGTTTTGTCACAACTCTCCACCATGACCCATCCATCTTGGGTTGCCCTGCATGACATGGTTCATAGCTTCATTGAGTTACATGAAGCTGTAATCCATGTGATCATTTTGGTTACCTTTCTGTGACTATGTTTTGTGGGGAATTCACAAATTCGCCTTCCTCCAGCAGCGAGAGATACAACAGCTGCAGCTACACAGCCCACATTCAGAAACCACAGACTAGAAGTGTGTATCTCCACAAAACCTGGTTCTCAATAATTTCTACCAAGTGAGAGTGCCTACTTGGATTCCCAGTGGTAAAAACTTCCCTTGTGGCAGCCCTAGAGAGTTTCCCCTTTTGTTAGTGAGCAAGTTTCAGATTTCACATTTGTATCTCATCATTGCATGCCTGGTTGTTAAGACAGCACAGGCAGCAGGTCCAACAGCTTTTAAAAGATAAACCTATTGTTCATATTCAGTTCCTCCTGTACAAGTTCTCAGGGTGCGTGGGATAGGAAGCTAGTCCAGTCCTGTGTGAGAACATAAGGCTATGGATTAATGTGTCTTATGTGACTTCTGAACAGAAGAGGTGAATATGCTTTATACATTGGATGTACTAGGAAGACAGTACAATATTCCAAGAATGAGCAATTATAACAGTATTTTCTCCCCTTTGGATTTAGTGGGATCTTATTCTATCTATTGAATATAGATGTACCAAAAAATTTAAGTTTTTTTTTTCTTTAAAATGAAATTCTCTCTCATTCCATGTGTAAAATGCCAGTTCAATCACTAAAGAACGGATAACTTGTCATTTAAGAATGGCAAAATTATGGGCCATTTCCCCTTATCAATTTTTGTCCATTTTTGAGCCCAAAGGCAAGTGAGAAAAGTAAAGTTAAAGTACTCCAAGTTGCAAACTTGGGAAATAAATACATCTGTTAGCACACAGGCATCTTTTGACTTGCTCCTCCATGGACAGGGCTCTGATGAGCATGGCTTTAAATGAAATCCAAGTATCTTTTCTCCCTGTTTAGTTCAGGTACAGCTATCAAGACAGTAGAGCAACATTTCAGGTATAAACTAGTCTATTCCTGAGGAGAACATGTGCTATTCACACTCATGGTGTAAGAGACAAACTTACCATACATCTAGTCTCTTCTCGCAGGTAGCACAGGCAAGCCCTGGGTAGGACTAGAATGCAGAGGTCACAGTGTCTCTGCCTTACCCCCATGACACCCGCTTTGTGCAAGAGCCTGGGTTTTACAGCAAAACTCACTTCAGGCCAAGGAGCCCTGGGTCCAACAAGAATTATAAGTAGTCTATTAAAACTCTGGACTTGGGCAGTCCTGCTGCTTTAATCATTAATTCACCAGAGAAACAATACGATGATAGAGAGGGTGCCTATTTTAGACAGCATGTAAAAAGCAGATGTCACTTTTCTGATAAAGTTCTGTATAGTTAAAGCTATAGTTTTTTCCAGTAGTCATGTATGGATGTGGGAATTGAACCAACAAGAAGTCTGAGTGCCGAAGAGTTGATGCTTTCAAATTGTGGTGATGGAGAAGACTCTTGAGAGTTCCTAGGATAACAAGGAGATCAAACCAGTCAATCCTAAGGGAAATCAACCTGAATATTCATTGGTAAGACTGTTGCTGAGGCTGAAGCTTTAATACTTTGGCCATTTGATGGGAAGAGCTGACTCAATGGAAAAGACTGATGCTGGGAAAGATTGAGGGCAGGAGGAGAAGGGGGCCACAGAGGATGAGACAGTTAGATAACATCACTGACTCAATAGACATGAGTTTGAACGAATTCTGGGAGATAGTGAAGGACAGGAAAACCTCGTGCACTGTAGTCTATGGGCTGCACAGAGTCACACGACTTAGTGACTGAACAACAACAGGGTGCTTATGATTCATGTAACAAAAATAGAAGAGACTCACCTAAACTGATAAAGGATATGAAGTCAATTATTAATGCATTGCCTCCCTGTTCTAAATTTACCCTTTAAGATAAGCTCTCTGATAATGAGTGGATTACTTTAAGAATCTCTCCTTCAGAGTGATTATGAGGTTCCATTTTCTCAGTTAGAAGAAATTGGATGGATATTGAAGGAGGAAGTAGTTCTCCAGGACTTCTGGCTGTCAGAAGTGTGAGTATAACGATAGCCTACGTGTTCTGTTCCAAGCATGTGCCCAGAACAACTGTCCTTGTTGACTGTGCAGAACCAGTGTGGCCTGCTCATTGGTTTTCTGTGGCCCTCTTCATATGGATATCTTGTGCTCTAAGCCATCTACCTGCTGATTCCCCCTACTTGATTGCTCTCATCCCCCCACCTTACCCCATCACTAGGTTTATCTCCTTTACTTATCCCAAGGCTGCAGCTCTCACAACCTCAAGGCCCACCTGATCCTACGTATAGGACATTGCCAGCTCCAGGTCTCCAACTCCACCAAGTCCCCTGTTCCTACTATATGTCCACATGCCGGCCACCAGCTGTGGCCTTCCCACAGTGATGTGCTCTAGAGGGTTCCTTCCTGCTTACCCTTCAACTGTAGACCAGCTCTGGTTCTGCAGACTGGCTCTGGTGCTGGTAAATTAGCAAACATTTCTGCCTTCAGAAGGTTCTCCTACACCTTCTCCAGTGATATGTGATCTTTAGGCTTGGGGAGTGACCCCCATTCCAAGTTTGTCTTTCTTTGGGAATGCTTCTTAAACCCAGGATACCATATGGAGTTTTACTGTATCCTATATATTCTGCATGTGTCATATTTGATAATTCTTTATGTTTAAACATCACGTTAAATTTCCCCTGACCACTGTGTACTTTCCATCTCCTGATTGGATCTAGATTGGTACAGAACACAACACCTACAGAAAATATCATTCTTGGAATTACTGAAAGCTTCCTTGTGAGAGCTGCATCAAGTAAGAATGTTCACTATCACCCAGAAAATATAGTAGGTGGGAACAGAAGGAACAAAGTGCTCAGAAAGGAAGAAGCAAGACTGGCGTTGTTTGCAGATGATATGATTCTTTACACTAAATTCTACAGGTATTTACAGAGAAATTGGTAGAATCAGTAAAAGTTTAGGTAGCTGTTCACAGGATAACATACAGAAGCCAATTTTATTCTCTTTACCAGCAACAGATTTACAAAATGAAAATTCAAAGGCACTAGTTTCAAAATATGAAGGGCCTAAGATAAAATGCTCTCTCATAGAAAAAAAAAAGAAATATTATTGGGACATATTAAGGAAGTTTTTATTAAAAGGAAAAGTGCACCATATCCATTCAATCACATTCTATATTATAGACAAGAAGTCAAATCCAAAAGTGCAATGCAATCCTAGTTAAAACCCTAGAAAGTATTTTGGTTGAACTTTTTCTGATGAATTGATAATTGAAATGGATTCGAGAGAGGCCAAAAATAACAGATACATTCTTAATGAACAAGGTAGAGTTGAGTGGCCTTATCCAAATATCAGAATTGACTTTAGATTTGTAGTGATGAATACTGATATGTGGTATTTTAAATAGACAGATAAATTGGGCCATGGGACTTAATAGAGAGTACACAAAGTAGCCCATACATAGGTAGGTGTTTGATTTATGACACATGTGGCACTGCAAATCTGTAGGAAAAGGGCAGATTTTTCAATGAGTGGTTCACTGAAATTGGGAGAATCAATAGAAGTTTAGGTAGCTGTTCATAGGATAAAATATAAAAACAGAAATAAACCTTACTCAACATTATACACACACATCACTTGTAGCTGGATTATGACATAACTGTGAGAGGCAAAACCATAAATATTCCAGAAGACAAGATAGAGAATAGTTTCATGGTCCCAAGGCAGGGACAGATTTCTGGAAACAGAAAAGCACTGGCCATAAGCAGAAGAATGATAAATTTTGACTATGTTATCATTAAGTATGTTATATAATTAAGTATGTCTTAATTAAAGTCTGTTCACAAAGCACAGCACAAAAGAGAAAACACAAACAACAAAGCAAAAGATTATTGTAGCCACACATATAACCACCGGTGGACTGGTATTGAAAACACATAAATAACTCACTGAATCAGTAAGAACAAGATGGAAAAGAGAATAGAAAAATGGCGAAAGAGTTGTACGGGAACAGGCTTTTCATAGAAGAGAATGTCCAAAATGTTCATAAATGTGAGAATGTGAGAAAACTTAATAGTAGTGCTAAGCAAATAAGTTAAATTCTGGCAACACTTGGTGTAGATGAAGATGTGCAGGCAGAGAAACTCTTTATGCTGCTGCTGGGATTGTAAGTTGTTACAACCACTACAGAAAACAATTTGTCACCATGCAGAAAAGCTGAATATATGTATAACTATGGGCCAGTGATTCTGTTCTTGCATGTATACCCAAGAGGCTTTTAAACATGAGTCCCATGAAAAATGCCCAAGAATGTTCATTGCAACATCGTTCATAAGAAAAAGCTAAAAGCAGCCCAGGGTTTGTGCAATGTAGAATGGTATAATCATAATTACTTTGCTAAAATCATGCATTGGAATGCTAGCCAATGATGGAGACAAAAGATCTAAGGCTACTGGGAACAAGACGGATGAGTCTCTCAAACAAATATGATAGAGTGAAGGAAGTAGCCCATAAAAGAGAGCATGGAGTATGATTCCACTGATATAACTTCAACTAAACTGTATTGCTTAGGAATGCATACAAAAGTTGTAAGGTCATGTTTTTTAAAAAGCACTGAAATGGTTATCATAAAGTCAAGATCCATAGGGGAGGGTATGGGTTGTGATTGAGAGTAATCTTGGTGGCTGTATTCTGGAAGGCTGGCAATGGTCTGTTTCTTGACCTTAGTCCTGGTTATGTAGGTGTTTGCTTTTATAAGGGTCTTCTCTGTCATTATCTAAACCTGGCAGACTGAGCATGCATACATATTCATGTTCAGGACTGAAATTAAAAAAAAAATAGAGACTAGAAAAACAATAGAAAAATCAGTGAAACAGGAGATTTTGCTTTTTAAAAATATGCAAAATTTACAAACTCTCAGCTAGACTGACTAATAAAATAAGAGAGATGATGCAAGTAAATACAATCAGAAATGAAAGAAGAAACAATACAATTGATAAAGCATAAATACAATGGACCATAGTAGACTAAGATGAACAATGCATGCATGCTTAGTCACTCAGTCGTGTCCAAGTCTTTGCAACTCCATGGACTGCAGCCTGCTGGGCTCCTCTGTCCATGGGGGATTCTCCAGGCAAGCATACTGGAGTGACTGCCATGCCCTCCTCCAGGGGATCTTCCCAACTCAGGGATCAAACCCAGGTCTCCTGCATTGCAGGTGGATTCTGTACTGTCTGAGCCACCAGGGAAGCCCAAGAATACTGCACTGGGTTGCCTATCCCTTCTCTAGGTGCTCTTCCTGACCCAGGAATTGAATGAATCAGGGTCTCCTGCATTGCAGGCAGATTCTTTGCCAGCTGAATTACCAGGGAAACCCAATATGAATCATAAATGCCAAAAAGAAATAACCTAGAAGAAAATGGTGCTGTGCTACAAGCATAACATCTACCAAGACTGGAATCATGAAGAAATAGAACATCTGAATCAATTGAAATGTGCTAAGGAAAATCCCTAAAGGGACTGGAATACCAGACCACCTGACCTGCCTCTTGAGAAATCTGCATGCAGGTCTAGAGGCAACAGTTAGAACTCGAAATGGAACAATAGACTGGTTCCAAATCGGGAAAGGATTACATCAAGGCTTATTGTATATTGTCACCCTGCTTATTCAACTTATATGCGGAATACATCATGATAAACGCTGGTCTGGATGAAGCACAAGCTGGAATCAAGATTGCCAGGAGAAATATCAATAACCTCAGATGTGCAGATGACACCACCCTTAAGGCAGAAAGTGAAGAAGAACTAAAAAGCCTCTTGATGAAAGTGAAAGAGGAGAGTGAAAAAGTTGGCTTAAAACTCAATATTCAGAAAACTAAGATCATGGCATCTGGTCCCACCACTTAATGGCAAATAGATGGGGAAACAATGGAAACAGTGACAGACTTTATTTTGGGGGGCTCCAAAATCATTGCAGATGGTGAGTGTAGTCATGAAATTAAAAGATGCTTGCTCCTTGGAAGAAAAGTTATACCCAACCTAGACAGCATATTAAAAAGCAGAGACACTACTTTGCCAAAAAAGGTCCATCTAGTCAAAGCTATGGTTTCTTCAGAAGTCATGTATGGATGTGAGAGTTGGACTGTAAAGAAAGCTGAGTGCCAAAGAATTGATGCTTTTAAACTGTGGTGTTGGATAAGACTTTCGAGAGTTCCTTGGACAGCAAGAAGATCCAACCAGTCCATGCTAAAGGAAATAGGTCCTGAATAGTCACTGGAAGGACTGATGCTGGAGCTGAAACTCCAATACTTTGGCCACCTGATGGTAAGAACTGACTCATTTGAAAAGACCCTGATGCTGGGAAAGATTGAAGGTGGGAGGAGAAAGGGATGACAGAGGATGAGATGGTTGGATGGCATCATCTACTCAATGGACATGAGTTTGAGAAAGCTCTGCCAGTTGGTGATGGACAAGGAAGTCTGACATGCTGCAGTCCATGGGGTCGCAGAGTCAGACACAACTGAGTGACTGAACTGACTGAAGGAGACTGAGTCCATAATGAAATTCTACACCCACCTTTACACACACACATAAAAACCCAGGACTAGGTGGCTTCATTGTTGTATTCTACTCAACATTTAGTAGAATTAGTAAATTGTGCTGAACAAAAAGTTGAAGATAAGTGAATTCTGCCAAAATCATCATGAGGCCAACCTTAGTCTGACACAATAGCTGATGAGGCCAATACAAAAAAAAAAAAAAGTTACACACCAATATCCCTAAGAAATGTACATGCAGATAGTCTCAAAAATATTGGCAAACCAAATTCATCAGCACATTCAGAGAATCTACTTCGAGATCATGTGAGATGCACCCTGGGATGCAAGGATGATTCATCATACAAATCTTAATAAATGCTACACACTGCATTAACAGAATGAAGGATAGAAATCATAGCATCAACTCAACAGATTCAGAAAAAACCCATCTGTTAAAATTCTACACACGTTCATAATAATAACTCTCCAACAATTAAATATAGAAGGAATGAACCTGGATGTGAAAAAGGACATAGATGACAACTACACATCCAACACCATGTTTAATGATGCAAATTTAAAAACTTTCTTCTAAGATCAGAGCAAGAAAAGAGTGCCCTCCTCACCACTATTACTCAATATAGTATCAAAAGTATCAGCCAGAGCAATTAGACAAGAGAAAGAAAGAAATTGGAAAGGAAGAAGTAAAATTGCCACTGTTTGTAGATGACGTGACGATCTGTATAGAAAACACTGAAGACTAGGTCAAAAATATATCAACTAACATATCAATTCAACAAGAAGCAGAATACAAAATCAACATGGAATAATCAGTCCCATTCTAGACACTAACAATCAAAAGTATGAAAGAGAAATTAGAAAGTAACTCCAGAGTTTCCCTGGTGGCTCAGTGGGAAAGAATCTCACTTTCAATGCAGGAGATGTGGGTTCGGTCCCTAGTTCTGAAAGATCCCACATACTGCGGAACAACCAAGCCCATGCAACACAACTATTGAATCTGTGCTCAAGAGCCCAGGAACCACAGTTTTTGAGCCCATGCAACCTAGAGCCCATGGACTATGGACTAGATGTTTCTCTTCAGCTCCGGAGGTATGCAAAGCAAAAATTATACTGGCTTCTATGCTCACTTTTTTTTTCCTTCAGTGTTTTCTCTCAGATTTATTGAGATATAGTGTAAGTATGAAATGTGCAATGTGATAATTTTTATATGTGTATATTGAAAAAGTTTTCCTGCAATAAGGTTAATTATCACAGTTTGTTGTCATTGTCATGGTGAGAACAATAATGCTCTACTCTCATTGAAACTTTCAAGTATACAATATAGTACTGTTAACTATAGTCTCCATGATGTACATTAGGTCCTCAGAACTTACTTTTCTTAAAAATGAAAGTTTTTACCCTTTGATGAGCAACTTCTCATTTACATCACCCCAGCCCCTCATGCCCATTTTCTTTTATATACTTAAATGGTATTAGATTGAGTCCTTTAAAATAAAAAAAATACAAAAGAAGCAAATTCTGCTTGCAGAGAGCCATATTTTTTACTTGCCATGATGTTTTGCTCAGTTTTTCTTCTTTTTGCCCCATAGAGTACTACCTAATCAGTAAGTGTGGGTAGTTGGGCCCACCCCGACAATTTATTGCTCTAATTCCAGGGCAAGGGAAGAGGATGAAAATAAAAGAGACTGGGGAACTTCTTTTTCTATGCATTCTTACCCTTTAGATAACCCTGAAACATTCAACCTGTAAATCCAGAATTAATCTTAAATTCATGACTTGTAAAGAGATCAATATGTATGATCTCTGCTAAAACTCATTCTAAAAAAAAAAAAGATCAAAAGGACTGTCTCAGTACAATTATAGGGCATGAAGGCTTTTAAAATTTCATATAACAGTGATAACAGGTGAAAGCAACATATGTTCTCTTGAGAAAATGACCAATCAGGCAAGTAATATCAAACCAGCAATGTCAGATCATCTTAAGTACGAGATAATCTTCATTTTTGTATTAAAAATAAAAAACAATTGTAAAAATTACTTCACCTAATTTACCTGGGGATAGAGAATTATAGCTGCGGTCCTGGTCAGATCTTTAAAAAGAATAGAGTCAGAGATGTGTGTGAGTGAGTGTGTTTGTGTGTGAATATGTGTGTACAGGAACCACCAAGGCAGATGCTATAAGGGGAATTAGAAGTACATAGATTTTGTAGCTTATCCTCACACCTTGGGTAAAGGGCATGTTTTCTTTTCAGGACCCAAATCTAAAAATCAATGTGGATGTTTGGACTGAGCTGCAACAAAGGTCATCATCTCCTCAAGGGGACATCACTTGTAGTCCAGGCATGGGAGTCCCTGGGGAGGGAGGCAAGGTGTTCATCAGCCCAGGCTGCAGAGGGAACATTGATGACCAAGGGCTTCTCCTCAGGGGTATCATTCTTCTTGGCCAAAGGGAAAGAAGCAGGTGTTTCAGTGGAGCTCTTCTTTATCTTGCCCTCTCCTCCGTTAGAATCCTGGCCCTGGGTGCCAGGTGCTTGCTGTGGTCGGCGGGATCTGTAGTGTGGAGGGAGCCTTTGTTGTGAATCACTATTGTCCTCATGCCTGCTCTCTCTGTGCTCTGCCTCCAGCTCCCCAGAGATGCCTGGTGAGCATCTAGGACCAGGAGTGGTGGCTCGGCCCTAGGGTGACTCAGTAGGTAGCTGGGGCCCACATCCTGCCGAGGATGGACCTCTGGCCTTGTGGTGGGGGCACACCCAGGCAGGTGGTCAGACCAGGGACCTCTAGTGGTAGCCAGACTTGATGGGCAGTCGGTCACAGCTGAGGCCCTGTGGAAGGGAGGGATGTGCCTCAGTCGTTGGTCTTAGGGATGGCAAGGCAGACTGCGTCTGAGGCCCTGAGCCACAGTGAAGCCTTCACCGTCGATTTCGTGTTCATCAAGGACATTCTCGGCATCCTTGGGTTTGTGTGGTTGTGGCATATGGCGGTGGAGGTAGAAGTCCTGGCAGAAGCTGGGACGGTTGGCAGCACATCCGCTTCCCTTCACTGGGGCTAACCTACTGGTTGGGAATATTCAGGCCTGGGAAATAGGATTCCTTAAAACTTCCTGCACTTCTTGGATATGTTTTAGTCATGGTCTGTATGTTTTCACATTGGACTGAAGCCTTCCAGTGCAAACAGGCTACTGCTTCTTCTGTGGCTAAAGTCTTTTTGGAAAAGATTAACAACTTCTCTCAAACCTCATAATGATGGAGGCATCCATTTTCCTGGTCAGTTACTTTGGCTAGTTTTACACTTTCACTGTATTTGTTGGCATTTATTATTCATATTGGGCTTCCCTGGTAGCTACACTGGTGAAGAATCCACCCGCAATGCAGGAGACCCCGATTCATTGGATTCTTGCATTCAGATGATCCCTGGGAGAAGGTATAGTCTACCCAGTGCAGTATTCTTGGGCTTCCCTTGTGGCTCAGACAGTAAAGAATCTGCCTGCAATGTAGGAGACCTGGGTTTAATTCCTGGGTTGGGAAGATCCCCTGGAGGAAGGCATGACAACCCACTCCAGTATTCCTGCCTGGAGAATCCCAATGGACAGAGGAGCCTTGCAAACAGAACAGAGGAGCCTGGTGGGCTGCAGTCCATGGCATCACAAAGAGTGGGACATGACTGAGTAACTAAGCATGCACGTATTGTTCGTCTTAGTCTACCATGGTTTGTATTTTTTTTAACATATTCATTGTCAATTGTATTGTTTCTTCTTTCATTTCTAATTTTATTTATTTGCATCATCTCTCTGCTTTTATTAGTCTGTTAGAATTTATCAATTTAGTTTATAGTTTTGAGAAACAAAATATTTTGTTTCACTGATCTTTCTATTGTTTTTTAGTCTCTATTTCATTCATTTCTGTCCTGAACATGAACATGTATGCATGCTCAGTTGTGTCTGACTCTTTGCAACCCCATGTACTGTAGCCCGTCAGTCTCCTTTATCTCTGGAATTTTCCAGGCAAGAATACTAGAGTGAGTTGGCATTTCCTACTCCAGGGAATCTTCCTAAATCTGGGATTGAACCCACATCTCTTGGGTCTTCTGAACTGGCACAGATTCTTTTCCACAGAGCCACCTGGGAAACCCTGGAACAAAGTGTACCATGAAGGAAATATACATGGTATATTAAGACAGAGCAACAGCAAAATAAACTTCCTTAAATGGGGAAATAAGATAAAATGGAAAACCTATCTGAGGAGGTAACGTTTAAGTCATGATCTGAGGGCTGAGGAGGTATCCACCAGCGTGAAAGTGAAAGGGTTAGTCGCTTAGTTGTGTTGATTCTTTGTGACCCCCCCCCCACCGGACTGTAGCCCACCAGGCTCCTCTGTCCATGGAATTCTCCAGGAAGAATACTAGAGTGGGTTGCCATGCCTTCATCCAGGGGATTATCTTCTTTGAATATACACTTGTCCCCCTTGTTTAAAATACAACCCAGAGAAGACAAACTGTGCTTCTCCTAGACATTTTAAACTGCCTAATGGAACATTCAGGAACTGGAAATATGATTCCTTACAACTTCCTCTACCTCATGCATATGTTTTAGTTATGATCAGTATGTTTTCACATTGGACAGAAGCCTTCCCTTGCAGACAGGCTACTGCCTCTTTTGTGGCTGAAGTCCTTTTTGAAAAGATTATCCCAGTCTGGGGAACTCCTCTCAAACTTCATGATTGAGGCACCCATTTTAACTTTGGCTAGTTTTACAACACCTCCACTGTGCTTATCACCCTCAATCCTCTGGTTAATCAAATGCTCTAGCAACATTTATTAAGACTCAGTTGGCAAAATCTGTACAGGCACTCCAATTACCTTGGCCAGAAACATTTCCATTGGACCTTCTGAATCAGATCCACCCCTTTTGGAACTGAAAAACTGTTGCCCTTTGAGACAATCACAGGAGAGTCACTTGACTCCTGCCTCTTTTGACCCAAAACGGATAAAAGGACAGGTTCTCTGATATTTCAACACATCTTGCAACCTGGAAATTTCCTCTATTGGAAGAAACACTTCCAAAAGAACCCTCTTCAACCTTGCTGGAAAGGCCCTATCAGGTACTGTTAACCAACCCTTGTGCCACCAAGTTCAAGGGAATAGACTCGGACTCACATGACACACCTAGAGAAAGAAGCATTCCTGACTGGACCTGCACATCATCTGGTGATCTGAAAATAGATTTTCTGAAATTGAAGCAGATGATATCTGATAAGACAGCTTTCCCAAGATATTCAGATTAGGTCTGTTGAAAGTTTGTCTGCCAAACCTCTGATGGTGGCAAGATGCTTCAGATGATCTCCAATGTCTATGATCTTGATAACATGAGCTTTAGATAAAAAGTGCCTGAGAGTTCTCCCTCTTACCCCTGCTGCTACTGCTAAGTCACTTCAGTCGTGTCCAAATCTGTGTGACCCCATATATGGCAGCCCACCAGGCTCCCCTGTCCCTGGGATTCTCCAGGCAAGAACACTGGAGTGGATTGCCATTTCCTTCTCCAATCCCTCTTACCCCTACTCATTACTCTAATGTGACTTCAATAGGCTTCCAAACTGTGCACTTTCACTCTAACATGGGATACTACACCCAGGAAAGGTCCTTCCTGGCACTGGGATTTGGGGGATTTGGGGTGTGTGGCAAAAATCTGCTTAAACTGGAAAATCTGACTCTTGATCAGTGATGTTTTCAGAGAAAGATCTTACACTTCTCCCCACTGATCGAATTTTATATTAATAATAATAATAATAAATTGTTGAATGAAAATAGAGTTGGGAGGCCAGAAGGAGAGCTCTCAGAGTTGACCAGAGAGCCCAACAGGAAGAAGAAAGGCTTCCTTTTCTTGCCTGGCAAGAGCTCAGCCAATGAGAGACTGTCAGGACTCAGCCAATGAAAAGCCACCACACTTAAAACTCTCAGCCTCCCATGGACACATTGCTTAGTATAGCCTTCCTAACTTCCTCTTTCTTTCTTTAAAAGAGTTATCTTCTCCCTGTTATGGAGACTTGCGTGTGGCTCACCAAGGTTTCAGACACTGAATTGCAATTCTTTCTTGATCTGGAATGAACTCATTTTTGTTGGAGCAAAATCTGACAGCCTGTTTTAGGTCAACACAATCTTAACACTAGTGTGGATAAACCTGCACAAGTTTAGTGTCCTCTCAGTACTAGTATTCTAGGCCTGACAGCCTTCATTTGTCTTTCTGAAGGAAAATAAAAACAAAACAAACAAAAACAGCAGTAGGTTTCTTTGAGTGGGTCTTAAAATCATGTGGTGGTCATCTTGCCTCAAGTTACACAAAATGCATGATCCACAGAGAAGGCACACCAGGAGTGGGTAGAGGACCATGGATTTGTGAGAGAATTGGTGAGAGAATATTAAAGTGCCCTTAAAAGTCTGTGAATCTCACCAACCAAGGAAGAGTGGTGAAAAGTGGGTTCTCTCTTCACATCCACTCAAGCAAGCAAGAGGCCTTTTAAGACCCCTCCCTAGAGCTTCAAGTGTGCCTCCTCTCCACCATGAACCAGGAGGTATCTTGATGTGGCGGGAGTCCGACGCAGAGTGCATATGTTCCCCCCACCCCCCAGCTCAAGCCCCATCTAGGACCAACCCCCACCTTTTGAGATGTCACCATCTCTGTGGTAGCCATTGTTTGGTCTGTGTCCCTTTGTCCCATGAGACGCTACAGGCCTCTCCAAGAGTCTTAGACTAAAGCCAGAGCCCTTGGCCCTAACCCACAAACCTCCCAGAGAGAGACTCTTGCCTCCAGGCCAAACCCCCTCCCCCGCTTCCAACCTCAGAAGGACAAATTTTCCTCTGATTCTCTGAGAGAGGGCAAGGATGGCCTCATGAGTGCAGCGGGAGAGGCCACCCCACAGAGGTGGCCGCTTCTGTCTCCCCTCAAGCTGTGCAGAAACACCTGGCATCCTTGGGAGATGGAGATGCACCCCTAGCCCTAGATGCTGGCAATCTCAGTGGCAATGTGATCCCCAAGGCCGCTACAGCAGGCGCCAATGGAAAGGTGCCCAAGGTCATCATTAAGAGGGTGGGAGGTTCCCTCAAGTGGTTTAACATGAAGAATGGGTCCAACTTCATCACCAAGCACAATACCCAGGAAGCTGTGTTTGTTTCTCAGACGGCCATCATGTGGTCCAACTCCAGGCAAGTACCAATGCATGGAGTTGACATGGTGCAGGGCAAGTGGGGCACTGAGGCCACTAACATGACTGGGCCAGCGGGTTAGCCCTAGTAAAGGGAAGCCACTATGGTCCCAACTGCCGTGTGCCTCCACCACTCATTCTCAAGGTCACTGAGGACAACTTTAATGAATGCAAGGGCAGTGGCAAAGGCTTCACCATGGGCCAGGGCCTCAGAGTCCATCTGCCTGGCCACCCCCAAGACCAATGACTGAGGTGCTTCCTTGCCATTCTGCAGTGCCTCAGCTGTGACCCATCTTCCATCCATCCTGGCTACCACAAGTGGACTCTGGTGACCCTTCACCTGCCAGGGTCCACCCCCTTCACAAGCCCAGAGGGCCATTCTTGGTGAGTTTAGGCTGTAGCTACTTGCTGAATCACCCTAGGGGCTGAGACACCACTCCTGGTACAAGCTGCTCACCAGGCATCTCTGAGGAGCCAGAGGCAGAACACAGAGGGAGCAGGCATGATGCCAGCAGCTATCTGAAACAGAGGCCCCCTCCATGCTACGGATTCCCTCACTGGAATAACCCTCACTGCCCGCCCCCCGCCCCGCCACCCGCATTGCAAGCACCTGGCACCTAGGGCCAGGATTCCAAGGGAGGCTAGGGCAAGATCCAGAAGTGCCCCCACTGAAACACCTGCTTCTGTTGCTGTGGCCAAGAAGAATGACACCCCTGAGGAAGAGAACCCCTGGGTCATGGATGCACCCTCTGCCTCTTGGGCTGGGCTTCCCTCCCAGGGACTCCCTGGCCTGAGCTCCAGGTGATATCCCCTTGGGGAGATGATGATCTTTGTTGCAGCTCAGTCCAAACATCCATACTGACTGTTAGACTGGGGCCCCGGAAAAAAAATGCATGCCCAAGATGTGAGGATAAATTACGAAAACTATGTACTTCTAAATTCCCTCATAGCATCTGCCCTGGTGGTTTCTGTACACACACACTCGCACACAAACAGACTCCCTCACACACATCTTTGACTCTCTTCTTTTTAAAGATCTGACCAGGACCACAGCTATTATTCTGTATAACCAGGTGAATTAGGTGAACTAATTAAAAAAATTATTTTTTATTTTTTAATACAAAAATGAAGATTATCTCATACTGAAGATGATCTGACATTGCTGTTGTGATATTACTCACCTGAGTGGTCATTTTCTCAAGAAAATATTTCATGTTGCTTTAATCTGTTATTGCTGTTACTTGAAAACTTTTAAGGCCTACTAGCCCATAATTCTATTGAGGTAGTCCTTTCAAACCATATTTTAGAATGAGTTTTAGCAAAGATCACATGTATTGATCTCTTTACAAGTCATGAATTTATGACTAATTCTGGTCTTACAGGTTCAACATCTCAATATTCTAAAGGGTAAGAATGCATAAAGATACCCCAATCTCTCTCTCTCTCTTTTTTTTTTCATCCTCTCCCCTTGCCCTGGAATTGGAGCAATAAATTGGTAGGGTGGGCCCAGCTACCCATACTTATTGATTAGGTAGTAATGGCAACCCACTCCAGTATTCTTGCCTGGAAAATCCCATGGACAGAGGAATCTGGTAGTCTATAGTCCATGGAATTGCAAAGAGTTGGACACAACTGAGCGACTTCACTTCACTTCACATCACTATGAGGCAAAAAGAAGAAAAACTGAGCAAAACATCATGGCAAGTAAAAAAATGTGGCCCTCTGAAAGAAAAATTTGCCTCTTTTGTATTTTTTAAAAAATGAACTCAATCTTATACCATTTAAGTATATAAAAGAAAATGGCATGAGAAGCTGGGGTGGTGGAAAGTGGGAAGATGCTCATCAAAGGGTACAAACTTTCAGCTGTAAGATAGGTTCCAAGGACCTAATGTACACATGGAGAGTATAGTTAACAGTTCTGTATTATATACTTGAAAGTTGCTATGAGAGTGGAGCATTAATGTTCTCACCATGAAAACAAAAACAATATGCTAATTATGTGAGGTGAACCAAGTTCTAATTAACCTTATTGCAGGAAACATTTTACAATGTATACCTGAATAAAAATGATCACATTGTACATCTTAAACTTACACTGCTGCTGCTGCTAAGTCACTTTAGTTGTGTCCAACTTTGTGCGACCCCATAGATGGCAACCCACCAGGCTCCTCCGTCCCTAGGATTCTCCAGGCAAGAACACTGGAATGGGTTGCCATTTCCTTCTCCAATGCATGAAAGTGAAAAGTGAAAGTGAAGTCACTCAGTTGTGTCCGACTCTTAGCGACCCCATGGACTGCAGCCTACCAGGCTCCTCCCTCCCTGGGATTTTCCAGGCAAGAGTACTGGAGTGGGGTGCCATTGTCTTCTCTGAAACTTACACTATATCTCAATAAATCTGAGAGAAAACACTGAAAGAAAAAAGTGACCATAAGAGTAGGTATAATTTTTGTTGTAAATACCTCTGGAGCTGAAGAGAATCATCTAGTCCACAGTCCATGGGCTCTAGGTTGCATGGGCTCAGTAGCTGTATTTCCCAGGCTCTAGAGCACAAATTCAATAGTTGTGTTGCATGGATTTAGTTGCTCTGTAGCATGTGGAATTTTCCAGAAGCAGGGATGCAATCTATGTCTTCTGCCTTTACAGGGAGATTCTTTTCCACTGAGCTACCAGGCAAATTCTGGAGTTACTTTCTTAATTCTCTTTCATATTTTTCATTGTTAATGTAAAATGGGACTGATATTCCATATTGATTTCATATTTTGCAACTTATTGAATTGATATGTTAGTTGATATATTTTTGACCTAGTCTTCAGGGTTTTCTATACAGATTGTCACGTCATCTACAAACAGTGGCAATTTTGCTTCTTCCTTTCCAATTTCTTTCTTTCTCTTGCCTAATTACTCTGGCTGATAATTTTGATACTATATTGAGTAAAAATGATGAGGAGGGCATCCTTTTCTAGTTCTGGTCTTAGAGGAAAAGCTTTTTGATTTGCATCACTGAATATGATGTTGGATGTGTAGTTGTCATGTGTGGCCCTTTTCACGTCTAGGTTCATTCCTTCTATATTTAATTGGTTGAGAGTTATTATTATGAAACAGTGTAGACTTTTAGCAGGTTTTTTTTTCTGTATCTGTTGAGGTGATGCTATGATTTCTATCTTTTACTTTGTCAGTGAATATAGGGTATAGCATTTATTGAGATTTGTATGATGAATCATCCTTGCCTCCCATGCACCATCTCACATGACCTTGATATAGATTCTTTGAATGTGCTGATGAATTTGGTTTGCCAATATTTTTGAGAATATCTGCAGGTACATTTCCTAGGGAAATTGCTGTGAAACTTTTTTTATTTTTTGGTATCGGCTTCATCAGGTATTGTGTCAGAGTAAGATTGGCCTCATGATGATTTTGGCAGATTTCACTTGTCTTCAATTTTCAGGCAGGGTTATCATTAATTTTTGTTAAGTAGAATTCACTAATTCTATTAAATGTTGAGTAAAATTCCCTAATGTAGTCACCTAGTCCTAGACTTTCATGTGTGTGTATAAGGGTGGGTGTGGAATTGTCATTATGGATTCAGTCTCCTTATGAGATTTAAACTGATTCAGATATTCTATTTCTTCATGATTCCAGTCTTGGTAGATATTTTTGTTTCTAATACTATATCATTTTCTCCTAGGTTATTACATTTGTTGGCATTTATTATTCATATTTTGCTTACCTGGTAGCTCAGCTGATAAATAATCTGCTTGCAATGCAGGAGGCCCTGATTCATTTGATTCCTTAGTCCAGAAGATCCCTTGGAGAAGGACTCCAAGTCCAGTATTCTTGGGCTTCTCTGGTGGCTCAGACTGTACAGAATCCTTCTGCAATGTGGGAGACGTGGATTTGATTCCTGGGTTGGGAAGATGCTTCCTGGCTGTTTCAGAGTTGTGTAAAGACACACCTAAGGCATGTCCCATTCCATGAGAAAAGATGTCAGGGTAGAGTAGTCTGTGAGTGTTAGCTGTCATACTGGTTGTTATGCTTGTTACCTGAAACTGTACTGTCAGATGACTTCCCAGCAAAAAGTGATAAGCAGCCTGTTGTTTTCAGAAAACTCAAAATCTAGACCAAAGCTGTTGTTGTAATGAAGGGGAAAATGAACCAGTGTATTTTTCTGGTAAGTTTAAGGCTGAAACTATCCACCTTTCACTGGAGGAAAATACTACTGTTTTTTCACAGGATCACAAAATGGTGTTTTCCTGCAGTTTTATAGCTGTGTAAAGACAATCCTAAGACACACTGTACCATGTCATGAGAAAAAAGGTCAGGGGAGAGTGTTCTTTGGGTTTAGAATGCCATGTCTATTGTGACTCTGATTGGGTGAAACAGTACTGTCAGATGACTTCCCATCAAGAAGTTGCAAGAAGCCTGTTTTTCAGAAAACTCAAAAACTTAATGAAAGCTATTGTTGTAGTGAAGATAAATGAATAAGTGTGTTTTACTCACAGGTTTGAGGCTGGAATTATCCAGCTTTCACAGGTGAAAAATATAGCTTTTACCATAAGAACCCAATTCCCAGGTTCACAAAAGCCTATTTCTTGGCTGTTTCAGAGTTGTAAGGACACACTGAGGACCCCTATACCATTCCATGAGAAAAGATGTCAGGGAAGAGTGTTCTGTGAGTGTTGACTGCTATATTTGTTGTTACACTGAATAGGTGAAACTCTACTGTCAGATGATTTCCCAGCAAGAAGTGGCAAGCACCTGTTTCTTTCAGATAATTGAAAAACTTGAACAAAACTGTTGTTGCAATGAAGGGAAAAAATGGACCAGTGTGTTTTTAGGTAATTTTAAAGCTGAAAATGTCCAGCTTTCACAAGTGGGAAAATACTACTTTTTCCATTTGGCCCCAGTTCCCAGGTTCACAAAAAGATGTTCTGTGCATTCTCACAGAATGTACTTTAATTTGACTTCCAAGCAAGAAGTGTCAAGCAGTCTGTTGCTTTCAGAAAACTCAAATACTTGACAAAATCTGTTGTAATGAACCAATGTGTTTTCCTGGTAGATATGAGGCTCCAACTATCCAGGTTTCACAGCTTGAAATACTTCTTTTGGCATCAGACCCAATTCCCAAGTTCACAAAAACATGTTTCCCTGCAGTTACAAAGCTGTGTAAAGACACTCCTAGGACACAATGTGACATTACACCCAATAGGGGCTAGGGAAAAGTGTTCTGTGAGTGTTGACTGCCATATCTGTTGTTACACTGATGAGGTGCAACTATAATGTCACCTGACTTTCCAGAAAGAAGTGACTAGCAGCCTGTTTCTTTCAGAAAACTCGGAAACTTGACCAAAGCTGTTGTAATGAAGAGAAAAATAAACCAGTGTGTTTCTCGGGCAAGTTTAAGACTGCAACAATGCCCCTTTAACTGGGTGGGAATACTTCTTTTGCAATCAGGATTCAATTCCCAGGTTCACAAAAGCATATTTCCTGGCTGTTTCAGAGTTGTGTAAAAGCATACCTAGGAAACAGTGTATCATTCCATGATAAAAGATGTCAGGAGAGAGTGTTCTTTGAGAGTTGATTGCCATACCTGTTGTTACCCTGATTAGGTGAAACTGTACTGTCAGATGACTTCCCAGAAGAAGCGGCAAGCATCCTGTTGCTTTCAAAATATTCAAAAGCTTGACCAAAGTTGTTGTTTTAATGAAAAGGAAAATAAATGAGTGTGTATTTTGGGCAGGTCTGAGGCTGCACTATCCAGGATTCACAGGGGGAAAATAGTTCTTCCAACAGGTCCCAATTGCCAGATTAACAAATACATGTTTCCTGGCTGTTTCAGAGCTGTGTAAAGATAATCCTAGGACACAATGTACAGTTTCATGGGAAAAGTGGGCAGGGTAAAGTGTTCTGTGATTATTGAGTGCCATAACTGTTGTTAACCCTATTCAGTGAAACAGTACTTCAGACTTCCCAGCAAGAAGTGCTAAGCAGGCCTGCTTGTTTCAGAAAACTCAAAAACTGTTGTGTGTGTGTGTGTGTTTTATGAAGACCAAAGCTGTTTTTTTAATGAAGAGAAAAAATGATCCAGTGGTTTTTTTTTGGCATTTTTGATGCTGCAAATATCCAGCTTCCACATGCGGAAAATACAGTCTTTACCATAAGAGCCCAACCCCCAGGTTCACAAAAGCATATTTCCTGACTGTTTCAGAGTTATTATGTAAAGACACAGCTAGGATACAGTGTACCTGTCGGGAGCTGCGTTAGGCATTACTGACAAAATGGAGGCATGGCCCCAAACCCGTCTCCTCATCCCGCAGGCATGGTCCTGGGAACAAGGAGTTAGGTCTTGTGATTCTGACTTGTTCTTTCCTTTCTTCAGTTGAGTTGGCTAGAAAGAATGTTAAGGTGCTTATTGTACTTGAGAGGAGCACGAGAAGGCACGAAGCCTTCGGCAGTTGTGCCCAGAGAATAATTCATAAAGTTAACCACTGACATTTGTTCAAGGATCTTTACAAAGAATGTTCCAGGATGAGCACGTAGGCTGCAGCTTGAGGCCATGGGAAGGACTGTTATCTGAGACCTGTTTGTGAGGGAAATATTTATGGCAAAAGAAGTTTGCTGAGTTTAGGGTTTAGGAGTACTTAAGAATAGTTAGAAGCTAAAAGTTTAAGGAATGTTGTCATGTTAGCCTATTTTACCTTAGCTTATAGAGATTAGGAATTTTAGAGATATTAATAGCTAGAAGCCTTTTTAGGAGATAGTGATCTTAAGATGCTAGGGGCAAACAGGATTTAGAAAGATAAGAAATAAACTGAGGAATGTAGCATGAGTTACAATGTAATCACAAGTTAAGTATAGGACATATAAGAGGAAGTAGACAATAGATGAAAGTGAAGTCACTTAGTCTTTCCGACTCTTTGCGACCCCAAGGACAGTAGCCTGCACCAGGCTCTTCTTTCCATGAGAATTTCTAGGCAAGAGTACTGGAGTGGGTTGCCATTTCCTTCTCCAAGACAATAGATAGTAAAGGCAATTTTGAGAGAATCGCTGAAGCAGAACTCTGTTTGTACGCCAACAATGATTTCTGGAGACAATAAATCCGGGGTGGCGGGGGGGACTAAAAATGTCAAACCTCTGACCTAATGCTTCTGTCAAAGTATAAAAGAAAAACTAAAGCTTGAAATAAACATGTAGTACCATACTTTGAATCAGAGGAGAGTGAAAAAGTTGGCTTAAAGCTTATACCAACATTTCATGCAAAGATGGGCTCAATAAAGGACAGAAATGGTATGGACCTAACAGAAGCAGAAGATATTAAGAAGAGGTGGCAAGAATACACAGAACTGTACAAAAAAGATCTTCACAACCAAGAAAATCACGATGGTGTGATCACTCACCTAGAGCCAGACACCCTGAAATGTGAAGTCAAGTGGGCCTTAGAAAACATCACTACAAACAAAGCTAGTGGAAGTGATGGAATTCCAGCTGAGTTATTTCAAATCCTGGAAGATGATGCTGTGAAAGTGCTGCTCTCAATATGCCAGCAAATTTGGAAAATTCAGCAGTGGCCACAGGACTGGAAAAGGTCAGTTTTCATTCCAATCCCAAAGAAAGGCAATGCCAAAGAATGCTGAAACTACCGCACAATTGCACTCATCTCACATGCTAGTAAATTAATGCTCAAAATTCTCCAAGCCAGGCTTCAGCAATAAGTGAACCGTGAACTTTCAGATGTTCAACCTGGTTTCAGAAAAGGCAGAGGAACCAGAGATCAAATTGCCAACATCTGCTGGATCATGGAAAAAGCAAGAGAATTCCTGGAAAACATCTATTTCTGCTTTGTTGACTATGCCAAAGCCTTTGACTGTGTGGATCACAATAAACTGTGGAAAATTCTGAAAGAGATGGGAATACCAGACCACCTGACTTGCCTCTTGAGAAACCTATATGCAAGTCAGGAAGAAATAGTTAGAACTGGACATGGAACAACAGACTGGTTCCAAATAGGAAAAGGAGTATGTCAAGGCTGCATATTGTCATCCTGCTAATTTAACTTCTATGCAGAGTACATCATGAGAAACGCTGGGCTGGAAGAAACACAAGCTGGAATCAAGATTGCCAGGAGAAATATCAATAACCTCAGATATGCAGATGACACCACCCTTATGGCAGAAAGTGAAGAGGAACTAAAAAGCCTCTTGATGAAAGTGAAAGAGGAGAGTGAAAAAGTTGGCTTAAAGCTCAACATTCAGAAAATGATCCTGGCATCTGGTTCCATCACTTCATGGGAAATAGATGGGGAAACAGTAGAAACAGTGTCAGACTTTATTTTTTTGAGCTCCAAAATCACTGCAGATGGTGATTGCATCCATGAAATTAAAAGACACTTACTTTTTGGAAGGAAAGTTATAACCAACCTAGACAGCATATTGAAAAGCAGAGACATTACTTTGTCAACAAAGTCCGTCTAGTCAAGGCTATGGTTTTTCCAGTAGTCATGTATGGATGTGAGAGTTGGACTGTGAAGAAAGCTGAGTGCAGAAGAATTGATTCTTTTGAACTGTGGTGTTGGAGAAGACTCTAGAGAGTCCCTTGGACTGCAAGGACATTCAACCAGTCCATTCTGAAGCAGATCAGTCCTGGGATTTCTTTGGAAGGAATGATGCTAAAGCTGAAACTCCAGTACTTTGGCCACCTCATGTAAAGAGTTGACTCATTGGAAAAGACTCTGATGCTGGGAGGGATTGGGGGCAGGAGGAGAAGGGGACGACAGAGGATGAGATGGCTGGATGGCATCACCGACTCAATGGACATGAGTTTGAGTGAACTCTGGGAGTTGGTGATGGACAGGGAGGCCTGGTGTGCTGCAGTTCATGGGGTTGTGAAGTGTCGGACAGAACTGAGTGACTGAACTGAACTGAACTGAACTTTCTTTAATCCCAGAGCTGATGATTACACAAAATCTCATCTTGCTCAAGGGTATGTTTTTCCTTAGGCTCTGTACTAATGATTATATAACAACAATGTTTCTTGCCAGAGGACATGTTTCTCCTTCCTAACAAGAAACTTCTGTCTAACCCTGTTATCTTAAGATGTATCTTGTGGCAGTAGGTTTGGGAAGACCTTTCTATTTTTAGTAACCAATTGAAAAAATATATAAGGCCTTGATAAGCCTCATGAGTGGGGCACTCTCTGCTCCCTTCAGATGTCTATGTCAGAAGTTTTCTCTATTCCTTTTTCACTGTAATAAATCTTTGACCACACAAAGCTCTGAGTGACTGAAGCTGCGTCTTTTGTTCCACAGAGAAATTCTCTTCTTTGTAGATCACAAATCCAACATCATTCACCATAAGCTATCATCTTGGGGGCTCATCCAGGATCTTCAAGACAAGGTAAGGACACCCCAAGCTCTAGCCTCTATGCTTCCTAAGTATATGCATTTTCTGCTTTACTTTACTAACTCTAAGGTGTGTCTGTGTGTGCAATTGATTGGAAACTGAGACTTGTCCTGTGCTAAGTGAAAGCTGAGCCTGGCTTTATGGTTCTCTGGCACATTATAAAGACTGAAGGCAGCCCTGAAAGGGGAACCTATCAGGGTTTTATATTGACCTGCCAGTGCCAATAGGCACCCAATGTCCCTGCAAGGGGAGTGGCTAGAAATGGGCAAAGCATGCAGACCTAACTTTCCTTTCTTGGTCACCATTTCCTGATCTCTTCGACCGTTTTGTAACTGGAAATTGGAACTAATAACCTAATCTGTCAGATCATAGATTTTCAATGACTTATAATACATGCTGTTACTGTGTACCTTTATTTAGGCACCCAACCTTACTAGGAGCCAAAAGTTACATCTTGGTTGTTTTCTCACGTGTTGAAGATGTGAACTAGGTGTAGATCTAGCTCCAAGAGCGTCTCTCTCTTGGCTGCTCCCATACGGGGCCAGAGCCGCAAAACCAACTTCTTGTCATGGTTGTGCCCTTGAATTATACAGATGGAATCACTCCGAGCAAGCATGAGGCTTCTCAGAACATAGATTGGGAATTCCAGATTGGAAGTACTGCAGGCTTCCTCCAGTGGCTTCTGTCTCAACTCCTGATATATTCCTTTTATGTAATCTGTGGTAATGAACTGGAAGTATTGGCCCTAGTAGCTCAAGGACAAAAATCGCTTTTTCCTCCCTGGCCAACCCTCCACCACCTCTTTTACTATCATATATACTGGTGTGGTGACACTCACTGGGAAGCATCTTGACTTTTTTTTGTACGTCCCTTTATGATTGACTGCTTCTACTGTGGACTATGTTCTGGAATGTGCACAGGCACAAGGAAGATGGATGCTTCCCCTAGCAGTCTCAGTTTGGGAAACATTCTGGAAAACTACGCTGTTATACTCTGGGTGGCATCAGAGAAAAAGAGCAAATCAAACAAAAGTCTTGGTGGTAAGGAACTAGAAATCAATTTGCAATGCCATCAGGTCTACTTCTGGTGCATCAATGGTAGAATGAGGAGGGCTGAAGGCACCTGCATCAGTAAGTGACAGAAAAGTCTGACCAATGAAAGAAAGATTTGGTGGAAATTCTCTCTTTACCCTCATCTAGGGCAGGGAGGGACGCCTCCGGTAGAAAAAAGCCACAGTTGTGGATGCTGCTTTTTTCTCTTACAGATGGGAACTAGCAATTACAGAACCACCCCCTTTGAAATGTATTTTTAAAAAAACTGGGGTAAGAGCTGAACACAGACACATAGAAGACAGATGTGTCTCCTATCAGTCTTACTTGGGAAGCATTCTGGAAAATTACTCTGCTCCACCCTAGGTGGCACCAGAGGAAAAGGGGAAACAAGCCAAGTTTTTTTTTTTTTTCCTATTTATTTCAGTCTTTATTTTTTAATTAATTTATTTTTAAGTGAGGGATAATTGCTTTAAAATATTGCTTTGATTTTTGCCATACATCAATGTGAATTAGCCATAGATATACATATGTCCCCTCCCTCTTAAAACTCACTCCCACCTCCCACCATTTCTCACCCCTTTAAATTGTTACATAGCCCCAGTTTGAGTTCCCTGAGTCATACAGCAAATTTCCGTTGGCTATCTATTTTATATATGGTAGTGTATATGCATCCATGCTACTCTCCCCATTCATCCCATCTGCTCCTCTTCCCCCCATATCAATGTCCATAAGTCTTTTCTCTATGTCTATGTCTCCATTACTGCCTTGCAAATAGGTTAATCAGTACCATCTTTCTAGATTCCATATATGTGTGAATATGCAATATTTGCTTTTCTCTTCCTGACTTACTTCATTCTGTATAATACATAATTATTTTAGCAGGAAAAAAAAATCAATTTCTTGGAAGAATGCAAAAGGCACCTGGAGCAGTTCTTTGCTCAAAAAGGTAAAGAGTTTGGGGAAGATGTAATTATGAAGTTGCCTGGAAAATGGCAGAAGGTAGTGAAACAAAATGGTGAATACATGGTTCAATAAAGTTCTTGGTGAAAATGAAAAGTGTGGCTTTTATTTTTACTTAAAACTGAAGGGACTTTTTGGTTAAATCAATAGAATTATTAAGCTTTCATGTCTTCTCTGGTTCTCACAACTCACCATGCTAACCGCTGGAAATATCTCTTCAAGCGAAGTTTTAATGGTGAGAAACTGGAAATCAGTTTGGGATGCCATGAAGTCTACCCCTGGCATGTCTTCACCATGTCATTTGTAGAATGAGGAGGGCTGATGGGAGCAAAAATGGTGCCTGCATTGATAAAAGACAGACTAAGTCTGACTAGAGAAGGAAAGCTCCAGTGGAAAGTCTATCTCCACCCCCATCTAGAACAGAGAGGGATACCTCCAGTAGAAAAAAAGCCACAGCTGTGGATGCCACTTTTTTCTCTCTTACAGATGGGAACTAGCAGTTCCAGAACCACCTCCTTTAAAATGTATTTTGAGAAACTGGGATAAGTTCAGTCCCCAGAACTTAACCTTGCTTGGAAAGATGTAATGTATATCTTAGGACAGATGCTGATTCCTGACTCAAAAAACTCGAGTTTTGGGGAAGTTATTGCCTATGAAGATGAATGGCTTGAACATGAATCAGTAGGGAAAAGGGAACAAGAGATAGCCACCCTACCTACTGGGAATCAGTCAGTCCCCACAACAAAGCCAGACTGGGACTATAACATGGCTAAGGTAAGGTGGGATCAGAGCCACTTTGTCAGATGTATTCTTGAAGGATTCAAGTGAGCACATGCTAAGACTTTATGTTATGGTAAGTTGGATGACATAGAACATGGAGAAAAGAAAACTAGTAAATTACTAGATAGACTATGGGAGGCTGTCCACAATTTTACTGACTCTGAACCTGAACGTGCAGAAGAAGAAATGATCTTAAAAGATAGATTTCTTACTCAGCTGGCTCCAGATATCTGCTGTAAGCTACTAAAACAGGCTTATGGACCAAGTTAGTCTTCAGATAAACTGTTACAACTGGCTAAGACAGTTTATTATGGCAGAGAATATGAGGAATAACAGAGGAGGCAAAAGAACCAGGGAAAAAGCTCAAGCCCTAGCAATGGCTGTTAGATCTGCTATTAAACAGTCTGAGGAGAAAAATGCCCAGTGGGACCCAAGTGAAAAAGGATGAGCTTGCTATTACTGTGGAAAGGAAGGACATCTCAAGCTAAATTGTTCTCAGGCGTCTAAGCCTCCCCCAGCTCCATGTTCAGTCTGCAAAGACCACACTGGAGAAGAGACTACCCTCCGAGGTGTAGGCCCCAGGGGTCAGGCTCTCAAGGTTCACTCACCTAGCCAGACATCCTGGAGTGTGAAGTCAAGGGGGCCTTAGGAAGCATCACTACGAACAAAGCTAGTGGAGGTGATGGAATTCCAGGGGAGCTATTCCAAATCCTAAAAGATGATGCTGTTAAAATTCTGTATGCAATATGCCAGGAAATTTAGAAAACTCAGCAGAGGCAACAGGACTGGAAAATGTCAGTTTTCATTCCAATCCCAAAGGAAGGCAATGCCAAAGAATGTTCAAACTATGGCACAATTGCACTCATTTCACATACTAGCAAAGTTATGGCAAACAGATGGAGAAACAAAGGAAACAGTGGCAAACTCTATTTTCTTGGGCTCCAAAAGCACTATAGATGGTGACTGCAGTCTTGAAATTAAAAGATGCTTGCTCCTTGGAAGAAAAGCTGTGGCAAACCTAAACAGCATATTAAAAAGCTAAACCATTACTTTCCCAACCAAGGTCCAAATAGTCAAAGCTATGGTTTTTCCAGTAGTCATGTATGGATGTGAGAGTTGGACCATAAAGAAGGCTGAGCACTGAAGGATTGATGTTTTTGAACTGTGGTGTTAGAGTAGACTCTTGAGATTCCCTTGGACTGCAAGGAGATCAAACCTGTCCATTCTTAAGAAAATCAATCCTGAATATTCATTGGAAGGACTGACACTGAAGCTGAAATTCCAATGCTTGGCCACATGATGCAAAGAGCTGACATTTGGAAAAGACCCTGATGCTGGGAAAGATTGAAGGCAGGAGGAAAAGGGGACTACAGAGGGCAAGATTGTTGGATGGCATCACTGACTCAATAGACATGAGTTTAAGCAAACTCTGGGAGATGGTAAAGGACAGGGAAACCTGGCGTGCTGCAGTCCATGGGGTCACAAAGAATCAGACACTACTGAGCGACTGAACAATAAGAAAGCTGCAACTGGGATTCTGTGCTATTCTCTCATGAGTTTCTGATCATGCCAGAATCTCCCTCACCCCTTCTGGGGAGGGTTATACTGAGCAAGGTCCAGACCTCTGTTTTCATGAATATGGAGTCTGCTCTTTCTCCCCCATTAATTGAACAAAATGTAAATACTAGAGTACTAGCTGATGGAAAAACTGGGTTGGTCACAAAATGCTGTTCTTGTAGTCATCAAGCTCAAAAACCTTTACCTGTATCCATATCCAAAGCAGTATCCACTAAAGCTTGAGTTTAAATAAGTGTTAAAATCCATCATTGAAAATTTAAAAGAACAAGGGCTACTAATTCCCTGTAACAGTCCATGCAACATTCCTCTTTAGGGTGTAAAAAGGTCAGATGATATATGGAGACTAGTTCAAGATTTACAAATAATAAATGAGGCTGTGGTTCCTTTACACCACATGATGCCTAATCCTTATACTTTATTGTCTGAAATTCCTGAACAAGCCAAATATTTTTCAGTCACTGATTTGAAGGGTGCTTTCAGACTTAAACCTATACAAAAGCACCCTCTACCTATGACTCTAAGACAATTGGGAGGTTTCTTGGGCATTACAGGCTATTGCCATATTTGAATTCCAGGTTATGGGGAACTTGGTGGTGGTTTAGTCACTAAATTATGTCCGACCCCTGCCAGACTCCTCTGTTCATGGAATTTTCCAGGCAAGAATACTGGAGTGGGTTGCCATTTCCTTCTACAGGGGATCTTCCCAACCCAGGAATAAAACCCAGGTCTCCTGCATTGCAGGCAGATTCTTTATCAACTGAGCTAAGTTTACTAATGGGCGAAATCTTACTGTACTGACTTCTTATGATACAAGCAGAATCTTAAACTCTAAAGTTCAGAGTGTCAATGGCTCCTCTTTTAAAGCTGCTGTAAATCAAAAGGTGTCAAAAGCTCTAGGAATAGAATATCACTTACACTGTTCCTAGAGGCCCCAATCATCAGGAAAGGTTGAAAAGGCTAATGACATTATTAAAAGACATCTTGTAAGCTAACTCAGGAAACACAATACAGTTGGTTTAAAGTTTTACCAATAGCCTTTATGAGGGCTTGAACTGCCCTTAAGAAGAAGGGATTGTCTCCTTTTGAATGACTCTCTGGCAGACCATTTTTGCACATGGATATTGTCTTAGATCCTGAAGCCTTCAGTTCAGTTCAGTTCAGTTCAGTAGCTCAGTCGTGTCTGACTCTTTGTGACCCCATGAATTGCAGCATGCCAGGCCTCCCTGTCCATCATCAACTCCTGGAGTTCACCCAAACTCATGTCCATCAAGTCGGTGATGCCATCCAGCCATCTCATCCTCTGTCGTCCCCTTCTCCTCCTGCCCCCAATCCCTCCCAGCATCAGAGTCTTTCCCAATGAGTCAACTCTTAGCAAACACCCTGAAGCCTTAGAATTAACTAACTATGTGACTCAGCTTTCAGTCTTTCAACAGACATTGCGAGAACACCAGGAGCTAACTCAGGAACTCTCCGACTCAGACAAGCCATTGTTTGAGCCAGGAACAGAAGTTTTGGTAAAGATGTTAGAGTCTGGAGGACAATCTCTAGGCCCCTACCAGGTTATTCTTTCTTCTCTCACAGCTGTCAAAGTGTCAAGAATTGGTTCATGGATGCACCACACTCGAGTTAAAAGGTGGCACCCTGAATGAGACTAAGTGATGTCATTTTTATGTCTTTAGTCTCTATGCTTTTACTTTTTACTTTTCAGATGGGCCTGATACCTATGTGGGCTTGCTTCTCATGACTCCTAAAATCCCGAGTCTGCCGTTTGACCCTCAAGACAATGCCTTCCTGTCCTGGACTCATTCTAATGCTGCACTCCACAATTGGTATAATTGCTGGGTTTGCAGAGCACTCCCCTCCTCATCAGTGGTAGGCTTCATATGGTGTGTTTCTCCACTTCAAGGAAAAGACTTTCTTCAGCTCAGTGAATACCTTCACCAACAACAATCACATGTGACACCTCTTCTTAATTTTATGACATCTAACAATCCTAAAATGGACTGGTGTAACATTTTCTACCTTAAACTATGAACATGATGTGACTTTTAAGTTACAAATGGCTGTTTAAGCTCCTTCGAGTCCAACAGCCTCCTCCAACTATTACTTGGGCCCCTGGACCAGAGACCTTCAATATGAGGGTAAGAAGAATATCCTGCCTCAACAGTTTAGGGTCTGGCCCCTGGCAGCAGGAAGCAGTTACGGAGTGAGAATGACACCCCATTCCTTGGCTGCCATATTCTCCTAAAAGAAAAATAGAGGAATGAGACAGCTAATTCTTAGGTAGATCGATAAGAAGATCAGGGCCCCTGAGGAGGAAGAAGGGACAAACATTTTTTCCTACATTGCTTTGTCTTAGTCACATAAGACGTTTTTTTTCCTTTTTTTTTCTTTTCTTCTTAAGCTCTGAGTTGTTATGGTAACAATCTATTTTGCTTAAGACTAACTTTTTTAAACCCAGGGCTGATGATTACATAACAAAACAACTCATCTTGTTCAAGGGTATGTTTTTCCTTAAGCTCTGTGCTAATGATTATATAATAACAATGTATCTTGCCTGAGGACATGTTTCTCCTTCCTTAACAAGAAACTTCTGACTAATCCTGTTATCAGAAGATGTATGTTGTGGGAATGGGTCTGGGAAGATCTTTCTATTCTTAGTAACCAACTGAAAAACTATATAAAGCCTTGATAAGACAAGTGAGTGGGGCACTCTCTTCCTGCTTCTGATATCTAGGTCAGAAGATTTCTCTAATTTTTTTTTACTGTAATAAATATTTTACTGCACTAAGCTCTGAGTGACTGAAACTGTCTCTTTGGTGCCAAAGTAAAATTCTCTCCTTTGGAGATCAAGAATCTGACACCATTCACCATAAGTGATCATACCATTTGTGACTTTAATTAGGTGAAACTGTACTGTCAGATCATTTCCCAGCAAGAAGTGGCAAGGTGCTTGTTTCAGAAAACTCAAAATCATGACCAAAGCAGCTTATGAAGAGAAAAATGACCCAGTGTGTTTTTCTGGCAAGTTTAATGCTGCAACCATCCAGCTTCCACTGGGAAAAAAATACTTCCTTTGCCATCACTCCCCAATTTCCAGGTTCACAAAAATGCATATTCTTGCAGTTTCAGGGCTGTATAAAGACGCTTCTAGGACACATTGTTCCATTCCATGGGAAAAGATGTCATTGGAGAGTGTTCTCTGAGTGTTTACTACCAGAAAAGATGTTACTATGATTAAGTGAAATTGTACTGTTAGATTACATCCCAGAAAGAAGTGGCAAGCAACTTATTGCATCGAGAAAACTCATAAACGTGTCCAAATTTGTTGTTGTAATGAAGAGCAAAATGAACCAGTGTGTTTTCCTGGCAGGGTTGAGGCTGCAACTATCCAGGTTTCACAGTGGGAAATTTCTTTTGCCATCAGGCCACCATTCCCAGGTTCAAAACACATGTTTCCCTTCACTTTCAGAGCTGTGTAAAGACACTCCTAGGACACAATGTTACTTACATTCCATCAGAAAAGAACTCAGAAGAGAGTGTTCTGTGAGTGTTGACAGCCATTCCTGCTGTTATCCCAATTGGGTAATATTGTATATTCAGGTCACTATGCAGCAAGTAGTGGCAAGCAGCCTGTTTCTTTCAGAAAATTAAAAAACTAGACCAAACTTTTGGTTGTAATGAAGAGAAAAATGAACCACTGTGTTTTTCTGGCAAGTCAGTATTCTTGGGCTTCCCTTGTGGCTCAGCTGGTGAAGAATCTGCCTGCAATGTGGGAGATCTGGGTTCAATCCCTGGGTTGGGGAGATCCTCTGGAGAAGGGAAAGGCTACCCACACCAGTATTCTGACCTGGAGAATTTTATGGACTACAGTCAATGGGGTCACAAAGAGTCAGACACAACTGTGTCCAACTTCACTTTAAAGGGTGCAACCATCTAGCATTAACTGGGGAAAAATAACTCCTTTTGCCATCAGACCCCAATTCCCAGATTCACAAAAGCATGTTTCCTGGCTGTTTCAAAGTTGTGTAAAGACACACCTAGGACACACTGTACATTTCCATAAGAAAAGGTGTCGAGAGAGTGTTCGGTGAATGTTGTTAACCATATCTGTTGTTACTCTAATGAGGTGAAAGTGTACCATGAGATGATTTCCCAGTAAGAACTGGCAAGCTGCCTGTTGCTTTCAGAAAATTAAAAAACTTAACCAAATCTGTTGTCATGAAGAGAAAAATGAACCAGTGTGCTTTTCTGGGAAGCTTAAGGCTGCAACCATCCAGCTTTCACAGTGGGAAAATACTTTTTTTTCATCAGGCCCCAATCCCCAGGTTCACAAAAACATGTTTCCCTGCAGTTTCAGAGCTGTGTAGAGACTCCTAGGACACAGTGTACCATTCCTTGAGAAAAGATGTTAGGGGAGAATGTTCTGTGAGTGTGTACTATAATGATTCTTACTCTGATTAGGTAAAACTGTGCTGTCAGATGACTTCCCAAAAAGAAGTGCCAAGCAGCCTGTTGTATTCAGAAAACTCAAAATATTGACCAAATCTGTTGTTCTAATGAAGGGAAAAATAAACCAGTGTGTTTTCCTGGAAGGCTTGCAACTATCCAGGTTTTACAGTGGGAAAGTACTTCTTTTGCCTTAGGGCCCCAATTCCCAGGTTTCAAAAAACACATTTCCCTGCAAGTTTCAGAGCTGTATGAAAACACTTCTATGACACAGTATGACATTCTATCAGAAAAGAGGTCGGGGGAGAGCTTTCTGTTAATGCTGACTGCCATACCTGTTGTTATCCTGGTTAAGTGATAAACTACTGTCATATGACTTCCCAGACAAAAGTGGAAAGCAGCCTGTTTCTTTCAGAAAACACAAAAAATAAACCAAACCTGTTGTTGTAACGAAGAGAAAAATGAACCAGAGTGCTTTTCTGACAAGTTTAATGTTGATTTCACTGGGGGAAAATACTTCTTTTGACATGAGGCCCCAAATACTAAGTTCACAAAAGTGTATTTCCTGGCTGTTTCAGAATTGTGTATAGATACAATTAGGACACACTGTACAATTCCATGAGAAAAAATGTCAGTAGAGAGTGCTCTGTGAGTGTTGATTGCCATACCAGTGTTACCCTAATTTGGTGTAAATGTACTGTCAAATGACTTACCAGCAAGAATTGTCAAACTGCCTGTTGATTTCAGAAAACTAAAAATCTTTGCCAAAGATGTTGTAATGAAGATGAAAAATGATCCAGTTTGGTTTTCTGGCAAGCTTAAGGTTGCTCAGTTCAGTTCAGTCGCTCGGTCGTGTCCGACTCTTTGCGACCCCATGAATTGCAGCATGCCAGGCCTCCCTGTTCATCGCCAACTCCCGGAGTTCACTCAGACTCATGTCCATCGAGTCCGTGATGCCATCCAGCCATCTCATCCTCTGTTGTCCCCTTCTCCTCCTGCCCCCAACCCCTTCCAGCATCAGAGTCTTTTCCAATGAGTCAACTCTTCGCATGAGGTGGCCAAAGTACTGGAGTTTAAGCTTCAGCATCATTCCTTCCAAAGAAATCTCAGGGTTGATCTGCTTCAGAATGGACTGGTTGGATCTCCTTGCAGTCCAAGGGACTCTCAAGAGTCTTCTCCAACACCACAGTTCAAAAGCATTAATTCTTTGGCGCTCAGCCTTCTTCACAGTCCAACTCTCACATCCATACATGACCACAGGAAAAACCATAGCCTTGACTAGACGGACCTTAGTTGGCAAAGCAATGTCTCTGCTTTTGAATATGCTATCTAGGTTGGTCATAACTTTTCTTCCAAGGAGTAAGCATCTTTTAATTTCATGGCAGCAATCACCATCGGCAGTGATTTTGGAGCCCCCCAAAATAAAGTCTGACACTGTTTCTACTGTTTCCCCATCTATTTCCCATGAAGTATTGGGACCAGATGCCATGATCTTCGTCTTCTGAATGTTGAGCTTTAGGACAACCTTTTCACTCTCCTCTTTCACTTTCATCAAGAGGCTTTTTAGTTCCTCTTCACTTTCTGCCATAAGGATGATGTCATCTGCATATCTGAGGTTATTGATGTTTCTCCCAGCAATCTTGATTCCATCTTGTGTTTCTTCCAGTCCAGCGTTTCTCATGATGTACACTGCATAGAAGTTAAATAAGCAGGGTGTCAATATACAGCCTTGACGTACTCCTTTTCTTATTTGGAACCAGTCTGTTGTTCCATGTTCAGTTCTAAACTGCTGCTTCCTGACCTGCATACAGATTTCTCAAGAGGCAGGTTAGGTGGTCTGCTATTCCCATCTCTTTCAGAAATTTCCACAGTTTATTGTGATCCACACAGTCAAAGGCTTTGGCATAGTCAACAAAGCAGAAATAAATGTTTTTCTGGAACTCTCTTGCTTTTTCCATGATCCAGTGGATGTTGGCAATTTGATCTCTGGTTCCTCTGCCTTTTCTGAAACCAGGTTGAACATCTGGAAGTTCACGGTGCAGGTATTCCTGAAGCCTGGCTTGGAGAATTTTGAGCATTAATTTACTAGCATGTGAGATGAGTGCAATTGTGCGGTAGTTTCAGCATTCTTTGGCATTGCCTTTCTTTGGAATTAGAATGAAAACTGACCTTTTCCAGTCTTGTGGCCACTGCTGAGTTTTCCAAACTTGCTGGCATATTGAGTGCAGCCCTTTCACAGCATCATCTTTCAGGACTTGAAACAGCTCAACTGGAATTCCATCACCTCCACTAGCTTTCTTTGTTCATAGCGATGTTTTCCAAGGCCCACTTGACTTCATATTCCAGGATGTCTGGCTCTAGATAAGTGACCACACCATCACGATTATCTGGGTCATGAAGATCTTTTTTGTACAATTCTTCTGTGTATTCTTGCCACCTCTTCTTAATATCTTCTGCTTCTGTTAGGTCCATACCATTTCTGTCCTTTATCGAGCCCATCTTTGCATGAAATGTTCCCTTGGTATCTCTAGTTTTCTTGAAGAGTTCTCTAGTCTTTCGCATTCTGTTGTTTTCCTCTATTTCTTTGCATTGATCGCTGAAGAAGGCTTTCTTATCTCTCCTTGCTATTCTTTGGAACTCTGCATTCACATGCTTATATCTTTCCTTTTCTCCTTTGCTTTTCTCTTCTCTTCTTTTCACAGCTATTTGTAAGCCCTCCCCAGACAGCCACTTTGCTTTTTTGCATTTCTTTTCCATGGGGATGGTCTTGATCCCTGTCTCCTGTACAATGTCACAAACCTCATTCCATAGTTCATCAGGCACTCTATCTATCAGATCTAGACCCTTAAATCTATTTCTCACTTCCACTGTATAATCATAAGGGATTTGATTTAGGTCATACCTAAATGGTCTAGCGGTTTTCCCTACTTTCTTCAATTTCAGTCTGAATTTGGCAATAAGGAGTTCATGATCTGAGCCACAGTCAGCTTCTGGTCTTGTTTTCGTTGACTGTATAGAGCTTCTCCATCTTTGGCTGCAAAGAATATAATCAATCTGATTTTGGTGTTGACCATCTGGTGATGTCCATGTGTAGAGTCTTCCCTTGTGTTGTTGGAAGGGGGTGTTTGCTATGACCAGTGCATTTTCTTGGCAAAACTCTATTAGTCTTTGCCCTGCTTCATTCCACATTCCAAGGCCAAATTTGCCTGTTACTCCAGGTGTTTCTTGACTTCCTGCTTTTGCATTCCAGTCCCCTAGAATGAAAAGGACATCTTTTTGGGTGTTAGTTCTAAAAGGTCTTGTAGGTCTTCATAGAACCGTTCAACTTCAGCTTCTTCAGCGTTACTGGTTGGGGCATACACTTGGATAACTGTGATATTGAATGATTTACCTTGGAGACGAGCAGAGATCATTCTGTCATTTTTGAGATTGCATCTAAGTATTGCGTTTCGGACTCTTTTGTTGACCATGATGGCTACTCCATTTCTTCTAAGGGATTACTGCCCACAGTAGTAGATATAATGGTCATCTGAGTTAAATTCACCCATCCAGTCCATTTTAGTTTCCTGATTCCTAGAATGTCGACGTTCACTCTTGCCATCTCTTGTTTGACCACTTCCAAGTTGCCTTGATTCATGGACCTGACATTCCAGGTTTGTATGCAATATTGCTCTTTACAGCATCGGACCTTGCTTCTATCACCAGTCACATCCACAACTGGGTATTGGTTTTGCTTTGGCTTCATCCCTTTGTTCTTTCTGGAGGTTTTTCTCCACTGATCTCCAGTAGCATATTGGGCACCTATCGACCTGGGGATTTTCTCTTTTAGTATCCTATCATTGTGCCTTTTCCTACTCTTCATGGGGTTCTCAAGGCAAGAATACTGAAGTGGCTTGCCATTCCCTTCTCCAGTGGACCACATTCTGTCAGACCTCTCCACCATGACCCGCCCATCTTGGGTTGCCCCACGGGCATGGCTTGGTTTCATTGGTTAGACAAGGCTGTGGTCCTAGTGTGATTAGATTGACTAGTTTTCTGTGAGTATGGTTTCAGTGTGTCTGCCCTCTGATGCCCTCCTGCAACACCTACCATCTTACCTGGGTTTTTCTTACCTTGGGCATGGGGTATCTCTCCACGGCTGCTCCAGCAAAGTGCAGTCGCTTCTCTTTACCCTGGATGAGGGATATCTCCTTACCACCCCCCTTCCTGACCTTCAACATGGGTTGGCTCCTCTAGGCCCTCCTGGGCCAACGCAGCCACCACTCCTCAGGTTGCTCCTCCCCGCCACTGCCCCTGGCCTCAGGCGCTGCCCCTGGCCTTGGGTGCAGGGTGGCTCCTCAGGGCCACCACCCCTGGCTTCGGGCACGAAGTGGCTTCTCTCGGCCACCTCTGACCTCGGACGTGGGGTAGCTTCTCTCGGCCACCTCCCCTGGCCTCTGACGCCGGGTGGCTCCTCTTGGCCTCCGCCCCTGGCCTTGGACGCAGTGTGGCTCCTCCCAGCCGCTGCCCCTGACCTCAGACTTGGTTAGCTCCGCTCGCCATTCCTGCACCCTCGCAGCCTGGCACTCTCAGCCGCTGCCCCGACCTCAGACATGGGTAACTCCTCTCAGCTGCGCTTAGCGCACTGCGTTGCAGCCCCTGCGCTTAGCGCGCTGCGTCGCAGCTAGTCTTCAGCTTTTACAGTGGGAAAATACATCTTTTTCCATCAGGTGCCAATTCCCAGGTTCACAAAAACATGTTTTCCTGCAGTTTCAGAACTGTGCAAAGAGACCTCTAGGAAACGTTGTACCATTTCATGAGTAAAGATCTAAGGGGAGAGTGTTCTGTGATTGTTGTCTACCATACCGGTTGTCACTCTGCTTAGGTAAAACTATTGTCTGATGACATCCCAGAAAAAAATAAAAGTGACAAGCAGCCTGTTGCTTTCAGAAAATTCAATCTCTTGACCAAATCTGTTATTGTAATGAAGAGGAAAATGAACCAGTGTGTTTTCCTGGCAGGTCTGAGTCTTCAACTATTCACCTTTCACAATGGCAAAGTACTTCATTTGCCATCAGGCTTCAATTCCCAACTTCACAAAAATATGTTCCCCTGCAGTTTCAGAGCTGTGTAAAGACACTCTTAGGTCACAATGTGACATTCCACTAGAAAATTGCTCATAGGAGAGTGTTCTGTGAGTGTTGACTGCCATTCCTGCTTTAACCCTGATTAGGTGAAACTGTACTGTCAGATGAATTCTGACAAAGAGTGGCAAGCAGCCTGTTCCTTCCAAAATGTCAAAATGTATACCAAAGCTGTTGTTGTAATTAAGAGAACAATGAACCAGTGTGTGTTTTTCTGGCAAGCTCAAGGCTGAAATCATCCAGCTTTCATTGGGGAAAATACTTATTAGCCTTCAGGCCCCAGTTCCCAGGTTCACAAAAACGTTTCCTGGCTGTTTCAAAGTTATGTAAATAGACACCTAGGGCTCACTGTACCATTCTGAGAGAAAAGAAGTCAGGAGAGAGTGTTCTGTGAGTCTTGATTGCCATACCTGTTATTACCCTGATTGGGTGAAACTGTGCTGTCAGATGACTTCCCAGCAAGATGTGGCAAGCAGCATGTTGCTTCCAGAAAACCAAAAACTTGAACAAAGCTGTTGTTGTAATGAAGAGAGAAATGACCTGCGTGTTTTCTTGGCAGGTTTGAGGCTGCAGCTATCCACACTTCACAGTGGGAAAGTACTTCATTTGACATTAGGCTACAATTCCCAGGTTCAAAAAAAAATTTTTTCCCTGCAGTTTCAGAGCTGTGTAAAGACATTCCTAGCACACAATATGACATTCCATCAGAAAAGAGATGAGAGATAAGGGGAGAGTGTTCTGTGAGTATTGACTGCCATTCCTATTGTTACCCCGATTAGGTGAAACTATACAGTCAGATGACTTACCAACAAGAAGCGGCAAGCAGCCTGTTTCTCTCAGAAAACTCAAGAAATAGACCAAAGTTGTGGTGATAATGAAGGGAAAAATGAACCAGCGTGTTTTTCTGGAAAATTTAAGGCTGCAATCATCCAGCTTTCACTGGGGGAAATACTTGTTTTGCCACCAGGCCCCAATTCTCAGGTTCATGAAAGCATGTTTTCTGGTTGTTTCAATGTGGTATAAAGACACACCCAGGACAGATTGTACAAATCCAGGAGAAAAGATGTCAAGAGAGAATGCTGTGTGAATGTGAATTGCCATACCTGTTGTTACCCTGATTAGTTGAAAGTGTACTGTCAGATGACTTCCCAGCAAGAACTTTGCATGCCACCTGTTGCCTTCAGAGAACTCAAAAGCCCAGAGTTTAAAGAAAACAACTCATCACGTAAAAAACATTCACATCATATCACAAACAACTCATAACATAACAACTCATCTTGCTCAAGGGTATGTTTGTCCTTAAACTCTGCACTAATGTTTATATAACAACAATATAGTCTGCTCTGCTCAAGGACATGTTTCTCCTTCTTAAGAACCTTCTGACTAATCCTGATAGTCATGGGGCACCCAGAATTGCCAGAAGCCAAAGTTAAATCTTGATTATTTTCCCTTTCACTGCAGATGGGAGTGATGTGGAGTTCTAGCTCCCAAGACCATCTCTCTTGGTTGTTTCCATATGGGGCCAGAGTCCTAAAAGCAAGTCCCTGTCATAGCTGTGCTTCCAAACTATATGAATGGAAGTGCTGCTAGCCAGCATGAGGTTTCTAAGAATATAGGTCAGGAATCCCAGATTGGAAGTATAGCTACCTTCTTCCTTTGGTAGTGCTAGCTCTTAGCGAACCAGGTAAAGCTCTCCAGTGGCTTCTGTCTCAACTCCCTAGATATTCCTTTTGTAGAATCTGTGGAAATAAACTGGAAGGATTGGCCGTAGCAGCTCAAGAACAAAAATCGCTCTTGCCTCGTTGCCTGATCCTCTACCACCACTTTTGCTACACTCAGAAAGGACATCTTAGTTATTGTTCATTTACTTATGACTCACTGTTTCTACCGTGGTCAAGACTGTATTCAGGAATGTGCACAGGCACACAGAAGTCGGATGCTTCCCCTTCTATTCCTAGTTTGGGAAACGTTCCAGAAAACTACTCTGTTACAATCCGGGTGGCGTCAGAGGAAAAGGGCAAATCAAAGGTCTTGGTGGTAAGAAACTAAAAGTCAATTTGGGATGCCGTCAGATGCATCTCTGCCTTGCCTCGATGATAGAGCAAGGAGGGCTGAAGGGAACGAGTAAGGCTCCTGTGTCGGTAAGGGACAGACTAAGTCTGACCAGGAAAGAAAAGCTTGGTTGGAAAATCTGTCTCCACCCCTATCAAGAGCAGGGAGGGACACCGCCAGTGGAAAAAAGCAAGGGCGCTGGAAGCTGCTTTTTTCTCTTACAGATGGGAGCTACTCAAAATTCCATACCCACACCCTTGGATTGTTTCCCGAAAAACTGGAATAAGTTTGATCCCCAGAGTTTAAAGAAGACACGGCTGACTTTCTTTTGCAAATCTACATGGCTTCAATAACCATTGAAGGGCGGCAAACAATGGCCGGTTGAAGGGTCCCTTAACTACAATGCTGTTTTATAATTAAATCTGTTTTGTGGGAAGCAAGGGAAATGGGTAGAAGTGCCATATGTGTTACTTTTTTTCCTCTCTGTGAGACATGCCAGACTTATGTCCTATGGGTACAGAATTGGGTGTAAAGCCCTTGACTCTCTCCTGTCCTCTTACTCTGCCCTGTATCTGGGGCTCCCAACTGAGCAGGCTGAAGGTCAAAGATTCCTCCAGGAAGGGTTGCCTCAGACACGATAAAGGTTCAAACAACCCCGGTTCCAATATGGCCTCAGATTACTTTGGTTTCAATAGGAACTCAACAGTCAAAGTAAAGAAGACTCAGACAACCAAAACTAAGGGTAAAATACAAGGCAAAGAAGAGGATGAGACAGAAGACAAGACACAGAATGAGGATGAGAAAACAACAACAATAACAACAGCTTTCTCCAATCTATCCCTGGGAATGTATATGAAGGATAGCTAGGGAGGCTGTCCTCTCCCTTCTTCAGGAGGCCCTCACTGGGAAAAATAACCAACCCATAAAAATCCATAAGTCCTTTTATTACCCAGAGGTACAACAGATGAAAAGAGATCTGGGAGATTATCTAGGGGATCCAAAAAGGAACATAGAAGCCATTAAGGGACTAACTTTATTTTATGAGCTTGCTTGGAGAGATGCAATGTATATCTTGGGACAGATGCTGATTCCTGACTCGAGAACTCAAGTTTTGGGGGAAGCTGCTACTTTTGGAGATGAATGGCTTGAACACGAGGCAAGGGGAAAGAACAAACATGAAATAGCTCTCCTTTATATGGGGAGCCAAGTAATTCCCATAACAGAGCCAGACTGGGATTATCACCAAGACAAAGGAGATGGGAACAGACCCACTTTGTCAATTGCATTATTGAAGGGCTTACAAGAGCTCAAGCTAAGCCTCTAGATTATGTTAAATTGAGTGACATTAAACAGGGAAAGAAGGATGCTCCTGGCACGGGAAGCCCTTTGAAAGTTCACTACTATCTCTCCTGAAAGTGTGGAGGGAAAGACAACCTTAAAAGATAAATTCCTCACTTAGTCAACTCCAGATATTCACCATAAGTTACAAAAACAGGCATTTGGACCAAATCAGTCTTTAGAAAAACTGTTGCAGCTGGCTCAGATGGTATATTATGGTAGAGAATATGAGGAGGAAAAGCAAAAACAGAAAAGAACCAAATAAAAGACTCAGGCCCTAGTGATGGCTGTGAAAACTGCTATGAATCAGCTTGAGGGGGAAAATGCCCAGGGAGACCCAGACAAAAAGGGATGGGCTTGTTAATTACTGTGGAAAGGAGGGACATCGCAAGTGGGATTGCCCTCAACATCTAAGCCATTCGAGGCATAAGCCCCAGGGGTTGGACTCTCAGGACAATCAGGAATGAAGGTGCCTGGAGGTCTCTATACAAGCCCCCATCCTAATTACACCTGAGGAATCCTCAGTATTAATAACTGTGGGAGGCCAATCAGTCAATTTCCTTTTGGACACTGGGGCAACTTTCTCTGAGCTCACTGGAACCCCTGTCCTGCTTTCCTCCTGATTTGCTACCATAATGGGGCTGTCTGGATGAGCCAAATGCTATTATTTCAGCCAAGGTGACACTGAGAAAAGAGAACAGGTTGTAGGCATCTCCCTCTCCCTGACTCCACACTACATTTGGTGAAGCTACAGTCACCAAAACTGCAGAATTTGCACAAAAACAGGCACATGGCCCAGAGAGGAACAGGGCAGAGGAACAGCCCACATGGATCGGTCCGTTGTTTTATGACAAAGGGGTGAAGGACTCACCAAGGGGAAGGACAGCCCCACAATAAACAGTGCTGGGAAAAGTAGACACCACATCCAAAGATGTACCCTGGATACTGTCTACATTGCACACAAAACTGACTAAAAACCCAGTGTTCCACATCAAGCCCTTCTGGGTCATCTGAAAACAGCAGTCATTTTGCATACAGGAAGCTTCTCCAAACTTCCGAATTTTCATCACTTTTTCCTCCTGACATTGCCTGGGTCATCAGGAAACCCAGCTCTCATCAATGTCGATGCTGCCCTGTGTTGTCCTGAAGCCAAAATGCCAGTGAGTCCCAAGAAGCCTAAGCTCCTCTCAGCAGAGATGCTGACCCAGGTGTCCCTGCTGAAGTTCTGTGGTGCCTGAGGAGACACAACTCCTCTCAGCTGCCCTGAACTGGGTCTGCAGGGAACATGCACGTGCTGTGTGTCAGTGATGTGGGCTCAGTGCCACCCTGTAGTCAGTATGGAAAGTGCAAGCCATACCTTCCTCACAGGTCACTGGACACAGTGTCCCCTGCTGGCAGAACAGCTGAGTACATTAAGCTGGAAATTCAAACTCAAATGAAGACAATATCCCATAACTTTTCTAAAAATAGGTAAAGAACAATGAATTGGAAACCATATGGAATGAAATAAACAGACAATTTTTTTATAACTTACAAAAAAGCCACTCAAAATAATTCACAAGTTTTAAATGCAGAATTATTCAAAATTATAGAAGAAAACATAAAACAAAATTGACATGAGCTTGGGTTTGGTCATGTAGATCAGAAGCTTTGCAGTTTTAACACGACACAAGAAAAGCAATCCAGAAAGAATAAACAAGGGATTCCATGGGCTTTATAAAATCAAAGATTTCTACTATGTGAAAACTTCATTCAAAAAATCAAAAGACACAATACAACTGGGAAATATATTTGCAACCATATATCTAATTAAGATTTTGTCTCAACATATACAAAGAACTGTAACACAACCCTATTAAAATTAGGAAAGCTCTAAATGGACACCTGATCAGAAAAGGTATACACTATACAAAACTATGAACTATACCCAGTACTGGAAAGTAAAGAAAAATGGTCCAGTTCGACTCTCTGAATCATGTATGAACCTGTCCTTCCTGGAAGCCTCAGAGAGGTGGAGAAGGAAGAAGGGAAAGAGGGCCAGTTAAGCTTTTTAATGCTGACAATTCTCACCACTTTCATTCAACATGGTCTAGCAGCAAGAATAATGGAGTGGGTAGCCATTCCCTTCTCCAGGGGATCTTCCTGACCCAGGGATTAAACCCTGGTCTCCTGCATTGCAGGCAGATTCTTCACCATCTGAGCCACCAGGGAAGCCCTCCCTGATTTCAAAATATGCTACAAATCTAGAATAATCAAGATAGTATGGTATGGGAACAAAAGATAAACACATAGACCCATGGGACAGAATTGAGAGCCCAGAAATAAGCACGTGCATATATGGAGACTGTTACTGAAATCATAACAGTCATGTGTCTGACACCCAGTGGTGAGACCCATCAATACTAAACATTAGAGTTTGGAACTGTTAGGTTGGCTTATTTTTCTTCCCCGGTTCTTGTCTTGTCATAACAAAAATTTGGAGCAGTGGACCAAAAGGTGTAGAACAACAGACAAGCTACACCTCAGTTCAGCTTAAGCAGACAGATCTTTTATTAGTCTGACACTCCCAAAGGAGTCATCCTCATCCTTCTTATTGATCCTTCTTGGCTTTCTACTTTTATACTTCTAGTCTCCTCCTTTTGGTTATGCCTGGGGCAAAGTAGAGCTTGCACCCATCACCAGTCAATGAAAAGAGAATGCAAATGGGCATATGCTCAATGCCAATTGACAATTATAAGTTATATAACAGCAAATTGTGTTGCTTATGTCTTCCCATAATTCCATCTGTTATAATTAGATGCAGAATATTCATGAGCCCTTAATAGGCTCCTAATTGCCTAAATGCCTGAGGTTACTTGGGTAAGCCCCTATGGTCATTTTGTATCCACTGTGTGCCTAGGGCATATGTGCAGGAGTTGAAAAGTCCCTGGTTATTTTGTAGCATATCTGTGAGCTCTCCTGGGTGTATCTGGGATGGAGTTTAGAGATCAGTTTACACCCCTTTCAGCCAGGACTCCACTCATTGCTCATGTCTGAGACATTACTTTGCTGACTAAGGTCCATCTAGTCAAGGCTATGGTTTTTCCTGTGGTCATGTATGGATGTGAGAGTTGGACTGTGAAGAAGGCTGAGCGCCAAAGAATTGATGCTTTTGAACTGTGGTGTTGGAGAAGACTCTTGAGAGTCCCTTGGACTGAAAGGAGATCCAACCGGTCAATTCTGAAGGAGATCAGCCCTGGGATTTCTTTGGAAGGAATGATGCTAAAGCTGAAACTTCAGTACTTTGGCCACCTCATGCGAAGAGTTGACTCATTGGAAAAGACTGTGATGCTGGGAGGGATTGAGGGCAGGAGGAGAAGGGGACGACAGAGAATGAGATGGCTGGATGGCATCACTGACTCGATGGATGTGAGTCTGAGTGAACTCCGGGAGTTGGTGATGGACAGGGAGGCCTGGCATGCTGCGATTCATGGGGTCGCAAAGAGTCAGACACCACTGTGCGACTGAATTGAACTGAACTGAACTTACTACCTAACAGAGAAGAGAAAGGTTTATTATAGATTCATACAAAGACATGGGTCACTCATGCCCTAAGAACCCCAAAGTTACTAAAAGCCCCAGTCTGTTCCCTGGGCTCTCCACCTCATCTGCTAGCCCAAGGCTGGGTAAGCTGGAGAGCCTCCAGGAGAAGGCCTGAATCCACCTTTTACCTCACTCTTCACCTTATGGCAACCACACTAGCAACCCTTGACTGTATCACTTCCCGAACGGTCCCTCATTGACAGTTATCAGCAGGCAGGACCCACTGCGGCACTGACCAATAGATGAGCAGGACAACTAACCATTGCTCACTGACAGTTGGTTGCTTGTGAGCAGAGCCCACTGAGTTACTAAACAATGGCTGAGCAAGACCTGTTGCCTAGTAACAGGGGGCAGAGTAATGAGGCCCAGCAATGGCACTTGCTAAGGGCTGTGCTCATTCTCCTCTGTTACAAGACTACACAGTGGGGGAAAAGAGAGCCTCTTCAGTGAATGGCGTTAGGAAAACTGCAAGGCTACACGCACAAGAATCACACTGGAATCTTTTGTCATACCATCCACAAAAGCAACCTCACAGTGAATCAAATACTTCATTGTAAGACCTGAAGCCATAAAAATCCTAGAAGAAAACATAGGCAGTACACTCTTTCGCATCAGTCTTAGCAATATTTTCTGGATCTGTACCCCCAAGCAAGGGAACAAAAGCAGAACAAACCAATGGGACTCCATCCAATTGAAAAGCTTTTCAATGGCAAAGGAAACCACTCACAAAATGAAAATGCAGCCTACTGAACATGAGAAAATATTTGCGAACAGTATATCTGAAAAGGGGTTCATATCCAAAACAGAGGAAAAACTCACACAACTGAACTTCCAAAAGCCCAATAAAAATTAGGACTAAACATTTTTCCAAAGAGAATGTACAGATGGCCAAGAGACACATGAAACTATCATCAGTATCACCTATCATCTGGGAAATGCACATCATAAGAACAATGAGGTTACCACCTCACACTGACAAAAAATGACTATCATCCAAAACACAATAAATAAAAAGCACTGGAGAGTAAGTGAAGAACCCTCATGTACTTTGTTGGGAATGTTCATTTGTACAGCCACTGTGGAAAACCATATACAGGTCCTCAAGAAATTAAGACTAGAACTACCATGTGATGTAAGAATTACACTTGGGAGTATCTTTCTGATGAAACAAAACCAAGGAATCAAAAAAATATAAACATCTCTATGTTTGTGGCATTTTTGTTGACAATAACCATGACATGGAAGCCACTAAAATGTCCATTGATTGACAAATCAGTAAAGAAGTTTTCATATATATACATACACACATACGCACATAATAGTATATGATTAAGCCACAAAAAAGTGATACCTTACAAAAACATGAAGGGGCGTAGAGGGTATTGTGTTAAGTGAGATATGACAAAGAAAGATAAATATCTTATGAAACAGTGTCAGGCTTTATTTTTGGGGGCTCCAAAATCACTGCAGATGGTGATTGCAGCCATGAAATTAAAAGACGCTTACTCCTTGGAAGGAAAGTTATGACCAACCTAGACAGCATATTAAAAAGCAGAGACATTACTTTGCCAACAAAGGTCTGTCTAGTTAAGGCTGTGGTTTTTCCAGTGGTCATGTATGGATGTGAGAGTTGGACTGTGAAGAAAGCTGAGCACCAAAGAATTGGTGTTTTTGAACTGTGGTGTTGGAGAAGACTCTTGAGAGTCCCTTGGACTTCAAGGAGATCTAATTAGTCCATCCTAAAGGAGATCAGTCCTGGAAGGAGATCATTGGAAGGACTGATGCTGAAGCTGAAACTCCAATATTTTGGCCACCTCATGCGAAGGGTTGACTCATTGGAAAAGACCCTGATAGGATCCCTGGGAGGGATTGGAGGCAGGAGGAGAAGGGGACAACAGAGGATGCGATGGCTGGATGACATCACTGACTCGATGGACATGAGTTTGGCTGAACTCCAGGAGTTGGTGATGGACAGGGAGGCCTGGCATGCTGCAATTCATGGGGTCACAAACAGTCGGACACGGCTGAGTGACTAAACTGAACTGAACTGAACTGATGTGTAGAAACTAGAAAATAAAACAAGTGAACAAACACATGACAGAAATGGACTCAGGTCCCAATAACATGCTGATAGTTGTCAGAGGGCAGAGGGGTGGGGGCATGAGTGTAAAGAGTGAGAAAGACTGAGGAGTACTGAATTCCAGTTCTAAAACAAATGTCATGGGTATATAATGTACAGAATAGGGAAAAGAGTCCATGATACTGTAATAACATTGTATGGTGATGAATGGTAACTATACATATCTTGGTGATCATTTTGTAATGTATAGAAATATTAAATCACTATGTTGTATACCAGAAAATTAATATTGGGTTGGCCAAAAGCTTTGTTCATTTTTTCAGTAAGATGGCTTTATTAGGGCTTGGGTGTCTTTAACTTCATTTGAAACAATTTTTTAAAATTGTATTTTGACAGCTATCAGAATACATCTTAAAAAAAAAACTCACTCTCTGATACAAATCACAGCAAATCCTCTATGTCCCAATTCCTAAAGTAATGGAAATAAAAACAAATAGGGCCTAATTAAATTTAAAAGCTTCTGTATAATGAAGGAAACTATAAGCAAGGGGGAAAGAACTCACAGAATGGGAGAAAATGAAAAACAAAATAACTGACAAAGAATTAATCTCCAAAATATACAAGCAGCTCATCCAGCTCAATGCCAGAAAAAAAAAATCCAACCAAAAAGTGGGCTGATCTAAACAGACATTTCTCCAAAGAAAACATCAGTTCAATTCAGTTCAGTCTCAGTTGTGTCCGACTCTTGCGACCCCATGGACTGCAGCACGCCAGGTTTCCTGTCCATCACCAACTCCCAGAGTTCCTCAAACTCATGTCCATCGAGTCAGTGATGCCATCAAAACATCTCATCCTCTGTTGTCCCCTTCTCCTCCTGCCTTCAATAATTCTGAGAATCAGAGTCTTTTCCAATGAGTCAGTTCTTCGCATCTGGTGGCCAAACTATTGGAGTTATACCTTCACCATCAGTCCTTCCTATGAATATTCAGGATTGATTTCTTTTAGGATTGATTCATTGGACCTCCTTGCAGTCCAAGGGGCTCTCAAGAGTCTTTTCCAATACCAGAATTCAAAAGCATCAATTCTTCAGTGCTCAATTTTGTTTATAGTCCAACTCTCACATCCATACATGACTACTGGAAAAACCATAGCTTTGACTAGATGGGCCTTTATTGACAAAGAAGACATACAGATGGCTAATAAACACATGAAAAGATGCTCAACATTGCTCATTATTAGAGAAATGCAAATCAAAACTACAATGAGGTATTCTTTCACACGGGACAGAAAGTCAGTTCAGTTCAGTCTCTCAGTTGTGTCTGACTCTTTGCAACCCCATGGACTGCAGCTCGCCAGGCTTCCCTGTCCATCACCAACTCCTGGAGGCTACTCAAACTCATGTCCACTGCATCGATGGTGCCATCCAACCATCTTGTCCTCTGTCGTCCCCTTCTCCTTCTGCCTTCAATCTTTTCCAGCATCAGGGTCTTTTCCAATGAGTTGGTTCTTTGCATCAGGTGGCCAAAGTATTGGAGTTTTAGCTTCAGCATCAGTCCTTCCTATGAATATTCAGGACTGATTTCCTTTAGGATGGACTGGTTGGATCTCCTTGCAGTCCAAGTGACTCTAAAGAATCTTCTCCAACACCGCAGTTCAAAAGCATCAATTCTTTGGTGCTCAGTTTTCTTTATAGTCCAACTCTCACATCCATACATGACCACTGGAAAAATCATAGTTTTGACTAGATGGATCTTTGCTGGCAAAGTAATGCCTCTGCTTTTTAATATGCTATCTAGGCTGGTCCTAACTTTTCTACCAGGGGGCAAGTGTCTTTTAATTTCATAGCTGCAATCATCATCTGCAGTTATTTGGAGCTCCCCCCAAATAAAGTCTGTCACTGTTTCCATTGTTTTCCCATCTATTTGCCATGAAGTGATGAGACTGGATGCCATGATCTTAGTTTTCTGAATGTTGAGCTTTAAACCAACTTTTTCACTCTCCTCTTTCACTTTCCTAAAGAGGCTCTTTAGTTCTTTGTTTTCTGCCATAAGGGTGGTGTCATCTGCACAACTGAGAAGACATTATTGATATTTCTCCCAGCAATCTTGATTCCAGCTTTTGCTTCATCAAGCCTGGCATTTCGCATGATATACTCCGCATATAAGTTAAATAAGCAGGGTGACAATACATAACCTTGATGTACTCTTTTCTTGATTTGGAACCAGTCTGTTGTTCCCTGTCCAGTTCTAACTGTTGCTTCTTGACCTGCAAACAGATTTCTCAGGAGGCAGGTCAGGTGGTCTTGTATTCCCATCTCTTTAAGAATTTTCCACTGTTTGTTGTGACCCACACAATCAAAGGCTTTGGCATAGTCAATAAGCAAAAGCAGATATTTCTTAGGAACTCTCTTGCTTTTTCAAAGACTTTCATCAAAAAGTTTACAAACAATAAATGCTGGAGAGAGTAAGGAGAAAAGGGAATCCTCTTACCCTGTTAACGGGAATGCAAAGTGATACAATTACTATGGAGAACAGTAGGAGATTCCTCAAAAACTTGGAACTATCATATCACCCAGCAATTCCACTACTGGGCATATACCCTGAGGAAGCTATAATTGAAAAAGACACACATGCCCCAATGTTCATTGAGGCATTATTTACAATAGCTAGGACAGTTCAGCTCAGTTCAGTTCAGTCACTCAGTCATGTCTGACTCTTTGCGAACCAATGAATCGCAGCACACCAGGTCTCCCTGTCCATCACCAACTCCCGGGGTTCACTCAGACTCACGTCCATCGAGTCAGTGATGCCATCCAGCCATCTCATCCTCGGTCGTCCCCTTCTCCTCCTGCCTCCAATGCCTCCCAGCATCAGAGTATTTTCCAATGAGTCAACTCTTCACATGAGGTGGCCAAAGTACTGGAGCTTCAGCTTTAGCATCATTCCTTCCAAAGAAATCCTAGGGTTGATCTTCAGAATGGACTGATTGGATCTCCTTGAGTCCAAGGGACCCTCAAGAGTCTTCCCCAACATCACAGTTCAAACGCATCATTCTTCGGCGCTCAGCCTTCTTCACAGTCCAACTCTCACATCCATACATGACCACAGGAAAAACCACAGCCTTGACTAGACTGACCTTAGTCTGCAAAATAATGTCTCTGCTTTTGAATATGCTATCTAGGTTGGTCACAACTTTTCTTCCAAGGAGTAAGTGTCTTTTAATTTCATGGCTGCAGTCACTATCTGCAGTGATTTTGGAGCCCCAAAAAATAAAGTCTGACACTGTTTCCACTGTTTCCCCATCTATTTCCCATGAAGTGATGGGATCAGATGCCATGATCTTCATTTTCTGAATGTTGAGCTTTAAGCCAACTTTTTCACTCTTCTCTTTCACTTTCACCAAGAGGCTTTTTAGTTCCTCTTCACTTTCTGCCATTAGGGTTGTGTCATCTGCATATTTGAGGTTATTGATATTTCTCCTGGCAATCTTGATTCCAGCTTGTGTTTCTTCCAGTCCAGCATTTCTCATGATATACTCTGCATATAAGTTAAATAAGCAGGGTGACAATATATAGCCTTGACGTACTCCTTTTCCTATTTGGAACCAGTCTGTTGTTCCATGTACAGTTCTAACTGTTGCTTCCTGACCTGCATACAGATTTCTCAAGAGGCAGGTCAGGTGGTCTGGTATTCCCATCTCTTTCAGAAATTTCCACAGTTTATTGTGATCCACCCAGTCAAAGGCTTTGGCATAGTCAATAAAGCAGAAATAAATGTTTTTCTGGAACTCTCTTGCTTTTTCCATGAGCCAATGGATGTTGGCAATTTGATCTCTGGTTCCTCTGCCTTTTCTAAAACCAGCTTGAACATCTGGAAGTTCACGGTGCAGGTATTCTTGAAGCCTGGCGTGGAGAATTTTGAGCATTACTTTACTAGCATGTGAGATGAGTGCAATTGTGTGGTAGTTTGAGCATTCTTTGGCATTGCCTTTCTTTGGGATTGGAATGAAAACTGACCTTTTCCAGTCCTGTGGCCACTGCTGAGTTTTCCAAACTTGCTGGCATATTGAGTGCAGCACTTTCACAGCATCATCTTTCAGGATTTGAAACAACTCAACTGGAATTCCATCACCTCCACTAGCTTTGTTCGTAGTGATGCTTTCTAAGGCCCACTTGACTTCACATTCCAGGATGTCTGGCTCTAGATTAGTGATCACACCATCGCGATTATCTGGGTCGTGAAGATCTTTTTTGTACAGTTCTTCCATGTATTCTTGCCACCTCTTCTTAATATCTTCTGCTTCTGTTAGGACCATACGATTTCTATCCTTTATCGAGTCCATCTTTGCATGAAATGTTCCCTTGGTATCTCTAGTTTTCTTGAAAAGATCTCTAGTCTTTCACATTCTGTTCCTTTCCTCTATTTCTTTGCATTGATCACTGAAGAAGGCTTTCTTATCTCTTCTTGCTATTCTTTGGAACTCTGCATTCAGATGCTTATATCTTTCCTTCTCTCCTTTGCTTTTCACTTCTCTTCTTTTCACAGCTATTTGTAAGCCCTCCCCAGACAGCCACTTTGCTTTTTTGCATTTCTTTTCCATGGGGATGGTCTTGATCCCTGTCTCCTGTACAATGTCACAAACCTCATTCCATAGTTCATCAGGCACTCTATCTATCAGATCTAGACCCTTAAATCTATTTCTCACTTCCACTGTATAATCATAAGGGATTTGATTTAGGTCATACCTAAATGGTCTAGCGGTTTTCCCTACTTTCTTCAATTTCAGTCTGAATTTGGCAATAAGGAGTTCATGATCTGAGCCACAGTCAGCTCCTGGTCTTGTTTTTGTTGACTGTATAGAGCTTCTCCATCTTTGGCTGAAAAGAATATAATCAATCTGATTTTGGTGTTGACCATCTGGTGATGTCCATGTGTAGAGTCTTCTCTTGTGTTGTTGGAAGGGGGTGTTTGCTATGACCAGTGCATTTTCTTGGCAAAACTCTATTAGTCTTTGCCCTGCTTCATTCTGCATTCCAAGGCAGAATGCAATTTGCCTGTGACTCCAGGTGTTTCTTGACTTCCTACTTTTGCATTCCAGTCTCCTATAGTGAAAAGGACATCATTTTGGGTGTTAGTTCTAGAAGATCTTGTAGGTCTTCATAGAACCGTGCAACTTCAGTTTCTTCAGCGTTCCTGGTTGGGGCATAGACTTGGATAACTGTGATATTGAATGATTTGCCTTGGAGACGAACAGAGATCATTCTGTAGTTTTTGAGATTGCATCCAAGTACTGCATTTCAGACTCTTTTGTTGACCATGATAGCTACTCCATTTCTATTGAGGGATTCCTGCCCACTGTAGTAGATGTAATGGTCATCTGAGTTAAATTCACCCATCCTAGTCCATTTTAGTTTGCTGATTCCTAGAATCACCCTTGCCATCTCCTGTTTGACCACTTCCAATTTGCCTTGATTCATGGACCTGACATTCCAGGTTCCTATGCAATATTGCTCCTTACCACATCAGATCTTGCTTCTATCACCAGTCACATCCACAACTGGGTATTGTTTTTGCTTTGGCTCCATCCCTTCATTCTTTCTGGAGTTATTTCTCCACTGATCTCCAGTAGCATATTGGGCACGTAATGACCTGGGGAGTTCCTCTTTTGGTATCCTATCATTGTGCCTTTTCCTACTCTTCATGGGGTTCTCAAGGCAAGAATAATGTAGTGGCTTGCCATTCCCTTCTCCAGTGGACCACATTCTGTCAGACCTCTCCATCATGACCCACCCATCTTGGGTTGTCCGGCAGGCATGGCTTGGTTTCACTGAGTTAGACAAGGCTCTGGTCCTAGTGTGATTAGATTGACTAGTTTTCTGTGAGTATGGTTTCAGTGTGTCTGCCCTCTGATGCCCTCTTGCAACCCCTTCCATCTTACTTGGGTTTCTCTTGCTTTGGCTTAGGGTATCTCTTCGCGGCTGCTCTAGCAAAGCACAGCCGCTGTTCCTTACCTTGGATGAGGGGTATCTCCTTACTGCTGCTGTTCCTAACCTTCAATGTGGGATAACTCCTCTAGGCCCTCCTGTGCCTGTGCATCCACCACTCCTCGGGGTTGCTCCTCCCGGCCGCTGGCCCTGGCCTCGGGCATGGGTGGCTCCTCCCAGCTGCCGCCCCTGTCCTCGGGGTGGCTCCTCAAGTTCACCGCCCCTGGCTACGGGGGCAAGGTGGCTTCTCCTGGCCGCCCCTGATCTCGGATGCCGGGTGTCTCCTCCCAGCCGCCACTGGCCTCAGACGTGGGGTAGCTCCTCCTGGCCGCTGCCCTGACCTTGGACATGGGGTGTCTCCTCCCGGCTGCCACTGACCTCAGACGCGGGGTAGCTCCTCTCTGCCACTGCCCCTGACCTCGGACACAGGGTAGCTCCTCTTGGCTGTTCCTGCACCTTCGCAGCCTAGCACTCTAGGCCACTGCCCCTGACCTTGGACATAGGGAAGTGCCTCTCGGCCATGCTTAGTGAGCCGGCTCGCAGCTGCCTGCACTTAGTGAGCCAGCTCGCAGCATGGAAGCCACTTTAATATCCATTAGCAGATAAATGGTGGAAAAGGAAATGGCAATCCACTGCAGTATTCTTGCCTGGAGAATCTCAGGGACAGGGGAGCCTGGTGGGGTGCTATCTATGGGGTCGCACAGAGTTGAGCATGACTGAGGCAACTTAGCAGCAGCAGCAGCAGCAGCAGATGAATGGATAAGAATGTTGTGGTACATACACACAACAGAATATTACTCAGCTATAAAAAGAATGCATTTGAGTAGGGAAAACCACTAGACCATTCAGGTATGACGTAAATAAAATCCCTTATGATTATACACTGGAAGCGAGAAATAGATTTAAAGGCCTAGGTCTAATAGCAGAGGACCTGATGAACTATAGACAGAAGTTTGTGACATTGTACAGGCGTTGGGGATCAAGACTATGCCCAAGAAACTGAAATGCAAAAAAAGCAAAATGGCTGTCTGAGGAGGCCTTACAAATAGTTGTGAAAAGAAGAGAAGCAAAAAGCAAAGGAGAAAAGGAAAGATATACCCATTTGAATGTAGAGTTCCAAAGAATAGCAAGGAGAGATAAGAAAGCCTTCCTCCTTGGTCAGTGCAAAGAAACAGAGGGGAAAAAATTAGAATGGGAAAGACTAGAGATCTCTTCAAGAAAATTTGAGTTACCAAGGGAACATTTCATGCAAAGATGAGCTCAATAAAGGAAAGAAATGGTATGGACCTAACAGAAGCAGAAGATATTAAGAAGAGGTGGCAAGAATACACAGAACTGTACAAAAATATCTTCGTGATCCAGATAATCACAATGGTGTGATCAGTCACCTAGGGCTAGACATCCTGGAATTCGAAGTCAAGCGGGCCTTAGGAAGTGTCACTACAAACAAAGCTAGTGGAGGTGATGGAATTCCAGTTGAGCTACTTCAAATTCTAAAAGTTGATGCTGTGAAAGTGCTGCTTTCAACATGCCAGCAAATTTGGAAAAGTCAGCAATGGCCACAGGACTGGAAAAGGTCAGTTTTCATTCCAATCCCAAAGAAAGGCAATGCCAAAGAATGCTCAAAATATGGCAAAATTGCACTCATCTCACACACTAGTAGAGTAATGCTCAAAATTCTCCAAGCCAGGCTTCAGCAATACATGAATCGTGAACTTCCAGATGTTCAAGCTGATTTTAGAAAAGGCAGAGGAATCAGAGATCAAATTGCCAACACCCACTGGATCATGGAAAAAGCAAGAGAGTTCCAAAAAACATCTATTTCTGCTTTAATGACTATGCCAAAGCCTTTGACTGTGTGGATCATAATAAACTGTGGAAAATTCTGAAAGAGATGGGAATACCAGACCACCTGACCTGCCTCTTTAGAAATCTGTATGCAGGTCAGGAAGCAACAGTTAGAACTGTACATGGAACAACAGACTGGTTCCAAATCAGGAAAGGTATATGACAAGGCTGTATATTGTCACCACACTAATTTAACTTATATACAGAGCACATCATGAGTAATGCTAGCCTGGATAAAGTATAAGCTGGAATCAAGATTGCCGGGAGAAATATCAGTAACCTCAGATATGCATCACCCTTATGGCAGAAAGTGAATAATTAAAGAGCCTCTTGATGGAAGTGAAAGAGGAGAGTGAAAAAGTTGGCTCAAAGCTCAACATTCAGAAAACTATGATCATGGTATCCAGTCCCATCAGTTCATGGAAAATAGATGGGGAAACAGTGGAAACAGTGGCAGACTATTTTGGGGGGCTCCAAAATTACTGCAGATGGTGATTGCAGCCATGAAATTAAAGGACACTTACTTACTCCTTGGAAGGAAAGTTATGACCAACCTAGACAGCATATTAAAAAACAGAGACATTACTTTATCAACAAAGGTCCGTCTAGTCTGGAGAAGGCAATGGCAACTCACTCCAGTACTCTTGCCTGGAATCTCCCACAGACGGAGGAGCCTGGTAGGCTAAAGTACATGGGATCCCAAAGAGTCAGACACGACTGAGAGATTTTACTTTCACGCATTGGCGAAGGAAATGGCAACCCACTCCATTGTTCTTGCCTGGAGAATCTCAGGGACGGCAGATCCTGGTGGGCTGCCATCTATGGGGTAGTGCAGAGTTGGACATGGCTGAAGCAACTTAGCAGCAGTAGTCTGTCTAGTAAAGGCAATGTTTTTTCCAGTAGTCGTGTATGGATGTGTGAGTTCGACTATAAAGAAAGCTGAGCACTGAAGAATTGTTGCTTTTGAACTGTGGTTTTGGAGAAGACTCTTGAGAGTCCCTTGGACTGCAAGGAGATCCAACCAGTCCATGCTAAAGGAAATCAGTCCTGAATAGTCATTGGAAGGACTGATGCTAAAGGTGAAACTCTAATACTTTGGCCACCTGATGCGAAGAGCTGACTCATTGGAAGAGACCCTGATGCTGGGAAAGATTGAAGGCAGGAGGAGAAGGGGATGACAGCAGATGAGATGGTTGGATGGCATCACCGACTCAGTGTACATGAGTTTGAGTAAACTCCGGGAATTGGTGATAGACAGGGAGACCTGGTATGCTGCAGTCCATGGGGTTGCAAAGTGTCTGACACAACTGAGCTGAAGAAAACTGGACCTAATTAACCTCAAAGGCATTTGAGAAGCAATGGAAACCCAACAAAGACAATCCTCAGAATAGGAAAAATATTGGCAGACAAAGATACCTACAGGGGGTTTGTTTCCAATACACACAGTTTGTGCAGCTCCATCCAAAATACAAACAACCTCCCCGACCCCCTTAAAAATTGGGATATTTAGAAAAGGATATTTTTTGGAGGAAGGTATACAGATTGCCATTAGGCACATGAAAAATGCTCAACATCCCTAATTATTAGAGAAATGCTGATTCAAAGTCTAAAGAGCTCTCACCTCTCACTTGTTCAAAGGCTATATGAAAACATCTCCAAAAAGAAATACCTGAGAGGGTGTGGAGAGAAGGGAACCCCCCTGCCCTTTGGTAGGGAAAGTACACTGCTACATCCACTAGAGAATGGAGAACAGTGTGGAACTTCCTTAAAAATATAAACATTGAAGTGCCTTAGGACCCAGAGACCCCCAAACTGAGCAATGACCCAGAGAAAACCAATAATTGAAGACATGGTTACCCCTGCTATCAAGGCGGCACTAGGGAACATAGTGAAGACATGGAAGAAACCTAAGAGGAGCAGGACTGAAGAATGGAGAGAAGGTGGGATACATATACACAATGCAATATTACTCAGCCCTAAACAGAAAGAAATGATGCCAGGTCCAGCCACAGGGAAGAAATTCGTGAGGATCATAACAAGTGAAGTAAGGGAGACAAGCATCATATGAGGGTCACTTATCCTGAAATCTATAAACAGATACACATGAACTTCTTTACCAAAGAGAAACATCCTCAGAGAATTACAAGAGAAACTTATGGTTACTGAAAGAAGAAAGGTGTGGGGCAAGGAGAAATGAACTGGTTCAGACTAACATATGCACACTAGTATTGAGAAATAAGCCACAGAAACCCACTATATAGCACAAGAAACCTTACTCAACACTCTATAGCAAACTATTTGGAGAAAGAGATGAGAAAAAATTTATGTCTCTATCTATAGGTAAACCAAGTTGCTGTAGATGAAAAGTGAAAAAAAAAAAAAGGAAATACAGGGAAAAAAATGCCCACAACCTTGTAATTCCCCTGTACAGTCCAGTTAAAATTATAGGATAACAAACAAACAAATGTTGAGTTTATTTCTCTTGGGCCATGGTGTTGTGGGCTGGTGTCACATCTCTGAAGCCTGAATAAGCTGGGGCCCCAGGGCTGGAGTTTGGAGTGGCTGAGGGAGCTGGCAGCATGTGGCTGGCCATGTGTGCCCAGATGGACCTGGAGTGGTTCTTGCGTTTCATGAGCCCCCCAAACTCTGGGTGCAGGCAGGCTCTCCTTGAGGAAATCCAAGCCTACTGCACCCAAACATAGTGGAGCCTCTGGGCTGCAAGAGCTTTCAAGAGACCCTGGGCTGCATGTGTCCCTAAGACTGGGGTTGTAACCACCGGCCACCTGTCTTAGGGTGGCCTCAGCTATGGATGATTGCACCCTTCCCAGTGTGGTTCTGCAGGAGTTAAGACGTATCCAAAGGATCGAGGGTAAGGGGGAAGTAATGAGACGCAAACCTTGGGTGCTTCTCCTGGTCCATTGCACTCTAATTGACAATCCACGCACAGGATTTTCCCTGAGGCTCCGCTTGCCCAAGGAACTCGAGTTGGGTTTGAAGAAATGCTGCCACCTTGTGGCCACATCCAGTAACAACAACTTTAAAACCAGTTCTCAAGGGCTCTTACCATTCAAAAGGCCTGAGGCTGTAAATGACACCTGCCCCTAAGGTCCCTGGGAAAAATCACCGGTAAAGAATTCAAAGTGAAGTCGCTCAGTCGTATCTGACTCTTTGCGACCCCATGGACTGTAGCCTACCAGAATCCTCTATCCATGGGATTTTCCAGGCAAGACTACTGGAGTGGGTTGCCATTTCCTTCTCCAAAAGAATTCAAAATGGGGCCCAATTTCAAGAAGCCAGTTTCAAGAGTTACATTGTATTTAAGGAGATCAACCCTGGGATTTCTTTGGAAGGAATGATGCTAAAGCTGAAGCTCCAGTACTTTGGCCACCTCATGTGAAGAGTTGACTCATTGGAAAAGACTGTGATGCTGGGAGGGATTGGGGGCAGGAGGAGAAGGGGACGACCGAGGATGAGATGGCTGGATAGCATCACAGACTCGATGGACGTGAGTCTGAGTGAACTCCGGGAGATGGTGATGGACAGGGAGGCCTGGCTTGCTGCAATTCATGGGGTCACAAAGAGTCGGACACGACTGAGTGACTGAACTGAACTGAACTGAAGCTGTCTAAAGTCCAAAAGCATCTGGAAACATACTCCACACGACTACCTCCTAAAATGAGGCAATCAAAACCATCAAGAGGAATCACCTCATATTCCTTAGAAAGACAAGCATCAAAAAGATCCAATGAAACTAAGTCCCTCAGAGGGCTTAGGGAAAAAGGAATCCTCCCTCCCTCTTTGTTGGGATGTAAATGGGTACAGGAATTATGCAAAGCAGCATAGGGTTTCTTAAACAAAACAACAACTAAGCATAGGAGAACCTTCTGTGGAATGAAAATATCTTCTGCTGTATTAATACACAAGAAATGTCACAGCCATCAGCGATTTCTGGCCTCCATCAGTTCAGTTCAGTCACTCAGTCATGTCCAACTCTTTCTGACCCCATGGACTGCAGCACATCAGGTCCATCACCAACTCCCAGAGCTTGCTCAATCTCCTGTCCATTAAGTCGGTGATGCAATCCAACCATCTCATCCTCTGTTGTCCCCTTCTCCTCCTGCCTTCAAGCAAAATTGTTGTCTGAGGAGGCCTTACAAATATCTGAGAAAAAAAAAAAAAGAGAAGCTAAAGGCAAACAAGACAAGGAAAGATAGACCCATTTGAATGCAGAGTTCCAAAGAATAGCAAGGAGAGATAAGAAAGCCTTCCTTAGTAATCAATGCAAAGAAATAGAGGAATTCAATAGAATGGGAAAGACTAGAGATCTCTTCAAGGAAATTTGAGATACAAAGGGAACATTTCATGCAAAGATGGGCTCAATAAAGGACAGAAATAGTATGGACCTAACAGAAGCAGAAGATATTAAGAAGAGGTGGCAAGAATACACAAAAGAACTATACAAAAAGATCTTCATGACCCAGATAACCAGGATGGCGTGATCACTCACCCAGAGACAGATATGCTCTGGAATGCAAAGTAAAGTGGGCCTTAGGAAGTGTCACTACAAATAAAGCTAGTGGAGGGGATGGAATTCCAGTTGAGCTATTTTAAATCCTAAAAGTTGATGCTGTGGGAGTGCTGCACTCAATATACCAGCAAATTTGGAAAACTCAGCAGTGGCCACAGGACTGGAAAAGGTCAGTTTTGATTCCAATTCCAAAGAAAGGCAATGCCAAAGAATGCTCAAACTACCGCACAATTACACTCATCTCACACACTAGCAAAGTAATGCTCAAAATTCTTCAAGCCAGCGTTCAACAGTATGTCAACTGTGAACATCCAAATGTTCCAACTGAATTCAGAAAAGGCAGAGGAACCAGAGATAAAATTGCCCATATCTGCTGTATCATAAAAAATGCAAGAGAGTTCCAAAAAAACATCTGCTTTTGCTTTATTGAGTATGCCAAAGCCTTTGACTGTGTGCATCTCAACAAACTGTGGGAAATTCTAAAAGAGATGGGAATATCAGACCACTTGACCTGCCTCTTAAGAAATCTGTGTGCAGGTCAAGAAAGAAGTTTTACTGGACTTGGAACAACCAACTGGTTCAAAATCAGGAAAGGTATATGACAAGGCTGTATATTGTCACCCTGTTTATTTAACTTATATGTAGAGTACATCATGTGAAATGCCTGGCTGGATGAAGCAAAAACTGAAATCAATTGTTGGGAGAGATATCAATAACCTCACATATGCAGATGACACCATCCTCATGGCAGAAAGTGAAGAAGAACTAAAGAGCCTCTTGATGAAAGTGAAAGAGGAGAGTGAAAAAGTTGGCTTACAACTCAACATTCAGAAAACTAAGATCATGGCATCCCATCCTGTCACTTCATAGCAAATAAATGGGGAAACAATGGAAACAGTGACAGACTTTATTTTGGGGGGCTGCCACTGCAGATGGTGACTGCAGCCATGAAATTAAAAGACACTTACTCCTTGGAAGAAAAGTTCTGACTAACCTAGACAGCATATTAAAAATAAGAGACATTACTTTACCAACAAAGTTCTGTCTAGTCAAACTTATGGTTTTTCCAGTAGTCATGTACAGAGGTGAGAATTGGACTATAAAGAAAGCTGACCACCGCCAAAGTGATGCTTTTGAACTGTGGTGTTGGAGAAGACTCTTGAGAGTCCCTTGGATTGCAAGGAGATCCAACCAGTCCATTCTGAAGGAGATCAGCCCTGGGATTTCTTTGGAAGGAATGATGCTGAAGCTGAAACTCCAGTACTTTGGCCACCTCATGTGAAGAGTTGACTCATTGGAAAAGACTGTGATGCTGGGAGGGATTGGGGGCAGGAAGAGAAGGGGACGAGTGAGGGTGAGATGGCTGGATGGCATCACTGACTCGATGGACGTGAGTCTGAGTGAACTCCGGGAGATGGTGATGGACAGGGAGGCCTGGCATGCTGCAATTCATGAGGTCACAAAGAGTTGGACACGACTGAGTGATTGAACTGAACAGTAAAGTATCATTCTTAATTTTGAAGACTCTTAATGACATCTATATTAATTTAGATCCATACACTTAAACATTAATATCAGATATCAACTTAATATTGAATATTTCCAAGTTCACGTGAACCTGAAAGTCATCTTGACCAGTTTTCTTTAAATGTAAGCATTTTTATTAAAATTAAATAGAAAGAAAGTGAAAGTGAAGTCTCTCAGTCTTGTCCGACTCTTTGCGACCCTGTGGACTGTAACCTACCAGGCTCCTCCGTCCATGGGAGTGGGTTGATTGTAATAACTTTTAGAAGCATAAATATCTCACATGTATAAAGTGTGCATAGACATAGACAAACTAAAGATCTCATGGCTTTACTAAAAGCTTAGATATGAACCAGATATTATAATATTGATAAAAATTACTAGTTAACAAACAGTTGGAATACCTTAAAGTTGCTTGTTCAGATAATTAAGGCTTACTATGTATAAGGTTTGGCTGTGGGAACATTTTGAGCACTTTATATTTAAAATTGCCACATTTATCACCCTTGGTCTTGGAGGTCTTGCCTGCTTAATTGGGCTTAGTCTAGGTCCTTGTGGCCTGTATTCATATTCTGGTTAAGCACTTAAAAGGCAGTTGTTTAGTTTTTTAAAGAATGGTTTTGTCACCCAAGGTTACTAAAATCAGTGGCAATATCTGTATCAAATTGAAATGTAATTTATGAAGTTCTGTGTTTTATAACTTTCAGTTTAGTTCAGTTCACTCGCTCAGTTGTGTCCAACTCTTTGTGACCCCATGAATGGCAGCATGCCAGGCCTCCCTGTCCATCACCAACACCTGGAGTCCTCCCAAAACCATGTCCATTGAGTTGGGGATGCCATCCAACCATCTCATCCTCTGTCGTACCCTTCTCCTCCTGCCCTCAATCTTTCCCAGCATCAGGGTCTTTTCAAATGAGTCAGTTCTTTGCATCAGGTGGCCAAAGTATTGGAGTTTCCGCTTCAACAACAGTCCTTCCAATGAACACCCAGTACTGATCTCCTTTAGGATGGACTAGTTGGATCTCCTTGCAGTTCAAGGGACTCTCAAGAGTCTTCTCCAACACCACAGTTCAAAAGCATCAATTCTTCGGCACTCAGCTTTATTCACAGTCCAATTCTCACATCCATACATGACCACTGGAAAAACCATAGCCTTGACTAGACAGACCTTGGCAAAGTAATGTCTCTGCTTTTCAATATGATATCTAGGTTGGTCATAACTTTCCTTCCAAGGAGTAAGCATCTTTTAATTTCATGTCTGCCATCATCATCTGCAGTGATTTTGGAGCCCCGAAAAATAAAGTCAGCCACTGTTTCCACTGTTTCCCCATCTATTTGCCATGAACTGATGGGATCAGATGCCATGATCCTAGTTTTCTGAATGTTGAGCTTTAAGCCAACTTTTTCACTCTCCTCTTTCACTTTCATCAAGAGGCTCTTTAGTTCTTCACTTACTGCCATAAGGGTGGTGTTATCTGTGTATCTGAGGTTACTGATATTTTTCCTGGCAATCTTGATTCCAGCTTGTGCTTCATCCAGCCTAGCGTTTCTCATGATGTATTATGCATATAAGTTAAATAAGCAGGGTGACAATATACAGCCTTGATGTACTCCTTTTCCTATTTGGAACCAGTTTGCTGTTGCATGTTCAGTTCTAACTGTTGCTTCCTGACCTGCATACGAGGTAGGTCAGATGGTCTGTTATTCCCATCTCTTTCAGAATTTTCCACAGTTTATTGTGATCCACACAGTCAAAGGCTTTGGCATAGTCGACAAAGCAGAAATAGATGTTTTTCTGGAACTCTTGCTTTTTCCATGATCCAGTGGATGTTGGTAATTTAATCTCTGGTTCCTCTACCTTTTCTAAAACCAGCTTGAACATCAGGAAGTTCACGGTTCACATATTCCTGAAGCCTGTCTTGGAGAATTCTAAGCATTTCTTTACTAGCGTGTGAGATGAGTGCAATTGTTCGGTAGTTTGAGCATTCTTTGGCATTGCCTTTCTTTGGGATTGGAATGAAAACTGACCTTTTAAATAACTTTAGAATTTTAATTTAGCAGGTCTTCAAAGGTTTGTGTAAGGTATTTAGCCGAAACCTTTTTGAGTTTATAAATTAAACCAAAGAAAATCACTATTTTTTAAATTAACCCTTGCAAGTTAGTTCCCAGTTTAGTTATTTTGTATGACTCAAGTAACTATTGGTTTCCTCAGTATGTTTAGTTAATATTTCTTTAGTGGCAATCTGTATGCCTTATATATTGATGTTATGATTAAATAAGAGCTGTAACCACCTTATATAAAGCCCATTTTAATATACCAACTTGTATATCTTTATCTAAATTTCACCAACTTCTATACCTTTAACTTTAGCTTTCATAAGGATCCAACCAAGAAGCTTTGGTCTTATGGGGGAGTTTAAAAAGCTTTTTCTTTTTCTTCCATGTCTATTCTACCTATTTTAATATAAAAGGCTCTGGAATCCCCAGAGTCAAGGAAGTCAGACCCTTTGACCTAACTATCCCAAAATACGTGGTCGGATATCTCAGTGTAAATTTTTCTAGCCCTTTAAATACATACTTTAAAACTGAGGTAAATAAAACAGACTTGTTTAGCTTTTAATGTTGGGGATCAGTAGGGTGTCCCTCATGGCTCATTAAGTTTAGGTCATGTCATGTCATATTTTATTTAATCATGTAAATGTTTGTTTTATTTATCCCCTTCTAAATAGCCATCCAAGGAATTTTTATTTATTTGAGATAACTACTTAAAAAATAATTCCTCCTTCCCCTGTTGAAATAACAGCTAGATTTTTTCTTCCAAGTGTTTTTTTTTCTTTTTGTTTTGCTGTTGTTGTTGATAATCTTAATTGCTCTTATTAGCATCTCTAAGGCCCACTGAGGAGAAGGCCTCAATGAAATGTCTAAACCAAATTTTCTTGTTCTAAAAAACAGTTCTTAGGTTAAATTGACTTTTATTTTATAGATACCAACGAAAGAGGTGTTTACAATGAGAGCGCTCTAGATTTAAAAATTTGTTGGTTTCTCTAAATTTCAAAGGATTCGTCATTTAGCCACTAAAGGTCAATTTTCATTCCAATCACAAAGAAAGGCAATGCCAAAGAATGCTCAGACTACCGCACAATTGCACTCATCTCACATGCTAGTAAAGTAATGCTCAAAATTCTCCAAACCAAGCTTCAACAATATGTGAACCGTGAACTTCCTGATGTTCAAGCCGGTTTTAGAAAAGGCAGAGGAACCAGAGATCAAATTGCCAACATCCGATGGATCATGGAAAAAGCAAGAGAGTTCCAGAAAAACACCTATTTCTGCTTTGTTGACTATGCTAAAGCCTTTGACTGTGTGGATCTCAATAAACCGTGGAAAATTCTGAAAGAGATGGGAATACCAGACCACCTGCCCTGCCTCTTTAGAAATCTGTATGCAGGTCAGGAAGCAACAGTTAGAACTGTACATGGAACAACAGACTGGTTCCAAATAGGAAAAGGAGTACATCAAGGCTGTATATTGTCACCCTGCTTATTTAACTTTTATACAGTGTACATCATGAGAAACGCTGAGCTGGAAGAAACACAAGCTGGAATCAAGATTGCCAGGAGAAATATCAATAACCTTAGATATGCAGATAACACCACCCTTATGGCAGAAAGTGAAGAGGAACTAAAAAGCCTCTTGATGCAAGTGAAAGAGGAGAGAGTGAAAAAGTTGGCTTAAAGCTCAACATTCAGAAAATGAAGATCATGGCATCTGGTCTCATCACTTCATGGGAAATAGATGGGGAAACAGTGGAAACAGTGTCAGACTTTATTCTTTTGGCCTCCAAAATCACTGCAGTTGGTGATTGCAGTCATGAAATTAAAAGACGCTTACTCCTTGGAAGAAAAGTTATGACCAACCTAGATAGCATATTCAAAAGCAGAGACATTACTTTGCCAAGAAAGATCTGTCTAGTCAAGGCTATGGTTTTTCCAGTGGTCATGTATGGATGTGAGAGTTGGACTGTGAAGAAAGCTGAGTGCAGAAGAATTGATGCTTTTGAACTGTGGTGTTGGAGAAGACTCTTGAGGGTCCCTTGGACTGCAAGGAGATCCAACCAGTCCATTCTGAAGGAGATCAACCCTGGGATTTCTTTGGAAGGAATGATGCTAAAGCTGAAACTCCAATACTTGGCCACCTCATGTGAAGAGGTGACTCATTGGAAAAGACTCTGATGCTGGGAGGGATTTGGGGGCAGGAGGAAAAGGGGATGACAGAGAATGAGATGGCTGGATGGCATCACCGACTTGATGGACATGAGTTTGAGCGAGCTCTGGGGGTTGATTATAGACAGGGAGGCCTGGCATGCTGCGCTTCATGCGGTTGCAAAGAGTTGGACACGACTGAGCAACTGAACTGAACTGAACTGAAATTATATTTCCACAGAGACACAAATGATAAAGAATGTAAAAAGACCTCTTGTGGCTGAGGCCTGGCATGCTGCGCTTCATGCGGTTGCAAAGAGTTGGACACGACTGAGCAACTGAACTGAACTGAACTGAAATTATATTTCCACAGAGACATAAATGATAAAGAATGTAAAAAGACCTCTTGTGGCTGTAATACAAACAAACACACACCCAATAAAACAACCTAAGAAGATAAAATAGGACACTTATATCTCAAAGACACAGAAATCTGAGCTTCTCCCTGGAAGGCTTTGCTTAAGGTGTTACCTAGCCAGCTTTTAATTTTTAACTGCATATGCGTTAAAGGCTCTCATCAATATTTAGGGTGAAATTTAATTTCTTCAGGGGGCTTCCCTGGTGGCTCAGAGCTTAAAGCGTCTGCCTGCAATTTGGGAGACCTGGGTTCGATCCCTGGGTCAGGAAGATTCCCCTGGAGAAGGAAATGGCAACCCACTCCAGTATTCTTGCCTGGAGAATCCCATGGACGGAGGAGCCTGGTGGGCTACAGTCCACGGGGTCGCAAAGAGTCGGACACGACTGAGCGACTTCACTTTCACTTTCACTTAATTTCTCCAGTTAACTAGGTATTTACAAGTATGAGCTCCTATCCTTATATCTTTCTACAATGGAGCCACCTTGGTGTCTTTCAACCTAGCCTTGGGTATCTCTCTGTAAAACCAAGCCTTCCCCCACCCCAGCCTTTCCAATCTGGCCTTCTGATCTCAGTGAGGCAGGAGGTCTATAATTATGCAGATTACCTAATTAGAGTTGACCTAGAAATTCCAGACTGATTGGTTTAAAATTCCAGTGAGGCTGAAACTGCAATTAGGTTAGGTGTTAAGTCTTGGTGATGTTTAGCAGAAGTGATTCCATTTGGGGCTTGTTTCTTTAACAATAGGTTTAAGGCATGTTGACTGAAAAAAAAAAAAAAAAGCAGAACCTAACATTGAGAATCATGTTTTATTTGGCAGACTGAATAAGGAATTAGCCTGCGATATAGACTCTCCTGTTAATGGTAGCTCAGATGGTAAAGCATCTGCCTACAATGCGGGAGACTGGGGTTTGATCCCTGGGTTGGAAAGATCCCCTGGAGAAGGAAATAACAACCCACTCAAGTACTCTTGCCTGGAAAATCCCATGGACCGAGGAGCCTGGTAGGCTACAGTCCATGGGGTCGCAAAGAGTTGGACATGACTAAGCGACTTCACTTCCATAGACTCTCAATTCTGAGGAACTGCTTCAAAGAGGTAAGTGAGAAGCCAGGATATATAGGAAGCTTTTGCTGGAAAATAAAACATATGGTCAGACATTGAAAGATTACTCCTGATCACAAAAAACGAACATCTCAAGTTTTCTGTGTATGGGACAATTCAAGAGTCTGGGCACATTGAAATTATACCTTTGATATACACCTTAAATATCTAGGACCACTATCTTGATATTTCTTCATCCTGAATTCCCCTCATGTACTAATGGGGTCAGCTGCAGTGAATGATGGCTTGAAGATAACAACTTCCTTTGTATATGGTAGATAATATCTATTGACCATAGTCTCTCCTCTTGACCATAGATTCAACCAAAGTTTGGGAGTCATTGTATGACCAATTTTGTTCCACTGTGCTATGAAGACTCATTCTTAGATTTACAGAGAACTCTGTGACAATTTTTGGATTAAGCTTTGTTGATAATTCAAAATTCTCTGGATCAAAATTCTCTGTCTTACTTGTCTATTATGATTCAGGAAAAGTTTCCCTTGTTGCTTCTTCCCATAGTTTGAGTTGCATGGCTATGATTAGTCTATATAGAATTATATTTATGATAGATTGCTTCAAGATATTTAGCTATCATTAATTTTATCTGAGGTCTGGTTACACATAGGATATAAATAATACAGATAGTAATGTCAATAAGGTCACTGTACAGCAGAAAGAGGCACAGGCATAAATAGTTTGAAAACAATGAGAAAACAAATTGAAACAATGATTAGTATAAGTTGTAATCTGGTTAAAATAAGCCATCAAATCCATACAGAAAACATCTGAAGAAGCCAAATTCTGGAAAGATCAGGTAAAGAGAAAAAGATAATTTTTAAAATTTGTTTACAAAGGTTTAATTTTTAATTTATCATAGTATAAAAGAAAGGTTTTCTGGAAAGCAAAATTTAAAATCCAATTTTTCATAAAAATGTCATAAAACTATGCCATAACTATCAGTTTATTCAGTCCTATGTAGTCAATTTCTTTTGCTGTATAAAGTCATCAGATTTTCCATTAGAGTTTTAAATTTCTTGCCCCGTTCAGTGGCATGATCTAAAAGTCATCAGAAACTTTTACTTCTCAAAAGTCCTTTTTATGAATCTTCTTGAAGTTCTTCATTTTCTTTTTTTTCAATTTAAATTTATTTATTTTACTTGGAGGCTAAATACTTCATTTTCTAAAAGCATCAGAATAAGACAATGATCATCCATAATTAACAAAAGACTTAAAATATCATGGCTAAAGATTTGATTACAATTCAATTGACAAGAAAATTGGTTATTATCTGTGACATATATTTTAAGGTAATAATTAGTATTATGACTGATAACATTATACTAGGACACTAGAATTTTAGAAATTCCAAATAAAATTTGGAATATTTATATTAAATACATTAACCCATATAACTTAAGGAGATTTTATTACCACTTGACAATTTTTTTCTACTTAACATACCAAATCAACCTAATTAATTTATTATGTCTCTTTTGGATGTTTCATGGTCCCTTTGAAGCATTCCAAAGTTAGCCAGAGTTCAAAAGAATTTTATTTAGAATTTGACATTTGTACAGTTTGTCGAAAAACATCAAAAGTTTTTTAAAACACCTGGTCAAATTGAATCATAAACCACCACAAAGCAATAATTACTCAATCAACGTGACAATAAAAGATTTTTAAGGCAAGTATAGAGTGTTTGGAAAGCAAAGAAATTCACAATCTGTTATCAAAATAGCTCAACATTACAAGAAAACTTTGTTCTATTAAGAGAAAAACAAACTCCAATCCTGCATCAGCCCACCCTCAATAACAAAATTCATTTACTTAATAAAATTCAATCCAGTCTCAGCCTTCATAGGTACAAAACTCTTTTTAAGGGCTCCATTTCTACAAACCTTCTACAACTTTATATATCCATATTCATTTAGCCATTATTTTTCCATAAAAAAACAACTAACTCTATGACAAAATCATTATTTCCCCTTAATAAAATACATTTTCATTTCTCATACCTACTTTTGCTGAAAACTCACATCTTACTTTCTTGCATACTGACATATTTTGCTTATTATTTCTAGTAGTTTTGATTACATATTTTAATTATAATTTCAACTCTTAAGATATCATCTCTTAAAATCTCTAGCAAAGCCTGAGAGGTAAAAATTTTAAACTGTGTGGCAAACCAACACTTTCTGATTGCCAAACTTTGGAACATTCTATAACCTCTAGAAACATTTAACATTTCATGCTATTTCTTTTCTCAATGTGGTACAAGACATGTGTCTAATAAACTTCAAATATCTTTAGGTTTACTCTTGTAAAGAGACAAAAGTAGATAAATTTAGTCCTGTTTAGCAGTCTGTGTTCCAGTATTTTATCTTATGTGAGATGCTCTGGATGGTCAATGAATTCAATTATTTAAGTTAGTTCATGTTGATGTGTGGCAAAACCAATACAATATTGTAAAGTAAAAAAAAAAAACTCAACAACAACAACAAAAAATCTCTCAAGTTTCAAGTAACAAAAAGTCTGAAGAAACTATTTTAGAGAGACATATCCAAAGCATTATTATTCTTGAAGTGTTCACCTGAAAGCTCTTGTATCATTTATCTTTATTTTATAACTTATGAAAATACAATTGTCAGGGGAGTGGGTAATTTCCTCAGTTCTGTCTCATCACAACAAAGATGTGAAGTGACGGACGTTAAAGCCCTCAGCCCATCACAGCTCTCAGACTGTCTGTGTTATAGCTCTCGGACAGACTGTGTTATAGCTCTTGGACAGATCAGTTTTATTTAGAAAATAAAAGAAAATACATCCTCGAGGCGTGAGGTCACGCTTACCCAAAAGACGTGAAGAGAAGAAAGAGAAAGAGAGAGAGACTGCAGGAGGGGAAGAGAGAGCAGGAGAGAGAGAGAGAGAGACCCTCAGCCTTTTGCTCCTATTTTTATATGTTTTTCCTCCCCCTGGGCCTGCCCTATGTAAACTGGGCTAGCCAGGAATGCTGTTTGTTCTATCTGAGGTCCTCACTCTGGTCCTGGGACCTTCCTTTGTTCTATTTTCATGGGCTTTCCCCTTCCTTGTCTTTTAGCCATCGCCATTCTGGACTCATTTTTCGTATTCTAACTGCTTAACATTACCCCCTGAAGAGATGGGAAGCCCAATTCTTTGAGAATAGGGGTGTCAAGGTCTTTCTGGCTACTTCCTGCTGAACTGGGATGGCGAGGGGCACTGGGCCACCCCCTCTTGCTAGTCTCAGGCCTCAGAGTCCTTATAGCAGTGTCCATCTAAGGGTGAGTAATATTTTCCATGGTCGGCTGTAGTTTTATATATCCTTGTTGAATTGGCACTGCATGTTGTAGCTTGTTAACCTGGGCAGAGACAAAACAGGTTAGACAATTGATAATACATGGAACAATCATAAGCAGCATCAATATGGCATAACAAGGACTAGTAGGGGCATTAGCCAACTCCAAATTTCCATCACCAGGATGGCTCAAGTCCCTCCTTATTCAGGGATCAGAAGATCTGTCTCCTTTCTGTTTTGTAGTACAACCCCTGCCAAGCTGTGTTGGCTCTTTAGAGCTGTCCTGAGAAATTTTATCCTCCGAAACTAGATTTTGGGGGTGTTCATTAGACTGGCACTCATTTGTAGTTTTGAATAGGTATCTGAGATCTCCCAGGGACTCACAGGTGTATTGAGTGTACTCTTCTGTTTTCTTCCATGGCTTGTCTAATGAGTAGTGAATCCAGGAGTCATGTCCTGGTACCTTGACTGTTATGGGGGTAGAAAGTAATACAGGGTAGGGGCCCTTCCATATGGGCTAGAGTTGAGCCTTTGGGGACCCATCTTTCAAGACTTTAATTAGGATTTGAGTCCCTGGAGCATATAGTGGTGACTCCTTAGACTCTTTTGGGTCCTGGTTCACACCCCACAAGCGTATATCCCGTTGGAATTGCCCAATGGCCATGGTATAAGACTGGAGGGTCTCAGCTTCTGGATCTAGGAAGAGGTCATTGACATAAACAAAAGGTCTCTCATATAGCATCTCATAAGGACTAAGACCAACCTGTTCCTTAGGGACAATACGAGTGCAGAGGAGAGCTATTGGTAAAGCCTCCTTCCATCCCAGGTAGGTCTCCTGGGTTATCTTTTTTATCACTGATTATAAGAATTGGTTGGCTCTTTCTACTTTTCCTGAAGACTGAGGCCTCCAGGCACAATGGAGATAATAAGTAATGCCCAATGCTTTAGAGACCCCTGGGTGACCTTAGAAGTAAATGATGTCCCATTGTCACTTTGTAATGACCTTGGCAGACCAAATATCAGAATGATTTCATGGAGCATTTTTTTTACCACCTCCTCAGCCTTCTCAGTCCAGGTGGGAAAGCCTTCAATCCATACTGTGAATGTATCTATCATGACTAATAGGTATTTATACCCTTGAGAAACTGGCATCTGGATGAAGTTCATCTGCCAGTCCTCTCCTGGATAGGTCCCATGTTGTTGGATGGACTGGGTCAGCTGGGGTCTTTGAGCTCCTTGGGGGTTGTTTAATTGGCAAGTGGGACAAGAGGAGACCACTATCTTAATAGTTGTTTGGAGGCCTGTTCCTCTGAAGGACCTTTCTAGTAATCTTTGGAGGGCTTTTTTCCCTAATTGGGTGGTTGCCTGTAAGGAGTTAACCAACTTCCATTAGAGGTTTCCAAGCAGAAAAAGGAGTCCCTCCTTTTGGAACCATCCCATATGATCTTCTTGAAAACCCTCACTCTTAGCTTTAAGAGTCTCACCTTCAGTATATGAAGGAGTTTCTGGCAAATTAGTCTGTGGAACAAGGTGGCAACCCCTATTAGGTCATTGTTCTATAATGCTGCTTTCTTAGCTGCCTGATCGGCTGCTTGGTTTCCTCGTGCCACTTCTGTGCTCCCTTTTTGGTGTCCTTTACAGTGGGAGACTGAAAACTCAAGTGGGCAGATGGGCTGCTTCCAAGAGTCTAAGGATTTGATCATCATATTTGATTGGGGAACCTCAAGTGGTCAAGTGGCCCCTTTCTTTCCAAATAGCAGCATGTGCATGTAGCACCAGAAAGACATACTTGGAGTCAGTGTAAATTGCTACTCTTTTCCCAGCTCTAAAGCTCGAGTCAGGGCTATGAGCTCAGTTAATTGGCCTTAATTACCTGGCAGCAAAGGCTTAGACTCTATGGTCTCAAAATTGGAGACTATTGTGTATCCAGCTCTTCTTTTTCTGTTCAAGACAAAGCTGCTTCCATCAGTGTACCAGATTTCTTCAGGACTGGTCAGAGGATCTTCTGACAATCCCTCTTGGGGTTTTGTCCAGTGGTCCAAGGTTTCTAGTCAAGAGTGAAAGGGGAGAGAGCCCTTCTGGCTAAGCCCTTCTGGTTAAGAACCTCACAACGGGATATAGTGAGGTATGTATTTTCCATCAGCACTACTTGATATCTGAGTATTCTTTGATCAGACAACCACAGATTGCCTCTCCTGTTTAGGAGTTGTTTCACTTGGTGGCTGGTAAAAATAGTTTGCCTCCAAAGAGAGTTTTAAAGCATCTTCTATCAGGATTGCAATAGCTGCAAGATTTCGAAGGCAGGAAGGCCAGCCTCAGGTGGTTGGGTCAAGCCTCTTGGAGAAGTAAGCTACAGGCTGGGGCTCAGATCCCAACCTTTGAGTTAACACTCCCAGGGTTATTCTTCTCTTTCGTGGACATAAAGTTGGAATGTTTTTCTGGGTCTGGCAACCTCAAGGCAGGTGCTTGAGTTAAGGCTTGTTTTAGTGTAGCTTCTGCCTTCTTTTGAGGAGTTTCCCATATCAGTGGGATTGAATTATCCCGTCTCTTCAAGCTTTCATATAAGGGTTGGGCAACTAGACCATAGTTGGGTATCCAGATTCTACAATACCCAATTAGCCCCAGGAAAGCTTGCAGTTGTTTTCAAGTCACAGGGGGGCAACTGGAGGATTCCTTGTACTTGATCAGAGGACAGCCTCTTGGATCTGTGTGTAATCTGAACTCCCAGGTAAGTGACCTTTTTCTCGACCATCTGTGCCTTAGCATGAGAGACTTTATATCCCCTCTCTGCCAAAAAGTTTAGAACCTGATGCATGTTGTTGGGCATTTTTCTCATCTGGAGAGCAGATTAGTAGGTAATCTATGTATTGTAATATTTTCCCATTATGTCCCAGGTCCAGATCTAGGAGATCCCAGCTAAGAGCCTGTGCAAACAGGTGGGGGCTATCTATGAAACCTTGAGGTAATACTGTCCAAGTCATCTGTTGATGCTTTTCTCCTGGATCTTCCCACTTGAAGGCAAAAAGATTCTGGGATTCTTTAGCCAGTAGTATGCAAAAAAAAAAAAAAATGCATCTCTGAGATCCAAGACTGTAAACCACTTGGCACTGGGTGGGATTTCTCCCAAGATTACATAGGGATTGGGTTCTGTGGGATGAAGGGGGACTACAGCTTCATTTATGATCCAAAGATCTTGAACCATTTGCCGGGTTCCATCCTTTTCCTTTACAGAGAGGATTTGGATGTTACACAGCGAATTGGTGGGGACCAATAGCCCACAAGCAAGGAATTTGTTTATTAGAGTCTGTGGTCCCTCCAGAGCCTCTCTTCTGAGGGGATATTGTTTCTGGTTAGGAAACTGAGTGGGATCTCGGAGGACAATGATGACCAGTTCAGCTTGATAGGCTTGCCCAGGAGTTCCCTGGTCCCACACCTGGGGGTTAATTTTGTCCTCCCATAGTTTTTGGTCCCTCTCTATTGGAGAAGGTGTAATGGGTTCTTCAGTAGTAACCAGAAGCTGTAGGGCTCTAGGGGCTGAAAAGCTTCCCATCACAAGGGTGGTCCCCAGTCTAGTGAGTGTATCTCTTCCCAATAAGGGAGTAGGACACTCAGGGACCACCAGAAACTGGTGGGAAAACATTTGCCCATCCCAGCAACAAAGAAAAGCTTAGGTGAATCTTTTAGTAGTTGTTTTTCCTGTAGCACCCAAAATGGTACAGGTTTGGGAGGAGAAGGCTCCAGAGTAGGAGGTCAGGACAGAGTAGGTGGCCCTTGTGTCCATCAAGAAATTCTTGGACCTACCTGCCACATCCAGTTGCACCCTTGGCTCTGGCCTGGTGATGGTTATCTGTGACAGGTGGGCTGGCTGGAGGGGGCCACTTCAGTCCTGTTGAGCCATCATGAGGGAAGGCTTGGCCCTTGACCTTGAGGCTCTTGGGTCCTGAGGGCAGAGTGCCGTCCAATGTCAGAATTGATGGTATTTGTAGCAAGCCATTTGAGGAGAGTTGTCAAGGTTTGGACACTCTGGCCCAATGCCCCACCTGTCTACAGATTAGGCATTTGCCTCATGCTTTGTCCTTCAAGGACTGGGGGTTTGCCATAGGACTTCCCTGGAGGGCTGCCAGCATCTGGGCATGTCTTGTTTCCTTCCCTTTCTCCCTCTCCTGGGCCTTGTCCTCCCTCTCCTGTTCTCTGTTGTAAAAGGTATTGGTGGCTGTCTGGACCATCTCATCTAAAGAGGCAGCAGGGTCCTGCTGCTGTAGCTGTTGTAACTTTATTCTGATGTCCGATGCACATTAGGACAGGAATTTGTCCTTTAAAATCACCTGTCCCTTGTAAGAGTCCAAGTCCAGATTGGTAAATTTTGGAGGCCCTCTTTTAGCCTTTCCAGAAAGGCAATGGGGGTTCTCATTGGGCTCCTGAGTTATTGCTGAGACCTGGGCATAGCTAATTACTTTTTGCTGGGGTGCTTTCAGTCCTGCCTTCACACAGATCAGAAAATGATCCCTTTCCCAGATGTGCTCAGAGTCATTGTAATTCCAATTAGGATCTGAGGAGGGTACTGCAGTTTCCCCTACTGGGTATTTATTGTTTGACATGTGAAGCCCTGTTGCATACCTTTGGGCTTTCATTAAGACCCTAGTATGCTCAGGGTCAGATAAAGTTTGACTAAATATAACCATGATGTCCTTCCACGTCAAGTCAAAGGCTAAGGTAATGTGTTGAAATGAATCTATATATTTGCCTGGGTCATCTGTACAGCTTCCCAGGTGTTGTTTGATCTATCTTAGTTCTAAGAGGGAGAAGGGCTTATGGACCCCGGTTGGTCTGAATTTTCCTCCAGTTTCGACTAAGGGACATACTCGAGTTGGCTTTTGTGGAGGGGGTGCTCCTGGATATGGGGGCAAGTTTGGATACAAGGATGGAGCACCACACAACTTGGGAGCTGTGGGAGGTGAGTCTTCATGGCAGGGTTCCTTTTCTTGTATGTCCCTAACACCATTTACCTAATAGGCTCACTTTTAGGGCATACAACAATCTTATACTTAAGACAGAGTTCCTTCATATCTCTTAGAAGAAAATTTGGACATAGGGGATCTCTGTCCATTTCCCTTGTCTTTTTCAGAATAATTCTAGCTGTAGGATGGTACTTTAATTTAAACTCCCATCCTCAGGCCAGTGTTCCTTGTCCTGCAGAGGATACCGTGGCCATGCAGTGGCACAAAGGAATTTTAAGCAACTCCTCCTTAGAGTTAGAGGACTGAACAGCTTCCAGTTATCAAGGATGCATCTCAAGGGTGTCTGTTGGGAAGTGGATTGGCTATTTCCTATCTGAGAAACAGTCATGACAGGGAGGAAAAGAAAAAAGAAAAAACAAATAATTCTCGTTCAATTTCCATGGGTGGACTTCCTCAGGGGTGAGTCTTTTTGAGACTTATCCTACCCAGTACTGTTGCAACCTGAAAGCCAGGCGTTCCCGGGTCAGGGTGAAGATCCCCAGGCAAGCTGAGGCATGACAGTCTCCTTTAGATCTAATCCCCAGACAGGTTGAGGCAGGTTGGCCTCCCTAGAATTGGGTTCCTGGGTAGGTCGAGGAATGTCGACCTCCTGGGACCCCTGGACTGGCGGGTCCCTGAGCAGGTTGAAGCATGGCAACTTTTTGAGGACCAGATCCCTAGGCAGGTCAAGGCAGGTTGACCTCCTGGGGCCCCAGGACTGGAGTTGGGCATCGCCAAGGTCTCCAGAGTGGCCAGTGCTGGGTAGGATTAAGGGGTTGTAATTTTAACTCATTGCTAGTTTGTTCACCGCAGATGGGAAGAGATATGATGTAAAGCAATCCAAGCCTGTGGCCTGAGACTGGGAACCTGGTGAAATGGTCATAAGCATTATCCTCGTACTGCTCTAAGGGATTGTAAGTCACTGATTTCCTCCCCTAGTCCTCCATAAGAGCAGGTTAGGGTGTCTCCAATGGTAAACACTTCATTGTCATAGTCCCACTTTAGGTAATAACAGAAGCAGTGACAAAGGAGTGGGTTATCTGGCCCTGTTAGGGGCATTAAGATATTTTAATAATAGACTAGGTGGAGCAACACTGCCTACAAGGGGGCAGAGTCCTGATTGTAGGAGTTAGTAATTGGCTTAAGAACAAATTGGTAAGAGGCAACAGACCAGATGTTCCATAAAAGTGGAGTGGAGATTTGATCCTGGGGTATGTTTGTAACTTTAGGAGAAGGGTGGTAAGAGTTTGGGCCCAAACTGCCTGCAGGGCTAACTCCCAAAGTGGCAAACATTATCCCCAGAAGCCCAATTGCTTTCAAGGAATGCCAACAGATGGACTTCTTGCAGGCATTGTGCACCTGTCTCCCACTCTAGTGGGTTCACTGAGAGATACTGATGCCGCACGTGTTGTAGGAAACATGGAAGATGGAGGCTTGAATGTCTAGAAGGATTGGATATTATACAGTATTTCCCTCCCAAGGGCCAGCTATTTTCTGGTTGTCCCTCCAGGAATTGTAGTGGCAACATTGTGGGCCAGGACGGGGCTCAGGAAAAGAGCATGAAACAGGACAGAAAGGGGCTGGGCACAACTTTTGAAAGAATGACATAGCACAAGGGCATGCTGCTACTGCTGCTAAGTCACTTCAGTCGTGTCTGTCTCTGCGTGACCCCAGAGACGACAGCCCACCGGCTCCCCCGTCCCTGGGATTCTCCAGGCAGGAACACTGGAGTGGGTTGCCATGTCCTTCTCCAATGCATGAAACTGAAAAGTGAAAGTGAAGTCGCTCAATCATGTCTGACCCTCAGGGACCCCATGCACTGCAGCCTGCCAGGCTCCTCTGTCCATGGGATTTTCCAGGCAGGAGTACTGGAGTGGGGTGCCATTGCCTTCTCCAGTGGTAAGCTAAGACTTATTAATAACTATAGTTACAAAAACACAAGTACCATATGATGCCACTTATATGAGGTATCTAGAGTAGTCAAATTCATAGAAAGTAGAATGGAGACTGCCAGGGGCTCGGGGGGAGTTGCATAATGGATATAATTTATTACATGATGAAACAGTTCTGGAGATTGGGGCTCAAAGCAAATATACTTAACACTACTGAACTATATGCTTAAGAATGATTTTTAAGACAGTAAATTTTATGCTATTAGGTTGGTGCAAAAGTAAATGTGGTTTTGCATTGCTGAACTTTGCTGTTTGATATTGGAATACATTCTTAAATGTGGTTATGTTATACATCATTTTAATGCACATTTCTCCATTTTCACACAACAGGAATAAACAAACTTATTTCTTGTTGGCAAATATGTGTGATTATAATGGTTCCTATTTTCATTCATAACGATGTGTTTGAGCCTAGTTATAATGATTTAAAATTCACTTCCAAAACTGCGATTACATTTGTACCAACCTAATATGTATGTTTTATCACAGTTAAAAATAATAATTCATATATGAAGAATGTGCCTTTAGAGGCAGTTTCTTCCTGTGTGCTAGTTGTGTGGTGTGTACTCAGTTGTGTTGGAATCTCTGTGACCCCATGGACAGTAGCCTGCCAGGCTTCTCTGTCCATGGGATTTCCCAGGCAAGAATACTGGAGTGGGTTGCCATTTCCTATTCCAGCACAAGGGCATAACATAAACCAATTGAAGTTAATTGGGTCCAAGATGACGAATCAAATTCAACTAAACCTTGATCCCCAATATGTAAGCTAAATGACATACCCAGAAGTGGCAGGACAGTTCCAAGGCACTGTCAAAAGACGGAGGATTGGGTGGTTCCCCAGTGGTTGGGATGATCCTCCCATTCATTAGCATAGGAATTCACCCAGTTCGAAAAAACTAGCCACACCACATTCCATGCCCCAAGCACTTGCCCTCTCCAATGGCCCACACCCTGCAGAGTGTGCTTCCCTGAATCCTAACAAATCCACCTCTTACCTATCGCTGTGTCTCTAAATGAATCTTTGCAATGAGACATCAGAGCCTGAGCTTCATTAGGTCCTGAAGCCAGGCATCGTGGGTTTTGGCCAGGCTCAAGTCTCGGGAGAGAGGAGCTGGAGGACGGGAGGAAAAAGCAGTGGGACAAACGTGCCAAAGAATCCCCTTCATAACCTGCCAGAAAATCTGCTAAATACCTGACCTGTGCTTACAGTTTCCATTGGCCTGATCCTTGTCACAAAGAAAATTAAGGACAGAAGAACTCCCACTGGCTTGGGTAACAGCTACTGGGGCTCAGTAGATAGCAGAGCCTTTGGGACATACTGAGGAGTAGCCTCTCTAGAGTCCTTCAGTTACACTCACTGCCACTCGCCTGTTCACAGAGGGGTTCGAGGAAACAAGAAATGAGAGATTGCAAAGGAATTAAGATTTTGTTAAGCATATGTCCTTCCAACCACAGGAGTGAGGACCTCCTACCTTAACTGGAGGTCTTCTGGAATCTGAACTTGAGCTGTGTGAACTTTCTGCCAAGTTTGTTTTTTCTGTCCCAGTTTCCAGCACGCTGGGCTTCTTGTCACTTCCCCTGCTCTGGGTTTTCTTTTAGTTCAGCTCCCACTGCAGGAGCTTTCCCTGAATTGAGCTCCTGCTGTGCTTGGCCTCCTCCTTATGGGGGCCGCACCAAGGTTGTTTCAGCCAGGTTAAATCTGAGTCATGCCACCATAGATGTTGGGGGAGTAATTTCCTAGGTTCTGTCTCATCACAACAAAAATTTGAAGCGATGTATCAGTGTTACAGTTCTCAGATGGATCAGTGTTACAGCTCCATGTTACAGCTCAGTTTTATTTAGAAAATACAGGGAAATACATCCTCAAGGCCTGAGGGCATGCCGACCCAAAAGACATGAAGATGAGAGAGAGAGAGAGAGGGAGAGAGAGAGAGAGAGAGAAAGAGAGAGAAAGAGAGAGAGAGAGAGAGAGAGAGACCCAGCCCTTTGGATCTTCTTTTTATATGTTTTTTCTCCTCTTCCTGGGCCTGCCCTATGTAAATTGTGCTAGCCAGGAATTCTGTTTGTTCTACCTGCGGTCCTCACTCTGGTCCTTGGACCTTCCTTTATTCTATTTTCGTGGGTTTTTCCCCTCCTCATCTTTTAGCCACCACCATTCTGGATTCCTTTTTCCTATTCTAACTACCTAACAGAACCATTCAACTTCAGCTTCTTTGGCATTAGCGTTTGGGTATAGGCACGGATTATTGTACTATTGAATGGTTTGCCTTGGAAACAAAGTTCATTCTGTCACTTTTGAGATTGCATCCAAATACTATATTTTGGACTCTTTTGTTGACAATGAAAGCTACTCAATTTCTTCTAATGGATTCTTGACCACAGTAGTAGATTTAAGAATCATCTGAATAAAATCGCCCATTCTGGTGCATTTTAGTTCAATGATTCCTAAAATGTGGATGTTCACTCTTGCCGTCTCCTGTTTGACCCTTTGAATTTACCTAGATTCATGGACCTAACATTACAGGATCCTATGCAATATTATTCTTTACAGCTTAATTTTACACCTCAGTGAATTAGATAAAGAAGAAAAAGTAAACCCATAATTAACAGAAAGAATAAAATAACAAATAAAAGAGCATTAAAAAAGTGACATAGAGACTAGAAGAGAACAACAAAAAATCACTGATACTAAAAGTTGATTGCCAGTCCAGGTTCGATGCAGGATACAGGATGCTTGGGGCTGGTGCACTGGAATGACCCAGAGGGATGGTATGGGGAGGGAGGTGGGAGGGGGGTTTAGGATGGGGAACACATGTACACCCATGGCGGATTCATGTTGATGTGTGGCAAAACCAATATAATATTGTAAAGTAATTAGCCTCTAATTAAAATAAATAAATTTAAATTTAAAAAGTTGATTTTTTGAAAAGTTAATAAAATTAACAAACTTTTACCTAGACCAAGGGAAAAAAGATAGAGGACTCAAAACCAAATTATAAATGAATAAGGAGACATTGCAACTCCCAACACAGACATGCCAAGGATCATGAGACTATGATTAAAAATTATATTTCAACCAATTGGAAAAACTCTTTTGTGTCAGTCTTTAACAATAGTCTCACTATCAACTAGAATGCCTAGGAGCACTCACTTGGCTCCATACTAGTTATGGCTAATATCAACAGAAATTTGACAAGAGATAATGTTGTGACTGGTCCAGCTCTTGTGGCTCTTATTATAATTGCAAGATGCACCTCAGAAACAACAATCAGGGAACACTGGAAAAACAAGGTTTATTACTCTTAGGTCCTGGAGGATATGTGTCATGCTCAGGAACATATAGTTAAGTCACAGATAGAGAGAGAGTGAGATGGCAAGGGAGAAGCATAGGGAGAAGATAAAGGGTGAGGAGGAGAGGTAGAGAAAGAGAGTTTCTTCCTTTATTGAGATTGAGGAAGGGGTGCCTAGGATTTCATGTGTTCACTCTTTATTAGCAAATTTTAAAATATGACTACTAATTAAAGTGTGGAGAGGTGAAAATGGTGTCATTCAAGTGGTCAGTTATCTAGGTTATTTAGGGCTTTCTAGAAGGGGAATATCATGGGTGGGATTGATTGGTTCTTAATCTAGTTATGTATCTAGAAATATGTTTATTTGAGGTAAATGTCTTTGAAATGGATGCCTTGGAAATCAAAAGCTTAGTATCAGGTGTTTATATCACAATGAAACAAGCTTATTATTAGGCACTTACACTGCAGTAACCCATAATAAGTGGTCAACTTTCTAAGGACATACAACCTATCAAGGCTGGATCATGAAAAATAGAAAATCTGAACACACAGTAGTAACTGCAGACATTAAAGCTGTACTGCAAGAATTTTCAACAAAGAAAAACCAGATCCAGATGGTTTCAATGGTGAATTTTGCCAAACATTTAAAGAATTAGAGCCAGTCCTTCTCAAAGTCATCCAAAACAAAATCTAAGGAAGAGAACATTCCCAGACTTGTGTTACAAGTCCAACATTATTCTGATACCAAGCTCAGACAATGAGAATAGAAAAAAAGAAAAAAATACAAGCAATAAATCCTGATAAATATAGATGCAAAAACTCAAAACAAAATACTAGCATACTGAATTCCACAGCACATAAAAGTATCCTACACCATGATCAGGTGAGATTTATCCCTGTGATGCAAGAATGGTTCAACATATGTAAATCAATAAACATGATATACTACATTAATAGAATGAAGGATAAAAATCTTATGATCCACTCAATAAATACAGAAAAACGCCTGACAAAAGTTAGCACCCATACATGGCAAAAGCTCCCAGTAAGTCAGGTACAGAAGCAACATATCTCAGCATAATAAAGATCATATACAACAAATACACAGCTAACGTCATACACAATCAATGGTGAAAACTTGAAAGTTTTTCCTCTAAGATCAGGAAGAAGATAAGTGTACCTGTTGCTATTCAACATTGTACTGGAAGTCCTAGGCAAAGACATTAAAGAAGAAAAAGATATAAAATACATCTGAATCAGAAAGGTGAAGCAAAATTATCTTACAGGTAGTGTGGTCATATATATAGATCTCTAAAGACTCCATAAAAAGCTGCAAGAATTAATAAACAAATTCAGCAAAAATGCAGGATTTAAAATTAATATACAAACTTTGTTACATTTCTATAAAATAATATTAAACTATCAGGAAGAGAAATGAAGAAAGTTTCATTTACAATAGCTTCAAAAATAATGAAATAATTATGAATAAATTTAACCAAAGAGATGAAAGATTTGTAAACTGGAAACTTACAAGACATTGATAAAAGAAATTGAAGAAGACACAAATAAGTGGAATGATATGTTGTGTACATGGATTGGAAGAGTTAATATTATTGATAAGTTCATACTACTCAAAAGCATCTAACAGATAATGAAATCCCTGTTGAAATTTCTGTCAAAATTCCAATGGCATTTTTCACAAAATTAGTGGAAAACCCCTACAATTCACAGAAGACCCTGAATAGCCAAAGCAATCTTGAGAAAGACAAACAAAGCTGGAAATATGATACTTCCTGATCAATCTACTTTATAGAAATACAGTAATAAAACCAGAATGATAATGGCTTAAAATACATACATAGATGAGTGGAGCTGAATCAAGAGCCTGTGATTATTACTTGCATAAACTAATGTTTGACGAGAGATTGAAGAATACTCAATGGGGGAAAAGTAAATTCCTCAATAAATGGTGTTTTGGAAACTGGATATTCACATGCAAAAGAATGAAACTGAATGCCTACTCTCAAACTGTGTGTGCTTAGTCTCTCAGTCATGTCTGACACTTTGCAACTCTCTGGACTGTAGCCCGACAGGCTCTTCTGTCCATGGGATTTTTCAGGCAAGAATACTGGAGCGGATTGCCATTTCCTCCACTAGGATATCTTCCTGACCCAGGGGTCAAACCCATGTCTCCTCTGTCTCCTGCATTGCAGACAGATTCTTTACCCACTGAGCCATTAGGGAAGCCCTAAAAATTTTTGTAACTCTTACAGTAGTTACAAAAATTTACTTGAAATGGATTAAAGACTTAAATGTAAGATCTAAAGTCATAAAACTACTAGGAAAAATTTTGAAAAAAAACCTCCTTGACACTGATCTTGTCAATGACTTTTTGGATATGACACCAAAAGCAAAAACAAAAATGAACAAGCTGGATTATATAAAACTAAAAAGTTTATGTATAGCAAAAGAAAGACCAATGAAATGAAAAGGCAATGTACGGAATGGGAGAACATATTTGCAAACCGTGTTTGATAAGGGGCTAATCTCCAAAAAATATAAGTAACTTCTATAACTCAGTAACAAAAATCTGTCAAAGAGGGTGTTGCTGTGTTTTATTGCAAAGAGTAGTCTGTCTAAGTTTCCCTCTAAGACCATTATAATTTCTATCCTTACATTTAAGTCTTTAATCAATTTTGAGTTTATTTTCGTGTATGGTGTTAAGAAGAGTTCTAGTTTCATTCCTTTACATGTAGCTCTCCAGTTTTCCTAGTACCACATATCTTTTTTGTATTTCTATTATCTATGTATTTATTTAAAAAATTATTTTATTTGGAGGATAATTATTTTACAACATTGTGATTGTTTTTGCTATACATCAACATGAATCAGCCACAGGTATGCATTTATCCCCCCTTCCTAACCTCCCTCCCAACCTAAACCTCTGGGTTGTCCCAGAGCACTGGCTTTGGGTACCCTGGTTCGTGAAAATTACACTGGTCATCTATTTTACATATGGCAATATACATGTTTCAATGTTATTCTCTCAAACCATCCCACCCTTATCTTCTCCCACTGAGTCCCAAGGTCTGTTCTTTTCATCTGTGTCTCTTTTGCTGCCCTGCATGTAGGATCGCCATTACCATCTTTCTAAATTCCATATATATGCATTATTATACAGTATTTGTCTTTCTCTTTATGACTTTCTCTGCTCTGTGGCTCTAGGTTCATACACATCATTAGCACTGATTCAAATATGTTCCTTTTTATAGCTGAATAATATTCCTTTGTGTATATGTACAACAACTTCCTTATCCATTCATCTACTGATGGACATCTAGGTTGCTTCCATGTCCTAGCTATTGTAAATAGCCCAGCACCACATATTGAAGAGGCTGTTTTTTTTTTTTCCATTGTATATTCTTGCCCCCTTTGTCAAAGATAAGTTGCCCACAGCTGCATGAGTTTATCTCTGGGCTTTCTATCTTGTTTCATTGATCTATATTTCTGTTTTTGTGTCTATATCATACTGTCTTGATGATTGTAGCTTTGTTGTATATTTGGAAGTCAGGAAGGTTGATTTCTCCAGCTCTATTTTTCCTTCTCAAGATTGCTATGGCTATTCAGGGTTTCTTTATGCTTCCAAACGAATTGTGAGAGGTTTTCTTCTAGTTCTGGGGAAAGTGCACTGGTAATTTGCTAGGGGTTGCATTGAATCTGTAGATTGTGTTGGGTAGTACAGTCATTTTCACAATATTGGTTATTCCAATCCATGAACATGGTATATCTGTCCATGTGTTTGTGCTGTCTTATTTCTTTCATCATTGTCTTATAATTTTTTTCATGCAGGTATTTTGTTTCTTTAGGTAGGTTTATTCCTAGGTATTTTATTTTATTGTTGCAATGGTGAATGGGAGTGTTTCTTTAATTTCTCTTTCTGATTTTTGATTGTTAGTGTATAGGAATGCAAGGAATTTCTGTGTAATAATTTTGTATCTTATGAATTTACTATCTTTATCAAGTAGTTCTACTTTTCTGGTGGTATCTTTAGGGTATAGTATCATGACATGTATGGTATCATGTCACCTGCAAACTGTGTGAGTTTTATTTCTTTGTTTCGTGTCTGGATTATTTTATTATGTTTTCTCTGATTGCTGTGGATAGGACTTCCAAAACTATATTGAATAATAGTTACACATGTGGGCACCCTTGTCTTGCATCTGATCTTATGGGAAATGCTTTCATTTTTTTTTCTTTTCAATTTATTTTTTATTGAAAGATAATTGCTTTACAGAATTTTGTTTTTTTTTTTTTCTGTCAAACCTCAACATGAATTAGCCATAGGTATACATATATCCCCTCCCTTTTGAACCTCCCTCTCACCTCCTGCCCCATCCCACCCCTCTAGATTGATACAGAGCCCCTGTTTGAGTTTCCTGAGCTATATATGAGTTTCCTGCTTCAGTTTCCTGAGTTTCCATTGGCTATCTACTTTACATATGGTAACGTAAGTTTCCATGTCACTTTTTCCATACATCTCACCTCCTCCTCCCCTATTCCCATGTCCATAAGTCTATTCTCTATGTCTGTTTCTCCACTGCTGCCCTATAAATTCTTCAGTACCATTTTTCTAGATTCCATATAAATGTGTTGGAATATGATACTTACCTTTCTCTTTCTGACTCCCTTTACTCTAGGTTCATCCACCTCATCAGAACTGACTCAAATGTGTACCTTTTCATGGCTGAGTAATATTCCATTGTGTATATGTACCAAAATTTCTTTATCTATTCATCTATTAGTGAACATTGAGGTTGCTTCCATGTTCTAGCTATTGTAAATAGTGTTGCAATGAACAATGGGATACATGTGTCTTTTTCTTTTTTTTTTTTTTGTTTTGTTTTTTAGGGGAAAGCGCGAATGCAGTCCCCCACTACCACAAATTATGCAGTCGAGTTTCCCACATTTGGGGAAATCGCAGGGGTCAGCACATCCGGAGTGCAATGGATAAGCCTCGCCCTGGGAAAACCACCTTCGTGATCATGGTATCTCCCCTGCCAGGTAAGTATACATGTGTCTTTTTCAATTTTAGTTTCCTCAGGGTATATGCCTAGGAGTGGGATTGCTGGGTCATATGGTGGTTTTATTCCTAATTTTTAAAGGAATCTCCATACTGTCTTCCACAGTGGCTGTATTAATTTGCCTTCCCACCAACAGTGCAAGAGTGCTCCCTTTTCTCCACACCCTCTCCAGAATTTATTGTTAGTTGATTTTTGAAGATATCCATTCTGACTGGTATGAGATGATATCTCATTTTAGTCTTCACTTGCATTTCTCTAATGATGAGTAATTTTGAGCATTTCTTCATGTGTTTACTAGCCATCTGTATGTCTACATTGGAGAAATGTCTGTAGATCTCCTGCTCACTTTTTGATTGGGTTGTTTGCTTCTCTGGTATTGTGCTGAATGGGTTGTTTGTATATTTTGAAGATTAATCCTTTGTCAGTTGTTCCATTTGCCATTATTTTCCACTATTCTGAGGTTTGTTTATTCACTGTGCTTATAGTTTCCTTCACTGTGTGAAAGTTTTTAAAGATTAATTAGGTCCCATGTGCGTGTCGCACACCAATGGGCTGCTGTTGCTTCAGCAGTCCTAGGACCTGGGCCTCTGTGCTGGTTTGTGACACTGGCTAACAACTGGCTGGACTTTGCCAACTCGACCTGCGACACAGCTACGGACTTCACAGGCAATGCGGCCCTGCTGCTCTCTTATTTGGTGGTGGGCATGAAGGTGCTGTAGTAGCAGGCCACTGGCTGTACCAGCTACCAGCTTGGTTACTACATGCAGATCATAGGGCTGTAGTGTGTGCAGCTCCCCTGCAGTAATGAGGTACCAAGTCGGGCTAGGTGCTGCTCTGCTAGCCCAATAATGGCGCAGTCACCACTGCATAGCTGATGCCAACACCTATCTGGGCGAGGAGGTCAAGGACCTGTCCACAGAGCACTTGCCGCTGCCACCTGGCCCGCCAAGGACGCCAAGCCCAAGAACCTGACACCAGCTGGATACAAATGCCCTCCTCCATCAAATCCTTCGACTTGAGTGACTCTGGGATTTACAGGCATGCCAAAAGGAGGCAGATCTCACCCGCCAACACGCCCATGTCCAAGACCTCATCCCAGCTCAAGAGTGAGGCGCTGGCCCAGCGGGACTGCGAGAACTGTGCCAAGGACATAGGCTGCTACTATGGCTTCTTCTCGCACAGCTAGGCTGGCCCCTCATGCCTCTCCCTCTGCTCACGCCCCACCTGGTGTGCTCCCTCAGTTTATTTGACCTTCGAACACTGTCCACAGCGAATTCGTACAGGTCTCCTGAGTGTGATTTTAACTTTTTTTTTGCACAGCAGTTTCTGCAGTTACCACACTGACCTTCAACTTGGCCGTAAACCTTTTTGGTTTGCCTACTTAACTCTGCTTCTGTGAAGTTATCCTAACAGTTCCCCTCTGCCTCGTCTTTTTCTCATGCTCTCCTTGTCTTTCTCTTGTCATGAAACTCTTCACCTTTAGGAGACCTGGGCAGTCCTGTCAGGCAGCAGCGATTCCCACCTGCCAAGTCTCAGACTCACCCTTAACCGTAGGGTGTTGACTGTAGAACCTGGACCCACCCAGTGCGTCCTTTCTTATCCTCGAGTGGATGGAGGGATGAATGGTAGGGATGTTAATAATTCAAGTGGAACAAAGCCTATGAAATGACTACAAATAGTGTTAATTTACTGTAACGAATGACTAGTTTTTATTCACATTGTCAAGGCACAAAACCAGTTCACACTTAAACTTTCTCATTAATTTCCTTTTTTCTCCAGCTTCCCCCGCCCCTGAAAATGTTTTCTTGTGAGATTATTAAAAATATTTTAAGAGGCTCTGGAAGCTTGAAAGACTAGATAATGAAGAGTTTCTCACTTCTCCTCAATCTGTTGCATGAAAAAACTACTCCGTGCCCTACTGCACACAAATAGCTAAGGAGATTCTGACCAAACACCTATAAAGGATAGGTGTCTGTTCATAGGCAAGCCGATTAAGTGGCATGATGCCTGCAAAGCAAAGTTAACTGGAGTTACATGTTTTTCCCTCCTTCCTTCTAAATAGAATAGCTCAACATCAGCAATATTATTTTGCCTTGTTTGTTTTTCCCCAAAGTGACAAATCCATTACTGGTCTGTGCAGGTGCCAAATATGCTGACAAACTGTTTCTGAATATCTTTTCAACTCCCCCCTCCACCTTTATATGTAGTAAATCTTTGTAATGAATATTCTACTAATGATGTAGATGACTGAATTGTTGGTAACTATATTGCAGTTAGTGAAGATGAATTTTGTGAGTTATGTATTTTACTGCCTTTTAGTTTTGAAAATGATTTCCCCACCACCTAGAAACAGCTGAAATTTGACTTCCTTGGGAAAACACTAGCATTAATGCAAGTAAGACTGTTTATTCCCCCTTTTAAGTCTTGTTATATTTGATAAGGAGCTCTGATTCCCCCTGAAAATAGATTAGTAGGATTTCTAATGTTGTGTAGTAGACCTATGCTTTTTCTTTGTATTTTAAAATTAGTGTGAAATATGCCTCATATACAATATTCAATCTAGATTCCAGTCCATTGGGGGGATTTTGTTTTTCCTAATAGTAATTCAGGGTCTAAACCTGTGTATATTTTGGCCTTTCTGTAAATCTAATGTTGTGGTTTTTATATTTGTTTTGCTTTGTCTGTGAACTGAATAATTTATACAAGTACACACTCCATTGAGAAATGTTTTGTTTTTTGCTCGTTTGTATTGTCTGTATATAACAAGTTTGTATCATCTGTGTATAAGTAAAATAAATCTGGTAAAACAAAAAAAATTAATTAGGTCTCATTTGTTTATTTTTCTTTTTATTTCCTTTAGTCTAGCAGGTGTGTTGTAGAGGATCTTGCTATAATTTATGTCAGAGTGTGTTCTGCCTATGTTTTCCTCTAAGAGTTTTAAAGTTTCTAGCCTTACATTTAGGTCTCAAATCCATTTTGTGTTTATCTTTGTGTATGGTGTTAGTAGCAGGATTCTCAGGTGGCTCAGTGGGTAAAGAATCCACCTGCAATGCAATATCTGGGTCAGGAAGGTCCCCTGGAGGAGGGCATGGCAACCCACTCCAGTATTCTTGCTTGGAAAATTCCATGGACAGAGGAGCCTGGCAGGCTCCAGTCCATAAGGTCACAAAGAGTCAGACACGACTGAAGCAACTGAGAATGCACACATGCACATGGTGTTAGAAAGTGTTCAAATTCCATTTTTCTTACATGCACATGTCCAGTTTTCCCAGCACCACTTATTGAAGAGACTATCTTTTCTCATTGTGTATTCTTGTCTCATTATGAATTCATTGTGTATTCTCATTGTGTATCTTTTCTCATTGTGTATTCTTGCATTGTTTATTCCTCCAGCTCCATTCTTCCTTCTCAAGATTGTTTTGCCTATCTGGGGTATGTTGTGTTTCCACATAAATTGTGTATTTTTTGTTCTAATTCTGTGAAAAATACCATCAGTAGTTCGATAGAAATTGCATTGAACCTGTATATTTAGTTAGTTATATTGATTCTTCCAATCCAAGAACATGGTATATCTCTCCATCTGTTTGTGTCATCTTCGATTTCTTTCATCAATGTCTTATAGTTTTATGCATACTTGTCTTTTGTCTCTTTAGGTAGATTTTTTTCATAGGTGTTTTATTCTTTTTGTTGCACTGGTGAATAGGGAATATTTCCTTAATTTCTCTTTCTGATTTTTTATTGTTAGTGTATAAAAATACAGAGGATTTCTGTGTATAAATTTTGTTGATGTGGGTCTTCTCCCATTTTTTTCTTGATGAGTCTGGCTAATGGTTTGTCAATTTTGTTCATCTTCTCAAAGAGCCAGTTTTTAGTTTATTGATTGTTGCTATTATCTCCTTTTATTTTTTACTTATTTCTGCTCTGATTTTTATGATTTCTTTCCTTCTTCTAACTTAGAGGTTTTTTAAACTCATGTTTTTCTAGTTGCTTTAGGTGTAAGGTTAAGTTCTTTATTCGATGTTTTTCTTGTTTCTTGGGATAGGCCCCTTGCAGCTCTGCTTTTAGTGCATCTCATAGGTTCTGGGCTGTCATGTTTTCATTGTCATTTGTTTCTAGGTATATTTTCATTTGCTTTTTGATTTCTTCAGTGACCCATTGGTTATTCAGAAGTGTATTGTTTACTCTCCATGTGTTGTGGTTTTTGTATTTTTTTCCCTGTATTTGATATCTAATCTTATAGTGTTGTGGTCAGAAAAGAGGCTTGAAATGATTTCTTTTTTTTCTTTTTTTTTCCGAAATTTACCAAGGCTTGATTTGTGGCCCAAGATGTGATCCATCCTGAAGTAAGTTCCATGTGTACTTGAGAAAAAAAGTGAAATCTCCTGTTTTTGGATGAAATATCCTGCAGATATTGATTAGGTCCAAGTGATCCAATGTATCTTTCAAAGCTTGTGTTTCTGAAAGTGTTAACAGCCTTGGTAGGGAGGTCAGAGGTCCCCAAGCAGCAGGAGGAAATAAACTGCAAGTGGTAGACTTTTTTTTCCTTCCCTACACAAAATTAAAGGAGGCTTCTTTTAATCTGTGTTGCCATGACAACACCTGTTTCTACATGAATTTATACTTTTCTCAAACCTTGAGCTAACCGATGCAATGTTAGCTATGGAAATGTTTTTCTTAAGCTATGTTAATGAAACTGTATTTGCTTTGGAATCTGCCTTTCTTCAAATCGGTTCCACCTAAGGCTAACATTTTTCTCAAACCTTGAGTTGATAATAGCTCAGCAAACCAGTATGTCTTACTCATGGAAATGTTTTCTTAAACTATGTTAATGAAACTAAATATTTACTTGGGAATCTGCCTTTCTTCAAGATTTATGTCAATTGTTTTATGGCTGGAGATTACTTCCCTTGTGCCATTCTATCTCAAAATGCATGTTGTGGGATAGAGGCCTCTCTCAGTCTTAAGGTATTTCTTTTGTCTGACTAGCAACTTGCTAACAAGTATAAAACACCTTGCTAAAAACTAGCAAGGGGGCATTCTTTCTGTCCCCTTCTGATGTCTATGTCAGAAGTTTTCTCTATCTCTTTTTATACTTTAATAAAATTCTGCTACACAAAAACTCCAAGTGATCAAGCCTCATCTCTGGCCCCAGATCAAAATCCTCTCCTCTGGAGGTCATGAATACTGGTGTAGCTGGTTCATGACCGCAACCTTTCATGTCCTTATTAATTTTCTATCTGGATGACCTGCCCATTGGTGTGCAAGTGGTATTAAAGTCCTGAACTATTTTTGTGTAGCTGTCTATTTCTGCTTTAATAGTTTTTGACATTTGTTTTATGTATTGAGGTGCTCTTATGTTGGGTGCATAGATATTTATAATTCCTATATCTTCTTAGATTGATCCCTTGATCATTATGTAATATTCTTCCTTGTGTCTTGTACATTCTTCATTTAAAAGTCTATTTCATCTGAGTATTGCTACTCTCATTTTCTTTTGATTTCTATTTGCGTGGAATATCTTTTTCTAGCCCTTCACTTTCAGTCTGTGCATGTCCCTAGGTCAGAGGTGAGTCTCTTGTAGACAACATTTATAGGGGTTTTGGTTTTGTATCCACTTAGCCAATCGCATTTTATTTTCAAGATTTTGGATCATCTTTACTATCATTGCTCTGAATTCTTTTTTCAGGTAGACTGTTTATTTTCTCTTCCTTTGTTTGGTCTTGTGGGTTTTTACCATGTCCCTTCATCTGCTACATGCTTCTCTGTATTTTCAATTCTTTATTTTACTGTGTTTGGGGTCTACTTTCTGCAGGTCTGGGGGTTACTGTTCCTCTTAATTGTGAAGTCTGCTCCCCACAGGTGAAGTTGAAGAAGTGCCTTGTGAAGTTTTCCTGGTTGGGAGGACTTGAGACTGTGCTCTGGTGGATGGACCTGGATCTTGTCTTTCTGAAGGATAGTGCCATGTCCAATATTATGCTTTGGGATGTCCACGGGCTTGGTATGGCTTTAGGAATCCTTTGTACTAACGGTCAGATTTGTTTTTCTCTTTTGCTAATCGTTTGGCATGAGGTTTCTGACATTGGAGCTTTTCGACCTTTGGGTAGTGTTTGGTCTTAGTGTTGAGATGAGGGGATTTGGGAGAGTTCTCTTCAATTAATGCTCAATGGGGTCTTGAGCTCTCTGGTGGTTCAATGTCCTGGACTCGGATCTACCACCTTGGGGGTTCAGTTCAGTTCAGTTCAGTTCAGTCACTCAGTTGTGTCCGACTCTTTGTGACCCCATGAATTGCAGCACGCCAGGCCTCCCTGTTCATCAACAACTCCCAGAGTTCACTCAGACTCACATCCATCGAGTCAGTGATGCCATCCAGCCATCTCATCCTCTGTTGTCCCCTTCTCCTTCTGCCCCTAATCCCTCCCAGCATCAGAGTCTTTTCCAATGAGTCAACTCTTCGCATGAGGTGGCCAAAGTACTGGAGTTTCAGCTTTAGCATCATTCCTTCCAACGAAATCCCAGGGCTGATCTCCTTCAGAATGGACTGGTTGGATCTCCTTGCAGTCCAAGAGACTCCCAAGAGTCGTCTCCAATACCACAGTTCAAGTGCATCAATTCTTCGGTGCTCAGCCTTCTTCACAGTCCAACTCTCACATCTATACATGACCACTGGAAAAACCATAGCCTTGACTAGACGGACCTTAGTCGGCAAAGTAATATTTCTGCTTTTGAATATGCTATCCAGGTTGGTAATAACTTTTCTTCCAAGGAGTAAGTGTCTTTTAATTTCATGGCTGCAGTTAACATCTGCAGTGATTTTGGAGCCCCCCAAAATAAAGTCTGACACTGTTTCCACTATTTCCCCATGCCTAACCAACTGCAGCACCAAGAATTCACAGGTCTCACAATGCAGAAGACAAAACTTGCACACTTACAAAGAGAAAGGAAGAGAGAAAAAGGTAAAAAAAAAGAAAGAATGAAATCAAGAGTCAAAAAGAAGAGTGTAATTAATACTTTAAAATAAGAAGAAATATAAAATAAATTTATTTAAAAATAAGACATTTTACACATGGAAAATAGCAGTTGTAAAAAATAAAAATTAAAAGAATAATAGAGAAAGAACATGAGAACAATATAGGGGGAAATAAGAATAAAGGAAGGAAGAAAAAAAGGAAAGGAGAATAATGTATATAGGTTGGTAGTTCCACTTCTGCCTCCCTAGGAGACCCTCCAATACCAGAATGTTCTCTGGACCTGCTTTGGCAACAGCTCAGACTCTAATCTGGCCCTACTCATGCTTGTACTTGTCTCCAGTGTCCACTGTTGCCAGAGCCAGGGCTTTTCCTTTTATGTAAGCACTCATTGTCCTTTTATATGCTCCATAGACACAAAGTCTACCTAGTTGAACATGTGGATTTAATCTGCAGTTTGTACAGCTAGTGGAAAGGTTTTTGGTTCTCTTCCTTAGCCACACTGCCCCTGGAGTTCAGTTGTGATTTTATCCTAACTTCTGCATGTGAGTCACCTACAGGAGTCTACTCCTAAGGCTGCCCTGGAGGACTCGGCTCTGCCCTAGTGAGGACTGAGCTTGGAGGTTGTGCAGCTGCTTGGATCATGGGGACCTTGGCAGCACCAGGTACACGGGGGAGCCAGTGGCCACAGATGCAGGGGGATATGGTGTTGTTAGTTTTTTTTTTTCCTTGCCTCTGGCACTTCTGCCTCAGTGAGGACAGGACATGGAGTTAGTCATGGATGCTCAGACTGGGGAGAACCTGGTCGTGTCAGGTGTTCAAGGGAGCCTGCATCTGTGGGTGCAGGAGATAAGGCACTATTAGAGTCTTTTCCTAGACTTTGGCATCTTGCATTCCAAAGGGCTTCCCTTGCTGGTCCTTCTGTGTTTCTTGGTGCAGTAGGTGCTCAAAGCCCCCCAATCCCCCCCTCCCCTCCACCTGGCTGGGGCCTTTCTCAATTGTTCCATGAATGAGGTACTCAAAGGGCCACCATGTCTGAGGTCTCCCTCCATTGGTTAGCTGCTGTGCACCAGCCTATGGGGAGAGGGAGAGGCTACAGTGATGGCTTTACCCCCTGCATGCGACTGAGCAGTTTTGCCCTTCCTCCGTGGCAACCAGGCTTTCCTCCCAGGGCATTCCCTGCTGGGATCTCCTTCCTCAGCTCCCCTTGGGCTATCTCCACACAGTCAGTAGCTGTCCTCACCCTGGGGTTGCCATCCAATCCCTACATTTCAGCTCCCATCCACTGCTTGTACCAAGGACCAGTGTCCCTGTCCAGAGTATGTAGGGCTGAGGTATGGAATTGTTTGTGTGGTTCTCACCCCATTCAGACTGTCATATATCAGCTGGTGCCCTCTCCAACAGTCTCAAATGCTTACTTTCTGTCCCACACAGTTGTCCTGATGTGGGAATCTGCCCCTGCTTCAGTTCCTCCACCGCTCTGGTGCTTGTTCAGCCCCACTCACTTGCCTCCTCTTTTTTCCTTCCTTCCTTCTTCCCACCAAGGTTTGTGTGAAGAAGTGAAGTGAAGTGAAAGTTTCTCAGACTCTTTGTGATCCCATGAACTATAGCCTGCCAGGCCCCTCTATCCATGGAATTCTCTAGGCAAGAATACTGGAGTGGGCTACCATTCCCTTCTCCAGGGGATCTTCCCAGCCCAGGGATCAAACCTGGGTCTCCAGTGGCTCCTGCATTGCAGGCTAATTCTTTATCATCTGAGCCACCAGGCAAGCCTAAGTTTTATGTGGATCAGGGATGGTGGCCGGGAAGAGTGACCCCACACCTGAGGCCAGGAGTGGCGGCCGGGAAGATCAACCCACGACCAAGGAACAGCAGCTGCACTGGCGCAGGAGGTCCTAGAGGAGCTATCCCACGTTGAAGGTCAGGAAGGGCAGCAGTGAGGAGATACCCTTTGTCCAAGGTAAGGAGCAGCGGCTGCGCTTTGCTGCAGCAGCCGTGAAGAGATACCCCATGTCCAAGGTAAGAAAAACCCAGGTAAGATGGTAGGTGTTGCAAGAGGGCATCAAAGGGCAGACACACTGAAACCATACTCACAGAAAACTAGTCAATCTAACCACACTAGGACCACAGCCTTGTCTAACTCAACGAAACCAAGCCATGCCCGCAGGGCAACCCAAGATGGGCGGGTCATGGTGGAGAGGTCTGACAGAATGTGGTCCACTGGAGAAAGGAATGGCAAACCACTTCAGTATTCCTGCCTTGAGAACCCCATGAACAGTATGAAAAGGCAAAGTGAAAGAGGAACTCCCCATCAGTAGGTGTCCAATATGCTACTGGAGATCAGTGGAGAAATAACTCCAGAAAGAAAGAATGGATGGAGCCAAAGCAAAAACAATACTCAGTTGTGGATGTGACTGGTGATAGAAACAAAGTCCGATGCTGTAAAGAGCAATATTGCATATAAACCTGGAATGTCAGGTCCATGAATCAAGGCAACTTGGAAGTGGTCAAACGAGATGGCAAGAGTGAACGTTGACATTCTAGGAATCAGTGAACTAAAATGGACTGGAATGGGTGAATTTAACTCAGATGACCATTATATCTACTACTGAGGGCAGGAATCCCTCAGAAGAAATGGAGTAGCCATCATGGTCAGCAAAAGAGTCCAAAATGCAGTACTTGGATGCAATCTCAAAAACTACAGAATGATTTCTGTTCGTTTCCAAAGCAAACCATGCAATATCACTGTAATCCAAGCCTATGCCCCAACCAGTAATGCTGAAGAAGCTGAAGTTGAACGGTTCTATGAAGACCTACAAGACCTTTTAGAACTAACACCCAAAAAAGATGTCCTTTTCACTATAGGGGACTGGAATGCAAAAGTAGGAAGTCAAGAAACACCTGGAGTCACAGGCAAATTTGGCCTTGGAATGTGGAATGAAGCAGGGCAAAGACTAATAGAGTTTTGCCAAGAAAATGCACTGGTCATAGCAAACACCCTCTTCCAACAACACAAGAGAAGACTCTACACATGGACATCACCAGATGGTCAACACCAAAATCAAATTGATTATATTCTTTGCAGCCAAAGATGGAGAAGCTCTATACAGTCAGCAAAGACAAGACCAGGAGCTGACTGTGGCTCAGATCATGAACTCCTTATTGCCAAATTCAGACTGAAATTGAAGAAAGTAGGGAAAACCGCTAGACCATTCAGGTATGACCTAAATCAAATCCCTTATGATTATACAGTGGAAGTGAGAAATAGATTTAAGGGCCTAGATCTGATAGATAGAATGCCTGATGAACTATGGAATGAGGTTCGTGACATTATACAAGAGACAGGGATTAAGACCATCCCCATGGAAAAGAAATGCAAAAAAATAAAATGGCTGTCTGGGGAGGACTTACAAATAGCTGTGAAAAGAGGAGAAGTGAAAAGCCAAGGAGAAAAGGAAAGATATAAGCATCTGAATGCAGAGTTCCAAAGAATAGCAAGAAGAGATAAGAAAGCCTTCTTCAGCAATCAGTGCAAAGAAACAGAGGAAAAGAACAGAATGGGAAAGACTAGAGATCTTTTCAAGAAAATTAGAGATACCAAGGGAACTTTCATGCAAAGACGGGCTCAATAAAGGACAGAAGTGGTCTGGACCTAACAGAAGCAGAAGATATTAAGAAGAGGTGGCAAGAATACAGACAAGAACTGTACAAAAAAGATCTTCATGACCCGGATAATCACGATGGTGTGGTCACTTATCTAGAGCCAGACATCCTGGAATGTGAAGTCAAGTGGGCCTTAGAAAGCATCACTATGAACAAAGCTAGTGGAGGTGATGCAATTCCAGTTGAGCTGTTTCAAATCCTGAAAGATGATGCTGTGAAAGTGCTGCTCTCAATATGCCAGCAAATTTAGAAAACTCAGCAGTGGCCACAGGACTGGAAAAGGTCAGTTTTTCATTCCAATTCCAAAGAAAGGCAATGCCAAAGAATGCTGAAACTACCGCACAATTGCACTCATCTCACATGCTAGTAAAGTAATGCTCAAAATTCTCCAAGCCAGGCTTCAACAATATGTGAGCCGTGAACTTCTTGATATTCAAGCTGGTTTTCGAAAAGGCAGAGGAACCACAGATCAAATTCCCAACATCCGCTGGATCATTGAAAAGGCAAGAGAGTTCCAGGAAAACATCTATTTCTGCTTTATTGACTATGTCAAAGCCTTTGACTGTGTGGATTGCAATAAAGTGTGGAAAATTCTGAAAAAGATGGGATTACCAGACCACCTGACCTGCCTCTTGAGAAATCTGTATGCAGGTCAGGAAGCAACAGTTAGAGCTGAACATGGAACAACAGACTGGTTCCAAATACGAAAAGGAGTGAGTCAAGGCTGTATATTGTCATGCTGCTTATTTAGCTTATATGCAGAGTACATCATGAGAAATGCTGGAATGGAAGAAACACAAGCTGGAATCAAGATTGCCAGGAGAAATATCAATAACCTCAGATATGCAGATGACACAATGGCAGAAAGTGAAGAGGAACTAAAAAGCCTCTTGATGAAAGTGAAAGAGACGAGTGAAAAAGTTGGCTTAAAGCTCAACATTCAGAAAATGAAAATCATGGCATCCGGTCCCATCACTTCATGGGAAATAGATGGGGGAACAGTGGAAACAGTTCAGACTTTATATTTTTGGGCTCCAAAATCACTGCAGATGGTGACTGTAGCCATGAAATTAAAAGACGCTTACTCTTTGGAAGGAAATTAAGACCAACCTAGATAGCATATTCAAAAGCAGAGACATTACTTTGCCGACTAAGGTCTGTCTAGTCAAGGCTATGGTTTTTCCAGTAGTCATGTATAGATGTGAGAGTTGGACTGTGAAGAAGGCTGAGCGCCAAAGAATCGATTCTTTTGAACTGTGGTGTTGGAGAAGACTCTTGAGAGTCTCTTGGACTTCAAGGATATCCAACCAGTCCATTCTGAAGGAGATCAGCCCTGGGATTTCTTTGGAAGGAATGATGGTAAAGCTGAAACCTCAGTAGTTTGGCCACCTCATGCGAAGAGTTGACTCACTGAAAAATACTTTGATGCTGGGAGGGATTGGGGGCAGGAGGAGAAGGGGACGACAGAGGATGAGATGCTGGATGACTGAACTGAACTGACATATTCCTTTTCAGTGATCAGGGACTCCAGCCAGCTCTCAGCTGGTGCTCTGTGAGATCCTCTGCATCTGAAGATGTATTCCTGATGCATCCATAGAAAGTACTCCAAGTCCACCTTCTCCTCTTCCATCTTGTAGTCTTGTAATCTCCTTCATTTCAGTTCAGTTCAGTTGCTCAGTTGTGTCCGACTCTTTGTGACCCCATGAACAGCGGCATGCCAGGCCTCCCCGTCCATCACTGACTCCCAGAGTTCACTCAGACTCACGTCCATCGAGTCAGTGATGCCATCAAGCCATCTCATCCTCGGTCGTCCCCGTCTCCTCCTGCCCCCAATCCCTCCTAGCATCAGAGTCTTTTCCAATGAGTCAACTCTTTACATGAGGTGGCCAAAGTACTGGAGTTTCAGCTTTAGCATCATTCCTTCCAACGAAATCCCAGGGCTTATCTCCTTCAGAATGGACTGGTTGGATCTTGCAGTCCAAGGGACTCTCAAGAGTCTTCTCCAATACCACAGTTCAAAAGCATCAATTCTTCGGTGCTCAGCCTTCTTCACAGTCCAACTCTCACATCCATACATGACCACTGGAAAAACCATAGCCTTGACTAGATGGACCTTTGTTGGCAAAGTAATGTCTCTGCTTTTCAATATGCTATCTAGATTGGTCATAACTTTTCTTCCAGGAAGCTGACATATTAGAAATCATCTGTATTTGAGCTAAGCTTACATCTGATTCTGTAATTGAGATGATTTGTAGGGGATTAGTTAATATACATTAGGAATAATACCAGTTTCAATCTCCAAGGGCAAAAAGTTGAGTTTAAGAAAAGGATAGGGAGGCAGGGAACAAAGTTGATGGAAGTTTTTAAAGGGTCTTTCAGGGGAGCAAGTAGATTATCTGTGGCCATGGCCATGGTAAAGGAAGCTGTGCGTAGGAGAGATAATTTTTCTATGGGGAAGAGGTTCTCAACCCATGGCCACTCATTAGTATCACTTAGAGAGGTGTTTTTTTTTTTTTAAATTATGTTCAGGGTATACTTCAAAACAAGTTAAAATCTCTAGAGATGGGGATCTAAGCATCAGTATTTTTAAAACTCTCCAGTTGATTCCAGTATAAAACCAAGGTTAAGAATCACTGCTGCAGGGATTTTGGACTAGAGTAGGAAGGTTCAACTCACATTAATAAGAAATACATCCCATAAATGACAACTGGAAGGTAGAATGAAGAAGTGATTAATTAGTGATTATCAACAACTAAGGCTTCTTGGAGAGAGTCTCTGACCAAAACCTGGGCTTTTAATTTTTATCCAAATGTGTTGTTTAATATAATATTTTTCAATATTGTTACTAATTTATGACTTTAACAAGAGATCTAGTATTATATGCAGCATACAAATGAGAAGAAAAAAATGCATCATGGTCTGGCTCTTTTGTTCTTACTATTGAAAGCTTAGTTTCTCAGATGCATCTGGAGGATCTGAAAATTACCTCTAGAGGCATCTTTAACGAATATTTAGTTAAAATTTCAGGGTATTAAAAACAGATGATTCCAAAATAGAAAGGACAACATCAATAAAATTCATAGGTTAAAAAATTTGCATTTACTCAGTTGCACTCTAGTCACTATTTCTGGTTATCTTTTCTGTCCTTCCTCTTAGAAATATTCTGCTACCAAGAGTGAGTTTATAGCCAAACTAGTTTTTTATGTTCATTGTACATCAGTGTTGGAAACCTCACATAGATCATTGAATCCAATCTTCTTTGTGCACCATGGGGGAAACTGAGGCCACAAAAAGTACCCTTTTCTTACTCTAGTAATTCAGATCTACAGCATGTTCTTTCAATGACAACATTGTGGCCAAGGAGACAACATGATCAATGTGGTCCTTCTGATTATATGGGAATGATTAATGTATCATGAGCTCATACTACTTTGACACTGCTATGTGATACTTAGAGATGAGTGGGGGAGACTCTCTGGTGTAGCCTACCAAGCTGGGAACTATGAGAAGTCCAGGGAATAAATCTTATTCTCTTTCCTGAGTTATGTCTTAGAGAGGCAGCTGCGACATAGTGGGAAATGCTTGTGTCTCAGAGTCAGACAGACTTAGACTGGGATTCCAGCACATCATTTACTATTGCATCACCATAAAAAAAATCATTAAATATGGGAATTTGAGTTCCTTTCATAAAACGAAGGTTATAAAGAGTACCTACCACTTAGGGATATCATGAGCATTGAATGAGACAAAATATGAAAATGAGAGAGTACATGAGAGATAACCACTAAATATTGATTCTACTTTCCTCTTTTATTTCATTTTTGCACTATTCCTTAGAAAGGAGATGTGAAGGAAGGGAATATACTGGCACTAGAGACCACAAGGCAAACAAAAGCTTTGGAGATAATGATCATGTGACTAGGCAGCTGCTCTCACTGGAGATCTATTTTGTCCAGGCAGGCAGCATTTGAGACACACACACACACACACACACACACACGCACACACACATTAGAAGGTCTTAGAAAACTACCTGTTGGGTGTACAGAGACTTGCCAATCATGTTGTGAACATAAAGTGAAAGATCATGATATTAGTAGAAATATACAAGTGTTCCTAGTCCCTAATAAAAATCATCAAAGAATGCCTTATTTGAGAGTTTGATGACTTGCTTGCTGCTTTAATCCATCTGATTTCCCTATGTCCTTCTTGGGCAAGGAGTAGGAGTTCACGGCCCTATGACTTGTACAAGCATACACTGATATTGTCTACGACAAATAAATGCTAACCCTTCCTGTGCCTTAATCACCATCTATAAATTAGAGGGTTAAATATCTTCTCCTGTAGCAGAATTCAATTTTTTTGAGTAAGAATGGGGAAAATTTTTTTTGAGTCTGATTTGGGAAAAAGGTATTTTCTGACACAATAGCAGGACAGACTTAACAAAGGGCCTGGATTCTTACCTGCCAATTAATTCCCAGTTACTCTTCCTCATTCCATAGTGGTTCCCTCAAAAAACTGTAGCCTGTGACGGTATCTTCCAATATCTCTTTTCCTATACCCACCCTTGAAGCTATAGCAGTTTCCTTTGTTCTTTCTCCTTTGGTTTTGAATGATATTTCCTGTAAGTTTCTTCTTGATCATCCTTTCTCTTTCCTTCAGGCTAAGTAGAGAGCTCAAAATGAAGAGAAGCAAATAGGACTCTAGTTTTGTCTCTTTCTTTTGCCTTGAGTAATTGGGTCATGTTTGTGTGTGTGTGTGTGTGTGTGAGTGTGTCTGTCTGTCTACCTGAGAGAGGGTGAGGGAGAGAGAGGGAGAGAAAGGGAAAGAGAGAAATTGATATTATTTCTGTCAATGCAAGTATTTGGAAGGTAATCAAATTGTTAAATCAAACTCAAGTCTACTCAGATCAATGGTCACAGAATATTTTTAAAATGTATTATTGAAGGATATTTTACATATGACAAAATTCATCCATTTCAAGTGTGCTTTTCAGTAATTTTTATTAACTTTACTGAATGTTGCAGCAATCATCATAGCTCAATTTTAGAACATTTTCATCCCCAAATAAGATCCCTCATGCCTATTTACATTTATAGATTTTTCTTGACTTACAAGCAGGTTACATCCTGATAAATTCATCATAATTTGAAACTCAGTTCAGTTCAGTTCAGTTCAGTTGCTCAGTCGTGTCCGACTCTTTGCGGCCTCATGTATCGCAGCACGCCAAGTCCATCTAGTCAAGGCTATGGTTTTTCCAGTGGTCATGTATGGATGTGAGAGTTGGACTGTGAGGAAGGCTGAGAGCCAAAGAATTGATGCTTTTGAACTATGGTGTTGGAGAAGACTCTTGAGAGTCCCTTGGACTGCAAGGAGATCCAACCAGTCCATTCTGAAGGAGATCAGCCCTGGGATTTCTTTGGAAGGAATGATGCTAAAGCTGAAACTCCAGTACTTTGGCCACCACATGCGAAGAGTTGACTCTTTGGAAAAGACTTCGATGCTGGAAGGGATTGGGGGCAGGAGAAGAAGGGGACGACCGAGGATGAGATGGCTGGGTGGCATCACTGACTCGATGAATGCGAGTCTGAGTGAGCTCCAGGAGTTGGTGATGGACAGGGAGGCTTGGCGTGCTGCGATTCAATGCATTTAAAAAAATTTTGTTTTTACTTTATTTTGCTTTACAATACTGTATTGGTTTTGCCATACATTGACATGAATCAGCCACGGGTGTACATATGTTCCCAATCCTGAACCCCCCTCCCACCTTGCATTTAATACTCTTAACCTACCAATCATCACAGCTTAGTCCAGCCTGCCTTAAATGTGTTCAGAACAGTTATATTAGTCTACAGTTAGGAAAAATCATAAAACAAAGTTGATTTTTATAATAATGTCTTGAATATCTCATGTGATTTATTGAATAGTGCACTGAAAGTGAAAAACAGAATGGCTATATGGGTAGCGAATGGTTGTAAGTGCATCAATTGTTCACCTTTGTGATTTTATAGCTGACTAGGAGCTGTGACTCTCAGCATTGCAAAAGTAATTAGAGAGGGGTGGTCCTAAGATGGCAGAGGAATAGGATGGGGAGACCACTTTATCCCTTGCAAATTCATGGAAAGAACATTTGAATGCTGAGCAAATTCCACAAAACAACTTCTGAATGCTGGCAGAGGACATCAGGCACCCAGGAAGGCAGCCCATTGTCTTCAAAAGGAGGTAGGACAATAAAAGATAAAAAGAAAGACAAAAGAGGTAGGGACAGAGATCCATCCTGGGAAGGGAGTGTTAAAAGAGAAGTTTCCAAACACCAGGAAACACTCTCACCAGCAGGTCTGTGGGGAATCTTGGAATCTCAGAGGGCAACATAACCAGGAGGAAAAATAAATAAATAAATAAATAAATAAAACCCACAGATCACGTGCCAAACAGCAACTCCCAGCGCTTGCAGCTGCCATCAACAAGTGGAGGCTAAACAAGGAGGCACCAGCTGCATTGCTTAGGGTAAGGACCTGCTGGAGTGCCCTGAGGGCAATCTGAGGGAGCTAATGTGAGATAGCAACCTAAACTGTGGGATAGCCAGAGAGAGAGAGAGAGAGGAAAAAAAAAAGGAGGGGGGAGAGAGAAAACTATCCTGCAAAAAGCCCTAACCTGAGGCACTGCTAGGCACGCTCATAGAACAAAGGACTGAGGAGAGCTAGCAGGCTGTGAACTGGCCCATTCCCCACTGGAGACAAGCAGGCAGGGGAGTGGTGGGGATGCAGCCAGAGCTGGAAAGGGGCAATTGCGGCCCCAGAGAGGTATCCTCTAGCAAACTGCAAACAGGCTCTGTTGCTGATCAAGAGTGCTTGGGATTCTGGATGGTTGACATCCGCTGGGAGGGTTGCAGCCAGAGATCAGCTCCTCAGAAGAGACACACGGCACATCTGAGAAGGTGTGACCCTTGTACAGCAAGGAAATCAAGCGGCTGGAACGGGGGAGGCAATAAGATGCATCGCCCACCTGAGGAGAGTGCACTCACCAAGCACCTGGTCACCTGAGCTGCTCAGACCTGGGAAGGGCACAGGCTCAACCGAGTCTGCACCTTTGGGGAGTACTCGAGAACCTGAACCTGAGCAGCTTAGACCTGAGAAGTGCATGCAACCCAGGGCCTGCCTCAGACAGTTCCTGGCAGAGCAACCTGGAGCCTGAGCAGTATAGACTGGGAAACCACACATGCCGTGAGTGGGGGCAAACCCAGTGCGGTTGAAACACTGTGAGCACTCCCCACATATGCCAAGGATATTTGTTTGCAGTGTTCCTCCCTCCCCACAGAACAACTGAACAAGTGAGCATAAAAAAGTGACCACCTTCGCCCCCTTGTGTCAGGGCTGAAATTAAACACTGAAGAGACCAGCAAACAGAAGAAGCTAAAATAAACAGAGGGAACCACCTTGGAAGCGACAGGTGCAACAGATTAAAACCCTATAGTTAGCACTGACTACATGGAAGGGGCCTATAGATCTTGAGAAGTATAAGCTGGATCAAGGAACTATCTGAAACTGAACTAACCCCCCACTGTCCACAACAACTCCAGAGAAATCCCTAGATATATTTTTACTATTATCATTTTTTAAATTAAAAGTTTTTAAAATTTTTAAGTCCTCTATTACTCTTTTAATTTTCATTTTTATGATCAACTATTACCGTGCAAAAAAAGATCCTACTTTTAAAGCAAATTTCGTATATATATTTTATAATGTTTGTGACTCTGTTTTTTTTTTTAAATATTGTATTGTTGAGAGTCTAACCTCTACTCTAGATTTTTAAGCTTTGCTTTTTGGTATTTGTTATCAATTTTGTACAATTGATAATCCAGTCTTCAGTACCCATTTTTACTTGGGAGTGTGATTACTGGATTGATTGCTCTCTCCCTCCTTTTTCTCCACCAGGTCACCGCTATCTCCTCCCTCCCCCTTCTCTTCTCTATCCAACCATGTGAATCTCTTTGTGTGTTCCAGGCTGTGGAGAACACACAGGGAACTGATTATTGGCTGGATCTGTCACTCTCCTTTTGAGTCCCCATTTTATCCTTCTGGCCACTTCTGTCTCCTTCTTCCCTCTTCTCTTCTCTGTGTAACTCTGTGAACATCTCTGAGGGATCCAGACTGTGGAAAGCACATAGGGAAGTGATTACTGGTTAGCTTGCTCTCTCCCCTTTTGATGCCCCCTCTTCTTCTCCTGAACACATCTATCTCCCTCTTCCCTCTTCTCTTCTCCATGTAACTCTGTGAACCTCTCTGGGTGTCCCTCACGTGGAGAAACTTTTCATCATTAACCTAGATGTTTTATCATTGGTGTTGTATAGACGGAGAAGTTTGAGGCAATTGTAAGAATAAGACTGAAAACCAGAGGCAGGAGGCTTAAGTTCAAAACCTGAGAACATAAGAAAACTCCTGACTCCAGGGAACATTAATCAACGGGAGCTCATCCAAAAGCTTCCACACCTACACTGAAACCAAGCACCACCCAAGGGCCAACAAGTTCCAGAGAAAGACATACCATGCAAATTCTCCAGCAACACAGGAACATAGCCCTGAGCTTCAATATACAGGCTGCCCAAAGTCATACCAAACCCAGTGACATCTCAAAACTCATTACTGGACACTTCATTGCACTCCAGAGAGAAGAAATCCAGCTCCACCCATCAGAACACCAGCACAAGCTTCCCTAACTAGGAAACCTTGACAAGCCACCCGTCTAACCCTGCCCACAGTGAGGAAACTCCAAAATAAAGAGGAACCACAAACTGCCAGAACACAGAAAGGCCACCTCAAACACAGCAATACAAACAAGATGAAGAGACAGAGGAATACCCAGCAGGTAAAGGAACAGGATAAATGCCCACCAAACCAAACAAAAGAGAAAGAGATAGGGAATCTACCTGAAAAAAAAAAAATCAGAATACTGATAGTGAAAATCATCCAAAATCTTGAAAACAAAATGGAGTTACAGATAAATAGCCTGGAGACAAGGATTGAGAAGATGCAAGAAATGTTTAACAAGGGCCTCGAAGAAATAAAAAAGAGTCATATAATGAATAATGCAATAAATGAGATCAAAAACACTCTGGAGGGAACCAACAGTAGAATAATGGAGGCAGAAGATAGGATAAGTGAGGTAGAAGATAGAATGGCAGAAATCAGTGAAGCAGAGAGGAAAAAAGAAAAAAGAATGAAAAAAAATGAGGACAACCTCAGAGACTTCTGGGACAATGTTAATGCCTAAATATTCAAATCATAGGAGTCCCAGAAGAAGAAGACAAAAAGAAAGATGATGAGAAAATACTTGAGGAGATAATAGTTTAAAACTCCCCTAAAATGGGGAAGGAAATATTCACCCAAGTCCAAGAAACCCGGAGAGTCCCAAACAGGATAAACCCAAGGTGAAACACCAAAAGACACATATTAATCAAATTAACAAAGAGCAAACACAAAGAACAAATGTTAAAAGCAGCAAGGGAAGAACAACAAATAATACACAGGGGATTCCCATAAGGATAACAGCTGATCTTTCAATAGAAACTCTTCAGGCCAGAAGGGAATGGCAGGACATACTTAAAGTGATGAAAGAGAAAAACCTACAACCCAGATTACTGTACCCAGCAAGGATCTCATTCAAATATGAAGGAGAAATCAAAAGCTTTACAGACAAGCAAAAGCTGAGAGAATTCAGCACCAACAAACCAGCTCTCCAACAAATGCTAAAGGATCTTCTCTAGACAGGAAAGACAGAAAGGGTGTGTAAACTAGAATCTAAAACAACAAAGTAAGAGGCAATGGGATCATACTTATCAATAATTACCTTAAATGTACATGGGTTGAATGCCCCAACCAAAAGACAAAGACTGGCTGAATGAATACAAAAACAAGACCCCTGTATATGTTGTCTATAAGAGACCCACCTCGAAACAAGGGACACATACAGACTGAAAATGAAGGGCTGGAAAAAGATATTACATGCAAATAGAGACCTAAAGAAAGCAGGAGTGGCAATACTCATATCAGATAAAATAGACTTTGAAATAAAGGCAGTGAAAAGAGACAAAGTAGGACACTACATAATGATCAAAGGATCAATCCAAGAAGAAGATATAACAATTATAAATATATATGCACCCAACATAGGAGCACCACAATATGTAAGGCAAATACTAACAAGTATGGAACGGGAAATTAACAATAACATACCCCACTCACACCTATGGATGGATCAACTAAACAGAAAATTAACAAAGAAACACAAACTTTAAAGGGTACAATAGACCAGTTAGACCTAATTGATATCTATAGGATATTTCACCACAAAACAATGAATTTCACCTTTTTCTCAAGTGCACATGGATCTTTCTCCAGGATAGATCACATGCTGGGCCATAAATCTAGCCTTGGTAAATTCAAAAAAACTAAAATCATTCCAAGCATGTTCTCTGACCACAATGCAGTAAGATTATATGTCAATTACAGGAGAAAAAAGTATTAAAAATTCCAACATATGGAGGCTGAACAACACGCTGCTGAATAACCAACAAGTCACAGAAGAAATCAATAAAGAAATCAAAAAATGCATAGAAACAAGTGAAAATTAAAACACAACAACCCCAAACCTGTGGGACACTATAAAAGCAGTGCTAAGGGGAAGGTTCATAGCAATACAGGCTTACCTCAAGAAACAAGAAAAAAGTCAAATAAATAACCTAACTCTACACTTAAGGCAACTAGAAAAGGAAGAAATGAAGAACCCCAGGGCTAGAAGGAAAGAAATCTTAAAAATTAGGGAAGAAATAAATGCAGATAAAAGAGACCACAGCAAAAATCAACAAAGCGAAAAGTTAGTTCTTTGAGAAGATACATAAAATTGACAAACCATTAGCCATACTCATCAAGAAACAAAGGGAAAAGAATCAAACAAAATTAGAAATGAAAATGGAGAAATCACAACAGACAACACAGAAATACAAAGGATCATAAGAGACTACTATCAGCAACTATATGCCAATAAAATGGACAACTTGGAAGAAATGGACAAATTCTTAGAAAAGTACAACTTTCTAAAACTAAACCAGGAAAGATTAGAAAACCTTAACAGACCCATCACAAGCATGGAAACTGTAACTGTAATCAGAAATCTTCCAGCAAACAAAAGCCAAGAACCAGATGGCTTCACAGCTGAATTCTACCAAAAATTTAGACAAGAGCTAACATGTATCCTACTCAAACTCTTCCATAAAATTGCAGAGGAAGGTAAACTTCCAAACTCATTTTATGAGGCCACCATCACCCTAATACCAAAACCAGATAAATATGCTACAAAAAAGAAGACTACAGTCCAATATCACTGATGAACATAGATGCAAAAATCCTTAACAAAATTCTAGCAAACAGAATCCAGCAACATATTAAAATGATCATACATCATGACCAAATGGGCTTTATCCAAAGGAGTCAAGGATTCTTCAATATCTGCAAATCAATCAATGTAATATACCACATTAACAAATTGAAAGATAAAAACCATATGATTATCTCAATAGATGCAGAGAAAGCCTTTGATAAAATTCAACATTGATTTATGATAAGAAAGTGAGAATAGAAGGAACATACCTCAACATAATAAAAGCTTTATATGACAAACCCACAGCAAACATTATCCTCAATGGTGAAAAATTGAAAGCATGTCCCCTAAAGTCAGGAACAAGACAAGGTTGCCCACTCTCACCACTACTAAAAATATAGTTTTGGAAGTGTGGGCCACAACAATCAGAGCAGAAAAAGATATAAAAGTAATCCAGATTGAAAAAGAAGTAAAACTCTCACTGTTTGTGGATGACATGATGCTCTACATAGAAAACCCTAAAGACTCCACCAGAAAATCACTAGAGCTAATCAATGAATATAGTAAAGTTGCAGTATATAAAGTTAACACACAGAAATCCTTTGCATTCCTATACACTAACAATGAGAAAACAGAAAGAGAATATAAGGAAACAATTCCATTCACCATTGCAATGAAAAGAATAAAATACTTAGGAATATATCTACCGGTAGAAACAAAAGACCTATATGTAGAAAACTATAAAATACTGATGAAAGAAATCAAAGAGGACACAAATAGATGGAGAAATACACCAAGTTAATGGATTGGAAGAATCAATATAGTGAAAATGAGTATATTACCCAAAGCAATCTATACATTCAATGCAGTCCCTATCAAGTTACCACTGGTATTTTTCATAGAACTAGAAAAAACAATTTCACAATTTGTATGGAAATACAAAAAACCTCGAATAGCCAAAGCAATCTTGAGAAAGAAGAATGGAACTGGAGGAATCAACCTGCCTGACTTCAGGCTCTACTACAAAGCTACAGTCATCAAGACAGTATGGTACTGGCACAAAGACAGAAATATAGATCAATGGAACAAAATAGAAAGCCCAGAGATAAATCCATGCACCTATGGACACCTTATCTTTGACAAAGGAGGCAAGAATATACAATGGAAAAAAGACAATCTCTTTAATAAATGGTGCTGGGAAAACTGGTCAACCACTTGTAAAAGAAAGAAACTAGAACACTTTCTAACACCATACACAAAAATAAATTCAAAATGGATTAAATATATAAACGTAAGAGCAGGAACTATAAAACTCCTAGAGGAGAACACAGGCAAAACATTCTCTGACATAAATCACAGCAGGATCCTCTATGACCCACTTCCCAGAGTAATGGAAATAAAAGCAAAAATAAACAAATGGGACCTAATTAAACTTAAAAGCTTTTGCATAACAAAGGAAACTATAAGCAAGGTGAAAAGACAGCCTTTATAATGGGAGAAAATAATAGCAAACGAAGCAACTGACAAAGAATTAATCTCAAAAATATACAAGCAACTCCTAAAGCTCAATTCCAGAAAAATAAATGACCCAATCAAAAAATGAGCCAAAGAACTAAACAGACATTTCTCCAAAGAAGACATACAGATGGCTAACAAACACATGAAAAGATGCTCAATATCATTCATTATCAGAGAAGTGTAAATAAAAACCACAAGAGGTACCATTTCATGCCAGTCAGAATGGCTGCTATCCAAAAGTCTACAAACAGTAACTGCTGGAGAGGGTATGGAGAAAAGGGAGCCCTCTTACCATGTTGGTGGGAATGCAAACTAGTACAGCCACTATGGAGAACAGTGTGGAGATTCCTTAAAAAACTGGAAATAGAACTGCCATATGACCCAGCAATCCTACTGCTGGGCATACACACCGAGGAAACCAGAATTGAAAGAGACACATGTACCCCAATGTTCATCACAGCACTGTTTATAATAGCCAGGACACGGAAGCAACATAGATGTCCATCAGCAGACAAATGGATAAGAAAGCTGTGGTACATATACACAATGGAATATTACTCAGCCATTAAAAGGAATATTTGAATCAGTTCTAATAAGGTGGATGAAACTGGAGTGTATTATATACAGTGAAGTAAGCCAGAAAGAAAAACATCAAAACATCAGTATAGTATACAAACACATATATATGGAATTTAGAAAGATGGTAACAATGACCCTATATGCGAGACAGCAAAAGAGACAGCAATGTATAGAAGAGTCTTTTGGACTCTGTGGGAGAGGGTGAGGGTGGGATGATTTGGGACAATGGCATTGAAACATGTATATTATCATATGTGAATCGGATCGCCAGCCCAGGTTTGATGCACGGCCAGGGTGCTTGGGGCTGGTGCATTGGGATGACCCAGAGGGATGGGATGGGGAGGGAAGTAGGAGGGGGGTTCAGGATGGGGAACACATGTACACCCATCTCTGATTCATGGCAATGTATGGCAAAACCACTACAATATTGTAAAGTAATTAGCCTCCACTTTAAATGAATACATTTATAAAAAAAAGAAGTAAAAAAAAAGTAATTAGAGTACACACTGCTAGCTCAGGAAAATATCAAACCTCAAAATTTGAAGTATGGTTTCTATTGAATGTTTATCACTTTCACACCACCATAAAGTGAAAAGTTGTAAGTTGAACAACTTACTTATCATAAATTGGGGACTGATTATAATTCCTTTCCTCACTCCCAGCCACAGTCAACTTTAATCTAACTTCTGTCTCTATTAGCTTGCCTATGTGGACATTTTATACAAATGGATGCATACAATATTCAATCTCTTTTGTCTGGCTTTTTCACTTAGCTTGTTTGAGGTTCATTTATGACATATTATGTGTTAGTTCAATCTTCTTTATTACCGAACATTACATTATATGTATACTTGACAATTTGTTTATCTCACCAGTTGATAGACATTTAAGTTGTTTCTAATATTTGGATACTATAAATAATGTTTCTATGAATATTTGTGGAAAAGATTTTGTGCACATATATTTTTAATTATCTTGAGTTACATACATAGTGGAATTATTGGATCATATAGTAATTCTAACTTTAAATTTTGGAGGAATTGTTAGGCTGTTTTCAAAAGCTGGTGTACCATTTTACAATCCCAGTGACAACGTATGGGCTTTCCCATTTTCCACATCCTTGCCAACATGTGTTGTTAGCATATTAAATATGGGAGAAACTTAGATTACTCTAGGTCTTGAATAAGATTATAGTAAAACACAGAATTGAAAGTTAAATAGTATCTCTTTCAGTCAGTTCAGTTCAGTCTCTCAGTCGTGTCCAACTCTTTGCGAATCCATGAATCGCAGCATGCCAGGCCTCCCTGTCCATCACCAACTCCCGGAGTTCACTCAGACTCACGTCCATTGAGTCAGTGATGCCATCCAGCCATCTCATCCTCTGTTATCCCCTTCTCCTCCTGTTCCCAATCCCTCCCAGCATCAGAGTCTTTTTCAATGAGTCAACTCGTCTCATGAGGTGGAGTTTCAGCTTCAGCATCATTCCATTCAAAGAAATCCCAGGGCTGATCTCCTTCAGAATGGACTGGTTGGATCTCCTTTCAGTCCAAGGGACTCTCAACAGTCTTCTCCAACACCGCAGTTCAAAAGCATCAGTTCTTCAGTGCTCAGCCTTCTTCACAGTCCAACTCTCACATCCATACATGACCACAGGAAAAACCATAGCCTTGACTAGACGGATCTTAGTTGGCAAAGTAATGTATCTGCTTTTGAATATGCTATCTAGGTTGGTCATAACTTTCCTTCCAAGGAGTAAGTGTCTTTTAATTTCATGGCTGCAATCACCATCTGCAGTGATTTTGGAGCCCCCCAAAATAAAGTCTGATACTATTTCCACTGTTTCCCAATCTATTTCCCATGAAGTGATGGGACCAGATGCCATGATCTTCATTTTCTGAATGTTGAGCTTTAAGCCAACTTTTTCACTCATCTCTTTCACTTTCATCAAGAGGCTTTTTTAGTTCCTCTTCACTTTCTGCCATAAGGGTGGTGTCATCTGCGTATCTGAGATTATTGATATTTCTCATGGCAATCTTGATTCCAGCTTGTGCTTCTTCCAGCCCAGCATTTCTCATGATGTACTCTGCATATAAGTTAAATAAGCAGCATGACAATATACAGCCTTGATGTACTCCTTTTCTATTTGGAACCAGTCTGTTGTTCCATGTCCAGTTCTAACTGTTGCTTCCTGACCTGCATATAGGTGGTTATTTAAATTCATTGAGATTGTAAACAGACTCTAAAATTGCCAGGTAGTACTTCTAAGAGATAATAATCTGGATAGTCTAAAGATAATATGCTTCTATGCTTTAAAAAGTGCTATGATCAAAATGAAAAAAACATACAAACTCAGACATTTTGCAGACCTCACAAGACATGTGCATAGTCCTCTTAGAATGGAACCCTGTTTTAAGAAGTATTAGTTTAGCACACAAAAAATTTTAGTAGATCTGTAGCTTACAAAAAAGACAGATGCCATAAGCAATTCAGAAATATTGAAGGAAAACTTGGATTATCACCCAGATCTCTTGGGTGGCAACTCAGTGAATCCCACTACCCGTGATGCTGGATCCACTGATAAGAAATATGTTTCATTGCTATACTCACTGAGCAAAGACACACCAGCCAAGGTAGGCACCTTTGTTATTTGAAATTAGAGGAATAAACAAGGTTTTTGGATGCATTTTTCTTTATTGGCTAATATGAAATATCTCCAGAGCATCAGAAATAAAACATTCTGGCAATAGCTACCACATATATAAGGCTCAAGATTCAACAAAATGTCTCCAAATAACCAATTTAGGATAATAAAAGTAATTGAAATTTACCTACATTCAATGTAAAACACCAGAGACCTTGGTAGTGAGGTTAGCAGGGTGTTACATGCATAAAAAATTATCTTCCCAGTACAGTAGGGGTTTGTGTTTTGGAGAGGGTGCTACGGTATTGACACTCTTACTGAGCCTGAGTCTGAGAACTTGGAAGGAGAAAGCTGCTCTCCTAGGCTCCTCTCTGTCAAAATTCAAATCTAAGTATACAAAGAAGAAAATACTAAACCAAAAAAGTAAACTCATCCCCAGCAAATACCTCCCCTCCCTTACAAACAACAATTTTCTTTTGCTAGTTCAAATAGAGACAACTCAATTATTATCTAATCTTAGGGGCATGTTGAAAATGTTTCCGTCACATGTTTTTTGTGCTTCCGCTAACAAATATTACCCAAATAGAAAAGATATATGAAAGCAAGGCATTCAAAGATACCTGTACTTTAAGAGCAATGAAATCTTTAAAAGCACTCCCCAGGAACAAAAACTTGAGTGTGACATTTGCCATGGCCAAGCAGCAATTATGGAGAAGAAAATGGCAACCCCTTCCAGTATTCTTGCCTGGAAAACCCCATGGACTGGACGGAGGAGCCTGGTGTGCTGCAGTCCATGGGGTTGCAAGAAGTCAGACACGACTGAGTGACTTCACTATAAGCAGTAATTATAAAGAAGAAAAGCATCCTTCACCTCACCTCTACTCAAGATGTCTTAAAAAGCAAAGTAAAACATTTCCCTAGTTCAATTGCCAACTGCAAATTTTTAAAATTAACTTATTTAATTGGAGGATAATTACTTTATGATATTGTGATGTTTTTTGCCATACATCAACATGAATCAGCCACAGGCATACATGTGTCCTCATCCTGAACTCTCCTAGAACCAAGGTGATTCTGGGTATGACTTGGGATGATCACACAATGTTCATACCATGAGGACCTTACTCCTGATTGGCATACCCATGTACTGAGGTAAGCTTGGCAACAAAGGCTGGTGTCTTAATTGGTACAGAAAAGGCCATTGCTAAGAAGTTATTCTGGGTTGTGTATTCTAGCCAGAAAGTTTCTTGTATTGGATGGAGCTTACAATGAGCTTTGTAGTGGTTGTGTTTAAGGATATATCATTGGGCAATTTTGCTACATGGCTGCTGGTTTTTTTCCTGCAATGTTGCCCTCAGTGTCACTATGGTAACTGTACCATGTTAAAGCAATTGTTAAAGTGAAATTGTTAGGGGTAAACAGTGGAGAAAGCCCTGGTCTAGGGATCAAGAGACTTAGGTTAGACTGGCAAGCGACATATCTAATATAAGCTGTTTTTCTCTTCTTCAAAAGGAATATTATAACACCCTATTCATGGGATTGTGAGGATGAAATGAGATCATAAATATAAAAGAGCTTTGTCAATTATAGTCTAAAGCAGGCACAGTGAAGACAGCTGGCTGTAATATTTTATCATTATATTATTATTAATATAATTATGACACAATCACTACCTTTCCCATAGATGCAGCAATATTAGACTTGAACCATGGCAATACAAATGGTGACTTTTGAACACCTAAGACCTCCTCAAGCTGAATCATCTTCAATTTGGATACTGGTTCTTGCCTTGCCAGAAGTTCCAGACATGGCTAATTAGAGTCAGTGAGATAAGAATAAACTGTCCCAGAAAGAGAACAACAGAGAACTTAAAAGTCAAGACCTAAACCCTTGGCTCACACATATTTGCCAATACCTGTGCTAGGTCAGGCTGCTTGATGCAGGCTTGCAATTCAATTGCTTCTAATCCCCAGTGCAGTACAATGGGAACTTTTAATTTTTTCCTAGGTGCTTTTTAGAACCTTGACTAGTAGGTTGCCCTGGGAACCCTTAATCAGTGTTTGTAGATGAACTGTTCCCTACGATACATTTAATAAAACCTTGAAAGCAGAAGTCCTGTTGTAGAGAGCATTCATTTGCCAGTGCTAGGACCTATTGAAGTGCACATGCTGTTTAATGTATTTAATTAACCACCAAGTAATTGTGGGACAAGAATTAGCTGTACAGGACTCAAAACAAACAAACAAACAAACAAACATAATACAGAAGAATACAGCCTCCAAGTTACTTATTACATCATGGTCATGAGATATATAAGTTCAGTTCAGTTGCTCAGTCATGTCCTACTCTTTATGACCCCATGGACTGCAGCACACCAGGCTTTGCTGTCTATTACAAACTCCCAGAGCTTGCTCAAACTCATGTCTATCGAGTCGGTGATGCCATCCAACCATCTCATTCTCTGTCATCCCCTTCTCCTCCCACCTTCAATCTTTCTCAGGATCAGGGTCTTTTATAATGAGTCAGTTCTTCGCATCAGGTGGCCAAAGTATTGGAGCTTCAGCTTCAGCATCAGTCATTTCAATGAATATTCAGGATTGATTTCCCTCATAATTGAATGGTTTGATGTCCCTGATGCCCAAGGGACTCTCAAGAGTCTTCTCCAATACCACAGTTCAAAAGGATAAATTCTTTGGTGCTCAGCTTACTTTATGGTTCAACTCTCACATCCATACATAACTACTGGAAAAACCATAGCTTCGACTATAAGGACCTTTGTTGGCAAAGTAGTATCTCTGCTTTTTAATATGCTGTCTAAATTGGTCATAGTTTTTCTTCCAAGGAGCAAGCATCTCTTAATTTCATGGCTGCAGCCACCATCTGCAGTGATTTTTGAGCCCAAGAAAATAAAGTCTGTCATTGTTTCTATTGTTTCCCCATCAATTTTCCATGAAGTAATGGAACTGGATGCCATGATCTTCCTTTTTTGAATGTTGAGTTTTAAATCAGCTTTTTCACTCTCTTCTTTCACTTTCATCATGAGGCTCTTCAGTTTCTCTTTGCTTTCCACAATAAAGGTGGTGTCATCTGCATATCTGAGGTTATTGATATTTCTCCCATGAGATATATAGGTAGGAATTAAAGGAAAAGCATAATTCTGAAGGAATCAAACAGGAAGGAATGATGAGAAATCTGAGATCCAACTGACATGTCAATAAGAAGAGGCAGTAGGTCTTCTTTCCTCTCCCCACTCAGCTACCCCTAAGTATGTTGGAGGGTATCTTTGGAGGTCTGCTAGGGGGTACTTTGAGGAATTCAGGCCCAAGAGGGATGGTCACTTTGGCTCCTAAATGTTCTGTAAGGTTCCAAGAAGGCAAATTCCCACCATGCTCCCTGTTGGAGGCAGGGAGTTATAGGACTTCAAATAAAGGGTGAGGCTCGGGAGACTCACAAGGAAAATATTTGCCATGCCCTATGTTGCAACACAGGACCATCACTCTTCAAACATGCATAAGACAGTCCAGCTGACTCAAGGAGTGTGATGAGTCTAAAGTGACTTGGAAGAAGGGAGGGGAAAACTTGTAGGCCATAGGCGGTAAGAGCTATGCAGAGAGTAAAGCGAAAAAAAAAAAAAAAAAAAAGAAAGAAACCCTGTCCATCCTGGATGCAGATAAAGCCATGTGCTATTTTTCAATAGAAGACTATGCTGCTGCCTCCACAACTTAGATTATGGAGCCAGCTGCTTTTTCTGGTGGTGGAAATGAACTGCTTTACTCACCATCCAAAGTCTCTTCCCTATGGTCCTTAATGATCTTTTAAAGGTTATTTAGGCAATGTCTAGTGGATAGAAACAACCAGTGCCTTCCGACACCTCTGTCTGTCCTGCCATGGTGGTAGTGGTTTAGTCACTGAGTCATGTCTGACTCTTTGTGACCCCATGGCTTGCACCCCACCAGGCTCCTCTGTCCATGGGACTTCCCAGGCAAGAATACTGGAGTGCATTGCCATTTCCTTCTCCAGGATATCTTCCTGACCCAGGGATCAACCCTGGGTCTCCTGAATCTTAGGTGAATTCTTTATGGATTGAGCCACCAGGGAAGCCCTTCTGCCATAGTCAAGAGAAATTTCTGATTTACCTGACCTTCCCTGGGCTCTGTTCTCAGCCATGGAATCCATACTTTGGTCTGGGGATGGGAATGTGGAGCAGGCTGCCTTTCCCAAATATGAATTGCTTTGAGTAAGTTACTATTCCTGTCTTGAACTCAGGTTCCTCATCTTTAAGACAGGTATAATGTATGAAAGAACTTTTTTTCTTTTTTTACAATGTAAAGCACTAAAGCATTATAATAGACAGATTTTTTTTTCAAATATCTGCAATCTATCTGGGAGAGGCTTTTAAAGATGGGATATTTGCCCTCTCCCACCTTGAAATAAAGTTGAAGACTCAAGTCACTGCCAAAACTAAGATCTGAGACTCTTAAATTGAACACAGGACGGTAGGAAGGACAAGTAGGGTGTACGCTTCTACTGGTGTCAACCTTTCTCCTTTCTCTCTTATCCCCCAGGGGAAAATGAGGTAAGATAGACAGATGGAGTCTTGTCTGACCTTACAGCTCTTCTCACTTTTCAATCTCTTGAGAGATAGTGCTGATGGAAAGTCTCTTACCTTTCCACTGGCAGAGAATATACATCCAGGCTGGATATAGGGTGGGAGTAGGGGAGCTGATGGGAAGCAGAGAGAATAGGCCTAGTATTGTGGGCATGGATATTACCTTAATATATTCAGGCATAAGGGCCTTATTTGGCCCCCCACCCATTTTCCTTCCCCAAAGAGTTGTTTTCTGGAACAGATATGCCAGAAAACTACTACTGCAAACATTTCTACAAAATGAAAATTTCAAGATACTGGAGAGACCCCTGGCTTTAATAATTATGCTAAGGTCAGTCACCTTTCATCTCTGAGCCTCAGCTTCATCATATGCAAACTGGGGATGGTAATCTTGGCCTTCAGTTCAGTTCAGTCGCTCAGTCATGTCCAACTCTTTGAGACCCCATGAACTGCAGCACACCAGGCCTCCCTGTCCATAACCAACTTCTGGAGTTTACCCAAACTCATGTCCATTGAGTTGGTGATGCCATCCAATCATCTCATCCTCTGTCGTCCCCTTCTCTTCCTGCCCTCAATCTTCCCCATCATCAGGGTCTTTTCAAATGAGTCAACTCTTTGTATCAGGTGGCCAAAGTATTGGAGTCTCAGCTTCAACATCAGTCCTTCCAATGAACATCCAGGACTGATCTCCTTTAGGAAGGACTGGTTGGATCTCCTTGCAGTCCAAGGGACTCTCAAGAGTCTTCTCCAACACCACAGTTCAAAAGCATCCATTCTTCGGCGCTCAGCCTTCTTCACAGTCCAACTCTCACATCCATACATGACCAGTGGAAAAACCATAGCCTTGACTAGACGGACCTTTGCTGGCAAAGTAATGTCTCTGCTTTTTAATATGCTGTCTAAGTTGGTCATAACTTTCCTTCCAAGGAGTAAGTGTCTTTTAATTTCATGTCTGTGGTCACCATCTGCAGTGACTTTGAAGCCCCCCAAAATAAAGTCAGCCACTGTTTCCTGGCCTTGGGTCTGTATAAAGATCCAATGAGATGATTGCTCTGAATGCAAACTACAAAGTTTAGCGCATATATGTAGTAAATTCCAGCATTTGCATCCTAAGATAATTATGTCCAGTCTTGATTTTTACAAGTTAAATCACCTCCAACATTCTGGATTATGTTGATGTTCAGTCACCAAGTCATGTCCAACTCTTCACGACCCCATGGACTGCAGCATGCCAGGCTTCCTTGTCCCTCATCATCTCCTGGAGTTTTCTCAAGTTCATGTCCATTGCATTAGTGACACCATCCAAACATCTCATCCTCTGTCACCCTCTTCTCCTTCAATCTTTCCCAGCTTCATAGTCTTTTCTAATGAGTCGGCTATTTGCATCAGCTAGTCAAAGTATTGGAGCATCAGCTTCAGCATCAGTCCTTCCAATGAGTATTCAAGGTTAATCTGCCTTAAGGCTGACTGGTTTGATTTCCTTGCAGTACAAGGGACACTCAAGAGTCTTCCCTAGTACCACAGTTTCAAAGCATCAATTCTTCAGTGCTCTCCCTTCTTTATGATCCAGCTCTCACTACCATACATAACTACTGGAAAGACCATAGCCTTGACTCTATGGACCTTTGTCAGTAAAGTGAAGTCTTTGCTTTTTAACCCACTGTCTAGGTTTGTCATAGCTTTCCTGCCAAGAAGCAATCATCTTCTAATTTCATGGCTGTAGTCACCATCCACAGTGGTTTTAGACCCCAAGAAGAGGAAATCTGTCACTGCTTCCACCTTTTGCCCTTATATTTGCCATGAAGTGATGGAACTGGATGCCATGATCTTAGTTTTTTTAATATTGAATTTTAAGCTTTTTCACTCTCTTCCTTCACCCTCATCAAGAGGTTCTTTAGTTCCTCTTCACTTTTTGGCATCAGAGTGGTATCATCCACATACCTGAGGTTGTTGATATTTCTCCCAGAAATCTTGATTCCAGCTTATAACTCATCCAGCCTGGAATTTCGCATGATGTGCTCTGTGTATGAGTTAAATAAAAAGGATGACAATAAACAGCCTTGTTGTACTCCTTTCTTGTAATTCTGTGACCCTGAACCAGTCAGCTGTTCCATGTTGTTGTTGTCCAGTTACTCAGTCATGCCCGACTCTTTGCGACCCCATGGACTGCAGGACACCAGGCTTCCTTGTCCTTCACCATCTCCCGGAGCTTGCTCAAACTCATATCCATTGAGTCGGTGATGCCATCCAAAAATCTCATCCTCTATTGTACCCTTTTCCTCCTGCCTTCAATCTTTCCCAGCATCAGGGTCTTTTCCAGTGAGTCAGCTCTTTGCATCAGGTGGCCAAAGTATTGGAGCTTCAGCTTTAGCATCAGTCCTTCCAATGAATATTCAGTATTGATTTTCTTTAGTATTGATTGGTTTGATCTCCTTGTTGTCCAAAGGATTCTTAAGAGTCTTTTCCAACACCACAGTGCAGAAGCATCAAGTCTTTGGCTCTCAGCTTTCTTTACGGTCCAACTCTCACATTCATACATGATTAGGGGAAAAACCATAGCTTTGACTAGATGGCCCTTTGTTGGCAAAGTAATGTCTCTGCTTTTTAATATGCTGTCTAGGTTGGTCATAGCTATTCTTCAAAGGTGGAAGCATTTTTTAATGTCATGGCTACAGTCATCATCTGCAGGGATTTTGGAGTCCTAGAAAATAAAGTCTGTCACTGTTTTCATTGTTTCCCCATCTATTTGCCATGAAGTGCTGGGACCAGATGCCATGATCTTTGTTTTTTGAATGTTGAGTTTTAAGCTAGCCTTTTCACTCTCCTTTCGCCTTCATCAAGAGGCTCTTTAGTTTCTCTTTGTTTTCTGCCATAAGGATGGTGTTAAAGTGCTACACTCAATATCCCAGTAAATTTGGAAAACCCAGCAGTGGACACAGGACTGGAAAAGGTCAGTTTTCATTCCAATCCCAAAGAAAGGCAATGCGAAAGAATGTTCAAACTACTGCAAAATTGCACTCATTTCACATGCTAGCAGAGTAATGCTCAAAATTCTCTATGCTGGGCTTCAACAGTATGTGAACCAAGAACTCCCAGATGTTCAAGGTGGATTTAGAAAAGGCAGAAGAACCAGAGATCACATTGCCAACATCTGTTGGATCAAGAGAATTTCAGAAAAACATCTGCTTATGCTTCATTGACTACTCCAAAGCCTTTGTCTGTGTGAATCACAGGAAACTGTGGGGAATTCTTAAAGAAATGGGAATACCAGACCACATTACTTGCCTCCTAAGAAAGTCGTATGCAGGTCAAGAAGCAACAGTTAGAACTGAACATGGAACAATGGACTGATTCCAAATTGGGAAAAGAGTGCGTCAAGGTTGTATATTGTCATTCTGCTTATTTAACTTATATGCAGAGTACATCATGAGAAATGCCGGGCTGGATGAAGCACAAACTGGAATCAAGATTGCTGGGAAAAGTATCAATAACCTCAGATATGCAGATGACACCACCCTTATGGCAGTTGTTCCATATAAGGTTCTAACTGTTGCTTCTTAACTAGCATATACGTTTCTCAGAGACAGATAAGATCTCTCTAAGAGCTTTCCACAGTTTGTTATGCTCCACACAGTCAAAGGCTTTAGTGTAGTAGATGAAACAGAGGCAGATGTTTTTCTGGAATTACCTTGCTTTCTCTATGATCAGTGAATGTTGGCAATTTGGTCTCTGATTCCTCTGCCTTTTCTAAATGCAGCTTGGACATCTGGAAATTCTCAGTTAATGTAATGCTGAAGCCTAGCATGAAGGATTTTGAGCATAACCTTACTAGCATGGGAGATGAGTGCAACTGTCTGGTGGTTTTAACATTCTTTTGTACTGCCCTTCTTGAAAATTTGGATGAGGATTGACCTTTTCCAGTCCTGTGGCCACCGCTGGGTTTTCCAAATTTGCTGACGTATTGAGTGCAGCACTTTGATAGCATCAACTTTTAGGAATTTAAATAGCTCTGCTGGAATTCCATCACCTCCACTAGCTTTATTGACAGCAGTGTTTCCTAGGGCCCACTTAACTTCATACTCCATACTTCATACTGGCTCTGGGTGAGTGACCACACCATCGTGGTTATCCAGGTCACTAAGATATATTTTGTATAGCTCTCTTCTGGGTATGCTGGACTATATAGGCTGCTATTAATACCAAGCAAATAAAATAGTTTCTCTATTCATCTGGGCAATTTGACCTATGTGAGGGAGTAGATGTCAGCCTAATTGGCCTATTGTGGACATAAGGGAGACTTAAAAACAATACATGGTGCCTACACCTGAGCCTCGATGTTCCAACCTACCCTGTGGCATCAGCCATGAAGGGAGCAGTTTTGCTTTATTCTAAGAAGCATGTGAAACTGGTCGTAAAGGCTTAGAAATTGGTTGGTTTTCTCTAAACTAAGAAAGCACCAATGTTTCCTGAGAGGTCCTAGGGCAGGCTTTAATGAAAACCCAACATCTTAAGTGTCTCCCCTAGAGCTCAGGGACTTCACAGTCACCCTAAAGACCAATGCTCTGAGCTCTGAGTTTGGCCCTGGGAATGTAGAGACTCAGCCTTGGGCTTAAGAAGATCAGGCACCATGAAGGGACAAAAGAGGCAAGAAAAGAAGAGAAATAAGATAAAAGGAACTTTAGGAAGTACCATTTTAAAGGTAAAAAATAAACGGAGTTGGATCCCCACTAAAGAAGTTAAGAAACCTGTAGGTGGAAAGGAAAACCCCGGGGGGCAAAGGGATTAGCTCTGTGATTGTCACAGCCACAGCAGTCTAAGAGATGTGTGGGGAACTGAGGTTTCACACCCCTCCTAACATGTGTGTAGGTGTGTGTGTGTGTATGTGTGGGTGTGTGTGTGTGTACTGGGGAGGAGTGCAGTGCAGAGTAGCTGAAGAGGAAAAGTTTGATTTTGTCCCTAAAGTACAAGGCAAATGTATCAATAGGATACTGAGAGGCTCCTCCTTTAGGTTCACCTGACCAAAAAGGCAGGCAGTAAAACTCTACCCCATTCATTGCCATCTATTCTCCCCCTGTCTATAATCAAGATGAGCTAGGAACATGTCTGGTAGTCCCATGACTGGGTAATCTGGCTTTCTAGGCTACCTAGGATAGGAAAGCAAGAAATGCTGCTGGTCAGTCTTGGGAAAATGATGAAGAATCAATCCTTTGGTAGGATGAGATAGGATGTGCTCTGTCTGTAGAGTACAGGTTGTTGTAGATATCATATCCCATGCCCTTGCTGCTGTTGTGGTTTAAGAACAAGGCAGGAGAGTCCAGAGAGAATGATTGGGCCGCCAGGAGCCCAAGAGACCTAGGGAGGGAGTAGAGCAAGTTAGAAACCAATGGGGCAATCTCATTAGCTGCTTCTTCTCTCCATCCTTCAAAAAATAGTTTAGGCCAGTGGTTAGGGTACAATAGCAGAAAAATGTCACCTGTTTGAGGTGATGACTTGACAATTCTATCTTACTCTACATTGGTAAGACAATTTCACATGAAACTGGATTCAGTTTTAAGTACCCCATACTTTAAATGAATCAAAGTGGTACTTTCCAGACAGGAGAAGCTCTCTTTAGACTTCTTCAGGGCTATCTCATGACACAGGAAGCAGATGAAGTCTGTGTGGCCCAAGGAGAAGAGCAGGACCCAGGGTTGGCTACTGTAGAGAAAAAGAAAGTTTTTCTTTACATTGAGCTCAAATCCATCAGTCATAGCAACAATACACATTGATGAGTATAGCTTCCTGACATTGTAAGTATGTGAGCAAGGGTGACACCAACACTTTGTGAGGATATTATAAAAGGGACTCAAGCATGGATTGAAGGACTTGGAAGGGAGGTTGGACTATATGACCTTGAAGGTATCTAGACTGACCTTAGTAGCAGTCTTGGCTTTCACCTACATATTGTTTACATTTTCTTAGGTAAGATATAGGGAGGGGTAGTCAATGGGGAACCTGGACACCATCATAGCTTAGGAGAAATATTGAAATGGGTGGTGAAAGTAGTTGGTTAGTTGAAAAACAAGAGTCCACTCTCATGCTTCATATTGTCCCTTGTTACTTCCTTAAGCTTTTGAGAAAGCAACATTGGCCATGGAATAGTCACATTGATTGAATTGGACAAGCTCTGAATTGGAGCTTTAAAACCTAGGCTTCAGCTCAGTTCTGCCACTGAAATGCTCTGTGACTTTGAGCAAATCATTTCTCCTCTCTGTGTCTCAGGTCTTGCCTCTATAAAATGAGGCTAACAAACCTTGAACTGCTTACCACAAAGGGATGTTATGAAGACCAGGTGACTGTAGTGTATATGTAAGGATACATAAATTGTGACTGGGAGCAAGGAAGGGAAAGAAAAACTCACATGGTTTAAATACCTCTAATGAATTAGACACTGTAAAAGGCACTTGCACATGCCATTTCTCACTCACCTCTCACTATAAGGTGAATAGTATTTCTTATTTTTCACAGATTAAGGACCTGAGACTCAGAGAGGTGAAGGAATTTATACAAGGTTCACACAGCTATTAAAGAATAGAGGTAGATTTGAAATATAGGACTGACAGATACTGAGGTTTTTGTATTTTCCCACTGTACCTTGATGCTTGAACACATGATGGGAGATAACTGAATATAACTATTAGACAGTAGGGCCCCAAGAAAGCTTGCAAAAGGCCAGGATATCGAAATTGTTATTATGTCAATCTGGCCAGTTCCTTGAAAACTATAGGCCCAGATCTGTGATGTATGAATGACTGGCTCAAAATAATTAGCATTACCATTGTTGTCCCTCCATCCACCAGTGTTCTTAGCTTGCTGTTCCTCTACCCCTAGCCCTACTGAACTCCAGGGGATAATTCCTCTGGGGATGGTCCCCAGTTTCTGGCCTTTCTGTCTTACCTTTCCAGCTTACCTCAGTAGAGTTAAGGGCTGAGGACTTCAAAGAGCACAGTGAGCTCCGGCCTGTCTCCAGAGCTTTCAGCTGGATTTCCTTCTAAGGTCTCAGCTCTAGTATAGGAAGCAGAACTGGAAAACTTTCGCAGGTCCAGCTCTGTGCATTCAACGGGAGTGTGGACCCAGTGGGAGTGGCTCTCTGAGGCACAGGAGGCCAAGGTAAAAGATTCTTGTATGGGGAAGCCATGAGTTGAGCTGCCGTTGTCATCTAGGATGGAATTAAGTGGCTGGGTCTCAAATATGCTTTCACTCAGTGGGGACTCAGGGCTGGTCTTCTGGGCAGGTGGTATGGGGAAGAGAGATTCCTCCTCTGCTGTCTTGCCAGCCTCATACTGCAGTGAACCTCCTGCAACTTGAAACAGAAAGCCACTGGGTCAGAGGAAGCCAAAAGTAGGGGCTACCCTCAGTGGAGCAGCTGGTCCTGAGCACAAAATTGGGAAATATCTGGGAACTAGTGCACTCCTTCCCATCCCTGGGAATCAGAGCACATAGCACCAGGCTAAGATGACACAGTTGAGAAACACATTTACATTGGGGTATCAGATTGAGGCTACCTGGTGGTGGATCAGGGAAAAAGGAATTTCTCCAGAGAAAGAGAATCCTTTGTGGGAAGCAGGAGTTTAACAATCTCTGCTCTAGATCTGGCAATGAGCTTTATTTCCTGGTGCTATTGCTGTGTATATGTTGTGTTATACGGCAAAAGGCAATTTTCAGGTGGAATTAAGATTATGGACCTTAAACTAGGTAGATTATCCTGGATTTCCCAAGTGGGCCTAATGTAATCACATGTGTCCTTATGAAGGGAATATGTGAAATGAAAAGGACTTGACCACCATTGCTAGTTTTGAAAATGAGAAGGGGTCGTAAGCCAAAAAGCAGGTGGTATATAGAAACCAGGACTGGCCCTCAGCAAGGAAATGGGACCTCAGCCCTATAACTGCAAGGAACTGAATTTTTCTATCTTTCTGAATGATTCAGGAATTAGATTATCTTCTGAAGCCTCCAGAAAGGAATATAGCCTTGGCAACACCTTGATTTCAGCCTCGTTAGACTCTAAGTGGAGATCCAGCCAAGCTTACAAAGCTTCTGATCTATGGAAATGGTCAGATAATAAATTAAAAAAAAAATAAATGAGTGTTATTTTAAGCTATTAACTTTGCAATACTTTGGCCACCTCATGCGAAGAGGTGACTCATTGGAAAAGACTCTGATGCTGGGAGGGATTGGGGGCAGGAGGAGAAGGGGATGACAAAGGATGAGATGGCTGGATGGCATCACCGACTCGATGGACATGAGTTTGGGTAAACTCCGGGAGTAGGTGATGGACAGGGAGGCCTGGCGTGCTGTGACTCATGGGGTTGCAAACAGTCAGACAAGACCAAGCGACTAAACTGAACTGAATTTACTATAGAAGTGATAGAAAATTAATATGCCTTTCATGCATAAACCCGATTCAACATCAGGTTACCAACTAAGGGCCTATGGGATGTGTGTTTGTTTGACCCCTGCATTGTGGCTTTGGTTGCTTTTAATTACAACTCATTGCTAGAACTGAACACTGTTTCATACAAAAATTTAGATTCTTGGCTTCTCTTGAAAATTCAGGTTTTGAAACATTGAATATTCTTACATTGTAATAAACAGCTAAAGCTGGGTAGGTAGTAGATTCCCTTTAGACAGGGGATGAACTATTCAGTTTGTCACAATTCTTACTCCTCTCTATTGTACCTTATGTTGGATCCAATTCACATATTAATCTCACCTATACAAGTCCAGTATGCATAAAAGTCAGTGACTTCTTATAAGCACCTTCCCCAAATGAGAAAATGTCTTGCCCTATTTCCCCTATGGAGACCATGAAGGAGCTACCTGCCCTCATATTCTCAGAGAAGCATACTGCATTATTATTTTGAAGACAGAGAAGGTGCTGAGAAAGGTTATTTATTTCTCCTCTCCTAAGGCAGGGGGAGGGAAACAGGCAGCTCTCAAATGTTGCTTCATCTTCTTCCTTCTGGGCCCTGGAGCCAACATGTTTCATTGCCTATGCCCAGGGACTGGTCAACTGCTCTTATCTGAAAAACTGGCCCCCAAAGTCAGAGACAAGATGGTTCACCCTGAGCCACAATGTTCTGGGAGACATCAGAGAGTAGAGGTGAGGGAAGCAGAGTTTTAGAAGGGTCATAAAGGGATAATAAGGAAATGGCAACCCACTCCAGAATTGTTTCTTGGAGAATCCCATGGACAGAGGAATCTGGCAGGCTACAGTCCATGGGGTTGCAAGAGTTGGACACGACTTAGCGACTCAACCACAAAGGGATAATAGTGTTCCCCTTGTGCCCTGCATCCCTTGAAATTCTAGATTTATCTCCACTTAAATGGTAGAGTCAAACATATCTGCTAGTCTTTTTTAAAATCATGTAGCAGGCCCTAGATCTGAACCTGTTAAAGGCAGGTCTATATAAGCAGAATCTTTACACAGAGGTTGAAAAAAGTAGTGTTGCTTTGGATTCAATATCTAGTAGACTGATGAGGAGTCCTAAGCATCTGTATATCTATTAGAATATGTCTTCCCTTACTAAGTCAACTCCATTTACTAGCCTGGGTTCCTATTTTGGTGTTTCTGTTTAGCTCTCAGCTCCCTTGAGGGCACTGAAGATACACCAAGACTCAGTACTCTTGATTAAAAATTTAACCCCTTGTTTGGTTTTGGCCAGCCACCATCCCACCTCCCCCATATTTGCCCTCAGTGACCTGGACTTTCTGTCCCACATTCTTGGCTAATGGCTGGACTTGTGCTGAAAACAGATCATGATGTTATTCCTGACTTTAAATCTCCTATGGGCTGGGCCAGACCTCTTTGGGTATCATTAGTGTCTGAGAAAAAATGTCTAATTTTGTCAATTCCTCTGGACACTGAACTCTGTTACTCACATCTGGTATATCACTGTACTGACAACCATTGCCTGAGACCTCACTCACTTTAATTATAGTCACATCTCATTCCAGCCAGCCTTCCTCCTTTTCTGACATGCTGCAGAATCTGTACCTATTTGTATAAATGACTAGCTAGAAAAGAACTTAGAAATCAACTCTATCATTTTAAAGGTTAAGGAGAAAGATTTAAATATTAAGGAGAAAGAAGCTAGATGACTTATCTGGAATTACACAGTGATTCAGAGGTAGATTTAGAACCTAGGTCTCCAGATGCCTTTCTCAAGGGTTTTCCCATAATGTTGTAGTCCTTTATGAACTCCCGTACCTTAATGAACCAGGGCCCATAAACTCACAGGGTCACCTTCAATTATCTCTGAAGTCTTGTGCCCATTGCTACCCCCAGATAGTCTACCTTTGAGGCTTTTCATCACTGTAGGGAAAGTCTGTTAACTCTCAATCCCAGAAAATTCCTCTATTCAGCTAGTCAGAAACTTGCTCCTGATTCATGTAATATGTGAATCAGCTACCCTTACCACGCTGGCAATGTCTGTTGAAGAACTGCTTGCAGTAGAGGAAGAAGAGCCCCAGGAAGGCCAGGGTAAACACCACGAGCAGACTGCTCACCAGTGCAACAAGTGTGGCCTCCTTAGGGGATACTGTGGGTACATCTGCCTTCACTAAGCTCAGCTGGAAGGCACCTGTGAGACAAAAAAGTGGGGGAGGTCAGTCACAATAGGCAGTCAGTAGTCATCCTGACACTGGGTCTGGACATCCTCAAGCCAGCACCCTCTCCCTAGGGTCTTCCTCAATTAGGGCTGCTAAATTGGTTCTACTCCCTTGTAGAGCAAGGAAAAGTGTACAGAACAAAGTGGAGGAATTCAAATCTATTGCTGACATGGTATAAATTAGTATAGCTACTTGAAGATTCACATATCCTATGGTCTTTCCATGTCATATTTAGTTATATAACCTAGAAAAATAGAAACAAACTAAAATGTTCATCAGGGCACAGGATAAATAAATCATGATATAATTCTATAATGTAATATTATATAGCATTTGAAATAAAAGACCTATATGCTTCTGCTACTGCTGCTAAGTTGCTTAATAATCCAGAGAGGAAAAGTAAATTGGAGAGTATATAGTTTGATATCATTTATGCAAAATATTACAAAATTTTAAAAATAGCATATATTGGCTATGAATATATATATGTATTTACATGTATCAAAATATGGTTGGAGAGTATGGCAGAGTCATAATGCTCACCAGTTATCCACACGCTTCTCTACATATCCCATATACCCTTGTAGTAAGGCCATCAGAGTAATTTTGGCCAATGAACTGTGAGTGGGAGTAATATATGTTGCCTGCAGACTGAAACAGTTAACTGCTAATATGTCTGTCTCCTCTATCTTTTACCCTGTCCCACCAATCTGGAAGTCATATAATTTGATGGTATAGTCACAAGGTGGAAGAAGACCTTTGCATAGCAAAAAGCAAACTTTTATTATATTAAACCATTGAGATTTGGGAGTTTGTTACTGTAATATATCCTACCAACAAGATATATAAAATTCATGTTACTGGTTACTGGGGAGGTAAAGAGAGACTGAAACTCAGAAAGAACAGAAAAGTGAGCTCCGTTTAACCTGTGGAATCTTCGTTTTAAAACATATCTGAAGCAAATATGTATGATTTAAAGATTTATCAAAATAGACTGTGGAAAATTCTTAAAGAGATGGGAATACCAGACCACCTGACTTGTCTCTTGAGAAACCTGTGTGCAGGTCAGGAAGCAACAGTTAGAACTGGATATGGAACAACAGACTGGTTCCAAATAGGAAAAGGAGTACGTCAAGGCTGTATATTGTCACCCTGCCTATTTAACTTATATGCAGAGTAAGTCATGAATGCTGTGCTGGAGAAAGCACAAGCTGGAATCAAGATTGCCAGGAAAAATATCAATAACCTCAGATATGCAGATGACGCCACTCTTATGGCAGAAAGTGAAGAAGAACTAAAGAGCCTCTTGATGAAAGTGAAAGAGGAAAGCGAAAATGTTGGCTTAAAGCTCAACATTCAGATAACAAAGATCATGACATCTAGTCCCATCAGTTCATGGCAAATAGATGGGGAAACAGTGGCTACTTTATTTTTGGGGGCTCCAAAATCACTGCAGATGGTGATTGCAGCCATGAAATTAAAAGATGCTTTCTCCTTGGAAGGAAAATTATGACCAACCTAGCTAAGTCATTTCAGTCGTGTCCGACTCTGTGCGACCCTATAGACGGCAGCCCACCAGGCTCCCCTGTCCCTGGGATTCTCCAGGCAAGAACACTGGAGTGGGTTGCCATTTCCTTCTCCAATGCATGAAAGTGAAAAGTGAAAGTGAAGTTGCTCAGTCGTATCTGACTCTTAGCGACCCCATGAACTGCAGCCTACCAGGCTCCTCCATCCATGGGATTTTCCAGGCAAGTGTACTGGAGTGGGGTACCAACCTAGACAGCATATTAAAAAGCAGAGACATTACTTTGCCAACAAAGGTCTGTCTAGTCAAGGCTATGGTTTTTCCAGTGGTCATGTATGGATGTGAGAGTTGGACTATAAAGAAAGCTGACCATGGAAGAACTGATGCTTTTGAACTGTGGTGTTGGAGAAGACTCTTGAGAGTCCCTTGAACTGCAAGGAGATCCAACCAGTCCATCCTAAAGGAGATCAGTCCTGGGTGTTCATTGGAAGGACTGATGTTGAAGCTGAAACTCCAATACTTTGGCCACCTGATGCGAAGAGCTCACTCGTTGGAAAAGCCCCTGATACTGGGAAAGATTGAGGGCAGGAGAAGAAGGGGACGACAGAGGATGAGATGGTTGGATGGCATCACTAACTCGATGGACATGAATTTGGGTGGATCTGGAAGTTGGTGATGGACAGGGAGGCCTGGCATGCTGCAGTTCATGGGGTCTCAAAGAGTCGGACATGACTGAGTGACTGAACTGAACTGAACTGTATACTGATACTGTATAACTGAACATTTTTATTTTTTAGTATTTTTCTGCATTTAAAATATTTTTATTTTAAAATAAAATAACATTAAAATAGTTAATTCTTTAAAAAGATATCACTCAAAAAAATGTGAGTTGACATATAGACAGTAGATAGACACAAATGATAGACATATAAATGGATAGTGATATGGGTACAGACTAGATCCTAGTACTTCAGCCTGTTCCCATTCCTAATCATTAGGGACTTCTATAAACTTCAAATAAATAATCCACAAGTGTACAAATGTTATAATTTAAAAAGTGCTTCTAACCTATTATTTCATTAGAAATAGCATCCCACAAGGTATGAAGAACAACAGTTTTCATAACTTACATTTTTTTCAGATAAGGGAAATGAAGTTCAGTGAGTTCCAATGATTTTTAGAAGGTCACACAGAAAATATATTGTGAAACTATTATTCAAATGTAACAGATTCCCTTGACAATCTACCCTATAGGAAGGATTAGAAGAGGGTAGGGGAAGACTTTACTACCCCATTTTGCTGTCGTCCAATGGATTGGGGAAGAAAGGGGAGAAGAGAACTGGATACACACACTGAACTTCAGAGGTGGGTGTCTGTTTTGTGCACGGGATACATTCTTGATCTTGCAGGCCTCCAATACGTGTCTTTTGGTAGAATCTGTGGTCAGAACAATAAGAAATGGCAAGGTGATCAAACAAGCAATGTACTTGGATTGGTCTGTCTTGAACCATAGGCAGCTTCTAAGAGTCTCGTCTTCTAGGAAGCCATCTCTCATTCTGACTCCTCTTGAGTTCTCTGCCTCTGTGTCTATTTCTGACTTATAATTCTAGACTCCTCACCTCTTCCCCCATTCATCAAACCCTATAGCCAAAAGAGGAACTGGTCTCACAAGAGAAGGAAACATTGCTTTGATGCCAACTGTTCCTAATTTTTTAGATCTACAGTGAGATTTACCTTGAAACTTGGGTCTGAGCAAAGTATGCCAGCATGATAAAAAAAGCTGTTTACAACTCATCTATAACTGACTGTGTGCTAGGCACTTTATAGAAGGATCTTGAGAAGATACTGTTTTGCCCTCATGGGAGCTTAACCTCATCTTTATATGGACAGTTAGAATACTTCAACTAGGCTCTGAGAGGTAAGGGTCAGTGAGACCTCCAAGGGCTAGAGAAGGATCAGAGGAACTTGATCTCATACAGAAGGCTCACCTGGGCAGACAGTTCCCACAGATGGCATTAGAGGTGGCTGTACAATTGGCCTTCTGGATACGATTGATAACAGCACAGGTGATGCAAGTCTGACATCTATGGTGTCCCCAGCTGCTTTTGTATCTGCGGGGAGGGCAGGCTGTGCAGTATGCATCTCCACCCTCTCCATAACCACAATCCTGTAGAGAAATGTGAGTTACTAACATTACAGAAATTTTGAGAGAGGATTAGCTATGGGACTAGTGGACACTGCATAGAGCAACATTTTACAAACTGCAAGTTGCAACTCATTACTGAATCATGACATCAGTTTAAAGGTTTCAACCAGTATTGAAAGCTGAAATAAGATAAAATAAAATAATGACACCAAATATCAGAGTGAAGATCATGTATTAAGGCTAGGTATTTATATCAGTCATCATAAGCTAGGTCAGTTCAGTACAGTTCACTTGCTCAGTCATGTCCGACTCTTTGCCACCCCATGAACTGCAGCACGCCAGGTCTCCCTGTCCATCACCAACTCCCTGAGTTTACTCAAACTCATGTCCATTGAGTCTGTGGTGCCGTCCAACCATCTCTTCCTCTCTAGTTCCCTTCTCCTGCCTTCAATCTTTCCCAGCATCAGGGTCTTTTCCAATGAGTCAGCTCTTCACATCAGGTGGCCAAAGTATTGGAGCTTCAGCTTCAGCATCAGTCCTTCCAATGAATATTCAGGACTGATTTCCTTGAGGATGGACTGGTTGGATCTCCTTGCAGTCCAGGGGACTCTCAAGAGTCTTCTCCAACACCACAGTTCAAAAGCATCAATTCTTCTGCACTTAGCTTTTTTTATAGTCCAACTCTCACATTTATACATGACTATTGGAAAAACCATAGCTTTGACTAGATGGACCTTTGTTGGCAAAGTAATGTCTGCTTTTTAATATGCTGTCTAGGTTGGTCAAAACTTTTCTTCCAAGGAGTAAGCATCTTTTAATATCATGGCTGCAATCACCATCTGCAGTGATTTTGGAGCCCCAAAAAGATACAGTCTGTCACTGTTTCCACTGTTTCCCCATCTATTTGCCATGAAGTGATGGGACCAGATGCCATGATCTTCATTTTCTGAATGTTGAGCTTTAAGCCAACTTTTTCACTCATCTCTTTCACTTTCATCAAGAGGCTTTTTTAGTTCCTCTTCACTTTCTGCCATAAGGGTGGCATCATTTGCATATCAGAGGTTATTGATATTTCTCCCAGCAATCTTGATTCCAGCTTGTGCTTCATCCAGCCAGCGTTTCTCATGATGCACTCTGCATATCAGTTACAGAGTGAAGTAAGTCAGAAAGAAAAACATCCATACAGTATAGTAACACATACATATGGAATTTAGAAAGATGATAACAATGACCCTATATGTGAGACAGCAAAAGAGACACAGATGTATAGAAGAGTCTTTTGGACTCTGTGGGAGAAGGCGAGCATGGGATGATTTGAGAAAATAGCATTGAAACATGTATATTATCATATGTGAAACAGGCTGCCAGTCCAGGTTCGATGCATGAGACAGGGTGCTCAGGGCTGGTGCACTGGGATGACCCTGAGGGATGGGATGGGGAGGGAGGTGGGCAGGATGTTCAGGATGTGGAGCACATGTACACCCATGGCTGATTCATGTGAATATGTGGCAAAACCCACCACAATATTGTAAAATAATTAGCCTCCAATTAAAATACATAAATTTTAAAAAAGAACATTCTCAAACACAATACACAAAAAATAAACTCAAAATGGATTAAGGACTTAATTATAAGACTGCATGCCAGAAAACTCATAGAGGAAAACATAAGGAGAACACTCTATGATATAAATTACAGAAATATCCTTTTGGATTCACCTACAGAGTAATGAAAATAGAAATAACTATAAACAAATAGGACCTAATTAAACTTAAAAGGTTTTTCATGGCAGTAGAAACAATAAACAAATCAAAAAGGTAACCCATGGGATGGGATAAAATATTTCCAAACAATGCAACTGACAAAGGATTAATCTCCAAAATGTATAAACAGCTCAATATATATTAAAAAAGGCAAAGAACCTTGTCAAAAAAATGGGGAAATTATCTAAATAGATCTTTCTTCAAAGAGGAATAGCGGATGGCCAAAAAACACATGAAAAGGTGTTCAACATCACTTATTATTGGGCTTCCCAGGTGGCGCCAGCCATAAAGGATCCATCTGTCAATGCAGGAGACACAGGAAATGCGGGTTCAAACCCTGAGTCAAGTAGATCCTCTGGAGAAGGGAATGGCAACCCATTCCAGTGTTCTTGCCTGGAAAATCCTGTGGATAGAGGAGCCTGGTTGGCAACAGTCCATGGTGTCACAAAGAGCTGGACATGACTAAGTGACTGAGCATTTTTGGAATTAATAATAACTAATTATTAGAGAAATACAAATCAGAGCTGCAATGCAGTATCACCTTACACTGGTCAGAATGACCATCTTCAAAAAATCTATAGACAATAAATGCTGGAGAGGACGTGGAGAGAAAGGAACCCTTTTGCATTGTTGATGGGGATGTAAATTGATAAAGCTAATATAGAGAACAGTATGGAGGTTCTTTAGAAAATTAAAAATGAGTTACCAGAAGATCCAGCAATGCCACTCCTGGGCATATATATTGCAAAAACCATACTTCAGAAAGATACTTGAACTCAAATGTTCATTGAACACTATTTACAATAGTCAAGGCATGGAAATAACCTAAATGTCCATCTAAAGTGGAAGGTTAAAGAGATGTACATTTGCATAATGGAATATTATTTCGTCATAAAAATTGAGATAGTGCCCTTTGCCACAACACGAATGGAACTATAGATTATCATGCTAAGTGAAGTAAGTCAGACAGAAAAATACAAATACTATATCATTCATATGTGGAATCTAAAAAAATGATACAAATAAACTTATCAAGAAACAGAAAGGGACTCACAGACTTAGAAAATAAACTTATAGTTAACAAATGAAACGTTGAGTGGAGGGATAAATTAGGAGGTTGGTTTTAACAGATACACATTACTATATATAAAATAGATAATCAACAAGGATCTACTGTATAGCACAGAGAACTCGTCTCAGTATTCTCTGATAACCTATATGGAAAAAGGATTTGAAAAATAATATATTATGTATATATGTATAACAAAATCACTTTTCTGTATATCTGAAACAAACACAACATTGTAAAACAAGTATACATGTAAAATAAATATTAATAACAATGAAATGAATTTGGGTATATTATTATTAACTACAAGCTTACAGAAATTAAATAAAATTAGCAAAGAATATTTGAACAATTATATACCAACATATTAGATAATCTAGATGAAGGGGGTAAGTTCCTAGAAATCCACAAATTACCTAAGTTGAGTCAATAAGAAATAGATAATATCAACAGAGTTATAACAAGGAAAGAGCATGAATCAGTAATCATAAATCTCTCAATGTAGAAAAATCTAGGAAGAGATAGCTTCTCTACCGACTCTAACACACACTAAAGGAATTACTCCTAATCTTTTTCAAAATATACCAAAAAATTAAATGAAATTTAATACCTAACATATTATGAGGCCAGCAATAACCTGATAAAATACCAGATAAAAACACACCATAAAAAAAGAATATTATACACCAATATTCATCATGTATATTCACTTAAAAATTTCAAAAAATATAAGCATAATGAATCCTATGGCATATTAAAAGGATTACACACCAAGAGAATTTTATCATAAGCATACATGGATGATAAGAAAATCAGTGTTAACATCATTCACTAATAGAATAAAGAGGAAAAAAAAGACATGATCATCTCAATTGCTAAATTAAACTAGAAATAAAAGGAAACTTCCCCATTATGGTAAAAAACATACATGAAAAATCCAAAGTTTATATCAAACTCAATAGTAAAATACTGACACCTTCCCCCTATGACAAACCAAAAGAACGGCCACTTTTACTACTACAAGTCAGCATCTTAATAGAAGTTCTAGCCAAAGTTATTATAGAAGGAAAATATATAGAATGGATACAAATTGGAAATAAAGAAGTCCCTGGACCACTAGGGACTCCCCAGAGGTCCAGTGGTTAAGACTCTGCACTTACAATGTAGGGGGTGAAGGTTCAATCCCTGATTGTGGAATTAAGATCCCATGTGCTGTGCAGCATGGCCAAGGGAAAAAAAAAGTAAAACTATATTTGTAGATCACAAGATCCTATGTGTAGAAGAATCCAATTATTCCACACAAATACCTACTAGTAAATTTTTATAGGCTAAATTATGTGCTGTGCTATGCTTATTCACTTAGTCATGTCCAACTCTTTGTGACCCCATGTACTGTAGCCTGCCAGTCTCCTCTGTCCATGGAATTCTCCAGGCAAGAATACTAGAGTGAATAGCTGTTCCGTTCTCCAGGGGATCTTCCCAACCCAGGAATCGAACCCAGGTCTCCTGCATTGCAGATGGATTCTCTAACAGTTGAGCCACCAGGGAACCCCAAGAATACTGGAGTGGGTAGCCTATCCCTTCTCCAGTGGATCTTCCCAACCAAGGAATCAAACTATGGTCTCCTGCATTGCAGGTGGATTCTTCACCAGCTGAGCTAGCAGAGAAGACCACAGAATTACCTCCCACCCAACAAATCATATGTTGAAGCCATAACTGTTTTAAGAATGTGACTGTATTTCCAAGCTGGAACATTTACAGAGATAATTCAATCAAAATGGGATGGTAGGGTGTATCCTAATGCAATATGACTAATATCCTTACAAGAAGAGATTTTTTTTTGGGGGGGGGCAGTCCCAAGATGGAGGAGGAATATGATAGGAGGTTCACTTTCTCCTCCCAAAATACAACAAAAGATCATCTGCATGTGGAGCAACTCCCACAGAACAACTTCTGAACACTGGTGAAGGACACCAAATGCCCAGAAATGCAAACCAATCTCCTCAGAATGAGGATAAAGATGAAAAGAGAGACAAAGGGTTTTGGGACAGGGACTCTCTTTGGGGAGGGAGTCATGAAGGAGAAGAAGTTCACACACAATAGGAAACATTCTCAAAGGTAGGGTCAGTGGGAGCTTAGGAAACTCAGAGGGAAGAGCGAGAAAATTTCACCACAGAAATAGTACTGAGAAGAGGCTTACATGCTTGCATCCACAGACAGCGAGTGGGATCTGGGTGCAGAGGCATGGGCTGTGTCATTGGTTCTCAGGGAAAGGACCTGGGTTGAATGCTGTGAGGACACTCTGAGGGGGCTAATGTGACATAGCACAGACAGAATGGGGAAAACATGGGATTGCCAGAGAAACAAAGGACCATTCCCATGGGACAGCTCTAACGCCTCATTTTAATTCCTGGTGTGCTTGTACAATCAGAATATCAAAATAGGGTGAGCTTGCTGCCATTTACAGCCCAGGAAGCAGAGAGGCAGGTGTGCATCAGCCAGAGGCAAAAGGCAAAGGGCCGCTGCAATCTCAGCCCAAGACCACATCTGCTGCCAAGCTGTGAGCAGCCAGCCAGCCACTACCCATGTCTTCCTGGGATCCTGGAAAGCTCAGATCTACTGGAAGTGTCACAGCTTGAGACCAGCTCCTCTGAGGAGACTCATGGTACACCTGGGACTGTGACCTCACAACGCACCTGGGAGCCCAAATGGATTGGAGGTACACACCCATCGTGAGCTTTGGTAATCCCTGTGTGGTCCATCCATTCATACATGCCAGCAATATTCCTCCCTCTCCACAGCACAACTGAGCAACTGAGCCCAAATAAGTGGCCACTCTTGCCCCCTCGTGTCAGGGTGGAGATCAGACACTGAAGAGAGACTTGCAAGCAGAGGCAGCCAGCGAGAGCAAAGAAAGAAGGAGGAACCACACAGAAATGGCAGGTGCAACAGATTAAAATCCTGTAGGCCTTCCTAGATATATCAGAAGGCCTTCTGAGTGAGCAACTCAGCTGGAGCAGGAAAAGAAAACATTCATTTCAGTACCACCGGATACATACTTTCCATCTCCTATACATTTTTTATTATAATTTTATTTTAATTTTTTATTTTGTTATTTTAAAATTTTAATTCTTTTTTCTTTTTCCTCATTTTCCCCGTTTCTTTGCCCCCCTTTTTAATTTTTTCCCTTGTACTGTCCTATATGTTTCTTTATTATTCCTTTAACTTTCATTTTTACTCTTTTATTTTTCTAAAAAAACTTATTTTAAAATAAATTCTTTAAAAATGTGCTTGATTTTGTTTTTTATATTGTACTTTTGAGAGTCTAATTTTTATTCTAGGTTTTCAATTTTTGCATTTTGATCTTTTGTTATTAATTTTGTATCTTAAATTTCTAACTTTTTAGTATTCATTTTCACTTAGGGATTTGATTATTGGCTTGATTGCTCTCTTCCCTTTTGACCCTCCCTTTTTCTCCTCTTTGTCACCTCTTTCCCCCTCCTCCTTCTTCTCGATATAACTCTGTGAATCTCCTAGGATGTTCCTGGCTGTGGAGAGTTGTTTCAGCATTAACCTATGGGTTTTATCTTCAGTTCGGTGTGGACTGAGAAGTGAAAACCTGAGGCAAGAGGCTCAACTCCAGAACTTTGGGCCATCATAGAAATCCTGACCCCAGGAAACTTTAAGAGATGAGAGTCCGCCCAAAAGCCTCTATACCTCTACTGAAACCAAGCACCACCCAAGAGCCAAAGTTCCAGTGCAAGACTCCCCATGCTCATCCTTCAGCAAAGCAGGAAAATAACCCTGAACATTAACAGACAGGCCGTCCAAAGCCATGCCAAACCCAGAGACACACCAAAACTCACTACTGGACACTGTACTGGCCTTCAGAGAGATGAGATTCAGCTCCACCCACCAGAACACAGACAGAAGTTACCCCACCCAAGAAACCATCACAAGGTACTAGTCCAACCCAACCCAGAAGGAGCAGACTCCACAATTAAGAGAAACTACAACCTTCCAGTCTGCAGAAAGGAGACCCCAAACACAGAAAACTAAACAAAATGAAAAGATAGAGAAGTATCCAGCAGGTGAAGGAACAGGATAAAACCCTACCAAACCAAACAAAAGAGGAGGAGATAGTCTACCTGAAAAAGAATTCAGAATAATAATAGCAAAGATAATTCAAAATTTTGAAAACAAAAGGGAGATACAGATAACTAGACTAGAGACACGGATTGAGAAGGTGCAAGAAATGTTTAACAAGGGCCTAGAAGAATTAAAGAACAGCCAGTCAACAATAAAAAACACAATAACTGAGATTAAGAACACTCTAGAGGAAACCAAAAGTAGAATAACTGGTGGAAGAATGGATAAAAGCAGATGGTGGAAATAAATGAAGCAGAGTAGAATAAAGAAAAAAAGAATAAAAGGAAATGAGGACATCCTCAGAGAGTCTAACAGAGGCGACAATGTTAGGCACCCCAACTTTTGAATCATAGGTGTCCTAGAAGAAGAAGACAAAAGGAAAGTGTAAGAGAAAATACTTGAGAGATAATAGTCAAAAACTTCCCTAAAATGGGGAAGGGAATAGCCACCCAACTCCAAGAAGCTCAGAGAGTCCCATACAGGATTATCCCAAGGAGAAACACACCAAGATACATATTAATCAAACTAACAAAAATTAACCACAAAGAGCAAATATTAAATGCAGCAAGGAAAAAGCAACAAATAACATACAGGGTGATCCCCAAAAGGCTAACAACTGAACTTTACACTCTGCTGGCCATAAGGAAATGGCAGGATATACTTAAAGTGATGAAAGGGAAAAACCTACAAGCAAGATCACTCTATCCAGCAAGGGTCTCATTCAGATGTGAAGGAGAAATAAAAAACTTTACAGATAAGCAAAAACAAAGATGATTCAGCACCTCAAAGCTGGCTCTTCAACAAATGCTGAAGGGAAACACAGACAAAGTCAATAAAAGGGAATCCAAAACAATGAAGTAAATGGTAATGAGATCATACTTCTCGCTAGTTACATTAAAAGTAAATAGGTTAAGTGCTCCAAACGAAAGACACAAATTGGCTGAATAGATATAAAAATAAGACCCTATATATGCTGTCTACAAGAGACTCACTTCAAACTTAGGGGCACATACAGATTGAAAGTGAGGGGCTGGAAAATACTATTTCATGCAAACAGAGATGAAAAGAAAGTGGGAGTATCAATGCTCATATCAAATAAAATAGACTTTAAAATAAAGACTCTTATGAGAGACAATGAAGGACACTACATAATGCAGGGACCATTCCAAGAAGAAGACATAACAATTATTATTATATATGCACCCAACATAGTAGAACCAAAATACATAAGGTAAATGTTAAGAACTATTAAAGGGAAGTTCATCTTTTAGTATCATATCTTTTTGCCTTTTCATACTGTTCATGGGATTCTCAAGGAAAGAATACTGAAGTGGTTTGCCATTCCCTTCTCCAGTGGACCACATTTTGTCTGAACTCTCCACCATGACCCGTCCATCCTGGGTGACCCTACATGGCATGGCTCATATCTTCATTGAGTTAGACAAGGCTGTGATCCATGTGATCAGTTTGGTTAGTTTCCTGTGATTGTGGTTTTCATTCTGTCTCCCCTCTGATGGATGAGGATAACAGGCTTGTGGAAGCTTCCTGATGGGAGGGACTGGTTGTGGGGAGAACTGGGTCTTGCTCTAGTGGGCAAGGCTATGCTCAGTAAATATTTAATAAAATTTTCTGCTGATGGGTGGGGCTGTGTTCCCTCCCTGTAGTTTGGCGTAAGGCCAAACTATGGTAGGGGTAATGGTGACCTCCTCCAAAAGACTTATGCCATTATGATGCAAACAGTTGATCCATTGGAAAAGACTCTGATGATGGGAAAGATAGAAGGCAGAAGGGGGAGAGGACAACAGAGGACCAGATGGTTGGATGGCATCACTGACTCAATAGACATGAGTTTGAGCAAGCTCTGGGAGATGGTGAAGGATAGGCAAGCCTAGAGTGCTGCAGTCCATGGGGTTACAAAGAATCAGGCACAACTGAGTGACTGAACAACAACAAAAATAAAGGGGAAATTGACACTAATACAATAATGGGGGGTGAGGGGCTTTAATACTCCAGTCACACAATGAACATATCATCCAGACAGAACGTTAATAAGAAAACACAAGCTTTAAATGATACATTGGAACAGTTGGATATAATTGATATCTATAGGGCATTTCACACAAAAACAATGGATTTTACCTTTTTATCTCAAGTGCACATGGAATATTCTCTAGGCCAAATCATATCCTGGGCCACAAATCAAGTCTTGGTAAGTTTTTAAAAAACTGAAATCTTTTCAAACATTTTTTCGGATCACAGTGCTATAAGATTAGATATCAACAGTACAAAAATAACAAACACATGGAATTGTGTTCACTATTCAGAAAAACCACCCTTCTGAATAACCAACAGATCAGTGAAGAAATCAAAAAGGAAATCAATATCTGCATAGAAACAAATGAAAAAGAAAAAAAAAAAAAGACAAGTCAAACCTATGGGATCAGTAAAAGCAGTGCCAAGAGGGAAGTTTATAGTAATACAGTCTACCTCAAGAAACAAGAAAAACTTCAAATAAATAACCTGACATTATACATCAAGCAACTATAAAGAGAAGGAAAAAAAAAACCCACTACAGTTTAGTAGAAGGAAAGAAATCATAAAGATCAGAGCAGAAATAAATGAAAAGGAAATGAAGGAAAATATAGCAAAAAACAATAAAAGAAAAAATTGGTTCTTTGAGAAGATAAAATAGAAAAAACATTAGGCTAATTCATCAATAAAGAAGGGAGAAGACTAAAATCAATAAAATTACGAATGAAAAAGAAATTACAACAGACAGCACAGAAACAGAATCATTAGAAACTACTATGAGCAATGATATGCCAACAAAATGGACAACTTGGAAGAAATGGAAAATCCTTAGTAAAGTATAACCTTTCAAAACCGAATCAGGAAGAAATAGAAAACATGGACCAATCAATCACAAGCATGGAAATTGAAACTATGATAATAAGTTTATAAACAAAAGCCCAGGACTACATGGCTTCACAGGAGAGTTCTACCAAAAATTTAGAGAAGAGCTATCCTGCTCAAACTTTTCCAGAAAATTATAGAGGAAGGAAAACTCAAAAAATCATTTTACAAAGCCACCATCACCCTGATAGCAAAACCCAACAAAGATACCACAAAAAGAGAAAATTACAGGCCAATATTACTGATAAACACAGATGCAAAAATCATCAACCAAATCCCAGCAAACAGAAACCAACAACATATTAAAAACTTCAAGCATCATGATCAAGTGGGCTTTATCCCAGGGATGAAAGAATTCTTCAATATATGAAAATCAATCAATGTGATATACCATACTAAAAAACTGAAAGATAAAAGTCATACAATTATTTCAATAGATGCAGAGAAAGTCTTTGACAAAATTCAAAGCCCATTCATGATAAAAAAAAAAAAAACTCTCAAGAAAGTAGGTACTGAAAGGACAAACTCAATATAATAAAAGCCATATATACAAACCCACAGCAAACATTATCCTCAATGGTAAAAATTTGAAAGCATTTCCTCTAAAATCAAGAACACGACAAGGGTGCTTTCTCTCATCACCACTATTCACCATAGTTTTGGAAGTCCTAGCCATAGCAATCAGAGTAGAAAAAGAAATAAAAATAATTCAGATTGGAAAAGAAGTAAAACTCTCACTGTTTCCAGGTGACATGATTCTTTATGTAGAAAACCCTAAAGATGTCACCAGAAAATCACTAGAGGTAACCAATGAGTATACTAAATCACAGGGTATAAAATTAATACCAAGAAATCCTCTGCATTCCTATACACTAATAATGAAAAATCAGAAAGAAAAATTAAGAATCTCATTCACCACTGCAACAAAAAGAATAAAATACTTACAAATAAATTTAGCTAAAGAGAGAAAAGACCTGTATACAGAAAACTACAAAATGCTGATGAATGAAATAAAAGATGAGACAAATAGAAGGAGAAATATATCATGTTCTTGCATTGGAAGAATCAATATAGTGAAAATGACTATATTACCCAAAGCAATCTATAAATTGAATGCAATCCCTATCAAACTACCAATGGTACTGTTCCCAGAACTAGAACAAATCATTTCACAATTTGTATGGAAACACAAAAGATCTTGAATAACCAAAGCAATCGAGAAAGAATGGAAATGGATGAATCTATCTTCCTGACTTCAGACTATAGTACAAAGCAACAGTCATCAAGAGAGTATGGTACTGCCACAGAAACAAAAATATAGATCTGTGGAACAATGTAGAAAGCCCAGATATAAATCCAAACACCTATTGAAAACTTATCTTTGACCAAGGAGGCAGAAATATGCAAGAGAGTAAAGACAGTCTCTTCAACAAGTGGTGCTGGGAAAACTGGTCAATTATATATAAAAGAATGAAACTACAGCACTTTCTAACACCATACACAAAAATAAACTCAAAATGGATTAAATGCCTAAGTGTAAGACCAGAAACCATAAAACTCTTAGAGGAAAACATAGGCAGAGCACACTATTGACATAAATCACAGTAAGATTTTCTATGACCCACCTCCCAAAGTTATAGAATTAAAACCAAAAATAAACAGATAGAACTTAATTAAACTTAAAATCTTTTGCACAACGAAGGAAAGTATAAGCATGTGAAAAGACAACCCTCAGAATGGGAGAAAACTATAACAAATGAAACAGCTCACAGAGAATTAATCTCCAAAAAATAAAAGCAGCTCATGCAGCTCAATGCCAGAAAAACAGATAACCCAATCAAAAAGTAGCTGAAGACCTAAACAGACATTTCTCCAAAGAAGACATTCAGCTCAGTCACTCAGTCGTGTCCGACTCTTTGCGACTCCATGAACTGCAGCACGCCAGGCCTCCCTGTCCATCACCAACTCCTGGAGTCCACCCACCCAAACCCATGTCCATTGAGTTAGTGATGCCATCCAGCCATCTCATTCTCTGTCGTTCCCTTCTCCTCTTGCCCTGAATCTTTCCCAATATCAGGGTCTTTTCCAATGAATCAGCTCTTCGCATCAGGTGGTCAAAGTATTGGAATTTCAGCTTCAACATCAGTCCTTCCAATGAACACCCAGGACTGATCTCCTTTAGGATGGACTGGTTGGATCTCCATGCAGTTTAAGAGACTCTCAAGAGTCTTCTCCAATATCATAGTTGAAAAACATCAATTTTTCAGTGCTCAGCTTTCTTTATAGTCCAACTCTCACATCCATACATGACTACTGGAAAAACCACAGCCTTGACTAGATGGACCTTTGTTGGCAAAGTAATGTCTCTGCTTTTTAATATGCTGTCTAGGTTGGTCATAACTTTTCTTCCAAGGAGTAAGCGTCTTTTAATTTTATGGCTGTAATCACCATCTGCGGTGATTTTGGAGCCCCCCAAAATAAAGTCAGCCACTGTTTCCACTGTTTCCCCATTTATTTTCCATGAAGTGATGGGACCGGATGCCATTTTCTTAGTTTTCTAAATGTTGAGCTTTAAGCCAACTTTTTCACTCTCCTCTTTCACTTTCATCAAGAGGCTCTTTAGTTCTTCTTCACTTTCTGCCATAAGGGTGGTGTCATCTGCATATCTGAGGTTATTGATATTTCTCCCAGCAATCTTGATTCCAGCTTGTGTTTCTTCCACTCCAGCGTTTCTCATGATGTACTCTGCATAGAAGTTAAAGAAGCAGGGTGACAATATACAACCTTGACATACTCCTTTTCCTATTTGGAACCAGTCTGTTGTTCCATGCCCAGTTCTAACTGTTGCTTCCTGGCCTGCATATAGGTTTCTCAAGAGGCAGGTCAGGTGGTCTGGTATTCCCATCTCTTTCAGAATTTTCCACAGTTTATTGTGATCCACACAGTCAAAGGTGTTGGCATAGTCAATAAAGCAGAAATAGATGTTTTTCTGGAACTCTCTTGCTTTTTCCATGATCCAGCAGATGTTGGTAATTTGATCTCTGGTTCCTCTGCCTCTTCTAAAACCAGCTTGAACATCAGGAAGTTCATGGTTCACGTGTTGCTGAAGCCTGGCTTGGAGAATTTCAAGCATTGCTTTACTAGTGTGTGAGAGATGAGTGCAATTGTGTGATAGTTTGAGCATTCTTTGGCATTGCCTTTCTTTGGGATTGAAATGAACACTGACCTTTCCCAGTCCTGTGGCCACTGCTGAGTTTTCCAAATTTGCTGGCATATTGAGTGCAGCACTTTCACAGCATATTCTTTCAGGATTTGAAATTGCTCAACTGGTATTCCATCACCTCCACTAGCTTTGTTTATAGTAATGCTTTCTAAGGTCCATTTGACTTCACATTCCATGATGTCTGGCTATAAGTGAATGATCACACCATCGTGATACAGATGGCTAATAAGCCCATGCTCAGCATCACTCATATTACAGAAATTCAAATCTAAACTACAATGAGGTATCATCTCACACTGGTCAGCATGGTCATCGTCAAAATGTCTACAAACAATAAATGCTACACAGGGTGTGGAGAAAAGGGAATCCTCTTATGCTGTTCATGTGAATGCAAACTGATGCAAGTAGTATGGAAAACAATACGAAGATTCCTTAAAAAAATAGGAATAAAACTATCACATAACCCAGTAATACCACTATTGGGCATTGAAAAAGACACATGTACCCAGTATTCATTACAGCACTGTTGACAATTGCTAGGACTTAGAAGCAACCTAGATTTCCATCTATAGATAAATGGATAAGGAAGTTTTAGTATATATACATGATGGAATATTACTCAGCTATAAAAGCGAAAGCATCTGAGTCAGTTCTAATGAGGTGGAGAAACCTAGAGTCTATAATAGAATGAAGTAAGTCAGAAAGAGAAAGACAAATACCATATATTAACACATATATATGAAATCTAGAAAGATGGCATCAATGATCCTATGTATAGGGCAACAAAGGAGACACAGACATAAGGAACATATTTTGAACTCAGTGTGGAGGGGAAGGGTGGGACAGTTTGAGATATTAGCATTGAAATGTATACATTCAGTTCAGTTCAGTTCAGTCGCTCAGTCGTGTCCGACTGTTTGTGACCCCATGAATCGCAGCACGCCAGGCCTTCCTGTCCATCACCAACACAGACTCACGTCCATTGAGTCAGTGATGCAATCCAGCCATCTCATCCTCTGTCGTCCTCTTCTCCTCCTGCCCCCAGTCACTCCCAGCATCAGAGTCTTTTCCAATGAGTCAACTCTTTTCATGAGGTGGCCAAAGTACTGGAGTTTCAGCTTTAGCATCATTCCTTCCAAAGAAATCCCAGTGCTGATTTCCTTCAGAATGGACTGGTTGAATCTCCTTGCAGTCCAAGGGACTCTCAAGAGTCTTCTCCAACACCACAGTTCAAAAGCATCAATTCTTTGGTGCTCAGCTTTTTTCACAGTCCAACTCTCACATCCATACATGACCACTGGAAAACCCATAGCCTTGACTAGACGGACCTTAGTTGGCAATGTAATGTCTGCTTTTCAATATGCTATCTAGGTTGATCATAACTTTTCTTCCAAGGAGTAAGCGTCTTTTAATTTCATGGCTGCAATCGCCATCTGCAGTGATTTTGGAGCCCGAAAGAATAAAGTCTGACACTGTTTCCACTGTTTTCCCACCTATTTCCCATGAAGTGATGGGACCAGATGCCATGATCTTCGTTTTCTGAATGTTGAGATTTAAGCCAATTTTTTCAGTATCCTCTTTCACTTTCATCAAGAGGCTCTTTAGTTCCTCTTCACTTTCTGCCATAAGGGTGGTGTCATCTGCATTACCACATGTAAAATAGATAACCAGTCCAAGTTTGATTTATGAAGCAGGGCACCCAAAACAGGTGCTTTGTGACAACCTGGAGGAATACGGTGGGGAGTGTTGTGGGAGGGGATTCAGGAAAGAGGGGACACATGTATGCTTATGGCTGATTTGTACTGATGTATGGAAAAACTGTCACAATATTGGAAAGTAATTATCCTCCAAATAAATAGATAAATTAATTAGAAATAAGAAAGAGATTAGGGCATAGAGAAAGGGAGAAACCAAATTCTCACATATACATGCATAGAGGGGAAATAATGAAAACAAAGAGCAAGAAGAGAGATGTAAGCAAGGAGGGCCTCAGAATGAACAAAAACTAGTCCACACTTTGATTTCAGCATTCTAACCTCAAGAACTATGAGAAGTAAAACTTCACTGCATACACACACACACACACACACACACACACACATAATCAGTTCAGTTCAGTCACTCAGTCACGTCCTACTCTTTGTGACCCCATGAACCACAGCATGCCAGGCCTCCCTGTCCATCACCAGCTCCCAGAGTTTGCCCAAATTCATGTCCATTGAGAAGGTGATGCCATCCAACCATCTCCAGAAGTGGGTGTTGTTTTTTCTTTGGCTCCATCCCTTCATTCTTTCTGGAGTTATTTCTCCACTGATCTCCAGTAGCATATCGGGCACCTACCGACCTGGGGAGTTCATCTTTCAGTGTCCTATCTTTTTGCTTTTTCGTACTGTTCATGGGGTTCTCAAGGCAAGAATACTGAAGTGGTTTGCCATTCCCTTCTCCAGTGGATCACATTCTGTCAGACCTCTCCACCATGACCCGGCCATCTTGGGTGGCCCCACACGGCATGGCTTAGTTTCATTGAGTTATACATCTATACATACACACACACACACACATATTTATAACAACTGTTGATGTTGTTCAGTCACTAAGGCTTGTCTGACTCTTTGTGACCTCATGGACTGCAGCACACCAGAGTGCCTTGTCCTTCACCATCTCCTGGAGTTTGCTCAAACTCATATTCATTTAGTTGGTGATGCCCTGCAACCATCTCATCTTCTGTCGCCCACTTCTCCTGCCCTCAATCATTCCCAGCGTCAGGGTCTTTTCCAGTGAATCAGCTTTTTGCATTAGGTGGCCAAAGTAGTAGAGCTTCAGATTCAACATCAGTCCTTTCAATGAATATTCAGGGTTGATTTCCTTTCTGATTGACTGGTTTGATCTCCTTGCAGTCCAAGAGACTCTAAAGAGTCTTCTCAAGCAGCACAATTCAAAAGTGCTCAGCCTTCTTTAAGGCTCAACTACATGACAACTGGAAAAACGATTTTTCTTTGCCAATGGACCTTTGTCAGCAAAGTGATGTCTCTGCATTTTTGCTGTCTAGGTTTGTTATAGCTTTTCTTCCAAGTAACAGGCAACTTTCAGTTTCATGGCTGCAGTCACCATCTGCAGTGATTTTGGAACTCAAGAAAATGTCTGTCACTGTTTCCATGTTTTTCCCATCTTGAAATGATGGGACCAGATGCCATCTTTAGTTGGCATCTTAGTTTTTTGAATGTTGAATTTTAAGCCAAATTTTTCACTCTCTTTATTTATCTTAATCAAGAGACTCTTTAATTTCTCCTCACTTTCTGTCATTAGGGTGGTATTGCCTGCATATCTGAAGTTATTGATATTTCTCCTGGCAATCTTGATTCCAGCTTGTGATTCATTAAGCCCAGCATTTCCCATGATGTACTCTGCATAAAATTTAAATAAGCTGAGTGAAAATATACAGCCTTGACATACTCTTTTCACAATTTTCAACCAGTCCATTGTTCCATGTATGGTTGTAACTGTTGCTTCTTGTCCTGCATACAGGTTTCTCAGGAGGCAGGTAAGGTCGTCTGGTATTCCCAACTCTTTAATTGTTTTCCACAGTTTTTTGTGATACACATGGACAAAGGATTTAGAATAGTCAGTGAAACAGAAGTAGATGTTTTTCTGGACTTCTCTTGAAGTTTCTATGATACACGATTGTTGGCAATTTGATTTCAGGTTCCTCTGCCTTTTCTAAGTACAGCTTGTACGTCTTGAAGTTCTCAGTTCATGTACTGTTGAAGCCTAGCTTGAAGAATTTTGAGCATTACCTTGCTATTATGTGAAATTCAGACAATTGTACAGTAGTTTGTACAGTCTTAGGCATTGCTGTTCCTTAGGATTGGAATGAAAACTGACCTTTTCCAGTCCCATGTTCACTGCTGAGTTTTCCATTTTTGTTGGCAGATTGAGTGCAGAACTTTAATAGTATTATCGTTTAAGATTTTAAATGGCTCAGCTAGAATTCCATTATCCACACTAGCTTTGATTTTAGTAATACTTCCTAAAGCCCACTTGACTTCCCACTGTAGGATCTGTCTCTAGGTGAGTTATCACGCCATTGTGGTTTTCTGGGTCACTAAGGCCTTTTTTTGTGCAGTTCTTCTGTGTATTCTTGCCACCTCTTCTTAATCTCTTCTGCTTCTGTTAGGTCCTTGCCATCTTTGTCCTTATTTTGCCTATCTTTGCATGAAATTTCCCCTTGGTATCTCTAATTTTCTTACCTCTAGTCTTTCACATTCTATTGTTTTCCTCTATTTCTTTGCATTATTCATTTAACAAATTATATATACATAGATTCTAGACACATATATAGTTATAGTTCTATAGTTATAGTAGCCCAACAAAGTAATACATATATGAACTCAGAAAAGTAGCAGTATGTAACATAAACACACAAAAATGTGGTGTATTTCAATACCCCACAAGAAACAATCCAAAGAGGAAATTAAAAAGTAGTTACACTTCATGATATCTAAATAAGTAAAATATCTGGAAGTAAATTTAACTGAAGAGAGGAGTGTCCAAAATGGCACGATAGGAATATTCTGAGCTAATCCTCTGCCATCGGCATACAATTGCAATTATTTACAGAGGGACTATTGATAACAAAGCTTGGAAGATTAAAAAAAAGATCTTCCATAGCTCAAGGTAAAGAAAGAACTACAACAAAAATGTAGGAGGGACAAAAGTACGATATATTCAAGACCTACATCCCAATGTGGGTGATCCATAAGTGGAGGAAAACTACAATGGCAGAAGTTCTCCCCTAAGGAGTAAGGGGGAAGAGACCCACATTAGGGTCTACAGTCCAGAAGTCCTGAACTGGGAACACAAGTCCTCAGGATATTTGGCCATTTGGGTTTACTTACAGGAGAGCCAGAGGGTTGTGGGAAACAGAGACTCCATTCTTATTTTTTTTAATTTTATTTTAAAATTTATTTGGCTGCACAGGTCTTAGTTTTGTCATGGAAAATCCTCTAGGTACACCATATGAACTCTTAGTTGTGGCATGCTGGATCTAGTTCTCTGACCAGGGATCAAGCCCCAGGACCCTTGCTTTGGGAGTGTGGAATCTTAGCCACTGGAACACCAGGGAAGTCCCATAGAGACTCCATTCTTAGAGGATGGAGAAACTGGAGAGCAATTGTACCAAACAAAATTTCACACACTCCAGAACCCAGATCAGAAGCGGTAATCATATAGGATGCTGGGTCAGACCCACCTGTTGGTCTTGGATCGCCTCCTGGAGAGACAAGATGCAACTGGAGACAGCTCACCCTGGGGACATAGATACTTATTGCACTGATTTGTTTTTGTGAGCTGGTTCTACCATGAAGATGCTGGTGCTGGTAATTGCCTTCTAGTTTATTAGTGCAGGTAACCAGCCCTGCCTGAGTCAGCAACACCTACAGCCAAACAACTAGTCACCAAGCAAGGATGAAGACCCACTGATGAGAAGGAATGCTGCCTTAAGATCCCTTGAGCCTACAGCCAACCAGGAACACAACTCAGTCCACCAGAAGGCCTAAGACTTTGGCCTGCAACAAACCAGTTCACCAGCACTAGAGCTGGGAACACAAGGGCCTTGCAGCCACAGATGCTGAAATCTGACTATGTTCACTATTGGACCAGCATTAGCTGAGATCAGCTTCACCCACCAGTTGACAGAAACTATCTCCAGCTCCCAGTGAGTCCAATTCTGCTCACCAGTGACCTGAAACACCAACATTGGGATCCCCATGGTCCCATGACCCGGTTCTGCCAGCAATGATCTGGTACTAGCCCTGAGAAATCCTAGGCCTCAGTCCTACCCTCCAGTGGGCCAATACTAGCTCTGGGATGACCCAGTCCTGCAGCCAGAGGCCTCAAAACATAGTTCTGTCTACAAGTATGCCAGCACTAGCCCCAGGACATGGCTTCATTCACCAATAGGTGGAAAACTGCCCAGAGATACCTTGGACCCTAGCCAGGTGACCCATGATGTAGATCCATTCACCAAAAGGCCAGCGTCTATTTGAGACACCCTAGACCCAGTACCTAGTTATGTCAGGAAATGACCAAGCCCAGCAGCAGAACAAAAACAGATCTAGGAATACCAACCCTCAGCCGCCCAATGCAGAACATGGCTCCTCCCACCAGAGGGCCAGGACTAGCCCTGGGAAAACATGGGGTTCTGCAGCCAGCTACCTTGTGATCTGGCCCTGCCAATCTGTGGCAGATAGCCTCTTCACAATGAAGGGCCTAGCAACGAGCTTGACTGGGAGTGAGATACAACCTCCAGACCACACACAGTAGTTAGCCTGCCACTATAGGAGGACCCACACAACTCACATGGGGGATAACCCTATCCCTGATGACCAAAAAGGAGTGCAATGCCAAAGTGCATAGGACATTTCCCCCAAAAGGCCACTTATACAATGTAATCAATATACCAAATGCTCAGAAATGAAACGAGAATTAAGCAAAATTAGACAAAATCAATATGTTCCAAATGAAGGAATAAGATAAAACTACAGAAGAAATAGTGAAGTGGAGATAGACAACCTACCTGATAAAGAGTTCAAAGTTATGTTCATAAAGATGCTCAAAGAACTCATGAGAAGATGATATAAACAGAGCGAAATGTTTAAAGTTTTAAATAAACAATTAGAAACTATAAAGAACAATAAAAGAGCTAGGAAATGAAGTAAGCAAAATGAAACATACAATAAAAGGAATCAATAGTAGATTATATGACAATGATACAGAGGACCAGATCAGTGACTTGAAAAATAAAGTAGTGGAAATCACTGAAGTGGAACAGAAAAACAAAAACAAAAACAAAAACAAAACATAAAAAGTGAGGAAAGAAGCATAAGTTCAAGATGGCAGATTTAAAGGAAATGGGTTTAACCCTTTCTACAGAAACACCAAAATCACAACTAACTGCTGAAAAATCATTGACAGATAAACATTGGAACCTGCCAGAAAAGATACCCTAAAATCAAAGACAAAGAAGCCACAATGAGATGGTAGGAGGGGTGAAACTGATAAGATCAAATTCCATACCTGCTGGAAGTCTGACCCACAGACTAGAGAGCAATTGTATCACAGAGGCCCTCCCACAGGAATGAAAGTCCTGAGCTCATGTCAGGCTTCCCAGTTGGGGTTCTGGTAACGTGAGGTGGAGCTTGCAAAGAATCTGGCTTTAAAGCCAATGGTGTTAGATCACAGGAAATCAATGGACTGGAGGAAACAGAGACTCCACACTTGGAGGGTGCAACAAGGTCCAGTATGCACCAGATCTAAGGGGAAAAAAGCAGTGAATTTATAAGAAACTGAAACAGACATACCTGCTAGTACTGAACACTCTTCTGTAGAGCCAGGGTGGCTGCGGCTCACTGTAGAGACAAAGACAGTGGTGGTAGCAGCTCTGGGGAGTACTCATTAACATGAGCCTTCTGAGATGCTGCTATTAACCACACCCAACATCCTGTTGGCTCCAGAGCTGGGATGTCTTTGGCCAAAAGACCAACAAGGGGGGAAGACAGCCGCATCCATCAGCATAAGCTGGTTAAAGGTTTTCTGAGCATGGCCCTGCCCACCAGAGGGACAAGATCCAGCTCCACCTACCAGTAGAGTCCTTCCATCATGAAGCATGCACAAGCCTCTTAGACATCTTCATTCACCAGATGGCAGATAGCAAAAGCAAGAAGAACTACAATCTTGCAGCCTGCAGAACAGAAACTGCAATCACAGAAAGTTAGACAAGATGATATGGCAGAGCAATATGTTCTAGATGAACTAACTAGATAAATCCCAGAAGAACAATGAAGTGAAGTGAAAATAGACAACCTGCCAGAAAAAGAATTTAGAAAAATGTTAGTAAAAATGATCCAAGATCTTGGAAAAAGAATGTAGGCAAGGATTGAGAAGATGCAAGAGATGTTTAAGAAAGACCTAGAAGAAGTAAAGAACAAACAAACAGAAAAGAACAATACAATAACTGAAATAGAAAATATACTAGAAGGAATCAATAGCAGAATAACTGAGGCAGAAGGTGGAAATCACTGCCATGGAACAGAATTAAGAAAAAAGAATGAAAAAAAAATGAGGTCAGTTTAAGAGATCTCTAGGACAACATTAAACACACCAACATCCACATTATAAGGGTTTCAGAAGGAGAAGAGAAAAAGAGAAGGGACCTAAGAAAATATTTGAAGAGATAATATTAATAGCAGAAAACTTCCCTAACATGGGAAAGGAAATAGTCACCCATGTCCAGGAAGGGCAGAGAGTCCTAGGAAGGATAAACCCAACAAGGAACATACTGAGACACATAGTTATCAAATTATCAAATTGACAAAAATTAAAGATAAAGAAAAAATATTAAAAGCAACAATGTAAAAAAGGACAAATAACATAATTGGGAACTCTCAGAAGGTTATCAGCTGATTTCTCAGCAAAAACTCTGCAGGCCAGAGGGAGTGGCATGATATATTAAAGTGATGAAAGGAAGAACCTACAACCAAGAATACTCAGCAAGGCTCTCATTCAGAATCAATGGGGAAATCAAAATGTTTGTTGTTCAGTCACTCAATTGTGTCCAACTCTTTCAACCCAATGGACTGCAGCACACCAGGCTTCCCTGTCCTTCACCATCTCCTGGAGCTTGCTCAAACTCATGTCCATTGAGTTGGTGATGCCATTCAACCATTTGTTCTCTCGTCCCCTTCTCCTCCTGCCTTCAGTCTTTCACAGCATAAGGGTATTTTCGCATCAGGTGGCCAAAGTATTGGAGCTTCAGCCTCAGCATCAGTCCCTCCAATCAATATACAGAATTGATTTCCTTTAGGATTGACTGAGTTGATCTCCTTGGAGTCTAAGGGACTCAAGAGTCTTGAGACTCAAAAGATTTACAGACAAGCAAAAGCTAAGAGAATTTAGCACCACCAGTCTAGCTTTGCAACCAATGTTAAAGGAACTTCTATGGGTGGAAAAAGGAAAGGACATGTTAAAAACAAGAAAATTACAAATAGAAAAACTCACCAATTAAGGGAAAACATACAATAAATGTAGCAAATCATCTGTACACAAATATGATCTCAAAACCAGCAATTGTGAAGAGAGCACAAATGCAGGATATTGGAAATGCACTTGAAATCAAAAGACCAGCAACTTAAAACAATCTTTCATATATAGTCTGCTATATCAAAATCTCATAGTAATTGCAAACATACACAATAAAAGAGGGAAATCGACAGTAACACAGTAAGAGTAGGCCATGTTAACACACAACAAACATATATAGACTTATCATCCAGATAGAAAATCAATAGGATACACTGGCCTTAAATGACACATTGCACCAAATGAATGTAATAGATACATATAGAACATTCCATCCAAAAGCAGCAGAATATGCATTCATTTCAAGTACACATGGAACATTCTCCAGGGTTGATTGTATGCTAGGCCAGCAAACAAGCCTTGATGCTCATATCAAGCATCCTTTTCAACTATAACTATGAGACTAGAAATCAACTGCAAGGAAAAATTCCACAAAAACCATAAACACATGGAGGCTAAACAATATGCTACTATAAACCAATGGGTAACTGAAGAAATCAGAGGAAATAAAAAATACTTGGAGACAAATGTAAACAAAAACATGATCCAAAATCTAAAATTTATAGTGATAAAAGCTTGTTTCAGCAAACAAGAAAAATCTCAAGTAAACAATCTAATCTTATACTTAAAGGAACTAGAAAAAGAACAAACAAAACCCAATGTTAGTAGAAAAAATCATAAAAATCAGAGCAGAAATAAAAAAATGTAGAGACTAAAAAATAGACAAGATCAATGAAACTAAGATATAGTTATTTAAAAGATAAATAAAATTGATAAGCCTTTAGCCAGATTCATTAAGAATAAAAGAGAATGGACCCAAATTTTAAAAAAAATCAGAAATGAAAAAGGAGAAGTTCCAACAGACATTATAGAAATATAAAGACTCATAAGAGACTACTATGAAGAACTATATCTCGGTAAAATGGATGGCTTAGAATGGAAAAATTCTTGGAAATTTACAATTTCTCAAGAATGCATCAGAAAGAAATAGAAAATATGAGCAGATCACTTACCAGTAATGAAATGTAATCAAAAGTAAAAGGGAAAAATCCCAACAATCAAAAGTACAGAACCAGAAGCCTTCACAGGTAAATTCTACCAAACATTTAGAGTTAACACATATCTTTTTTTTCCTTTTTTTTTCAGTTTTTTATTTTTTAAATTTTAAAATCTTTAATTCTTACATGAGTTCCCAAACATGAACCCCCCTCCCACCTCCCTCCCCATAACATCTCTCTGGGTCATCCCCATGCACCAGCCCCAAGCATGCTGCATCCTGCGTCAGACATCCACTGGCGATTCAATTCACATGATAGTGGTAATTGCTTTAAAATTTTGTGTTAATTTCTGCTTTTCAACAATGTGAATTAACTGCAGAGAAAGGAATGCTGCCAAACTCACCCTGATACAAAAACCTGACAAAGATATCACACACAAAAAGGGAAATTACAGGTCAATATCACTAATGAACATAGATACAAAAATAAACAACAAAATATTAGCAAGCTGAATCCAATAATACATTCAAGAGATCATACGCCATGATAAAGTGGAATTTGTTCCAGGCTGCAAAGATTGTTCAATATCCATAAATCAATCAATGTGGTACAGCAATGTAATAAATTGAAGAATATAGATAATATGAACATTTCAACAGATACAGAAAAACCTTTTGACAAATTAAACATCCATTTATGGAAAAAGTTCAGTAAGGTGGATAGAGAGGGATCATATCTCAACACAACTGAGGTGATATATGATGAGCCCACAGCAAACATCATACTCAATGGTGAAAATGGAAAACTTTTCTACTAAGAGCAGGAACAACACAAGGATGCTCATTCTTTCTCCTTTTGTTCAACATAGTTTTGGAAGTCCTACACACAGCAATTAGAAAAAAAAAAAGTATCCAAACTAGGAAGGAAGAAGCAAAAATGTCACTGTATACAAATGACCTGTTAATATACATAGAACAAAAATTGTAAATATGCTACAAAAAAAACTACTAAAGCTCATCAACAAATTCAGTAAAGTGGCAGGATACAAAATTAATATACAAAAATATTTCTTGAAAGCTTTGATTTGTCTGTTAAGGACTTTGACCTTTCTGTTAGTACTTGTTGGGCACTTCAGCCTGACTCTGAAATGAGGCTGTCCCTACTGGAACTGTGCTAGCCTTTGCTCTAATTCCTTTTTGAAACTGGACTGTTCCTACTAGAACCATGTTGTTTAGGACTTTCCCCCTTTTACTCCAGAGAAAATATCTCTAGGAAATGGGATCCCAATTATATAAATGCTCTCAGTATGCCCCTACTTCAGGGATTCTGGCTAGTTTAATGTTTCAAAACTGCAGTTCCTCCTCACATGCCTTTTTAACTAAATGAATCAACTTAATTTAGAATACCAATGGCAATTATGGGGAATTTTTGAACTCTCCAAACATACTTTTCTTAAAACAGAATTGAATAGTCATGGCTCTAAAATTTTCAAAACTGAATAGCACACCTATTATAATTGGTATTTTGCAAGTTCCAAATGTGATCACACAAGTCTAAAATTGCCTCACTGTAAAATACAACTTTTAAAATAACAAAAGCAAACTATTGAAGAAAGACAAAATGTCTCCTGAGGCCTTTCCCCATCTCCATCTTCCATCTCTGGATGTGCAGCAGCCATGTTAATGCTAAGCTGTGCCTCTAGTGCTATCTTTTTTCCTTTCCTTATGGACTGCCTCTACATCTCAGATTCTCCTTTCTAATTCTCACATTGAACTTCCCATTTTTCTTAAATCTCTCCCTGCTCCTTCTTCCTCTGAACCTTTTAGAACCTGCTTCTTTAAAGTTAAGACCTATATAGAGAAAACTATAAAACACTGGTGAAAGAAATCAAAGAGGACACTAATAGATGGAGAAATATACCATGTTCATGGATCGGAAGAATCAATAAAGTGAAAATGAGTACACTACCCAAAGCAATCTACAGATTCAATGCAACCCCTATCAAGCTACCAATGGTATTTTTCACAGAGCTAGAACAAATAATTTCACAATTTGTATGGAAATATAAAAAACCTCGAATAGCCAAAGCAATCTTGAGAAAGAAGAATGGAATTGGAGGAATCAACCTGCCTGACTTCAGACTCTACTATAAAGCCACAGTCAACAGAGAGCCATACTTGAGAGCCATACTCAAGAGAGTATGGTACTGGCACAAAGACAGAAATATAGATCAATGGAACAAAATAGAAAGCCCAGAGATAAATCCACACACCTATGGACACCTTATCTTCGACAAAGGAGGCAAGAATATACAATGGATTAAAGACAATCTCTTTAAAAAGTGGTGCTGGGAAAACTGGTCAACCTCTTGTAAAAGAATGAAACTAGAACACTTTCTAACACCATTCACAAAAATAAACTCAAAATGGATTAAATGTCTAAACGTAAGACCAGAAACTATAAAACTCCTAGAGGAGAACATAGGCAAAAGACACTCTGATATAAATCTCAACAGGATCCTCTATGATCCACCTCCCAGAATACTGGAAATAAAAGCAAAAATAAAAAAATGGGATCTAATTAAACTTAAAAGCTTCTGCACAACAAAGGAAACTATAAGCAAGGTGAATAGACAGCCTTCAGAATGGGAGAAAATAATAGCAAATGAAGCAACTGACAAACAACTAATCTCAAAAATATACAAGCAACTCAATTCCAGAAAAATAAATGACCCAATCAAAAAATGGGCCAGAGAACTAAATAGACATTTGTCCAAAGAAGACATACAGATGGCTAACAAACACATGAAAAGATGCTCAACATCACTCATTCTCAGAGAAATGGGAATTGAAACCAAAATAAGGTACCATTTCACACCAGTCAGAATGGCTGTGATCCAAAAGTCTACAAGCAATAAATGCTGGAGAGGGTGTGGAGAAAAGGGAACCCTCTTACACTGTTGATGGGAATGCAAACTAGTACAGCCACTATGGAGAACAGTGTGGAGATTCCTTAAAAAATTGCAAATAGAACTGCCTTATGACCCAGCAATCCCACTGCTGGACATACACACCAAGGAAACGAGAATTGAAAGAGACACGTGTACCCCAATGTTCATCGCAGCACTGCTTATAATAGCCAGGACATGGAAGCAACCTAGATGTCCATCAGCAGATGAATGGATAAGAAAGCTGTGGTACATATACACAATGGAGTATTACTTGGCCATTAAAAAGAATACACTTGAATCAGTTCTAATGAGGTGCATGAAACTGGAACCAATTACACAGAGTTAAGTAAGCCAGAAAGAAAAAACACCAATACAGTATACTAACGCATATATATGGAATTTAGAAAGATGGTAATGATAACCCTTTATGTGAGATGGCAAAAGAGACACAGATGTATAGAACAGAATTTTGGGCTCTGTGGGAGAGGGAGAGGGTGGGGTGATTTGGGAGAATGGTATTGAAACATGTATAATATCATGTAAGAAATGAATCCCCAGTCTAGGTTTGATGCAGGATACAGGATGCTTGGGGCTGGTACACTGGGATGACCCAGGAGGATGGTGTAGGGAGGGAGGTGGGAGGGGGGTTCAGGATTGGGAACTCGTGTACACCCGTGGAGGATTCATGCTGATGTATGGCAAAACCAATACAGTATTGTAAAGTAAAATTAAAAAAAAAATAAAGTTAAGTCTTCTGAGGATCCAAACAAATTCCCAAGTTCATTTTGTTCCCTGGGCTAAGGACAAATTGTGAGCCATAGTTGAAGAATTTTATAAAGTAACTAAGGACCAGCCACCCAGGTTTGCTGATTAATTGAACATAGTTATTCAAACTTATTAACCTGGGTTTTCAGATCTGTATCAGTTAGTCCACATGCTTATTGGTGAGGGTCAAGTGAAACACAGGATAAACTTGCCCAATGGGAAAATCTTGAAAGAGATTTAGAAAAACAAATGCTAACTTTTGGCAAGAGGCTAAAACACTTGCTGGAGAACTCCAATGAGTAATTACAGTAGCTTTCCCTAAGCCTATTGATTGAAACAAAATTCAGGCTTGCACACAAAATCTAGTGTACCTATTAATGACTATTATAAGTTGTGTGTGTGTTAGTTGCTCATTTATGTCTGACTCTTTGTGACCTCATGGACTGTATCCCGCCAGGCTCCTCTGCCCATGAAATTCTCCAGGCAAGAATACTGGACTGTAGAAGATTCCCTTCTCCAGGGGATCTTCCCAATCCAGAGATCAAACCTGGGTCTCCTGCATTGCAGGCAGATTCTTTACCATCTGTGTCACCAAGGTTTACTTAAAACTATTTTCAAAGGGAATTCTTGGTTTCCTTCAGATGTTAAATACAACTGCTGCTGCTGCTGCTGCTAAGTTGCTTCAGTTGTGTTTGACTCTGTGTGACCCCATAGACAGCAGCCTACCAGGCTCCCTCATCCCTGGGATTCTTCAGGCAAGAACACAACTGGGTAGCCTTTAACTCTGTGTTTATGAATGGACTGAAACAGGATATTACTCTTTTAGTTAAAGGGGCCCAGATGGAATGGTAAACTATGTCCACCCTGGATTTAGTTAATTTGGCAAATCAGCTTGCCTGCACCATAGATTAGCCACCAAAGAGAAAAATGCTAAAATTCTTAATTTTCAACTCTGAAAACTGGAGGTCCCTAAACAAAACAACCTCTTAGTTTCAGCTATTACTGCAAAGAGCCAAGACACTGGAAAAAAAAAAAAAAAAGACTACACAACTTAAACACTTTAGGTGTCTTCAACCTTCTAATCAGATGTTTGAATTCCCTCCCATTTCTCAAAAACTGGGGCTCCAAGGATCTATGGGGACTCCTCCCAATCCTTCCTCTTAATCATCTCAGATAAATAACTCCCCACGTTGGCAATGAATATCTTACTGTCCTTATTGACACTGGAATCACACTGTCAGTGTTCAGCTCCACGGTTATAAAGCAACTCCTGTCTCAGGATCCTAGAATAGTTCAAATAATGGAGATTTCTAGTGAACCATAAAATGTTCCTGTCTCTGAACCTATGCCATCTTGATTTGGCCCTTTGAGAGATACCCAGTCTTTTCTTCTGATTTCCTCTACCCCTATCCACTTGGCTGAGACTTCTTGGATAAGTATCATGCCAGAATTTCTTTCTTCCGGAAGGGGGAAATAATTTTAGAATTTGACAGCAGCAATGAAAATAGCCAACCAGATTAAATAAATGATGCTTCAACATCTTTCCTTATCTCTGGTTGTACTTGAGCTGATTCTGGAGACACTGACCATTTGTCCTTATTGAGCCAACTCCCACCTGTCTTATGGGAAAAAGCTCCAACTGATATTGCCAAAATTCACAGTGAACCTCCCATCAATACTCAGATAGATCCTCAAAACCTCTCCCCAGAATTAACCAATGCCCTAAAAGTAAAGACGCCCTTCAAGGTATAAAGCCCATAAAAGAAGATTGCAAGGCACAGGGTCTCATTATCCCTTGCAGTAGTATCTGTAATACTCCTATTTTACCTTTGATAAAAACCCAAGGAGGTGTGTCCAGGATCTCTGAGCAATAAACAGTATTGTTTTCTCTCAATACCGTGTTGTTCCTAACCCCATACATTACTAACATCCATTCCTATAGAAAGTAAAAATTTCGCCATAACTGATCTATGCAGTACATTCTTCAGTATTCCAGTTGATAAGGGTAGCCAATATATGTTTGCTTTCACTTGGAAAGGACAGCAATACATCAAGACAGTAGTGCTGCAGTGTTTCCCAGAAAGCTCCCCCCCCCCTTTTTTTGGCTGTGTCACACAGCTTGTGAGATCTCAGTCCTCTGACCAGGGATAGAACCTCTGCAGTAAAAGTGCAGTTCTAACCATTGGATCACCATGGAACTTCCAGAAAGCCCCTCTTAACTTTCACAAATCTTTTTTTTTTTTAATTGGAAGATAATTTCTTTGCAATGTTGTGCTGGATTTCTGCTGTACAACAATGCGAATCAGCAACAAGTATACATATACCCCTTCCCACTTGAACGTCCCTCCCACCTGCCCCCATCCCACCCCTCTAGGTCATCACAGAGCATCAAGATGAGCTTCCTGTGCTTTATAGAAGCTTCCCACTAGCTGTCTATTTTTTACATGGTAGTGTATATATATATCAATGCTAATCTCTCAACTCGTCCCACCCTCTCTTACTCCCGCTGTGTCCACAACTCTGTTCTCTACATCTGCATCTATATTCCTTCCCAGAAAATAGGTTCAGCAGTGCCATTTTCTAGATTCCATATATATGTGATATTTTTTTTTCTCCCTCTGACTTACTTCACTGTATAACAGGGTCTAGGTTCATCCACCTAATTTCAACTGACTCAAATTTGTTCCTTTTTATGGCTGAGTAATATTCTATTGTGTATATGTACAACACTTTTTATCCATTCCTCTGTTGAACAATCTTACCACTGGGCATATACCCTGAGAAAGTGAGTGAGTGAAGTCTCTCAGTCGTGTCCGACTCTTTGCGACTCCATGGACTGTGGCCTACCAGGATTCTCCCTCCATGGGATTTTCCAGGCAAGAGTACTGGAGTGGGCTGCCATTTCCTTCTCCAGGGGATCTTCCCAACCCAGGGATCGAACCCAGGTCTCCCGCATTGTAGGCAGATGCTTTACCGTCTGAGCCACAAGAGAAAACCATAATTCAAAAAGACACATGTACCCCAATGTTCATAGCAACACTATGATATGGAATTTACACAAAACTTGAAAGCTGATTTGAACAATTTGAAGTTTTCTACTGGTTCAAAGTTGTTACAATATACACATAATTTGTTTCTATGCTCTCTTGCTCAAACCTCTTCACACAAAGACAGCATCCATGTGTTAAAACTTTTGGCCTTAAAGGACCATAAAGTCTCCGAAGAAAAATTGCTGTTTGCTCAAACTCACGTTGGATATTTAGGGCACCTGATCTCTGAACAAGGGACTACATTTGGATCTATGTAGGCTTCATGGAATTCTGAGCTTCTCCAAACCTAAAACTAAGTGTCAATTTATGGTGGCTCAGATGTTAAAGAATCTGCCTATGATGCAGCAGACCTTGCTTCAGTCCCTGGGTCTGGAAGTTCCCCTGGGGAAGGAAATGGTAACCGACACCAGTATTCTTGCTTGGAGAATTCCATGGACGTAAGAGTCTGGCGGGCTACATTCCATGGGGTTGCAAAAGAGTTGGACATGACTGAGCAGCTACACATTTTATGAGGTTTTACTGGGCTAGCTGGCTACTGACAATATTGGATTCCAAATTTGTTTCTTATCTCCCAGCCCTTATTTTTTTATGAATAAGAGCTAACCTGACCACATTACTGGGGGAGATGAAGATAACATAGCTTTTGGAACCTTAAAGAAAGCTTTATGACACTACCTGCACTTGGATACCCTGTCAGCTTCCCCTTTACTTCTTTGCAAGGAAGAATGGAATGCACTTGGAATATTCATCCAAAAACAGGGACTGTCATCGGCTCTTACTGTATCATAGAAAACAGCTGGACCCTGTGGCAAGGGATATGGGATATTTCCCTTGCCTCACAGCCATTCCTGCCATTGCCCTTCTAGTTAAATTTGCTGTAAAAATAATCGTGGTACTCCATGCATAGACACCCTCCTGAATTCTCATCACATTCAATACTTTTCAGTCAATCACCTCACCTCTTATGAAATTAACTGCAAAAGGATTCTCAAAATCCTGCAAGTGAACTCTTCACACAACTCTTTCACATTGTCATAACTCCAAACCTGCTATTTGTCTCTGCTTCTTCACTGACAAAACCCTTTAGGGCTGCTTATCACTGACAGATCACCTTTTGACTCCTTGTAATGATTTATAGGACACTCCTCTATCCAATGTACATTTTTCATGGTTTACTGATGGTTCCAATTTAAAAGATGAAAAAAGTCAACATCAATGTTGAGTATGCTATTACAACTCCTCATGAAGTTGTTGAGGCAGCATCTTTGCCTTTGGTGGCTATTCTAGCCCATTAGGCTGAATTTTACACTCTCCTTGGGCTTGTACTCAAGTCAAGGGAAAAACTGCAGATATTTATACTGCTAGCTGATATGCCTTTGGGGTGGTGTGGAAACACTGAGATTTTATCTCTAATGCATAAGTAATTAAAATGTCTCTTACATGCAAAACCTATTGGATGCCATACTCTTGCCAGCTGCCTTGGCTATTATTATGATCCCTGGGCACTCCAAACTTGACTCCCTAGAGGCTTAAAGAAACCATCTAAGTGATATTTCTACCAAAACACTACTATCAAAAGAATGGACTAACCTCTGTCATGGTCCAAAGGCATGCTCCCCGGGATGACAGTCTAGAAAAAAATGACTAGAATTTCCCAACCACTGGCCTTCAAAAGGGGGAAAAATAATGGGCATCTAGTAACTGTTGGTTAAATAAAGACAGAACTCTGGTTTCAGTCAAATAACAAATCAGTCCTAGCAGAAATTTTAAGATTCCCACTCCTTACCATTGTACATGCATTAAATCATTGGTCCACTGAAAAAATAATAGCATCCCTGAACCAATACTGTTGGGGAAATATTAATAATGCCACAAAAATTACCTGCCTTGCTTGACCCACCTTTTCAAAACATGCAATCCAGGAAAATCTGTTCACACTCTTCCTGGACATTTTGAGTTGCTTAATGGGCCATTTGAGATTTGGTAAATGGACTTAACACAGCCACCCTCATCTCATGTATATAAATGTTTTAGTCATGGTCTATATGTTTTCTCACTGACTGAAGCTTTCCCTTTTAGACAGGCCACTGTTTCTTCTGTGGATAAAATTTTGTTAGTCAAGATTATTCCTACCTGGGGAACCCCTCTCACTTTTTACAGTGATCATAAAGCCCATCTTACTGGTCAGATGCTTCAACAAATCTGTGTTACTTGACCAGTTTTACACTTTCATGATGCTTACCATGTTCAGTTCTCAGGATTAGTCAAATGCACTAATGGTGCTATTAAAACAAACTTATGGTTACAAAAGGAGAAAAGGAGGGATAAATTAGTGGGAATCTGGGATGAAACTACTACTATATATAAAATAATCAACACGGACCTACTGTATAGCACAGGGAACTATACTAAAAATCTTATAATTACCTATAATGGAAGACAATTGTGAAAAATAATATATATGTATATTATATTTAAAACTGAATCACTTTGATTTGCATCTGAGACTAACACAACATTGAAAATCAACTATATTTCAACACAATTGTTTTTTTAAAGATTCAATCGGCAAAATTGGTAGAGGTTCCCCAAGCATAAAGAATTGCCATTGATCTTTCTAAATCTCAGATCTACCCAACTTGGAACTCATAAATTCATCCTTTGAAATAGTCACAGGACACTCAAAGCACCTGGCCCCCATCTCTTTTTATCTTGATAAAAGGAGACATACTTCAATATTATGAAGGCCTAATTGCTTCTATTAAAAATAACCATGCCCCGGTACAGCAATCTTTTTACAATGTTATTCTTAAGAATCACACCTTGCAACCTGGAGATGTCATGTATTGGAAAAAACACCTTCTAAAAAACCTTTTCAATCCCGCTGGAAGTCCCCTGTCAAGTACTGCTAACAAACCCCTGTGCTGCCAAAATCCAGGAAATTCACATGCCACAAGTAAAGAAAGCATTAAACCCTGATTGGACCTGCACATCATCTGGTAACCTGAATGTAAGAACTTCCGAGAATTGAAGCAGATGACACCTGATGAGACAGCTATCCCAAGATGCCTGGACTAAGCCTATTAGAAGATTTAGAATTCATATAAGTCTCCTTCTTTCATCTGGGCTACTAACCGATTCTGAATTGTTATCCAAATTCATGACCTCAAAATTTGCAACCTAGAGGCTGTATTATTCATAAAACATTTGATTACAAATAGTCATTTTGAGATAACACTATTGTCTAAAGTTGCCAAAAGTTCATCAGCTATTGCTTCATATTTATTCCTGGACTGTGTCTTCCCAAAGTACTTGTTTAATTCAGTATTGAATGTGATCTTGCTGTATTCACTATTCTAAGATACAGACTTTAGATTGAAAACATCTGCAAATCTCCCTCCTACCCCTCCTTGTTAATAGAACGTGACCTCAATAGGTTTCCAATCTGTGTACTTTCCCTCTAATATGGGATATGACATCCAGGAAAGGTCCTTCCTGATATCAAGGGACAAAATGTCACTGAATCCAGAAAAACAAACAAACAAAAAAATGACTCCTGATTAGTGACGTTTCCAGAGAAATTTCTCTTTTTAAAATAATTTTTGGAGTATAGTTGATTTACAGTGTTGGGTTAGTTTCAGGTGTATAGAAAGGTTATTTAGTTATACATGTATTAATTTTCAGATTCTTTACCCATATAGGTTACTACAGATTGCTGAGTAGAGTTCTCTGTGTTATATAGTAGATCTTTGTTACTTAACCTATTTTATATGTAGTAGTGTGTGTATGTTAAGTCCCAAGCTCCTAATTTATCCCTCCTCCCCATGTTTCCCCTTTGGCAGCCATAAATTTGTTTTTGAAATCTGTGAGTTTTTTCTCTTTTATACATAAGTTCATTTGTATCATATTAAAATTAGATTCCACATATGAGTGATAAAATATGATATTTGTCTTTCTCTGTCTGGCTTACATTTCATTTTTTTTATGGCTAAGTAATATCCTGCTGTATATATGCACCACATCTACTTTATGGATTACTCTGTCAATGAACATTTAGGCTGCTTTTGTTTCAGCTATTGCAAATAGTGCTGCAGTGAACATTGGGGTACATGTATCTTTTCGAATTATTGCTTTTTCCAGATTATATGCCCAGGAGTGGGATTGCCGGATCATATGGTAGGTTGATCTTTAGTATTTTAAAGAACTTCACACTGTTCTCCATAGTGGCTGTACCAATTTACATACCTACCAATACTGTAGGAGGGTTCCCTTTTCTCCACACAATCTTCAGCATTTATTGCTTGTAGACATTTTGATGATGATCATTCTGACCAGTGTGAGGTGATACCTCATTGTAATTTTAATTTGAATTTCCCTGATAATTATTAATGTTAAGCATCTTTTGAAATTTCTTAATCAAAAGGGGAAAGTGAAAATTGGTAAGCAGAAATATAATTTAAAATAGAGTTGGAAGGCCAGAAAGGAGAGCTCTTATGCCCTACTGTTCAGTGTGAATTGCAGGAAGAGATATATGTTTGCAACTTAAACAGGAAAAAGGTTAATACTTTGTTAACTAGAAGGAAGAAGGAATAATTTTACTTTGCCTGACATTAGCCTAGCTAATGAGAGACTATCACAACTCAGGCAATAAAAAATCACCACATTTTGAACTTCCAGTTTTCTCCAATGGACATTCTGTTTATATCAGTCCTTCACAACTGGCCTTTCTCCTCTATGAAAGAATATTACTTTCTTTTATTCTCCAGGCTTGTCTGTGTTTGACCCATCATAGCATGCATATCTGAATTGATTTTTTTTGCTGTTCCTAAGTAAACCAACTTTTTTTTTTATAAAAATAACAGGCTGTCTTAGATTAACAGACTTTAGCTAATGCCTTATAGACTAACTTGGAAAAATCCATTTCACCAAATCCAGCTCCCTGCTGGATACTAGGAATCTGATAGGCTCCATGGAGGGAACATCTGTTATCAGTGTTCACCATTTTATTTACAATCTGGAATTAAGGGGAAGGCAAGGGGCTTATTAATAGAAATTGTTACCTTATATGAAGCGTTGGAATAGTGATGGATGTCACATCTGTTTGACAGGGTGAACTAAAGGTCAAAGTAATACAAGATACATGCAATGATATAATGCCCTGTTTCCAGGGTCAAGAAGAATGAGTTTTAACTCCCATCCGTATCAATGACCAAGTCATGTAACAACAACAAAATCTCTGGGCCTGAATGGTATTGTCAACTAAATCAGAGGTAATGTTACCTACCTCATAAGTTTATTAAGATTAAATGAATTGAGAAAATAAAGAATGAAAGCAGCTCAAATCACTGAGTAGAAGTTGGCCTTTTTAATTTTTCATGTCGAATAACTGGATAGCCACATGATAAAATTTGATCCATATTTCACACTATATACTAGAATAAATTCCAAATGGATCAATGACTTTAAATATAAGAATGAAAACTTGCAAGTATTGAAACAAAATATGAATGAATTCCTTGCTTTTTAAATTTATTTTTTTATTGAAGGATAACTGCTTTACAGAACTTTGTTGTTTGCTATCAAACCTCACATGAATCAGCCATAGGTATAAATATATCCCCTTCCTTTTGAACCTCCTTCCCATCTCCCTCCACATCCCACCCCTCTAGGTTGATAAAGAGCCCCTGTTTGACTTTCTTAAGCCATATAAAAAATTCTCATTGGCTATCTATTTTACATATGGTAATGTAAGTTTCCACATTACTTTTTCCATACATCTCACCCACTCCTCCCCTCTTTAATCTAGGAATAGAGTAATATTTCTTAACTATAGTTCAAAGTCCAGAAGCAATAATAGAAAGAGAGAAAAATTCAATTTACCTACATAAAATTTCAAATATTTTCAGGGCAAAAGATTCATAACTACAATTTTAAAAAGTGAAAAACTAGGAAAAACATTACATAATTATTTTTATATTTTAATTAAATTAAATCTATTTAATTAACATAAATATGTTACATAACAAAAAGCTTACATAACAGAATGAATATTAATATCCTTAATATGTGTGCTTAGTTGCTCAGTCTTGTCCAGCTCTTTGTGACCCCATGGACTGTAGCAAGCCAATATTTCCTGTCCATCACCAAATCCTGGAGCTTGCTCAAACTCATGTCCAACGAGTCAGTGATGCCATCCAACCATCTAATCCTCTGTTGTACATTTCTGCTCCTGCCTTCAATCTTTCCCAGCATCAGGGTCTTTTCCAGTGAGTCTGTTCTTCAAATCAGGTGGCCAAAGTATTGGAGCTTCAGTTTCAGCGTCATTCCTTTCAGTGAATATTCAGGACTGATTTCCTTTAGGGTTGACTTGTTCGATCTACTTGCAGTCCAAGGGACTCTCAAGAGTCTTCTCCAACACCACAGTTCAAAAGCATCAATTCCTTGGCGCCCAGCTTTCTTTATGGTCCAACTTTCACATCTATACATGACTACTGGAAAAACCATAGCTTTGACTAGATGGACCTTTGTTGGCAAAATAATGCCTCTACTTTTTAATATGCTGTCTAGGTTGGTCATAGCTTTTCTTCAAAGGAACAAGCGTCTTTAAATTTCATTGCTGCAATCACCATCTGCAGTGATTTTGGACCCAAAGATGATAAAGTCTCTCACAGTTTCTATTTTTTTCTCATCTATTTTCCATGCAGTGATGGAACCAGAAGCCATGATTTTCGTTTTTTGAATGTTGAGTTTTAAGCCAGCTTTTTCACTGTCCTCTTTCACTTTCATCGAGAGGCTCTTCAGTTCCTCTTCACTTTCTCCTATAAAGGTGGTGTCATCTGCATATCTGAGGTTATTGATATTTCTCCAAGCAATCTTGATTCCAGCTTATGCTTCATCGATCCCGGTATTTGGCATGATGTAATGTGTATAGAAGTTAAATACACAGGGTGACAATATACAGCCTTGAGGTATTCCTTTCCCAATTTGGAACTAGTTTGTTAGTCCATTTCCGGTTCTAATTGTTGCTTCTTGACCTGCATACAGAATTCTCAGGAAGCAGATAAGGTGGTATAGTATTCCCATCTCTTGAAGACTTTTCCAGTTTGTTGTGATCCACAAAGTCAAAGCTTTAGTGTAGTCAATAAAGCAGAAGTAGATGTTTTTCTGGAACTCTCTTGCTTTTTCAATGATCCAACTGATGTTGGCAAGGTGATCTCTGGTTCCTCTGCCTTTTCTAAATCCAGCTTGAAGATCTGGAAGTTCTTGGTTTACATGCTGTTGAAGCCTCACCTGGGGAATTTTGAACATTACTTTACTAGCATGTGAGATTAATGCAATTGTGTGATAGTTTGAACATTCCTTGGCATTGTCTTTCTTTGGGATTGGAATGAAAAACAACATTTTTCCAGTCCTGTGACCACTGCTGAGTTTTCAAATTTGCTGGCATATTGACTGCAACACTTTAACAGCATCTTCTTTTAGGATTTGAAATATCTCCACTGGAGTTCCATCACCTTCACTAGCTTTGTTCATAATAATGCTTCCTAAGCCTCACTTGACTTCACACTTCAGGATATCTGGCTCTAGATGAGTGATCACATCATCGTGGTTATCTGGGTCATTAAGATCTTTTTTGGATAGTTCTTCTGTGTATTATTACCACCTCTTCTTAATATCTTCTGCTTCTGTCAGGTCCATAACTTTTCTGTCCTTTATTGTGGCCATCTTTGCATGAATGGTACCTTTGTTTCTGTGATTTTCTTAAAGAAGCCTCTAGTCTTGCCCATTCTATTCTTTTCCTCTATTTCTTTGCATTGATCACTGATAAACACATTCTTGTCTCTCCTTGCTATTGTTTGGAACTCTGCTTTCAAATTGGTATATCTTTCCTTTTCTCCTCTGCCTTTAGCTTCTCTTCTTTTCTCAGCTATTCGTAAGGCCTCCTCAGACAACCATTTTGTCTTTTTGAATTTCTTTTTCTTGGGAATGGTCTTGATCACTGCCTCCCGTACAATGTCATGAACTTCCATCCACAGTTCTTCAGGCAATCTGTCTATCAAATCTACTCCATTGAATCTATTTGTCACTTCCACTGTATAATCATAAGGGATTTGATTTAGGTCATACCTGAATGTGTTCAAGTTGGATTTAGAAAAAAAGAAAAAAAAAGGCAGAGCAACCAGAGATCAAATTGCCAACATCCACTGGATCATCAAAAAAGCAAGAGAGTTCCAGAAAAAATATCCTTCTGCTTTATTGACTATGCCAAAGGCTTTGATTGTGTGGATCACAACAAACTGTGGAAAATTCTTCAAGATATGGGAATATCAGACCACCTTATCTGCCTCCGAGAAATCTGTATGCAGGTCAAGAAGCAACAGTTAGAACTGGATGTGGAACAACAGTCTGTTCCCAAATTGGAAAAGGAGTACATCAGGCTGTTTATTCTCACCCTGCTTATTTAACTTATATGCAGAGTACATCATGTGAAATGCTGGGCTCGATGAAGCACAAGCTGGAATCACAATTTCTGGGAGAAATATCAATAACCTCAGATATGCAGACGACACCACCCTTATGGCAGAAAGTGAATAAGATCTAAACAGCCTCCTGATGAAAGTGAAAAAAGGAGAGTGAAAAAGTTGGCTTAAAATTCAACATTCAGAAAACTAAGGTCATGGCATCTGGTCCTATCACTTCATGGCAAATAGATGGGGAAACAATGGAAACAGTGAGAGACTTTATATTTTCAGGTTCCAAAATCACTGCAGATGGTAAGTGAAGCCATGAAATTAAAAGATACTTGCTCCTTGGGAGAAAAGATGACCAACAGCATATTAAAAAGCAGAGGTATTACTTTGGCAACAAAGGTCCATCTAGTCAAAGCTATGGTTTTTCTAGTAGTCATGTATCGATGTGAGAGTTGGAATATAAAGAAAGCTGAGCACCGAAGAACTGATGCTTTTGAATGGTGGTGTTGGAGAAGACTCTTGAGAGTCCCTTGGATTGCAAGGAGATCAAATCAGTCAATCCTAAAGGAAATCAGTCCTGAATATTTATTGGAAGGACTAATGCTGAAGCTGAAGCTCCAATATTTTGACCACCTGATGTGAGGAACTGACTCACTAGAAAAGACCCTGATGCTGGGAAAGATTGAAGGTGGGATGAGAAGGGGAAGAAAGAGGATGAGATGGTTGGATGGCATCACTAACTCAATGGACATGCATTTGGGTAAGCTCTGGGAGTTGGTGATGGACAGGGAAGCCTGGTGTGCTGCAGTCCTTGGGGTTGCAATGAGTCGGACACAACTGAGCGACTGAACCGAACTGAACTGAATGGTTTAGTGATTTTCCTTACTTTCTTCAATTTAAGTCTGAATTTGGCAATAAGGAGTTTATGATCTGAGCCACATTCACTTCCCAGTCTTTCCTTTGCTGACTGTGTAGAGCTTATCCATCTTTGGTTGCAAAGAATATAATTAATCTGATTTCAGTATTGACCATCTGGTGATATCCATGTGTAGAGTCATCTCTTGTGTTGTTGGAAGAAGGTCTTTGCTATGACCAGTGCATTCTCTTGGCAAAACTCTGTTAGACTTTACCCTGCTTCATTCTGTACTCCAAGGCCAAACTTGCCTGTTACTCCAGCTATCTGTTGACTTTTACTTTTGCATTCCAGTCCCTTATGATGAAAAGGACAGCTTTTTGGGTCTTAGTTCTAGAAGGTCTTGTAGGTTTCCATAGAACCGTTCAGCTTTAGTTTCTTCAGCATTACTGGTCAGAGCATAGACCCAGATGACTGTGATATTGAATGGTTTGCCTTGGAAACGAACAGAGATCATTCTGTCATTTTTGAGATTGCACACAAGTGCTGCATTTCGAACTCTTCTGTTGACTATGAGGGCTACTCCATTTGTTCTAAGGCATTCTTGCCCACAGTAGTAGATATAATGGTTATCTGAATTAAATTCTCCCGTTCCAGTCCATTTTAGTTCACTGATTGCTAAAATGTCAATGTTCACTCTTGCCATCTCCTGTTTGACCACTTCCAATTTACCTTGATTCATGGACCTACCATTCCATGTTCCTATGCAATGTTGTTCCTTACAGCATTGAACTTTACTTCCATCACTAGTCACATCCACAACTGGGCGTTGTTTTCATTTTGGCTCTGTCTCTTCATTCTTTCTGGAGCTATTTCTCCACTATTCTCCAGTAGCATATTGGGCACCTAGTGATCTGGGGACTTCATCTTTCAGTGCCATATCTTTTTGCCTTTTCATACTGTTCATGGGGTTCTCAAGGCAAGAATACTGAAGTGGTTTGCCAGTCCCTTCTCCAGTGGATCATGTTTTATCAGAACTCTCCACCATAACCCATCCATCTTGGGTGGCCCTACACAGCATGGCTCATTAGTTTCATTGAGTTAGACAAGGCCATGGTCCATGTGATCAGTTTGGTTAGTTAGGTCTGATTGTGTTTTTCATTCTGTTTGCCCTCTGATAGATAAGGATAAGAGGATTTTGGGAGTTTCCTGATGGGAGAGACTGACTGTGGGGGGAAACTGGGTCTTGTTCTGATGGTTGGGGCCATGGTCAGGAAATCTTTAATCAAATATTCTATTGATGGGCGAGGCTGTGTTCCCTCCGTGTTGTTTGGCCTGAGGTCAAACTATGGTAGGTTATTGAAGGTAATGGCACCTTCTTTTAAAAAGTCTATTTTCCCAGTTCTGTGGAAGTTCTATAAACAAATCCTACTAGCCTTCAAAGTCACATTCCCTGGGGGTTCTCAGTCCCTCTCCCAGATTCACAGGTTGGGAAATCTGTTGTGGGTCCTAGAACTTTCTTAACAGTGCAAGAATTTCTTTGGTATAATTTTAAATATGTATAGATATATGTATATCAGTTCAGTTCAATTCAGTCGCTCAGTCATCTCCAAATCCCTGCAACCCCATGAATCGCAGCATGCCAGGCCTCCCTGTCCATCACCAACTCCGAGTCCACCTAAACCCATGTCACACATTTAGAAACCTATTTCACAGAGACAATGACATTTGTAAAAAGTGGAAAAATGGTTCATGTGTGAAGCTACTCATTATAGTACTATTTGTAATAGAAAAAAATTCCATCAGGAGGAGACTGGTTGAATAAACTATGGAAGGTAAACAACAGAGTATCTTGCAGGTATAGAAAGGAATGAGGATAATCTATATAGAGTGCAATGGAATGACCTTCTAGGCATATTGTCAAATGAAAAAGAAAATCAAGGTGGAGAAAAGCAAGCTACCATTTATCTAAATATGAAAGAGTAAGGTTGGTCCAAGCACACACACATACATATCTGCTTATATTACAAAAAGAAACAATAGACGGATAAACCATAAAACAAAAATTAAAACAATAATGAGGAGGAGGGAACATACCTAAAAGAAGAAGGAAGGAATAAGTTGGATGGGACAAGGATAGAAATGAGAATTTGGGAATATGCATTGTTTTATAGATTAGGCTTTGAAAGAATGCAATAACTTACATAATGATACAACAAGATTAAATTAAAAATAAACCAATTCTTTAAAATTTAAAATCAACCTAAAATGAAAGAGAGAGAAAGAAGAATATGATGAAGAAGAAAAAGTAAAACTGAAGGAGAAGAAGAAAGGGGAGGGGAGGATGAGAAGAAAGAAGGGAAAGGAGAGAGAAGAGGAAGGGAGAGGAAGGAGGATGTGTGTGTGCATAATGCTATCATCATGCCTGAAACATAGTAAGTCTTTAATATGCATTAGGTATTGTTCTTATCAGAGGCATTTCTTTATCATGAGCACTGGAATAAAAAGACCTGGACCTCACTCCTCCGTTGTTCACTTACTATCCAAGGGAATGATGAGATCTAGCTAGCTAGTATTTATTGGGAATATTTTATTCATAAATTCAAACAATATTTAATGAGCAGCTATTCTGTGTAATGATGCTATTCTAGATGTTGTGATTAATTTAATCAATCAGACAAATTCCTGTATAACAATCCCAAGTTGTACACTCTCATCTATGTTTCACAAATAAGCAGGGTTGAGGTACAGTGGTATATCACAAGTGACTCATCCTGGGAAAACTTCCATAATCAGAGATTAGTGGAAATGGCAACCCACTTCAGTGTTCTTGCCTGGAGAATCCCAGGGACAGGGAAGCCTGGTGGGCTGCAGTCTATGGGGACACAGAGTCGGACACGACTGAAGCGACTTAGCAGCAGTGCCACCTGGGATGCAAGGGGGATTCCAAAGCAACATGTATCCAGTCCGAAAAGACTCTCTGTCCTGTGAGTCTGAAACTTCTCCCCAACCTAGAGACCAGTGGCAATGGTGTATTGGTGCAATGTGATGGTATCCTACCACAAAAAGTGGCCTGGGAAGTGTCCTTTCCTTTCTTCTACAACACAGAGACTTCTTTCCTCTAATCTAGATGCATCAGAGACCTGGATCAACCCCTTACATCCCCTAGGCAGGATCAGCTAAGAGTATTGAGAGCCAGAGAAGAACTAGATAACTCACACAGACCAAAATAACAACCACCAAGCCTATGAAATTTAAATTATTAGAACCAGACTCACAAAAGTAAACTAGGATCTCTGTGATAAACACAAACAGGTGACTGTCTGCTAAAATAAAATATTTAAATAGAACCCTGAATCTCCTAATATAATTGACAAAATGTCCAAAATGTGAAAGAAAAATCTCTTGTCAAAACAAGAGTCAGGGAAATGCAATGTGAATAAGAAATGGCAATCAACTGACACCAATACTTAGATGAAACAGATGTTGGAATAATCTGACAAGGATTTTAAGGCAGGCATCAACAAGCAATCACAAATTATATTGAGACAAAAGAAAAATTAGAAAATCACAGCAAAGAAATAGGAATTATAAAAATATGTAATTTTACATAGAAATTATAAAAATAAAAACAGAAATAAATCTCACTATATGAATTCAATAGTAGTGAGGAGATGGCAGATAATAGAATCACTGAACTTGAGGACAGAAAAAAAGAATGTATGCAATCATGGACCTGTGGGACAACAATGAAAGATCAAACAATTATATTATCAGAGTTTCATGAAAATAAAAATAAAATATGTGACTGAAAATATTTTCAAAGAAATAAATGTCAATACTTCACAAATTTGGCAAAACAGCTACTGATGTAAGAGGATGAGAAATTCCTAAATAGAGTAGGTTTCAGTTCAGTTCAGTCGCTCAGTCGTGTCTGACTCTTTGTGACCCAATGAATCGCAGCACGCCAGGCCTCCCTGTCCATCACCAACTCCCGGAGTTCACTCAGACTCACATCCATCGAGTCAGTGATGCCATCCAGCCATCTCATCCTCTGTGGTCCCCTTCTCCTCCTGCCCCCAATCCCTCCCAGCATCAGAGTCTTTTCCAATGAGTCAACTTTTCACATGAAGTGGCCAAAGTAGAGTAAGTTTAGAGAAATACAAACCAAAACATATTGTAATGAAATTTCTAAAGACTAAGAAAAAATCTTAGAAGTATCTAGAAATAAATGACACCAACTAAAGACAATACCAATAGAAATGACAGGGGTTTTCTACTTGAAGTTATGCAGGCTGGAATGAAGAGGTCAATGTTTTTCAAGTGCTGAAAGAAAAAAAAAAACTGTCATAGTGTAAATTCTATATTCAGTGAAAGTATCCTTCAGGAATTAAGAGGAAATAAAGATATTCTGAGGCAAAGGAAAACTAAAAGAATGTGTTGCTAGTAGATCTATTCTTAAAAAATGGGTAAATGGAGTTCTTCAAAGAGAAATAAAAATTTAAACAGAAAATAAATGATTAAATTATAGAAGAAGAAATTCTGGAGCATCAAGAAGAAAATAAGAAACATTGAAAGAGCAAAAATAGATTGGCAGGTGAATTCTTTAACACTGAGTCACATTGGAAGCCCATTTATGATGTAACTGTAAAAATATTTTAGAGGCGGTCCTAAGATGGCAGAGGAATAGGACGGGGAGACCACTTTCTCCCCCACAAATTCATCAAAAGAACATTTAAACGCTGAGTAAATTTTACAAAACAACTTCTGAATGCCAGCAGAGGACATCAGGCACACAGAAAAGCAGCCCATTGTCTTTGAAAGGAGGTAGGAAAAAATAGACCAAAAAAGAGACAAAAGAGGTAGGGACTAGCTCTATCCAAGGAAGGGAGTCTTAAGAGAGAAGTTTCCAAACACCAGGAAAAACTCTCACTGCAGAGTCTGTGGCAAGCCTTGGAACCACAGAGGGCAACATAACAGGGAGGAAAAATAAATAAATAACTAAACCCCACAGATTATGAGCCCAACGGTGACTTCCCCAGTGGAGAAGCAGCTCAGACTCCTGTACCCGCCACTAGCAAGCAGGGGCTGGGCAGGGAGGCCCGGGCTGCATTGCTTAGAGTAAAGATGGAGCCTGAATACCCCAAGGGCAATCTGAGTGGACTAACTTGGGCTAGCAAACCAGACTGTGGGATAGCTACCACGTGAAAAACCCTAACATAAGACACAGCCAGGCCTGCACACAGAACAAAGGACTGAACAGAGATAGCCTGCTGCAGACCATCCCCCTGCGGTGACAGGAAGCCAGAGCCGGAAGGGGGCAATCGTAGCCCCAGAGAGACATTATCTACCAAACTGCAAGCAGGCTTCTTTGCTAACTAAGATTTCTTGGGGTTCTTGAATGGTTAACATCCTCCTGAGAAGATGTGCCTGTTGTACACCCAGAAAACCAAGCGGCAGGGACGGAGAAGGCGATAAGTCACAGCAACCGTGCTCACCAAACAACTCATCACCTGAGCTGCTCGGACCTGGAAAGGGCACAAAATGCAGGCCCAACGGAGTCTGAGCCTCTGAAGGCTGCCCGAGTGCCTGAACCTGAGCGGCTTAGACCTGGGAGGTGCAAGCAGCCCACGGCCGGCCTTGGACGGTTCCCAGTGGAGCAACCTAGAGCCTGAGCAGTGTGGGCAGGGAAGGCACACATGCTGTGAGCAGGGGCAGGCTCAGTGTGGCTGAGACACTGTGAGCACACGCCAGTGTTGTTTGCAGCGTCCCTCCCTCACCACAGAGCGACTGAACAAGTGAGCCTAAAAAAGTGTCCACCACCGCCCACTTGTGTCAGGGTGGAAATCAGACACTGAAGAGACCAGCAAACAGAAGAAGCTAAAACTGAGGGAACCACCTTGGAAGTGACAGGTGCAATAGATTAAAACCCTGTAGTTACGACTGACTATATAGGAAGGGGCTTATAGATCTTGAGAAATATAAGCTGGATCAAAAACTATCTGAAAATGAACTGACCCCACACAGCCCACAACAACACCAGAGAAAGTCTTAGATATATTTTTACTATTTGCACAATCATTCCTTTTTTTTCTTTTAATATTTTTAAATTTTTAAGTCCTCTATTATTCCTTTAATTTTCATTTTTATAACCTACTATTACTTTTCATAAAGACCCTATTTTTAAAAGAAAACTTCATATATATATATTTTAAATATAATTTTTGTGACTTTTCCCCCTTCTTTTCTTTAATATTGTATTTTTGAAAATCAAACCTCTACTCTAGATTTTTAATCTTTGCTTTTTGGTATTTGTTATCAATTTTGTACCTTTAAGAACCCAATCATCAGTACCCATTTTTACTTGGGAACAAGATTACTGGCTTGACTGCTCTCTCCCCCTTTAGACCTTCCTTTTTCTCCACCAGGTCGTCTGTGTCTCCTCCCTCTCCTTTCTCTTCTCTACCCAACTCTGTGAATCTCTGTGTGTTCCAGAAGATGGAGATAACTTAGGGAACTGATTAGTGGCTGGATCTGTCTCTCTCCTTTTGATTCCCCTGTTTTATCCTCCTGGCCACTTCTGTCTCCTTCCTCCCTCTTGTCTTCTCTGTATAACTCCATGAACATCTCTGAGTGGTCCAGACTGTGGAGTGCACATAAGGAAGTGATTACTGGCTAGCTTGCTCTCTCCTCTTTTTATTCCACCTAATCTCATTCGGGTCACCTCTAACTCCCTCCTTCCTCTCTCTTCTCCATGTAACTCTGTGAACTTTTCTGGGTGTCCCTCACTGTGGAGAAACTTTTCATCTTTAACCTAGATATTTTATCAAAGGTGCTGTATAGAAGGAGAAGTGTTGAGACTACTATAAAAATAAGACTGAAAACCAGAGGCAGGAGGCTTAAGTCCAAATCCTGAGAACACCAGAGAACTCCTGACTCCAGGGAACATTAATCAATGGGAGCTCATCAAATGCCTCCATACCTACACTGAAACCAAGCACCACCCAAGGGCCAACAAGTTCCAGAGCAAGACATACCATGCAAATTCTCCAGCAACACAGGAACACAGGCCTGAGCTTCAATATACAGACTGCCCAAAGTTACTCCAAACCCACTGACATCTCATAACTCATTACTGGACACTTCATTGCACTCCAGAGAGAAGAAATACAGCTCCACCCACCAGAACACTGACACAAGCTTTCCTAATCAAGAAACCTTGACAAGCCACCCGTACAACCCCACCCTCAGTGAGGAAACTCCACAAACTGCCAGAATACAGAAAGGCCACCCCAAACTCAGCAATATAAACACAATGAAGAGACAGAGGAATACCCAGCAGGTAAAGGAAGAGGATAAATGCCCAACAAACTAAACAAAAGAGGAAGAGATAGGGAATCTACCTGATAAAGAATTCCAAATAATGATAGTGAAAATGATTCAAAATCTTAAAGTCAAAATGGAATCACAGATAAATAGCCTAGAGACAAGGATTGAGAAGGTGCAAGAAAGGTTTAACAAGGACCTAGAAGAAATGAATAATGCAATAAATGAGATCAAAAACACTCTGGAGGCAACAAATAGTAGAATAATGGAGGGAGAAGATAGGATTAGTGAACTAGAAGATAGAATGGTAGAAATAAATGAATCAGAGAGGAAAAAAGAAAAACGAATGAAAAGAAATGAGGACAAACTCAGAGACCTCTAGGGCAATATTAAACACCTTAACATTCGAATCATAGGAGTCCCAGAAGAAGAAGACAAAAAGAAAGACCATGAGAAAATACTTGAGGAGATAATAGTTGAAAACTTCCCTAAAATGGGGAAGGAAATAATCACCCAAGTCCAAGAAACCCAGAGAGTCCCAAACAGGATACACCCAAGGTGAAACACCAACAGACACATATTAATCAAATTAACAAAGATCAAACACAAAAAACAAATGTTAAAAGCAGCAAGGGAAAAACAACAAATAACACAAGGGGATTCCCATAAGGATAACAGCTGATCTTTCAATAGAAACTCTCCAGGCCAGGAGGGAATGGCAGGACATACTTAAAGTGATGAAAGAAAATAACCTACAGCCCAGATTACTGTACCCAGCAAGGATCTCATTGAAATATGAAGGATAAATCAAAAGCTTTACAGACAAGCAAAAGCTGAGAGAATTCAGCACCACCAAACCAGCTCTCCAACAAATGCTAAAGGATCTTCTCTAGACAGGAAACACAAAAAGGGTGTATAAACCCGAACCCCAAACAATAAAGTAAATGGCAATGGGATCATACTTATCAATAATTACCTTAAACGTAAATGGGTTGAATGCCCCAACCAAAAGACAAAGACTGGCTGAATGGATACAAAAAAAAGAACCCTATATATGTTGTCTACAAGAGACCCACCTCGAAACAGGGAACACATACAGACTGAAAGTGAAGGGCTGGAAAAAGGTATTCCATGCAAATAGAGACCAAAAGAAAACAGGAGTAGCAATACTCATATCAGATAAAATAGACTTTAAAACAAAGGCCGTGAAAAGAGACAAAGAAGGACACTACATAATGATCAAAGGATCAATCCAAGAAGTAGATATAACAATTATTAATATATATGCACCCAACATAGGAGCACCACAATATGTAAGACAAATGCTAACAAGTATGAAAGGAGAAATTAACAATAACACAATAATAATGGGAGACTTTAATACTCCACTCACACCTATGGATAGATCAACTAAACAGAAAATTAACTAGGAAACAAAAACTTAAAATGACACAATAGATCAGTTGGACCTAATTGATATCTGTAGAACATTTCACCCCAAAACAATGAATTTCACTTTTTTCTCAAGTACACATGGAACTTTCTCCAGGATAGATCACATCCTGGGCCATAAATCTAGCCTTGGTAAATTCAAAAAAATTGAAATCATTCCAAGTATCTTTTCTGACCAAAATGCAGTAAGATTAGATCTCAATTACAGGAGAAAAACTATTAAAAATTCTAACATATGGAAGCTGAACAACATGCTGCTGAATAACCAACAAATCACAGAAGAAATTTAAAAAAAATATGCATAGAAACGAACGAAAATGAAAACACAACAACCCAAAACCTGTGGGACACTGTAAAAGCAGTGCTAAGGGGAAAGTGCATAGCAATACAAGCATACCTCAAGAAACAAGAAAAAAGTCAAATAAATAACCTAACTCTACACCTAAAGCAACTAGAAAAGGAAGAAATGGAGAACCCCAGGGTTAGTAGAAGGAAAAAAATCTTAAAAATTAGGGTAGAAATAAATGCAAAAGAAACAAAAGAGACCATAGCAAAAATCAACAAAACCAAAAGCTAATTCTTTGAAAGGATAAATAAAATTGACAAACCATTAGCCAGACTCATCAAGAAACAAAGGGAGAAAAATCAAATCAATAAAATTAGAAAGGAAAATGGAGAGATCACAACAGACAACATGAAATACAGAGGATCATAGGAGACTACTATCAGCAATTATATGCCTATAAAATGGACAACGTAGAAGAAATGGACAAATTCTTAGAAAAGTACAACTTTCCAAAACTGAACCAGGAAGAAATAGAAAATCTTAACAGACCCATCACAAGCACGGAAATTGAAACTGTAATCAGAAATCTTCCAGCAAACAAAAGCCTAGGTCCAGATGGTTTCACAGCTGAATTCTACCAAAAATTTAGAGAAGAGCTAACACCTATCCTACTCAAACCCTTCCAGAAAATTGCAGAGGAAGGTAAACTTCCAAACTCATTCTATGAGGCCACCATCACCCTAATACCAAAACCTGACAAAGATGCCACAGAAAAAGAAAACTACAGGCCAATATCACTGATGAACATAGATGCAAAAATCCTTAACAAAATTTTAGCCATCAGAATCCAACAACGCATTAAAAAGATCATACACCATGACCAAATGGGTTTTATCAGAGGGATGCAAGGCTTCTTCAATATCTGCAAATCAATCAATGTAATACACCACATTAACAAATTAAAAAATAAAAGCCATATGATTATCTCAATAGATGCAGAGAAAGCCTTTGACAAAATTCAACATCCATTTATGATAAAAACTCTCCAGAAAGCAGGAAGAGAAGGAACATACCTCAACATAATAAAAGCTATATAAGACAAACCCACAGCAAACATTATCCTCAATGGTGAAAAATTGAAAGCATTTCCCTAAAAGTCAGGAACAAGACAAGGGTGTCCACTCGCACCACTACCATTCAACACAGTTCTGGAAGTTTGGCCACAGCAAACGGAGCAGAAAAAGAAATAAAAGGAATCCAAATTGGAAAAGAAGAAGTAAAACTCTTACTATTTGTGGATGACATGATCCTCTACATAGAAAACCCTAAAGACTCCACCAGAAAATTACTAGACCTAATCAATGAATATAGTAAATTTGCATGATATAAAATCAACACACAGAAGTCTCTTGCATTCCTATACAATAATAATGAGAAAATAGAAAGAGAAATTAAGGAAACAATTCCATTCACCATTGTAACGAAAAGAATAAAATACTTAAGTATATATCTACCTAAAGAAACTAAAGACCTATATATAGAAAACTATGAAACACTGGTGAAAGAAATCAAAGAGGACACTAATAGATGGAGAAATATACCATGTTCATGGATCAGAATAATCAATATAGTGAAAATGAGTATAATACCCAAAGCAATCTACAGATTCAATGCAATCTCTATCAAGTTACCAGCGGTATTTTTCACAGAGCTAGAACAAATAATTTCACAATTTGTATGGAAATACAAAAAACCTTGAATAGCAAAAACAATCTAGAGGAACAAGAATGGAACTGGAAGAATCAACCTGCCTGACTTTACACTCTACTACAAAGCCACAGTCATCAAGACAGGATGGTACTGGCACAAAGACAGAAATAGAGATCAATGGAACAAACAGTAAGCCCAGAGATAAATGCACACACCTATGGACACCTTTGACAAAGGAGGCAAGAATATACAGTGGAGAAAAGACAATTTCTTTAAAAAGTGGTGCTGGAAAAACTGGTCAACCACTTGTAAAAGAATGAAACTAGACCACTTTCTAACAGCATACACAAAAACAAACTCAAAATGGATTAAAGATCTAAACGTAAGACCAGAAACTATAAAACTCCTAGAAGAAAACATAGGCAAAACACTCTCCGACATAAATCACAGCAGGATCCTCTGTGAACCACCTCCCAAAATACTGGAAATAAAAGTAAAAATAAACAGTTCAGTTTAGTTCAGTAGCTAAGTTGTGTCTGACTCAATGCGACCCCATGAATCGCAGCACGCCAGGCCTCCCTGTCCATCACCAACTCCCGGAGTTCACTCAGACTCACATCCATCGAGTCAGTGATTCCATCCAGCCATCTCATCCTCTGTTGTCCCCTTCTCCTCCTGCCCCCAATCCCTCCCAGAATCAGAGTCTTTTCCAATGAGTCAACTCTTTGCATGAGGTGGCCAAAGTACTGGAGTTTCAGCTTTGGCATCATTCCTTCCAAAGAAATCCCAGGGCTGATCTGATTCAGAATGGATTGGTTGGATCTCCTTGCAGTCCAAGGGACTCTCAAGAGTCTTTTGCAACACCACAGTTCAAACGCGTCACTTCTTTGGCACTCAGCTTTCTTCACAGTCCAACTCTCACATCCATACATGATCACAGGAAAAACCATAGCCTTGATTAGACTGACCTTAGTCGGCAAAGTAATGTCTCTGTTTTTGAATATGCTATCTATGTTGGTCATAACTTTTCTTCCAAGGAGTAAGGGTCTTTTAGTTTCATGGGTGCAATCACCATCTGCAGTGATTTTGGAGCCCAAAAAAATAAAGTCTGACACTGTTTCCCCATCTATTTCCCATGAACTGATGGGACTGGATGCCATGATCTTCGTTTTCTGAAAGTTGAGCTTTAAGCCAACTTTTTCACTCTCCTCTTTCACTTTCATCAAGAGGCTTTTTAGTTCCTCTTCACTTTCTGCCATAAGAGTGGTGTCATCTGCATATCTGAGGTTATTGATATTTCTCCCGGCAATCTTGATTCCAGCTTGTGTTTCTTCCAGTCTAGCATTTCTCATGATGTACTCTGCATATAAGTTAAATAAGCAGGGTGACAATATACAGCCTTGACGTACTCCTTTTCCTATTTGGAACCAGTCTGTTGTTCCATGTCCAGTTCTAACTGTTGCTTCCTGGCCTGCATACAGATTTCTCAAGAGGCAGGTCAGGTGGTCTGGTATTCTCATCTCTTTCAGAATTTTCCACAGTTTATTGTGATCCACAGAGTCAAAGGCTTTGACATAGTCAACAAAGCAGAAATAGATGTTTTTCTGGAACTCTCTTGCTTTTTCGATGATCCAGCAGATGTTGATAATTTGATCTCTGGTTCCCCTGCCTTTTCTAAAACCAGCTTAAACATCAGGGAGTTCACAGTTCACGTATTGCTGAAGCCTGGCTTGGAGCATTTTGAGCATTACTTTACTAGCGTGTGAGATGAGTGCAATTGTGCCATAGTTTGAGCATTCTTTGGCATTGCCTTTCTTTGGGATTGGAATGAAAACTGACCTTTTCCAGTCCTGTGGGCAGTGCTGAGTTCTGCAAATGTGCTGGCATATTGAGTGCAGCACTTTCACAGCATCATCTTTCAGGATTTGAAATAGCTCAACTGGAATTCCATCCCCTCCACTAGCTTTGTTCTTAGTGATGCTTTCTTAGGCCCACTTGACTTCACATTCCAGAATGTCTGGCTCTAGATGAGTGCACCATCGTGATCATCCGGGTCATGAAGATCTTTTTTGTACAGTTCTTCTGTGTATTCTTGCCATCTTCTGCTTCTGTTAGGTCCATACCATTTCTGTCCTTTATTGAGCCCATCTTTGCATGAAATATTCCCTTGGTATCTCTAATTTTCTTGAAGAGATCTCTAGTCTTTCCCATTCTGCTGTTTGCCTCTATTTCTTTGTGGGACCTAATTAAACTTAAAGCTTCAGCACAACAAAGGAAACTATAAGCAAGGTGAATAGACAGCCTTCAGAATGGGAGAAAATAATAGCAAATGAAGCAACTGACAAACAACTAATCTCAAAAATATACAAGCAACTCCTGAAGCTCAATTCCATAAAAATAAATGACCCAATCAAAAATGGGCTCAAGAAATAAACAGAGAGTTCTCCAAAGAAGACATACAGATGGATAACAAACACATGAAAAGATGCTCAGCATTAGTCAGTATCAGAGAAATGCAAATCAAAACTACAATGAGGTACCATTTCACTCCAGTCAGAATGGCTGCCTTCCAAAAGTCTACAAGCAATAAATGCTGGACAGGGTGTGGAGAAAAGGGAACCCTCTTACACTGTTGGTGGGAATGCAAACTAGTATAGCCACTATAGAGAACAGTGTGGAGATTCCTTTAAAAACTGGAAATAGAACTCCCTTATGACCCAGCAATCCCACTGCTGGGCATATACACCGAGGAAACCAGAATTGAAAGAGACACGTGTATCCCATGTTCATTGCAGCACTGTTTATAATAGCCAGGACATGGAAGCAACCTAGATGTCCATCAGCAGATGAATGGATAAGAAAGCTGTAGTACATATACACAATGGAGTATTACTCAGCCTTTAAAAAGAATACCTTTGAATCAGTTCTAATGAGGTGGATGAAACTGGGGCCTATTATAAAGTGAATTAAGCCAGAAAGAAAAACACCAATGAAGTATACTAATGCATATATATGTATATGTATATATATCTATATATCTATATATCTATATATATATATGGAATTTAGAAAGATGGTAACGATAACCCTGTATGTGAGAGAGCAAAATAGACACAGATGTATAAAACAGTCTCTTGGACTCCGTGGGAGAGGGAGAGGCTGGGAGGATTTGGGGGAATGGCATTGAAACCTGTATTATATCATATAAGAAATGAATCTCCAGTCCAGGTTCAATGCATGATACAGGATGCTTGGGGCTGGTGCACTGGGATGACCCAGAGGGATGGTACGGGGAGGGAGGTGGGAGTGAAGTTCAGGATGGGGAACACCTGTACACCCGTGGTGGATTCATGTTAATGTATTGCAAAACCAATACAATATTGTAAAATAATTAGCCTCCAATTAAAATAAATGAATTTTAGTTATAATAATAATAATATTAATAAATAAATGATAAATGTTTTTAAAAAAGAATATTTTATGGTGCTTGAGATATGGCATAACGTTGTTGCTAGTTAATGGCTATATTGCATGGTAATAGGTATAATTTTAAGTTCTCATTTTTACTTTAACTATACTATTTTGGTTAAAAGTATTTTCCTAAAAAAAAAGAAAAAGAAGAAAAATATGGGTATATACAATCAACTGTCCTCATGAGTTTTATAAAGTGTGTTTACTGTTTAAAAGAAAAATCTTAAAATTATGTGATACTCATAGCAATGACATTTGTCAGTGAGAAAGTAAAGGAACCTAAGTAGAATTAATGTTTCCATACTGTACTCAAAAAATGATGAAATGTTGATACCAGTGGAGAATGTTAATTCACATGTGTATAATACAGTTAATCCACTCTAAGTCCACTATATACCAATGAGTTCCATTCTGAGAGCATGTTCATTAAGTCCAATTTGTCTGTAAGTCCAACAAAGTTAGCATAGGTACCCAGTTGGCTATACAGTACTGTACTGTCATAGGTTTATAATACTTTTCACACAAATACATAAAAACAAAAAAAAAAGAAAACATTTTAAATCTTACTGTATATCACCTTGAAAAGTATAGTAGTACAGTACAACAGCTGGCACACAGGGGTTGCTATCTATTGAATGGGCAAGATTTAATGACTGGACAGGGAGAGGAGGTGTGAGATGGTAGAGATAAAGGATTGTCAGCAATAAGAGATGGAGGGCAAGCTGCAATTTCACTCACATCTGACACTGATGGAACACATACTTGCATCTTTGAAAATTCACAACTTGAAGGTTCATATGTAGGGGACTTAGCATACCCAGAATGATGTCAAAGAAAGCTATACAAAATTATTACAAATAAATCAAGATGGAATCCTAAAAATTTGTTCAAGAAATCCACAGGGAGGCAAGGAATGACACATGGAAGAACAAGAAACAGAAAAAAAATGGATAAAATGGCAGATTTAGGGTCTAACATATCAACAGTTACTATAAATATAAAAAATTTAGTACACCAATTAAGAGCTGAGATTGGCACAGTGTATAAAATAAACACTATCAAATTGCCCTCAGTAAGAATCTCAGGGATGGCTTCAAGATGATGGAGGAATAGAATGGGGAGAGTACCTTTTCCCCTACAAAAGATCACCTCTACCACATCAAAAGATCATCTCCATGTGGAACAATTCCACCAAACAACTTCTGAACATTGGCAGAGGACCCCAAATGTCCAGAATGGCAAAACAATCTCCTCAGAATTAGGGGTTATGTCTTCTGTGCTGTGTAGCCTGAGAAGTCTTGATGCTACTGTAAGAGGTTGGGCCTGAACCCCAGAGGAAGTAGACTCAACTCCAGTTCTTTGAACCATCAGAGAACTCCCAAAGCCATGGAACATTAATAGATGAGAGCCCACCCAAAGGCCTCCATACCTAGACTGAGACCAAACTCCACCAAGAGCCAGCAAGCTCCCAGTGCAGCATGCCCCATGCCAATCCTCCAGCAAAACAGGAACACAATGCTGAATATTAGCAGACAGGGTGCCCAAAGCCATAGCAAACCCATAAACACCCCAAAACTCACTCCTGGACACTGCAAAGCCCTCCAGAGAGAAGAGAACTAGTTCTATCCAACAGAACACCGGCACAAGTCCCCCCACCCATGAAACTTTCACAAGGCACTGGTCCAACCCCACCCATGGGCAGCAGACTCCACAATTAGGGGGAACTACCACCCTCCAGCCTGCAGAAAGTAGACCCTAAACACAGCAAACTAAACAAAATGAAAAGACAGAAAAATTCACAGCAGTTGAAGGAACATGGTAAAAATGCAAATGATCAAACAAATGAGGAGGAGATAAGGAATCTACCTGAAAAATAATTTAGAATAATGATAGGAAAGATGATCCAAAATCTTGACAACAAAATAGAGTCATGGATAAATAGATTGGAAGCATGGATTGAGAAGATACAAAAAGTGTTTAACAAGGACCTAGAAGAATTAATGAATAAACAGTCAACAATGCAATAACTAAGAGTAAAAATATGGTGGAGGAAACCAACAGTAGCGTAACGGAGGCAGAAGAATAGATAAGAGAACTGGAAGACAGAATGGTGCAAATAAATGAAGCAGAGAGGAATAAAGAAAAAAGAATAAAAGAAATGAAGATAGCATGAGACCACTGAAACACCATTAAGCATCCCATCTTTTGAATCATAGGTGTCCCAGAAGAAGATAAAAGGAAAGGGCATAAGAAAATATATGAGATTATAGCTGAAAACTTCCCTAAAATAGGGAAGGAAATAACCATCCCCAAAGCCCAGAGAGTCCCAGGCAGGATAAGCTCAAGGAGAAACATGTCAAGACACATATTAATCAAACTAATAAAAATTAAACACAAATATTAAAAGCAGTGAGGGAACAGCAACAAATAGCACACAAGGGGATCCCCATAAGGTGAATGACTGAATTTCAACACCAGCTCTGCATGCCAGGAAGGAATGGCAGGAATACTTAAAGTAATGAAAGGGAAAAATCTACAGCCAGGATAATTCTATTCAGCAAGGATCTCATTCAGATGTGAAGGAGCAATCAAAAGCTTTACATACAAGCAAAAGCTAAGAGAATTCAGCACCACCAAACCAGTGCTTCAACAAATGATAAAGGAACTTCTCTAGATAGTAAACACAGAAAAGGCCCATAAAAACAAATCCAAAACAGAATAACAAAAAATAAACACAGTATTAAACTCAAAACAATAAAGTAAATGGTAATGGGGTCATACTTATCAATAACTACCTTAAATGTAAATGGGCTAAATGCTCCAAGAAAAAGACATAGATTGGCCATATAGATACAGAAACAAGTCTCCCATATATGGTGTCTACAAGAGATTCACCTCAAACCTAGGGACACACATAGACTGAAAGTGAGGGGCTGGAAAAAGATATTCTATACAAAAAGAGATCAAAAAGAAGCAGAAGTAGTAATACTCATATCAGATAACATAGACTTTAAAATAAAGCCTGTTTTAAGAGATAAAGAGGGACATTGCATAATGATCAAGATATCAATCCAAGAAGAAGACAATTATAAATATATATGCATCCAATGTAGGGGTACTTCAATCCATAAGGCAAATGATAACAACTATTAAAGGGGAAATTGACAGCAACACAGTATAATGGAGGCCTTTAATAAATACTCCACCCACACCAATGGACAGATCATCTAGACAGAAAATTAATAAGGAAATACAAGCTTTAAATGACACATTGGAGCAGTTGGGCCTAACATATCTACAGGGCATTTAATCCAAAACCGATAGATTTCACTTTTTTTCTCAAGTGCACATGGAACATTCTTCAGGATAGATCACATCCTGGACCATAAACAAGCCCCGTTAATTAAAAAAAAACTGAGATAATTTCAAACATCTTTCCTGATCATTATGCAGTAAGATTAGATATCAACTACAGGAAAAAAAGACTATAAAAAGCACAAACACATGGAAGATAAACAACACAGTTTTGAATAACCAATAGATCACTGAAGATATGAGAAAGTAAATCAAAATATGCATATAAACAAGTGAAAGTGAAAACACGACTACTCAAAACCTACAAGACGCAGTAAAAGCAGTGCTAACAAGGAAGTTCTTAGCAATACAAGCTTACCTCAAGAAACAAGGGATACATCAAATAAATAACCTAACATTACACCTAAAGCAACTAGAAAAAGAAAAACTAAAAACCCCCAAAGTTACTAGAATGAAAGAAATCAGAAATATCAGAGCAGAAATAACTGAAAAAGAAATGAAGGCAGCTATAGCAAAGATCCGGAGAAGGCAATGACAACCCACTCCAGTACTCTTGCCTGGAAAATCCCATGGACAGATGAGCCTGGTAGGCTGCAGTCCATGGGGTCGCTAAGAGTTGGGCACGACTGAGCGACTTCACTTTCAGTTTTCACTTTCATGCATTGGAGAAAGAAATGTCAACCCACTCCAATGTTCTTGCCTGGAGAATCCCAGGGACGAGGGAGCCTGGTGCACTGCCGTCTATGGGGTTGCACAGAGTCAGACACGACTGAAGCAACTTAGCAGTAGCAGCAGTATAGCAAAGATATATAAAACTAAAAGCTGGTTCTTTATGAAGATAAACAAAATGGACAAACTCATCAAGAAAACACAGGGAGAAGACCCAAATCAATAAAATTAGAAATGAAAACAGAGAAGTTACCACAGACAAATCAGAAACACAAAGGATCATAAAAGACTGCTACAAGCAACTATATGCCAATAAAATGGACAACTTGGAAGAAATGGGAAAATTCTTAGAAAAATATAGCCCTCTAAAACTGAACCAGGAAGAAATAGAAAATATGAACAGACCAATCACAAGCATGGAACTCAAAACTGTAAACAAAAATCTTCCTAACAAACAAAAGCCCAGGACCAGATGGCTTCACAGTTAATTTATACCAAAAATTTAGAGAAGAGCTAACACTTATCCTACTCAAACTCTTTCAGAAAGTTTCAGGGTAAGGAAAACTGCAAAACTCATTCTATGAGGCCACTATCACCCTAATACCAAAACCAGACAAAGATCACACACACACACACACACACACAAATTACAGGCTAATGTCACTGTTGAACATAGATGAAAAAATCATCAACTAAATTCTAGCAAACAGAATTCAATAACATATTAAAAAGATCATACATCATGATCAGGTGGGCTTTACTGCAGGGATGCATGGATTCTTCTATATATGCAAATCAAACACTGTGATATGCCATGCTAATAAACTGAAAGATAAAACCAAGATGATCATCTTAGTAGAGGAAGACTTTGACAAAATTCAATACCCATTATGATAAATACTCTCCAGAAAGTAGGCACGGAAGAAACATACCTCAACATATTAGAGACCATATACAACAAACACATAGCAAACACTATCCTCAATGGTGAAAAACTGAAAGCATTTCCTCTAAAATCAAGATGAAGGAGCCACTCTCACCACGACTATTCAACATAGTTTTGGAAGCCATAGCCACAGCAGTCAGAGAATTAAAGAAATAAAAGGAGTTCAGATTGGAAAAGAAGCAAAACTTCCATTGTTTGCAGATTACATGATTCTCTACACAGAAAACCTTAACGACACCACCAGACGATTACTAGAGCTAATTAATGAACGTAGTAAGGTCATAGAATATAAAATTAATACACAGAAATCTCTTGCATTCCTATATACTGACAATGAAAAATCAGAAAGAGAAATTAAGGAAACAATCTCATTCACCATTGCAACAAAATGAATAAAATACTTAGGAATAAATTTACCTAAAGAGAACACCTATATGCAGAAAACTATAAGACACTGATAAAAAAAATCAAAGATGACACAAACAAATAGAGAGACACACCATGTTCTTGGACTGGAAGTATCAATATAATGAAAATGACTATACTACCCAAAGCAATCCATAGACTCAATGCAACCCCTATCAAACTATGCCTGTACTTCTCACAGAACTAGAACAAATAATTTCACAATTTGTATGGAAATGCAAAACACCTTGAATAGCCAAAGCAATTTGAGAAAGAAGAACTGAGCTAGAGCAATCAACCTTCCTGATTTCAGACTATACTACAAAGCTAAAATCATCAAGATAGTATAGTACTGGCAAAACCCAGAAACATGCACCAGTGGAACAAGATAGAAAACCCAAAGATAAATCCATACACCTATGGACACCTTACCTTTGACAAATGAGGCAAAAAAAAAAAATACACTGGAGAAAATAGTGTCTTCAACAAGTGTTGCTGGGAAAATTGGTCAACGATGTATAAAAGAATGAAATTAGAACATTTCCTAACATCATACACAAAAATAAACTCAAAATGGATTAAACATCTAAATGTAAGACCAAAAACTATACAGGCAGAACACTCTCTGACATAAATCAACACAAGATCCTATATGACCCACCTCTTAGAGTAATGGAAATAAAAACAAAAATAAACAAATGGAACCTAATTAAAAGCTTTTGCAAAATGAATGAAAACTGTAAGCACAGTGAAAAGACAACCCTCAGAATGGGAGAAAATAATAGCAAATAAAACAAGTGACAAAGAGTTAATCTCCAAAATGTACAAACAGCTCATGTACCTCAATACCAGAAAAACAAACAATCCAATCAAAAAGAGGGCAGAGGATCTAAACGGACATGTCTCCAAAGAAGACATACACATGAAAAGATGCTCAACAGCACTCATTATTAGAGAAATGCAAATCAAAACTACAATGCGTTATCATTTCCCAAATGCCAACAGAGGTCCCTATAGTCAAATTATGTTTTTTTTTTTTTTCCAGTAGTCATGTATGTATGTGAGAACTGGATCATAAAGAAGGTTCAGCACTGAAAAACTGATGCTTTCAAACTGTGGGGCTTGAGAAGACTCTTGAAAATCACTTGGACTGCAAGGAGATCAAACCAGTCAACCCTAAAGGAAATCAACCCAGAATATTCATTGGAAGGAGTGATGCTAAAGCTGAAACTCCAAAATTCTGGCCACCTGATGTGAAGAGCCGACTCATTGGAAAAGACCCTGATGCTGGAAAGCCTGAGGGCAGGAGGAAAAAGGGGCGACAGAGAATGAGATGATTGGATAGCACCACCGACTCAATGGACTTGAGTTTGAGCATAGTCTGGGAGTTGAAGGACAGGGAAGCCCGGTGTGCTGCAATTCATGGGATCACAGAGTCAGACACGACTTAACAAACAACAATATCATCTCATACTGGGCAGAATGCCACCATCAGAAAATCTACAAACAATAAATGTTGAGAGGGAGTGGAGAAAAGGGAACACTCTTACACTGTAGGTGGAAATGAAAATTGATACAACCACTATGGAGTACAGTATGGAGATTCCTTGAAAAACTAGGAATAAAACTACCATGTGCCCAGCAATCCCAGTACTGGGCATATACCTTGAGGAAACCATAACTGAAAAAGACACATGTATCCCAATGTTCATATGGAAGCAACCTAGATGTCCATCATCAAATGAATGGATAATGAAGTTATGGTGCATATACACAAAGGAGTATTCAGTTCAGTTCAGTTCAGTCACTCGGTTGTGTCCAACTCTTTGCAATCCCGTGAATTGCAGCATGCCAGGCCTCACTGTCCATCACCAACTCCCGGAGTTCACTCAGACACATGTCCATCGAGTCAGTGATGCTATCCAGCCATCTCATCCTCTGTCGTCCCCTTCTCCTCCTGCCCCCAATCCCTCCCAGCATCACAGTCTTTTCCAATGAGTCAACTCTTTGCATGAGGTGGCCAAAGTACTGGAGTTTCAGCTTTAGCATCATTCCTTCCAAAGAACTAGTCAACTATAAAAAAGAACACATTTGAGTCAGTTCTAATGAGGTGGAAGAACATAGAGACTATTATACAGAGTGAAGTAAGGCAGAAAGAGAAAGACAAATATCATATATTAACGCACATATATGAAATCTTGAAAGATGGTACTGACAATCCTATGTGCAGCGCAACAAAGGAGACATAACATAAAGATGACACTTTTGGACACAATGGGAGGCGAGGTGGGATGATTTGAGAAAATAGCACTCAAATATACACATTCAGTTCAGTTCAGTTCAGTCGCTCAGTCGTGTCCGACTCTTTGCAACCCCATGAATCACAGCACGCCAGGCCTCCCTGTCCATCACCAACTCCTGGAGTTCACTCAGATTCACGTCCATGAAGTCAGTGATGCCATCCAGCCATCTCATCCTCTGTCGTCCCCTTCTTCTCCTGCCCCCAATCCCTCCCAGCATCAGAGTCTTTTCCAATGAGTCAACTCTGCACATGAGGTGGCCAAAGTACTGGAGTTTAAGCTTTAGCATCAGTCCTTCCAAAGAAGTCCTAGGGTTGATCTCCTTCAGAATGGACTGGTTGAATCTCCTTGCAGTCCAAGGGACTCTCAAGAGTCTTCTCCAACACCACAGTTCAAAAGCATCAGTTCTTCGGTGCTCAGCCTTCTTCACAGTCCAACTCTCACATCCATACATGACTACTGGAAAAATCATAGCCTTGACTAGACAGACCTTAGTCGGCAAAGTAATGTCTCTGCTTTTGAATGTGCTATCTAGGTTGGTCATAACTTTTCTTCCAAGGAGTAAGTGTCTTTTAGTTTCATGGCTGCAATCACCATCTGCAGTGATTTTGGAGCCCCCAAAAATAAAGTCTGACACTTTACCAAATGTGAAATAGATAGCCAGGGGGAGTTTCATCTATGATGCAGGGGATCCAAAGCTGGTGCTCTGTAACAACCTGAAGGCGGGTGGGTAAGGAAGCAGTTGGAAGGGAGGTTTAGGAGGGCAACGATACACATATGCCTATGGCCAATTCATGCTGATGTATGACAGAGGCCATTACAACATTGTAAATTAATTATCCTACAATTAAAATAAATTAATTAATTTGAAAAAGAATTTCTTAAATAGAAGTTTCATTTATTAAGAAATTAAAAGGGAAGAAAGTATCATGAAAAATTTATATTGAAAATTTTGTTTTCTAATGGGGAAACAAAGAAAACATGTTCAAATGATCATGTCCTCCCAAATTCTTTTCCTGCTAACTAGTTTTATAACAAGAAAAATATTGATCTTCTTAATTAATTTTACTAAGCTAGCACAGTTCTGATATAAATTTTGAGGCACAAGGGCTTCCCTGGTGCCTCAGACTATAAAGAATCTGTCTGCAATGCAGGAGTCCTGGGTTCGATCCCTGGGTTGGGAAGATCCCCTGGAGAAGAGACTAGCTAACCACTCCAGTATTCTTACCTGGAGAATTCCATGGATAGTGGGGCCTGGCAGGCTACCATCCATGGGGTCACAAAGAGTCATACACGACTGAGCAAGTAACACTTTTACTTCATTTTCAGCATAGTTCTGATATCAATTTTGATGCTGATAGTGTGCTTATTTATTATGCTGCTACTGCTAAGTCGCTTCAGTCATGTCCAACTCTGTGCGACCCAAAGACAGCAGCCCACCAGGCTCCCCCGTCCCTGGGATTCTCCAGGCAAGAACACTGGGGTGGGTTGCCATTTCCTTCTCCAATGCATGAAAGTGAAAAGTGAAAGTGAAGTCACTCAATCGTGTCCGACTCTTCAAGACCCCATGGACTGCAGCCTACCAGGCTCCTCCATCCATGGGATTTTCCAGGCAAGAGTACTAGAGTGGGTTGCCATTGCCTTCTCCAACTTATTTATTATACTTATTTATAAATAAGAGTGCTGCTGCTGCTGCTGCTGCTAAGTCGCTTTAGTTGTGTCTGACTCTGTGCAACCCCAGAGATGGCAGCTCACCAGGCTCCGCCATCCCTGCGATTCTCCAGGCAAGAACACTAGAGTGGGTTGTCATTTCCTTCTCCAATGCATGAAAGTGAAAAGTGAAAGAAGTCGCTCAGTCGTGTCCAACTCTTAGCGACTCCATGAACTGCAGCCTACCAGGCTCCTCCGTCCATGGGATTTTCCAATACTTATTTATTATAAATAAAATATTAACTTCTAAAACATAAGAGGGCATTTAACCCAAAATCACAATAAAAAATGCCTTATCCTGGGGATGGAAGATATTTTAATTTTGGAATTTATTAATATAGGTTATCAAATTAATATATCAATGATATATTCATTAAATAGTCAAGAGATAATGACAAAATGAAATAAAATTAAAACCAATTTTGATTTTTAAAAATATTATACATTATATAAAAGAGTTTTAAAATACTCCATATTCTGCTATATGAATTTCTAGTCAGGTGCCCTACTTGAATGAAGAATGAATGATAAACAGTGAGTAGAATAAGAAAACAAAAATTCAGAAACAGTTTACAACACTGCAAATAAACAAACACCAAAAGATGATATTTTCTCCTATCAAATAAAAAAAGGAAAAACAAACAAACAAAGTCCTCTCATGTTAGTAATTTAATGTGACAAAGGAAGACATAAAATAGATGATAGCCACATACATTATTTATGCTTGGTTAGGTTTCTGGGATATAAGAACTCCATTCACTATTGAAAATAATTGTAATTATAGTGGAAATTAGTAAAATAAAGAAAAAAAGTGTTATCTGCTAATGTATTACAAGAATCTTAAAACTGAATGCATTATTTAGCTTGATCATTTTACTTCTAAAAATGTCCTGCTGGAAGAGTGTTGCTCTTCTCTAAAGATTTATTTACAATGATGTTTACAGTTCATCCTGAAGAAGGAAATGGCAACCAATTCTAGTATTCTTACATGGAGAAGTCCATGGACAGAGGAGCTTGGTGGGTTACAGACCATGGGGTCACAAAGAGTTGGACACGACAGAGTGACTAACACTTTACAGTTCATATGAGTGAACTTAAAAACTAAATAAAATAAATTATAAAAATAAGATTGTGTCAGATGCTGTTAGCTTCTTATCCAAAATTCATTGCTCATTTTCTTCCTTATTAACATAACATTTATTTCATTCTGGGTGGTAAAGTGACCAGTCTCAAGAACTGATTCTTAATTGGTCTTATTCTGTTGTGGCAATCTCATTTTTGTTTGCCAAGTACTCATGTCCTAGCATCAGATGCAATTTTGAGATACTTATAATGCCCAACTCTGGTTAATATGATACAAAAGATTCAAAAGGAAACCTGTTGGGGAGTTTCTAGGAAAATGTGTGTGTGTGCTAAGTCTCTTCAGTCGTGTCCAACTTTTTGTGATCCTATGGACTATAGCTCACCAGGCTCCTCTCTGTCCATGGTGTTCTCCAGGCAAGAATACTGGAGTGGGTTGCGATGCTCTTCTCCAGGGGATCTTCTCAACCCAGGGATCAAACCTGTGTCTCTTCTGTCTCCTGCATTAGGCAAGAACGTTCTTTACCACTAGTGCCACCTTCTCCCCTTACAATATTAAGCTGCTTTTTCCCCTGCCCCTTCTTCCTAACTTTGACTATGATGTAAGGATGTAATGCTTTCAGTTATGGTAACAACCAAAGGACCACAAGAATGAGGAAAAATTAGCAAGGTGCTTAGGATGTTGACAACATTCTGCCCAACCAACACCAAGTTTTCTTGCTTTCAGATTTCATTACGTAAGTAAACGTGTTTATGGTTCAAGTCAGTGTTAAGTTTTATGTTATTTTTTTTTGTCTTCTCATAAAAGACTTTTATTTTATTTTTTTGGTTTTTTTAAAAATTTATTTATTTTTCTAATTTTAAAATCTTTAATTCTTACATGCGTTCCCAAACATGACCCCCCCTCCCACCTCCCTCCCCACAACACCTCTCTGGGTCATCCCCATGCACCAGTTTTATGTTATTTTTAACTTAGTACATCCTAACTGAATAAAAGATTAATTTGCCCACAGCAAAGCTGGGACTCAAATCCATGTGCATCTGCCTCATGTTTATTTTTACCGAACCATTGTGACTTTAAGCAAGACACATATCCTCTTTGAGTCTTAGTTTCATCATCTAAAATGGGGTTTATAATACCTTCTTGGTGGGAATGACAGCCAAATGAGATAATGCACATGAAAGCTCTTTACAAAGCACAGGCTGCTATACAAGCACAAGCTATTTATATGTAAAGTTGTTGGAAGAACACAGTATTGCCGTTAATTCATTTTTTTTTTCTGAGCTTTATAGTAGTGCTAAACAAATTACAACCAAAGAGATGCTTAGACAAATATACATTTCATCATGGGCTACTTTTAGAGAGTTTGGTAACAAATAACAGTTTGACAGAAAGACCTGTTTTTTTCCCCTTGAAGAAGTTGAGGTTTTGTAAATATGGGTGACTTTAAAGGTAATGGCCATGTACATGACAGGAATACATCTAATACCTTGTTCTTATAAAAGTGCTGAGACTTTTGATTATGAAGATCAATGTGATATTTAAAATAGATTTTTGTCAAACCAAGTAGCTTATTCCATTGGGTCCATCCTAATGTCCAGCATGACCGAACTCTTGGTGATCATTCCTTGGTCTTGGGATCCCTTATAAACCATGTGGGTACCCCACTGTGGTATAGAATGTTATGTGTAGAGGAGTTAAAATTAGAATTAGTGCTTTTTTCTTGATATCACTGGGCCTTAGTCTTTATTTGCAAAATAGGTAGAAAAGAGGCAGGCTAAATAATTACTACATTTTGTTTCAGTCAGGGGATCATGCCACTCTCCAACCTGTGAAGTGAAGTGATAGTTGCTCAGTTGTGTCCGACTCTTTCGTGACTCTTGGACTGTAGTCTGCCAGGCTTTTTGTCCACGAAATTCTTCAGGCAAGATTACTAAAGTGGGTTGCCTTTCCCTTTTCCATAGGATCTTCCTGATCCAAGGATCAAACCGGGGCCTCATGCATTGCAGGCAGATTATATACCATCTGAGCTACCAGGGACGCTCAAACCTAAAGCTCTCTGAAGGATTCCTGGTGCACTTAAAAAAAAGTTTCTCATCATAAACTTGAAGAGTCCCCATGATTTGGCCAATATCTCTCTCCAAGACCTCATTATGTACTACTCTGTCTCTCACCCAACAATCATCAGCTGTACTTATATTCTTCCTCTTCTTTGAACATTCCTAGTTCACTCTCATCTTGGAACTCTGCACTAGTTCTATCCTCTTCCCAGAAGGCACCTCCTTAAAAAGGCATTCCTGTACTACATGATAGGAGCTAAACATAGGAGTCACTCTGTATAAGATCACTGTAATTTAATTCTTATCATACTTCCATATCTATGTATGTATCTTATTCACTGTTTCACTAATTGACCTATGACTGATTCATGTGGAGGTTTGACAGAAAACAGCAAAATTCTGTAAAGCAATTATCCTTCAATAAAAAATAAATAAATTTAGAAAAAAAAAGGTAAGGTTGGTGAAGGCAAAAAAAAATTGTTTTGCCACATCCACAGTGCCTAAAACCATGCCTGCCAGTTTATAGGTGTTTAAACTATTCCCCCCCCCGCCGGCAAAAAATGCAAACAGGCAAAATGGTTGTTTGAGGAGGCCTTACAATCACTGAGAAAGGAAGAGAAGCACAAAGCAAAGAATAAAGAGAAAAATATGCCCAACTGAATGCAGAGTTTCAGAAAATGGCAAGGAGAGATAAAAAAGACTTTTTAAGTGAACAATGCAAAGAAACAGAGAAAACAACAGAATTGGAAAGAGTAGAGATCTCTTCAAGAAAATTAGAGATACCAAGGGAATATTTAATGCAAGTGTTAGTCACTCAGTCATGTCTGGCTCTTTGCAACCCCATGGACTGTAGCCTACCAGATTCTTCTGTCCATGAGATTCTTCAGGCAAGAATACTGGAGTGGGTTGCCATTCCCTTCTCCAAAGATGGACACAATAAAGGACAGAAATGGTATGGACCTCAGAGCAGCAGAAGAGATTAAGAAGAGGTGGCAAGAAAACACAGAAGAACTATACAGAAAAGGTCTTAATGACTTGGATAACCGCAATGGTGTGACCACTCACCTACAGCCAGAGATCCTAGATTGTGAAGTCAAGTAGGCCTTAGGAAGCATTAGTAGAAACAAATCTAGTGGAGGTGATGGAATTCCAGTGGAGCTATTTCAAATCCTGAAAGATGATGCCATTAAAGTGCTACACTTAATATGCCAGCAACTTGGGAAAACCCAGCACTGTCCGCTGGACTGGAAAAGGTCAGTTTTCATTCCAATCACAAAGAAGGGCGATGTGAAAGAATGTTCAAACTACCACACAATTGCACTCGTTTCACATGCTAGCATGGTGATGCTCAAAATAATTCAAGCTAGGCCCCAACAATACAACTGATAACTCCCAAATGTACAAGATGGATTTAGAAAAGCCAGAGGAACCAGAGACCAAATTGCCAACCTCTGTTGGATCATGGAAAGAGCAAGGAAATCTAGAAAAACATCTACTTCTGCTTCATTGACTATACTAAAGCCTTTGACTGTGTGGATCACAACAAACTGTGGAAAATTCTTAAAGAGATGAGAGTACCACACCACCTTACTTGCCTCCTGAAAAACCTGTATGCAGACCAAAAAGCAACAGCTAGAACCGGACATGGAACAATGAACTCGTTCCAAATAGGGAAAGAACTATGTCAAGGCTGTATATTGTCACCCAGCTTATTTAACTTATATACGGTCAGTTCAGTTCAGTCACTTAGTCATGTTGAACTCTTTGCAACCTCATGGAATGCAGCATGCCAGGGTTTCCTGTCCATCATCAACTTCCAGAGCTTGCTCAAACTCATGTCCACTGAGTCAGTGATGCCATCCAACCATCTCATCCTCTGTTGCCCCCTTCTCCTCCTGCCTTCAATCTTTCCTAGCATCACAGTCTTTGCTAATGAGTTAGTCCTTCCCATTAGGTGCCCAAAGTACATCATGTGTACAGATATACAGAGTGCATCATGTGAAATGTTGGGCTGGATGAAGCTCAAGCTGGAATCAAAATTACCAAGAGAAATACCAATACCCTCAGATATGCAGATGACACAACCCTAATGGCAGAAAGCAGAGAGGAACTAAATAGCCTCTTGATGAAAATGAAAGAGGACAGTGAAAACGCTGGCTTAAAACTCAGCATTCAAAAAACTAAGATCATACCATCCAGTCCCACTCAGTTCAGTTCAGTTCAGTTCAGTCGCTCAGTAGTGTCCGACTCTTTGCGACCCCATGAATCGCAGCACGCCAGGCCTCCCTGTCCATCACCAACTTGCGGAGTTCACTCAGACTCACATCCATCGAGTCGGTGGTGCCATCCAGCCATCCCATCATCCGCCATCCCCTTTTCCTCCTGCTCCCAATCCCTCCCAGCATCAAAGTCTTTTCCAATGAGTCAACTCTTCGCATGAGGTGGCCAAAGTACTGGAGTTTCAGCTTTAGCATCAGGCCTTCCAGAGAACACCCAGGACTGATCTCCTTTAGAATGGACTCGTTGGGTCTCCTTGCAGTCCAAGGGACTCTCAAGAGTCTTCTCCAAAATCACAGTTCAAAAGCATCAATTCTTTGGTGCTCAGCTTTCTTCACAGTCCAACTCTCACATCCATACATGACTACTAGAAAAATCATAGCCTTGACTAGACGGACCTTAGTCGGCAAAGTAATGTCTCTGCTTTTGAATATGCTATCTAGGTTGGTCATAACTTTTCTTCCAAGGAGTAAGCATCTTTTAATTTCATGGCTGCAATCACCATCTGCAGTGATTTTGGAGCCCAGAAAAATAAAGTCTGATACTGTTTCCACTGTTTCTCCATACATTTCCCATGAAGTGATGGGACCATATGTCATAATCTTCATTTTCTGAATGTTGAGCTTTAAGCCAACTTTTTCACTCTCCTCTTTCACTTTCATCAAGAGGCTTTTTAGTTCTTCTTCACTCCAGTCCTATTACTTCATGTCAAATAGATGGAGAAACAATGAAAACAGTGACATACTTTATATTCTTGGGTTCCAAAATCACTGTGGACAGTGACTGCAGAAATTAAAAGACGTTTGCTCCTTGGAAGAAAAGCTATGACAAACCTAGCCAGCATATTATAAAGCAGAGATGCCACTTTGCTGATTAGGTTCATATAGTCAAATCTGTTTTTTTTTTTTTCCCCAGTAGTCATGTATGGATGTGAGCATTGGACCATAAAGAAGCCTGAGCACTGAAGACTTGATGCTTCTGCACTGTGGTGTTGGCAAAGACTCATGAGAGTCCCTTGGACAGCAAGGAGATCAAACCAGTCAACCTTAAAGGAAATCAACCCTGAATATTCACTGGAAGGACTGATGCTGAAGCTCCAATAATTTGGCCACCTGATGTGAAGAGTCCACTCATTGTAAAAGACCTTGATGCTGGGAAAGATTGAGGGTAGGAGAAGAATGGGGTGACAGAGGATGAGATGTTTGGATGGCATCATTGGCTCAATGGGTATGAGTTTGAGCAAACTCAGGAGATAGTGAAGGATAGGGATATGGAAGCTTGGTGTGCTGTAGTCTATGGGGTCGCAAAGAGTAGGACATGACCTAGCAACTGAATAACAATGAACAAAACCAGTGATTGCTAAATTAACAGACAACTGCAGAAAATATGTGATTGTGAAAAAAAATTGCTGGCTGTCTGCTCCCAAACTTTGTGTCCCAAACTTCAGTCTCAATTTAATACCAACCTCAGTTTCTGGGACTAACAGGGACCTGAAGCAGAAACAATTAAGCAGCTCTACAAATCAGGATTGAATATAAAATTCCTGCCTTGTGGGTTGTTTTGTTACCAACTGGGATTCTAGTCCCTTCCTAGTTCCCCCATCTTTCAGTTTCCTCAGTGGCCCAGTCTCTCTATACAGAGGCCACATTTCAGCCTACTCAGTTCTTCTCTCTTTTCCATTCCCAAGACTTGATAGCTGGCCCCTGAACCCCAAATGAGTGGATCTTGCTTTAGTTGACATATATCCATAATACTTAACAGCCTTCTTAAGCTTTTGCATTATATATCTCTTGAGATACTCCATTATCTCATGGAATCCTCCCCTGCCTCTGATGCTGCCAGGTTGAATTCTTAATGGAACTGTGACTGCTATTATCATAATCTTTGGATTTCATATGCTTTATATGCTAAACCTATTAGCCACAGATAGGGTCGACTCTCCTAATCTTGGACTTTCTTGGTTGCCAGTCTGCTTTTCTAGGATGTAACAGAAATAAGTATCCTGACCAGGGGTACTTACCTTGGAGAGCTCTTGTCCAGGTCCACACAGTTGGCAAGTGACACACCGTCCCCATTGGTCCCAGTACTCATTTTCTTGGCAATCCATGGTGGGAAGGCTGTGGGCACAGAATACAATTATGGGACAAATGGAAAGGATCTCAAGGCAAGTAGTGGCTTCAATCTCAATTTGTTTATGGACTTCTTGTCTATGGACCTGGGTTAGAAGGTTTGAGGAAGCCAACTCAAAACAGCTAATACCTATATAGCACTAACCATGTGCCAAGAATTCTTAAAAATGGTTTAAATGTAATAATTCAAGCTTTAAAACAACCATATCATGAATTATTATTAGCCTAATTTTGAATGTGTGAAAAATGAGGCATAAAGACCAAGGAATTCACCAATGTTCATACAGTTAGTGGCTGTAACACTTGCTGAACTGGAAAGAAAATGATAAGACAAGAAGCTGGTATCTGCCTAGGAATGAGTATAGCCAAAATCTCTCATATGTTACCAGCTATTAACAGTTTTGAAAGCACTTTCATACTCATTATATTTGATCCACACAACACCCATGTTGTAAGCAATATTATCCCTTTGTGGATGAGAAAGCTAAAGGATGGTTCTCTTTTGCCAAAACTGTCTCAAGTACCTTTGAAGACAACTAGCTGTTATTGCTTCTGTCCTTGGAAGCATGGGAGGGGAGAATGATCCAGCATGAAGAAATGTCCTGGTACATTAAAGTGCAGAGAAAAGGGAACACTACTGAGATAACAGTTCTCAGAATACAAATGGTATAAGGCACTGGCATTAACATTGGTCAAAGAGTTGGGAGATATTGGTTCTATCCTGATACAGGTTTGTTTAGGACTAATAAGTTTCCTCAGGATATGGGACTTCCAGGGTTGAACCTAGGACAGTCTCAGGTAAACTGGGATGGTTGGTCAACTTACTTGGATCTTCTTTCAATCTATGATTCTGTATGAGTCCCTTTACTTTTTCTGGCTTCAGTTACTTAATCTGAAGAAAGGGGTTGGTACATTCCTTGCCTACCTTATATAGTCCTTGGAATGATTAAAGGAACTAAGGTCCATCAAAGCATTCTGAAGGATTTGGGAAGTTATACAAAATAAGATAGAGTTGAGTATACAGAGAGGTAATTTTCTACAAAGATGAATTTTAATGTAAGTAACTGATACATTGTTCGAAGAGAAAGGTGGGGTGAGGTTCTTTTGTTCACTCCTTAACCTCATACCACGGTGAACTTCAGGTGGTTTCTCAAAGTATATAAAATTCTAAATGTGTACTTCCAGTCAGAAGAGAGGGGAGTGTGTATGTATACCTTGTGCTAGATACCATCATTCCTCCCTTCAAAAGTCCCCAGTAGCAATGGAGTAAGTTTTCCTGTCTGGCATTCTTGCTTGAATGTACCTTTTCCCACGATCAACTGGGCCATTTTTTCCCATTTCTTCATTAAGAAGAAAGTAGGCTACAAAACCCATTTTTTACATAAGCTTAAGATGCTCCCGTCTGTTGTTTTTATTACTGACCCATAGTGTCAGCCTCAGTAGGCACACTCCCCTCCCTACCCCACATCGTGTCATTAGGAACAAGAACTATCAGTGGTCTCACAGCTATCATGACAAAAGAATTAAGTGTCATGGGCACAGGGCCAGAATACTGGTCTGGGCAACTCCCCTGTATCCTCTTCTTGCCCACAAAAACAGAAAATCATTGGCAGGAGCCAAAGAGCCCTTAAGATAAGCTCCCAATATAGGCATCTGAAATCTCCATAGCATCTGTTTCTGCCCTTTGGGTGTCTGAGACACTCTATTATATTTGGTATCCAGAGCCCCTTCCATCTAATAAATGTCATGTGGAATGAATCTTAACATGTCCCTCTAACCTTGGCTTTGAGACCTGTGAATAGGCAAGTTAGGTGTATGGCCAAATCCCCATATCAGGCTCCAGGGAATGAACATAGGCCTTTTTTTTCCTTCTATTTTGTCAAACTGTTTATCCCAAGCAAGCAAATTAAACTGTCTTTCACAATAAGTTTAACAAATTACCTTTTTTAAAGGGAAGCCGCAATGACTGATCTGTTCTGAAGAAGTCATGGTTATGAGTAACATTGTCTAGTAATGGTTAAATTATTACCAAGGGACAAACTCAGGCCTATGTCAAGTTCTTCCCTGTGGTCAGCAGTGTCCTGTTGTAGATGTACTGCCTTTTTATTTTAAGAGAAGGTAAGAGAGAATAATTAAGTTTTGAGAAAATCAGAGCTACTCTGATGTGTCCTATAACTGCAGCTAGACACTCTTCCAAAGTATCCCAGAAGATACATCTGAATCCTCCAAACTGCTGTATAAGTCAGCAACATAGATGGATCTATAAAATTTTGACATATGTATGGATGTGTGCTAAGTCACTTCAGTCGTCACTGACTCTTTGCAATCCCATGGACTATAGCCCACCAGGCCCCTCTGTCTCTGGTATTCTCCAGACAATAATACTGGAGTGGGTTGCCATGTCCTCCTTCAGGGGATTGTCATGAACCAGGAATATAACCCGCAGCTCCTGTGTCTCCTGCATCGCAGGCAGATTCTTTACCATTGAGCCACCGGGGAATATACACATACAAATGCTTTCAGATAAAGATACAAAACCTTTTCATTACCTCAGCAGACTCTCTCATCCCCCTTCCCAGTCAATGCCATTTCCTTCTCTGAAGTAATTTCTATTCTGACTTCTATCACCATTATTAGTTTAACCTGTCCTTGAATGTCATGTAAATTTGATTCATATGAGAGCCCTCTTTTGTTTCTGGCTTTCTTTATTCAATACAACATCTGTGAGATTTACCCATAACATGTATAGCAACATTTATTCCTTCTTTTATTATTATTATTTTTATTATTTTTAATTTTACTTTATTTTACTTAACAATACTGTATTGGCTTTGCCATACATCAACATGAATCTTCCATGGGTGTACACATGTTCCCAATCCTGTACTCTCCTCCCACCTCCCTCCCCATACCATCTCTCTGGGTCATCCCAGCGCAACAGCCCCAAGCACCCTGTATCCTGCATCAAACCTAGACTGGGGATTCGTTTCTTATATGATATTATACATGTTTCAATGCCATTCTCCCAAATCATCCCACCCTCTCCCTCTCCCACAGAATCCAAAAGACTGTTCTACACATCTGTGTCTCTTTTGCTGTCTCGCATACAGGGTTATCATTACCATCTTTCTAAATTCCATATATATGTGTTAGTATACTGTATCGGTGTTTTTCTTTCTGGCTTACTTCACTCTGTATAATAAGCTCCAGTTTCATCCACCTCATTAGAACTGATTCAAATGTATTCTTTTTAATGGCTGAGTAATACTCCGAACATTTATTCCTTACCACTGCCGTGTTTGAATGAACTCCGGGTGTTGGTGATGGACAGGGAGGCCTGGTGTGCTGCGATTCATTGGGTTGCAAAGAGTCAGACATGACTGAGTGATTGAACTGAACTGAACTGAACTGAACTGAGGGAAGGAGAGAATGTGAAATAACTACTTAATGGGTACTGTCTGGAACTAGATAGTAGTGATGGTTGTGTGATTTGGTGAACATGTTAAAAAAAACAGTGAACTGTACACTTTCAGTTCAGTTCAGTTCAGTCGCTCAGTCGTGTCTGACTCTGCGACCCCATGAATCGCAGCACGCCAGGCCTCCCTGTCCATCACCAACTCTCGGAGTTCACTCAGATTCACATCCATCGAGTCAGTGATTCCATCCAGCCATCTCATCCTCTGTTGTCCCCTTCTCGTTCTGCCCACAATCCCTCCCAGCATCAGATTCTTTTCCAGTGAGTCAACTCTTTGCATGAGGTGGCCAATGTACAGAATGGACTGGTTGGATCTTCTTGCAGTCCAAGGGACTCTAAAGAGTCTTCTCCAAGTGAAGTTTATGACATGAGAATTATATTGCATAAACAAACCTAGTTCTTCAGCATTTCCTTTAATACCTTGAACTACCCTATATTATTCTATTAGACAATGCTTGTTATTCCCCAAATTAAAATTTAAAAACTTATTATGAATATTCTTATATATGCCTCCAAATGACTTTTTAATGCAAATTTATCTATTAAGTGCTGTTTGGGTTATTGATTGAGTTTAACCAGAGGGGCTGACAAGTGGTAAGATGACTAGAGTATTTCCTTATTTTGTCTGTCTCTGTCATGTGACTGTTCACCCTGTCTATCCTTTTGTCCTGATCCTGTTCCATTTGAAAAAAATAACCTAGAAAAATAAGAATGCAAGTTGACAGGGAAAAGGGTAAGCAATGAGGCTGACATTAATAGTAATTCCCACATGAGCTCATGGTGCCCTGAAAAATTGATGTTGCCAAGTTTCTGCTGATATTAGGTACTTAAACTACTGCCAGTGCAGCTGCCTTTGGCCACAGCTTGTGACTGCTGTTCTTCTCAACTTGCACATGCCTGTGGGATGAAACGTGCTTTCTCTATCTAGGACGGGTGGGCAAAACAGGATGACAGGTCTAAATTAAGAACTCAGGACTTCATGGAAGATATTTGCCTTGCCTGGGCTGTGCAGGAGATGTGAGATTAAAGAGGATGAGGAAGACAGCAGGTGGTCCATGCCCTGCCCATTCCTCTCCTTGTGAGCCTACCCAGGCACCCACATGCAGGGGACTGGCAAAAATCAAAGTAGTTGCTCAGTGTGGGCTTGAGAATAGTAATTTCTTTGAAAATCAAGCTTCTAATCTATGCAATGCCTTCATTATTTCCAGATGTTTGGCCTATAATCCAGATGTTGTTTCATCACTTGGTGCTGGCTCTCAGCCCTCTCTTTCTTGGCATGGCTCAGGGCCACTTCTATCCCAGCTTTCTCTTGCCCATAATCTGCTTCCAAACTATCAAACCTCTTATCTTCTTTCTGCCCACATATTTGTGAATTCTGCATTCCTCAGAATGGTGAGTGCTCCCAGGTCTAGCTCTGCTGTCAAAAGTGTATTCTTCCCCACTGCTGGACTCAAGGTCCCCAATCATACCATGAGGATTTGGTCAAATCTTTTACTAGTGATTCTCACCTAGTGCATCTTGGGAACTCCAAAAAACACATATATTTGGTTTGCATTTCTGAGATTCTGATGTATTTGGAATTTTTAAAAGTTCAGGAGGTGATTCTCACGTACAGCCAACTTTTTTTTTTATTTTTTTTTTACTTTATTTTGCTTTACAATACTGTATTGGTTTTGCCATACATTGACATGAATCCACCACGGGTGTACATGCGATCCCAAACACGAATCCCCCTCCCACCTCCCTCCCCACAACATCCCTCTGGGTCATCCTCGTGCACCAGCCCCAAGCATGCTGTATCCTGCATTGGACATAGACTGGTGATTCAATTCTTACATGATAGTATACATGTTTCAATACCATTCTCCCCAATCATCCCACCCTCTCTCTCTCCCTCTGAGTCCAAAAGTCCGCTATACACATCTGTGTCTTTTTTGCTGTCTTGCATACAGGGTCACCATTGCCATCTTTCTAAATTCCATATATATGTGTTAATATACTGTATTGGTGTTTTTCTTTCTGGCTTACTTCACTCTGTATAATTGGCCAACTTTGAAAGTCATTGTTTGTTTTTTTCTGTTTTGGTTCCTTAACTCACCTTGTGCAATCTGAGTTCCCCAACCAGGGATCAAACCCAGGCCTCCAGCAGTGGAAGTTCAGAATCCTAACCACTGGATAGTCAAGGAATTCCCTGAAAATCATTATTTTAAGGCTCTTTTTGGCTCTTGTACATTTTGCCTGAATATTAGATGCAGTCATAAAAAGGACTTTATGTTCCATCACATTTAGAGGGAAGTTGATGAGGGAGTAACTTGAGGCCTACTCATTTTTTACTGGAAAGAATAAGTGATAGTGTGACATTGGCTGAGGGTGGAATGATTCTTTTAAAACACGTTAAACCATGTCACTTCCAACCTCAAAATGCATTGATGGCTTTCCCTACTCAATAAAACTAAAGTCCTCATAATGGCCAATGAGGCTTTAGGTGATCTTCCTACCTCCTCATCACCTCTTTGATCCCATAATCTACTCTTCTTCCTAATATTCTCTTAACTCAAACCATGCCAATCTCCTTGCTCTTCCTGAAACTAACCTGAAAATACTCCCACCTTAAGGCCTTTCACACTCACTGTTCCCTTAGTCAGGATTGTGTTCCCCTAGATATCTACATTGCTACTTTCCTCACCTTCTTCAGTTCTTTGATCTTATAATATCTTCTTAGGGAGGCTTTTCTAACCACCCTATTAAAACTTCAACTTCCCATCATATTCCCTATGTCCTTCTCCTGTTTCATTCTGCTCAATTGCACTTATGACCATCTAACACATTTTATATCTTATTTATTTGTTTATTTATTGCTTATTTTTAACCCAACTAAAATGTAAGCACCATGAGATCATGGTCGTTGTGTTTAGTACTTCATCCCCTATGCCTAGAACATGCCTGGCATACAGTAGGGACTAAATAAATATTTGCTGGATGAGTGAATGGTAAAATATTTACAAAAAATGTTAACAATCTTCTGGCCTAGTGAACGGTTTCACAATTGGAAAGGGTTTCATACCAGTTAGCTCAATAGTTTCTTCCAATAACTCTGAGAATAAGCCATGCATTGTTATCACCAATTAATGGATTTTTAAAACAGAGGCTTAAAGAGAAAAAAAGTACCTCAAATACACCAAGAACCATACAAAAAAGATCTTCATGACCCAGATGACCAAGATGGTGTGATCACTCACCTAGAGCCAGACATCCTGGAATGTGAAGTCATGTGGGCCTTAGGAAACATCACTATGAACAAAGCTAGTAGAAGTGATGGAATTCCAGTTGAGCTATTTCAAATCCTAAAAGATGATGCTGTGAAAGTTCTGCACTCAGTATGCCAGCAATTTTGGAAAACTCAGCAGTGGTCATAGGACTGGAAAAGGTCAGTTTTCATTTCAAACACAAAGAAGAGCAATGCCAAAGAATGTTCAAACACAATTGTACTCATCTCACATGCTAGCAAAGTAATGTTCAAAATTCTCCAAGCCAGGCTTCTAGGGTATGTGAACTGTGAACTTCCAGATTTTCAAGCTGGATTTAGAAAAGGCAGAGGAACCAGAGATCAAATTGCCAACAAATCGTTGGCAATTGTTGATCCATCAAATTGTTGAATCATTGAAAAAGCAAGAGAGTTCCAAAAAAAATATATCTACTTCTGCTTTATTAACTACACCGAAGACTTTGATTGTGTGGATCATAAGAAATTGTGGAAAATTCCTAAAGAGATGGGAATACCAGACCACCTTACCTGCCTCCTGAGAAATCTGTATGCAGGTCAAGAAGCAACAGTTAGAAATGGACATGGAACAACAGACTGGTTCCAAATCAGGAAAGGAATATGTCAAGGCTGTATATTGTCACCCTGCTTATTTAACTTATATGTATTATTTAACTTATTTAACTTATAAGGAGAGTATATGATGCAAAATGCCGGGCTGGATGAAGTACAAGCTGGAATCAAGATTGCTGGGAGAAATATCAATAACCTCAGATATGTAAATGATACCACCCTTAAGGCAGAAAGTGAAGAACTAGAGAGTCTCTTGATGAGAGTGAAAGAGGAGAGTGAAAACGTTGGTTTAGAACTCAACATTTAGAAAACTAAGATCATGGCATTCGGTCCCATCACTTCATGGCAAGTAGATTGAGAAACACTGGAAACAGTGAGAGACTTTATTTTGGGGGGCTCCAAAATCACTAAAGATGGTGAGTGCAGCCATGAAATTAAAAGACACTTGCTCCTTGGAAGAAAAGTTATGATCAACCGAGATAGCATATTAAAAAGCAGAGACATTACTTTGCCAACAAATTCTGTCTAATCAAAGCTATGGTTTTTCCAGTAGTCATGTATGGATGTGACTATAAAGAAAGCTGAACACTGAAGAATAGATGCTTTTGAACTGTGGTGTTGGAGAAGACTCTTGAGAGTCCCTTGGACTGCAAGGAGGTCAAACTAGTTAATCCTAAAGGAAATCAGTCCTGAGCATTCATTGGAAGGACTGATGCTGAATCTGAAACTCCAATACTTTGGCCACCTGATGGGAAGAACTGACTCATTGGAAAAGACTCTGATGCTGGGAAAGATTGAAGGCGGGAGGAGAAGGGGACGACAGAGGATGAGATGGTTGGGTGGTATCACCGACTCAATGGATATGAGTTTGAACAAGCTCTGGGAGTTGGTGATGGACAGGGAAGCTTGGCCTGCTGCAGTCCTTGAGGTTGCAAAGAGTCAGACATGACTGAGCACCTTAACTGAATTGAAATTTCTTTAACTAGCATTAAACAAAGCCAGGATTCACAGGTAATGGTTTTTTCAGGTATATAACATTGTGGTTTTCTTTTTTTATTCTTTTTAAAATATAAATTTATTTATTTTAATTGGAGGTTAATTACTTCACAATATTGTATTGGTTTTGCCATACATCAACATGAATCCACCACAGGTATACATGAATTCCCCATCCTGAACCCCCCTCCCTCCTCCCTCCCCGTACCACCCCTCTGGGTCGTCCCATTGCACCAGCCCCAAGTATCCAGTATCATGCATCGAACCCGGACTGGTGATTCGTTTCACAGGTAATTTAAGACTTATGATTATGACATGCTTTCCAAGGCAGTATTGAACTCTAAAATAGGGAATGGAGGTCCTCCCAGGCTGTCACTTAAATTTACTATTTCCTCAGTAATCTTATAGGGACAAAAATATTTTCTGAACATTCATCTGTTCTTTAAAGAATGACTAGATAGGTTTTCTGCTCAATCCCTAGTAGATAAGGGCCAGGATAAAGATGGTAGCAATAGGAGCAAAAAGGAAGTGATGATGGGAGATACGGATCTTACAAGGAAAGTCCATAGGACCCTACAATTACATGGACGTGAGAATCGGGAGAAAGACATAAGTCAGAGAAGATTCTAAAGGTTTCTGCCTGGGAAGCCAGGATATCCTCGGGACCACAAAGAGTGTGAAAGGGGAGTTCCTTTTTAGTTACACAAACAAACAAACAAACAACAACATACTTAATATTGAGTTGTTTTAAGTTTGGAAAGTTGGAGTGAACAAAGGAAAATGTTAGTGGTGGTGCCCAACAGGCAATTAACATATGTAGAACATAAGTTAGGGCTAGAAATAAGTCAAATGCATAAAAATACCAGCTCAGTTCATGGATGCACATCAGAATTATCTGGGGTACTTTAAAACATAGGGCTTCTCTGTTGGCTCAGATGGTAAAGAGTCTGCCTGCAATGCAGGAAACCTAGGTTTGATCCCTGGGTCAGGAAGATTCCCTGGGGAAGGGAATGGCTATATGCTCTAGTGTTCTTACCTGGAGAATTCCACAGACAGAGGAGCCTGGCAGACAACAGTCCATGGGTCAGAAAGAGTCGGACACAACTGAGCAACTAACACTTTCACTTTTAAAACATACTTAAACCTTAGATGAATTAAATAAAAAAACAAACTTTTGGAGGGTTAAGCAACATTGGCCTAAGTAAATCACAACAGAGGCTTGATGAGCTAAGAAAAATGTTAAGAACGAAACACTAATGGACATCTGTATTTGAAGCTGGAAGAAGAAGAATAGCCAGCAGCAACCAAGAAGGGGAATCCAGGGAAGAAAGAATAGAACCTGGATGGGATATTACAAGACAAAGTTTTAAGAAGTAATAGATAAGCAATAGTGTCAGCTGTTGGTACAGGTAGGTGAAGGAGCATCAGTATGTGACAAAAGTAGATTGTCTTTTAATATTCAAATATATCACAATATGTGCATGGAATAGAAATAATTCAGAGACCACAGGTGGTTGTTACAGTTTTTATCAAGCTTCTCTTTTCATTTACAAAGTGGTTGAAGTATTTCAACTGTTAGTGATAGCAATGTTTGGTCCAGTACTGTTGATTAGTATATCAACAGAGGAGAATAAAAAGAGCTAACAAAGTTCAAGATGTCACAAATATTTACCTTGTTTTTTATTCCAGTGTACAGAGCAACAGATAATGACTCAGCAAGAATAAAGATGTTGGGGTAGAAAAATAAAAGAAAATTTTATTAAAAACAATTGTCACTGTACAGATAGAATTAATATCCAATGGGGCAATTCTAATTCAGCCAAAAGCAAATGTTAACCATGTGAGTTAAAATCTTTCTCTTTCAAAACATGTGAAAATACAAAAATAAACTCAAAATGGATTAAAGATCTAAATGTAAGATCAGAAACTATAAAACTCCTAGAGGAGAATATAGGCAAAACACTCTCAGAAATAAATCACAGCAGGATCCTCTATGATCCACCTCCCAGAATTCTGGAAATAAAAGCAAAAATAAACAAATGGGATCTAATTAAAATTAAAAGCTTCTGCACAACAAAGGAAAATATAAGCAAGGTGAAAAGACAGCCTTCTGAATGGGAGAAAATAATAGCAAATGAAGCAACTGACAAACAACTAATCTCAAAAATATACAACCAACTTATGCAGCTCAACTCCAGAAAAATAAACGACCCAATCAAAAAATGGGCCAAAGAACTAAATAGACATTTCTCCAAAGAAGACATACGGATGGCTAACAAACACATGAAAAGATGCTCAACATCACTCATTATTAGAGAAATGCAAATCAAAACCACAATGAGGTACCACTTCACACCAGTCAGAATGGCTGCGATCCAAAAATCTGCAAGCAATAAATGCTGGAGAGGGTGTGGAGAAAAGGGAACCCTCCTACACTGTTGGTGGGAATGCAAACTAGTACAGCCACTATGGAGAACAGTGTGGAGATTCCTTAAAAAATTGCAAATAGAACTCCCTTATGACCCAGCAATCCCACTTCTGGGCATACACACCGAGGAAACCAGAATTGAAAGAGACACATGTACCCCAATGTTCATCGCAGCACTGTTTATAATAGCCAGGACATGGAAACAACCTAGATGTCCATCAGCAGATGAATGGATAAGAAAGCTGTGGTACATATACACAATGGAGTATTACTCAGCCGTTAAAAAGAATTCATTTGAATCAGTTCTGATGAGATGGATGAAACTGGAGCCGATTATACAGAGTGAAGTAAGCCAGAAAGAAAAACACCAATACAGTATACTAACACATATATATGGAATTTAGGAAGATGGCAATGACGACCCTGTATGCAAGTCAGGAAAAAAGACACAGATGGGTATAACGGACTTTTGGTCTCAGAGGGAGAGGGAGAGGGTGGGATGATTTGGGAGAATGGGAATTCTAACATGTATACTATCATGTAAGAATTGAATCGCCAGTCCATGTCTGACGTAGGGTGCAGCATGCTTGGGGCTGGTACATGGGGATGACCCAGAGAGATGTTGTGGGGAGGGAGGTGGGAGGGGGGGTCATGTTTGGGAACGCATGTAAGAATTAAAGATTTTAAAATTTAAAAAAAAAAAATAAAATTAATCAAAACATGTGAAAATACACACATCCACAATAGAAAAGCACAAATCTAAAAAAGACAAACATAACTTAAAAGACTCTAAATTGAGGGGAGGGATGCTTAAAAGTATATAAATATATGATTAGTGTCTGGGAACTGCTGAAAAAATTGTTAAAGGGAGTGGGGAAGAGAACAGTGTAGCTAAGAATATGGTGATATAATTAAGACCAGCCATCTTTGGGTTGATTATGAAACATATCCAGTTCAGTTCAGTTCAGTTGCTCAGTCATGTCTGACTCTTTGCGACCCCATGAATCGCAGCACACCAGGCCTCCCTGTCCATCACCAACTCCTGGTGTTCACCCAAATTCATGTCCATTGAGTCGGTGATGCCATCCAACCATCTCATCCTCCGTCATCCCCTACTCCTTCTGTCCTCAATCTTTCCCAGCATATTAGGAAAACATTAATGATTGCTAAAACAGTTTTCCCAAGTATGCGCAAGGGTACAAAAACTAACCTGGATGATATTCAAGGGATAAATGAGATAATGTATGTGAAAGTGCTCTGGAAACTCCAAATTGTGCTACACATATGAGGGTTGCTATGAGTGTTGTTTCTATTCCACCCAGAGGTTGGGAGCAAAGGTCATTGAAGAGAGGCCACAGGCCAGACAAACAACCAATACCCCAAACCACTGCTTTTGTTCCCCGGTGTCCCTAGCCAAAGGGAGTCACATTCACATAATGACCAACACAAGATACTATGAAATTCTGGTATCATTAAAAGCTACTTACATCACCAGCAGTAGGCTTCCCAGGTGGTGCTAGTGATAAAACAAACAAACAAACAAAAAACCCCACCTGCCAATGCAGGAGACTTAAGAGACATGGGTTTGATCCCTGGGTCAGGAAGATCCCCTGGAGGAGGGTGTGGCAACTCACTCCAGTATTCTTACCTGGAGAATCCCCATGGACAGAGAAGCCTAGCAGGCTACAGTCCATAGGGTTGCAAAGAATCAGACACAGCTGAATTGACTGAGCATGCACATGCATGTACGCACACACACACCCCACCAGCAGTACTATGTGACTTCCCAAAGAGGATATACTCTTGACTGAGTTCTCCCAGCGAAAACTGGATTTGTGGTATGATTTTTTTACAGGGTTAGGAACTCGATAAAACTCATTCAAGTGCTCTCATTTCTGATTTTTATTAATGTTCTTTGGTCTTGCCCCATATTCTCACCACCCTGTCCAATTTACCAGACTATCTGGAATAGCTGTATCTCTCTGAAGATGTCAACAAGAACAGTGCTTTTTCTCACAAAGCAATATAAATTCTATCATATGCACTATCTCTTCCTCACAGGTCAGAAATATCCTAAGGAAACAGACATACAAACTGATAAACATTTGCAAGCACAGCTCAGGGCTATTTATCCTCACAATATGAATGGGAGAATCAGTCCATACAGTGAAGCCTGTCTGTACAGGATGAGATATTGATGCCAAAATATTACTTGACTTTTATTTTTTAGGCTGCCTAAGGAAAAGATAGGTGGTGGGATAGTGGGGAAAAGGTGAAACTGATATAACAAGAAGTTCATGATCTCATATGTAAATGCACATCCTATCAAACAATGTTTAGTATCATACAATCTTAGAGTTAGATGGAAATTCAAAAGTCATCTTATTCCCAAATGTCTGTTGCTCAATAAAGAAATGCCATCCATATCTACTTGAACTCCTTTAGTAATAGGCAGGCACGTCAGTTCATCATGGTTTTTTTTTTTCCTCTCATCTTTGGTAACTGGCTAAAACTTCAAACCATCAAATAATTGAAAACATTGTCATGGAATCTCAAAAGGATTCTTTAAGACAACCTAACCTCATTCCCTTGATGATCCAGACAGGGAGACTGAGGCTTATCTAGAAAGTATAGAATTTCTCCTCATTTACATAGCCAGTCAGTGGCAGAGCCAGGACTAGAATTTGAAGCCTCCAAATTTAGGATCTAGTGTCAAAATTAAAACAAAACAAAGCAAAACTGACCTTGGAGTAAGAAAAATCTGGTTTCCAGTTTTTGCTCAGACACTTACTAACTCGATTTCTAGCAAGTTTCATTTTCTTTGGGCCTATTTGGCCACCTGTACAATTAAGACCAGAAAACCTGGACTTTCCCTAGGGGTAAGTAGTCAGCGGTATTATGTATTTGAAAGTATGTGGCACATAGTGGGAATTTAAGAAATAATAAATTACAAAGGAACTTGTCACATTCATCCATCATGTTCCTTTTAGTGTTTCCCATCACTTTGAAGGTACCACCACCACCCCAACTTATATAGCTTAAAATCCCAGAGACTAATTTGACTTGACAGCATGCTATAAGAGTAAGGATGGAAGAGTTTTTGACCTGCGAATGAAAGATGAATGAGAATCTTGTCTTTGGTTTTCAGATCTTTGAGGAACTATCCTGAAGAGACTGAGCAGACTTCTCTGAGTGGCCCCAGAGAGAATGACTAGAACCTCTGGAAGCCACAGGAAGCCTGAGTTTAGCTTAACAAAAGGAAGAACTTTTGCAGAGTCAGGGCTTCCTATGAAGGGAATGGACTCTCTCAGAGATTAGTAAGTACATTCCCTCTGAAAATATTCAGGCAGAAACTAGCAAAGATTTTATAAGGTGTAATAAATTGGAGTGAAAGAAAATTATGATTCATAAAAACCTACTATGCATCAGATATCATGCTAGACATTTTACAAGGGTTACTTCTTTTAATCCTTTCAACAAACCTATGATACGGACACTATTCTCCCTCTAAACAGTTTTGGAGAAATTCATATTTCTCAGTGGGCTTGCTACCTCATAATAAGTGGGTAGTAGGAAAAACGCTTTGCTGTATCAAACTAGTTGGCATTAAATACAGTAGTACTTCATTCCTTGTGTACAAAAATCACACTCCCAGGACCTATTTCTAAATGTCCTATGAGTACTGTTTTGATCCTGGTTGGAAATAAGGAATAATAGATATGCTTAGGATCACAAACAGCAGGTAAGTAGCAGACCCAGAACTTTAATAAGCTGTGTTTAACTCAGAAAGTGGATACCCTTTCTGTTTGTACCATCCACAAAAATGGATGGAATTAGTGGAATACACAACCTTTTAAAGTCTAAACCAACCCCAAAAGATATTGATTCTCTCATTCTTCTTTTTTCAATCTCATGTAATTTGTCAACTTCCAAATTCTGCAGATTCATCTTCTGTGATGTCTTGTTAAATTCATTGCCCCCTTTCCATTCCCATAGTCACCACCTCCAGGGTCTCATTCCCTTTCTGCATCTGGTTTATCTACTTCTCACGTTTTCCTATTCCAGTTAAGGTAGCTCATGTTTACCAGATTATTCTTCCTGAAACACAGATTTGTCTTTTTTCTTTAGCTCAGAAACTTTCAATGATTTTCCAAAGTATGATGAATTAAAGAGAAAATCTAGCCTTCAAAAGTCTTCCATGGTTTGTCATCAATCTACCATGGCAACTTTAACTTCCATTTTCCACCTAATTGTAATCTAAAATCCAGTTCAGCTGGTGTTCTTTTCACAAGCCCAGAGCTTCCCTGACTCCAAACAGTTGTTCTTGTTTTTTTCTCTGCTTGGACTGCTGTCTGTCCTGTTTCCACCTGTTGAAATCCTATCTGTGTTTCATGGCTCATCATAAATAATAATAGTTAACGTTTATAAAGTGCTTATTTTGGTCCAGCCACTGTGCTAAGTGCATGCAATTATTTCACACGGATTATCTAATTTAATCCTCACAGACATTTAATAAAGTAAGCTCTATTATTATCTATGGCTTTAGCCTAGATTAAAACAGAATTCAGAGAGGGTGTAGTAATTATGCTTGATCAATGTCACACAAGTTAATAAATGGTAGGGATGGGATTTGAGTTCAAGTAGTCTGGCTTTGCAGCTCTGAAAGGTGCTAAAAAGTTAAAAAAAAAATCCAAAAACCTTTTCTGATTTTCTCTGGCTCAACTAGATGTGATCCTTATCTGACAATATCAAAACATTCTGACAGGATCTTTAAAGCTTATCTTATTTAATTGCTCTTATACCCATGACGAGGTGCTAGTGGGCACAGACTATGTCTTTAGGCATATGTCTGTCTCATACAGTGTGGCACAGAGTAGGTGCTCAGTGAGTCTGTTATGTTGAATTGGAGGTATGATGGGGTGAAGGAAGGGACTGAATAATTGTGTAGGGGAAGATAACCCAAACTTTCCTGCCTTAGCCACCCTGCATCGTGTGATATTGGTCAAAACTGCCAACATCTATCTAAATCAGATCTTGCAGTCTCTGCTTCCCCAGCGTAGTTTCCTGGCAGGTCTTTTCTTGTCCCCCAGTTCTCACAGCTGCCTTAGCCTTGGCCAATGTTTGAGATAAGGCAGGATCAAAATATCACTGCCCTGGGCTCAGTTTCCAGGAATGAAGGATCAAGTGAAACCCAGCCTGGTGGGTGAGGGTGAAAACTGAAAGCCCCCAAATAGAGCCTACAAGCTCTTTACACAAGCCCCGACTTGCCCAGGGGCCACGTGGGTAGGCCAGCAGCTCAACTTCCTTCGGGATGCTTTACAAATATGATCCGACTCCTCCCTCCCTTCCCTAAGCTCCTAGACTCTTTCTCTTCCTTATCTCCCAACTGCAGATAGGGTGGTTGGATGGTCCAGGCATGTTTCCAAAGGACATAGGGGTGCAGTAAAAGCCTACCCAGGGGAACTGGCTCACCAAGGTCATCAGGGTATTAGTGCAGGTCCCTGGCATCTTACACAGCACTTTCTGAATACAGATGGGTGGGTAGACAGACTGCCACAGGACACCTTCCCAGTAATTCTGACTTGGTAGCATCTTAGCAGGACCATCCTAACATGATCCTGAACTCCCATATCTATGCTCCACAAATCTCAACCACCTTGCCATGCCAGAGAGTGTTCCACACTTACCCTGTAAATGAATGGATGGATGGATCTTGCTCCAGCAACAGAATTCTTGGACAAATGTACCTCAGCACGGGCCAAATATCCCACCAAGCCCCCACTTCTCAGCCCCCAGCATCCATACCACACACTCAGTAGATGAAATCCATGACAGTCAAAGCTCTGCTCTGACTCATTTCATATGTGCAGCAACAACAGCCAGATCTTATTCTCTTTCCTTTCAGGCTACTGCCTACTTCCCCGCCCCCATGAAGCAGCTATTGGATCACTGCAGTGTCTAGGCGTGGCTACACAAAGAAGTTTCACCCCTGACAGGGAGAGTAGGGGAGGAGTTGGGGAAGGGTGGGTGAATAGTGAAAAAGCCCCGCCTTTGGCAAGAACTGGAAAGCTCCAGGGACTAAAGCAGGGAGAAAGGGAATAGAAGCAGGAGAGGTTGTGGAGCTGGTTAAGATCTGTGGTTTCTCTGGAGGACCTGAGTCTTTGTGGCAGAGTGTCACTTCTGTACATAAGCCTCACTCATTCAAGTCGTCCCTTTGCCCACTGCATTATGCTTATTTCCTTACTGTCACTGGATTGTAATCTGTAATAATTTAGTTGATAAATTTGCTTGGTTGTTTAATGTCTGTCATTTCCCTTCCACTAATCAGCAAGCATTATGAGCTAACACTCAATAACAACACTTATGCAACACTTGATATCTTCCAGGCACTCTTCTTAATGTTTTACATATATTAACTAATTTAATCCTCATAATTACTCTAGTTTGGTTGACAATTTAGAGATAAGAAAACTGAGGCATAGTCTGATTGCCCAATGTCAAACAGCTAGTAAGTGACAGAGCTGGGAAGGAGACTGGTATATAGAAGAAGGAATAAATAAATTAACTAGAGAACCAGGGGTAAAGGACAGAATGGAAGAGGTCAGAAAGACTTTGAATATGTTTAAGTTGAGTAGCCACAGAGCCCCACAGGATGAAGAAATGTGAGTTGGCAGCAAGAGGACCTTTAGCCTGGGGGCACTCTCCCACAGACACATCTTTGCTGTCTTTTAGCTTTTAAACACAAGTCCTTTCCAGCTAAGATGGGAACATTCTTCAAGGTCAGAGTTAGGGGACTTTCAACAACCCTAGCCTCAAGAGCTCAAGATCCTCCCTTCCTCCCTTCCCTATAAACCATGCCTCATTTTTTTGTACTTTGTTTTTTATTATTTTTTTAAATTATTGGAGTATAGTTAATTTACAATGTTGTGTTAGTTTCTGCTGTACAGCAAAGTGAATCAGTTATACATATACATATATCCACTCTTTTTTAGTCTTTTCCCATGTAGGCCATTACAGAGTACTGAATAGCATTCCCTGTGGAACTCTAATAAGTAGGTCCTTATTAGTTATCTATTTTATATATAATAGTGTATATATGTCAGTCTCAATCACCCAGTTTATCCCTCCCTCCTCTTACACTCTGATAGCCATAAATTTGTTTTCTACATGTGTAATTTTACTTCTGTTTTGTAGATAAATTAGTTTGTTCCCATTTTTAGATTCTGCATATAAGTAATATCATATGACATTTGTCTTTCTCTATCTCTGACTTAGACTTCACTCAGTAGAACCAAGACTCCATTAAAAACTACTGCCTCACTGGTATCATTATTATTTACCTTCCTCTTTGTGCTCAACCTTTCTACTCACAAAACATACTCTTCTTCTCACTAAAAAGTAAAATCTTCTACCACACTGCCTCCCCCTCAAATAATAGCTTCATCTCTCTTTCTTTCTCAGCCAAATTTCTGACTAAAGGAGTCTTCACTCACTGTTTCCATGTCTTCACTTTCCATTAGCTTCCCAATTTATTGTAATCTGGCTTCTAGCCCAATGCTCTTTCCCTGAGGTCACAAATGACCTTTATACTTTCACATTTTAGAAAACATTTTCACTCATTTTCTTATTTATTTATTTATTTATTTTTTCAGTATCAGCCACCCTTTTCTTTGGGAAACATTACTTCTTGTGTTGGAAAACATGGTCATCTCCTGGTTTCCTCTGTTTCTTTAGCCCTTCTCAGATTATGTCACTGGATATTCTCCAGTGATATAATATTGGCAGTGCTGGGACTCTGACAACACTTTATACATACAATCTCATATATCCCACAGAACAACTCTTTGAAGTATTATTTTCCTTATTTTATGCATGTGGAAACTCAAGATAGACAATTTAACTGAATAGTCCAAGGGCGCACAGCAAGTACAAGCTTAATCCAGAATTATAACCAGAACCTGACTCTAAGCATGCTACATCATGCTGTCTTGCTCCAATGAGTAAGGACAGGGCACAATATAATGTCTCTGGAATCTAAATTGGGATTCCCAGAACTGCCACTTAAAATTTGCATGCTGTGTCATCTTAGGCAAGTACTTCAATCTCTCAGAGATTCTGTTTCCCTATCTATAAAATATGGAAAGAAACAAGGTTAGAAGATTTGAGAATATTTATAGACTTTCTAATCCAGTTCCAGACACAGGAACTCAATAACTGGAACCTGTTAGAATGACAGTGATAATACTATGTCTATAATTATTAATCTTTTCCCTCTATTTTTTTTCTACCTTTTATTATTATTTTAACCTTATTAGTCTACTCTCTTGTCACTAGTTTCTAACTTTATTTGTTTTTTTTTCCTGATTCAATCCTCCTCTGACAGAATGTAATTTCAACTGAGGAAATTAGTCAAACCCCTGTGTTTTCCCTACACACTACCTTCTTAGGCCTAGGACTGGAAGTTCAGCACACAGTGACCAGAAGGCTGTATAACTCTATTTTACACATGTATTTGCTAATAATATTACTTTAAAACAACAGGTAGCATAGTCCTCTAGAATTCTTTATAAATGTATTTCCTTTAATTCTTATAACTATGGGAAGGTGCCATTATTATTATTATGCCAATTTATTAATTGGAACCTGGAAAAGGAAATGGCAATCCACTCCAGTATCCTTGCCTGGAAAATCCCATGGACAGAGGAGCCTGGCAGGCTATAGTACATGAGGTCACAAAAGATTCGGATACAACTTGGTAACTAAACAACAGCAACACTAATTGGAAACGCAAGAAATGCCATCTCTTGCATGTGTACTATATGCAGGGACTGAGATAGGCAGTTTATATGTTATCTCACTAACCCTTCTAGAGCACATCCAAGATCTGAGGATTATTATCTCTATCTTAAAAATGAAAAAAAAAAAAAGGAATATATAAAACATTAAGTGACATCCAAATGAGCACAGAATTGCTAAGCAGAGGTGTTGAGATTTGAACTCTTTTTACTATACCATGCAACTTCTCACCTACTGTCAGCCTTGTGGGGATAGAAAACTGTCACTGGAAATGGGAAAATAAAAAAGATTTAGATATTTCATTCTAAAGCTCTACTTATAGGATGAGGGCCATAGTAATTTGAAGCAGCATTTCTGCAAAATATTAGGATTGCTTAGCTCAGCTCAGTTTCAAAATGAATCCACAGCATGATATGCTTGTCACATAAATAAACACATAAGAAAACAATAAATAAATGCATAAATAGGAAAAAGAATGACGCTATTGTGACAACACTAAGGGATACACAATCATAAAAGATTAATAATCATATAAGGGATTTATTTTCTGCTTCTGTTAGGTCCATACCATTTCTGTCCTTTATCGAGCCCATCTTTGCATGAAATGTTCCCTTGGTTTCTCTAATTTTCTTGAAGAGATCTCTAGTCTTTCCCATTTTGTTGTTTTCCTCTATTTTTTTTTTTTGCATGGAACAACAGACTGGTTTCAAATAGGAAAAGGAGTATGTCAAGGCTGTATATTGTCACCTTGCTTACTTAAATTATATGCAGAGTACATCATGAGAAATGCTGGGCTAGAAGAAGCACAAGCTGGAATCAATATTGCTGGGAGAAATATCAATAACCTCAGATATGCAGATGATACAACCCTTATGGCAGAAAGTGAAGAGGAACTAAAAAGCCTCTTGATGAAAGTGAAAGAGGAGAGTGAAAAAGTTGGCTTAAAGCTCAACATTCAGAAAATGTAGATCATGGCATCCAGTCCCATCATTTCATGGGAAATAGATGGGGAAACAGTGGAAACAGTATCAGACTTTATTTTTTTGGGCTCCAAAATCACTGCAGATGGTGACTGCAGCCATGAAATTAAAAGACACTTACTCCTTGGAAGAAAAGTTATGATCAACCTAGATATCATATTCAAAAGCAGAGACATTACTTTGCCAACTAAGGTCTATCTAGTCAAGGCTACGGTTTTTCCAGTAGTCATGTATGGATGTGAGAGTTGGACTGTGAAGAAGGCTGAGCACCGAAGAATGATGCTTTCGAACTGTGATGTTGGAGAAGACTCTTGAGAGTCCCTTGGACTGCAAGGAGATTCAACCAGTCCATTCTGAAGGAGATCAACCCTGGGATTTCTTTGGAAGGAATGATGCTAAAGCTGAAACTCCAGTACTTTGGCCACCTCATGTGAAGAGTTGACCCATTGGAAAAGACTTTGATGCTGGGAGAGATTGGGGGCAGGAGGAGAAGAGGACGACAGAGGATGAGATGGCTGGATGGCATCACTGACTCGATGGACATGAGTTTGAGTGAACTCTGGGTGTTGGTGATGGACAGGGAGGCCTGGCGTGCTGTGATTCATGGGGTCACAATGAGTCGGACACAACTGAGCGACTGAACTGAACTGAAGGGATTTATCTAGTATCCGGAGAGCAGGTTCTAAAATTCTTATTCTTAGCATTGGTGAGACATCCAGATACCCAGGCATTGCTACATCCCACACCCCACTATGTTTGGTTTGAGAAGACTCAAGACTTGGTCACTTTCAATATCTGAAGGGAAAGGCTGTCACAGGGTAGAAGGTTTACATGAGGTTTGTATCTTAAGAGGGCAAAGTGAGGACCTATGGGTATAATGTACAGGCAGACAGATTTATACTCAGTATAAAGTATGGTTTTCTAATAATCACAATGAAGGATCAAGTCAGTCTTCAGGGCTCCAGATAACAGTCTCTCCCATTTATCTTCACTAATATAATGTTACCAGCCTGGAGCTGAGCAGCTATGGTTATTTTCTTTAGTGTCTGCCTCCTGTCTGGATTTGGAGTGATTCCACCAGGGGAGAGTTTAGACCCAAGATTGCCCTCCATCCAACCACCTCTCAAGACTCTCCCTAGTAGGATCTTGTGAACTTTGGCTGTGTTTGCATTCAGTGAGGTGCAAGTTGGCCCCTTATGAGAAAGTTCAATGCTAACCAGGCAGGCTGGAGGAGGAAGTGGATGCAAGCTTAGCTATAGAATCTATAGGCAGTGTTACTACTAATTCTCAGGGAGTAGGTCTCTCCAGAAATATCCCTAGAAACCATTCAGCACCTAAGAATGAGGTGAAGGCAGTTAGAGGGCCTGGACTTAGAGATAGGGGTAGGGCAAAGAGAAGAAGTTACCAGAAAAAATAAGGATTCTTAAGTTCTCCATATTGCTCCTAAGCTACTATCAGGCCCTGTTCTAAGTGCTTTATGTGTCTTAACTAATTTATAACAGCTGTATGAGATAGGTATCATGATTATCATCCTTAATTTTCAGATGAGAAAACAATATATAGAGAGGCCAAGGAACTTGTTCATGGTAATGCAGCCAGAAAACAGCAATGGATTCCAGAACTCTCACTCAGGTCTCTGGCAGCAGAATCATTACATGGAAAATTTTTTGTGTTCTTTTTTTTAAAATGGAAATTCTCTAACCCTAACCCAGATCTAATGAATCAGAAGTTTCCAGGGATAGGGCCAGAAATCTGTGTTTTAACAAGCTGTCCAAGGTAATTCTGATGCCCACTTAAGTTTGAACACCACTGTTCTAATGCACTAAATGAAATAACTTCTCTCCTTCCCAATTAGAAGCTCTTCCTCTCTTCCCTGCACAACTATTCTAAATTTATACAGTTTCCCTAAAGTCCCTACTTTGGCATCTTATTATCAGTCCAGAAAAATGGACCCCTACCCTTATCATCAAGAAAACAGATGCTATTAGGTATGAACCCTTCCATCACTTTCCCTTATGCCAGTAAGTTTTTTCTCCACCTACCCTGGCTTTTCCTCTTGGTGGAGAGGAGAGAGAATGAGCCTAAACTCTCCTGTTCCCTATGCACCCTGCTTTTTTAACCTCTTTTCCACAGGTACTTTTATTGTTCACCTTTCCTCTTGTGGCCAGTCACTCTACCCACAAACATATTTGTACCACAGCTTTCTTATCCATTCATCTGCTGATAGAAATCTAGGTTGCTTCCATGTCCTGGCTATTATAAACAGTGCTGTGATGAACATTGGGGTACATGTGTCTCTTTCAATTTTGGTTTGCTTGGTGTGTATGCCCAACAGAGGGATTGCTGGGTCATAAAGCAGTTTTATTTCCAGTTTTTTTAAGGAATCTCCACACTGTTCTCCATAGTGGCTGTACTAGTTTGCATTCCCACCAACAGTGTAAGAGGGAGTATTACTCAGCCATTAAAAAGAAGACATTTGAATCAGTTCTAATGAGGTGGATGAAACTGGAGCCGATTATACGGAGTGAAGTAAGCCAGAAAGAAAAACACCAGTACAGTATACTAACACATATATATGGAATTTAGAAAGATGGTAACAATAACCCTGTATGTGAGACAGCAAAAGAGACACAGTTGTATAGAACAGACTTTTGGACTCTGTGGGAAAGGGAGAGGGTGGGATGATTTGGGAGAATAGTATTGAAACATGTATAATATCATGTAAGAAACGAATCGCCAGTCTAGGTTTGATGCAGGATACAGGATGCTTGGGGCTGGTGCACTGGGATGACCCAGAGAGATGGTATGAGGAGGGAGGAGGGAGGAGGGAGGGGGGTTCAGGATTGGGAACTCATGTACACCTGTGGGAGATTCATGTTGATGTATGGCAAAACCAATACAGTATTGTAAAGTAAAATAAAGTGTAAAAATGAAAAAACATATTTGAATTCCTCCCATTGGTGGGGGGCAGGAATCCTTTTCTCTTGATTTCTTCATGATTTACTATGCCTCTGGGTTTATTTCAAGAGACTTCAAGGTTCTCCAGCAATAACCCCATGCCTACTTTCACTCAACCACTTCCCTCAACTTCCCTTTAATAACCTTTTTCTCCTTAATCCCCAGCCCTCCATCTATGGAGAAGCAGTTTCACTAAGCTAAGAGGTTCATCCACCTGATCCACCTAGAAATCAATCTTCAGCCCCAGAACATCATTAGTTATCACATCACCCCCTGCTGGGGAGGCTCCACACTTAAGAAATGAGAAGATTCCACCCACTTCTATCACTCAGTTCAGTTCAGTCGCTCAGTCATGTCTGACTCTTTGCGACCCCATGAACTTCAGCACGCCAGGCCTCCCTGTCCATCACCAACTCCCAGAGTCCACCCAAACCCATGTCCATTGAGTCAGTGATGCCATCCAACCATCTCATCCTCTGTCATCCCCTTCTTCTCCTGCCCTCAATCTTTCCCAGCATCAGGGGCTTTGCAAATGAGTCAGCTCTCCGCATCAGGTGGCCAAAGTATTGGAATTTCAGCTTCAACATCAGTCCTTGCAAAGAACACCCAGGACTGATCTCCTTTAGGATGAACTGGTTGGATCTCCTTGCAGTTCCAAAAATCTACATGACAGCGTCCCACTGCATATGGCATAAAATTTGAATCTTTTAATGTATAATGTTGGTTTGGACTTGGATGAAACTGTTAAGAAATAGTTGGATTTTGTATTTACTTTAAAGGTAAGATTTAGATTATTTTCTATTGAAGTGGGTATGGGCAGTGTGCAAAGAAAAGTAGGATTTGATGGATTCCTAGGTTCTAGGCTGAACAACTGGATGCATATTGACAACACTTATTTAGTTGAGAAGACTGGCAGAGAAGCAGTTTTATGGAGGTAGAGAATCAAGTATGTGGTTTTGGGCATATTAAATCTATATTTTTCAAAATAGTGATAATTGCAATTGATAATTTTGCCTTTTTAAAATTAATTTTAATGGAGTATAGTTGATATATAATGTTGCATTAGTTTCTGCTGTACAGCAAAGTGAATCAGCTATGTATATACATATATCCACTATTTCAAAAATTCTTTTCCCGTATAAGATATTACAGAGTATTAAGTAGAGTCCCCTCTACTGTTCAGTAGGTTCTTATTAGTTATCTACTATATATATAGTAGTGTACATATGTCAATCACAATCTCCCAGTTTATCTATCCCTCCCCTCCCCCAACCTCATTAAACCCTGGTAACCATAAGTTCATTTTAAAATCTGTAACTCTATTTTGATTTTGTAAATAAGTTAATTTGTTCCCTTTGTTTAGATTCCACATATAAGCAATATCATATGATATTTATCTGTCTGAATATGTCACTCAGAATGACAATCTCTAGGTCCATCCATGTAATTGTAAACAATGTTATTTCATTCTTTTTATCACTGATATTACAACATCTTCTTTTATCCATTCCTCTGTTGATGTACATTTAGATTGCTTTCATGTCCTGGCTATTGTAAATAGTGCTGCAATGAACTTTCAGGTGCATATATATTTTTGAATTATGGTTTTCTGCAGATATATGCCGAGGAGTGGGATCACCAAAGAATATGGTAGTTCAATTTTTAATTTTTTAAGGTACCTCCATCAATTCAGTTCAGTTGCTCAGTCGTGTCCAACTCTTTGTGACCCCATGAATTGCAGCACACCAGGCCTCCCTGTCCATCACCACCACCCAGAGTTCACTCAAACTCATGCCCATCGAGTGGATGATGCCATCAGGCCATCTCATTCTCTGTCGTCCCCTTCTCCTCCTGCCCCCAATCCCTCCCAGCATCAGAGTCTTTTCCAATGAGTCAACTCTTCTCATCAGGTGGCCAAAGTATTGGGTTTTAGCTTTAGCATCATTCCTTCCAAAGAAATCCCAGGGCTGATCTCCTTCAGAATGGACTGGTTGAATCTCCTTGCAGTCCAAAGGACTCTCAAGAGTCTTCTCCAACACCACAGTTCAAAAGCATCAATTCTTCTGCACTCAGCTTTCTTCACAGTCCAACTCTCACATCCATACATGACTACTGGAAAAACCATAGCCTTGACTAGATGGACCTTTGTTGGCAAGGTAATGTCTCTGCTTTTTAATATGCTATCTAGGTTGGTCTACTGTTCCCCATAGTGGTTGTACCAGTTTACATTCCCACCAACAGTGTAGGAAGGTTCCCTTTATTCCACACTCACTTCAGCATTTACTGTTTGTAGAGTTTTTGATAATGGGCATTCTGACTGGTGTGAGGTGATACCTTAATGAGGTATTGATTTGCATTCCTATAATAATTAGTGATGTTGAGCTTTTCTTTTTCATGTACTTTTTAGCCATCTGCATGCCTTCCTTGGAGAAATGGATCCTTTGTTCATTTTTTGACTGAGTTGTTTGTTTTTTTTAGATATTGAGTTTTGTGAGCTGCCTTTATATTTTGGAGACTAATCCCTTGTTGGTTGCTTCATTTGTAATATTTTCTCCCATTCTGAGGGTTGTTTGTTGTTTTGTTTATGGTTGCTTTTACTGTGTAAAAGCTTTTAGGTTTAATTATATTCCATATGTTTATTCTTAGTTTTTAATTTTAATTACTATAGGAGAAAGATCAAAAAAAGACCTTGCTGCAATTCATGTCAAAGCATGTTCTGCCTGTTTTTCTTTAAGAGTTTTATAGTGTCAGACCTTACATTTATGTCTTTAATCCATTTTGAGTTTGTTTTGTGTGTGGTATTAGAGACTGTTGTGTTTTCATTCCTTTACATATAGCTGTCCAGTTTTCTCAGCACTGCTTATTGAAGAGACTGTCTTTTCTCCACTGCAGATTGATGCCACCTTCGTCAAAGATTAGGTGACCATTGATGCATAGGATTATTTCTCAGCTTTCTATCCTGTTCCATTGATCAATATTTCTGTTTTTGTGTCAGAAATACTGTTTGTGCCATACTGTTTTGATTACTGTAGCTTTGTAGTATAGTTTGAAGTCAGGGAGTCTGATTCCGTCAGCTCCATTTTTCTTTCTCAAAATTGTTTTGGCTATTTGAGGTCTTTTGTGTTTCCATACAAATTGTCAAATATTTTATTCTAATTCTGTGGAAAATGTCACTGGTAATTTGATAGGGATAGCATTGAACCTGTGGATTGCTTTGGGTAGTGAAAGGTTGTTGTTGAATCATGACACCAGGATTCTTGGCCCCCAGAGGAGAAGAATTCAATCTGGGGCCAGAGATGAGGCTTGATGACTCAGAGCTTTTGTGTAATAAAGTTTTATTAAAGTATAAAGGAGATAGCGAAAGCTTCTGACACAGGTATCAGAAGGGGGCAGAAAGAGTGCCCCCCTGCTAGTCTTCAGCTTGATGTTATATAGTCACTAGCAGTCTGTTAATGAAAGAAAGGAATGTCTTAAACTCAGAATGGCACCAGGCCCCTCACCCATAAGATGCATTTTGGGATAATCTTGGCACCAAATGGTTCATCTGGGGCCATAAAATGATTAACTTGAATCTTGAAGAAGGGCTGATCACCATACAAATAGTTTCATTTATATAGATTAGAGGAACAATATCTGAGCATAACACACTGGTTTATCAAGTAGGTTCTGAGCCAAAAGGCAAAATCGACTTGAAGACAGAGTTTGGGTTAAATGCATAGTACATTAGCATTCAGGCTGGTTTTAGAAAAGGCAGAGGAACCAGAGATCAAATTGCCAACATCCGCTGGATCATGGAAAAAGCAAGAAAGTTCCAGAAAAACATCTATTTCTGCTTTATTGACTATGCCAAAGCCTTTGACTGTGTGGATCACAAGAAACTATGGAAAATTCTGAAATAGATGGGCATACCATATCACCTAACCTGCCTCTTGAGAAATCTGTATGCAGGTAAGGAAGAAACAATTAGAACTGGACATGGAACAACACACTGGTTCCAAATAGGAAAAGGAGCATGTCAAGGCTGTATATTGTCACCCTGCTTATTTAACTTATATGCAGAGTACATCATGAGAAACGCTGGGCTGGAAGAAACACAAGCTGGAATCAAGATTGCTGGGAGAAATATCAATAACCTCAGATATGCAGATGACACTGCCCTTATGGCAGAAAGTGAAGAGAAGCAAAAAAGCCTCTTGATGAAAGTGAAAGAGGAGAGTGAAAAAGTTGGCTTAAAGCTCAACATTCAGAAAACGAAGATCATGGCATCCGGTCCCATCACTTCATGGGAAATAGATGGGGAAACGGTGGAAACAGCATCAGACATTATTTTTTGGGGCTCCAAAATCACTGCAGATGGTGACTGCAGCCATGAAATTAAAAGACGCTTACTCCTTGGAAGAAAAGTTATGACCAACCTAGATAGTATATTCAAAAGCAGAGACATTACTTTACCGACTAAGGTCCATCTAGTCAAGGCTATGGTTTTTCCTGTGGTCATGTATGGATGTGAGAGTTGGACTGTGAAGAAGGCAAGGCACTGAAGAATTGATGCTTTTGAACTGTGGTGTTGGAGAAGAGTCTTGAGAATCCCTTGGACTGCAAGGAGATCCAACCAGTCCATTCTGAAGGAGATCAGTCCTGGGATTTCTTTGGAAGGAATGATGCTAAAGCTGAAACTTTGGCCACCTCATGTGAAGAGTTGACTCATTGGAAAAGACCCTGATGCTGGGAGGGATTGGGGGCAGGAGGAGAAGGAGACGACTGAGGATGAGATGGCTGGATGGTATCACGGACTTGATGGATGTGAGTCTGAGTGAACTCCGGGAGATGGTGATGAACAGGGAGGCCTGGCGTGCTGTGATTCATGGGGTCGCAAAGAGTCGGACACGACTGAGCGACTGAACTGAACTGAAGATAAACATTTCCATAAAAAAAAAGACATTGGTTATCTCTAGGTTTGAGAATAGTTAACTTTAGGTGAAACCAGGTGTCATGGCAACACAGAATTTTAAGAGGAACCTCCTTTTAAATTTATATGGAGAAGGAAAAAATATTGCTAGTTTGTTTCCTCTTGCCTCTTAAGAGAGATAAAAATGTCTGACACTTGCAGGCTATTTCCTCCATTTGGAGACGCCTGGCCTTCCTTCCTGTAACCCTGTCAGTAGTATAGATATTTTTTACAATATTTACTCTTCCAATCTGAGAATATAATATATCTGTCCATCTGACTGTGTCATCTTTGATTTCTTTCATCAGTATCTTACAGTTTTCTGAGTATGTCTTTTACTTCTTTAGGTGTATTCCTAGCTATTTTATTATTTTTGTTGCAGTGGTAAATGGAGTTATTTCCTTAATTTCTCTTTTATTTTCAGTGTATTGGAATGCAAGTGGTATTTATGTATTAACTTTGTATCCTGAAGCTTTACCAAATTCATTGATTATCTCTAGTAATTTTCTGCTAGCAAATTTAAGGTTTTCTAGGAGATGGCAAGAGTAAACATCGACATTCTAGGAATCAGGAAACTAAAATAGACTGGAATGGGTGAATTTAACTCAGATGACCATTATATCTACTACTGCGGGCAGGAATCCCTTAGAAGAAATGGAGTAGCCATCATGGTCAACAAAAGAGTCCGAAATGCAGTACTTGGATGCAATCTCAAAAACAACAGAATGATCTGTTTGTCTCCAAGGCAAACGATTCAATATCACAGTAATCTAAGTCTATGCCCCAACCAGTAATGCTGAAGAAACTGAAGTTGAACGGTTCTATGAAGACCTACAAGACCTTTTAGAATTAACACCCTCAAAAAATGTCCTTTTCATTCTAGGGGACTGGAATGCAAAAGTAGGAAGTCAAGAAACACCTGGAGTCACAGGCAAATTTGGCCTTGGAATGCAGAATGAAGCAGGGCAAAAACTAATAGAGTTTTGCCAAGAAAATGCACTGGTCATAGCAAACACCCTCTTCCAACAACCCAAGAGAAGCCTCTATACATGGACATCAGCAGATGGTCAACACTGAAATAAGATTGATTATATTCTCTTCAGCAAAAGATGGAGAAGCTCTATACAGTCAACAAAAACAAGACCAGGAGCTGACTGTGACTCAGATCATGAACTCCTTATTACCAAATTCAGACTTAAATTGAAGAAAGCAGGGAAAACCGCTAGACCATTCAGATATGACCTAAATCAAATCCCTTATGATTATACAGTGGAAGTAAGAAATAGATTTAAGGGCCTAGATCTGATAGATAGAATGCCTGATGAACTATGGAATGAGGTTTGTGACATTGTACAGGAGACAGGGATCAAGACCATTCCCATGGAAAAGAAATGCAAAAAGGCAAAATGCCTGCCTGGGGAGGCCTTACAAATAGCTGTGAAAAGAATAGAAGTGAAAAGCCAAGGAGAAAAGGAAAGATATAAGCATCTGAATGCAGAGTTTCAAAGAATAGCAAGAAGAGATAAGAAAGCCTTCTTCAGCAATCAATGCAAAGAAACAGAGGAAAAGAACAGAATGGGAAAGACTAGAGATCTCTTCAATAAAATTACAGATACCAAGGGAACATTTCATGCAAAGATGGGCCCGATAAAGGACAAAAATGGTATGGACTTAACAGAAGTAGAAGATATTAAGAAGAGATGGCAAGAATACATGGAAGAACTGTCCAAAAAAATTTTCATGACCCAGATAATGCCAGACATCCTGGAATGTGAAGTCAAGTGGGCCTTAGGAAGCTTCACTATGAACAAAGCTAACAGAGGGGATGGAATTCCAGTTGAGCTGTTTCAAATCCTGAAAAATGATGCTGTGAAAGTGCTGCATTCAATATGCCAGCACATTCGGAGAACTCAGCCGTGGCCACAGGACTGGAAAAGGTCAGTCTTCATTCCAACCCCAAAGAAAGGTAATGCCAAAGAATGCTCAAACTACCAAACAATTGCACTCATCTCACATGCTAGTAAAGTAATGCTCACAATTCTCCAAGCCAGGCTTCAGCAATACATGAGCCATGAACTTCCAGATGTTCAAGCTGGTTTCAGAAAAGGCAGAGGAACCAGAGATCAAATTGCCAACATCCGCTAGATCATGGAAAAAGCAAGAGAGTTCCAGAAAAACATCTATTTCTGCTTTATTGACTATGCCAAAGCCATTGACTGTGTGGATCACAATAAACTGTGGAAAATTCTGAAAGATATGGGACTAACAAACCACCTGATCTGCCTGTTTAGAAATCTGTATGCAGGTCAGGAAGCAACAGTTAGAACTGGACATGGAACAACAGACTGGTTCCAAATAGGAAAAGGAGTACGTCAAGGCTGTATATTATCACCCTGCTTATTTAATTTATATGCAGAGTACATAATGAGAAACGCTGGACTGGAAGAAACACAAGCTGGAATCAAGATTTCTGGGAGAAATATCAATAAACTCAGATATGCAGATGACACCACCGTTATGGCAGAAAGTGAAGAGGAACTAAAAAGCCTCTTGATGAAAGTAAAAGAGGATAGTGAAAAAGTTGGCTTAAAGCTCAGCATTCAGAAAACATAGATCATGGCATCCGGTCCCATCACTTCATGGGAAATAGATGGGGAAACAGTGCAAACAGTGTCAGACTTTATTTTTTTGGGCTCCAAAATCACTGCAGATGGTGATTGCAGCCATGAAATTAAAAGACGCTTACTCCTTGGAAGAAAAGTTATGACCAACCTAGATAGCATTTTCAAAAGCAGAGACATTACTTTGCCAACTAAGGTCCGTCTAGTTAAGGCTATGGTTTTTCCTGTGGTCATGTATGGAAGTGAGAGTTGGACTATGAAGAAGGCTGAGCACCGAAGAATGATGCTTTTGAACTGTGGTGTTGGAGAAGATTCTTGCGCGTCCCTTGGACTGCAAGGAGATCCAACCAGTCCATTCTGAAGCAGATCAACCCTGAGATTTCTTTGGAAGGAATGATGCTGAAGCTGAAACTCCAGTATTTTGGCCACCTCATGTGAAGAGTTGACTCATTGGAAAAGACTGTGATGCTGGGAGGGATTGGGGGCAGGAGGAGAAGGGGACGACAGAGGATGAGATGGATGGATGGCATCACCGACTCGATGGACATGGGTTTGGATGGACTCCGGGAGTTGGTGATGGACAGGGAGCCCTGTCGTGCTGTGATTCATGGGGTTGCAAAGAGTTGGACAAGACTTAGTGACTGAACTAATTAACTAACTAACTATTAGCCTAAAGTGTCTTACCTACTAAGGCTATTTCTTTATTGCATCCTTCAAATCTTAGTCCTTATATTCTCTCCATTCATCACTGCCATCAAGTAAGAAATCTTGCTTGATTCCTCTCCTCTGGAGGGAGAAGTCCATGCAAAACAAACCAGAGCTACATATATTCCAAAATTTTCATTCTTTAGAGACAATGATGATGATAAAGCTGAATAAGTTGTTTTTTTTTTATAGTTACTTGTATTACAGAGACAGTTTTATAAAAGTGATTATTCTTGCAGATTAAAAGATTAATGGTAATTAGTAGAGGAAGGACACTTTGAACACCAGGTGGTACAGTTGTTACATCTTAGTGTTATATTTCCTCGTGGACATTTGTTATTTTTGCATTCTGTTTTGAATTCCTGTAGTTCTGTCAATGTTATTTAGGGTAAAATTAGGCCAGAGAATATTTCTGAATTGATAAAAGGTTATTATATTGGAGTGAAGAAAACAGTCAAAGGGCTCAAGACTTTTATTGAAATAGGGGCTAGTAGAACATTTCAACTTTGTTTGCAGACAGGATTTTTTTTTACAGAAATGAATTTGGATGCCAGAAGCAATCATGTCCCTGCATGATTTCTTGAGGTGGTGGAGGATACTGCTCCTTCACATCTCATCAGTCAACTTAATGCAGGTGTGAGTGAAATATAGCTTTAATGGTGACAATGAAATAGATGTGGTGTCTTATGTTACTCATACTAAAATAGCAGATAACATCATGAATACTTCCTTAAAAGACACAAATGAAACCTTCCTGTAATACTATTTCCAATTTGTAAAGCACTTGCATTTATCAAAGCACTTGCATTAAATCACCTACTCTTGTGGGGTATGCATTGTAAACATTGTACAGATGAAAACTGAAGTTCAGAGAGGAGCATGGGACTAATCAAGGATCATATGGCCAAGCAGTTGAGCTGGGATAAAAACGGAAAACTTTTGACTTCCAATTTAGTGGTCTTTTCATTATACTACTTTTCATCTGATATTGGTAGCAATATTTTAAAAGAAGAAATTGTCACATTGTAGGCAACTGTTTTGGCTGTTGATTTACTCATTAGGTTTAACAAAAAACAATCATGTTACCTTGTCTTGGAGTGGACACTTAACCACACCTTCCTCATTTCACTGCTAGAGAAGAAAGCAAAATATAAAAAAGGAAACAAGTAATATACTTCAGACTTATTATCTGATAGGTGCTGTGTGTGACACATACACAACTATATGTACATCTTTGGCTCTGTATCACACAATTCACTAGTATTCTTATAGATGGTCTTCAGTTTATTATGAAAATAAAATTACACCATGTATTTCAACACACTAAAGCCAAGAAATTTAAAATGATTTTCATTAAAAACATTAAAATAGAGAGAGGCTGGCAGTTGACAGTGTCAAGCACATGCAGGGTCCGCTGGGGACTGGCCCAGGCTGCGCTTGCCAGTGCAGCAGCCCTGAGGCGATGGAAGAGCAGGCGCGTGAACCCAGGCCTGTGGCGCCTAGTGCTCTAACGCGGAAGCCTCTGAGACCAGACTCGCTGGTCATCTATTGTGAGAAATGCGAGTTTGCCCGAGGGTGGGTCGGGAGCCAACGACCCCAGGGGAAGTCTGATAAAGAAGCTCTTCCAGGCGCCAAGCAAAGACAAGACACTGGAGCCTCCCAGCACCACTCGGGTGGGAGAGTAGTTGGGAGCCAGGGCCCAGGAGGCCGCCGGGACTGAGCCTGGACCCTCCGAGCCCCCTGGAGGGGGGCTGCCCTCCTGCCCAGTCTGTCAGGGCACCCTCCATGGTTCCGGCTGTGTCCCAGAGCTCGGAGCTGCTCCAGGCCAGGAGCTAGGGGCTGCAGCACTGTAGTCTGATTTCAGCTCACGCTACTTCCTGTTCTTGGCCAAATTTGACCCTTTCTTCCAATACTCCGGCCTGGATGCTGACGTGGTGGACAGAGGAAGCAAGCCAATGATGGGGACTCCTTGAGGTATGTTTGGATGATTGGGACCCCAGGTCCATCCTCACTGCCAGATTTTGTGCAGAATACCCAAGTGTCCATGTGATTGTTCTTTTCCTGGGAATAAAATACACCTTTGAAGAAGCTTGTCATTTCAGAAGGTTTGAAATGCTGTGGAGAAGGTGGGAACACAGAACTTGGAAATAAGCTGAGTTCTTTTTTTTTTTTTAAATAAGCTGAGTTTTAACTGTTATGACACAGCTGAAGCTCTGGAAGATATTTTCTTGTGTTAGGTGGATCTATTTTTGCTTCCAGAGGGCAACAGAAGAAGGAAAGGCTGCTTGGAAATATTTTCAATGGCATCTTTTTGAATGGCTTGCTGACAAAGTGGTACCATGATACATTTTAATGTATCTTAATTAATTTTGAAAAGAAAAAAGGCAAAGAGCATGGATATCAAACATAATGCCATGGTGTTTACTGCTTTCAATCATATTGGACAGATTGGCACCATTTAAATTAAAGTTCTGTGATCATAAGATCTTAAGAAGATCACACAAATACTATGGTTAACAAAGAGCAAACACATACTCACACTTACACATTCACACACATACCTCCCTTTCTAAGCACCACTGCATCATAAACTACAGTGAATTCCCAGCTGTGCAATTGATCATCTTATGAAGTGAATCAGAAAGCACGTTTAAAACCACTTGAGAGCTGTAAGGTCACCCTATAAATGCCACTCCTGTTGGGCTGTAGACGCACAGTGTTAACATAAAAAGATAAAGAGTCAAAATACTGCTAGGAAACCTTTTCATGTACTTGGACAGTTTCTTTCAAGTTGACAGAAGAATACTGGAGCTTTCTTCCTTCAAATCTGTATCAATGTTCCTCTTCTGTAGCACTGTGTAGAATGTGCTTCCATGGTTCTCTTATCCCCAATTTCCGAAAAGGATAAAACCCCTCTATTTAGACAGAACATGGACTCATGACATGTGAAATGCCCTACCTTTTGGTCTAATTCTCACCCCCATCTATCATGTAATCATTCCTAATTTGGCAGCAGTTCACTATCTCTGAATAGGGTGTTTGAGACAAGTGGCAGCCCCTGGGTGGCTGGGAGACAGTAGAATCAGAGTGTTGGTAAGGAGTTACTGTGACCCTAAATCTGTCCCAGCTCATGACACTAAGAGTAAATTGATTTCAAATTCAGAACCGTCTGAGAGAAATTTTGGAGAAGGCAATGACACCCTACTCCAGTATTTTTACCTGGAAAATCCCATGGACAGAGGAGCCTGGTAGGCTGCAGTCTATGGGGTAGCTAGAGTCAGACACGACTGAACGACTTCACTTTCACTTTTCACTTTCATGCATTGGAGAAGGAAATGGCAACCCACTCCAGTGTTCTTGCCTGGAGAATCCCAGGGTCTATGGGGTTGCACAGAGTCGGACACGACTGAAATGACTTAGCAGCAGCAGCAGCAGAGAGAATTTTGTATCCATGAAAACAACCCAAAGAATTTTTCACCCAGTCAAATCTTACAATGTTTTATCAAAATATGTCTAAGAATATAATTATTAGAAAAGGGAGGGAAGAGAAATAGGTTTCTCAAGAGTAAAATATTTTATAAATCAATTTTGATATATTCATTTAATTCTTTATTCACTTAATACTGTATTCTATTTTTGTAACTTTTACTATGAGAATAGGTCCTAGAGTTAAATATTTATTTTTACATAATTATTGGTCTTCAAATAGTTTTCCTACACTTCATATGGTTTTAGTTTTATCAGTATAATTTTAAGTCATTCTGTCCTTGGTTATCTATTTATATGTTGTTTAATTGAATTTTCAATTTGACTGTCAGCAGCATGTTCAGTATTCTGTACTGTGCTTGGTACTGTAGGGATTTGTTTGTAAATAAGTTATGGATGTGCATTTGAGGAGGGTACTTCTCTCCATATAGACTCTGTAAAGACAAAGATTCCCTGCTCTAAGAAATTTTCCTTTTTAACTGCTGCTATTTTGCTATTTACTGGATTATACTTAGTTTAAAAGATAATGTCAAAGATGAGAGATTTCTTTAAAGGATCTTTTTGTATTTGCAGTTCCCCTATTTGCAGGTTCCATTAATTTTATATGTGAATGCTTTAAGTCAAATTGTTATGTGCCTTTCTACTGTCAGAATAGGATAAAATATATCCTAGATCAGATTTATCTGAGATTGAAATGATGTGAACTCTGCCTTCCATGTGGACTTCCCTGGTGACCCAGTAGTAAAGAGTGCCTGCAGTGAAGGAGATGCAGGAGACGCGGGTTTAATCCCTGGGTGTAGAAGATCCCCTAGAGGAAGGCATGGCAACCCACTCCAGTACTCTTGCCTAGAGAATCCCATGAACAGAGAAACCTGGCAGGCTGCAGTCCATAGGGTCGTACAGAATCGGATGTGACTGAAGTGACTAGGCAGCTACCACCCATGTAATAGATGAAAAGCAGAAAAACAAATTGGTTACTGTTTAAAAGCACTGAGATCTTCCAGAATCATTTGCATATCAGTGAAGGTGACTCCAGGAAGTAGATGTCAGAGGTGGTTATGAGGCAAGAACAGGTTGTCCCAGGCCCCAGAAGGATCAGCTTAACACTCCCTCTTGTCTGTCTGGATTCATGCCTCAGCTCAGGGCCTGAGTGTGTGGTTGGAGCCAGGAAGTCCTTTTCTAACTCTGAATTAACCCAATTCACTGAGTGACTCTGAGCAAATCAAACTTTGTATCTCAGTCTGAATAAAAAAAATTTATAATTGCTTTTCACAAGAATGAACAATAGCTATTACTGAAAAATAGTTTCATTTGTTCAGGAAAGAATAGCATATGAGATAATATGATTAGGCACAATGGAGAAGAAAAGTCATTGGAAAATTATTGATAAAGCCTGGAGAATAGCTTGACAAATAGCTTATCAAATTCTTTAATATATGGGTACAGATCACCAGTGCCTCAGACTGAAAGGTAGTTATGTGGTGGAAAGGTAGTTATGTGGTGGAAAGGTAGTTATGTGATGGAGAGGTAGTTATGTGATGGAAAGACTGAAAGGTAGTTATGTGGTGGAAAGGTAGTTATGTGGTGGAAAGTTAGTTATGTGGTGGAAAGTTAGTTATGTGATGTGATAGTTATATAACTGAAAAGTTTCCTCACTATGCATATAGTTTTTAAACTTCTGGTCACTGACACTGGAAAAAAAGAGAAGGCTTTATCAAGCATTGCCCTTTTCAGTGGGTTAAAGGTGCAGTGCTGTAGTTATAGATGGTGACGCCATAAAATATCAGGCCCAGACAATAGTTATGGCAGTCTAAATAGAGTTATTTTTTACACACTACTTGCAACATGAGTGCAATATTGTATATTCTGTATCAAAGAAAATATTTTTTATAATTTTTAATATAACTGAATTTGTACAATATGAAAAAATTGAAGCAAGAGTATGGTTATCATAACTACTCATCTTTTTCTCCCTTCTTCCTAAATATCACCATACCAGATTATCAGTCAAAATGAAGTGTATATTCTAAAACCTGAACTAGGAGAATCATGTGGCATCTAAAATCTCCAGTTCTCTCTGGAGATAGAATATAATAAAATCAGTTGGAATATTTTAAAAAATTTAAAATGCAACTTAGCATTTAAATGCTTAAATCTTTCAAATAACTTACCAGGATATTTCTCTTTCTGGACATACAGAAGCAGTGTATTACTACTTGATTAAGACTCTTTTAAGCCCATCAGAAATCTATAACTAGTAATTCAACAAATATTTACAGAGTCCTTAGCGTCTGCCTATGATGCAGGAGATCCGGGTTCAATCCCTGGGTCGGGAATATCTCCTGGAGAAGGAAATGGCAACCCACTCCAGTATTCTTGCCTAAAAATCCCATGGATGGAGGAGCCTGGCAGGCTACAGTCCATGGTGTCGCAAAGAGTTAGACATGACTGAGCTACTTCACTTATCACAAGTCAGGCACTGAGATATGCTATGGGGTACACTGTGTCTTTATAAGAAATAGATATTGCTATGAATATGTTCAGTTTTTAAATCCCTTTTATTGTGAAATACTTTTTTTTTTACCAGGTTATTGTGTGGGGCTGGGTCTTGGTGGCAAAAGGTGGACTTAAAGAGAGCTCACACTGATCAATATTCCCTGGGGCTTCGAACTTCCAGTGTCCTTGCCTCCATGGTAAGACACAATAGACCTTCACTTCCCCATGAGACCCTCCAAGACCGCTTGATAGGTGTATCCAAGATTCCTATGGAAATACTGCTTTGTGATGAGACCCAGTGCACATGAGGCCTTGTGTGCATCCTCCAAGAGTGGAATGTTTCTTCCCCTAGCCCTGTGGAGCTCCTGCACTCAAGCCCCACTGGCCTTCAAGGCTAAAAGCTCTGAGGGGTTCTTCCTCTGGATGTTAGACTCTCAGACTGTTTGTAAGGCTATTTAATTCTTTTTTTTTTTTTTTGCAGTATAATTGATTTACAATGTTGTGTTAGGTTCTACTGTACAGCAAAGTGAGTCAGTTATACATATACATATATCCACACTTCAAGATTTTATTCCCATATAAGTCATTACAAAGTACTGAATAGAGTTCTCTGTGTGTAAAGGATGTTCTTATTAGTTATACATTTTATATATAGTAGTGTGTATATGTCAGTCCCAGTCTCCCAATTTATCCCTCTCCCCTTTCCTTCATGGTAACTATAACTTTGTTTAAAAACATCTGTGACTCTCTGTTTTGTAAAAAGATGCATTTGTATTATATTTTAAGATTTCACATATAAGTAATATCATATGATATTTGTCTTTCTGTGTTTGACTTCCATCAGTATGACAAAATCTAGGTCCATCCATATCACTGTAAATGACATTACTCTTTCTTTTTTATAGATGATTAAAACCTAGATAGCATATTGAAAAAGCAGAGACATTACTTTGCCAACAAAGGTCCATCTAGTCAAGGCTATGTTTTTCCAGTACTCATGTATGGATGTGAGAGTTGGACTGTGAAGAAAGCTGAGTGCAGAAGAATTGATGGTTTTGAACTGTGGTGTTGGAGAAGACTCTTGAGGGTCCCTTGGACTGCAAGGAGATCCAACCAGTTCATTCTGAAGGAGATAAGCCCTGGGATTTCTTTGGAAGGAGTAATGCTAAAGCTGAAACTCCAGTACTTTGGCCACCTCATGCGAAGAGTTGACTCATTGGAAAAGACTGTGATGCTGGGAGGGATTGGGGGCAGGAGGAGAAGGGGACGACAGAGGATGAGATGGCTGGATGGCATCACTGACTTGATGGACATGAGTCTGAGTGAACTCCGGGAGTTGGTGATGGACAGGGAGGCCTGGCATGCTGCGATTCATGGGGTCGCAAAGAGTTGGACACGACTGAGCAACTGAAGTGAACTGAACTGAACTGAATATTCCATTATATATACATGTATCACATCTTCTTTATTTTATTTTATGTATTTTAGTTGGAGGCTAATTACTTTGCAATATTGTAGTGGTTTTTGCCATACATTGATATGAATCAGCCATGGGTTTACATGTGTTCCCCATCCTGAACCCCCCTCACACCTCCCTTCCCATCCCATCCCTCTGGATCATCCCAGTGCACCATCCCTGGGCACCCTGTCTCATGCATTGAACTGGTGATCTGTTTCATATATGATAATATACGTGTTTCAATGCTGTTCTCTCAGATGTTCCCACCCTCACCTTTTCCACAGAGTCCAGAAGACTTATATACTTCTGTGTATCTTTTGCTGTCTCGCATATAGGGTTATTGTTACCATCTTTCTAAATTCCATGTATATATGTGTTAGTATACTGTATTGGTGTTTTCCTTTCTGGCTTACTTCATTCTGTATAATAGGCTCCAGTTTCATCCACCTCATTAGAACTGATTCAAATATATTCCTTCTAATGGCTGAGTAATATTCCATTGTGCATATGTACCAAAGTTTTCTTATCCATTCATCTGCTGATGGACATCTAGGTTGCTTCCATGTCCTGGCTATTATAAACAGTGCTGCAATGAACATTGGGGTATATGTGTCTCTTTCAATTCTGGTTTCCTCGGTGTGTATGCCCAGCAGTGGGATTGCTGGGTCATAAGGCAGTTCTATTTGCAATTTTTTAAGGAATCTCCACACTGTTCTCCATAGTGGCTGTACTAGTTTGCATTCCCACCAACAGTGTAAGAGGGTTCCCTTTTCTCCACAACCTCTCCAGCATTTATTGCTTGTAGACTTTTGGATCGCAGCCATTCTGACTGGTGTGAAATGGTACCTCGTGGTTTTGATTTGCATTTCTCTGAGAATGAGTGATGTTGAGCATCTTTTCATGAGTTTGTTAGCCATCTGTATGTCTTCTTTGGAGAAATGTCTGTTTAGTTCTTGAGCCCGTTTTTTGATTGGGTCATTTATTGTTCTGGACTTGAGCTTCAGGAGTTGCTTGTATATTTTTGAGACTAATTCTTTGTCAGTTATTTCATTTGCTATTATTTTCCCCCATTCAGGAGGCTGTCTTTTCACCTTGCTTATAGTTTCCTTCATTGTGCAAAAGCTTTTGAGTTTAATTAGGTCCCATTTGTTTATTTTTGCTTTTATTTCCACTACTCTGGGAGGTGGGTCATAGAGTATACTGCTGTAATTTATGCTGGAGAGTATTTTGCCTGTTTTCTCCTCTAGGAGTTTTGTAGTTTCTGGTCTTACGTTTAGATCTGTAATCCATTTTGAGTTTATTTTTGTGTATGGTGTTAGAAAGTGTTGTAGTTTCATTCTTTTACAAGTGGTTGACCAGTTTTCCCAGCACCACTTGTTAAAGAGATTGTTTTTTCTCCATTGTATATTCTTGCCTCCTTTGTCAAAGATAAGGTGTCCATAGGTGTGTGGATTTATCTCTGGGCTTTCTATTTTGTTCCATTGATCTATAATTCTGTCTTTGTGCCAGTACCATACTTTCTTGATGACTGTGGCTTTGTAGTAGAGCCTGAAGTCAGGCAGGTTGATTCCTCCAGTTCCATCCTTCTTTCTCAAGATTGCTTTGGCTATTCAAGGTTTTTTGTACTTCCATACAAATTGTGAAATTATTTGTTCTGGTTCTGTGAAAAATACTGTTGGTAGCTTGATAGGGGTTGCATTGAATCTGTAGATTGCTTTCGGTAGTATACTCATTTTCACTATATTGATCTTTCCAATCCATGAACATGGTATATTTCTCCATCTATTTGTGTCCTCTTTGATTTCTTTCACCAGTGTTTTATAGTTCTCTCTCTATATATAGGTCTTTTGTTTCTTTAAGTAGATATATTCCTAAATATTTTATTCTTTTTCTTGCAATGGTGAATGGAATTGCTTGCTTAATTTCTCTCTTTTTTTTTTCTCATTTTTAGTGTATAGGAATGCATTACATGTACTACATCTTCTTTATCCATTCTTCTGTCAATGGACATTTAGGCTGCTTCTATAGCCTAACGATTGTCAATGAACATTGGGGGTTCATGTAGCTTCTCAAATTTTGGTTTTCTCTGTATACATGGCCAGGAATGAGATTATTGGCTCATTTGTTGTTGTTTAGTCACTAAGTAATATCCGAGTCTTTGTGCCCCATGAACTGAAGCATGCCAGGTTACTCTGTCCTCCACTGTCTCCCAGAGTTTGCTCAAATTCATGTCCACTGAGTTAGTGACATTATCTAACCATTTCATCCTCTGCTGCTCTCTTTTCCCTTTGCCTTTGATCTTTACCAGCATAAAGGGTCTTTTCCAATGAGTCTGTTCTTCCCATCAGGTGGCTAAAGTATTGGAGCTTCAGCTTCAGCATCAGTCCTTCCAATATTCAGGGTTGAACTGCAGTGTGCTGAGATAGGCAGGATTGAAGCCTGGCTTCCCTGGGAGGGAAGTCACCGAGTATTTTTCCTCTAGAGCTTTTCACCTATGAGTGTGCTCTGCTGTGTCACTTTTCACCCACTGTGTGAGTTTTCAGATTCCACGGTTTTTGGCACTGCTCTTGGGCCCACCTTAACCATATGTATGCCCACAGTTGGCCCTAGTGTTTCCCAGATGCTATTGTTACCAGGCTACCAGTGAATATCCACTGAAGCCAGATCCCAACATTGCAGTAATTATGGATCTGGACCGACTGTGGGTGCTATGGGGGCAACTCAGACTCTGGCCTTGCTCAACCTGTGCATACATGTGCCCAAAAAAATCTACAGCTGATAAAGGTAGACCTGTTTTGTCTGCAAGAGCATTTGTTATCGATTCAGATATTTTGTAGGCACTGAGTTTACAAAGCTGGTTGTGAGGGTGTCAATTTACTATTCACACAACTACAAGGAGTGAGTCCAGCTTTTTATTTTTAAGGTTTCACAGCTCTTGAAGCTAAACTGTGGTTTCAGCCCCACCTCTAACGTTGGGCCAATCACAGGGGTCTGCCCTCAAGGCTGCCCTAGAGCACAGTTAGAAGAGGGAAGTGGGTAGTGGTGACCAGATTTATGAGGATTTCTGCCAAGGAGGGGACAGAATGCAGAGTAGGAAGCAGTAGCTTCTGGGATTGTGCCTACCATTGTGGGGACAAGGTGCAGAGGTGAAGGTGGTAGCCACAGAGGTTTTGGGAGCCCTGGTGGGGATGGGTTGCAAGGGGGAGCCAGTGATCCCATGTTAAAGAGAGCTGGCCCTGGTGGGGACTGGGTGCACAGAAGAACCAGCAACTATAGGCATGAAGAGAGCCAACTCCAATGGGAGCCCTTTCTAGTGTCCAGGGAGGTAGGGGCCACTGTGTGTGGCAAGAGGCTGCAATGGAGGCATTGCCAACTGTGTGTCACTCAGTAATGGTAACTTGCTTCTATGGCAGCCCAGGTTTCCTCCACAAACATTCCTGGTTGTGGATTTCCTCACTCCAATCCCCTCAGGTTGTTTCCTCACAGACAACAGCAGCCTTCTCCCTGGGTTTGCTCTCCAAACCTCATGTTCCATCACCCAGTCCCTGTCCAGAACACAGACACATGTCTCAGGGTGGGGTACACTCTGTCATGAACCATCTGTGTAGGTCTCACTCTTCTGCCTGCTGAATAGACCGGTTGCTGCACTCTCCTCTGATAAACCCCAAAGTTCCCATTTTGTCCCAGTTGATCTTCCCACGTGAGGGGGATTTCCCTGATGCAGAAACCTCTCCTCTTTTTCAGCTTCCTCCCAGGACCACAGATCCTGTCCCACTTCCTTTCCTTTTTCCCTTATTTTTTATTTCATCCTATCCAGTTACACGAGGATCTTCCTTGTCTTTTTAAGTGTCCGTAGTCTTCTGCTAGTGTTCAACCAGTGTTATGTGAGAATTGTTCCATTTGTAGATATATTTTTGATGCATTTGTGGGGAGAGATGAACTCCAGGTCTTACTACTCTTCTGCCATCTTGGCTCACATGGACATATTAAATTTTAATGTGTTTATTATATTTCCCAGAGGTTCAGCACATACTGATTTAGAAGCTGTGCCCATTGAGTAACTGGGATTAAGCAACAGCAGGAGTAAAAAAAAAATGAGAGCCCCTAAATAATCAGAAGTTCACTAATATGGTTAGAGGGAGTTAGTAAGAAAAACAATAAAAAGTGTGTACTAGAATGGCAAATGATATTTAGAACCATCTAGCAGAATAGTAAGTTTGGAAGTAAATATTAAGTCCATCTAATACAACTTGTCATCTGATGCTGGAATCTCATTTATACCATCCCATTAAATTAATCCAACCTCTTCTTAATCACCTTTAGCCATGAAGATAAATTCATCTGAAGCTTTGAAATTGCCCATTTTCATCACCTTAAAAATCAGCACTGCATTAAGGTAGTAGCTCCATACCACTCTGTTCCCACTGGAAGTGTTTTTCTCTGCTGTCTTCCTCATTCCTTTTCATCAGCCCTGTGCCTACTCCAACCTAGAGCTGTGGGATAACAGTAATTCTTTTCTAACTACTACTTTAGAAAGAGAAATCAATATCAATGCTTAGTAATGTATCCAAAGCATCCTCAACTCCCCCTATCTTCCTAATGAGTATTGCATCAGACATGAAATGCCATACCTTCATAGTTCTATTAAAAATTAGAGTATATCACAAGATGAAAGGCCCAATTGGAGAAGGGGCCTGAATTCATGCCCTAACAGGAATCACTATAGTAAATGATAATATTCAACCTATAGAAGGGAATAATTGAGAGGCAAATGGTATAGGAAACAAACTGATTGCTAGCTTTAGGTACTTGAGAAGCTGTCATAAGGAATGAGGAAAATCAGTTTTGTTAGTGTTGCCAGTGGTGAAGGAATGAGTGTGTGCATGCAAACTCAGTCTCTCACTCATGTCTGACTCTTTGTGGCACCATGGGCTATAGTCCACCAATACTCATGTTTAAAACATATAGTGGGCAGAAAGACAATGGTGGAGTAGAAGGACCTTGAGCTTATCTACTCTCACGAGCATATCAAAATCATAGCCAACTGTTGAAAGACAATTGATTTAAAAGACTGGAACCTACCAAAAAAGATATTCTACATCCTGGCTTCTGTTCAAGATGGCAGAGAAGGACATACACTTATCTCCTCCTGTGAGAGCACCAAAATCACAACTAGCTGTTGAACAACCATCAACAGGAAGATGCTGGAACCTACCAAAGAAAGATACCTCATGTTCACAAAAAAAGAAGAAGCCACAACAAGATGGTTGGAGGGGTAGGATAAAATCAAATCCCATACCTATCAGGTGGGTGAAGCACAAATTGGAGAACACTAATACCAAAGAAGTTCTCCCACTCTTATGAAGGTTCTGAACCCCACATCAGGCTTCCCAGATTGGGGATCTGACAAAGAGACTGGGAATCTCCAGGGAATCTGACCTTGAAGGCCAGCATGATTTGATTACAAGACTTCCACAGGACTGGGTGAAACAGAGACTCCAGCCTTGGAGTGAAAGTCACTCAGTTGTGTCTGACTCTTTGTGACCCCATGGACTATACAGTTCATGGAATTCTCCAGGCCAGAATACTGGAGTGGGTAGCCTTTCCCTTCTCCAGGGGATCTTCCCAACCCAGTGATCAAATCCAGGTCTCCCACACTGCAGGCAGATTTTTACCAGCTGAGCCACAAGGGAAGCCCTCAGTCTTGGCAGGCACAAACAAAATCTTGTGTGCACCAAAACCCAGAGGAAAGGAGCAATGATCCCACAGGAGACTGAACAAGACCTACCTGCTAGTGTTGGAGTGTCTTCTGTGGGGATGTGGGTTGGCAGGGGCTCACCACAGGAATGAGGGCACTGGCAGCAGCAGTCTGTGAAGGCCTCCCTTGGCGTAAACCCTCTTGGAAATCACCATTAGTCCTACCATATAGCCCAGGACTGGGTCGCTTCAGGCCAAAAAACTACCTGGGAGGGAGGGCAACCCCATTCATCAGCAGATAATTGGATTAAAGCTTTATTGAGCAAGGCCCTACACACCAGAGCAAGACCCAGTTTTCCCCACCACCAGCCCCTCCTGTCAGAAAGCTTACACAAGCCTCTTAGGTTCCTCCATTAAAGGATAGACAGAAGCAAGAAGAACCACAGTCCCACAGCAAGTAAAACAAAAACCATATTATAGAATGTTAATCAGGATGAAAAAGCAGAAAGTTATATTCCAGATGAAAGGACAATATAAAACCCCAGAAAAACAACTAAATGAAGTAGATATAGGCAACCTTTCAGAAAAAAAGAATTCAGAATAATGATAGTGAAGATGATTAAGTATATCAGAAAAAGAATGGAGGCAAAGATTGAAAAGATGCAAGAAATGTTCACCAAAGACCTAGCAGAACTAAAGAACAAACAAGCAGAGACAAATAATACACTAGAATGGATCAATAGCAGAATAACTGAAACAGAAGAACAGATAAATGACCTGGAGGACAGAATGGTGGAAATTACTGCTGCAGAATAGAATATGGGAAAAAGAATGGAAAAAAAAAATGAAGACAGCTTAAGAAACCTCTGGGACAATGTCAAACACACCAACATTTGCATTTTAGGGGTTCCAGAATGAGAAGAAAAAGAGAAAGGACCTGAAGAAATATTTTGAATAGATAATAACTGGAAACTTCCCTAACATGGGAAAGGAAATAGTCAATCAAGTCCAGGAAGCACAAAGAGTCCCAGACAGGATAAACCCAAGGAGAAACACATCGAGACACATAGTAATTTAACTGACAAAAGTTAAAGACAGAGATAAAATATTAAAAGCAACAAGGGGAAAATGACAAATAACATACAAGGGAACTCCTATCAGGCTATCACTTGATTACTCAACAGAAACTCTACAAGCAAGAAAGGAATGACATGATATATTTAAAGTGATGAAAGGGAAGAACCTAAAACCAAGAATACTCTAACCAGCAAGACTCTTCCTCAGTTTTGATGGAGAAACCAAAAGCTTTCCAGATAAGCAAGAATTAAAAGAATTCAGCACCACCAAATCAGCTTTACATACTGAAGGATAAGAAAGCAAGAAGTATACTACATAGTGATCAAGGGATCAATCAAAGAAGAATATATAACAATCATAAATATATGTACAAGCAACATAGGAGCACGTAAATATGAAAGGCAATATTAACAGACATAAAAGGACAAATTAACAGTAACTCAATAATAATGGTGGACTTGAACAAACCACTTACAACAAAGGACAGGACATCCAGACAGAATCATTAAGGAAACACAGACCTTAACTGATACATTAGACCAGATGCACCAAATTGATATTTAAAGCATTCCAACCGAAAGCAGCATAATACACATTATTTTCACATGCACACTGAACATTTTGCAGGATAGGTAACATGCTGGTAACAAAGAAAGCATGGTAAATTTAAGAAAAATGAAATTATATCAAGCTTGTTTTCCAACCACAATGCTATGAGATGAGAAATCAACTATAAGAAGAAAAACTGCAATAAGCACAAACATATGGGACTGGACAAATGCTACTAAAAAACCAATGAATTACTGAAAAATAAAACAAAGAGGAAATTTAAAAAATCTAGAGACAAATGTAAATCAAACAAAATGATCCAAAATCTATGGGATACAGTAAAAGCAGTTTTAAGTGGGATGTTTACAGCAATACAAGTCTACCTAAGGAAGCAAGAATAATTCCAAATAAACAACGTACTCATATCTAAAGCAACAGGAGAAAGAGGAACAACAAAACCCAAAGTTAGAAGAAAATAATTTGTAAAGATCAGAGCAGAAATAAAAGACTGAAGAAACAATAGAAAAGGTAAAATGAAGCTAAAATCTTGTTCTCTCAAAAGATAAGTACAATTGATAAACCCTTAGTCAGACTCATCCAGAAAAAAAGGAGAGGGCCCAAAACAATAAAATCAGAAGTGAAAAAGTTGAACTGACAAATGACACTACAGAAATATATACACAACGGAGTATTACTCAGCCATTAAAAAGAATACATTTGAATCAGTTCTAATGAAGTGGATGAAACTGCAGCCTATTATACAGAGTGAAGTAAGCCAGAAAGAAAAACACCAATACAGTATACTAACACATATATATGGAATTTAGAAAGATGGTAATGATAACCGTGTATGCGAGACAGCAAAAGAGACACAGATGTATAGAACAGTCTTTTGGACTCTGTGGGAGAGGGAGAAGGTGGGATAATTTGGGAGAATGGCATTGAAACATGTATAATATCATATAAGAAATGAATCGCCAGTCTAGGTTTGATGCAAGATACAGGATGATTGGGGCTGGTGCACTGGGATGACCCAGAGAGGTGTTATGGGGAGGGAGGCGGGAGGGGGGTTCAGGATCGGGAACACATGTGCACCCGTGGTGGATTCATGTTGATATATGGCAAAACCAATACAGTATTGTAAAGTAAAATAAAGTAAAATACAAAAAATATAAAGCACCAAAGAGACTACTATGAAAAATTATATCCCAATAAAATGGAGAAACTAGAAGAAATGGACAAAGTCTTAGAAAGCTAGAATCTCTCAAAGCTGAAACAGGAAGAAAAAGAAAATATGAAAATATGAATTCCAAGTGTGAAATTGAATCTGTGGTCTAAAAGCTCCCAACAAAGTAAAGTCCAGGACCAGATGACTTCACAGGAGAATTCTACCAAACATTTGAAGAGGAATTAATACCTATTCTTCTGAAACTTTTGCAAAAAATTATACATGAAAGAACATTCTCTGAGGCCATAATAACTCTGATACCAAAATCAGACAAAGATAACACAAAAAAGCAAAATTACAGGTCAGTACCTCTAATGAACATAAATACAAAAATTCTCAAAAAAATACTATCCAACCAAATCCAACAATGCTAAAGCCTGTCATACAGAGTGAAGTAAGTCAGAAAGAGGAAAACAAATATGATATACTAATGCATACATATGGAATCTAGAAAAACGGTGAAAAAGTGAAGTCGCTCAGTCGTGTTCAACTCTTTGCGACCCCATGGACACTAGGCTCCTCTGTCCATGGGATTTTCTAGGCAAGAGTACTGGAGTGGGTTGCCGTTTCCTTCTCCAGGGAACTTCCCAACCCAGGGATCGAACCCAGGTCTCCCACATTGTAGACAGATGCTTTCCGTCTGAGCCACCACTTGATCTTAGCCAAAAAGCAATGTGAACCTATTTTCAGGACAGGAATAGAGAAACAGATGTAGAGAATGGATTTTCAGACAAAGGGGAGTAAGGAGAGTGTGGGATGAGTTGAATGAGTAGCATTGACATATATACACTATCATATGTAAAACAGATAGGTAGAGAGAAGCTACTGTATTGAACACAGAGCTCAGCTTGTTACTCCGTGATGACCTAGCAGAGTGGAATGGGGGATGGGAGAGAGGCTCCAGAGGGCGAGGATATATGTATATATATGGCTGATTCACACTGTTGTACAGCAGACACTAAAACAACATTGTAAAGCAATTATATTCCAATAAAAAATAAAGGACCAAGATGGAAATTTTTTAAAAAAGATCATACTCTGTCATCAAGTAGGATTTCTAACTTGCTTTTTGACCTGCATGCAGGTTTCTCAGGAGGCAGGTAAGGTGGTCTGGTACTTCCATATCTTTTAGAATTTTCAACAGTTTTTTTGTGATCCATACAGTCAAAGGCTTTAGCATAGTCAATGAAGCAGAAGTAGATGTTTTTCTGGAATTCTTTTGCTGGGACCACAAAATAAAGGAAATGTAAGGAACATTTATTTCTTGTGCATATACTAAGTCCCAGGCTCTTTCCTAAAACAACTGTGCAAGTTAGACAGTATTATTACACCATTTAAATTTTATTGGTTTGTATGTATGTGCTAAGCTCACTATTATTTATGAGGAAGCTGAGATTCATGGCATCCAGTCCCACTACTTCATGGCAAATAGATGGGGAAACAGTGGAAACAGTGGCTGACTTTATTTTTCTGGGCTCCAAACTCACTGCAGATGGTGATTGCAGCCATGAAATTAAAAGACGCTTACTCCTTGGAAGGAAAGTTATGACCAACTTAGACAGCATATTAAAAAGCAGAGACGTTACTTTGTCAACAAAGGTCTGTCTAGTCAAGGTTATGGTTTTTTCCAGTAGCCATGTATGGATGTGAGAGTTGGACTATAAAGAAAGCTGAGCATCAAAGAGCTGATGCTTTTGAATTGTGGAGTTGGAGAAGACTCTTGAAAGTCCCTTGGATTGCAAGGAGATTCAACCAGTCCATTCTAAAGGAGATCAGTCCTGGGTGTTCATTGGAAGGACTGATGTTAAAGCTGAAACTCCAATACTTTGGCCACCTGATGCAGAGAGATGACTCATTGGAAAGGACCCTGATGCTGGGAAAAATTGAGGGCAGGAGGAGAAGGGGACGACAGAGGATGAGATGGTTGGATGGCATCACCGACACAATGGACATGGGTTTGGGAGGACTCTGGGAGTTGATGATGGACAGGGAGGCCTGGCGTGCTGCAGTTCATGGGGTCTCAAAGAGTCGGACACGACTGAGCTACTGAACTGAACTGAACTGAGATTCAGAGAGAGGAAGTGACTTACTCAATGTCGCATACCTTCGCCCGGACCAAGACATAACCTAAAGTCAATAAGAGACCCTAAATCTGTTATTTTTCTACTATATCATACAGTAGTTACTCTCTGATTTGTACAATTTGTGGACTAGAGGAAGGAATAAAGGTTTACATTTACGAAGTTTTAACACTAGCATTTTAGCCCCATTAGAGTTCTGTAGTTTTTCACTCTGGAGATTTGGAGTATAAGTGAGCCATGAGGCATCTTTTTTTTTTCCCATGTGGCATATCCTTTCTGAAGTCCTGCTTGTTCCCTATGAGCTCACTGTTTTACCCACTATGGGGACATGTATGGTAACTATCCCCACTCCCCACCTCACCTCTCAACTATATTTTGTAAAATTCCTGTAAAATTCCTCTCAGGAAAGTCTTAGGCCCTTCTTTATGACATAGAAGAGTAAAAATTTTATTTTCAGGTATATAGTACATAAAGAAAAGAGGAGTGAGTCAGAGAGAAAAGGAGGTGTGGAGGGAGTGAGCAAATGATGAGGGGATATAAATGATAACATGTAATAATGAAAAATATTTTCTTTTCTTCTCTCTATAAACACTATAGTTTAGTTTGGCCTATTTTTAAATTTTATATGAATGAATCATATATTATGTTGTCTTTTATGTCTTGCTTCTTCCACTCAATATTATGAATGTGAAATTCATTCAAGATATAGGTATTATAGTTATGCATTCTTATTACTAGTCATTTTCTTGAAAATATACAAAATATAGTATAACCTATAAATTTATATGTCCTTTTTGTATAGGGCCATGCAAGTCATCTAACTAATGCTCCTATTTTACTCTATATGCTGTGAAGGTGAGTATGAGCTTTAATTTCTTCATCAGTAAAGTAGAGATAATAGACTCAGCTTACTCATCAATTTGCTGTGAGATTTAAGATGCAAGACAGAAACAAGTTTAGCATTCATAATGCCTGGATGGTGTTCTGTTTCTTGCACCATGAGAAGCTTTAATTCACAGAATATGTGGCTTTGGAACCAGATACTTGGCATTGATTTCTAGTTCCATTGCCCCCACTGCATTTTTCAAGCCTCAGCTTTCTCATGTGTAGGACAGAGATTGATAATATCCCTCAGTCATCACAATATATACAAATATTGATTCATTATGATATACATGTGAAACTAATATGTCAAATGTCAATTATATCTCCTCAAAAAGTCCCCCAACTAGTTTTTGTCCCAGGGGCCCTATTAAAAAGTATATGATAACTGGCAGTATGGTAGGCATTTGGCAGATTTGATTTATTTAGACATTCTAGAATGTGGTGTTTAGAAACCACACCATACATATGGTAAGAGAGTATCTATCTCATAGCTTAACACAGAGAGGCAGCAGGATGAAACACAGAGAAATGGTGAAGCTATTTTCCTGTGATCTGACCTAACCTTGCCTAGAAATAGGGAGGGAGAACCCTTTAGAAGTGGAGCCTAAAAAAAAAGCTGACTCAAGATGTGTCTTTTCTCTGAGTGTGGGATTCTAATGAGTGAGTGATCTAATGAAAGTGTTGTTATTATTACATTTGTCTTATAGTGATAACCAAACATGAACTGCACAAGACTGATTTCCTGGAGAAATATATGCTGGTCAATCAGAAACAGTTTTGCCAGTTGTTATTCATTATTGAACAAAAGTCCTTCCTCCTCAGGAAATTGACTCAACCCTGTCAACACTTTCTACTTGCCTTCATGAAAGATAAGGAGGGTGAGCCTTGGACTACCTTTATACCCTCCCCAACAAATGATTTTTATCATAGTGGGGTGAGTTATCTGTTTTGGCTCTTCCATGTCAGAGCCTGGGTCTTTTCTACTTAACTGGGTCTTCTTTAACAAACATCAAATTCTAAAGATGGTTCTGACTTCTCAATATTCTTACATATTTTCCCACCTCACTGTACTCCACTCTGCTCTATCTCATAGATATCAATAAAATAGCTATTCAGAATCTGTGATGCTGCAGAGTATGAAAGATCAACTGATGGTTAAAGGGAGGCCTCAAGAAAAACTCTCACCTTTGATAAGTTACTCATGTTTTCTGGGCCTTAGCTTCTCCACCTGTCAAATGGAAACAATAGTCCTTTCCCTGCTCTCAGAGCATTGCTGAAGATAGCTGTAAAAAATTCTTCAAAACAGAAGCCCTCAGTATACATAAGGTATAGTAACAACAACAACCAAACTTATTAAGTGATTTTTAAGTGGATAGTATAAACTAGTCACTCTGCTAAGTTCTTTATATACAATATCTTATTTATCCCTTAAAACATGAGGCAAATAAGTTTACCATCTTAAATGTATGAAAGTAGTTGAGGCTCAGAGAGATGCAGTTACTTGCCCCAAATTATATGACCAGTAGGTAGGAGAGCTAAGTTTAAAGCCAGAAAGTTGGATTATAGGGCCCATGCTCCTAACCACTTGTCCATTGCCTCTTTGCTATTATTACTATATTATGCATGCTTTTTTAAAAATTAATTTATTTTTTAACTTGGAGGATAATTGCTTTACAATGTTTGTTGGTTTCTGCCATACAACAACATATATCAGCTGTAAGTATACATATATTTCCTCCCTCTTGAACCTCCCTCCCACCTCCCCACATTCCACCCCTCTAGGTCATCAAAATGTACTAGGTTGGGCTCGCTGTTTTATACAGCAGCTTCTCACTACTTACATATTTTACACATAGTAGTGTATATGTGTCAATGCTACTCTCTCAATTTGTCCCACCCTCTCCTTCCCCCACTGTGTCCACACATATTTGCAGGGCAGGAATAGAGACACCGACATAGAAAATGCACTTGTGGATCCATGTATTCTTATCTAATAAAATCCTGCTCATTTCCATCCTTTCCAGGAAGCTTTGTCTAACCAATTCATCCATTAAGTATATAGTTCCTCCTCTGAGCTGTTATTTATGGTATATGACTAATTGGATATCGAACCTTATTGCCCTATCTCCCCTGTCATATTGTTACTTACATTTTTCATAAATGTTAGACTGACCTTCTCATATGTACTTTTTAAAATTAATTAATTTATTTTAATTGGAGGCTAATTACTTTACAATATTGTGGCGGTATTTGCCATAAATTGACATGAATCAGCCATGGGTGTACATGTATCCCCCAGTCCCGAACCTCCTTCCCACCTCCCTCCCCATCTCATCCCTCTGGGTTGTCCCAGTGCGCTGGCTTTGAGTGCCCTGTTTCATGCATTGGACTTTGACTGGTCATCTATTTCACATATGGTAATATAGATACTTCAGTGCTATTTTCTCAAATCATCCTACCCTCACTTTCTCCCACAAAGTCCAAAAGTCTGTTCTTTATATCTGTGTCTCTTTTGCTGTCTTGCACATAGGGTCGTTGTTACCATCTTTCTAAATTCCATACATATATGCATTAATATTCTGTATTGGTATTTTTCTTTATGACTTACTTCATTCTTTATAATAGGCTCCAGTTTCATCTATCTCATTAGAACTGACTCAAATGTGTGCCTTTTAATAGCTGAGTAATATTCCATTGGGTTTATGTACCACAGCTTTCTTATCCATTCATCTGCCAATGGACATCTACGTTGCTTCCATGTCCTGGCTATCATAAACTGTGCCGCAATGACATTGGGGTACACATGTCTCTTTCAATTCTGGTTTCCTCAGTGTGTATGCCCAGCAGTGGGATTGCTGGTTTGTGTGGCAGTTCTATTTCCAGTTTTTTAAGGAATCTTCACACTGTTCTCCATAGTGGCTGTACTAGTTTGCATTCCCACCAACAGGGTAAGAGGGCTCCCTTTTCTCCACACCCTCTTCAGCATTACTTTTTGTAGACTTTGTGATGGCAGCCATTCTGACTGGCATGAGATGGTACCTCATTATGGTTTTCATTCACATTTCTCTGATAATGAGTGATGTTGAGCATCTTTTCATGTGTTTGTTAGCCATCTGTATGTCTTCTTTGGAGAACTGTCTATTTAGTTCTTTGGCCCGTGTTTTGATTGGGTCATTTATTGTTCTGTTATTGAGCTGAGTGAGCTGCTTGTATATTTTTGAGATTAATTATTTGCCAGTTGCTTCATTTGCTATTATTTTCTCCCATTCTGAAGGCTGCCTTTTACACTTGCTTATAGTTTCCTTCATTGTACAAAAGCTTTCAATTAGGTCCTATTTGTTTACTTTTGCTTTTATTTCCATTACTCTGAAAGGTGGGTCATAGAGGATCTTGCTGTGATTTATGTCAGACAGTATTTTGCGCCAATGTTTTCTTCTAGGAGTACTATAGTTTCTGGTCTTAAATTTAGATCTCGAATGCATTTTGATTTCATTTTTGTGTACGGTGTTAGAAAGTGTTTTAGTTTCACTCTTTTACAGGTGGTTGACCAGTTTTCCCAGAAGCATTTGTTAAAGAAATTGTCTTTTCTCCATTGTATATTCTTGCCTCCTTTGTTAATGATAAGGTGTCCATAGGTGCACAGATTTATCTCTGAGTTTTCTATTTTGTTCCATTGATCTATAGTTCTGTCTTTGTGCAGTACCATACAGTATTGATGACTGTAACTTTGTAGTATAGTCTGAAGTAAGACAGGTTGATTCCTCCACGTCCATTCTTCTTTCTCAAGATTGCTTTGGCTATTCCAGGTGTTTTATGTTTCCATACAAATTGTGAAATTATTTTTTCTGGTTCTCTGAAAAATGCCATTGCTAGCTTGACACAGATTGCATTGAATCTATAGATTGCTTTGGGTAGTATATTAATTTTCACTGTATTGATTCTTCTGATCCATGAACATGGTATAATTCTCCATCTATTTGTGTCATCTTTGATTTCTTTCATCAGTATTTTATAGTTTTCTATATACAGGTCTTTTGTTTCTTTAGATAGATTTATTCCTAAATATTTTATTCTTTTCATTGCAATGGTGAATGAGATTGTTTCCTTAACTTCTCTTTCTGTCCTCTCATTGTTAGTATATAGGAATGCAAGGGGTTTCTGTGTATTAATTTTATATCCTGCAACTTTACTATATTCATTGATTAGCTCTAGTAATTTTCTGGTGGAGTCTTTAGGGTTTTCTATGTAGAGGATCATGTCACCTGCAAACAGTGAGGGTTCTACTTCTTCTTTTCTAATCTGGATTCCTATTAGCTAATTTTCTTTTCTGATTGCTGTGGCTAAGGCTTCCAAATCTATGTTGAATAGTAGTGGTGAGAGTGCTTATCCTTGTCTTGTTCCTGACTTTAAGGCAAATGCTTTCAATTTTTCACCATTGAGGATAATGCTTACTGTGGGTTTATCATATATGGCTTTTATTATCTTGAGGTATGCTCTTTCTATGCCTGCTTTCTGAAGCATTTTGATCATAAATGGATGTTGAATTTTGTAAAAGGCCCTCTCTGTGTGTATTGAGATAATCAATTTTTTAATGTGATGTATCACAGTGATTGATTTGCAAATATTGAAGAATCCTTGCATCCGTGAGATAAAGTCCACTTCATCATGATGTATGATGTTTTTAACATGTTGTTGTATACTGTTTGCTAGAATTTTGTTAAGGATTTTTGCCTCTATGTTATTGGTGACATTGGCCTGCAGTTTTCTTTTTTGGTGGCATCTCTGTCAGTTTTGGTATTAGAGTGATTGTGGTCTCATAGAATGAGTTAGGCAGTTTACCTTCCTCTGTAATTTTCTCAAAGAGTTTGAGTAGGATAGTTGTTAGCTCTTCTCTAACTTTTTGGTAGAATTCACCTGTGAAGCCATCTGGTCCTGAGCTTTTGTTTGCTGGAAGATTTTTGATTAAAATTTCAATTTCTGTGCTTATGATGGGTCTGTTAAGATTTTCTATATCTTCCTGGTTCAGTTTTGGAAGTTTATACTTTTATAAGAATTCGTCCATTTCTTCCAAGTTGTCCATTTTATTGTCTTATAGTTGCTGATAGTTGTCTCTTGTGATCCTTTGTATTTCTGTATTCTCTGTTGTGATTTCTCCATTTTTGCTTCTAATTGTGTTGATTTGATTCTTTTCTCTCTTCTTTTTTCTTGATGAGTCTGGCTAACGGTTTGTCTATTTTATTTATCTTCTCAAAGAACCAGCTTTTAATTTGTTGATTTTTGCTATAGTCTCCTTTGTTTCATTTTCGTTTATTTCTGATCAGATTTTTTTTTATGGTTTCTTTCCTCCTGCTAACTTTGGGGTTCTTCTTCTTGTTCTAGTTGCTTTAGATGTAAGATTAGGTAATTGATTTGATTTTTCTCTTGTTTCTTGAGGTAAGTTTGTACTGCTACGAAACTTTCTCTTAGCCCTGCTTTTCCTGAATCTCTTAGATTTTGGTTTGTAGTGTTTTCATTTTTATTTTCTTCCATGCATATTTTGATTTCCTTTTTGAATTCTTCTGTGACTGGTTGGTTATTCAGAAGTGTGTTGTTTAGCCTCCATGTTTGTATTTTTAATAGTTTCTTTTTCCTATAGTTGACATCTAATCTTACTGCATTGTGATCAGAAGAGTTGCTAGAAATGATTTCAAGATTTTGAATTTTCAAAGGCTGGATTTATGGCAAACTATGTGATCTATCCTGGAGAGTGTTCTGTGTGCATTTGGGAAAAAGGTGAAATTCATTGTTTTGGGATGAAATGTCCTTAGATATCAGTTAGGTCTAACTGGCCCATTGTATCATTTAATGCTAGATTTCCTCGCTAATTTCCTGTTTGTTTAATTTATCCATAGGTGCGAGTGGGGTATTAAAGTCTCCCACTATTATTGTGTTGCTGTTAATTTCACCTTTCATCAGTTCAGTTCAGTTCAGTTGCTCAGTTGTGTCCAACTCTTTGCGACCCCATGAATTGCAGCATGCCAGGCCTCCCTGTCCATAACCAACTCCTGAAGTTCATTCAAACTCACATCCATCGAGTCAGTGATGCCATCCAGCCATCTCATTCTCTCTCATTCTCTCCTCCTTCTGTCCCCAATCCCTCCTAGCATCAGAGTCTTTTCCAATGAGTCAACTCTTCGCATGAGGTGGCCAAAGTACTGGAGTTTCAGCTTTAGCATCATTCCTTCCAAAGAACACCCAGGATTGATCTCCTTTAGAATGGACTGGTTGGATCTCCTTGCAGTCCAAGGAACTCTCAAGAGTCTTCTCCAACACCACAGTTCAAAAGCATCAATTCTTTGGCATTCATCATTCTTCACAGTCTTACTCTCACATCCATACATGACTACTGGAAAAACCATAGCCTTGACTAGAAGGACCTTTGTTGGCAAACTAATGTCTCTGCTTTTCAATATGCTATCTAGGTTGGTCATAACTTTTCTTCCAAAGAGTAAGCATCTTTTAATTTCATGGCTGCAGTCACCATCTGCAGTGATTTTGGAGCACCCCCCCCCAAAAAAGACACTGTTTCCACTGTTTCCCCATCTATTTACCATTAAGTGATGGGACCAGATGCCATGATCTTCATTTTCTGAATATTGAGCTTTAAGCCAACTTTTTCACTCTCCTCTTTCACTTTCATCAAGAGGCTTTTTAGTTCCTCTTCACTTTCTGCCATAAGGGTAGTGTCATCTGCATATCTGAGGTTATTGATATTTCTCCCAGCAATCTTGATCCTAGCTTGTGCCTCTTCCAGCCCACCGTTTCTCATGATGTACTCTGCATATAAGTTAAATAAGCAGGGTGACAATATATAGCATTGACGTACTCCTTTTCCTATTTGGAACCAGTCTGCTGTTCCATGTCCAGTTCTAACTGTTGCTTCCTGGCTTGCATATAGGTTTCTCAAGAGGCAGGTTAGGTGGTCTGGTATTCCCATCTCTTTCAGAATTTTCCATAGTTTCTTGTGATCCACACAGTCAATGGCTTTGGCATAGTCAATAAAGCAGAAATAGATGTTTTTCTGGAACTCTCTTGCTTTTTCCATGATCCAACAGATGTTGGGAATTTGATCTCTGGTTCCTCTGCCTTTTCTAAAACCAGCTTGTACATCAGGAAGTTCATGGTTTGTGTATTGCTGAAGTCTGGCTTGGAGAATTTTGAGCATTACTTTACTAGCATGTGAGATGAGTGCAATTGTGTGGTAGTTTGAGCATTCCTTGGCTTTGCCTTTCTTTGGGATTGGAATGAAAACTGACCTTTTCCAGTCCTGTGGTCACTGCTGAGTTTTCCAAATGTGCTGGCATATTGAGTACAGCACTTTCATAGCATCATCTTTCAGGATTTGAAATAGCTCCACTGTAATTCCATCCCCTCCACTAGCTTTGTTCATAGTGATGCTTTCTAAGGCCCACTTGACTTCACATTCCAGGGATATCTGGCTCTAGGTGAGTGATCATACCATCATGATTATCTTGGTCATGAAGACCTTTTTTGTACAGTTCTGTGTATTCTTGCCACCTGTCCTTAATATCTTCTGCTTCTGTTAGGTTCATACCATTTCTGTCCTTTATCGAGCCCATCTTTGCATGAAATGTTCCCTTTGTATCTCTAATTTTCTTGAAGAGATCTCTAGTCTTTCCCATTCTGTTGTTTTCCTCTATTTCTTTGAATTGATCGCTGAGGAAGGCTTTCTTATCTCTTCTTGCTATTCTTTTGACCTCTGAATTCAAACGGTTGTATCTTTCCTTTTCTCCTTTGCCTTTAACTTCTCTTCTCTTCACAGCTACTGGTAAGGCTTCCTCAGATAACCATTTTACCTTTCTACGTTTCTTTTTTTTGGTGTTGATCTTGATCCCTGACTCCTGTACAATGTCATGAACCTCTGTCCATAGTTGTTCAGGAACTCTGTCTATCAGATATAATCCCTTCAATCTATTTCTCACTTCCACTGTATAGTTATAAGGGCTTTGCTTTAGGTCATACCTGAATGCTTTATTGGGTTTCCCTACTTTCTTCAATTTAAGTCTGAATTTGGCAATCAGGAGCTCATGATCTGAGCCGCAGTCAGCTCCCGGTCTTGTTTTTACTGACTGTATAGAGCATCTCCATCTTTGGCTGCAAAGAATATAATCAATGTGATTTTGGGCGGCTGTGATGGCACACAAGTGCGACCAAGAGTAGCTACCCCACGTCCGGGGTCAGGGGCGGTGGCCGAGAGTGCCAGGCTGCAACAGCGCAGGAGCAGCTGAGAAGAGCTACCCCACGTCCAAGGTCAGGGGTGGTGGCAGGGAGGAGCTACCCCACACCTGAGGTCAGAGGTGGAGGCTGAAAGAAGCAACCCCATGTCCAAGGAGCGGTGTCTGAGCAGCGTCAGGAGGGCCTAGAGGAGCTACTCCACGTTCAAGGTCAGGAGGGGCAGGCAGTGAGGAGATACCCCTCGTCCAAGGTAAGGAGCAGTGGCTGTGCTTTGCTAGAGCAGCTGTGAAGAGATACCCCACATCCGAGGTAAGAGAAACCCAAGTAAGGTGGTAGGTGTTGCAAGAGGGTATCAGAGGGCAGACACACTGAAACCATAATCACAGAAAACTATAGTCAATCTAATCACACTAGGACCATAGCCTTGTCTAACTCAATGAAACTAAGCCATGCCCTGTGGGGCCACCCAAGATGGGTGTCTCACGGTGGAGAGGTCTGACAGAATGTGGTCCACTGGAGAAGGGAATGACAAACCACTTCAGTATTCTTGCCTTGAGAACCCCGTGAACAGTATGAAAAGGCAATATGAGAGGATACTGAAAGAGGAACTCCCCAGGTCAGTAGGTGCCCAATATGCTAGTGGAGATCAGTGGAGAAATAACTCCAGAAAGAATGAAAGGATAGACCAAAACGAAAACAATACCCATACTAAATACTTTTTAGCATTTTCCTTATGTATTGAAGTACTCATATATTGGGGACATATATATATATTTATAATTGTTATACCTTCTTGGATTGTTCCTTTGATCATATGTAGTGTCATTCTTTGTCTCTTTTCATGATCTTTACTTCAAAGTATATTTTCTCTGACATGAGTATTGCTACTCTTGCTTGCTTTCTTTTAGTCTCCATTTGCCTGTAATGTCATTTTCCAGCCCTTCACTATCAGTCTGTATGTGTCCCTTGGTTTGGGGTGGGTCTCTTATAGACAGCATATATAGGGGTCTTGTTTTTGTATCTATTCAGCCAGTCTTTGTCTTTTGGTTGGGGCATTCAGCCCATTTATATTTAACGCAATTATTGATATGTATGATCCCATTGACATTCACTTTGTTGTTTTGGGTTTGATTTTATAAACATTTTCTGTGCTTCCTGTCTAGAGAAAATCCTTTAGCTAGTTTGGTGTTGCTGAATTCTCTCAGCTTTTGCTTGTCTGTAAAACTTTTGGTTTCTCCTTCATATCTGAATATGATCCTTGCTGGGTATGGTAGTCTGGGTTGTAAGTTTTTCTCTTTCATCACTTTAAGTATGTCCTGCCACTCCCTTCTGGCCTGAAGAGTTTCTATCGAAAGATCAGCTGTTATCTTTATGGGGATCCCTTTGTGTGTTGTTTATTGCTTTTCTCTTGCTGCTTTTAAAATTTGTTCTTTGTGTTTAATCTTCATTTGTTAGATTAATATGTGTCTTGCAGTGTTTTGCCTTTGATTTATGCTGTTTAGGACTCTCTGGTTTTCTTGAACTATTTCCTTCCCCATTTTAGGGAAGTTTTCAACTATTATCTCTTCAAGTATTTTCGCATGCCTTTTCTTTTTGTCTTCTTCTTCTGGGACACCTATGATTCGAATGTTGGGGCATTTAACATTGTCCCAGAGGTTTCTGAGGTTGTCCTTATTTCTTTTAATTCTTTTTTCTTTTTTCCTCATTTATTTCTGCCTCATTTATTTCCACTAGTCTATCTTCCACCTCACTTATCCTCTCTACTCCCTCAGTTATTCTACTCTTGGTTCCCTCCAGAGTGCTTTTCATCTCAGTTATTGCATTATTCATTATTGATTGACTCTTCTTTATCTTCTAGGTCCTTGTTAAACATTTCTTGCATCTTCTCAATCTTTCTCTCTAGTCTATTAATTTGTAACTCCATTTAGTTTTCAAGATTTTGGATCATCTTTACTATCAATTTTCTGAATTATTTTTCAGTTACACTCCCTATATCCTCCTCTTTTGTTTGGTTTGGTGGCTTTTTTTCGTGTTCCTTCACCTGCTGACTATTTTTCTGCCTTTTCATTTTGTTTACATTGTTGTGTTTGAGGTGCCCTTTCTGTAGACTGGAAGTTTGTGTTTCCTCTTTATTGTGGAAGTCCCTCCCTATGGGTATGGTTGGACTAGTGGCTTGTCAAGTTTTCTTGGTTGGGGAAGCTTGTATTTGTGTTATTGTGGGTGGAGCTGGATCGCTTCTCTGGAGTGCAATGAAGTGTCCAGTAGTGCATTTTGGGGGTGTCTATGGGTTTGGCATGGCTTTGGGTAGCCTGCCTTTTAAACACTCAAGGCTGTGTTCCTGCCTTGCTGGAGAATCAGCGTGGTATGTCTTGCATTGGACCTTGTTGGCTCTTGGGTGGATCTTGGTTTCAGTGTAGGTATGGAGACTTTTGGGTGAGCGCTTGTCTATTAATGTTCCCTGGAATCAGGAGTGCTTTGATGTTCTCAAGTTTTGGGGTGAAGCCTCTTGCCTCTGGCTTTTAGTCCTTCTCTTACTGTAGCCTCAATACTTCTCCATCCATACAACACAGATGATAAAACACCTAGGTTAATGGTGAAAAAATTCTCCACAGTGAGGGACAGCCAGAGAAATGCACAGAATTACATAGATAAGGTAAGAGGGAAGATGGATATAGAGGTGACCAAGAGAAGAAGAGGGGGAGTCAAAGGCTAGCCAGTACAGAACAGTACAGAACAGTCTAGCCAGTAGTCAGGCCCTGAGTGTTCTCCACAGCCCAGAACACCCAGAAAGATTCACAGATTCAAGTAGAGAAGAGAAGAGGGAGGAAGGAGATAGAGGTGACCTGGGGGAGCAAAAGAAGAGCCAAAAGTGGAGAGAGCAATCAAGCCAGTTATCACATCCCTAAGTGAAAATGGATACTGAAGATTAGATTCTTAAAGGTACAAAATTGATAAGAAGTACCAAAAAGCAAAAATTAAAAATCTAGAATATAGGTTAGACTCTCAAAAATACAATGTAAAAATACAAAGCAAAATCAATCACAAAAATTAATGTATATATATGGAATTTGCTTTGAAAATAGTGTCTTTTTTGCAATATAATAGTAGGTTATAAAAATTAAAATTAAAGGAGTAATAAAGAACTTAAATTAAAAAAATATTAATAGTAAAAAACATATCTAGGAATTTCTCTGGAGCTGTTGTGGGCAGTGTGGGGTCAGTTCAGTTTCAGATAGTTTCTTGTTATAGCTTGTATTTGTTGTCAAGGTCTATAGGCTCCTTCCAATGTTTAGTCCATGCTAACTACAGGGTTTTAACCTGTTGCACCTGTCACTTCCAGAGTGGTTCCCTCTTCTTTGCTGATTTTGGCTCCCTCTGTTTGCAAGTCTCTCCAGTGTCTAATTCTGCCCTGACACATGGGAGTGAAGGTGATCACTTATTTAGGCTTACTTGTTCAGTTGTGTTGCAGGGAGGTAGGGACACTGCAAACAAATATTGCTGTTGTGCATGGGGAGTGCTCGCAGTGTATGGGCCACACTGGGTGGCCACAGCTCAAGGTAGTGTGTGGTTCCCAGGTCTAAACTGCTCAGGCTCCATGTGCTCTGCAAGGGCACTGTCTGATGCAGGCCCTGCGTTTTGTGCACTTCCCATGTCTAAGTCACTCAGGTTCTCAAGTATTCCACAAGGGCACAGACCTGGTTGGGTGTGTGTTTTGTGCCCTTCCCAGGCCTGAGCAGCTCAGGAGACCAGACGCTTGGCAAGTGCACTGTCCCAGATGGGTTGTGCATCTTAATCTGGTCCTGGCCACTTGGTTTCCCAGGTGTGCCACAAAAGCACCATCTCAGGTGTGCTGTGTGTCTCCTTTGGGGAGCTGATCTCAGGCTGTGACCCTCTTGGTGGATGTCAACTACCCAGGATCTTAGGAAGATATGGTTAGCAGCTAGGAGTCTGCTCACAGTTTGGTGGAAGATTCTGTCTCCGGGGCCTAGATTGTAGCAGCCCCTTGCCTTCTGGCTCTGACTGTTGCATGCCTGCCTCTCTGTCTGGGGGTGGGGGGAAGGAGCCTGTATGGAGCCGGCTAGCTCTCCTTTGGTATTTGCTCAATTGTTTGTTCTGTGAGTGGGCCAGGCTGCAAATTAAGTTAGAGCCTTTCGTGGGAAAGTTCTCTTTCTTTTTTTTTTTTTCCTCTCTTGCCATCCCACAGTTTGGGTTGTTATCTCACGTTAGCTCCCTCAGATTGTCCTTGGGGCATTCAGGCCTAGTCCTTACTCTAAGCATTGATGATGTGGCCCATGCCTCTCTGGCCAGCCCCTGCTCGCTGGTGGCAGATGGGAGTGTCTGAGCTACTTCTCCATTGGCAGTTGTGGTTAGGCACATATTTTGTGGGCTTTTTTTTTCCTCCTTTTTATGTTGCCCTTCGAGATTCTAAAACTCGCCATAGACCTGCCTGTGTGAGGATTTCCTACTGTGTGGAAACTTCTTCCCCTTCACGACCCCCTCCCCAGGACGGGTCTCTGTCCTTAACACTTTGCCTCTCATTTTGTCTTTTATATTTTGTCCTACCTCCTTTTGAAGAAAATGGGCTGCCTTTCTGGGTGCCTGCTATCCTCCACCAGTGTTCAGAAGTTGTTTTGTGGAAGTTGCTCAGCGTTCAAATGCTCTTTTGATGAATTTGTGGGGGAGAAAGTGGTCTCCCTGTCCTATTCTTCCACCATCTTGGAACCACCCCTTCACATATACTTTAAGCTCATTGGAACACATATCCTATCTTACAGTATCCCCCATAGTATCAAGGACAAGGTAGAATTACAAACTCTTGGACAAAAGTCTGTATAGTTAATGCTATGGCTTTTCCTGTAGTCATGTATGGATGTGAAAGTTGTGCCATGAAGAAAGCTAAACAGTGAAGAATTGATGCTTTTGAACTGTGGTGTTGGAGAAGACTCTTGGGAGTCCCTTGGACAGCAAGGAGATCAAACCAATCAATCCTAAAGGAAATCAATCCTGAATATTCATTGGAAGTACTGATGCTGAAGCTGAAACTCTAATACTTTGGCCACCAGATGGGATGAAATAACACAGTGGAAAAAACCCTGATGCTGGGAAAGATTGAAGGCGGGAGGAGAAGGGGTCAACAGAGGATGAGATGGTTGAATAGCATCAACTCAACGGACATGAGTTTGAGCAGGCTCTGGGAGTTGGTGATGGACAGGGAAGCCTGGCATGCTGCAGTGCATGGTGTAGCAGAGTCAGACATGACTGAGTGGCTGTACTAAACTGAAAGTGAAAGTGAAAGTGAAGTCGCGTGTGACTCTTTGTGACCCCGTGGACTGTAGCCCACCAGGCTCCTCTGTCCATGGGATTCTCCAGGCAAGAATACTGGAGTGGACTGAAAGATCTTTTAACTGGGGCTCTTTTTTCAATAGTGGTCTAAATATGGTGAATTCTTTTAAAGTAATAAAATGAGGAAGATTATTTTCCATCCTCCTAAAGATGCACACTTAAAAAATACATTAATTTCTTTTAATTAGAGGACAATCACTTCACAACACTGTGGTGGCACCTACCACACATTTTTATTAATACACTCATGAGTTGTTCATTTGTTCATTCATTCATTTAGCCAACAATACTGTTATCAAGTGCTATGACAAGCAGTAAATTAAAACTGAATCAAAACAGCAAAGAAAATAAACAAAGTCCTTGCCCTCAAGGAGTTTGCAGCTTAATAGAAGAAGGCGGGTGTGTATGTTAATGTGTGGTACAAAGTATTTAAGAAAACATTTAAATATTTAAGGATATATTTATAAGTAGAATGGAGAACACAAGAAAAGAAGTCAGTTCTAATTGGGGCAAGGGGTAACACAGTCATGGAAATATTCCTCGAGGAGGTAAGCCATTGAATATGTGTATTGGAAGAACAAGTTCAAGGAACATTCCAGTAGAGAAAGCAATCTAAGTTATTTGACATGGAAGTGTGAAATCACTGAGGAATTTATACTCCACGCTAAATAATTTGAACTTTATCCTGTAAGTACTAAGGATCCTGTAGAGGATCATTTCAGTTTAGAGACTGGATTAAAGTCTGGAACAAGGCTGCAGGAGGCAGGGAGACCAACTAAAAGAAAACGTGGATGAAGGGAGAACCAATTAGAAGACTACATAGATGAAAGTCTTAACTAAGGCAGCAGCAAGGCAGATGGGAGAGGGACAACGACAGGACAAATATTAGCAAGAGAGAATAAATAGGGCTTAGTTTCTACTTGGACCTATAGGTGATGAGCAAAAGTGAGGAATCTAAGATTATGCAACACAGGTTGATGTTACTGCTTGGGTGACTGGATAGGTGATGGTGACATTTATTGAAAACCAAGGATGAAGGACACAATTGGAAGAAACAATTATGAGGGAAGGTTGGGACTCAGGAAGTTTTAGACTGAAGTCAGGACAAAATACTGGGCTGTGAATCTGGAATTAGTATTTTAAAAAATCATTTATTAAGTAATTTCACTTCACAAGCATTATATTATTTAATTTTCACATGGACCTTATGATTTATGAAGCATTTTATTCCCATTTTTACTGATGAGTAAACCAAAGCTTAGAATAGGTTAAGTAACTCACACAGCAAATAAGTAGCAGAGTCAGGATTTAAATCTAGGTCAGTCTGGCTTTAGTGCCTGCATTTTAATTACTGCTATGAAAGAAGTATTCAGAGTGTATGGGCTCATCCAAAGTATACCTGCAGACTGAGAAAAGAGGAAGGCCAATGAGTGAAATCTCTAGGCACAAGAAACTTAAGTGTATGGAAAAGAGAATCTTAACAGAGGATGCTGAGAAAGTATGATGATAGGGGTAGTAGAAGCAGGCATGACAGCTACAGTAGAAGCCAAGAGATTATAGAATTTCATGAGAAGAAAGTGGACAAGAGAGTCAAAAGCCATGGGGTAGGTGGCCAAGTAAACGAGATTGCTGCAAACAGATATTTGTATTCAGTTTATTCAGCTATAAAGAGGTTGTTGATGATCTCTACTAGAGCACTCTTAGAGGAGTGAGAGTGGGAACTGGCATGCAGTCAGTTATAGAGTGAGGAGATGCAGAGACTGAGGTGAGACTCTTTTGTTGGGGTACTTACCTATAAAGGGAAGAGGACAGACAAGGTAACAGAATGAAAGAGATTGAGTGAACAGAGTTTTTTCTTTCAACTGGAGTGGAATAAATAGTTTGAGTAGTGGGTGAAGATTATGGAATACCTGATGTGGAGAATGGGAAGTGGGGCTGACCCAGGACACATTAAAATGATTGTCAACTGTGGCAATGAACGCCTAGCTAAGGATGGAGCACATAGATTTTATAGAGCTGTAATATGCTTTGCTGTATGGTATCTGTAACTTCACAGCTATATTGTGAAATGGGAGCACACAGTAAGGGTTCTCAAAATTTTCCCACCCAAACACTCTTGAAGAGTGTGACAGGAACAATAATTAATGATTTCTGAGCACTTACATTCTCCAGGCACTGTTCTAAATGCTTTACATAAGTTCATTCATTTAACCCTTGCAATAACTCTAGGGTTTAAGAGTGTATTCTATTCTCATTTTACAGATAAATAAATTAAAATGCGAGGTTATTTACACTGCTAGCAAACTGAGGAATCAGGATTCAAATACAGGTAGTCTGAATATAAGTGCACAATTGTAACTACAACACTATAGCTATGCCTTATTATAGGGCAGTGAGTATAACCCAGACTGGAATGGGTGTGGAACGGAATCTCTAGAAAGGAGTTATATTGACTTTGAATATTCCATCCCCACTTCACCCTACCTGTCTGGATCCACTATCCTGGATATTCTGAGATAACTCCTGGCTGAGAATCATTTGTCAGAGTGAGTGTGCATAAAATACAAGGGAACTACATCATTACAGTTATAGTTAATATGATGTGTTGTAGAGTCTAGGCTCTGTAGGGAAAGAGGTAGAGTCAGTCATACAGGATTAACCAACTAGGAAGAAATACTAGGGTAATCAGACTGGTGTTAAAGAAGAAAAAAATACACTGAGTAGGAATCAAGGAGAAAGGCAGAAAGATATAAGATTGTGTTCCAAGTAAGGAATTGTTATTTAAGATTCTGTAAGTGGATAAATTCCTGATGATGACAAGATCCAAGGGATACCCTGAAATCAAGATGATATCCATCTTTCTTTTTTTTTTATTAACATATCACACTGTTTATTCTTACTGATTCATGTTGATGTGTGGCAAAACCAATACAATATTGTAAAGTAAAAAAAAATAAAAAAATAAAAAATATTCTTACTGAACTTTCTGACATCAAAGACTCCAAATTTAAACTTCTCACATACTTACTGGGCTATAACATACCTCTTTCAGTTGGAACTTAGATACTTGTATTTTTGGATTCAGATGAAGAACTTTATAATCATTACTATATTTGTCTTAATTAGATCAGTTTGTGACATATTTTTGACCCTCCTTTGTCATCAAGCTTGTTTGCTGTCCCTTCCAGCTTCATAACATGCCCACATTGGATATACATACCTTCCAGACCTGCCTCTAAGTAGGAATTAAATGAATATTAAGTTAGTTAAAGAAAAAAAAATCTCTCAGTACATTCCATGTGCAAACCCCTATATTAGATGCTACTGAAGGGTGCAAAATAAATAAATATTCAATCCACTAATTAACAAGCTTTACTTTGGGAGAAATGCGGGAGAAATGCTAAGAGATGAGGTATTAGCTTTTACTAAGTGCCTACAATGTGCTATCCAGTAAACTAGGCAAGTTACATATGATAGCTCATTTAATTGTCACAATAACTATATGTGAGATATATAGAAACTAAGGTTCACAAGTTAATAAGCATTTTAAAGTCACAGAGACTTAAGGCAGCACAGGGCCTTGAAACTAGTTCTTTCTGGCCCTAATATTCACCTTTCTTTTATTACAGCACAGGAGGGAAGATAAAATACTTGCTTTGGGGAAGCTCATAGTCTAATTGTAAAATAATTGTTCTCTAATTATTTCACATAAAAGTTTTAAGGAGTAAATTATCTCTGCCCCCAAGGGAAGTGACCACTCATTTTTCCCAGACAAGGAGTCAAGTGTAGTAATTAAAAATACTCTTTATGGAGTCAGACAGCACTGGATGCTTACTATACACTGGGAACAATATATAGATACAAACAAACATGAAATTTCTGGTTTTATGGAGTTTACAGTCTACTAGGAGAGAAATGTAATAATTGAGTCAACAAATTAAGATAACTTTAGAATGATATCAACTACAAGAATGAAATGACAAGAGGGAGGGAGGGAGCAAAGAAGGGAGGGAACAAAGAAGAGAGGGAGAAAGAAGGAAAGAAAGAAAGAGAAAGAAAGAAAGCAGGGTCAGGCAAAAAGAGTGATAAGGGCATGTGCATATGAAAGCTATTTTAGAGGCAAAGAAAGCCTCAAAGTGACATCTGAATTGAGATTCAAACAAGTGAAGGAATCAACCATGATAATAAATATAAGGGGAACAGAGTTCCTTAGAGAGAGACTAGCAAGTGTAAAGACTGGGAGGTGGGAACACATTTGAACTATCTGAGGAACAGCAAGAAATATTATATTGAACAAGTTAATTAAACACTGTTCTGATTATCATGTGTTTGTTAAATTCATGGTTCTCTACTCTGACTCTAGCCAACTGGCTCAGCAAGAAAGTCAATGGTCTGGCACAGGATGAAGGGAGGGGAGTAGTTGTACTAGATGATACTTATGATATAGGCAATAATTTATTTTTCCTCTTCTGCAAAGTGGGAATAATAATAGTACTCACAAGGGCTAGATAAGTAATAAATAAGATAATGTATTCTAAGAGCTTGATCCAAATCTGACATATGGTAGGTGCTCAAAATATATGCCATCATTGTTATTATTATAAGGCTGACCATGCCTAGTTTTGCCACATAATTGGCAAGGTTTGAATTAGAGGTATCACTCAAGGCAGGAGACTTGTGAAGCAAGCAGAACCAGAGCATTGGCAGAGATAAGGCAGAAGGAAATAGGAAGTAAGATCTGCATCCTTCACTGGCACATACTGGAGTGATGTCATATAGAATGACTCATATTTAGGATAGGAAAGAAAGATTGGAACATTGGAAACAGGATTGAAGACCACAACATCATGATGGGTCACAAGAGGAAGGGCACATGCCTGAGTTAGGAGGCTTCATCTTCTCATCTGTAAAACAGGAATAATAACTACTTCACTGATTTAATAAGATTAATGAAAGCACCTTGTGCACACTTGGCATATAATAAGAGCAGAAAACACATACACATTAGATAGATAGATAGATAGATAGATAGATAGATAGATAGATAATTCCTCCTCTCTTTGCTGTCTTGACTTTGGCTAAAGCTGATCTTACTAATCTCTCCACATGTAAGTGCATCTCTTCCTTGTATGTGTGTGCTTAGTCGTTCAGTCATGTCTGACTCTTGTGACTCCATAGACTATATCCTGCCAGGCTCCTCTGTCCATGGAATTCTCCAGGCCAGAATACTGGAGTGGGTAGCTGTTCCCTTCTCCAGGGGATCTTCCCAACCCAGGGATCAAATCCAGGTCTCCCACATTGCAGGCAAATTCCTTACTCTCTGAGCCACCAGGGAAGCCCTCCCAATTCACAGCCTCCAAACAAACAAGTGTATTTATTTGCTTACTTATTTAATTATACTTAGATAGGTACAGGGTATACAGGAAAAGGCATCTTTGGTACTTTTTGCCTAAAAAGCTTCTTGATGAAAGTGAAAGAGATGAGTGAAAAAGTTGGCTTAAAGCTCAACATTCAGAAAACGAAGATCATGGCATCTGGTCCCATCACTTCATGGGAAATAGATGGGGAAACAGTGTCAGACTTTATTTTTTTGGGGGCTTCGAAATCACTGCAGATGGTAACTGCAGCCATGAAATTAAAAGATGCTTACTCCTTGGAAGGAAAGTTGTGACCAACCTAGATAGCATATTCAAAAGCAGAGACATTACTTTGCTGACTAAGGTCCGTCTAGTCAAGGCTGTGGTTTTTCCAGTGGTCATGTATGGATGTGAGAGTTGGACTGTGAAGAAGGCTGAGCACTGAAGAATTGATGCTTTTGAACTGTGATGTTAGAGAAGACTCTTGAGAGTCCCTTGGACTGCAGGAAGATCCAACCAGTCCATTCTGAAGGAGATCAACCCTGGGTTTTCTTTGGAAGGAATGATGTTAAAGCTGAAACTCCAATACTTTGGCCACCTCATGTGAAGAGTTGACTCACTGGAAAAGACTCTGATGCTGGGAGGGATTGGGGGCAGGAGGAGAAGGGGACGACAGAGGATGAGATATTTGGCTGGCACAACTGACTCAATGTACGTGAGTTTCAGTGATATCTGGGAGTTGGTGATGGACAGGGAGGCCTGGAGTGCTGCAATTCATGGGGTTGCAAAGAGTCGGACACGACTGAGTGACTGAACTGAACTAAACTGAACAGGGAAGAGAATCTCATGGACAGAGGAGCCTGGCAGGATAGAGTCTATGGGGTCACAAGAGTTGACATGACTGAGTGACTAAGCACACACACACAGGGAAGGGATGAGCTTAAATGTGGAGAGATTAGTAGGGCCAGCTTTAGCTAAAGTCAAGACAGCAAACTGAGGAGGAAGTATGCAAGAGGATACACACCATTTTGCTACTTTCTGGAGGTATGTAATGTATAAACAAAAAATTAAGCAATCAGAAAGTATTTTGAAACAGGGCACTCAGTTTCTGTTTAACTACTGGCTGAACCACCTCTCTGCCCTCCAGACCACAGGTAATTGATTTTGGATGGAAATATCTGGAAAAAGAAATTAACCAGCTGGGTCACTGGTGACTGGGAATGTATTCTGACACAAATCAGAATACTAAAAAAGTGCATTAACCGCATTATTCTGGGTTGACTGTAGTTTGTTAATTTTATGAAAATGGTAATCCTTATTTCTCTAATAATTAGTGATGTTGGGCATCTTTTCATGTATTTGCCATCAGTATGTCTTCTTTGGAGAAATGTCTATTTAGATCTCCTGCCCATTTGTTTGATTGGGTTGTTTGGTTTTCTGATATTGAGGTACATGAGCTGTTTGTATACTTTGGAGAATAATCCCTTGTCAATTGTTTCATTTTCAAATAGGGAGAAAGTATGCCTTTTCGTCTTGTTTATGGTAATTTTTTGCTGTGCAATAAAAAGAAAAAGCTTTTAAGTTTAATTAGGTCTCATTTGTTTACTTTTGATTTCATGACTCTAGGAGCTTGGTCAAAAAAAGATCTAGCTGCGATTTATGTCAAAGACTGTTCTGCCTATGTTTTCCTCTAAGAGCTCTATAGTGTCTGGCCTTACATTTAGGTCTTTAATCCATTTTGAGTTTATGTTTGTGTATGGTGTTAGAGGGTGTTCTAATTTCATTCTTTTACATGCAGTTGTCTAGTTCTCCAAGCACCAGTTACTGAAGAGACTGTCCATTCTCCTCTGTATATTCTTGCCACGTCTGTCAAAGATCAGATGACCATAGGTACATGGGTTTATCTCTGGGCTTTTTGTCTTGTTTAATTTATCTATATTTCTCTTTTTGTGCCAGTACCATCATGTTGTCTTGATTACTGTAGCTTTGTACTATAGTTTGAAGTCAGGGAGTCTGTTTCTTTCAGTTCCATTTTTCATTCTCAAGATCACATTGGCTATTAGAGTTTTTTTGGTGTGTGATTCCATACAAACTATAAACATTTCGTGCTAATTCTTTGAAAAACGTCACTGGTAATTTGATAGGGATTGTGTTGAATGTATAGATTGCTTTGGATATTATAGTCATTTTCATAATATTGATTCTTCCAATGTAACAACACATTTGTATCATCTTTGATTTCTTTCATCAATATCTTATAGTTTTCTGTGTACAGGTCTTTTGCCTCCTTAGGTAGGTATATTCTGCCTTAGGGTGTGTGCTTAGTCACTCAGTCGTGTTTGACTCTTTGTGACCCCATGGACTGTAGTCTGCCAGGCTCCTCTGTCCATGGAATTCTCCAGGCAAGAATACTGGAGTGTTGCCATTCCCTTCTCCAGGGGATCTTCCTAACCCAGGGATTGAAACCGGGTCTCCTGCATTGCATGCAGATTCTTTACCATCTAAGCCACCAGGGAAGCCCCAAGTATTCCTCCTTAGATAGGTTCTATTCTTTTTTGTTACTATGGTAAATGTGATTGTTTCCTTATTTTCTCTTTCTCATTTTTAATTGTTAGTTTATAAAAATGCAAGAGATTTCTGTGTATTAATTTTGTGTTCTAAAACTTTTCTAAATTAATTGATTAGCTCTAGTAGTTTTCTGGTGACATCCTTAGCATTGTCTATGTATAGTATCATGTCATCTGCAAACAGTCAGAGTTTTACTTCTTCTTTTCCAATTTGGATTCCTTTCTTTTTCTTCTCTTATTGCCATGGCTAGAGACTTACACAACCATGTTAAATAACAGTGGCAAGACTGGAAATCCTTGTCTTGTTCTTGATCTTAGAGGAAATGCTTTCCACTTTTCACTGTTGAGAATAATGTTTGCTGTGGGTTTGTTGTATATTTGGGGGCTTTCCTGGTGGCTCAGATGGTAAGGAATGTGCCTGCAATGCAGGAGACCTGGATTCAATCCCTGGGCAAAGAACAGACTGTGGAGAAGGGAATGGCTACCCACTCCAATATTCTTACCTGGAGAATTCCACAGACAGAGGAGCCTGACTAGATACAGTCCACATGATCACAAAGAGTCAGATACAACTGAATGACTAACACTTTATCATATATAGCCTTTATTATATTGAGGTAGTTTCTCTCTGTGTACATTTTCTGGAGGTTTTTTTTTTATCATAAATGGAGAGTTTTTCTGGAGAGTTTTTATCATAAATGTTGAATTTTGTTTAACACTTTATGCATCCACTGAGATGATCATAGGGATTTTAATTCTTCAGTTTGTTAATGTGGTGTAATTGATTTGTGTATACTGAAGAATCCTTGCATTGCTGGGATAAATCTCACTTGATCATGGTGTACAATCCTTTTAATGTGTTGTTGGATTCTATCTGCTAGTAGTATGTTGAGGACTTTTGTGTCCATGTTCATCAGAGATACTGGTTTGTAATTTTATTTTCTTGTGATATTTTTGTCTGCTTTTGGTATCAGGGTAATGGCTGTCTCATTGTATGAGCTTGGGTATGTTCCTTCCTCTGTGATACTTTGGAGGAGCTTGAGAAGGATAGGTGTTAGCTTTTCTCTAAATCTTTGATAGTATTTGCCTGTGAAGACATTTGGTCCTGGATTTTTTGTTGTTGTTGTTCTTGTTGGAAGTTTTTTTTTTTCCAAATATGATTGCTTTTTAATTTTAATCCAGATATATTTTATCAAATTACAAGAAATATACATGCTTCTTTATTTGAAAAAGCTCCCTAGGGCTTTTGTACAACATATCACCACATCTGTGCATCTAGCTTTCTTTTTTTAATTTTTGAGGACAATTACAATATTGTGATGGTTTTTGCCATACCATAGGTATACATATGTCCCCTCCCTTTTCAACCTCCCACCCATTTCCCTCCCCATCCCACCTATCCAGGTTGTCGTAGAGCACTTGTTTTGGGTTCCCTGCATCATACATCAAACTCCCACTGGCTATCTTACATATGGAAATGTATATGTTTCAGTGCTATTCTCTCAAATCATCCTGCCCTCTCCTTTCCTCACTGTGTCCAAAAGTCTGTTCTTTATGTCTTTTCTGTTGGCAAATCCATCAGTCTTTCCTGTCTGGAACCTAACTTTGTGGCGCCATTTGTAAAGCCCATTCTTAATCCCAAGTTGATAGGAAGAGTCACTTATATTTTTGTCTAGTACTTTTGTGGTTTTGAATTACATTTATCTTTTTTCTATTAAATGATACTTTTAGTGATATAAAATTTTGTTATTTTATGTTGACCAGTCATGATACAGTTATTGTATTAAGCAAAACCCACAAAAGTAGAAGATGTTTATCAGTTTTCAAAATCAACAGCCAGACAAAAAATAAAAGATCATTATAATTGCAAGTCATAATGGAAACATGATTAACCTAACAATACAAAATAATAACATACAATTTGGGGCATTAAGCAAAGTGATGTGGTAAGTGGAAGTGCATACATGTACATGCTTTCATCTGCCCAGCCAGTCTATGTCTTTTTGTTCGTGCATTTAATTCATTTACATTTAAGGTAATTATCAATATATATGGTCTTATTACTGTTTTCTTAACTGTTTTGGGTTTATTTTGTGTAGGTATTTTCCTTCTCATGTGTTTCCTGCTTAGAGAAGTTCCTTTAGCATATGTTGTAAAGCTGATTTGGTGGTGCTGAATTCTCTTAACCTTTCCTTGTCTGGAAAGCTATTGACTTTTTTGTCAAATTTTATTGAGAGTCTTGCAGGGTTGAGTACTCTTGGTTGTAGGTTATTATCTTTCATCACTTTCAATATATGATGCCATTCCTTCTCGCTCATAGAGTTTCTATTGAGAAATCAGTTGATAACCTTATGGGAGTTCCCTTGTATGTTATTTGTGTTTTTTCCCTTGTTGCTTTTAATATTTTATCTTTGTCTTTAATTATTGTCAGTTTCATTACTATGTGTCTCAGTATGTTCCTCACTGAGCTTATCCTGCCTGGGACTCTCTGTGATTCTTGAACTCAGTTGACAATTTTCTTTCTTATGTTAGGGAAGTTTTCAGGTATTATCTCTTCAAATATTTTCTCAGGTCCTTTCTATCTTCTTTTTTGGAGACCTTATAATGGGAATGTTGGTGTTTTTTAAAAATTATTTATTTTTAAATGAAAGATGAATATTTTTAATGACAAGAGGTACAATTCACAAAGAAGAAAGACATCATAAACCATTAGACACCTAACAACAAAGAAACAAAGATACATAAAGAAAAATCAGAAGAAATATGAGAAAAGAAAAAAAATATAATCATACTGAGACATATTAACATTTCTGTGAGAATATTTTATCAAGTGCAGAAAAAGTGAGAATAGGAGCATCTTGAGTGATATCATCAATAATTTAAATATAATAGGTTTATATTAATATTAATTTATATTAATCTTATACACAAATCTATTTAAATTTTTTATCTCATATGTTATTATTAGATTTCCATAAAACATTTAGAAAAATTGGCAAAAGCTAAATCTTGCTAAATTTTAAAAAGATTTAATTTTTTATGTGTGATTCAGTTATACATATAAACATATATTATTTTTGAAATTATTTTACATTATAGGTTATTACATCATATTGACTATAGTTCCCTGTGCTATACAATAAACCTTTGTTTCTTGTTGCATATCTATTTTTTAAATTAGAAATCTAGCATTCTATTAATACTAAGTCAAAAAGTGGAATCAAAATGTTGTAATTATTTAGACAAAAATAAGTTTTCTAAAATATATATATGATACATATTATTTATATATATAGGTATACAAAAGCTTTTCTATGTGTTGGTGCACTTAATGTCCCAGAGGTCTCTTAGGCTATCTTCATTTTTTTTTTCATTCCTTTTTCCATATTCTGTTCTGCAGCAGTGATTTCCATCATTCTGCCCATAAGTTCATTTATCTGCTCTTCTACCCCAGTTATTCTGCTATTGATTCTTTCTAGTGTATTATCCATCTCTTGGATTTGTTTGTTCTTTAGTTCTTCTAGGTCTATGGTAAATATTTCTTTCATCTTCTCCATTGTTTTCCTGAGATCTTGGATCATATTCATTATTGTTCTGAATACTTTTTCTGGAAGGTTGCCTATCTCCACTTAAGTTTAGTTGCTTTGCTGGGGTTTTAACTTGTCCCTTCATCTGGGTATTACTTTCTGATTTTTCATGCTGATTAACTTTCAGTAATGTTGCCTTTGTTCTAGATAATGTGGGTTTATGGTTCTTGCTTTTTCTGTCTGCTTTCTGATGTAAGAGGCTAAGAGGCTTCTGTAAGCTTCCTGATGGGAGGGACTGGTGGTGGGAAAAACTGGGTTTGCTCTGGTGGGCAAGGCCTTGCTTAGTTCAGCTCAGTCGCTGAGTCATGTCCGACTCTTTGCAACCCCATGAATTGCAGCATGCCAGACCTCCCTGTCCATCACCAACTCCCAGAGATCACTCAAACTCACGTCCATCAATTCAGTGATGCCACCCAAATATCTTATCCTCTGTCATCCCCTTCTCCTCCTGCCCCCAATCCCTCCCAGCATCAGAGTCTTTTCCAATGAGTCAACTCTGCCTGAGGTGACCAAAGTACTGGAGTTTCAGCTTTAGCATCCTTCCTTCCAAAGAAATCCCAGGGTTGATCTCCTTCAGAATGGACTGGTTGGATCTCCTTGCAGTCCAAGGGACTCTCAAGAGTCTTCTCTAACATCACAGTTCAAAAGCATCAATTCTTCAGAGCTCAGCCTTCTTCACAGTCCAACTCTCACATCCATACATGACCACAGGAAAAACCATAGCCTTGACTAGACAGACCTTAGTCGACAAAGTAATGTCTCTACTTTTGAATATGCTATCTAGTTTGGTCATAACTTTCCTTCCAAGGAGTAAGCGTCTTTCAATTTCATGGCTGCAGTCACCATCTGCAGTGATTTTGGAGCCCCCCAAAATAAAGTCTGACACTGTTTTCACTGTTTCCCCATCTATTTCCCATGAAGTGATGGGACTGGATGCCATGATCTTCGTTTTCTGAATGTTGAGCTTTAAGCCAACTTTTTCATTCTCCACTTTCACTTTCATCAAGAGGCTTTTTAGTTCCTCTTCACTTTCTGCCATAAGGCTAGTGTCATCTGCATATCTGAGGTTATTGATATTCCTCCCAGCAATCTTGATTCCAGCTTGTGTTTCTTCCAGTCCAGTGTTTCTCATGATGTACTGCGCATATAAGTTAGATAAGCAGGGTGACAATAGACGGCCTTGACGTACTCCTTTTCCTATTTGGAGCCAGTCTGTTGTTCCATGTCCAGTTCTAACTGTTGCTTCCTTACTTCCATACAGATTTCTCAAGAGGCAGGTCAGATGGTCTGGTATTCCCATCTCTCTCAGAATTTTCCACAGTTTATTGTGATCCACACAGTCAAAGGCTTTGGCATAGTCAATAAAGCAGAAATAGATGTTTTTCTGGAACTCTCTTGCTTTTTCCATGAGCCAGCGGATGTTGGCAATTTGATCTCTGGTTCCTCTGCCTCTTCTAAAACCAGCTTGAACATCTGGAAGTTCATGGTTCATGGATTGCTAAAGCCTGGCTTGGAGAATTTTGAGCATTACTTTACTAGCATGTGAGATGAGTACAATTGTGTGGTAGTTTGAGCATTCTTTGGGATTGCCTTTCTTTGGGATTGGAATGAAAAATGACCTTTTCCTGTCCTGTGGCCAGTGGTGAGTTCTCCAAATTTGCTGGCATATTGAGTCCAGCACTTTCACAGCATCATCTTTCAGGATTTGAAATAGCTCAACTGGAATTCCACCCCTTCCACTAGCTTTGTTCGTAGTGATGCTTTCTAAGGTCCACTTGACTTCACATTCTAGGATGTCTGGCTCTAGGTGAGTGATCACTCCATCATGATTATCTGGGTCATGAAGATCTTTTTGTACAGTTCTTCTGTGTATTCTTGCCACCTCTTCTTAATATCTTCTGCTTCTGTTAGGTCCATACCACTTCTGTCCTTTATCGAGCCCATCTTTGCATGAAATGTTCCCTTGGTATCTTTAATTTTCTTGAAGAGATCTCTAGTCTTTCCCATTCTGTTCTTTCCCTCTATTTCTTTGCATTGATTGCTTTAGAAGGCTTTCTTATCTCTTCTTGCTATTCTTTGGAACTCTGCATTCAGATGCTTACAGCTATCCTTTTCTCCTTTGCTTTTCACTTCTCCTCTTTTCACAGCTATTTGTAAGGCCTCCCCAGACAGACATTTTGCTTTTTTTGCATTTCTTTTCCATGGGGATGGACTTGATCCCTGTCTCTTGTACAATGTCACGAACCTCATTCCATAGTTCATCAGGCACTCTATCAGATCTAGGCCCTTAAATCTATTTCTCACTTCCACTGTATAATCATAAGGGATTTGATTTAGGTCATACCTAAATGGTCTAGCGGTTTTCCATACTTTCTTCAATTTGAGTCTGAATTTGGCAATAAGGAGTTCATGATCTGAGCCACAGTCAGCTCCTGGTCTTGTTTTTGCTGACTGTATAGAGCTTCTCCATCTTTGGCTGCAGAGAATATAATCAATCTGTTTTCGGTGTTGACCATCTAGTGATGTCCATGTGTAGTCTTCTCTTGTGTTGTTGGAAGAGGGTGTTTGCTACGACCAGTGCATTCTTGGCAAAACTCTATTAGTCTTTGCCCTGCTTCATTCCGCTTTCCAAGGCCAAATTTGCCTGTGACTCCAGGTGTTTCTTGACTTCTACTTTTGCATTCCAGTCCCCTAGAATGAAAAGGACATATTTTTTGGGTGTTAATTCTAAAAGATCTTGTAGGTCTTCATAGAACCGTTCAACTTCAGTTTCTTCAGTGTTACTGATTGGGGCATAGACTTGGGTAGCTGTGATATTGAATGTTTTGGCTTGGAAACGAACAGAGATCATTCTGTCATTTTTGAGATTGCACCCAAGTACTGCATTTCGGACTGTTTTGTTGACCATGATGGCTACTCCATTTCTTCTGAGGGATTCCTGCCCACAGTAGTAGATATAATGGTCATCTGAGTTAAATTCACCCATTCCAGTCCATTTTAGTTTGCTGATTCCTAGAATGTCAACGTTCAATCTTGCCATCTTCCATTTGACCACTTCCAATTTGCCTTGATTCATGGACCCGACATTCCAGGTTCCTATGCATTATTACTCTTTATAGCATTGGACCTTGCTTCTATCTCCAGTCACAACCACAACTGAGTATTGTTTTTGTTTTGGCTCCATCCCTTTATTCTTTCTGGAGTTATTTCTCCACTGATCTCCAGTAGCATGTTGGGCTCCTACTGACCTAGGGAGTTCCTCTTTCATTATCCTCTCATTTTGCCTTTGCATACTGATCATGGGGTTCTCAAGGCAAGAATACTGAAGTGGCTTGTCATTCCCTTCTTCAGTGGACCACATTCTGTTAGACCTCTCCACCATACCCCCTTGTCTTGGGTTGCCCTGTGGGCATGGCTTAGTTTCATTGAGTTAGACAAGGCTGTGGTCCTAGTGTGATTAGATTGACTAGTTTTCTGTGAGTATGGTTTCAGTGTGTCTGCCTTCTGATGCCCTCTTGCAACACTTACCATCTTACATGGTTTTCTTACATTGGTGGTGGGGTATCTCTTCATGGCTGCTCCAGCAAAGCACAGCCACTGCTCCTTACCTTGGACGAAGGGTATCTCCTCACTGCCGCCCTTCCTGACCTTCAACATGGGATAGCTCCTCTAGGCCCTCCTGCATCAGCGCAGCCACTGCTCCTTGGACATGGGGTTGTTCCTCCATGCCTCCACTCAGTAAAGCTTTAATCCAATTGTCTGCTGATGGGTGGAGTTGTGCTTACTTCTTGTTAATTGTTTAGCCTGAGGTGAGTCAGCCATGGAGACTATTGGCTCTATGGTAGTGTTAGTGGTGACTTCTGAGAAGACTTATGCCGTGTAGCCCCTTCAGGACTGCTGCTTCCCAACTCCATGGCCATGATAAGCCACGGCTCCATGCCTGTGACAAGCCACTGCTGACCCACTTCTCTATACTGTTACTGCTAAGTCACTTCAGTCGTGTCCAACTCTGTGTTACCCCATAGGTGGCAGCTCACCAAGCTCCCCGTCCCTGGAATTCTCCAGGCAAGAACACTGGACTGGGTTGCCATTTCCTTCTCCAATGTGTGAAAGTGAAAAGTGAAGGGGAAGTCGCTCAGTCGTGTCCGACTCTTCACGACCCCATGGGCTGCAGCCTACCAGGCTCCTCCATCCATGGGATTTTCCAGGTGAGAATAATGGAGTGGGGTGCCATTGCCTTCTCTATAAGAGACCCTCAAACACTAACAGGTAGGTCTGGTTCAGTCTTCTGTGGGGTCGCTGCTCTTTCCCCTGGGTCTTGGTGCATGGAACACTTTGTGCCCTCCAAGACTGGAGTCTGTTTCTCCCAGACATGTGGAAGTACTGTAATCAAATCCCACTGGCCTTGAAAGTCATATTCCCTGGGAATTCCCTGTCCGTTTACTGAATCCCCAGGCTGGGAAGCCTGAGTTAGGGCTCAGAACCTTCACAACAGTGGGAGGACTTCTCTGATATTATTGTTCTCCAGTTTGTGGGTTGCCCATCTGGCAGGTACGAGATATGATTTTATCATGATTGTGCCCTAACAATCAGTTCCCTGGAAAGTTGCATGGCCCACCTGAAACTGTACCCTTGTGGCACACTCGGAAGCCCAAGTAGCTTGGCCCTGGGAGGTGCACTCCTTACTTGTGCTGTGGTAACCCCCGTGTAGTCCAGCCACTGTGAGCATTCCAAACACACGCCAGTGGCATTTGCAGTGTCCCTCCCTCTCCATAATACAACTGAACAAATGAGCCTGAATAAGTGGCTACTTTTGTCCCCTCATGTCAAGGCAGAGATCAGACACTGAAGACAGACTTGCTAGCAGAGGTGGGTCAACATGAGCAAAGCAAGGAAAGAGGGAGCGCCCCCAAAGTGGCAGGTGAAACAGATTACAATCCTGCAGTTAAAACGAGACTGTGTACTTTAGGGGCAACTGTAGACTTAGAGAACAAATACAAGCTGGAACAAGGGATGATGTGAGACTGAAATGACTCCATAATGCCCACAACAGGTCCAGAGACTTTCCTAGATATATTGGAAGACCTCCTGAGTAGGCAATTCGACTGGAGCAAGAAAACAGAGGAATCTCATAAACATTCCTCTCACTACCCCTGTATATATATATTTCCGGCCTCTTATAAAAATTTATTATTATTTTTTAAAAATTTAAAATTTATTCTTATTTTTCCTTCTTTCTTCTGCCCCCTTTTTTCATTTTTCCCTCATACTGTCCTAATATTGTCCTTTATTTCTCATTTAATTTTTATAGCTTACTTTTACCTTTCTAAAAAATAACCTTCTCTTTTAATTTATTCCACATTGTTTTCATTTTTTTGCATGTGATATTTTTTAAAAATATTGTATTTTGAGAGTCTATGTTTTATTCTAGATTTTTACTTTTTGCTTTTTAGCTTTTGTTGTTTATTTTGTATCTATGAAAGTCTAATTTTTAGTACCAATTTTCACCTATGGATTTGATTATTGGCTCGATTTCTCTTTTCTGACTCTCGTTTTTCTCCTCCTTGTCACCTTTTCTTTTTCTTCCCTCTTTTCTTCTCTATACAACTATGATTCTCTTTGGGTGTTCCTGGCTGTTGAGAGTTGTTTCACCATTAATCTATGGGTTTTGTCTTCTGTGCTGTGTGGACTGAGAAGTCTTGGTGTTACTGCAAGAAGTAGGGACTGAAACCCAGAGGCAGGAGACTCACCCCCAGGACTCTAGATCATCAGAGAACTCCAGACCCCAGGGAACATTTGTAGACAAGCACTAGCCAAAAAAGCCTTCATATTTACACTGGGACTAAGCTCCACCTAAGAGCCAGCAAGCCCAGTGCAAGACACCCCATGCCATTCCTCCACGAAAACAGGATCAAAACCATGCACATTAACAGACAGGCTGCTCAAAGCTGTAGCAAACCCACAGACACCCCAAAATCACTACTGGACACTGCACTTCTCTGCAGAGAGATGAGATCCAGTTCCATTCACCAGAACACAGACACAAGTTCCCCCAACCAAGAAACCTTTAAAAGGCACTGGTCTAGCCCTTTTGATGGAGAGAAGATGCAATAATCAAGAGGAATTACAATCCTCCGGCCTACAGTAAGGAGACTCCCAAACACAGCAAGCTAAACAAATGAAAAGAGAGAGAAATATCCAGCAGGTGAAGCAATACAGTAAAAACCTACCAGACCAAATAAAAAAGAGATGGATATAAGGAATCTACCTGAAAAAAATTTAGAATGATGATAGTAAAGATTATCCAAAATCTTGAAAACAAAATGGAGATAAGGATAAATACACTGGAGACATGGATTGAGAACATGCAATAAATGTTTAACAAGGACCTAGAACAAATCAAGAATAGCCAATCATCAATGAACAATGCAATAACTGAGATTAAAACACTCTGGAGGGAAAAAAAAAGAAGAGGAGTAAAGGCAGAAGAATGGATAAGTGAGCTGGAACATAGAATGGTGGAAATAAATTGAGCAGAGTGGAATAAAGAAACAAAGAATAAAAAGAAATTAGGACAGCTTCAGAGACCTCTGGGACAATGATAAGCACCCAAACATTAGAATTATATGAATCCCAGAAGGAGACAAAGGAAACAGCATGAGGGAATATTTGAGAATTGCTGGGAGAAATATCAATAACATCAGATATGCAGATGACACCACCCTTTTGGCAGAAAGTGAAGAAGAACTGAAGATTTAGCCCAATGATGAAAGTGAAAGGAGAGTGAAAAAGCAGGCTTAAAACAAAATGTTAAAAAAACTAAGATCAGGGCATCCAGTCACATCATTTCATGGCATGTAGATGATGAAACAATGGAAACAGTGAAAGACTTTATTTTGGAGGGCTCTAAAATCACTGTGGACAGTGACTGCAGTCATGAAATTAAAACACGCTTGCTCACTGGATGAAAAGCTATGACAAACCTAGACAGCATATTAAAAAGCAGAGACACTGCTTTGCCAACAAAGGTCTGTACATCAAAGGTATGATTTTTCCATTAGTCATGTATGGATGTGAGAGTTGGACCATAAAGAAGGCTGAGGGCCAAAGAATTGATGGTTTCAAACTGTGCTGTTGGAGAAGACTCTTGAGAGTCCTTGGACTGCTGGGAGAGCCAACCAGTCAATCCTAATGGAAGTCAATCCTGAATATTCACTGGAAGGACTGATGCTGAAGCTGAAGCTCCAATCATTTGGCCACCTGATGTGAAGAGCTGACACACTGGAAAAGACCCTGATGCTGGGAAAGATAGAAGGCAGGAGGAGAAGGGACAGGACAAGATGGTTGGTTGGCATTACCAACTCAATGGACATGAGTTTGAGCAAGTTCTGGGAGATAGTGAAAGAGAGGAAAGCCTGGCATGCTGTAGTCTATGGGATCACAAAGAGTCGGAAATGATTGAGTGAGTGAACAACAATAGTTGAATACTTCGGTAAAACAAGGAAGGAAATAGCCACTCAAAGAAACCCAGAGAGTCCCAAACAGGATAAACCCAAAGAGAAATATGTCAAGACACAAATTAATCAAAATAACAAAAATTAAACACAAAGAACAAATATTAAAAGCAGCAAGGGAAAAGCAATAAATAATATACAAGGGGATTCCCATAAAGCTAACAGCTGATCTTTCAACAGAAACTCTGCAGGCCAGAAAAGAATGGCAGGATACACTTAAAGTGATGAAAGGGAAAAATCTACAACCAAGATTACACTTTAAGTGATGAAAGGGAAAAACCTACAACCACGATTACTCTACTCAGCAAGCATCTCATTCAAATTCTGAGGAGAAATCAAAAGCTTTATAGACAAGCAAAAGCAAAAAGAATTGAACATCACCATACCAGTCTTTCAACAAATACTAAATGGCCTTCTCTAAATAGGAAACACAGAAAAGGCCTATAAAAATAAACCCAAAATAATAAAGTAAATGGTAATGGGACCATACTTATCAATAATTACGTTAAACATAAATGGGTTAAATGGTCCAACTCAAAGATATAGACTGGCCAAATGGATACAAAATCAAGACCTCTAAGAGACTTACCTGAAACCTAGGGACACATACATACTGAAAGTCAGGGGCTGGAATAAGATATTTTATGCAACTGGAAACCAAAAGAAAGCAAGTGTAGCAATACTAATATCAGATAAATCTATTTTAAAATAAATACTATTATAAGAAATAGAGGAGGACATTACATAATGACCAAAGGATCAATCCAAGAAGACATAACACAATTATCAATATATATGCACCCAACATAAGAGCACCTCGATACATAAGGCAAATGCCAACAACTATTAAAGGGGAAATCAGTAGTAACACAATAACAGTAAGGGTATTTAATACCCCACTCACACCAATGGATGGATCAACCAGACAGAAAATTAATAAGGAAACATAAGCTCTAAATGATACATTGGACCAGTTGGACCTGATATCTACAGGGCATTTCACTGCAAAACAATGGGTTTCATCTTTTCTTTGAATGTACATGAAACAATTGCTAGGATAGATCCCATCCTGGGCCACAAATTGAACTCTGGTAAATTTAAACAAACTGAAATCATTTCAAGTATCTTTTCTGATCACAGTGCTCTGAGATAAAGAATCAACTACAGGAAAAAAAAAAAACTATGAAAAACACAAACACGTGTAGGTGAAACAATACACTTCTAAATGGTCAACAGATCACTGAAGAAATAAAAAGGGATATCAACATAGGCAGAGAAACAAATGACAGTGAAGACATGACAACCTAAAATCTATGGGATTCAGGAAAAGCAGTACTTAAGTGGGAAGTTCACAGCAATACAAGCTTACCTCAAGAAAAAAGGGAGACATCAAATAAAAAACCTAACCTTGTATATAAAGCAACTAGAAAAACAAAACCAAAAAATAACCCTCAAAGTTAATAGAATGAAAAAAATCATAAAGATGAGAGCAGAAATAAATTAAAAAGAAATGAAGAATACTATAAAAAAGATCAATAAAATTAAATGCTGGTTCTAGGAGAAGATAAACAAAATGGACAAATTTTTTAGTCAAATTCAGTAAGAAAAAAGGGAGAAGACTCAATAACATTAGAAATGAAAAAGGAAAATTTACAACAGACAGCACAGGAAAACAAAGGATCATAAGAGACTACTATGAGCAACTCTATGCCAATAAAATGGATAACTTGGAAGAAATGGACAAATTCTTAGAAAAGTATGACCTTCCAAAACTGAACTAGAAAGAAATAGAAAATATGAACAGACCAATCCCAAGCATGGAAATTGAAACTACCATAAGAAATCTTCCACCGACCAAAAGCCCAAGACCAGATAGCTTCATAGGGGAACTCTACGAAACATTTATACAAGAGCTAACACCTATTCTGCTCAACTTTTCCAGAAAATTGCAGAGGAAGAAAAACTCTCAAACTTGTTCTATGAGGCCATGATTACCCTGATACCAAACCAGACAAAAACAACACACACACAAAAAGAAAATTAGAAGCCAATATCACTGATGAACATAGACACAAAAATCATCAAATTCTAACAAACAGAATCAAACAAAAATTTTAAAATGTCATACATCGTGATTAAGTGGGCTTTATCCCATGGGTGTAATAATCCTGCAATGTATGCAAATCAATCAATGTGATACACCATATTAACAAATTGTAAGATTAAATACCATATAATTATTTCAGTAGATGCAGAGAAAGCCTTTGATAAAATTCCACACTCATTTATGATTAAAAATTCTCCAGAATGTAGGAATAGAAGGAACATATTTCAACATAATAAAAGACATAGACAAGAAACCCACAGCAAACGTTATCCTTAATAGTAAAAAATTTAAAGCATTTCCTCTAAAATCAGGAACAAGACAATGGTGCCCACTCTAACCATTATTGTTCAACATAGTGTTGGCAGTCTTAGCCATGGAAATCAGAGAAGATAAAGAAAGAAAGGAATCCAGATTGGAAAAGAAGTAAAACTCTCACTGTTTGCAGTTGACATAATTCTCTACATAGAAAACCCTAAACACAGGATAGCTAAGATGGTGGAGGAATAGGAGGGGTGACCACTTTCTCCCCCACAAATTCATTGAAAGGTCATTTGAAAGCTGAGCAAATACCACACACAAAAAAAAATCTGAACACTGGCAGAGGACACCAGGCACCTAGAAAGGCAGCCCATTGGCTTCGAATGGAGGTAGGACAAAATACAAAAGATAAAAAAAGAGACAAAAGAGTTAGGGACAGAGACCCATCCCAGGGAGGGAGTCTTAAAAGAGGAGAAGTTTCCAAACACCAGGAAACCCTCTCACTGGCAGGTCTGTGGGGAGTTTTGGAATCTCAGAGGGCAACATAACCAGGAGGAAAAAATAAATAAATAAAACCCACAGATTACACACCTAACTGCAACTCCCAGTGAAGAAGTAGCTGAGATGCTCATGTCCATCCCCAGCAAGCGGAGGCTGAAAAGAGAGGTGCAGGCTGAATTGCTTAGGGTAAGGACTGGGCCTGAATGCCCTGAGGGCAATATGAGGGACCTAATGTGAGATAGCAACACAAACTGTGGGACAGCCAGAGAGAGAGAGAGAGAAAAAAAAAAAAAAAAGAGGAAAGAGAGAGAGAACTTTCCCATGAAAAGCTTTAACCTAAGGCCCTGCTGGGTCTGCTCACAGAACAAAGGACTGAGCGAATACCAGAGGAGAGCTAGCTGGAAGTGGAATGGCCCATCCCCTGCCAGAGGGAGAGGGGCAGGCTGGCGACAGGCAAAGCCAGAAGGCAAGGGGCAAACTCGACCCCAGAGATGGCATCCTCTACCAAACTGTGAGCAGGCTCCCAGTTGCTAACAAATTTTTTCTGGGATCCTGGATGGTTGACATCCTCCAGGAGGGTCGCAGTGAGAGATCAGCTCCCCAGAGGAGACACACAGCACACCTGAGATGGCACTCCTACTGCGCACCCAGGAAACTGAGCAGCTGGGACAGGGGAGGTGATAAGATGCACCGCCCCACCCGGGGAGTGTGCGCTTGCCAAGCACCTGGTCACCTGAGCTGCTCCGACATAGGAAGGGCACAAAAGGCAGGCCCAAACAAGTCTGTGCCTTTGTGGAGTACTGGAGAACCTGAACCTGGGTGGCTTAGATCTGGGAAGTGCACACACCCCAGGGCCTGCCTTAGACAGTTCCCCTGCAGAGCAACGTGGAGCCTGAGCAGTGTAGATCAGGAAAGCACATGTGCTTTGAGCAGGGGCAAACCCAGTGTGACCCAGACACTGCAAGCACTCCCCCCCCCCCCACACCAGTGATATTTGTTTGCAGTATTCCTCCCTCCCTGTAGCACAGTTGAACAAGTGAGCCTAAATAAATGACCACCTTTGCCCCCTTGTGTCAGGGAGGAATTTAGATACTGAAGAGACTTGCAAACAGAGGAAGCCAAAATAAACAAAGAAGAGGGAACCACTTTGGAAATGATAGGTGCAACAGATTAAAACCCTGTAGTTAGCACTGACTACATTGAAAGGGACCTATAGACCTTGAGAAGATGTATAAGCTGGAACAAGGAACTATCTGATACTGAACTGACCCCACACTGCCCTCAACAGCTCCAGAGAAATTCCTAGATATATTTTACTATTATCATTTTTTAATTAATTTAAAGTTCTTTATTACTCTAATTTTCATTCTTAAAACCTACTATTACCTTGCAAAAAAACCCTATTTTAAAAGCAAATTATATATATATATGTATATATATATATATTTATAACTTCTGTGATTTTGTTTTGTTTTTTAATATTGTAGTTTTGAGAGTCTAACCTCTGCTCTAGATTTTTAGTCTTTGTTTTTGGTATTTGTTATAAATTCTGTACCTTTAAGAATCCAATCCTCAGTACCCATTTTTACTTAGGAGTGTGATTACTGGCTTGATTGCTCTCTCCCCTTTTGACTCCCTTTTTCACCCCCAGGTCACCTCCATCTCCTCCCTCCCCTTTCTCTTCTCTACTTAACTCTGTGAATCTCTTTGGGTGTTCCAGGCTGTGGAGAACACTTAGGGAATTGACAACAGGCTAGACTGGTATCTCCCCTTTTCACCACCCCCCTCCTCTCCTCCAGGTCACCTCTATCTCCTTTCTCCCTCTTCTCTTCTCTATGGAACTTCGTGAACCTGTCTGAGTGTTCTATACTGTGGAGAGCAAATAAGGAATTGATTACTGGCTATATTGATCTCTCCACTTTTGATTCCCCCTCTTCAAATATCATGGCATCTGGTCCCATCACTTCATGAGAAATAGATGGGGAAACAGTGGAAACAGTGTCAGACTTTATTTTTTGGGCTCCAAAATCACTACAGATGGTGACTGCAGCCATGAAATTAAAAGACGCTTACTCCTTGGAAGAAAAGTTATGACTAACCTAGATAGCATATTCAAAAACAGAGACATTATTTTGCCGACTAAGGTCCGTCTAGTCAAGGTTATGGCTTTTTCTGTGGTCATGTATGGATGTGAGAGTTGGACTGTGAAGAAGGCTGAGCGCCGAAGAATTGATGATTTTGAACTGTGGTGTTGGAGAAGACTCTTGAGGGTCCCTTGGACTGCAAGGAGATCCAACCAGTCCATTCTAAAGGAGATCAGCCCTGGGATTTCTTTGGAGGGAATGATGCTGAAGCTGAAACTCCAGTACTTTGGCCACCTCATGCGAAGAGTTGACTCATTGGAAAAGACTTTGATGCTGGGAGGGATTGAGGGCAGGAGGAGAAGGGGACGACACAGGATGAGATGGCTGGATGGCATCACTGACTCAATGGACATGAGTCTGAGTGAACTCAGGGAGTTGGTGATGGACAGGGAGGCCTGGCGTGCTGCGATTCCTGGGGTCGCAAAGAGTAGGACAGGACTGAGTGACTGAACTGAACTGAACTTCTTCTCCTGGTCACCTCTATCTCCCTCCTCCCTTTTCCTTTCTCCATGTAATTCTGTGAACCTCTCTGGGTGTCCCCCACTGTGGAGAATCTTTTCACCATTAACCTAGATGTTTTATCATAAGTGCTGTATGGATGGAGAAGTCTTGAGGCTAATGTAAGAATGAGACTGAAAGCCAGAGGCAGGAGGCTTAAATCCAAAAGTTGAGAACACCAGAAAACACCTAAGTCCAGGGAATATTAATCGACAAGAGCTCATACAAAGGCCTTCATACGTACACTGAAACCAAGCTCCACCTAAGAGCCAACAAGTTTCAGAGCAAGGCATACCAAGCAAATTCTACAACAACGCAGGAACATAACCCCAAGCATTAAAATTCAGGTGCCAAAAGTTACGCCAAACCCATAGACACCTCAAAGCTCACTACTGGACACTTCATTGCACTCCAGAGAGAAGAGATCCGGCTCCACCCACAAGAACACCAACGCAAGCTTCCCTAACCAGGAAACCTTGACAAGCCACTCGTCCAACCACACCCACAGGGAGGAACCTCCACAATGAAGAGGAACCACAAACTTCTAGCATACAGAAAGGCCACCCCAAACACAGCAATCTAAACAAGATGAAAAGGCAGAGAAATATTCAGCAGGTAAAGGAACATGACAAAAACCCATTAAACCAAACAAAAGAGGAGGAAATAGGGAGTCTACCTGAAAAATACTTCAGAAAATTGATAGTAAAAATGATCCAAAATCTTGAAAACAAAATGGAGTTACAGTTAAATAGTCTGGAGACAAGGATTGAGAAGATGCAAGAAAAGTTTAAAAAGGACCTAGAAGAAATAAAAAAGAGTCAATCAATAATGAATAATGCAATAACTGAGATGCAAAGCACTCTGGAGGGAACCAACAGTAGAATAACTGAGGCAGAAGATAGGATAAGTGAAGTGGACGATAGAATTGTGGAAATAAATGAAGCAGAGAAGAAAAAATTAAAAAAGAATTACAAGAAATGAGGACAATCTCAGAGACCTCTGGGACAATGTCAAATGCCCTAATATTCAAATCATAGGAGTCCCAGAAGAATAAGACAAAAGGAAAGGCCATGAGAAAATACTTGAAGAGATAATAGTTGAAAACTTCCCCTAAATGGGGAAGGAAATGGCCACCCAAGTCCAAAAAACCCAGGGAGTCCCAAACAGGATAAACCCGAGGCAAAACCCTCAAGACATATACTAATCAAATTAATAAAAATCAAACACAAAGTTAAAATATTAAAAGCAGCAAGGGAAAAACAACAAATAACTCACAAGGGGGTCCCCATAAGTACAACAGGTGATCTTTCAATAGGAACTTTTCAAGCCAGAAGGCAATGGCAGGATACTTAAAGTGATGAAAAAGAAAAAGCTACAATCTAGATTACTGAACCCAGCAAGGATCTCATTCAAATATGAAAGCAAAATCAAAAGCTTTACAGACAGGCAAAAGCTGAAAAAATTGAGCACCACCAAACCAGCTCTTCAACAAATGCTAAAGGAACTTCTGTAGACAGGAAACACAGAAAAGGTGTATAAACTTGAACTCAAAACAACAAAGTAAATGGCAACGGGATCATACTTATCAATAATTACCTCAAATGTAAATGGGTTGAATGCCCCAACCAAAAGTCAAAGACTGAATGAATGGACATAAAAACAAGACCCTTATATATGCTGTCTACAAGAGACCCACCTCAAACCTAAGGACACATACAGACTGAAGGTGAAGGGCTGGAGAAAGATATTTCATGAAAATGGAGACCCAAAGAAAGCAGGAGTAGCAATACTCATATCAGATAAAATAGACTTTGAAATTAAAGCTGTGAAAAGAGACAAAGAAGCACACTATATCATGATCAAAGGATCAATCCAAAACGATACAACAATTATAAATATATATGCACCAAACATAGGAGCACTGTAATATGTAATGCAAATACTAACATCTATAAAAGGGGGAATTAACAATAACAGAGTAATAGTGGGAGACTTTAATACCCTACTTACACTTATGGATAGATCAATTAAACAGAATGTTAGCAAGGAAACACAAATTTTAAATGATACAATGGACCAATTAGACCTAATTGATACCTATAGGATATTTCACCATAAAACAATGAATTTCACCATTTTTCTCAAGTGCACATGGAACCTTCTCCAGGATAGATCACATCCTGGGCCACAAATCCAGCCTTGGTAAATTCAAACGAAATGAGATTACCTCAAGCATCTTTTCTGACCACAATGCAATAAGATTAGATATCAATTACAGGGGAAACAAAACGATTAAAACACATACATATGGAGGCTAAACAACACATTTATGAATAACCAAGAAATCACAGAAGAAATAAAAAAAGAAATCAAAATAGGTATAGAAACAAATGAAAATGAAAACACAACAACCCCAAACCTATGTGATTCATTCAGTAAAAGCAGGGCAAATGGGAAGGTTAGCCCTAGACCATTCAGGTATGACCTAAATAAAATCCCTTATGATTATACAGTGGAAGTTAGAAAGTTTTAAGGGACTAGATCTGATAGATAGAGTGCCTGATGAACTATGGACATAGGTTTGTGACATTGTAGAGGAGACAGGGATTAAGACCATCCCCATGAAAAAAAATGCAAAAAAGCAAAATGGCTGTCTGAGGAGGCCTTACCCAGATCTGTGAAAAGAAGAGTAGCAAAAAGCAAAGCAGAAAAGGAAAGATATAAGCATCTGAAAGCAGAGTCCCAAAGAATAGCAAGAAGAGATAAGAAAGCCTTCCTCAGTGATGAATGTAAAGAAAGAGGAAAACAACAGAATGGGAAAGACTAGAGATCTCTTCAAGAAAATTAGGGATACCAAGGGAACATTTCATGCAAAGATGGGCTCAATAAAGGACAGAAATGGTATGGACCTAACAGAAGCAGAAGATATTAAGAAGAAGTGCCAAGAATACAGAGAAGAACTGTACAAAAAAGACCTTCATGACCAAGATAATCATGATGGTATGATCACTCACCTAGAGCCAGATCCTGCAATGTGAAGTCAAGTGGGCCTTAGAAAGCATCACTATGAACAAAGCTAGTGGAAGTGATGGAATTCCAGTTGAGCTATTTCAAATCCTGAAAGATGATGCTCTGAAAGCGCTGCACTCAATGTGCCAGCAAAATTGAAAACTCAGCAGTGGCCACAGGACTGGAAAAGGTCAGTTTTCATTCCAATCCCAAAAGAAGGCAATGCCAAAAATGCTCAAACTACTGCACAATTGCACTCATCTCACACGCTAGCAAAGTAACGCTCAAAATTTTCCAAGCCAGGTTTCAGCAGTACGTGAACTGTGAACTTCCAGATGCTCAAGCTGGTTTTAGAAAAGGCAGAGGAACCAGAGATCAAGTTGCTAACATCCGCTGAATCATCGAAAAAGTAAGAGAGTTCCAGAAAATTATCTATTTCTCCTTTATTGACTATGCCAAGCCTTTGACTGTGTGGATCACAATAAACTCTGGAGAATTCTGAAAGAGATGGGAATACCAGACCACCTGACCTGCCTCTTGAGAAACCTGTATGCAGGTCAGGAAGCAACAGTTAAAACTGGTCTTGGAACAACAGACTGGTTCCAAATAGGAAAAGGAGTACATCAAGGTTGTATATTGTCACCCTGCTTATTTAACTTATATGCAATGAACATCATGAAAAATGCTGCGCTGGAAGAAGCACAAGCTGGAATCAAGATTGCCAGGAGAAATATCAATAACCTCAGATATGCAGATGACACCATCTTATGCTGGAAAGTAAAGAGGAACTAAAAAGCCTCTTGATGAAAGTGAAAGAGGAGAGTGAAAAAGTTGGCTTAAAGCTCAACATTCAGAAAATGAAGATCATGGTGTCTGGTCCCATGACTTCATGGGAAATAGATGGGGAAACAGTGGAAATGGTGTCAGACTTTACTTCTTTGGGCTCCCAAATCACTGCAGATGGTGACTGCAGCCATGAATTTAAAAGACGGTTACTCCTTGGAAGGAAAGTTATGACCAACCTAGACAGCATATTGAAAAGCAGAGACATTACTTTGCCAACAAAGGTCCGTCTAGTCAAAGCTATGGTTTTTCCAGTGGTCAGGTATGGATGTGTGGTTTGGACTGTGAAGAAACCTGAGAGCCAAAGAATTGATGCTTTTGAACTGTGGTGTTGGAGAAGTCTCTTGAGAGTCCCTTGGACTGCAAGGAGATCTATTGAGTCCATTCTGAAGGAGATCAACCCTGGGATTTCTTTGGAAGGAATGATGCTAAAGCTGAAACTCCAGTACTTTGGCCACCTCATGTGAAGAGTTGACTGATTGGAAAAGACTGTGATGCTGGGAGGGATTGGGGGCAGGAGGAGAAGGGGACGACAGAGGATGAGATGGCTGGATGGCATCACTGACTCGATGGGAGTGAGTCTGAGTGAACTCTGGGAGTTGGTGATGAACAGGGAGGCCTGGCATGCTGAAATTCATGGGGTCGCAAAGAGTCGGACACGACTGAGCGACTGAACTGAACTGAAGGGGAAGGTTCATCACAATACAAGCCTACCTCAAGTAACAGGAAAGACATCAAATAATAACCTAACTCTACACCTAAACCAACAGTTAAAAGAAGAAATGAAGCACCCCAGGTTTAGTACAAGGAAAGAAATCATAAAAATTAGGGCATAAATAAATGCAAAGGAAACAAAGGGGACCATAGCCAACATTAACAAAGCTAAAAGCTGGTTCTTGGAGAAGATAAATAAAATAAACAAACCATTAGCCCGACTCATCAAGAAACAAAGGGAGAAGAATCAAATCAACAAAATTAGAAATGAAAATAGAGAAATCATAACAGACATCACAGAAATACAAAGGATCATAAGAGACTACCATCAGCAACTAAATGCCAATAAAATGGACAGCTTGGAAACAATTACAAATTCTTAGAAAAGTATAACTTTCTAAAACTGAACCAGGAAGAATCAGAAAATATTAACAGACCCATAAAAAGCACAGATCAAAACTGCAATCAGAAATCTTCCAACAAACAAAAGCCCAGGACCAGATGGCTTCACAGCTGAATTCTACCAAAAATTTAGACAAGAGCTAACATGTATCCTACTCAAACTCTTCCAGAAAATTGCAGAGGATGGTAAACTTCCAAACTCATTCTATGAGACCACCGTCACCCTAATACCAAAACCAGACAAATATGCCACAAAAAGAAAACTACAGGCCTGTATCACTGATGAACATAGATGCAAAATTCCTTAACAATATTCTAGCAAACAGAATCCAAAAACATTAAAAAGATCATACATCATGACCAAGTGGGCTTTATCCAGCAATGCAAAGATTCCACATTAACAAATTGAAAGATAAAAAATATATGATTATCTCAATAGATGCAGAGAAAGACTTTGACAAAATGCAACATCCATTTATGATAACAACCCCCCAGAAAGCAGGCATAGGAGGAACATCAGTTCACTTCAGTTCAGTCACTCAGTTGTATCTGATTCTTTGCAACCCCATGAATCGCAGCACACCAGGCCTCCCTGTCCATCACCAACTCCCAGAGTTCACTCAAACTCACTTCCATCAAGTCAGTGATGCCATCCAGCCATCTTATCCTCTGTCATACCCTTCTGCTCCTTCCCCCAATACCTCCCAGCATCAGGGTTTTTCCCAATGTGTCAAGTCTTCACACAAGGTGGCCAAAGTACTGGATTTTCAGCTTCAGCATCAGTACTTCCAAAGAACACCCAGGGCTGATCTCCTTTAGAATGGACTGGTTGAATCTCCTTTCAGTCCAAAGGCTCTCAAGAGTCTTCTCCAACACCACAGTTCAAAAGCATCAATTCTTCAGCTCTCAGGTTTCCTCACAGTCCAACTCTCACATCCATACATGACCACTGGAAAAACCACAGCCCTGACTAGACGGACCTTTGTTGGCAGAGCTAATGTCTCTGCTTTTCAATATGCTCTCTAGGTTGGTCATAACTTTCCTTCCAAGGAGTAAGCGTCTTTTAAATTCATGGCTGCAGTCACCATCTGCAGGAATTTTGGAGCCTAAAAAAATAAAGTCTGACACTGTTTCCACTGTTTCCCCATCTATTTCCCATGAAGTGATGGGACCAGATGCCATGATCTTTGTTTTCTGAATGTTGAGCTTTAAGCCAACTTTTTCACTCTCCTCTTTCACTTTCATCAAGAGGCTTTTTAGTTCCTCTTCACTTTCTGCCAAAAGGGTCGTGTCATCTGCATATCTGAGGTTATTGATATTTCTCCTGGCAATCTTGATTTCAGCTTGTGCTTTCTCCAGCCCAGCGTTTCTCACGATGTACTCTGCATATAAGTTAAATAAACAGGGTGACAATATACAGCCTTAACGTACTCTTTTTCCTATTTGGAACCAGTCTGTTGTTCCATGTCCAGTTCTAACTGTTGCTTCCTGACCTGCATATAGCTTTCTCAAGAGGTAGGTCAGGTGGTCTGCTATTCCCACCTTTTAAAGGCTTTTCCACTGTTTCTTGCGATCCACACAGTCAAAGGTATTGGCATAGTCAATAAAGCAGAAATAGATGTTTTTTTTCTGAAACTCTCTTGCTTTTTTGATGATACAACGGATGTTGGCAATTTGATCTCTGGTTCCTATGCTTTTCTAACACCAGCTTTAACATCTGGAAGTTCATGGTTCACGTATTGCTGAAGCATGGCTTGGAGAATTTTGAGCCTTGCTTTACTAGCATGTGAGATGAGTGCAGTTGTGCGGTAGTTTGAGCATTCTTTGGCATTGTCTTTCTTTGGGACGGAATGAAAACTGACCGTTTCCAGTCCTGTGGCCACTGTTGTTTTCCAGATTTGCTGGCACATTGAGTGCAGCACTTTCACAGCATCATCTTTCAGGATTTGAAACAGCTCAACTGGAATTCCTTCACTTCCCCTAGCTTTGTTCGTAGTGATGCTTTCTAAGGCCTACATGACTTCACATTCCAGGATGTCTGGCTCTAGATGAGTGATCACTCCATCGTGATTATCTTGGTCATGAAGATCTTTTTTGCAGTGTTCTTCTGTGTATTCTTGCCACCTCTTCTTAATATCTTCTGCTTCTGTTAGGTCCATACCATTTCTTTCCTTTAACGAGCCCATCTTGCATGAAACATTCCTTTTATTCTTGTAATTTTCTTGAAGAGATCTCTAGTCTTTTCTATTCTGTTGTTTCCATCTATTTCTTTGCATTGATCGCTGAGGAAGGCTTTCTTATCTCTTCTTGCTATTCGTTGGAACTCTGCATTCAGATGCTTATATCTTTCCTTTTCTCCTTTGCTTTTTGCTTCTCTTCTTTTCACAGTTATTTGTAAGGCTTCCCCAGCCATTTTGCTTTTTTTGCATTTCTTTTCCATGGGGATGGTCTTGATCCCTGTCTCCTGTACAATGTCATGAACCTCATTCCATAGTTCATCAGGCACTCTATCTATCAGATCTAGGCCTTTAAATCTATTTCTCACTTCCACTGTATAATCATAAGGGATTTGATTTAGGTCATACCTGAATGGTCTAGTGGTTTTCCCTACTTTCCTAAATTTCAGTCTGAATTTGGCAATAAGGAGCTCATGATCTGAGCCACAGTCAGCTCCAGGTCTTGTTTTTGCTGACTGTACAGAGCTTTTCCATCTGTGGCTGCAAAGAATGTAATCAATCTGATTTTGGTGTTGACCATCTGTTGATGTCCATGTGTAGAGTCTTCTCTTGTGTTGTTCGAAGTGGGTATTTGCTATGACTAGTGCGTTTTCTTTGCAAAAATCTATTAGCTTTTGCCAATATTTGCTGATAAATCTCCATATTTCCTGCCCTTATAATGAATATAATTAGCATATAGGAGAAATAAGTATTAACATTTAAGATTAATCATGTTAAACCTTAGGCTAAGTAAATTCCTTTTCTTGATTGTAACCGACACAGCCTCACCCTATAGGAATACAACTTTATTTGGAGGGTGGCACCTGGTTTAAGAAAAAATCACCCTTGGAAAAAATAAGTGTTTTGGTTGACTGACTGTTATAAGAAATAAAGGGTCATAAAATAACATCAGGCCTCATGGCCAGACAATGATGTGAAACCCATGAGACCTTTGTATACATTTATATGAAAACCTGATTTTGACAAGGGTCAGGTCTGCTGAGCCCTGCGTGACTCTGTATTCATCCCTATGTATAACAAAAAGTATATAAGCAAACCTGAAAAATAAAGAAATGGGATCAGTTTCTGGAAAGACTGATTCCCCCATGTTGTTCTTTCTTTTCCCTTCTTGCTGAATTCCCATCTAAAACGTGGGTACTCACCAAGCCTGCTAATGTTGCTTGGGCTTCTAATATCGGACTGGGGAGGCTTCAGTGCCTCCTCTTCTTCGAGAGAATGGAAAGATGCCTGTGGCCTACGTAGATGTTGCAAATTCCTTGTCTTGGAGTTTTATTGGTATTCCACATAAACCAAGTTATTCAGCATCTTTTTCTCCACTAATTTTCCTACTACACTATTTCTTTCTAATCTTTCTTTATACTTCTAATTAAATAGCCTCCCTGTCCAGGCGCCACTTGCCGGGGTCCAGCACTGGTGGATCCAGAGTAATTCAAAGGGGAGACGGAATCAGCGTCCTAGGGAAAAGCTATTTAATTAGAAGTATAAAGAGAGATTAGAAAGAAATAGTGTAGTAGGAAAATTAGTGGAGAAAAAGAGGCTGAATAACTTGGTTTACGTGGAATACCAATAAAACTCCAAGACAAGGAATTTGTACCACCTACGTAGGCCACAGGCATCTTTCTGTTCTCCTGAAGGATAGGAGGCACTGAGCCCTCCCCAGTCCGATATTAGAAGCCCAGGCAACATTAGCAGGCTTGGTGAGTACCCACGTTTTAGATGGGAATTCAGCAAGAAGGGAAAAGAAAGAACAACATGGGGGAATCAGTCTTTCCAGAAACTGATCCCATTTCTTTATTTTTCAGGTTTGCTTATATACTTTTTGTTATACATAGGGATGAATACAGAGTCACACAGGGGTCAGCAGACCTGACTCGTCAAAATCAGGTTTTCATATAAATGTATACAAAAGTTTTATGGGTTTCACATCATTATCTGGCCATGAGGCCTGATGTTATTTTATGATCCTTTATTTCTGATAACGGTCAGTCAACCAAAAAACTTAGTTTTTCCAAGGGTGATTTTTTCTTAAACCAGGCGCCACCTTCCAAATAAAGTTGTATTCCTATAGGGTGAGGCTGTGTGGGTTACAATCAAGAAAAGGAATTTACTTAGCCTAAGGTTTAACATGATTAATCTTAAATGTTAATACTTATTTCTCCTATATGCTAATTATATTCATTATAAGGGCAGGGAATATATATGGAGATTTAGCAGCAAATATTGGCTCAACAAATGAAAACCCTTTACCAATATAATTTATAATCAATCTACTATCCTATACTAATAATTTTCTGACTTCTCAAAAGAGTCTGTATATAGAAAGTTTAAAGCATCTCATGCCTCTCACGGTTGGGAGGCTGTAAACAATCACATGTGGCCGGACGAACCTGCTCAGGCAGGCTAGAAAACCTTCAGAGGAGTTTGTAAGTTGAAACACTCTTGTCACGCGAGGAATTTTTATTAACTGGAGCTGCAAGTTAACTCCTTCTCCTAGAGAGGTGGTGGGAGAACAGCTCCCTGTAAAGTCAGAGGTATAGGTGAGAGCATAAAACAGACTCTGGTTTTGGGGGTAGATGCTGGGGAACAGAGGGTTTCCTGAGGCTCGATCCTGCCTTTGCATATGCCGAAGCCTCCTTCCTCATGACCTTTGCCATGGGCGGAGTTCCTCACGCTGGCTCCTGGCACTGCTTCATTCCGTGTTCCAAGGCCAAATTTACCTGTTACTCCAGGTAGCTCTTGAATTCCTACTTTTGAATTCTAGTCCTCTATGATGAAAAGGACATCTTTTTTGGGTGTTAGTTCTGAAAGGTCTTGTAGGTCTTCATAGAACCGTTCAACTTCAGCTTCTTCAGCATTACTGGTTGGGGCATAGACTTGGATAACTGTGATATTGAATGGTTTGCCTTGGAAACGAACAGAGATCGTTCTGTCATTTTTGAGATCGCGTCCAAGTACTTCATTTCAGACTCTTTTGTTGACCATAATGGCCACTCCATTTCTTCTAAGGGATTACTGCCCACATTAGTAGATATAATGATCATCTGAGTTAAATTCACCCATTCCAGTCCGTTTTAGTTTGCTGATTCCTAAAATGTCTGACGTTCAGTGTGACCTAATTAAACTGAAAAGCTTTTGCACAATGATAGAAGCAATAAGCAAGGTGAAAAGATAACCTTCAGAATGGGAAAAAATAATAGCAAGTGAAACAACTGACAAATAATTAATCTCCAAAATATACAAGCAGTTTATGCAGCTCAATACCAGAAAAGTGAACAACCCAATGAAAAAGTGGAGAGAAGACCTAAACAGACATTTCTCCAAAGAAAACAGAGATATGGCTGATAAACACACACACAAAAATGCTCAATGTCACTCATTATTAGAGAAATGCAAATCAAAATCACAATGACGTATCATCTTGTATCAGTCAGAATGACCATCATAAAACGTCTAAAAATAATAAATGCAGGAGAGGGTGTGGCGAAAAGGGAACCCTCTTACACTGTTAGTGTGAATGCAAATTGATATAACCACTATGGAGAACAGTATGGAGATTACATAAAAAACAGGGAATAAAAATACCATATGGCCAAGCAATCCCAATACTGGGCATATGCCCTGAGGAAACCACAACTGAAAAAAACGCATGTACCCCTAATGCTCACTGCAGCTATATTTACAATAGCTAGGACATGGAGGCAACCTAGATGTTGCAGATGAGTGGATAAGGAGGTTGTTATACATATACACAATGAAATATTACTCTGCTATTAAAAAATAATGCATTTAGGTCCATTCTTATGAGGTGGATGAACCTAGAGCCTATATTACAGAGTAAAGTAAGTCAGAAAGAGAAAGACAAATAATGTAAATTAACACATACATACATAATCTAGAAAGATGGTTTCAACAATCCTACGTGAAGGGCAGCAAAGGAGACACAGACCTAAAGAAAAGAATTCTGGACTCAGTGGGAGGAGAGGGGAGGATGATTTGAGAGAATAGCAATGAAACAAATATATTACCATGTATGAAGTAAGTACCATGTGTCTGTGCAAGTTTGATGTATGACTCAGGGCACACAAAGCTGGTGCTCTGTGACAACCTGGATGGATGAGGTGGAGAGGGAGATTCAGGATGGAGGCTATACAAGTATACCATGTATATTATTATTGATTCATACTGATGTATTGAAAAAACCATCACAATATTGCAATTATCCTCCAATTAAATAAAAAAAATCAAAGAAAGAAAAAAGAAAAGATAATGCTGTGTAAGTCCTATACTCAATATACCAACAAATTTCGAAAACTCAACAGTGTCCACACGACTGGAAAAGGTCAGTTTTCATTCCACTTGCAAAGAAAGCAATGCCAAGGGATGTTCAGACTATTGTACAATTGTGCACATTTCACGTGCTAGAAAGGTAATGCTTAAAATCATTCAAGCTAAGTTTCAACAGTATGTGAATTGAGAACTTCCAGATGTACAGGTTGGGTTTAGAAAAGGCAGAGGAGCCAGATAAAATTTTCCAACATTTGTTGGATCATGGAGAAAGCAAGGAAGTTCCAGAAAAAACATCTATTTCTGCTTCATTGACTATGCTAATGCCTTTGACTGTGTGGATCACAACAAACTGTGGAAAATACTTAAGAGATGGGAGTACCAGATCACTTTACCTGTCTCCTGAGAAACCTGTATGTGGGTCAACAAGCAACAGTTAGAACCAGACTCGGAATAACAGACTGGTTTAAAATTGAGAAAGGAGTAGGGCAGGTTGTATCTTGTCACCCTACTTATTTAACTTATATGCAGAGTACATCATGTGAAATGCCAGGCTGGATAAATCACAAACTGGAATCAAGTTTTCCAGGAGAAATAACAACCTCAGATATGCAGTTGATACCACTCTAACAGCAGAAAATGAAGAGAAACTAAGGAGCCTCTTGATGAGGATGAAAGAGGAGAGTGGAAAAGCCGGCTTAAAACTCAACATTCAACAAAGTAAGATCAGAGCATTTGGTCCTATCAATTCATGGAAAATAGAAGAGGAGAAAATGGAAACAGTAACAGATTTTATTTTCTTGGGTCCCCAAATTACTTCAGATGGTGACTATAGCCATGAAAGTAAAAGACACTTGCTCCTTGGAAGGAGAGCTATGACAAACCTAGACAGCATATTAAAAAGCAGATACATCACTTTTCCAAAAAATGTATGTATAGTCAAATATATGGTTTTTCCAATAGTCATGTACAGTCATGAGAATTGAACCACGAAAACAGTTGCACACCAAAGAACTGATGCTTTGGAATGTGGTGCTGGAGAAGACTCTTGAGAGTTCCTTGGACTGCAACAAGATCAAACCAGTGAATCCTAAAGGAAATCAATCCTGAATATTCATTGGAAGGACTGTTGCTGATGCTGAAGCACCAATTCTTTGGCCAACTGATGCAAAGAGCCAATTCATTGTAAAAGACCCTGATACTGGGAAAAATTGAAGGAAAAAGGAAAAAGGGGTGCCAGAGGAAGAGGTTGTTAGATATCATCACTGATTCAATGGACATGAATTTGAGCAAACTCTGGGTGGTATTGGAGGACAGAGGAACCTCGCGTGTGTCCATGTGGTCGCAGAGTCAGACATGACTTAGTGACTAAAAAAATAATAATATTCAAATAAAAAGAAATAGTAAGCTATAGAATCAGGGCTTCATCAAACAGATTTCCAGTCTCTTGAATAACATTGAGGAAAATATAGTCTTTTGACACTGAATTAGGAAAAGATTTTCTACAAGTGCATTTCTTTATTTCCTGTACCCCATGTAGGCCTTTTCTATACAGTGTTGATATCTTCTTGTGAAGAGCTGAAATAAACTGGATCCTTAGACAAGACAGAAAATGGGATGTAAATCACCAATTTTAAATTCCAGTAAAAAGTGAGAACTGGCTGAAGATCATATTGCAAATTTACCAACAAGTTTTAGAGGATTACATATAACCTAAGTTGTCTGCCAACTGCAAAGAACAACTTTTCTGATATAATCCTATTTGCTGACACTCAGGGCAATCAAAAATGTCTTCTTGCCTTTGTACTTTTCTTGACAGAATAGATCCACTGCCCTTTGAGGAGAAAAAGGTCACTTTCCCAGATCTGAGAAGCCCATGTAAAGATGTGTTTCAGACATCACACTTTTGTTACAAGGCAAATCATTTTGAGGAATGCAATTTTTCAATATGTAGTAAAGGATGTTAGAAACACACATTGGCTTTGATTTAGTAAACCCCTTTTGATAATTCATTCTAAGGAACCATAAAAAGTATAAACATACTTTTATGCATAAAGATGTTTATTACAGTGTTGAGGTTTATAATAGTACCATATTGCAAATAATCTCAATGTCTAATAAACCTGCTCAGGTTCAAATAAATCATAGCATGATGGGGTATTATGCAGCCATTAAAATGATGTTTACATGGAGCTGTAAAAGGGAGATTAGACTGTATTTTTCATATAAAGAGAAGAGCCAACTCATTGGAAAAGACCCTGATGCTGGGAAAGAATGAAGGCAGGAGGAGAAGGGGATGACAGAGGATAAGGTGGTTGAATGGCACCACTGACTCAATGGACATGAGTTTGAGCAAGCTCCAGGAGATGATGAAGGACAGGGAAGCCTGGCGTGCTACAGTCCATGGGGTCGCAAAGAGTTGGACGCAACTGAACGACTGAACAACAACTCATAGAAAATGAGAACTATATAAATTTATATAACAATCACACAATTATATCATGAATACAACTATGTCAACACTTAAGTACAGAAAATAGAAGGAAACATATCTAAACATTAATGATGATTATTATTATTTAGTAGAACAATTGATTATTTTTCTTTCTTTAATTTTTGTATTTATCAAATTTTCTATGATGAGCATATACTGATCTTAAAATCTGGGGGAGGCTCTCTCTCTCTATATATATAGACAGGTATATAGACTGATATACATATAGAATATATATATATGTGTGTATATATATATATATATCAGTTTTAAGGAAAAAAATGGTTATTTGAAAATTTTCTTTTTAACATTGGTGTGTGTTGGAATGAAAAAAGGAATACCTAGGAAGGGGAGGAGTCTGAAGTGGAACTAGTTGATGGTTCTGCAGCCGCTCCATACGAATAGAGAACTGAGTCTTCTAGATGCATATACAGTGACCTGAAGACACTGGCACAAACTGTATACATAAAACTTCAGCTTCACCCAAGTTCCTTGTGAAATATGAACACACTATTCAACTTGTTGGTCATCTAATATAGCTAATGATGAAAATGTATTACAGGATCCCTGTGTCATTCAAATAAAACTTAGGTGTCTGGTCTAGGATTAAATGACTTGGGGATCTTGAGCAGTATGAAAGGTTGAGTTTCTTCACATGTCCAAGACCAGAAACTAATATCTGTAGCCTAAAGAGACCAAATTCTATTGTCCACTATCAGAGTGAAGGAACTATGAAAATGCTTTATCCTGGTCAAGTATTACATTTGGTATAATTGTCAGTTGTCCCTGTGTCATAATTAGATTGACTATATCCCTAGATCCTTTTTGCCAATCAATCCATGGCTGGGTGAAGCAATGTGGCAAGTTTGTGAGGAAAATCTTAACCAAATTAACATACTGACTCTGTAGCCCATTGCTTTATGGTCTTAAACCTCGTGGTTAATGCTCAAAAATCAAGGTGAAAGATTTCACTGCCTATGTAAGCCTTTGTAGATTCTTGGCTGTAAGAGAACTTCATTGACATGGCTCCAGTAACAACAAAAAAAGTAATAACAGTGGTTAGATGACCAACACCTGACAGCTGGATCTATTAACAAAAGTTCCTATCCCCTTAATATCTGAGCATGCAAACATATAAAGATTTTTCACTTTTAGCTCACACACTGAGAATGAGAAGGGAGACCTCTTTAAAAAAACAACAAAAATATACCACTAAGAAATATAGAAGAAATGACAGAATTAGAAATCAGAAGAAAAAAAATTTAGCTAAGTAGAAAGTAAAAGTAAGGAGATAGATCAAGAAGCTAGAGTACAGGACTTTGAGCTCATATTCCCCCATAAGTATATGAAAAGATACATCTATAGATGGAGTAGCTCTCTCTGCAAAGAAACTGAAGACTGGCAGGAAGTAAGAAAGGAGACACAATCAGCTAGGGACCCACACCCCTAGCAGTGGACACAGAAGAGGAGGGGACATCATGGGCTCAGGGATCTTCCCTGGGGAAAGAGGGAAGACCTTCATGCCACATATTGGCACCCTAGCTTTGCAGTCCAACAATGAGAAGATGAGTCCCCTTAGCTGGTTTGAAAGCCAGTGGGACTTATAAGAGGGCTCTAAGAAATGAAGACTCCACTTGAGAAGAGCACATGCACTCACTTGCTTACTCCTAGGAACAAGGTAGAGGGTGCAGATTGAAAACACCTGTGACTGGCTCAGAAAATACCCCAGCCTGAACTGAGTTGCCTGCTTCAACGTCTCTTGCTCCCTCACAGCTCTCTACAAAGGTGAAGGTTATCACTGCCAAGGAGAGTGTACATACTTAGGAAACAGCCAGCTTGGACCTCACTTTGCCTCTGAACAGGGTGAAGTCAGCCATTACCAGTACACACACAGAGGCAGCAGACTAAAAACTGCTTGGAACTCTGACCTAATAGCCAGAATCATCCCAGTGCAGGCCCTGGCCCATGCCAGGTGCTGGTTCCAGCCCTCCCTCCACCCCCGACTCTGGCACTACTCTCCACTGGGGTGAAGGTGTCTTTGCCCAGGAGAGTGCACTCTGATCTGGCCTTGCCTTTAAACAAGGTTAGGGTGGCCATTGCCATGGTACATGCAAAGGCAGCAGATTAAGAGTTGCCTGAAGCTTTGAATAGCTTGCCAAGACTGTACGAGAGCACACATCAGGCCCTCCTTGCTCCAGCACTGCTCCCCACTGAAGTGTCAGTGCTGTTGTAAGGTGGGGGGCAGGGGTGGGGAAGTGCAAGCACGTGGAAAAAGCAAAGTCAGCTTGGACCTGACCCTGCCTATGTATGGGGAGAAGGTGGCCTTTCTTAGCACAGGGCAACTATGGATTAGAACTCGCCTGGAGCTTTGACTGGTTTTCCTGAACTGTTCCAGCACATATCCTGGCACACACGGGGCACCCATCCCATCCCCTCTTGCTCTGGCACTGCTCTACAATAGGGCAGAGGTGCCTGTGCAGCAGGGAGGAGGGAGGGGAGGGAACTTATACTCAGAGGGAATGGAACCAGCTTGGACTGCCCTTAAGGGCATCTGCTTAGGGCTGGAAGTCTACTCCATATAGGGCAGTGACTGCCACTGAACAGAAGAGAAGCCCTAGCTCATATCTAGTGCTGGATCTAGTCCCTCTATCTGCATCCCAACCTCTCACCAAGGTTGTAGCTGCCAGCACACTCTGGGGAATAATCTGACCTGTGCTCTCCCACACCTAGCTCTCCCACCAAAGCCACTGGGCACAAGCAGACTACATAGAACACTCACATAAGCACATCCCTTCAAACTCACAATAGGTAACCATTTCACCTACTTTCATAGAGACAGAGAAAGTTTAGCAAAATGACAAGATAGAGAAATGTGTTTGAAATTAAAAAAGGGAAAAAACAAGGAAAAAACATGAAAACTCTACTAAAACAAGAGATAATTCACCAGATAAAGATTAAAGCATTTCTTTTTATAATTTTGTGTATTTGTTTTATATTTTTTTTCTTTCAGTTTGCATTCTGCTTTTGGATTTTTGCTAGCTTTCTTTTTAATTGTATAATTTTGTTTTGAGGTTCTTTGGTTGTTCTCTTGTGTTTTGCTTTTAGTTTTGCAGCATTTCTCTGTGTTTCTTCATTTCTTTTCTTTGTTTGCTTTTGCTTTTACCATTTATCTTAGTTTATTTATCTATTCATTTATTTCTTGTTTTCTTTTGCCATCCTATGTGGCTTTCGGGGTCTTTTTTTCTCAGCCATGTGTCAGGCCTGAGCCTCTGTAGTGGTAGTGCTGAATCCAGGGCACTGGACTACCAGAGAATTCCTGGCCCTAGGGAATATTAATTGATGAGAGCTCTCCATGAAATCTCCATCATGACTGCAAGACCCAGCTCCACATAACTGTCTCCATGCTCCAGTGCTGGATGCCTCATGCCAAACAACAAGCAAGACAGAATACAAACTCACCCATCAGCAAAATGCTGTCTAAAGTTTTACTCGGAGAAGGCAATGGCACTCTACTTCAGTACTCTTGCCTGGAAAATCCCATGGACGGAGGAGCCTGGTAGGCTGCAGTCCATGGGGTCGCTGAGGGTTGGACATGACTGAGTGACTTCACTTTCACTTTTCACTTTCATGCATTGGAGAAGGAAATGGCAACCCACTCCAGTGTTCTTGCCTGGAGAATCCCAGGGACGGGGGAGCTTGGTGGGCTGCCGTCTATGGGGTCCCACAGAGTCGGACATGACTGAAGCGACTTAGCAGCAGCATTAGCAGCAGCAAAGTTTTACTAAGCTCACAGATATCCCAAAACACTCCAGACATGGCCCAGACCAACCTAAGGACAAGATCCAGCTCCACCCACCATAGCACAGTCCATCCCATCAGGAAACTTACATAAGCCACTGGATCAACTTCACCAATGGGGGGCAGACACCAAAAGCAAGAGGAACAAATACATTTAGCCTTCAGAAAGGAACCCTCAAACACAGTAAATTAGACAAAATGAAAAGACAGAAATACATGTTTCAGACAAAGGGGCAAGATAAAAATGCACAAGATCAAAAAATGAAGAGGAAATAGGCAATCTACCTGAAAAGAAATTCAGAGTAATTATAATGAAGATGATCCAAAATCTCATAAATAAAATGGAGGCATGGATATTGAAAATACAAGCAAATTTTAAGAGTACCTAGAAGAATTAAAGAACAACAGCAGCAAAAAAAAAAAAAAAAAAAGATGAGAAACACAATACCTGAAATGAAAAACTAGAAGGAATTAATGGCAGAATAACTGAGGCAGAAGAATGGATAAGTGAGCTGGAAGATAGAATGTTGGAAATAACTACCAAACAATTGAATAAAGAAAAATGAATGAAAAGAAATGAGGACATTCTCAGAGACTTCTAGGACAACATTAAATGCATCAACACTCGAATTATAGTGGTCCCAGAAGAAGAAGAAAAGAGAAAAGTTCTGAGAAAGTAATTGCTGAGATTGTAATTCAAAAAAAATCTGTAACATGGGAAAGGGAATAGCCACTCAACTCCAAGAAGTGCAAAGAATACCATACATGGTAAAACCAGGAAACACACCAAAAAAACACCAAAACACATACTAATTATAATAACAAAAATTAAATACAAAGAAAAATATTAAAGGCAGATAAGGGAAATCACGGAGAAGGTAATGGCATCCCATTCCAGTACTCTTGCCTGGAAAATCCCATGGACGGAAAAGCCTGGTAGGCTACAGTCCATGGGGTCGCAAAGAGTTGGCCATGACTGAGCAACTTCACTTTCACTTTTCATTTTAATGCATTGGAGAAGGAAATGGCAACCCACTCCAGTGTTATTGCCTGGAGAATCCCAGGGACGGCGGAGCCTGGCGGGCTGTCGTCTATGGGGTCGCACAGAGTCGGACACGACTGAAGTGACTTAGTAGCAGCAGCAGGGGAAAGCAAAAACAAAACAAAACAAAACAAAACAAAACACAAGAGAATTCCCATAAGGCTATCAGCTGATATTTCAGCATAAATTCTGCAGGCTAGAAGGGAGTAGCAGGATAGATCTAAAGAGATGAAAGGGATAAACCTACAGTGAAGATTCTTTTACCAGCAAGGATTGCATTCAGATTTGATTAAGACAAGCAAAAGCTAAGAGAGTTCAGCATCATCAAATCAGCTTTACAACAATTGCTAGAGGAGGATCTTTTTTTTAAAAAAGGGAAACACAATAGAAGAAAAAAGATATGTAAAACAAATCCAAAACAATTAAGAAAATGGTAATAGGAACATACCTATTGAAAATTGCCTTAAATGTAAATGGATTAAATACTCTCCCAAAAGACACAAATTGGCTGAATGGATACACAAACAAGACTCAAATATATGCTGTTTTCAAGACACCCACTTCAGACTAAGGGATACATACAGACTGAAGGTGAGGGGATGGGGAAAGGTATTCCACGTAAATGAAAATGAAAAGAAATCTAGAGGAACAATTCTCATATCAGACAAAACAGACTTTAAAATAAACACTGTTACAAGAGACAAAGGACAGTAGACAATTACCAAGGGATCAATCCAAGAAGAAGATATAACAATTGTAAATATTTATGCACCCAACATAGGAACACATCAGTACATAAGACAAATGTTAACAAATATTAAAGGGGAAATGGACAGTAACAATAATAGTGGGGAATTCAGCAGCCCAGCTACACCAATGGACAGATGATCCAGACAGAATGTTAATGCAGAAACACAAGTCTTAAATGACACATTAAACCAGATATATTTAACTGATATTTATAGTACATTCCATTTGATAGCACCAGCATAAACTTTCTTCTCAAGTGCACAAAGAACATTCTCCAAGATTGACCATATCTTGGGACACAAATCAAGCCTCAATAAGTTTAAGAAAATTGAAGCCATATCAGGCATCTTTTGCAACCACACCTCTTTGAGATTAGAAATCAATCACAGGAAAATAAAGTTGTAAAAAATAAAAACCCGTGGAGAATAAGTGATATGCCATGAAATAACCAAGACACCACTGAAGAAATCAAACAGGAAAAAAAAAAAAAAGCCCAGAAGAGAATGACAACGAAAACTCAATGACTCAAAACCTCTGGGATGCAGCAAAAGCAGTTCATTTTTTCTTAATATAAATTTATTTATTTTAATTGTAGGCTAATTACTTTACAGTATAGTATTGGTTTTATCATAAATTAGCATGAATCCGCCACAGGTGTACATGTATTCCCCATCCTGAGCACCCCCCCCCCCACCTCCCTCCCCATCCCGTCCCTCTGGGTCATCCCAGTGCACCAGCCCCGAGCATCCTGTATCATGCATCGAACCTGAACTGGCAATTCGTTTCACATATGATAAATATACATGTTTCAATGCCATTCTCTGAAACCATCCCACCCTCGCCCTCTCCTACAGAGTCCAAAAGACTGTTCTATACATCTGTGTCTCTTGCTGTCTCGCATACAGGGTCATCATTACCATCTTTCTAAATTCCATATGTATGTGTTAGTATACTGTATTGGTGTTTTTCTTTCTGGCTTACTTCACTCTGTATAATCGGCTCCAGTTTCATCCACCTCATTAGAACGGATTCAAATGTATTCTTTTTAATGGCTGAGTGATACTCCATTGTGTATATGTACCCCAGCTTTCTTATCCATTCGTCTGCTGATGGGCATCTAGGTTGCTTCCATGTCCTGGCTATTATAAACAGTGTTGCAATGAACATTGGGGTACACGTCTCTCTTTCAATTCTGGTTTCCTTGGTGTGTATGCCCAGCAGTGGGATTGCTGGGTCATCAGGCAGTTCTATTTTCAGATTTTAAAGGAATTTCCACACTGTTCTCCATAGTGACTGTACTATTTTGCATTCTCACCAACAGTGTAAGAGGGTTCCCTTTTCTCCACACCCTCTCCAGCATTTATTGCTTGTAGACTTTTGGATAACAGCCATCCTGACTGGCTTGAAATGGTACCTCATGCATTTCTCTGAAAATGAGTGATGTTGAGCATCTTTTCATGCATTTGTTAGTCATTTGTATGTCTTCTTTGGAGAAATGTCTGTTTAGTTCTTTGGCCCATTTTTTTGGTCATTTATTTTCCTGGAATTGAGCTGCAGGAATTGCTTGCATATTTTTGAGATTAATTCTTTGTCAGTTGCTTCATTTGCTATTATTTTCTCCCATTCTGAAAGCTGTCTTTTCACCTTGCTTATGGTTTCCTTTGTTGTGCAGAAGCTTTTAATTTTAATTAGGTCCTGTTTGTTTACTTTTGCTTTTATTTCCGATATTCTGGGAGGTGGGTCATAGAGGATCCTGCTGTGATTTATGTCCGAGAGTGTTTTGCCTATGTTCTCCTCTAGGAGTTTTATAGTTTCTGGTCTTATGTTTAGATATTTAATCCATTTTGAGTTTATTTTTGTGTATGGTGTTAGAAAGTGTTGTAGTTTCATTCTTTTACAAGTGGTTGACCAGTTTTCCCAGCACCACTTGTTAAAGAGATATCTTTTCTCCATTGTATATTCTTGCCTCCTTTGTCAAAGATAAGGTGTCCATAGGTGCGTGGATTTATCTCTGGGCTTTCTGTTTCATTCCATTGATCTATATTTCTGTCTTTGTGCCAGTACCATACTGTCTTGATGACTGTGGCTTTGTAGTAGATTGATTCCTCCACGTCCATTCTTCTTTCTCAAGATGGCTTTGGTTATTTGAGGATTTTTGTATTTCCACACAGATTGTGAAATTATTTGTTCTAGCTCTGTGAAAAATACCATTGGTAGCTTGAAAGGGATTGCATTGAATCTGTAGTTTGGTTTGGGTAGTATACTCATTTTCACTATATTGATTCTTCCAATCCATGAACAGGATATATTTCTCCATCCCTTTGTGTCCTCTTTGATTTCTTTCACCAGTGTTTTATAGTTTTCTATATATGTAGGTCTTTTGTTTCTTTAGGTAGATATAGTCTTAAGTGTTTTATTCTTTTTGTTGCAATGATGCATGTAATTGTTTCCTTAATTTCTCTTTCCATTTTCTCATTATTAGTGTATAGGAATGCAAGGGATTTCTGTGTGTTGATTTTATATCCTGAAACTTCACTATATTCATTGATTAGGTCTAGTAATTTTCTGGTGGAGTCTTTAGGGTTTTCTATGTAGACGATCATGTCATCTGCAAACAGTGAAAGTTTTACTTCTTCTTTTCCAATTTGGATTCCTTTTATTTCTTTTTCTGCTCTGATTGCTGCGGCCAAACCTTCCAAAACTATGTTGAATAGTAGTGGTGAGAGTGGGCACCCTTGTCTTGTTCCTCACTTTAGGGGAAATGCTTTCAATATTTCACCACTGAGGATAATGTTTGCTGTGGGTTTGCCACATATAGCTTTTATTATGTTGAGGTATGTTCCTTCTATTTCTACTTTCTGGAAGGTTTTTATGATAAATGGATGTTGAATTGTGTCAAAAGCTTTCTCTGCATCTATTGAGATAATCATATGGCTTTTATTTTTCACTGTTGATGTGGTATATTACATTGACTGATTTGCGGATATTGAAGAATCCTTGCATCCCTGGGATAAAGCCCAGTTTGTCATGATGTATGAATTTTTTAATATGTTGTTGGATTCTGATTGCTAGTATTTTGTTAAGGATTTTTGCATCTATGTTCATCAGTGATATTGGCCTGTAGTTTTCTTTTTTGTGTGGCATCTTTGTCAGGTTTTGGTGTTAGGTTGATGGTGGCCTCATAGAAGGAGTTTGGAAGTTTACCTTTTTCTAAAATTTTCTGGAAGAGTTTGGCTAGGATAGATGTTAGCTCTTCTCTAAATTTTTGGTAGAATTCAGCTGTGTAGCTGCCTGGACTTGGGCTTTTGTTTGCTGGAAGCTTTCTGATTAGTTTCAATTTCCATGCTTGTCATGGGTCTGTTAAGATTTTCTATTTCTTCCTGGTTTAGTTTTGGAAAGTTGTATTTTTCTAAGAATTTGTCCATTTCTTCCAAGTTGTCCATTTTATTGGCGTATAATTGCTTACAGTAGTCTCTTATGATCCATTGTATTGCTTTGTTGTCTGCTGTGATCTCTCCATTTTCATTTCTAATTTTATTGATTTGATTTTTCTCCCTTTGTTTCTTGATGAGTCTGGCTAATGGTTTGTCAATTTTATTTATCCTCTCAAAGAACCAGCTTTGGCTTTGTTAATTTTTGCTATGGTCTCTTTTTTTTTCTTGTGCATTTAGTTCTGCCCTAATTTTTAAGATTTCTTTCCTTCTACTAACCCTGGGGTTCTTCATTTCTTCCATTTTTAGTTGCTTTAGGTGTAGAGTTAGGTTATTTATTTGACTTTTTTTCTTGTTTCTTGAAGTATGCCTGCATTGCTATGAACCTTCCCCTTAGCACTGCTTTTACAGTGTCCCACAGGTTTTGGGTTGTTGTGTTTTCATTTTCGTTCATTTCTATGCATATTTTGATTTCTTTTTTGATTTCTTCTGCGATTTGTTGGTTATTCAGCAGTGTATTGTTCAGACTACATATGTTGGAATTTTTAATAGTTTTTATCCTGTAACTGAGATCTTATTTTACTGTATTGTGGTCAGAAAAGATGCTTGGAATGATTTTAATTTTTTTGAATTTACCAAGGCTAGATTAATGGCCCAGGATGTGATCTATCCTGGAGAAGGTTCAGTGTACACTTGAGAAAAGGATGAAATTCATTGTTTTGAGGTGAAATGTCCTATAGATATCAGTTAGGTCTAACTGGTCCATTGTATCATTTAAAGTTTGTGTTTCCTTGTTAATTTTCTGTTTAGTTGATCTATCCATAGGTGAGAGTGGGGTATTAAAGTCTCCCACTGTTATTGTGTTATTGTTAATTTCCCCTTTCATACTTGTTAGCACTTGTCTTACATCTTGTGGTAGTCCTATGTTGGGTGCATATATATATTTATAATTGTTATTTCTTATTCTTGGATTGATCCTTTGATCATTATGTAGTGTCCTTCTTTGTCACTTTTCATAGCCTTTGAAGTCTATTTTATCTGATATGACTATTGCTACTCCTTCTTTCTTTTGGTCTCTATTTGTGTGGAATATCTTGTTTTTGTATCCATTCAGCCAGTCTTTGTCTTTTGGTTGGGACATTCCACCCATTTACATTTAAGGTAGTTATTGATAAGTATGATCCTGTTGCCGTTTACTTTATTGTTTTGGGTTCAAGTTTATACACTCTTTCTGTATTTCCTGTCTAGAGAAGATCCTTTAGCATTTGTTGGAAAGCTGGTTTGGTGGTGCTGAATTCACTCAGCTTTTGCTTGTCTGCAAAGCTTTTGATTTCTCCTTCATATTTGAATGAGATCCTTGCTGGGTACAGTGGGGTGGATTTCTTCTCTCTGGAGTGCAATGAAGTGTCTGGTAGTGAGTTTTGAGATGTCTCTGGATTTGGTGTGACTTTAAGCAGCCTGTATATTGAAGCTCAGGGCTATGTTCCTGTGTTGATGGAGAATTTGCATGGTATGTCTTGCTCTGGAACTTGTTGGCTCTTGGGTGGTGCTTGGTTTCAGTGTAGGTATGGAGGCATTTGATGAGCTCCTATCGATTAATGTTCCCTGGAGTTAGGAGTACTCTGGTGTTCTCAGGATTTGGACTTAAGCCTCCTGCCTCTGGTTTTCAATCTTATTCTTATAGTAGCCTCAAGACTTCTCCATCTGTCACTTCCAAGGTGGTTCACTCTGTTTTAGCTTTTTCTGTTTGCTGGTCTCTTCAATGTTTAATTTCCTCCCTGACACAAGGGGGCGATGGTGGACCCTTTTTAAGGCTCACTTGTTCAGTCGTGCTGTGGGGAGGGAGGAACTGCAAACAAATAACACTGGCGTGTGCTTGCAGTGTCTCAGCCACACTGGATTTGCCCCTGCTTATGGCGTGTGTGCTTTCCCAGTCTACACTGCTTAGGCTCTAGGTTGCTCTGCCTGGAACTCTCTGAGGCTGGCAGTGGGTTGCATGCACTTTCCAGGTCTAAACCACTCAGGTTCAGGTACTCAGGTACTCCACAAAGGTTAAGACTCAGTTGGGCCTACATTTTGTGCCCTTCCTAGGTCCGAGCCGCTCAGGTGACCAGTTGTTTGGCGAGCGTGGTCGCTGTGATTTATCACCTCCCCTGTCCCTGTCACTCGGTTTTCTGGGTGTACAACCAGCGCACCTTCACAGATGGATGTCAACCGTCCAGAATCCCAACAAGTCTTGGTTAGCAATGAAGCCTGCTTGCAGTTTGGTAGATGATGCCTCTCTGGGGCCGCGATTGCCCCCTTCCACCTCTGGTTACCCTCACTTGCCTGTCTCCAGCAGGGGATGGGCTGGTCTGCAGCCGGCTAACTCTAGTCAGTCCTTTGTTCTGTGAGCGGGCCTAGCGGTGTCTTATGTTAGGGCTTTTCACGGGGTAGCTATCCTACAGCCTGGTTTGCTATCTCAAGTTAGTTCCCTCAGATTGCCTTTGGGGCACTTAGGCCTGGTCCTTACTCTAAGCAATGAAGCCCATGCCACCCTGCCCAGCCCCTGCTTGCTAGTGGTGGATGCAGGCGTCTGCACTGCTTCTCCAGTAGGAGTTACCATTGGGCACATAATCTGTGGGTTTTATATATTTATTTTTCCTCCTGGTTATGTTGCCCTCTGAGGTTCCAAGGCTTGCCACGGACTCGCCAGTGAGAGTGTTTCCTGGTGTTTGGAAACCTCTCTTTTTAAAGACTCCCTTCCCGGATGGATCTCCATCCCTACCTCTTTTGTCTCTCTTTTTATCTTTTATATTTTTTCCTACCTCCTTTCAAAGACAATGGGCTGCTTTCCTTGGTTCCTGATGTCCTCTGCCAGCATTCAGAAGCTGTTTTGTGGAATTTACTCAGTGTTCAGATGTTTTTATTGATGAATTTGTGGGGGAGAAAGTGGTCTTCCCATCCTAGTCCTCTGCCATCTTAGGACTGCCCTCCCAAAAGTAGTTCTAAGAGGGAAGTTTATAACAATATAATCCTACCTCAGGAAAAACAAAAGTTTCAAATAAACAACCTAACCTTACACATAAAGCAGCTGGAGAAAGAACAAATAAAGTTCAAATTAGTAAAAGGAAAGGAATCCTAAAGATCAGAACAGAAATAAATTAAACAGAGACTAAGAAATCAGTAACAAAGATCAATGACTAAAACCTGGTTCTTTGAGAAGGTAAAAAAATTAATAAACATGTTTAGTCAGGCTAATTAAGAAAAAAGGAGAAAGGACTCAAATTAATAAAATTGGAAATAGAAAAAGGTGAAATTACAACGGACATCCCAGAAATACAAAGATCATAATCAATTACTATAAGCAAATATATGCCAATAAAATGGACACTGTGGAAGAAATGGACAAATTCTTAGAAAGGTACAACCTCCCAAGACTGAATGAGGAAGAAATAATTTGAACATACCAATCACAATAATGAAGTTGAAACTGTCATTAAAATATCTTCTAACAAACAAAAGTCACGATGAGATGACTTCAAAGGTGAATTCTATCAAACATTTAGAGAAAAGCTAACTCCCATACTTCTCAAACTTTTCCAAAAAAGTTCAGGGAAAGGAGCACACACAAGCTCATTCTTTGAGTCTACCATCATGCTGATACCAAAGCCAGACAAATATATCATAAAAAAGAAAATCACAGACCAATATTATTGATGAACAGAAGGCAAAAATCCTCAACAAAATACTAGCAAACAGAATCAAACAACATATTAAAAGGATCAAACATCATGATTAAGTGGGGTTTACGCAAGGGATGCAAGGATTCTTCAACATATGCAAATAAAACAATGTGGTACACCAGAACAACAAATAAAAGGATAAAAGCCATATGATCATCCCAATGGATGCAGAAAAACCTTTATAGAAAATTCAACACCCACTTATAATAAAAAATCTTCTGAATGTGGATATAGATGGAACCCACCTCAACAAAATAAAGGCCATATAAGACAAACCCACAGCAACACAGAAAACATCATTCTCAATGGTCAATAATCAAAAGCATTTTCTGTAAGATCAGGAGTAAGACAAGGATGCCCACTCTCATCCCTATAATTCAACACAGTTTTGGAAATTCTAGCCATGGCAATCAGAAAAAAATAAATAAAAGAATCCAAATTGGAAAAGAAGTAAAACTCCCATTGTTTGCAGATGACATAATACTACACACAGAACATCCAAAAGATGCCATCAGGAAACCATTTCAGCTTAATCAATGAATTCAATAAAATTCCAGGAAATAAACTTGATGAAATCTCTTTCATTCTTATACACTAACAATGAAAGATCAGAAAGAGAAATTATCATTTACCATTGCAACAAAAAATAAAATACCCAGGAATAAACCTACCTAAGGAGGCTACAGACCTTGTTCATAGAAAACTATAAGATACTGATGAAAGAAGTTAAATACAACACAAACAGGTGGAGAGATTTACCATGTTCTTGAATTGGAAGAGTCAATATTGTGAAAACGACTATACAACAAAAAGAAACCTACAGATTCAATGCAATCCTTATCAAATTACCCATGTCATTTTTCACAGAATTAGGACAAAATTTCTTTTCTTTTCTTTCTTTCTTTTTTTTTTTACAATTTATATAGAAAGACAAACCACAAAGCAATCTTGAGAGCAAAACATGGAGCTGAAGGAATCAGACTAACTCCTTATTATACTACAAAGGGACAGTAATCAAGAGTGTATGATACTGTTACAAAAACAGAAATATAGATCAATGGAACATGATAGAAAAACCAGACATAAACCTTCGCATCTATGGTCACATCCTTGAAAAAGATGGCAAGAATATACAAAGGATAAAAAACAGTCTCTTCTACAAGTGGTGCTGGAAAAACTGACCAGCTACATGTAAAAGATTAAAATTAGAACACTCCCTAACAAAATACACAAAAATAAACTCAAAATGGACCAAAGGGAGATGGAAGAAGATGATGGAGGAGGAATATGGGGAGATCACCTGCCTCTCCACAAATACATCAAAAATTCATCAGAATATGGAACAACTCCTATAAAATAACTTCTAAACAACAGCAGAAGACTCAAACCTCCAAAAATGGAAGCCAGTCTCCTTTGAATGAGGTAGGACAAAAGATAAAGACATAAAAAGAGACAAAGGATTTCACTATGGGAGCTTGGGCCCCAAGGAAGGGAGGGAGTCTTGAGGTAAAGTTTCCATGCACTAGGAAACACCCTCACAGGTGGAGCCAAGGGGGAGCTACAGAACTTTGGAATGCCATGCAACAGCTGGGGCTCAGATGGCAAAACACAGAGAAAAATCACTACAGAAATGTGTGCTGCTGCCAAACATCACTTTTCAGCCAGCGAATAAGCAGCTCACAAGCCTCAGCCCTGACCAGAGGGTGGGGGCAGGGAGCTGAAAGAAGCTGCTAGCAAGCCTCTGCTTGCATCACAGGGTGGGTGTGGGTTGCCAAGGCTCTGGCAAAGATCCCAGGGAGAAGTCTAGGTTTGTAGCCCTGAGAATATGCTGAGAGGGCTACTTTGGCACAGCTGCAGAATTAGACATGACTGCCGCTGCCAAAGCCTGGGAAGGTGACTGAGGGAGTGGACAAAACACTGCTGATGCAGTCTGGACCCCAGAGGTGGCAGCTCCCAGGCACAGGTTACTGCCTGCACCTTGTTGGGAGCTTAAACAACTTGGCTTCTCCTAGGGACGCACAAACTGGGAGAACTAACGACCTGCCTCAGACTGTTAACAGCATTCAACAGGTTTCTATTGTCCCAGGCATTCCCTGGTACATCCCAACTGTGGCTGCCATATCCTGCCTCTCTCTAGCCCAAGAAAGCAAATGAGCCCTAATTGAGCCTTGGCCTTCACCTGCTCTTGTCCAGGCAGGGAACAGACTGTAGACTTTAGGGGAAACTGAACTTTAGGAGCAAGCACAAGCTGGAATAAGGCCAGATCTCAGACTGAACTAACCCCATACCGCCCACAACAGGTCCAGAGAAATTCTGATATATTAGTGGACTTTGGTGTAAGTCTTATGGGTGTTCTGGGCTGACGAGTGTTGCCTTCATCAAGAATCTTGGGGACGTGCCTTCTGCACTGTGTAGCTTGGGAGGTCTTGGAGCTATAGTAGGAGCTGAGCCTGAACTCCTGAGTTGGGAGACACTAGTCCAGGACTTTAATCTACCAGAGAACTGCAGACCCCAGGGAACATTAATAGGCAAGAGTATCCCCAAAGGCCTCCATTTCAACACCAAAACCAAGCCCACTCAAAGGCCAGAAAACACTGTTGCCCAGAAGCCGCCCACCAATTCTTCAACAAAACAGAAACACAGAGGAACAAGATAGCAGAGGAATAGGTGGACATGGAGTACATCTCTCTCCATGGATACATCAGGAATACACCTTCAGACACAGAATAGCTTGTGGAACACCAGCAGAGAGTGGGCAGGAGTACATTACCACTGGAAAAAAATATATAGAACCATGCAAACTAGGTAAGACAAAGGAAAAAGGGGGAAAGAGGTGAGTTGGTGGGACTGGACCTGCCCTTGGCAGGTGGGGGAACTGAAGCAGGTGTCCGACCTCTACATCAGGGCAATTGTTTGGGATAGAGGAGAAATTTGAAGCTGAGAGTGAAGCAGTTGATCTGTGACAGTCCAAATGGAATGATAATCATACAGACAATTGCTGCCACAGCCATACATACCCTGGACAGGGATGTGGGTCCTCTAGAAGGCACAGTGGCTGGGAACTATAGCATAGGGATTGTGGAGCAGTCCCAGGGTGAGTTTGGTGTTGACTGCGGGGAGATGGCCAAAGGGGATGTGAGGGAGGAGATTGTGGTGGGAAACGCCTGTGAAGGGAAACCACGCAGCCATGGCGGCAAGGCAATACTATTGAGTCATGGATAGGGTGTGGAGCTATCACCGTAGCCTCTCTATCCTCACACACCAGCATCTGAACAATAGAGATCCTGGCCCTTCAACCAACTGACATGCTGAACAACAGAGTAGGACACCAGCCAGGAGACCCCTTAAAGTGCCTGATGTGCTGAACGATGGAGAAGGACCCCAGCCAGAGGAGCCCTTTAAGTGCCTGAATGGGCAGAGCAATTGAGAAGGACCAGACAAAGAGGCCTTCTGATTGATAGCTTCCAGAGGCTAGAAAAAAATTCTGATAGGGCCATAGCTACTGTGGCTGAGGCAGTCTGTTAACACAAACTTGTTGCCACCAAGGTCCCCACGACCCAAGCAGCTGCACCACCTTCATGCTCAACCCTCACTGGTGCAGAGCTGCCACAGGTTAGAAAAAAGCTAAATAGCGCCATGTCTCCTGTGACAATAGCAGCTGGGGAGGCAAGGTGGACTGTGACTCCCAGCAAGGGAAAGGAAGCCGAGAACAGAGACTTAAAAAAAAAAAAAAATTCTTATACATTGACTTGTTCTGTAGATGCTTCTATTTTTTTCTTTCTTTTTTCTTTTTCCTCCCCTTTTCCACTCTGTTGTTGTAGTTGTTGATTTTATTAGTACTATTGAATCTATTGAAGCTTTTGAGAAATTTTTTTTTATCATCGCATTGTTTATTTTTGTTATTATACTTTTGCCCCTACATTGGCCTTTTGCAGTACTATGGGTTTTTCCTTTTTTCTCTTTTTTTTACTTTAAATTATTTATTATTTTTTCTACATTTTGTTTTACTTTTCCTACTATTCTGTTCCCATTGCAGTTAATCTTTAATATATATAAATCTTCTTTATCTACCTCTATTTCATTTTGCATTTCTACTCTGTCCTTCTTTTCTTTCTTACATTTCTTTTTTTCCACAATATTTGTTAGTTTGTTTTACTTCTGATGCTTTATTACACAGTTTGCATCTTGCTTTAGTTTTATTTTCCAGGCTTGTACTTTAGTTAGTTTTGCTCTTAAGTGATGGATATAATTTTTGGTTTCCTTTGTTCACCAGATCAACCTATTGGACCATTTTCTGGACTGTTTTGGTTTTATTAATGGGTGTACATGTATGTGAGTATATCCCATTATTTTAGCTATTATTTGCCTAATTTTGTAATTGCCATTTGTCTGGGGTGTATCTTTTGTTTCTCGCTTTTGTGTATTGTTTTAATTCCATTTAATGCCATAAAACCATCTGTGAAATTACCATTCCCCAGCCAGAGATCAAGCCCTGAACCTTTGGAGTGGGAGCACTGACTCCAAAACCCTAAACTACCAGAGAACTCCTAACCCCAGGAAGTATCCAATAGTGAGAACTCCAACAAAGGCAAACAATTGCATACAAGACCCAGCATAACCCAACTTCCAGTAGCACCCTGTGCAGGACACCTCATCCAAATAACAAGCCAAACAAGACAAAAATACAAACCCAGTCTTCATCAGACAGGATTACCATCTCGCTCAGCCCTGCCCTTCAGAGGAAAAAATTAGAAAAACTCATCTTCTCCCATCAGAACTCAAGCACAAGTCACCCTACACAAAGCTTACACAAACTACCTTACCAAACACAGGAGGGCAGAAACTGAAAGGAAGAAAAAATTCAAAGTCGAATTTTGGAAAAGGAGACCTCAAACAAAATAAGTTTTAAAAAATAATGTGTAATTGGCTCCAGTTTCATCCACCTCATTAGAACTGATTCAAATGTATTCTTTTTAATGGCTGAGTATGCTTGGGGCTGGTGCACTGAGATGATCCAGAGGGATGGTGAGGGGGGGCTAGGTGGGAGGGGGGGTTGGGGATTGGGAACACGTGTACACCCATGGCGGATTCATGTTGATGTGTGGCAAAACCAATAAAATATTGTAAAGTTAAAAAAAAATAAATAAATAAAAAGAAAGAAAAAAAAGACATACTGAAAAAAATGTAAAAGCAGAGAAATACTGCACAAATGAAGGAAAAATCTAGACACACAAATCCAAATAAATGAAGAGGAAATAGGAAAACTATCTGAAAAGGAATTCAGAAAAAATGATAGTAAAGATGATCCAAAACTTCAAAAATAAAATGGAGAAAATAGAAGAATCAATTAACAAAGACCTAGAAGAAATAAATAATAAGGATACAGAGAAAAACAATACACTTGCTGAAATTAAAATTACTCTCAGTTCAATCGGTCATGTCCCACTCTTTGCCACCACATGGAGTGCAGCATGCCAGACTTCTCTGTCCATTACAAACTCCTGGAGCTTGCTCAAACTCATGTCCATTGAGTCAATGATGCCATCCAACCATCTCATCCTCAGTCATCCCCTTCTCTTCTTGCCTTCGATCTTTCCCAGCAGGGTCCTTTCCAATGAGTCAGGTCTTCACATTAGGTGGGCAATATATTGCAGTTTCAGCTTCAGTATCAGTCCTTCCAATGAATATTCAGGACTGATTTCCTTTAGGATTGACTGGTTTGATCGCCTTGCAGTCCAAGGGATTCTCTAGCGGCTTCTCCAACACCACAGTACAAAAGCACCAAATCTTCAGATCTCAGCATTCTTTAGGGTCAAACTCTCACATCCATACATGACTGATGGAAAAACTATACTTTTGGCTATACAGACCTTTGTAAGCAAAAAATGTTTGTTTTTCAATATGCTGTCTAGGTTGGTCATAGCTTTTCTTCCAAGGAGCAAGTGCCTTTTAATTTCCTGTTTGCAGTCACCATCTGCAGTGATTTTGGAACCCAGGAAAATAAGTCCCTGTTTCCATTCTTTCCCATTTCATTTGCCATGAAGTGATGGGGCAAGATGCCATGATTTTCGTTCTTTGAATGTTGAATTTTAAGCAAGCTTGTTTACTCTCCTCTTTCACTTTGATCAAGAGACTCTTCACTTTCCGCCATAAGTGAGGTGTCATCTGTACATCTGAGGCTATTGATATTTTTTCTGGCAATCTTGATTCCAATTTGTGCTTCATTCAGCCCAGTATTCCACATGATATATTCTGAAAATAAGTTAAATAAGCAGGGTGACAATATACAGCCTTGGGTGCTCCTTTTCCAAATTGGAACCAGTCTGTTCTTCCATGTCTCGTTCTAACTGTTGCTTCTTTAACTGCATACAGATTTCTCAGGAGATTGGGCAGATAGTCTGGTATTCCCATATGTTTAAGAATTTTCCACAGTTTGTTGTGATTCACACAGTCAAAGGCTTTGGCATAGTCAGTAAAGCAGAAATAGATGTTTTTCTGGAATTCTCTTGCTTTTTCAATGATCTGGTGGATGCTGGCAATTTGATCTCTGGTTCCTCTGCCTTTTCTAACTCCAGCTTGGACACCAGGAACTTCACAAATGACATACTACTGAGGCCTGGCTTGGAGAATTTTGAGCATTACTTTACCAGCATGTGAGATTAGTGCAATTATGCAGTAGTTTGAACATTCTTCAGCATTGCCTTTCTTTGGGATTGGAATGAATAGTGAATTTTTCCAGTCCTGTGGTCACTGCTGAGTTTTCCAAATTTGCTGGCATACTGATTGCAGCACGTTCACAGCATCATCTTTTAGGATTTGAAATAGCTCAACTGGAATTCCGTCACCTACACTAGCTTTGTTCATAGTGATTCTTCCTAAGGCCCACTTGACTTCACATTCCAGGATATCTGAATCTAGGTGAATGATAACACCATCATGGTTATCTGGGTCATTAAGATCTTTTTTGCATAGTTCTTCCGTGTATTCTTGCCACCTCTTCTTAATATCTTCAGCTTCTGTTAGGTCCATACCATTTCTGTCATTTATTATGCCCATCTTTGCATGAAATATTCCCTTGGTATCTCTAATTTTCTTGAAGAGATCTCTAGTCTTTCCCATTCTATTCTTTTTCTTTTTTTTTTTTTGTTTGTTTTGCATTGATCACTTAGGAAGACTTTCTTATCTCTCTTTGCTATTCTTTGGGACTTCACATTTAAATGGGTATATCTTTCCTTTTCTCTTTGCCTTTAGATTCTCTTCTTTTCTCAGCTATTTGTAAGGCCTCCTCAGACAACTAATTTGCCTTTTTGCATTTTTTTTCCTTGGGGATGGTTTTGATCATAGCTTCCTGTAGAATGTGATGAACCTCTGTACATAGTTCTTTAGGCACTCTGTCTAAAAATCTAGTCCCTAGAATCTATTTGTCACTTGCATTGTATAATCATAAGGGCTTTGATTTAGGTCATACCTGAATGGTTTAGTAGTTTTCCCTACTTTCATAAACTTAAGTCTGATTTTGGCAATAAGGAGTTCAAGAACCGAGCCACAGTCAGCTCCCGGTCTTGTTTTTCTGTCTGTATAGAGCTTCTCCATCTTTGCCTGCAAAGAATATAATCAATCTGATTTTGGAATTGACCATCTGGTGATGTCCATGTGTAGAGTCATCTCTTGTGTTGTTGGAAGAGAGTGTTTGGTATGACAAGTGCGTTCTCTTGGCAAAACTCAGTTAGCCTTTTCCCTGTTTCATATTGTACTCCAAGGCCAAACTTGCCTGTTACTCCAGTTATCTCTTGACTTCCTACCTTTGCATTCCAGTCACCTATGCAATGGCACCCCACTCCAGTACTCTTGCCTGGAAAATCCCACTGACGGAGGAGCCTGGTGGGCTGCAGTCCATGGGGTAGCTAGGAGTCGGACACGTCTGAATGACTTCACTTTCACTTTTCACTTTCATGCATTGGAGAAGGAAATGGCAACCCACTCCAGTGTTCTTACCTGGAGAATCCCAGGGATAGGGGAGCCTGGTGGGCTGCCGTCTATGGGGTCGCACAGAGTCGGACACGACTGAAGCGACTTAGCAGCAGCACGATGAAAAGGATTTTTTTTTTTTTTGGTGTTAGTTCTAGAAGTTCTTGTAGGTGGTCATAGAATGATTCAACTTCAGCTTCTTGAGCATTTGCAGTTCGGGCTTAGATTTGAAAAATTACTGTAATATGGAATGGTTTGCCTTTGAAACAAACAGAGATCATTCTGTTGTTTTTAACATTGCACAAAAGTACTGCATTTCAGAGTGTTTTGTTTACTATGAGGGCTACTCCATTTCTTCTAAGGGATTCCTTCCCACAGTAGTAGATATTATAGTCATCTGAGTTAAATTCGCTAATTCCAGTGCATTTTAGTTCACTGAGTCCTAAATGTCGATGTTCACTCTTGCCACCTCCTGTTTGACCACTTCCAATTTACCTTGATTCATGGACTTAACATTCCAGGTTCCTATGCAATATTGTTCTCTACAGACTTTACTTCCATCACAAGTAAAATCCACAAATGGGTGTTTCTTTTGCTTTGGCTCAGGCTCTTCATTCTTTCTGGAGCTATTTCTCCACTCTTCTCCTGTAGCATATTGGGCACCTATTGACCTGAAGAGTCCATTTTTCAGTTTCATACCTTTTTTCCTTTTCATACTGTTCAGGGGGTTCTCAAGGCAAGAATACAGAAGTGGTTTGCCATTTCCTTCTCCAGTAAAAAATACTCTAGAAGAAATCAGTAGCAGAATATCTGAGGCAGAAGAAAGGATCAGTGAGATGGAAGATAAAATGGTAGAAATTACTGCTGAGGAGCAGAATAAAGTAAAAACAATTAAAGGAACTGAGGATAGTATCAGAGACCTCTGGGACGATATTAAATACACCAACATTTGATTTATTGGGGTCCCAGAAGAAGAAGGGAAAAAGGAAGTGTATGAAAATTTTTGAAGAGATTATAGTTGAAAATTTCCCCAAAATGGGAAAGGAAATAGTCAAGTCCAAGAGGCACAAAGAGTCAGATACAGGATAAATTGAAAGAGAAACACATAACAGTCAAACTAACAAAGATTAAACATAAAGAATATTAAAAGCAGCAAGGGAAAAGCAACAAGTAACATGCAAGGGAAACCTCGTATGTTTAACAACAGATCCTTCTGCAGAAACTCTGCAGGCCAGAAGGGAATGGCAGGATATATTTCAAGTACTGAAAGGAAAGTATCTGCAACCAAGATTACTCTATCTGACATGGATCTCTTACAATACTGATGGAGAAATCAAAAGCTTTACAGACAAACAAAAGTAAAGAGAATTTAATACCATCAAAGCAGCTTTATAACAAACTATAATGGGACTTACATAGTCAGGAAATACTAGTGAAGAAAAAGAACTACAAAAACAAACCCAAAGCTATTGAGAAAATGGCAATAGGAATATATATATCAATAATTACTTTAAATGTAAATGGATTAAATACTCCAACCAAAAGGTACAGATTGGCTGAACAGATACCAAAACTAGACCCATATATATACTGTTTACAAAAACCCTCTTCAGACCTAAAGACACATATAGACTGAAACTGAGAGGATAGGAAAATATATACTATGCAAATTTTATGACCAACCTAGATAGCATATTAAAAAGGAGAGACATTACTTTGCCAACAAAGGTCCGTCTAGTCAAGGCTATGGTTTTTCCAGTAGTCATGTATGGATGTAAGAGTTGGACTGTGAAGAAAGCTGAGTGCAGAAGAATTGATGCTTTTGAACTGTGGTGTTGGAGAAGACTCTTGAGAGTCCCATGGACTGCAAGGAGATCCAACCCATCCATTCTAAAGGAGATCAGTCCTGGGTTTTCTTTGGAAGGAATGATGCTAAAGCTGAAGCTCCAGTACTTTGGCCACCTCATGTGAAGAGTTGTCTCATTGGAAAAGACTTTGATGCTGGGAGGGATGGGGGCAGGAGAGGAAGGGGACAACAGAGGATGAGATGGCTGGATGGCATCACTGACTCGATGGACGTGAATCTGAGTGAACTCTTGGTGTTGGTGATGGACAGGGAGGCCTGGCATGCTGTGATTCATGGGGTCGCAAAGAGTCAGACACTACTGAGCGACTGAACTGAACTGAATGCACCCAACATAAAAGCACCTCAATACATAAGAAAATACTAACAGATATAAAGGGAGAAATTGACATTAACACATGAATAGTAGAAGACTTTAACATCTTGCTTACACCAGTGAACTGATCATCAAAACAGAACTGTTATAAGGAAGCAAAAGCCTTAAAGGGCACATTATACCAGAAATATCATTGATATCTTCAGGACATTCCATCCAAATGCAGAAGAATACAATTTCTTCACATGTGCACAGGAAACATTATCCAGAGTAGACCACATCTTGGGTCATAAATCAAACTTCAGTAAATTTTTTAATCAATAAAACTGATATCATATTAATTATAATTTCTGACAACAATGCTATAAAAGTAGATCTCAATTGCAAGACAAACCTGTGAAAAATACAAACATATGTATATTAAACAATACATTTCTAAATAATGAACAGATTACTGAAGGCGACAAAAAGGGAAATAAAAAAATTCCTAGACACAAATGACAGTGAAAACCCAACAAGTCAACCTATTCAATTCAGCAAAAGCATTTCTAAGAAGGAAGTTTATAGCAATGCAATCCTACCTCAAGAAACAAGAAAAACATTGAATAGAAAACCTAACTTTACACCTGAAACAAATGGAAAAAGAACAAAAATTCTCAAAGTTAGCAGAAGGAAAGAAATCATAAAGTTCAGAACAGAAATAAATGATAAAGAATGAAAGAAACTAGTAAAGATTAATAAAAGCTAAAAGCTGGTTCTTTGAGAAGATAAACAAAATTGGCAAACCTTTAGCCAGACTCATCAAGAAAAAATGAGAGAAGAACCAGCAATCCCACTTCTGGGCATACACACCGAGGAAACCAGAATTGAAAGAGACACATGTACCCCAATGTTCATCGCAGCACTGTTTATAATAGCCAGGACATGGAAACAACCTAGATGTCCATCAGCAGATGAATGGATAAGAAAGCTGTGGTACATATACACAATGGAGTATTACTCAGCCATTAAAAAGAATTCATTTGAACCAGTTCTGATGAGATGGATGAAACTGGAGCCGATTATACAGAGTGAAGTAAGCCAGAAAGAAAAACACCAATACAGTATACTAACACATATATATGGAATTTAGGAAGATGGCAATGATGACCCTGTATGCAAGACAGGGAAAGAGACACAGATGTGTATAACGGACTTTTGGACTCAGAGGGAGAGGGAGAGGGTGGGGTGATTTGGGAGAATGACATTCTAACATGTATACTATCATGTGAATTGAATCGCCAGTCTATGTCTGATGCAGGATGCAGCATGCTTGGGGCTGGTGCATGGGGATGACCCAGAAAGATGTTATGGGGAGGGAGGTGGGAGGGGGGGTCATGTTTGGGAATGCATGTAAGAATTAAAGATTTTAAAATTTAAAAAATAAAAAACTAAAATTAAAAAAAAAAGAATCAAATCAGCAAAATTAGAAATGAAAAAGGAGAGGTTACAACAGACAATGCAGAAACACAAAGAATTATAAGAGCCTATTATGAGCAACTAAATGCCAATAAAATGAACAATGTGGAAGAAATGGACAGAGTCTTAGAAATTTCAATCTTCCAAGACTGATCCAGGATGAAAAAAATTATGGACAACCCCAATTACAAGCACTGAGACCAAAATTATGTAAAAAACAAACAAACAAACAAAAAAACCAAAAAAAAAAAACCTCCCCCAAAACAAAAGCCCAAGGTTAGATGGCTTCACAGGTGAATTCCAGAAAATATTTAGAAAAGAGCTAATGTTTATCATTTTATACCTCTTTCACAAAACTGCAGAGGGAGGAACACTTCTAAACTTTTTCTATGAGGCCACCATCACCCTGATACCAAAACCAGGCAAAGACAACCGAAAAGAATATTACAGGCCAATATTATAGATGAACATAGATGGAAAAATCCTGAACAAAATTCTAGGAAACAGAATTCAGCAACACAATAAAAGCTCATACACCAGGATCAAGTCTGGTTTATCCCAGGGATGCAAGGATTTTTCAATATATGCAAATCAATATGATACTCCATATTAACGAATTGAAAGGTAAAAACCATATGATAATCTCAGTAGATTCAGAAAACCCTATGACAAAATTTAGCACCCATTTATCATAAAAACTCTTCAAAAATGGGCATAGAAGGAACCTGCCTCAACACAGTAAAGACATATATGTTAAGCCCACAGCAAATATTATTCTCAATAGTGAAAAACTGAAAGCATTTGCCCTAAGATTAGGAACAAGACAAGTGTGTCCACTCTCACCACTATTATTCAACATAGCTTTGGAAGTCCTAGCTATGGTGATCAAAGAAGAAAAAGAAATAAAGGAACGCAGATTGGAAAAGAACATGCAAAACTCACTGTTTGCAGACGACATGATACTATACTTAGAAAATGCTAAAGATACTATCAGAAAATTACTAGAGTTAATCAGTGAATTTAGCAAAGTCAAAGGGTACAAAATTAATACACTATATTATTTGCATTCCTATATAGTAACAATGAAAAATCAGAAATAGAAATTAAACAATCAATCCTATTCACTATTGCAACAAAGAGAATAAGAAAAACCTAACTAAGGAGACAAAAGAACTGCATACAGAAAATTATAAGACACTGATGAAAGAAATCAAAGACAACATAAACAGATGGAGAGATATTCCATGTTCCTGGGTTGGAAGAATCAATACCATGAAAACAACTATACAACCAAATGCCATCCACAGATTCAATGAAATCTCTAGCAAATTACCAATGGCATTTTTCACAGAGCTAGAACAAAAAATTTCACAATTCATATGGAAACAAAAATGACCCTGAATAGCCAATGCAGTCTTGAGAAGAATGGAGCTGGAGAAATCATCTTTCTTGACTTGAGACTATACTACAAAGATATAGTCATCAAGACAGTATAGTACTGGCACAAAAACAGAAATATAGAATTTGGAACAAGATAGTTCAGAGATAAACCCATGCACCTATGGGTACCTTATTTTTGACAAGAGTCAGGACCCATCAATGGGCCAAAAACAGCCTCTTCAAAAAGTGGTGTTGGGAAAAATGGACAACTACATGTAAAAAGAATGTAATTAGAACACTTCCTAACACCATTCACAAAGATAAATTCAAAATGGATTAAAGACCTAAATGTAAGACCAGAAACCATAAAACTCTTAGAGGAAAATATAGGCAGAATATTCAATGATATAAATCAAAGCAAGATGCTCTATGACCCACCTAGAGTAATGGAAATAAAAACAAAACAAACAAACAAAAAAGTGGGACCTAATTAACTTAAAAGCTTTTTCACAGCAAAGGAAACTATAAACAAGGTAAAAAAGCAATGCTCTGAATGGGAGAAAATAATAGCAAATGAAACAACTGACAAAGGATTAACTTCCAAAATATACAAGCAACTCATAGAAGTCAATACCTGAAAAACAAACAACCCAATCAAAAACTGGGCAGAAGACTTAAACAGACATTTCTCCAAAGAAGACATACAGATGGCTAACAATCAGATGGAACAATACTCAACATTGCTCATTATTAGAGAAATGCAAATCAAAACTACAATGAGATATCTCCTCACAAGAGTCAGAATCAGTTCAGTTCAGCATAACTGAACTGATTCTGTGATCCCATGGACTGTAGCATGTCAGGCTTGCCTGTCCATTACCAACTCCTGCAGCTTGATCAAACACATGTCCATCAAATCAGTGATGCCATACAACCAACTCATCCTCTGTTGTCCCCTTCTGCTCTTGTCTTCAATCTTTCCCAGCATCAGGGTCTTTTCCAATGAGTCAGTTATCTGCAGCAGGTGGCCAAAATATTGGAGCTTCAACTTCAGCATCAGTCCTTCCAATTATTCAGGACTGATTTCCTTTAGGATTGATTGGTTTGATCTCCTTGCAGTCCAAGGGACTCTCAGCAGTCTTCAATACCACAGTTCAAAAGCATCAATTCTTCAGTGCTCATCTTTCTTTATGGTCCAACTCTCACATCTATACATGACTACTGGAAAAAGCATAGCTTTGACTAGATGGACCTTTGTTGGCAAAATAATGTCTCTGCTTTTTAATATGCTGTCTAGGTTGGTCATAGCTTTTCTTCCAAGGAGCAAGCATCTTTAAATTTCATGGCTGCAGTCACTATCTGTAGCGATTTTCGAACCCCCCAAAATAAAGTCTGCCATGGTTTCCATTGTTTTCCCATCTATTTGCCATGAAGTGATGGCACCAGATGCCATGATCTTAGATTTTTGAATGTTGAGGTTTCAGCCAGGTTTTTCACTCTCCTCTTTCACTTTCATCAAGAGTCTCTTTAGTTCCTCTTCACTTTCTGCCATAAGGATGGTATCATCTGCATATCTGAGGTTATTGATATTTCTCCTGGCAATCTTGATTCCAGCTCATGCTTCATCCAGTCCAGCATTTTGCATGATGTACTCTGCATATAAGTTAAATAAGCAGGGTGACAATATACAGCCCTGACATACTCCTTTCCCGATTTGGAACCAGTCTGCTGTTTCATGTCTGGTTCTAACTGTTGCTTCTTGACCTGTATACAGATTTCTCAGGAGGTAGGTAAGGTGGTCTGGTATACCGTGTCTTCAAGAATTTTTCACATTTTGTTGTGATCTACACAGTCAAAGCTTTGGAAATAAATGTTTTCTTGAACTCTCTTGCTTTTTCAATGATCCAATGGATTTTGGAAATTTGATTTCTGGTTTCTCTGCCTTTTCTAACTCCAGCTTGAACATCTGGAATTTCACGGTTTACATACTGTTGAAGCCTGGCTTAGAGAATTTTGATCATTACTTTGCTAGTATATGAGATGAGTGCAATTGTGCAGTAGTTTGAACATTCTTTGGCATTGCCTTTCTTTGGGATTGGAATGAACTGACTTTTCCAGTCCTGTGGCCACTGCTGAGTTTTCCAAATTTGCTGGCATACTGATTGAAGCACATTCACAACATCATCTTTTAGGATTTGAAATAGCTCAACTGGAATTCCATCACTTCCACTAGCTTTGTTCATAGTGATGCTTCCTAAGGCCCACTTGACTTCACTTTCCAGGATGTTTGGATCCTGGTGAGTGATCACACCATCGTGGTTATCTGGGTCATGGAGATATTTTCTGTGCAGTTCTTCTGTGTATTCTTGCCACCTCTTCTTAATATCTTCTGCTTCTGTTAGGACCATACCATTTCTGTCCTTTATTGTGTTCGTTTTTGCATTAAATGTTCCCTTGCTCTCTTATATCCATTCAGAATGGCCATCAACAAAAAGTCTACAAACAGTAAATGCTGGAAAGGATGTGGAGAAAAGGGTGCACTCTTGCACTATTGATGGGAATGTAAATTTGTACAATCACTATGGAAGACAGTATGAAGATTCCTTAAAAAAACCAGGAATAAAATCACCATATGATTCAGCTATCCCACTACTAGGCATATACCCTGAGGAAACCAAAAATAAAAAGGACACCTGTAGTCCAATAATCATTGCAGCACTATTTACAATAGCTAGAACATGGAAGCAACGTAGATATTCATTGACAGATGAATGGATAAAGAAGCTGTGGCACATATATATAAGGAATATTGCTCAGCCACAAAAAGGAATGCATTTGAGTCAGTTCTAATGAGGTGAATGAATCTAGAGCCTTTTATGCAGCGTGAAAAGTTGAAAGTGAAAGTCGCTCAGCGTATCCTATTCTTTGTGATCCCATGGATTAGTCTGCCAGTCTTCTCTGTCCATGGAATTTTCCAGGCCAGAAAACTGGCCTGGGTAGCTGTTTCCTTCTCCTGGGGATCTTCCTAACCCAGGGATCAAACCCAGGTCTTCTGCATTGCAACCAGATTCTTTATCAGCTGAGCCATCAGGGAAGCCTATGCAGAGTGAAGTAAGTCAGAAAGAGAAAGATAAATATCATATTCTAACGCATATATATGGAATCTAGAAAGATGGTACTGATGAATTTATTTGTAGGGCAGCAATGGAGGCTCAGAGGTTAAAGCATCTGCCTAGAATGCGGGAGACCCGGGTTCAATTCTTGGGTCAGGAAGATCCCCTGGAGAAGGAAATGACAACCCACTCCAGTACTCTTGCCTGGAGAATCCTATGGAGGGAGGAGCCTGGTAGGCTACAGTCTATGGGGTTGCAAAGAGTCGGACACGACTGAGCGACTTCACTTTCACTTTCAATGGAGAAACAGACATAGAGAACAAATTTATGGACACAGCAGGGGGAAGAGGAAGGAGATGGTGAGCTGAATGAAGAGAGTAACTTGGAAATGTACATTACCATATGCAAAGGAGATAGCCAATGGGTATTTGCTCTATGACTCAGGGAACTCAAACAGGGGCCCTGTAACAACATAAAGGGGTGGGATGAGGAGGGAGATGGGAGTTTCAAGAGGGAGGAGACATATGTATACCTATGGTTGACTCATGCTGATTTTTGGCATTAATGACAAAATTCTGTAAAGCAATTATTCTTCAATTAAAAAATAAATCTATTAAAAAAAAACCAGAAACACAGCATTGCACATTAGCAGACAGGCTGCACAAATCCATACCAAATCAACAGACATCCCAAAACTTAATACTGGATATGGCTCTGCCTTTCAGAGAGACGAGATCCAGCTCCATCCACAGGCAAAAGTCCCTCAACCAGCAAACCTTCACAAGGCACTGTTCCAACTCCACACACTGGAGGCAGACTCCACAATTAAGAACTACAACCTTCCAGTCTGCAGAAATGGGACCCCAAGCAAAGTAAACTAAACAAAATGACAACAGAAAAATATGCAGCAAGTGAAAGAACAAGGTATAAACCTACCAGAACAAGCACATGAGGAGGAAATAGGGAATCTGCATGAAAGAGAATTCCAAATAATCATAGTAAAGATGATCCAAAACCCTCAAAACAAAATGGAGGCATGGATAAGTAGACTGAACACATGGATAAAGAAAATGGAAGAAATGTTTAAAAAGGATATAGAAGAATTAAAGAATAAACAATCAACCATGAACAATGCAATACTGAGATTAAAAATATACTAGAGGGAACCAACAGTGGAGTAACTGAAGAAGAATGGGTAAGTGAGCTGGAAGATTGAATGGTGGAAATAACTGAAGCAGAGAAGAATAAAGAAAAAAGAATGAAATGAAATGAGGACAGCTTCAGAGACCTCTGGGACAACTTTAAGAGCCCCAACATTTGAATCATAGGTATCTCAGGAGAGACAAAAGGAAAGGGCATGATAAAATATTTAAGGGGATTATAGTCAAAAATTCCCTAAAATGGGAAAAGAAATAGACACCCAAGTGCAGAAAGCCCAGAGAGTTCCCTACAGGACAAAATCAAGGAGAAATATGCCAAAACATATATTAATCAAACCAACAAAGTACAACACAAGGAACAAATATTAAAAGCAGCAAGGAAAAAGCAAAAATAACATACGAGGGGATCGCCATAAGGCTAACAGATGATCTCTCAACAGAAACCCTGCAGGACAGAAGAAAATGACAGGACATACTTAAAGAGATGAGAGGGACAAACCTACATCCAAGATTACTCTATCCAGCAAGAATCTCATTCAGATTTGAAGGCGACATAAAAGATTTAGAGACAAGCAAAGCAGCACTACCAAACCAGCTCCTCACCAAATACTAAAGGAACTTCTCTAGACAGAAAACACAGAAAAGACTGAACAAAAAACCCCCAAAACAAAAATTAAATGGTAACAGAATCATGTGAAATACCAAGCTGGATGAATCACAAGCAGGAATCAAGGTTGCTGGAAAAATATCAATAACCTCAGATACACAGATGACATCACCCTTATGGGAGAAAGTGAAGAGGAACCAAAAAGCCTCTTGATGAAAGTGAAAAAGGAGAGTGGAAAAAGTTGGCTTAAAACTCAACATTCAGAAAATGAAGATCATGGCATCTGGTCCCATCACTTCATGGGAAATAGATGGGGAAACAGTGGAAACAGTGACAGGTTATTTTCTTGGGTTCCAGAATCCAAAATCAGAGTAGAAATAAATGAATAAGAAGTGAAGGAGACTATAGAAAAAATCAATAAAACTAAAAGCTGGTTCATTGAGAATATGAACAAAATTGACAAACCATAAGTCAGGCTTATCAAGAACAAGAGCAAGAAGACTTAGTAAAATTAGAAATGGAAAAGAAGTTACAATGAACAACACAAAAATATAAAGGATCATAAGAGAGCAACTATATGGCAATAAAATGAATAACACGGAAGAATGGACAAATTCTTAGACAAGTATAACCTTCCAAAACTGAACCAGGAAGAAACTGAAAATATGAACAGACCAATCACAAACATGGAAATGAAAACTGTAATAAAAAATCTTCCAACAACAACAACTACAAAAAGCCTGGTAGTTCCCTGAGAGAGGGACTGCAGCTGCAAGTGTGCAGATCACAGAGGCTGTGACCCCCAGAGGCAGGAGCCGCCAAGTTCCCCTCCCTGCCCCTCAATCACTCCACCCAGCCACCTGCCATCGGCCAGCATCCATGGTAGCAGGTGCCTAGTGCAGCCCCCCATACCCCACGCCCACCATCACCACCCCATCAACGGATCCATGCGTCCATGGCCAGTCTCACCTGGCATCGCAGTCTGCCTGTCACAGCCCCAGTGCCCATGGTGATGGCCCAGATGACGGCAAAAGCAGCAGGGGATGCTGCTGAGTTGAAGACAGCACAGCTTGCCTACCAGACCTACTCACTTGCCTTGCTGCTTGTCTATGTTTACGAGTTCACAACTTTTCTAAGACCTTTTGTACACAAGTTCAGTTCAGTTCAGTTGCTCAGTCGTGTCCGACTCTTTGTGACACCAAGAATCGCAGCACGCCAGGCCTCCCTGTTCATCACCATCTCCCGGAGTTAACTCAGACTCACGTCCATCAAGTCTGTGGTGCCATCCAGCCATCTCATCCTCGGTCGTCCCCTTCTCCTCCTGCCCCCAATCCCTCCTAGCATCAGAGTCTTTTCCAATGAGTCATCTCTTCTCATGAGGTGGCCAAAGTACTGGAGCTTCAGCTTTAGCATCATTCCTTCCAAAGAAAACCCAGGGCTGATCTCCTTCAGAATGGACTGGTTGGATCTCTTTGCAGTCCAAGGGACTCTCAAGAGTCTTCTCCAACACCACAGTTCTAAAGCATCAATTCTTCAGCGCTCAGCCTTCTTCAAAGTCCAACTCTCACATCCATACATGACCACAGCAAAACCCATAGCCTTGACTAGACGGACCTTAGTCGGCAAAGTAATGTCTCTGCTTTTGAATATACTATCTAGGTTGGTCATAACTTTTCTTCCAAGGAGTAAGAGTCTTTTAATTTCATGGCTGCAATCACCATCTGCAGTGATTTTGGAGCCCCAAAAAATAAAGTCTGACACTGTTTCCACTGTTTCCCCATCTATTTCCCATGAAGTGATGGGACCAGATGCCATGATCTTGCTTTTCTGAATGTTGAGCTTTAAGCCAACTTTTTCGCTCCCCTCTTTCACTTTCAACAAGAGGCTTTTAGCTCCTTTTCCTTTTCTGCCATAAGGGTGGTGTCATCTGCATACCTGAGGTTATTGATATTTCTCCCAGCAATCTTGATTCCAGCTTGTGTTTCTTCCAGTCCAGCGTTTCTCATGATGTACTCTGCATAGAAGTTAAATAAGCAGGGTGACAATATACAGCCTTGATGTACTCCTTTTCCTATTTGGAACCAGTCTGTTGTTCCATGTCCAGTTCTAACTGTTGCTTCCTGACCTGCATACAGATTTCTCAAGAGGCAGGTTAGGTGGTCTGGTATTCCCATCTCTTTCAAAAGTTTCCACAGTTTATTGTGATTCACACAGTCAAAGGCTTTGACATAGTCAATAAAACAAAAATAGATGTTTTTCTGGAACTCTCTTGCTCTTTCCATGATCCAGCTGATGTTGGCATTTTGATCTCTGGTCCTCTGCCTTTTCTAAAACCAGCTTGAACATCAGGGAGTTGTTCACGGTTCACGTATTGCTGAAGCCTGGCTTGGAGAATTTTGAGCATTACTTTACTAGCATGTGAGATGAGTGCAATTGTGCAGTAGTTTGAGCATTCTTTGGCATTGCCTTTCTTTGGGATTGGAATGAAAACTGACCTTTTCCAGTCCTGTGGTCACTGCTGAGTTTTCCAAATGTGCTGGCATATTGAGTGCAGCACTTTCACAGCATCATCTTTCAGGATTTGAAACAGCTCAACTGGAATTGCATCACCTCCACTAGCTTTGTTTGTAGTGATGCTTTCTAAGGCCCACTTGACTTCACTTTCCAAGATGTCTGGCTCTAGATTAGTGATCACATCATCATGATTATCTGGGTCGTGAACATCTTTTTTGTACAGTGCTTCCGTATATTCTTGCCACCTCTTCTTAATATCTTCTGCTTCTGTTAGGTCCATACCATTTCTGTCCTTTATCGAACCCATCTTTGCATGAAGTGTTCCCTTGGTATCTCTAATTTTCTTGACGAGATCTCCAGTCTTTCCCATTCTGTTGTTTTCCTCTATTTCTTTGCATTGATCGCTGAAGAAGGCTTTCTTATCTCTTCTTGCTATTCTTTGGAACTCTGCATTCAGATGCTTATATCTTTCCTTTTCTCCTTTGCTTTTTGCCTCTCTTCTTTGCATAGCTATTTGTAAGGCCTCCCTAGAGAGCCATTTTGCTTTTTTGCATTTCTTTTCCATGGGGATGGTCTTGATCCCTGTCTGCTGTACAATGTTACGAACCTCATTCCATATTTCATCAGGCACTCTATTTATCAGATCTGGGCCCTTAAACCTATTTCTTACTTCCACTGTATAATCATAAGGGATTTGATTTAGGTCATATCTGAATGGTCTAGCAGTTTTCCTTACTTTCTTCAATTTAAGTCTGAATTTGGCAATAAGGAGTTCATGATCTGAGCCACAGTCAGCTCCTGGTCTTGTTTTGTTGACTGTATAGAGCTTCTCCATCTTTGGCTGCAAAGAATATAGTCAATCTGATTTCGGTTATGACCATCCGGTGATGTCCATGTGTGGAGTCTTCTCTTGTGTTGTTGGAAGAGGGTGTTTGCTATGACCAGTGCGTTTTCTTGGCAAAACTCTATTAGTCTTTGCCCTGCTTCATTCTGCATTCCAAGGCCAAATTTGCCTGTGACTCCAGGTGTTTCTTGACTTCTACTTTTGCATTCCAGTCCCCTAGAATGAAAAGGACATCTTTTTTGGGTGTTAATTCTAAAAGGTCTTGTAGGTCTTCATAAAACCGTTCTACATCAGCTTCTTCAGCATTACTGGTTGGGGCATATAATTGGATAACTATGGTATTGAATGGTTTGCCTCGGAGACGAACAGAGATCATTCTGTCGTTTTTGAGATTGCATCCAAGTACTGCATTTCGGACTCTTTTGTTGACCATGATGGCTACTCCATTTCTTCTGAGGGATTCCTGCCCACAGTAGTAGATGTAATGGTCATCTGAGTTAAATTCACCCATTCCAGTCCATTTTAGTTTGCTGATTCCTAGAAAGTCGACGTTCACCCAAAGGGAACTCACGTACACCCATGGTGAGTTCATGTTGATGTATGGCAAAACCAATACAGTATTGTAAAGTAAAATAAATAAAATAAAATAAAAAAATAAAAATGCTTTTATATTTAATCCAAAGAAGAAGGATCTTAGGCAATTGGGGGTTTTGGTTTTGGCTTCATTTCTAAGTCTTCTTTTCCTCTTTGTTCACTTTGGGGTTCAGGTACCCCCACTGCTTCAGACTTCCAAGGCTTTTGGGGCCCCCACATTAATAAGGCAGCCACTTGGTGAGTCTGACATGGCTTTCAGTGACACGCTGCTCCCATCCTTCTCCACATTCAAGTCCAGCCCAGCGGGAAGGTAGAAGACACTGTGTCCAGCAGGTGCCCCAAATAGCCACTGATGGCAGGAGCTCTCCTACGTGAACTGACTTCCCCTGGTGCTTCTTGGCGGCAGTGACTGTGGCCACCAGTCTGGAGAGTGGCAGAATCAGTGGGGCTTGTGGCAGCAGCAATGTGGCTCTCCTACCCTGGAGGGAGATGGAGGAGTTCGGTGATTTCCAGGACCTGGACTTTATCCTTTCCAACTCTCTGTCCCATCAGGAGTCAGTGGCCACCACGGTGTCCTCATCAGCATCATCCTTGTCCTTCCCAATGAGTAGCAGTTCTGCCAGTTATCCCTCCACCTGCAGCTTCAGCTATCGAATCAGGACAGGTATGGCGCCAGGCAGCTCCAGTGGCAGCCTCCTCTATGGTGGTGAGTCTGCACCCCCTCCAACACTCCCTTCAACCTGGCAAATATCAGCGACATGAGCCTCTCTGGCAGTGAGCTCCCACAGCCCAAACTGGACCCAGTGTACATTCTGCCACAGCAGCTGTAGTCGCCAGGTTGGCAGGTTGATGGGCAAGTTTGTGTTGAAGGCATCACTGAGTGTTCCTGGCAGTGAGTAAGGCAGCCCATTGGTCATCAGTGTTAGCAAAAGCAGCCAGGATGGCAGCCACCTGGTGGTGGTGGTGGCGCCCTATGGCAGTGGGCCACTGTGCAGTTGCCCTAAGTTCAAGCTTGGACCCCCTCTCAGCAATGGCCACCAGTCTCATGTACATGACTTTCCTCTGGGGTGGCAGCTCCCCAGCAGGACTACTCTGACACTGGGTGCCCAGGAGCTGCTGAGCAGCAGAGACTGTCATCCTATCCTGTGGCTCCCTTCCCCACTCATCCCCCAGGCTTCCATCCCCACCCTGGGCCCATCCACCCTTCCTTTCTGCTTGACAAGATGCAGCCACTAGTCCCACTGCTCCATTACCAAGGACTCATACCACCCAGTTCCTGCATGCTGGAAGAGTCCAAGCCAAAGAAGGGGAGAAGGTTGTGGCCCCAGAAAACTATGGCCACTCACACTTGTGATTACAGAGGCTACAGCAAAACCTACATGAAGAGTTTTCATCTCAAGGCACACCTCCACACCCACACAGGTAATGTACCTTACCACTGTAACTGGGATGGCTGTGGGTGGAAGTTTGTTCACTCAGATGAACTGACCAGGCACTACTGCAAACACACCTGGCATGACCCCTTCCGGTGCCAGTATGGGGCGGGGCATTCTCAAGGTCGGACTACCTCACTTTACACATGAAGAGACACTTTTAAATCCCCAAACAGTGGATGTGACCTGCACTGCCAGAAGAGAATTCAGTGTTTTTAATATTTCATATTGTCTTCCTGGTGAGGAGAGGAACCCAGCTGGAAAGCACTATAATCATGGTCAAGTTCCCAACCAGTCAACTTGTGAATGGATAATCAGGAGACAGTAGGAAATCAAAAGACAAACAAACAAGCAAAACAAATAAAAAACAAAACATTAAAAAAAAGATGGGGTCTGTGGCTGGATCTTCTATCATTCCAATTCTAAATCCAACTTGCATATATATTCCTGGACTTATGAATGCCAAAGAGGTGATTGGAAGTTGTGGATATCAGGGTATAAATTAGATCTGAGAGTTGAGGGGAGGGAAGACCAGAATCCACTGAATTGGTTCAAGTTGGTGATGGACAGGGAGGCCTGGCGTGCTGCGATTCATGGGGTTGCAAAGAGTTGGACACGACTGAGCAACTGAACTGAACTGAACTGAATATAAGAAAAAACATCATCTTGTGTTCTCCTTGCATTCTAAAAGCCATTATTATGACCTTAGAAGAGGACAAAATTCAAGTACAGAAAATGTTTTTAATAGCCTAAATGATGGTGCTTGGTAAGTCTTGGTTCTAAACATACCAAGTGAAGCCAGAGTTCATAAACTACTACATACTTTGACAAGGAAAATTTACTTTTGCCTTCTGAGCTATGTTTATGGCCTAAGTCAGAAAAATACACTTGGTTTACTTTAAATCTTTTTATACAGACAGTCTGTTATGCATTGTGGTTTCATATGTGCAATAATATGTACAGTGGTTTATTCCCAAGTATACCTTTAAGCAGAACAAATTTTTAAATATAGTCTGCCTTAATAAATATGTAATATAAATTTAAGCAACCTTCCATTTTGTATATTTGTAAACTGTAAAGAAAAAAATTAACATTTTGTAGAATTCATATTTTGCATATTCAAGATGAGAATTAAGTTTAAATAAACCTGTAATATTTTATCTAAAAATAAAAAAAGCCCAGGGCCAGATGGCTTCACAGGTGCATTTTACCAAAAGTTTAGAGAAGAGCTAACACCTATTTTGCTCAAACTCTTCCAGAAAATTGAAGAGGAAAGAACATTTCCAAACAAGGCCACCATCACCATAATACCAAAATCAGACAAAGATGCCACAAAAAAAAAAAGAAAGAAAGAAAGAAAGAAAATAAAGAAAAGAGAGACAGAAAATTATAGGCGGATGTTACTGATGAACATAGATGCAAAAATATTCAAATATTCTAGGAAAAAGAATCCAACAACACATTAAAAGGTCATACAGGGGGTGGTCCTCAGAAGGTGGAGGAATAGGATGGGGAGACCACTTTCTCCCCCACAAATTCATCGAAAGATCATTTGAATGCTGAGCAAATTCCACAAAACAACTTCTGAATGCTGGAGGACACCAGGCACCCAGAAAGGCAGCCCATTCTCTCTGAAAGGAGGTAGGACAAAATATAAAAGATAAGAAGAGAGACAAAAGAGTTAATGATGGAGACCCATCCCAGGGAGGGAGTTGTGAAGGAAGAGAAGTTTCCAAACACCAGGAAACCTTCTCACCAGTGGGTCTCTGGGGAGGGAATCTCAGAAGGCAACATAACCAGGAGGAAAAATAAATAAACAAACCCCATAGATTATGTGCCTAACTGCAACTCCCAGGGGAGAAGTAGCCCAGACGCTCGAGTCCACCACCGGCAAGTGGGGGCTGAACGGGGAGGTGTGGGCTGTGTTGCCTAGGGTAAGAACCAGGCCAGAATGCCCTGAGGGCAATCTAAGGGAGCTAACATGAGATAGCAACCCAAACCTTGGGAGACCCAGAGAGAGAGAGAAGAAAAAAAGAGAGGAAAGAGAGAGAGAACTTTCCCACGAAAAGCTCTAACCTAAGGCACTGCTCGCCCGCTCACAGAACAAAGGACTGAGTGAATAGCAGAGGAGAGCTAGCCAGCTGCGGACCGCCCCCTCCAACCCCCTCGCCAGAGGCAGAGAGGGCAGCAGGCGACAGCCAGAGCCAAAAGATGAGGGGCAATCTTGGCCCCAGAAATGCCATCCTCCAACAAACTGGGAGCAGGCTCTCAGTTGCTAACTTGGTCTTCCTGGGATCCTGGACGGTTGACATCCCCCAGAGGGTTGCAGTCAGAAATCAGCTCCAAAGAGGAGACATATGGCACATCTGAGATGGCGCTCTTGCTGTGCCTCCAGGAAATTGAGCAGCTGGGACCGGGGAGATGATAAGATGCACAATCCACCTGGGAGAGTTCAGTCACCAAGAATCTGGTCACCTGAGCTGCTTGCACCCGTGAAGGGTATAAAATGCAGGCCCAACCACGTCTGTGCCTTTTTGCTGCTGCTGCTGCTGCTAAGTTGCTTCAGTCATGTCCAATTTTGTGTGACCCCATAGACGGCAGCCCACCAGGCTCCCCCATCCCTGGGATTCTCCAGACAAGAACACTAGAGTGGGTTGCCATTTGGAGTACTGGAAAACCTGAACCTGAGTGGCTTAGACCTGGGAAGTGCATGCAATCCAGGGCCCACTTTAGACAGTTCCCCTGTAGAGCAACCTGGAGCCTGAGCAGTGTAGACCAGGAAAGCACATGTGCCATGAGTGGGGGCAAACCCAGTGTGGCCAAGACACTGCAAGCACTCCCCACACACACCAGCGATATTTGTTTTCAGTGTTCCTCTCTCCCCACAGCACAACTGAACAAGTGAGCCTAAATAAGATACCACCTTCGCCCCCTTGTGTCAGGGTGGAAATTAGACACTGAAGAGTCTTGCAAACAGAGGAAGCCAAAATAAAGTAAGAAGAGGGAACTTATTTGGAAGTGACAGGTACAACAGATTAAAACCCTGTAGTTAGCACTGACTACATTGGAAGGGGTCTATAGACATTGAGAAGAAGTATAAGCTGGAACAAGTAACTATCTGAAACTGAACTGACCCCACACTGCCCACAATAGCTCCAGAGAAATTCCTAGATATATTTTACTATTATAATTTTTCAATTTTTTAAATTTTAAGTTCTTTATCACTCCTTCAATTTTCATTTTTATAACCTACTCAGTTCAGTTCAGTTCAGTTGCTCAGTTATGGCCCAATCTTTGCAACCCCATGAATCACAGCATGCCAGGCCTCCCTGCCCATTACCTTGTGAAAAAGACCCTATTTTTAAAGCAAACTCTAAAGACTCCACCAGAAAATAACTAGAGATAGTCAATAAATATAGTAAAGTTGCAGGATATAAAATTAACACACAGAAATCCTTTGCATTCTTATACACTAACAATGAGAAAACAGAAAGAGAAATTAAGGAAACAATCCCATTCACCATTGCAATGAAAAGAATAAAATACTTAGGATTCAATCTACCTAAAGAAACAAAAGGCCTATATGTAGAAAACTATAAAACACTGATGAAAGAAATAAAAGATGACACAACTAGATGGAGAAATATACCATGTTCATGGTCAGAAGGATCAACATATTGAAAATGAGCATACTACCCAAAGCAATCTATAGATTCAATGCAATCCCTATCAAGCCACCAACGGTATTTTTCAGAGAACTAGAACAAATAATTTCACAATTTGTATGGAAATACATAAAACCTCGAATAGCTAAAGCAATCTTGATAAAGAAGAATGGAACTGGAGGAGTCAACCTGCCTGACTTCAGACTATACTACAAAGCAACAGTCATCAAGACAGTATGGTACTGGCACAAAGACAGAATTATAAATCAATGGAACAAAATAGAAAGGCTCAGAGATAAATTCACACACCTATGGACAGCTTATCTTTGACAAAGGGGGCAAGAATATAAAATGGAGAAAAGACAATCTCTTTAACAAGTGGTGCTGGGAAAACTGGTCAGCCACTTGTAAAAGAATGAAACTAAAACACTTTGTAACAAAAATACATGCAAAATAGATTAAAGATCTAAGTTTAAGACCAGAAACTATAAAACTCCTAGAGGAAAACATAGGCAAATCACTCTCTGACATAAATCATAGCAGGATCCTCTATGACCCACCTCCCAGAGTAATGAAAATTAAAGCAAAAATAAACAAATGGGACTTAATTAAGCTTAAAAGCTTTTGCACAATGAAGGAAACTATAAGCAAGGTGAAAAGACAAACTTCAGAATGGGGGAAAATAATAAGAAATTAAGCAATTGACAAAGAATTAATCACAAAAATATACAAGGAGCTCCTGCAGCTCAATTGCAGAACAATAAACGACCCAATTGAAAAATAGGCTGAAGAACTAAGCAGATATTTCTCCAAAGATGATATACAGATGGGTAACCAACACATGAAAAGATGCTCAAAATCACTCATTATCAGAGAAATGCAAATCAAATGCACAGTGAGGTACCATCTCATGCTAGTTAGAATGGCTGCTATCAAAAAGTCAACAAACAATAAATGCTGGAGTCAGTGTGGAGAAAAGGGAACCCTCTTACACTGTTGGTGGGAATGCAAGCTAGTACAGCTACTCTGGAGAACAGTGTGGATATTCCTTAAAACCTGGAAATAGAACCGCCACACAATCCAACAGTCCCACTTCTGGGCATATTGTCTGAGGAAACCAGAATTGAAGGAGACACATGTACCCCAGTGTTCATCGCAGCACTGTTTACAATAGCTAGGACTTTGAACCAACCTAGATGTCCATTGGCACACAAACGGAAAAGAAAGCTGTGGTACATATACACAATGGAATATTACTGAGCTATTTAAAAGAATGCATTTGAATCAGTTCTAATGAGGTGAATGTAACTGGAGCCTATTATACAGAGTGAAATAAGTCAGAAGGAAAAACACCAATACAGTATATTAACGCATATATATGGAGTTCAGAACAATGGTAACAATGACCCTATATGCAAGACAGCAAAAGAGACACATATGTAAAGAACAGACTTTTGGACTCTGTGGGAGAAGGTGAGGGTGGGATGATATGAGAGAATAGCATTGAAACATATATATCACCATATGTGAAATGATTCACCACTCCAGGTTTGATGCATGAGACAGGGTTCTCAGAGCTGATGCACTGGGATGACCCTGAGGGATGGGATGGGGAGGGAGGTGGGAGGGGGGTTCAGGATGGGGAACACATGTACACCCATGGCTGATTCATGTCCATGTATGTCAAAAACCACTACAATATTGTAAAGTAATTAGCCTCCAATTAAAATAAATAAATAAAAATTTTAAAAAAGATCATACATCATGATCAAGTGGGCTTTATCCCAGGCATACAAAGATTGTTTATTATATACAAACCAATCACATATTAACAAATTGAAAGATTAAAAACTACATGATCATCTTAGCAGATGCTGAGGTAGCCATTGACAAAATACAACACCTATTTATGATAAAATCTCTCCAGAAAGTAGGGATGCTGCTGCTCAGTTGCTTCAGTCGTGTTCAACTCTGTGCAACCCCATAGATGGCAGCCCACCGGGCTCCCCTGTCCCTGGGATTCTCCAGGCAAGAACACTGGAGTGGGTTGCCATTTCCTTTTCCAATGCATGAAAGTGAAAAGTGAAAGTGAAGTTGCTCAGTTGTGTTTGACTCTTCACAACCCCAAGGACTGCAGCCTACCAGGCTCCTCCATCCATGGGATTTTCCAGGCAAAAGTACTGGAGTGGGGTGCCATCACCTTCTCTAGAAAGTAGGGGTAGAAAGAATATATTTCAACACAATAAAAGCTATATATGACAAGCCAACAGCAAACATTGTCCTGAGTGGTGAAAAACTGAAAGCATTTCCTCTAAATACAGGAACAAGACAAAGGTACCCAGTCTCACCACTATTGTTCAACATAGCTTTGAAAGTCATAGCCGCAGCAACCAAACAAGAGAAATAAATAAAAGGAATAAAGATTGGAAAAGAGAATTAAAACTTTCAATGTTTGCAGATGACATTATTCTCCAAATAGAAAACTATAACAATGCCACCAGAAAACTACTAGAGCGAATTCATCAATTAATATAGTAAAGATGCAGAATATAAAATTAATACACAGAAATCCCTTGCATTCTTTTATACTAACAATCAAAAGGTAGAAAGTAGAAAGAGAAATTAAGGAAACAATCCCTTACACGACTGCATCAAGAAGAATAAAATACATAGGGATAAATTTACCTAAAGAGACAGAATACTTGTATGAAGAAAACTATAAGACACTGATGGAAGTAATCAAAGATGAAACAAAGGGATGGAGAGATATACCACGTTCTTGGATTGGAAGAATAAATACAGTGAAAATGACTATACTACTGAAAGCAATCTATAGATTCAATGCTGCTGCTGCTGCTGCTGCATCACTTGTCATGTCTGACTCTGTGCGACCCCATAGATGGGAGCCCACCAGGCTCCCCCATCCCTGGGATTCTCCAGGCAAGAACACTGGAGTGGGTTGCCATTTCCTTCTCCAATGCATTTCTTCAATGCAATCCCTATCAAATTACCAATAGTATTTTTCATAGCACTAGAACAAATAATTTCACAATTTGTATGGGAACACAGAAAACCACAAACAGCCAAAGCAATCTTGCGAAAGAAGAATGGTACTGTAGGAAGCAACCTTACTGACGTCAAACTAACTATGAAACTACAGTCATTAAAACAGTATGGAACTGGCACAAAAACAGAAATATAGACCAATGGAACAAGATAGAAAGCCAGGAGATAAGTCCTCATAATTATGGGCACTTTATCTTTGACAAAGGAGACAAAAATATACAATGGAGAAAGACAGTCTCTTCAGCAAGAGGTTTTGGGAAAACTGGTCAACTATGTATAAAGGAATGAAATTAGAACACCCCTTAACACCATACACAAGAGTAAACTCACTATCAATTAAAGACCTCAGTGTAAGACCAGAGACTATAAAACTCTTGGAGGAAAACATAGGCAGAACACTCTCTGACAGCAAGATCTTCTATGACCCACCTCCTAGAATAATGGAAATAAAAACAAAAATAAACAAATGGGACCTTATTAAACTTAAAAGCTTTTATACAACAAAGGAGACTATGAGCAAGATGAAAAGATGACCCTCAGAATGGGAGAAATTAATAGCAAATATCAAAACTGACAAATAATTAGTGTCCAAAATATACAAGCAACCCATGCAGCTCAATACCAGATGAAAAAAAAAATCAAAAAGTGGGCAGAAGACTTAAACAAACATTTCTCCAAAGAAGACGTACAGATCGCTAATAAACGCACAAAAAGATGCTCAATATTTCTCATTATTAGAAAAATGCAAATCAAAACTACAATGAGGTATCATCTCACACCAGTTAGAATGACAATCATCAAAAAGTCTACAAACAATAAATGCTGGAGAGGGTGTGGAGAAAAGGGAATGCTCTTACACCATTGGTGGAAATGTAAATTGATACAGCCACTATGGAGAACAGTATGGAGATTCCTTAAAAACTATCAATAAAACTACCATATGACCCAACAAATTTACTCAGCATATACCCTGAGGAAACCATAATTGAAAAAGACATATGTACCCCAATGTTCACTACAGCACTGTTTCCAATAGCTAGGATATGGAAGCAATCTAGATGTCCATCGATTAATGAATGGATAATGTAGTTGTGGTACATTTACACAATGGAATATTACTTATAAAAAGAAATACATTTGAGGCAGTTCTAACGAAGTGGATGAACCTAGAGCCTATTATACAGAGTGAAGTAAGTCAGAAAAAGAAAGACAAATATAATATATTAATGCATATACATGGAATCTAGAAAGACAGAACTGATGATCCTACTTGCAAGACAACAAAGAGGCACAGTCACTTTGGACACAGTGGGGGAAGGAGAGCATGGGATGACATGAGAAAACAGAACTGAAACATGTGCATTATCATATGTAATACAGATAGCCAGTGGGAGTTCAATGTATGATAAAGTGAAATCAAACCCAATGCTCTGTGACAACCTAGAGGAGGTGGGATGGAGAGAAATTTAGGAGGGGTGTTCAAGAGGGAGGGGACATATGTATACCTAAATGCAGATTCATGTTGATGTATGACAAAATCCATCACAATATTGTAAAATAATTATCTCTAATGAAAATATCTAGGTATGTATAAGAAAGAATGCGTGCTTGGTCACTCAGTTGTGTCCAACTCTTTGCGACCCCATGGATTGTGACCTGCCAGGCTCCTCTGTGCATAGAGTTTCCAGGGCAGGAAAGCTGGAGTGGGTTGACATTCCCTTCTCTGGGAGATCTTCCTGACCCAGGGATCTAGCTCATGGCTCCTGTGTCTGCTGTATTTGCAGGAGAATTATTACCACTGAGCCACTTGGGAAGCCAATAAGAAATACTCCTTATCAAAAATATAAGCAAACTCTAACAAAAATAATATCTTAATCACGAATATAATGCAAAATCTGGGGTAGATATATAAGCTTTCAGTTCAGTTCAGTTCAGTCGCTCAGTCGTGTCCGACTCTTTGCGACCCCATGAAACGCCTCCCTGTCCATCACCAACTCCCAGAGTTCACTCAAACTCACGTCCATCGAGTCGGTGATGCCATCCAGCCATCTCATCCTCTGTCGTCCCCTTTTCCTCCTGCCCCCAATCCCTCCCAGCATCAGAGTCGTTTCCAATGAGTCAACTCTTCGCATGAGGTGGCCAAAGTACTGGAGTTTCAGCTTTAGCATCATTCCTTCTAAAGAAATCCCAGGGCTGATCTCCTTCAGAATGGACTGGTTGGATCTCCTTGCAGTCCAAGGAACTCTCAGAGTCTTCTTCAACACCACAGTTCAAAAGCATCAGTTCTTCGGCGCTCAGCTTTCTTCACAGTCCAACTCTCGCATCCATACATGACCACTGGAAAAACCATAGCCTTGACTAGACAGACCTTTGTTGGCAAAGTAAAGTCTCTGCTTTTCAATACGCTATCTAGGTTGGTCATAATTTTCTTCCAAGGAATAAGAGTCTTTTAATTTCATGGCTGCAGTCACCATCTGCAGTGATTTTGGAGCCCCTAAAAATAAAGTCTGACGCTGTTTCCACTGTTTCCCCATCTATTTCCCATGAAGTGATGGGACTGGATGCCATGATCTTCGTTTTCTGAATGTTGAGCTTTAAGCCAACTTTTTCACTCTCCACTTTCACTTTCATCTTTTAGCTCCTCTTCTAATGAGTATTAAAAGGTTTTGCATAGCAAAGGAAACCATAAACAAGATAAAGTGACAACCCTCAGAATGGGAGAAGATATCTACAGTCCATGGGGTCACAAAAAGTGACTGAATGACTAACATACACATCCACAAATGAAGCAAGGGATTAATGTCCAAAATATACAAGCAGCTCATGTAGCTCAGTATCAAAAATCAAACAATCCAATTAAAAAAATGTGCAGAAGACCTACATAGAGTTTTTCCAAAGAAGACATACAGATGGCCAACAAACATGAAAAGATGCTCAAATAATATCTAAAATCATCTGTTTGCACCCCAAATTTGTAGCATTCTGAATTCAGAAAATGATACCACCACTCACTTAATTGTTCAAGATAGAAACTAGGAACCTCGGACTTCTGTTCTCTCTACCTGACTACATCCTTCCCTCATATATAATCACTCTCTATGTCCTATTTGTTTTACTCCCCAATTAACCCCTTAATATGCTCATCTTTCTGACCCTCATGGACACAAACCCAATAGAAGCCACCACCTCTCTTGCCTGAATTATCTCAAAAGTATTCTAAGTTGTCTTGAAATATTTTGATATGCTATTCAGCAGGTAGAGTTATCTTTACAAAATCCAAATTTGACCATGTCGTTTCCCTGATGAAAGCTCTTCAGTTGCTTCTCATTAACTTAAAGAAAAAGTTCAAATTATTTCTGTGGCCTATAAAGCTCCTGCTCACTCCTTCACCCTTGTATCATTACTCTGTCTAGCATTCCTCTACATGCCAACTACACACTGGCCTTCTTTTTGATTTCCAAATACATCACCCTCTCACTGCCTTGGGACATTGTACACATGCTCTCTTCTCTGCCCAGACTCTCTTCCTTCTCTTTATTTAATTCCCTCAACTCAAGCATCCCCTCTTCAGGGAAGTCTTACATAGTCCCAAGTTGTGTGCTCTCATAGCATATTATTCTTCTTATTTTCATAATTTAAATTTTTGATTAATTTATTATGTGAATTACAGCTTAATACTGTGCTTGGTTCCCCAATGGCTCAGTGGTAAAGAATTCACCTGCAGTGTAGGAGACAAAAGAGATGCAGAAGATGTGGGTTCAATCCCCTGATTGAGAAGATGCCCTGGAGCAGGAAATGGCAATCCACCCCAATATTCTTGTCTGAAATATCCCGTGGACAGAGGAGCCTGGTGGGCTACAGTCCAAAGAGTCACAAAGAGTCAGACATGATTGAGCAACTGAGCACTAAGCTACACACTTGAATGAAAGTTGCATGAAGACAGGGGCTTTGCTGGGACAAAGCTAGATGTTGTATCCTCAGCACATAGCATAATGCTGGGAACAAAGTAGGTGCTCAGTTAGTATTTGTTAAATTAATGATATATAAGTGTTAAGGCAGAAAGAAGAATCAAAAATTATAGCATGGTTTCTGGCTTTGTGATGAAAACTGACCTTTTCCAGTCCTGTGGCCACTGCTGAGTTTTTCAAATTTGCTGGCATATTGAGTGTAATACTTTCACAGTATTGTCTTTTAGGATTTGAAATAGCTCAACTGGAATTCCATCACCTCTACTAGCCTTGTTCATAGTGATGCTTTCTAAGGCCCACTTGACTTCACATTCCAGGATGTCTAACTCTAGGTGAGGGATCACTCCATCATGGTTATCTGGGTCATGAAGATTTTTTTTGTAGAGTTCTTCTGTGTATCCTTGCCACTTCTTCTTAAAGTATTAAGCTTCTGTTGGGTCTATACCATTTCTGTTCTTTATTGTGCCAATCTTTGCATGAAATGTTCTATTGATATCTCTAATTTTCTTGAAGAGATCTCTAGTCTTTCCCATTCTACTGTTTTCCTCTATTTCTTCACATTGATCACTGAGGAAGGCTTTCTTATCTCTCCTTGCTATTCTTTGGAACTCTGCATTTAAATGGGTATATCTTTCCTTTTCTCCTTTGCCTTTAGCTTCTCTTCTTTTCTCATCTATTTGTAAGGCCTCCTCAGACAACCATTTTGCCTTTTTGCATTTCTTTTTCTTGGGGATGGTCTTGATTCTTGCCTCCTATACAATGTCACGAACCTCCACCCATAGTTCTTCAGGGCCTCTGTCTATCAGATGTAATCCCTTGAATCTATTTTTCACTTTCACTGTGTAATCATGAGATTTGATTTAGGTTATATGTGAATGGTCTAGTGGTTTTCCCTAGTTTCTTGTAATGGTCAAAATTCTCAAAGCCAGGCTTCAAAAGTATGGAAACCATGAACCTCTAGATGTTCAAGCTGGATTTAGAAAAGGCAGAGGAACCAGAGATCAAGATACAACATCCACGGGATCATTGGAAAAAGTGAGAAAGTTCCAGAAAAAAAATCTACTTCTGCTTTACTGACTATGACAAAGCCTTTGATTGTATGGATCACAACAAACTGGAAAACTCTTAGAGAGATGGGAATACCATACCACCTTACCTGCCTCCTGAGAAATCTGTATACAGGTCAAGAAGCAACAGTTAGAATTGTACATGGAATAACAGACTGATTCCAAATTGGGAAAGAAGTACATCAAGTCTATATACTGTCACCCTGCTTATTTAACTTATATGCAGAGTACATCTTGCGAAATGCTGGGCTGGATGAAGCATAAGCTGGAATCAAGATTGCCAGGAGAAATATCAATAATCTCAGATACACAGGTGACATTATCATTATGGCAGAAAATGAAGAGGAACTAAAGAGCCTCTTGGTGAAAGTGAAAGAGGAGAGTGAAAAACCTGGCTGAAAACTCAACATCAAAAAAAACTAAGATCATGGCATCTGGTCCCATCACTTCATGGCAAATGGATGGGGAAACAGTGGAGACCATGACAGACTTTATTTTCTTGGTCTCCAAAATCACTGCAGATGGTCACTGTAGCCTTGAAATTAAAAGACACTTGCTCATGGAAGAAAGCTATGACCAACCGACACAGCATATTAAAAAGCAAAGACTTATTCTGCCAACAAAGGTCTATAGTCAAAGCTATGGTTTTTTCAGTGGTCATATATAGATGTGAGAGTTGGACTATTAAGAAAGATGAGCACTGAAGAATTGATGCTTTTGGACTGTGGTGTTGAAGACTGTTGAGAGTCCTGTGGACTGCAAGGAGATCAAACCAATCAATCCTAAAGGAAATCAGTCCTGAATAATTGCAAGGACTGATGCTGAAGGTGAAGCTCCAATACTTTGGCCACCTGATGCAAATAACTGACTCATTGGAAAAGACCATGATGCTGGGAAGGATTGAAGACAGGAGCAAAAGGGGATGACAGAGGATGAGTTGGTTGTATGGCACCACTGTTTCGATAGACACAAGCTTAAGCAAACTCTGGGAGCTGGTGATGGACAGGGAAGCCTGATGTGCTGCAGTCCATGGGGTCGCAAAGAGTCAGTCATAACTGAGCGACTTAACTGAACTGAGAATTTATTTTCTCAACTCTAAAATGAGAGTCAGGGTTAGAAGATTTAACTCATCTTTAACTAAGGTCTTTTGCACAAGTCCCTCATGACACATTGATAAGAGCATGAGGCCCAGAATCTAGCAGACCTGGTTCTAAAATCCCAAGTCAGTCACTGACCAGGACAACCTCATATAAGTTACTTAGCCTATCTTTGTCTCAATTTTCTTCACATGTAAATCAACCTCAGAAAAATCACAAGGAGAATCAAAGGAGAGGATGGATGTTGAGAGTGTTAGCAACATGATACATATATATATATGTACATAACATTATATATATATATATATATATTATATATATATATACATATATATATGCAGTATAATGCTGCCAACGGTTACTAAACTCCCGGGAAGCCATTAAATTATTTTTAGTTAATGTATGCTTAGTATAACAAATTTTAGTTAATAAACTCATTTTATCACAACCCTCAGCAGTAGGCACTGGTATTATCCCCATTTTACAGATGAAGAAGTGAAGCACAGACAGGTTAAGATGCTTGCTTAAGGTCACACAGCTAGCAATCTCCGTAAAGATGTGAAACCAGAGAGCCTGGCTGTAAAGTTCTGCATAATCATTTTGGTATGGTGTTCTTCCCTAAGAGCCACATCCTTTAAAAAAAGGATTCACCAACCCTTTTGAAAAACTCTGATGAAAGCTTTGGACCCTCTGTCACCCAAAATACACAGAAATCCACACATGTATGTTTTTACATACTATTTTAAGGAGTTCACTCACTCATCTTTATTACTGGCATAAATCCCTTCCATGTAGCTCATGTAGGTATCTCAGATTAAAATTCCTTCTTTTGAAGTCTAAATTTCACCAGTCTTATACTTTAACTTAGCTTCAAATACTGTCATAACAGCTCAGATCTAGAAACAAAGAGGGAACAGCTGAGGCTCTTACGCTACACTCTACCGCTGCCTACTGGACTGCCTGCTGTAATGACAACATCGCCATACCTGGAGCTTAGAGACCTTTTAAAATTACCAGAGCGCTTTCATAAAAGGATGCTGTCACAGCTCGGGATTCCCAAACCCCAATCTCAGTGGTCAGTGCCCAGAGTTCATCCTCCAATCGTTGCTGAATTCTTCCTGCCCTTCACAGTATGGAACGTTGGAATGTCGCCACCATTTTGACTTCTCAGACTGCGTCAGTACGAGTTCAGTTCAGTTCAGTTCAGTCGCTCAGTCGTGTCCGACTCTTTGTGACCCCATGAATTGCAGCACGCCAGGCTTCCCTGTCCGTCACCAACTCCTGGAGTTCACTCAAACTCATGTCCATCGAGTCGGTGATGCCATCCAGCCATCTCATCCTCTGTCGTCCCCTTCTCCTCCTGCCCCCAATCCCTCCCAGCAGCACGAGTTAGGTGACCAGCTTTTAGGATTCAGCAGAGGGCGCTGGAGTACATCTTTCGTGGTGGAGGTTGTGGTTAGCCAAAGGGGCTGAAATCTCAACTTTCTGACCTGCTCTTTAGGGATTTGTCCACTTATTTTCTTCTCTGACTGAATAAACTTCCTTAGCATGCGCCCCTCAAACCCTCTTAACCATTAACCATTCTTGGCCTTCTAAGGAATGTTCTTTTGTTTTTAGTAGTAAAATTTTGACCTCCTTTTCTGATCTTTCATTTTCTTGCCCTTCACACTGGTTATACCCATCCCTGTAGTCATTTTTTTGCTGACCATACTCCAGCGCCAAACCTGGGAGTAGTAATTAGATCACTGAACTGAGAATCAGACCAGAATTGCGGATTTAAGCTTTGCACTTTACTAGCTGTGTGACAAGTTCACTTGACCTCTCTAGGGTCTCAGTCCATAAAACTGAAAGAGATTGATATCGTAGGATCTTAATCATATCGATGGGCCTTTTGTGACCAGCTAGGACTGTAACAAATTTCTCTCTTTATACTTTCAAAGTAGTTCTGCACCAGCGTGCAGTCGCTGAGTCCTATCTGACTCTGCAACCTCATGGACTTTAGCCCGTCAGGTTACTCTGTCCATGGAATTTTCCAGGCAAGAATAATGGAGTGGGTGGGCCATTTCCTACTCCAGGAGATCTTTTTGATGCAGGGATCTAACCCGTCTCCTGCAGTGGCAGGCGGATTCATTTTCCCTGGGCCACCTGGGAGACCGCCCCTAAAGTAGTTCACCCCTACCTCAATTCCCAGGGCAACATCTCTAAATTATGCTAGCACACCCTTGTTTAAATCCTCTAATCCTTGCCTTTTGCCCATGAGAAACCTCAAATACTGTGTTGTGAAATTAAAAACCTTCATAATCTGTTTTTTTTCTTTCTTCCCTATCTGACCTCCACCTTTGCTGTTTCACTATCACAAATATCACAGTTTTCCCAGGTGGTGCTAATGGTAAAGAACCCACCTCCAATGCAGGAGATATAAGAGACATGGGTTCAAACCCTGGGTCAGGAGGATCTCTTGGAGAAGGGCATGGCAACCCACTCCAGCATTTTTGCCTAGAGAATCTCATGAACAGAGGAGCCTGGTGGGCTACAGTCCATAGGGTAGCAAAGAATTGGACATGACTGGCAAGAGTGAATGTCGACATTCTAGGAATCAGCAAACTAAAATGGACTGGAATGAATGAGTTTAATTCAGATGACCATTATATCTACTACTGTGGGCAGGAATCCATTAGAAGAAATGGAGTAGCCATCATGGTCAACAAAACAGTCTGAAATGTAGTACTTGGATGCAATCTCAAAAATGACAGAATGATCTCTGTTCGTCTCCAAGGCAAACCATTCAATATCACCGTAATCCAAGTCTATGCCCCAACCAGTAATGCTGAAGAAGCTGAAGTTGAACGGTTCTATGAAGACCTACAAGACTTTGTAGAACTAACAGCCCAAAAGGATGTCCTTTTCATTCTAGGGGACTGGAATGCAAAAGTAGGAAGTCAAGAAATACCTGGAGTCACAGGCAAATTTGGCCTTGGAATGCAGAATGAAGCAGGGCAAAGACTAATAGAGTTTTGGCAAGAAAATGCACTGGTCATAGCAAACACCCTCTTCCAACAACACAAGAGAAGACTCTACACATGTACATCAGCAGATAGTCAACACTGAAATCAGATTGATTATATTCTTTGCAGCCAAAGATAGAGAAGCTCTATACAGTCAGCAAAAACAAGACCAGGAGCTGACTGTGGCTCAGATCATGAACTCCTTATTGCCAAATTCAGACTGAAATTGAAGAAAGTAGGGAAAACTGCTAGACCATTTAGGTATGACCTAAATCAAATCCCTTATGATTATACAGTGGGAGTGAGAAATAGATTTAAGGGCCCAGATCTGATAGATAGAGTGCCTGATGAACTATGGAATGAGGTTTGTGACATTGTACAAGAGACAGGGATGAAGACCACCAAACGGAAAAGAGATGCAAAAAAAGCAAAATGGCTCTCTGGGAAGGCCTTATAAATAGCTGTGCAAAGAAGAGAGGCAAAAAGCAAAGGAGAAAAGGAAAGATATAAGCATCTGAATGCAGAGTTCCAAAGAAGAGCAAGAAGAGATAAGAAAGCCTTCTTCAGCGATCAATGCAAAGAAATAGAGGAAAAGAACAGAATGGGAAAGACTAGAGATCTCTTCAAGAAAATTACAGATACCAAGGGAACATTTCATGCAAAGATGGGCTTGATGAAGGACAGAAATGATATGGACCTAACAGAAGCAGAAGATATTAAGAAGAGGTTGCAAGAATACACAGAAGAACTGTACAAAAAAGTACTTCATGACCTGGATAATCACAATGGTGTGATCACTCACCTAGAGCCAGACATCCTGGAATGTGAAGTCAAGTGGGCCTTAGAAAGCATCACTACGAACAAAGCTAGTGGAGGGGATGGAATTCCAGTTGAGTTATTTTAAATCCTGAAAGATGATGCTGTGAAAGTGCTGCACTCAATCTGCCAACGAACTTGGAAAACTCAGCAGTGGCCACAGGACTGGAAAAGGTCAGTTTTCATTCCAATCCCAAAGAAAGGCAATGCCAAAGAATGCTCAAACTACCGAACAATTGTACTCATCTCACACACTAGTAAAGTAATGCTCAAAATTCCCCAAGCCAGGCTTCAACAATATGTGAACCGTAAAATTCCAGATGCTCAAGCTGGTTTTAGAAAAGGCAGAGGAACCAGAGATCAAATTGCCAACATCTGCTGGATCATGGAAAAAGCAAGAGAGTTCCAGAAAAACATCTATTTCTGCTTTATTGACTATGCCAAAGCCTTTGACTGTGTGGATCACAATCAGCTGTGGAAAATTCTGAAAGAGATGGGCATACCAGACCACCTAATCTGCCTCTTGAGAAATCTGTATGCAGGTCAGGAAGCAACAGTTAGAACTGGACATGGAACAACAGACTGGTTCCAAAGAGGAAAAGGAGTACATCAAGGCTGTATATTGTCACCCTGCTTATTTACCTTATATGCAGAGTACATCATGAGAAATGCTGGGCTGGAAGAAACACAAGCTGGAATCAAGATTGCTGGGAGAAATATCAATAACCTCAGATATGCAAATGACACCACCCTTATAGCAGAAAGGGAAGAGGAACTAAAAAGCCTCTTGATGAAAGTGAAAGGATAGTGAATATGTTGGCTTAAAGCTCAACATTCAGAAAACGAAGATCATGGCATCTGGTCCCATCACTTCATGGGAAATAGATGGGGAAACAGTGGAAACAGTGTCAGACTTTATTTTTTGGGGCTCCAAAATCACTGCAGATGGTGACTGCAGCCATGAAATTAAAAGACACTTACTCCTTGGAAGAAAAGTTATGACCAATCTAGATATCATATTCAAAAGCAGAGACATTACTTTGCCGACTAAGGTCCGTTTAGTCAAGGCTATGGTTTTTCCAGTGGTCATGTATGGATGTGAGAGTTTTACTGGGAAGAAAGCTGAGCGCTGAAAAATGGATGCTTTTGAACTGTGGTGTTGGAGAAGACTCCTGAGAGTCCCTTGGACTGCAAGGAGATCCAACCAGTCCATTCTAAAGGAGATCAGCCCTGGGATTTCTTTAGAAGGAATGATGCTAAAGCTGAAACTCCAGTACTTTGGCCACCTCATGCGAAAAGTTGACTCATTGGAAAAGACTCTGATGCTGGGAGGGATTGGGGGCAGTAGGAGAAGGGGACGACAGAGGATGACATGGCTGGATGGCATCACTGACTTGATGGACATGAGTCTGAGTGAACTCCGGGAGTTGGTGATGGACAGGGAGGCCTGGCGTGCTGCAATTAATGGGGTCGCAAAGAGTCGGACACGACTGAGCAACTGAACTGAACTGAACTGACGCGATTTAGCACTCACACCACAGTTTAGGTGGCATGGCTCCCATTGTAAACAAAAGAAAACAATGCAAACAAACAAACAAACAAAAAAGATTTAGGCACGGATTTAATCTTCATCTCAGTTTGATTGAAATGTACCATGATTATCTGTTTCATTATCTTTCTCCCAGTCTAGGCTGTGAGCTCCTAGAATGATGTGTGACACTTTGTAATTGTTCAGTAAATATTTGTTGAATGAATGAATGATTATGTGTTGCTGCATCCCCAATAACTGTCACCATGCCAGGCATGTAGTAGGTGTTCAATGAATACTGAATGAAGAAACGAACTTGCAAACTCTCATCAACTGCTCTAATATCTCTTTCATCCAGTTTTCACTCTTCAGTACCTTGTCAGGCATTAACTATCTCTATCTGGATTATGGGGAACCCTTTTAGCTAGTCTCTCCACACCTAGTCTTTCTCCCATTAAGAGACTGTTCCTTAAAATACAATTCTACAATACTATTACTTCTTCTAAAATCTTCTAGGACTCCTTATTGCCTAAGGATCAAGTTTAAACTCTTTTGCCTCATAATCAAGACCTGACTCTACTTTAGTTCGGTGCCCCAGGCAAACAGAATTACATCCTATTCCTCAACTTACGCTCTACTTGTCCCAATACATGCACAATAAGACCAAATGAGAAATAATAAAGACCCAAATGAGGTCCCAGGAAGTGGGGATAAAAAATAGGGGATGAAGTTAAAGAGACACACACTTCAAAGGTAAGTCTCTCTTAGTTGTCTATATGCTTCAATTCCCAAGCACTACCAAACTTCTTTAGGGAAATCTTCATTCTGGAAATAATAGAAGGCAAATTTCTTCAGGAGCTTCTTGTATGCCAAACATTGTTCTAACTGCTCTGCATGCATTAATAAATTTAATCTTCACAGTAGACTTTAGTGTAGATACTATTGGTGTCCTTCCTTCATGTATAAAGGCACTGAGGCAGATTTAAGATTGTTACCTCTTCTATGTCTTGTAACCAATGAAAATAGCAGATCTGGAACTAAACCTAGTTAGGCATAACCTGTAGTTGTGGTCTGAACTCCAACACTATCAGATATTTCTGTTGGCTGTCAGGGTACTGCCTATTTCAAAGTCTCCATTTCCATTTGTGATACTATCACTTTCCTTTTTTATTTAATTAAAGTTTTTTAATTGAAGGAGCAATATTCGTTTTGTTTCTGCCATACATCAACATGAACTGGCCATAGGTATACATATATTCCCTCCCTCTTGAACCTCCCTCCCACCTTCCACCTGTTCCCATCCCTCTAGGTTGTTACAGAGTCACAGTTTGAGTTCTCTGAGTCATACAGAAAACTTCCTTTGGCTATCTGTTTTACATATGGTAGTGTATATGCTTCCATGCTACTCTCTCCATTTATTTTGCTCTCTCCTTCCCCCACTCCCTGTCCTTGTTGAAAGCATCTATTCTTTGGCACTCAACCTTCTTTATAGTCCAGCTCTCACATAAGTACATTACTACAGGAAAAACCATGGGAATAGCTGACTTGAATTTCCTAATGTCTGAGGAAAACAAAAAATATAAAAATATATAAAACAGAAAGAAATTATAGAACTGAAAAAACAACAGCCATACTTAAAAAAATTATTTTTAATTGAAGGATAATTGCTTTACAGAATTTTGTTGGCCAAACATCAACATGAATCAGCCATAAGTGACTTTATTTTTTTGGGCTCCAAAATCACGGCAGATGGTGACTGCAGCCATGAAATTAAAAGACGTATGACCAATCTAGATAGCATATTCAAAAGCAGAGACATTACTTTGCCAACAAAGGTCTGTCTAGGCAAGGCTATGGTTTTTCCAGTGGTCATGTATGGATGTGAGAGTTGGACTGTGAAGAAGGCTGAGCACCGAAGAATTGATGCTTTTGAACTGTGGTGTTGGAGAAGACTCCTGAGAGTCCTTTGGACTGCAAGGAGATCCAACCAGTCCATTCTGAAGGAGATCAGCCCTGGGATTTCTTTGGAGGGAATGATGCTAAAGCTGAAACTCCAGTACTTTGGCCACCTCATGCGAAGAGTTGACTCATTGGAAAAGACTCTGATGTTGGGAGGGATTGGGGGCAGGAGGAGAAGGGGACGACAGAGGATGAGATGGCTGGATGGCATCACTGACTCGATGGATGCGAGTCTGAGTGAACTCTGGGAGTTGGTAATGGACAGGAAGGCCTGGCATGCTGTGATTCATGGGGTCACAAAGAGTCGGACACGACTGAGAGACTGAATTGAATTGAACTGATACATTTGTCCCAACCTTTTAAACCTTTTAAACCTCCCTTCCACCTCCCTCCCAATCCCATCCCTCTAGGTTGTTACAGAGCCCCAGTTTGAGTTCCTTGAGTCATATAGTAAATTCCCATTGACTATCTATTTTACATATGGAAATTTATGTTTCTATGTTACACTCTCCATACACCCCACCCTCTTCTCCCTCCCTCCCTGCCCATAAGTCTGTTCTCTATGTCTGCATATGCATTGCTGCACTGCAAATAGGTTCATCAGTACCATCTTTCTACATTCCATATATATGCATTAATATACAGTATTTGTTTTTCTTTTTCTGACTTACTTCACTCTGTATAATAGGCTCTAGGTTCATCCACCTCATTAAAATTGACTAATGTGTTAATTATGTGTTCCATTTTATGGCTAAGTAGTAGTCCATTGTGTATATGTACCACAGGTTCTAGACCTATTCATCTGTTGGTGGACATCTAGGTTGCTTCCACGTCCTAGCTATTGTAAATAGTACTACAAAGAACATGGGGTACATGTGTCTTTTTCAATTTCCTCAGGTATATGCCTAGAAGTGGTATTGCTGGTTCGCATGGTGGTTTTATTCCTAGTTTTTAAAGGAATCGCCATACTGTCTTCCATCGCTATATCAATTTACATCACCACCAGCAGTGCAAGAGGCTTCTCTTTTCTCCACACCCTCTCCAACATTTATTGTCTGTAGACGTTTTGATGATGATCATTCTAACAAGTATGAGGTGATACCTCACTGTAGTTTTGATTTGCATTTCTCTAGTAAAGAATGATGTTTAGCATCTTTTCATGTATTTAGTAGCTGTCTATCCATATATCTTCTTTGGATAAATGTCTGTTTAGGTCTTCAGCAAACATTTTGATTGGGTTGTTTGTTTGTCTGGTATTGAGCTGCATGAGCTGCTTGTATATTTTGGAGATTAATCCTTTGGCAGTTGTTACATTTGTCATTATTTTTTCCCATTCTGAGGGTTGTCTTTTCATCTTGTTTATAGTTCTCTTCATTGTGCAAAAGCTCTTCAGTTTAATTAAATACCATTTATTTGTTTTTGTCTTTATTTCCTTTACTCTAAGATGTGGGCCATAGAAGATCTTGCTGTGATTTATCTCATACATCGCTCTGCCTATGTTTTCCTCTAAGAGTTTTATAGTTTCTGATCTTATATTGGGATCTTTAACTTATTTTGATTTGTGTGTGTGTGTGTGTGTATGTGTGTGTATAGTGTTAGGAAGTGTTGTAATTTTATTCTTTTACACATTCTTGACCAGCTTTCCCTGCAGTACTTATTGAAGAGATTGTCTTTTCTCCATTGTATATTTTTTCCTCCTTTGTCACAGACAAAGTCCTCAAAGGTGTGTGGGTTTATCTCTGGGTTCTCTGTCTTGTTCCATTGATCTATATTTCTGTTTCTGTGCCAGTGTATACTGTCTTGATGAATGTAGCTTTGTAGTATAGTCTGGAGCCAGGAAAGTTGATTCCTCCAGCTTCATTCTTTTTTCTCAAGATTGCTTTGACTATGCAAGGTCTTTTGTGTTTCCATACAAATTGTGAAATTATATGTGCTATTTCTGTGAAAAATGCCTTTGGTAATTTGATATGGTTTGCATGAATATATAGATTGCATTGGGTAGTATAGTCATTTTCACAATGTTGATTCTTCCAATCCAAGAACATGATATAGCTCTCCATCTGGAAAAATGTCTATGCATGTCCTCTGCCAATTTTTAAATCAGATTGTTGTTGTTGTTTGATGTTGACTTAAATGAGTTTTTGTATATATTGTATGTTAATGACCTATCAGAGGTTTACTGTATATTATCCAATTGTCAGATGCATGTAGCAAATATCTTCTCCCTTTCAACTGGCAACCTTTTCATTTTGATGATAATTTATCTCCACAAAATCCTTTTAGATTTATACAGTTTGATTTCTTTGTTATTGCTTTGATTCTCTTGGCTGAGGAGACATATCCAAAAAATTATTTTTAAGACTGATGTCAAAGAGCATAATGTCTATGTTTTCTCTTAGGTGTTTTATGGTTTTAGGTCTTACATTTAAGTCTTTTTTTCATTATTTTTTTAATCTTACTTTATTTTACATTTAAGTCTTAATACATTTAAAGTTAATGTTTATGTGTGGTGTGAGAAAGAGGTTCACATTCCTTATTTCACATTTGGAAGATCATCTTCCCCACACCACTTGTTGAATAGACTGGCTTTTTTTTTCCAAATTATATGTATACTCTTGTCTCCTTTGCCAAACATTAGTTGACCATTTCATCATAGAATTGGAATGTAGAAGTAGGAAGTCAAGCGATATCTTGAGTTACAGGCAAGTTTGCCCTTGAAATACAAAATGAAGCAGGGCAAAGTTTAACAGAGTTTTGCCAAGAGAATGTACAACCCTCTTGGAAACCACCCTCTTCCAACAACACTTGAGACAACTGTACACATGGACATAACCAGATGGTCAGTACTGAAATCAGATTGATTATATTATTTAAGCTAAAGATGGAGAAGCTCTATACAGTCAGAAAAAAAAAAAAAAAAGACCTGGAGCTGACTGTGGCTCTTTATTGCAAAGGAGCTCCTTATTGCATCAGCTCTTTATTGCAAAATTCAGGCTTAAGTAGAAGAAAGTAGGGGAAACCACTAAACCATTAGGCATGACCAACATCAAGCCCATTATTATTATAAAGTGGAGGTGACAAATAAATTCAAGGGATTACATCTGGTAGACAGAGTGCCTAAAAAACTATGGACAAAGGTTTGTAATATTGTAAAGGAGGCTGTGACCAACCATCCCCAAGAAAAAAAAATGCAGAAAGGGAAAGTGTTGTCTGAGAAGGCCTTACAAATAGTTAAGAAGAAATGAAATGCAAAGAAGAGAGGAAATAAAATAAAGGAAAAATGAAGAAAGGCTATAAAGGAAAGAAAATAAAAGAAAGACTTTATTTCTTTTATATAAAAATATTTTATTCTCTTGGGTCCCAACTGAATGTAGAGTTCCAGAGAATAGCAAGGAGAGATAAGAAACCCTTACGTGAACAATGCAAAGAAATAGAGGAAAAACAATAGAATGGGATAGATGAGAGATTTCTTCAAGAAAATTGGAGATACCAAGGAAATATTTAATGCAAAGATGGGCACAATAAAGGATAGAAATGGCAAGGACCTAAAAGAAGCAGAAGAGATTAAAAAGAACAATACACAGAAGAACTGTGCAAAAATGTCTTAATGACCCAGATAACCACGATGTTGGTCACTCACCTAGAGCCAGACATCCTTGAGTGTGAAGTTAAGTGGACCTTAAGAAGCATCACTACAAACAAAGGTAGTGGAGGTGATGGAATTGCAGCTGAGCTATTTTAATTCCTAAAAGATGATGCTATGAAACTGTTGCAGTCAATATGCCAGCAAATTTGGAAAACTCAGCAGTGGCCACAGGACTGGAAAAGGTCAGTTTTCATTCCAGTCTCAGCAGAAGGTAATGCCAAATAATGTTAACTACCTTGCAGTTGTGCTCATTTCTCATGCTCGCAAAGTAATCCTCAAGATTATTTAAGCTAGGCATCAACAGTACATTAACCGAGAACTTCCAGATGTACAGGCTGCATTTAGAAAAGGCAGAGAAACCAGAGATCAAATTGCCAACATCTACTCAATCATAGAAAAAGTAAGGGAATTCCAAAAGTACATCTACTTCTGCTTTGTTGGCTATGTGAAAGCCTTTTTGTGGGTTACAACAAACTGTGGAAAATTCTTAAAGAGATGGGAAAAACAGACCACCTTACCTGTTTACTGAGAAATCTGTATGTAGGTCAAGAAACAACAGTTTGATCTGGACATAAAACAATGGACTGGTTCAAAATTGAGAAGGGAGTATGTCAAGGCTGTATATTGTCACCCTGTTTATTTAAGTTATATTCAGAGTACACCATGCAAAATGCCAGGCTGGATGACTCACAAGCCAGAATCAAGATTTCCTGGAGAAATATCTACAACCTCAGGTATGCTTATGATACCACCCTAATGGCAGAAAGAGAAGGGGAACTAAAGAGCCTCTTGATGAAGGTGAAAGAGGAGAGTGAAAAAACCGTCTTAAAGCTCAACATTTAAAAAAACTAAGATTATGGCATCTGGCCCCATCACTTCTTGGCAACTGGAGAGGGAAAAAATAGAAAACAGTGACAGACTTTATTTTCTTCGGTTCCAAAATCACTGCAGATTGTAGCTGCAGTCTTGAGATTAAAAGACTCTTGCTCCTTGAAGAGAAGCTATGACCAGCCTAGACAGCATATTAAAATGCAAAGACATCCCTTCCCTAACAAAGGTCAATATAGTATAGCTATGGTTTCCCCAGTAGTCATGTAGGGATGTGAGAGTTGGACCATAAAGAAGGCTGGGTGCTGAAGAATTGAGGCTTTGAATTGCGGTGCTGGAGAAGACTCTTGAGAGTCCCTTGGACTGCAAGGAGATCAAAACATTCAATTCTAAAGGAAATCAACCCTGAGTATTCATTGGAAGACTTATGCTGAAGCTCCAATATTTGGCCACCTGATGTGAAGAGCCAACTCATTGGGAAAGACCTTGATGCTGGGAAAGACTGAGGGTAAGAGGAAAAGGGAGCGGCAGAGCATGAGATGGTTAGATAGCATCGCTGACTCAATTAACAGGAGTTTGAACCAACTCCAGGAGATAATGAAGGACAGGGAAGCTTGGCATGCTGCAGTTCATGGTTTGTCAAAAAGCCCAAAATGACTTAGTTCCAGAAAAATGAGCAGCAATTAACCATGTGAGTATGGGTTTATTTCTGGGATCTCTTCTGTTTCATTAACCTATTTGTGTGTGTCAGTACCAAACTGTTCTGATTACTGTAGCTTTGTAGTATAGTGTGAAATCAGTTCAGTTCAATCACTCAGTCGTGTCCAACTCTTTATGACCCCACAGAATGCAGCATGCCAGGCTTTCCTGTCCATCCTCAACTCCTGGAGCTTGCTCAAACTCACGTCCATTGAGTTGATGATGCCATCTAACCATCTCATCCTCTGTCATCATGTTCTCCTCCTGCCTTCAATGTTTCCCAGCATCAGAGTCTTTTCCAAGGAGTTAGTTCTTCTCATCAGGTGGTCAAAATATGAAATCAGGTTATCATACTTTCAGTTTTGTTCTTCTTCAAGACTATTTTTGGCATTTGTGGTGTTCTGTGTTTCCCTATTACTTTTATAGTTATTTGTTTTCTTTTCTTTCTTCCTTTTTAAGGAATTGCAAGTAATTTTACAATGTTTTCTTCTAATCCATGAACAAGGTATATCTTTCCATTATTTAATGCTCTCTTCAATTTCTTTCATCTCTGTCTTATAGTTCTCTGTGTACTGATTGTTTAGCTCCTTAGAATTATTCACAGCTATTTTAGTCTTTTAATGCAATTGAAAATGGTATTGTTTTCTTAATTTATTTTTCTAATATTTTTTTAGTGTATAGAAATGCAGATTTCTGTGTTTTAATTTTGTATCCTTTAACTTCACTGAATTCTTTGATGAGTTCTAACAGTTTTTTGGTGGTGTCTTTCAGACTTTTTATATAATGTCATCTGCAAGCAGTGATAGTTTTATTTCCTCTCCAATTTGGCTTACTTTTATTTATTTTTATTTTCTGATTTCTGTAGCTAAAACTTTCAATAGTATATTCAATAAAATTGTAGATAATGGGCATCCTTGTCCTGTACCTGATCTTATAGGAAATTTAAGGTTTTCACTGTTGAGTATGATGTTTGTTGTACATTTTTCATATATGGCTTTTATTATATTGATGTAAATTCCCTCTCAACACACTTTATCATGAATGGATGTTGAATCTGTCAAAAGCTTTTTCTGAATCTATTGAGATGATCATATGATTATTATTTTTAATTTCTCAATGTGCTGTATCACATTGATTGATTTGCAGATATCGAATCATTCTTGCATCCCAAGGACAAAAATTTGATTAAGCTGTATCATCCTTTTAATGTATTTTTGAATTTGGTTTGCTAATATTTTGTTCAGCATTTTTACATCCTTGTTAATCAGAGATATTTGCATGTAATTTTCTTTTCTTTTTTCTGTGGTATCTGTGCCTGGTTTTGGTATCAGGCTGACCTTGTACACATAGAATAGGCTTTTAGGAACATTTCTTTACTTACAGATATTTGGAATAGTTTGATAAGGAGAGGTTTCAACTATTCTTTAATTTTTTTGGTAGAATAAATTTGTGAAGCTATCTGGTCCTGGACTTTTGTTTGTTTTAATTTTTTTGTTCTTATTTTTGTTTATTGCTGATTCAATGTTGTTAAGGACAATTGATCTGTTCATTTTTTTCTTCTTGTTTTAGTCTTTGGGGATTGTATATTTCTAGGAATTTTTCCATTTCTTTTAGATTGTCCATTATATTGGCATGTAGTTGTTTATTAAAATCTCTTATGATGCTTTACTTTTCTGAGGTGTCATGTATAATTTCTTATTTTTTATTTCTGATTTTACTGATTTGGGCTCTCTTTTTATGTAATAGGCCTGCCTAAGGATTTAACATTTCTTTTGTTTCATAAAACAAACTCTTATTTTCATTGGTTTTTCTATTATTTATTTAATCTATCATTTATTTCTGCTATGATTTTTTAAATTTCCTTCTACTAACTGGGTTTTTTTTTTTTTGCAATTCTTTTTCTACTTTTTTTGGTGTAATTTAATTTGCTTACTTAATGATTTTCTTCTTTCCTTAGGTAGATTTGTATTGCTATAAAATTCTTTCTTAGAACTGCCTTTGCTAAACCCCATAGATTTGGAGTCATTGTGCAGGTATTTTTAAAAAATCAACTTTGATTTCTTCAGTGAGCCATTTGTTGTTTAGTAGCATTTTGCCAACAAATGTCTGTATAGTCAAAGCTATGGTTTTCCTTTTCCAGTAGTCATGTATGAATGTGAAATTTGGACCATAAAGAAGGTTGAGCTCTGTAGAAATGATGCTTTTGAACTCCTGTTGTAGAAGACTCTTGAGAGTCTCTCAGGCTGTAAGGAGATCAAACCAGTCAATCCTAAAGGGAATCAGTCTTGAATATTCATTAGAAGGACTGATGCTGAAGCTGAAGCTCCAATACTTTGGTCACCTGCTCTGAAGAACTGACTCATTAGAAAAATCTTGATGTTGGGAAAGATTGAAGGCTGAGGAGAAGGGGACAATAGAGTGCGAGATGGTTGAATGACATCACCGACTCAGTGGCCATGAGTTTGAGCAAGCTCTGGGAGATGGTGAAGGACAGGGAAGCCTGGCATGGTGCAGTCCATGGGGTCACAAAGAATCGGACATGACTGAGGGACTAAACAACAAAAGCATATTGTTTTGACACCGTGTGTTTGTGGTTTTGTAGGTTTTTTTTTTTCCCTTGTGGTTGATTTTAGTCTCATACCTGTTAGGGAAATAAAAACGGAGGTAGTCTTCTTTAGGCTTCAAAAGCAGGAGAGCAGGCCTCTAACTTCTGACCCTTCCCAGACTATGTGAGTGTCTGCAAGCACACCAGTTGTTACCAGTAAGTCAAATGGCACTTTAGATAAGAGGAGTGGGTCAGCCTTGGCCAGGCCCTGGGCTCTGGGAAATCTTGTGACTCACAGGATAAAACAAACAGCATTTTAAAGTTAAAGAAAAATTAGAATTGCATTTTTGCTTGCACACTGATGATATCAGTTTAAAACCTCAAATTATAAGCAGTAGTCCCCAAAACTGCAATTTGAAGTCTCACCTGCAATATGGACACACCACCTAGGGCCACCTAGGGCCCTTTACCCATCTGGGACTCCAGATTGCTATTACTCAGGACTTCAAGTCTCAATGTAGGTCTCAGCCCAGTTTGGTGATATATATGCTGTTACCTCTCTATATTTCTATGTCTTTTCTTTTAATGACTGCATATTGAAATTAAGTTAAATAATTCTCTCTTAAAAGTGAAATTGTTTATTTTTGTGTAACGAGTGGTTTCTTTTGTTAACGAATCCTTCTAATCTAAAACTAAAGTAAAACTTTCAGCAAAATAATATGTTTATGGTCAAAAAAGATGCTTGATATGATTTCAATCTTTTTAAATTTATCAAGATTTGCTTTGTGCATAGCATGCATTCTATAGTGGAGAATGTTCAATGTGCACTTAAAAGAATGTGTATTTTGCTGCTTTTGGATGGAATGTTCCCTGTCTATCATCTCCCTCTGATCTAAGTTCAAATGTATCATAAAATCCCTGAATTTTATCCTCCCTCCAATGTATTGACATGTATTTTACATCATTTTTATTTTGTGTATTCCTTAGCTTCTTTTTCTGGATGTACGTGATTTTATTGCTTTTTTGCCTTTTATCCTTATTAGCTTTCTGTATGTTTTTTGTAGTACCTTTACTGCATATTTGTCTTTACTAATGAAATTTTCTTTCATAATTTTTATATTGCTATTTGTGGCCTTTCTTTTCCACTTAAGAAGCCCCTTTAACATTTCCTGTAAAGCTGGTTTCATGGTGCTCAACTGATTTACCTTTTGCTTGTCTGTAAAGCCTTTGATCTCCTGTTCAAACTTGAAAGATAGCTTTGCTGTGTAGAGTATTGCATTTTTTTCCCCTTTCTTTACTTTAAATATACCATGCCATCCCCTTCTAACCTGTATATTTTCTGTTGAAATGTCAGTTGATAGCCTTATGGGAGCTCCATTGTTAGTACTTGCTGAATTTTCCTTCCTGCTTTTAATATTTTCACTTCATCTTTAACTTTTGTCATTTTAATTACAATGAATCTTGTTGCATTCCTCTTTGGGTGGATCTTGTTTGAGACCCTTTGTTTCCTGGACATGGATATTTGATTACTTTCCCATGTTAGGGAATTTTTCAGCAATTATGTTTTCAAATAAGTTCCCTGCTCCCTTTCTTTTTCTTCTGGGACCCCTACAATGGAAACGTTAATATACTTGATGTTGTCTCAGAGGTCTCTTAAGCTGCCCTCATTTAATTTTTTTTCTTTTCTTCTATTCATGTTATGCAATTTCCACGATTCTGTCTTATATTTTGCTAATCCATTTCTCTGAATCATCTGATCAACTGTTGATTCCTAAAAAATAATAAGTATTATTTATTTCAGATATTGTATTCTTTAGATTTGTTTGGTTCTTCTTTACATAACTTTTGTTACTCTTCTTACTGTGTTCTTCCATTCTTCTTTTGAGTTCTTTGAAGATCATTAGGATCATTACCTTGAGATCTTTATTGTGGAGATTAATTATCTCTTCACTTAGATCTTGTGGGGGGCGGTAATCTTGTTTTTGTCTTCATTTCAAAAATAATCTGTAATTTTATTTTGCCTGCCTGATTCTCTGTGTTTATGTTCATGTATCATGTAAGTTTGTTATATTTCACAATCTGAGAGAGGTAGCATTATGTAGGAGACATTCTATGAGGTTCAGCCACACACTCCCCTCTTTTCAACAGATCTATGTCCTCTAGAGTTGCCCTTTATGTGTGTGAGTGGGTTATTCTTTCACAGTGAGGCCAACTACTCTAGACATGTGATTAGGCATAATTTTCCCTGGCCCAGTTGGTTGCCAGACTCTTTCAAGTGCAGAGGCTGGCTGCTGACCCATGGTGGTTTGGACAAGGTCACATAGCAGGTAACTTCAGGGACTCAGGTAGTTCCTGGTGCTGTTAGTTCACTGCCAGCTCAGGGATCCCAGAGCTGGTGTCAGTCCACAGGTGAGTGGGGCCAGGTCACAGGGCCAGTGACTGAGAGGAAAGTTGTTTCTAAACTGATACATACCCTCTGCTGGACAAGGCAAGAGCCCAGGGAGACAAGGGGCTGGTGCCCACACATTGATATACACAGCCAGGTCCTGGGTCTAGTGTTGGCCCACTAGGCATGGTATGTCCCAATATGGCTGGCTTAGGGTTCCTAGGGCTACAAAAAGACCCCTCTTGGTGTGTCATGACCTAGTGCAACTGGGAGCCTCGGGGCGGGGTTGGGGGGGGAGTCTATGGTTGCTTCCAGACTTCCTGTTGGTGAATCTATGTCTTTGCATCACTAGTTGCTTGAGTTCAAGGGTCCTAAGACTTATGCCAGCAGGTTGATGGAAGGGGCTGTGTCCTGACACTAAAAACCTATAGGGAGGATTCCAGAATAGTATTTGCTCACACCAGTGTCCTTGTGGTAGAATGAGCTCACCAAGATGACTACTGCCAGTGTCTATGTCCTCAGGTTGTGTCTTAGTTGCCTCCTGCCTCTCCCAGAGCACTTGAAGATCAGCAAGTGAGTCTGAATCAGATGTCTTTCAAATTACTGTCTTAGGTGTCAGATTTTGTGTGTGCCCTTTAAGAGTCTCTGTTACCCACAGCCTTTTCGTTCTCCAAAAGCAGGCCTTCTAGCCTTAAATACCAATGTTCTGGGTATTCGTTTTCTTTGTGCAGTATCCCTGGGCTAGGGAGCCTGATGTGGGGCTCTGATACCTTGCTTCTTGGGTAGAATCACTGCAATTATGATTAATCCTCCATTTGTGCATTGCCTACCTGAGGTTGTGGGTTTTGACTAGCACATTGTCAAATCACTTGCCTGTATCATTGTCATTATTATTTTATAATTTTAGTTGTGGAGATCTTTTCTACTAGTCTTCAGCTTGTTTTCTTTGATGATTTTTCTGTAAATAGTTGCAATTTTGGTGTGCCCATGGGAGAAGGTAAGCTCAGGGTCTTCCTACTTCACCAGTATAGCCACTCCATGTCTTCTGTTTTTCTTAATGTCGGCATTTATTGCTATAAATTTCCCTCTCAAATCTATTTTTGCTGCATCCCGTGTTTTGATATATTGCAGTTACATTTTAATTTGCTTCAAGATGCTTTTTTGTTTCCTTTTCTTTTGTGGTCCATTCGTTATTCAAGTGTGTAATTACTAATTTTTATAATTTGTAAATTTTGTAATTGTAATTTTTCCAGTTTGCTTGTGTTGTATATTCCATACACTTTGTTCATAAAAGATTTGATATGATTTCAATCTTCTTACATTTTCTAAAGCTTGGTTTTTGACCTAAAGTCATCTATCCTGTAGAATATTCTGTGTGTGCTTGAGAAGTATGTGTATTTTGGTACTGTTTGGTGGAATATTCTATATATTTCTATTGTGTCAATGTAGACTAAAATATAGTTCAAATCAAGTATTTCCTTATTGGATTTTCTGTCTGGATGATCTATCCTTTATTGAAAGTGGAATACTGAAGTCATCTACTATCACTGTATTAGGGTCTGTTTTTCCATTTATTTCTCTTTTCAAATCTGGTAGTATTTGCTTAATATATTTAGATGCTCTACTTCTGAGTGTATATTTAATTATAATTGTTACAGCCTCTTAAAAACTTGATTCTTCTATCACTGTAATTTTTGTCTCATTACACTTTTTGACTTAAAGTCTATTGTATCTTACCTCTATCTATCTCTGACCTTTCAGTTTCCATTTGCCTGGAGTACCTTTTTCTATCCCTTCATTTTTGCCACTTGTGTGTCCTCAAAGTTGAAGTGAAATTCCTATGGGCAGTATAGAGTTGTATCTTATTTTCAAATTTATTCAGTGCCTCTATCTTTTGATTTGAAAATTTTATCCATAAACAAATAAAATAATTATTGATAAAGACTTACTGATGGCATCTTATTGTTTTCTTGCTGTTATGTAGTTTCTCTGTACCTTTTTTTCCTCTTTTGCTATCTTTGTAAGTTGGTGACTTTGTGAAGTGACTTCCTTCGATTCCTTTATATTTATATTTTGTGTATCTTTTGTAGGTTTTTGCTTTGTGGCTACCAGGAGGCTTGGCTTACACAAAACATCTTATAACACTACTTTTAGGTGATAACAACTTAAATTTTATTGTATGCAAACAGCCATACCTTTCCTAATATTTTATACTTACCCTAATATTTTACAATTTTGTTGCTACAATTTGCATCATTTTGTACTGTGCATTCATGAAGAAATTATTGTAGTTATAGTTATTTTAATAAAGATTTTCATTTGGTTCTTTATACTAAAGTTGAGTTATAAATACACTAACATATTACAATATTTGAATGTTCTGAATTTGACTATATGCATTTAAAATTTGATTGCTTTTAAAAAATTGTGTACTTCATGTTACTAATTATTGTCCTTTCATTTCAGTTTGAAGAAATCCTTTTAAAATTTCTTGTAAGGCAGAAGTAGTGTCGATGAACTCCCTAAACTTTTGCTTGTTTGGGGAAGTCTGTATCTCTCCTTTATGATTGAAAGACATCTTTAAAAGGGAGTGTTCTTGGATGGTAGTTTTATTCTAATAGCACTTTTATTATGTCATCCCACTTTCTCCTGACCAGCAAGGTCTCTGCTGTGAAATCTACTGATGAATTTATGGAGGTTTCCTAATATGGAGAAATTTTTTCTCTTGCTGTTTTTAAAATTATGTCTTTGTCTTTCATTTTGTACTGTTTTGTTATAATGTGTCTTAGAGAAGATAATTTGGTACTGAAATAGTTGAGTGACCAATTAACATTGTTTAACATTGTGAACTTGATGTGCAGATCTCTGCTCAAACTTAGAAAGCTTTAAACGATCATGCCTTTAAATACATTTTCTGCTTCTTTCTCTTTTTCTCTCTTCTGGGAATAAATAATGTGAAGATTATTTCTTTTAATGCTATCCCATAATTCATGCAGGCTTTCTTTACTCTTTTCTTACTCGTTTTCCCTTTTGCTCCTCTGAATTGAAGGCTTTAAGTCACCTGTCTTCTAGCTTATATATTCATTTATCTGATTGACCAAGTCTGTTATTATAGCTTTCTTCTGAATTCTTTAGTTCATTCAGTGTATTCTTTTAAAAATTTATTTATTTTTAATTTAAAACATTTTTATTTTGTATTGGAGTATAGTGGATTAACAATGTTATAGTAGTTTCAGTTGGATAACAAAACACTTCAGCCACACATATACATGTATCCATTCTCCCCCAAAACCCTTCCCACCTAGGCTGCCACATAGCATTGAATAGAGTTCCCTGTTAGTTATCCGTCTTAAATATAGCAGTGTGTACCTGTCCATCCCAAACTCCCTAACTATCTGTTCCTCCATCCTCCCCTCCCCACTGCTGCTGCAACCAGAAGTTCATTCTCTTAAGTCTGTCAGTGTGTTTTGGTCTTATAAATAAGTTCATTTGTATCATGTTTTTTAGATTCCTCATATAAGGGATGTCATATGATGTTTCTACTTCTCTGTCTAACTTACTTCACTCAGTATGACAATTTTTGCTGTTGCTCAGTTGTGACTGACTCTGTGACCCTATGGACTGTAGCACTCCAGACTTTACTGTCTCCTGGAGCCTACTCAAACTCATGTCCTTGGAGTCTGTGATGCCATCTAACCATCTTGTCCTCTGTCGTCCTCTTCTCCTCCTGCCTTCAATCTTTCCCACCATCAGGGTCTTTTCTAATGACAATTTTAAGGTCCACATCCATATTGCTGCAAATGACATTATTTCATTCTTTTTGATGGTTGAGTAATATTTGATTGTAAATACGTACTGCCCCTCCTTTATGCATTCCTCTGTTAATGAACATTTAGGTTGCTTCCATATCTTGGCTGTTGTAAAGCGTGCTTGCATTCCTTTTTATTGTCAAATAATATTCTATTATGGTATATTTTCTTTGTCCATCAGTTAATGTACACTTCAGTTGTTTCCACTTGGGAGCTATTGTGAATAATGCTATTTTTTAATTGAAAGATAATTACTTTACAGTATTGTTTTGGTTTCTTTCAAACATCAACATGAATTAGTCATAAGTATACATATGTCCCAACCTTTTAAACCTCCCTCCCGCTTCCCTCTCAATCCCATCCCTCTAGGTTGTTACAGAGCCCCAGTTTGAGTTCCTTGAGTCATATAGTAAATTCCCATTGACTATCTATTTTACATATGGCAATGTATCTTTCCATGTTACACTCTCCATACACCTCACTGTCTTCTTCCTCCCTCTTCACCATGTCGATAAGTCTGCTCTCTATGTCTGTGTCTCCACTGATGCCCAGCAAATAATTTCATCAGTACCATCTTTGTAGATTCTATGTATATATATGTGTGTATATATATGTAATATATATATATAAAATGTGTGTATGTATTTATATATGTTAATATACAATATTTGCTTTTTCTCTCTGTATAAATAGGCTCTATGTTCATCCATCTCATTAGAACTGACTCAAATTCATTCTATTTAAGGACTGAGAGATATTCCATTGTATATATGTACCACAGCTTCTTTATCTACTCATCTGATGGTAGACATATAGGTTGCTTCCATGTGTTTGGTTCAGTTGCTTAGTAATATATCCAAGTGTTTGTGACGCCATGGACTGCAGCATGCCAGGCTTCCCTGTCCATTACCAACATCCAGAACTTGCTCAAACTCAGGTCCATTGAGCCAGTGATGCCATCCAAAGATCTCATCCTCTGATGTCCCTTTCTCTTCCTACCTTCAATCTTTCCCAGAATCAGGGTCTTTTCCATTGAGTCAGCACTTCGCATCAGGTGGCCAAAGTATTGGAATTTCAGCTTCAGCATTAGTCCTTCCAAAGAATATTCAGGACTGATTTCCTTTAGGATTGACTGGTTAGATCTCCTTTCAGTCCAAGGGACTCTCAAGAGTCGTTTCCAACACCACAGTTCAAAAAGCATTAATTCTTCAGCACTCAGCTTTCTTTATAATCCATCTCTGACATCCATACATGATTAATGGAAAAACCATAGCTTTCACTATATGGACTTTTGTTGGCAAATAAATTTCTCTGCTTTTTAATATACTGTCTAGGTTTGTCTAGCCTTTTTTTCCAAGCAGCAAGCGTCTTTTAATTTCATGGCTGAAGCCTTCATCTGTAGTGATTTTTGAGCCCCCCCAAATAATGTCTGTCATGGGTTTCCATTGTTTCCCCATCCATTTGCCATGAGATGACGGGACTGGATGCTATGATCTGGCATTTTTTCAATGTTGAGTTTTAAGCCAACTTTTTCACTTTCCTCTTTCACTTTCATCAAGAGGCTCTTTAGTTCTTCAATTTCTGCCGTAAGGGTGCTGTCATCTGCATAGCTGAGCTTATTGAGATTTTTCCTGGTAATCTTGATTCCAGCTTGTGCTTCATCCAGCCTGGCATTTTGCATGATGTACTCTGCATATAAGTTAAATTAGCAGGGTGACAGTATATAGCCTTGATGTACTTCTTTCCCAATTTGGAACCAGTCTGATTTTTCATGTCCAGTTCTAACTGTTGCTTCTTGACATGCATACAGATTTTTCAGGAGGGAGGTAAGGTGGTCTGATATTCTCATCTCTTTAAGAGTTTTCCACCGTATGTTGTGATCCACACAAAGGCTTTGGCATAATCAATAAAGCAGAGGTAGATGTTTTTCTAGAACTCTCTTGCTGTTTCTATGATTAGACGGATGTTGGCAATTTGATCTCTGATTCCTTTGGCTTTTCTAAATCCAGGTTGAACATCTGGAAGTTCTTGGTTCATGTACTGTTGAAGCCTGGCTTGGAGAATTTTGAGCATTACTTTGTTAGTGTGTGAGATGAGTGCAATTGTGTGGCAGTTTGAGCATTCTTTGGAACTGGTTTTCCTTGTGATTCAATGTGGATTTCATGTGCTAGCTGTTGTAAATAGTGCTGCAATGAACATTAGGGTACATGTGAGTTTTTCAATTCTGCTTTCCTCAGGGTATATGCTTAGTAGTGGGATTGCTGGGTCATATGATTGTTATATTCACGTTTTTTTTTTTAATGGACTCTGCATGCTTTTCTCCATAGTGTTTGCATATCAAAGTACATTCCCACCAACAGTGCAAGTACAGTTCAGTTCATTTCAGTTCAGGCGCTCAGTCGTGTCCGACTCTTTGCAAAGCCATGAACTGCAGCATGCCAGGCCTCCCTGTCCATTACCAACTCCCAGAGGCCACACAAACCCATGTCCATATTGTCAGTGATGCCATTCAACAATCTCGTACTCTGTCGTCCCCTTCTCCTCCTGCCCTCAATCCCTCCCAGCATCAGGGTCTTTTCAAATGAGTCAGCTCTTTGCATCAGGTGGCCAAAGTATTGGAGTTTCAGCTTCAGCATCAGTCCTTCCAATGAACACCCAGGACTGATCTCCTTTAGGATAGACTCGTTGGATCTCCTTGCAGTCCAAGGGACTCTCAAGAGTCTTCTCCAACACCACAGTTCAAAAGCATCAATTCTTTTGCACTAAGATTTCTTTATAGTCCAACTCTCACATCCATACATGACCACTGGAAAAACCATAGGCTTGACTAGACGGACCTTTGTTCGCAAAGTAATGTCTCTACTTTTTAATATGCTGTCTAGGTTGGTCATTACTTTCCTTCCAAGGAGTAAGTGTCTTTTAAATTCATGGCTTCAATCACCATTTGCAGTGATTTTGGAGTCCAGAAAAATAAAGTCAGCCACTATTTCTCCATCTATTTGCCATGAAGTGATGGGACTGGATGCCATGATCTTCGTTTTCTGAATGTTGAGCTTTAAGCCAACATTTTCACTGTCCTCTTTCACTTTCATCAAGAGGCTCTTTAGTTCTTCTTCACTTTCTGCCATAAGAGTGGTGTCATCTGCATATCTGAGGTTATTGATATCTCTCCCAGCAATCTTGATTCCAGTCTGTGTTTCCTCCAGCCCAGCATTTCTCATGATGTACTCTGCATATAAGTTAAATAAGCAGGGTGACAGTATATAGCCTTGATGTACTTCTTTCCCAATTTGGAACCAGTCTGTTGTTCCATGTCCAGTTCTAACCTTTGCTACCTGACCTGCATGTTGGTTTCTCAAGAGGCAGGTCAGGTGGTCTGGTATTCCCATCTCTTTTAGAATTTTCCAAAGCTTATTGTGATCCACACAGTGAATAAAGCTGAAACTGATGCTTTTCTGGAACTCTCTTCCTTTTTCAATGATCTAGTGGATGTTGGCAATTTGATCTCTGGTTCCTTTGCCTTTTCTAAAACCAGCTTGAACATCTGGAAGTTCACTGTTCACATATTTCTGAAGCCTTCATTGGAGAATTTTGAACATTACTTTACCAGTGTGTGAGATGAAGGCAATTGTGCAGTAGTTTAAGCATTGTTTAGCATTGCCTTTCTTTGGGATTGGAATGAAAACTGACCTTTTCCAGTCCTGTGGCCACTGCTGAGTTTTCCAAATGTGCTGGCATATTGAGTGCAGCACTTTCACAACATCATCTTTCAGGATTTGGAATAGCTCAACTGGAATTCCATCACCTCCACTAGCTTTGTTTGCAGTGATTCTTCCTAAGGCCCACTTGACTTCACATTCCAGGATGTCTGGCTCTAGGTGAGTGATCACACCATTGTAATTACCTGGGTTGTGAAGATCCTTTTTGTACAGTTCTGTGTATTCGTGCCACCTCTTCTTAATATCTCTAGCTTCTGTTAGGTCCATATCATTTCTGTCCTTTATTGAACCCATCTTTGCATGAAATGTTCCCTTGGTATCCTTCACTTTCTTGAAGAGATCTCTAGTCTTTCCCATTCTATTGTTTCCCTCTATTTCTTTGCATTGATCACTGAGGAAGGCTTTCTTATGTCTCCTTGCTATTCTTTGCAACTCTGCATTCAAACAGGTATATCATTATTTTTCTCCTTTGCTTTTTGCTTCTCTTCTTTTCACAGCTATTTGTAAGGCCCCTCAGACAGCCATTTTGCTTTTCTTTTTCTTGTGGATGGTCTTGATTCCTGTCTTCTATACAGTGTCACGAAGCTCCATCCATAGTTCATTAGGCGCTCTGTCTGTCAGATCTAGTCCTTTACATCTATTTCTCACTTCCACTATATGGTTAATAAGGGATTTTATTTAGGTCATACCTGAATGGTCTAGTGTTTTTCTGCACGTTCTTCAATTTCATTCTGAATTTGGCAGTAAGGGGTTCATGATCTGAGCTACAGTCAGCTCCTGGTCTTGTTTTTGCTGACTGTATAGAACTTCTCCATCTTTGGCTGCAAAGAATATAATCAATCTGATTTCGGTGTTGACCATCTGGTGATGTCCATGTGTAGAGTCTTCTCTTGTGTTATTGGAAGAGCGTGTTTGCTATGACCAGTGTGTTCTCTTGGCAAAACTCTATTAGCCTTTGCCCTGCTTTATTCCGCATTCCAAAGCCAAATTTGCCTGTGACTCCAGGTGTTTCTTGACTTCCTACTTTTGCATTCCAGTCCCCTATAATGAAAAGGACATCTTTTTGGGGTGTTAGTTCTAAAAGGTCTTGTAGGTCTTCATAAAACTGTTCAACTTCAGTTCCTTTAGCATCACTGGTCGGGGCATAGACTTGGATTACCGTGATATTGAATGGTTTGCCTTGGGAATGAACAGAGGTCATTCTCTCATTTTGAGATTGCATCCAAGTACTGCAGTTTGGACTTTTTTGTTGGCCTTTATGGTTACTCCATTTCTTCCAAGGGATTCTTACCCACCGTAATAGATATAATGGCCATCTGAGTTAAATTCACTCATTCCAGTCCATCTTAGTTCTCTGATTCCTGGAATGTCGATGTTCACTCTTGACATCTCTTGTTTGACCACTTCCAATTTGCCTTGATTCATGGACTTAACATCTGGTGGCTGCACAGGATGGCACAGAAGTGTGGCGGCTGCGATGGACAGTGCAGAAGTGCGGCCAAGAAGTGCTACCCCAAGTCCAAGGTCAGGGGCGGCGGCTGAGAGGAGCTACTCCATGTGCAAGGTAACCAGTGTCAGCTGAGCTTTGCTGGAGCAGCCGTGAAGAGATACGCCATGTCCAAGGTAAGGGAAACCTAAGTAAGATTGTAGGCACTGAGAGAGGGCCTCAGAGGGCAAGAAGACAGAAACTAGCCAATCTGATCACACAGATCACAGCTTGTTTAACTCAGTGAAACTAAGCCATGCCATGCGGGGCCACCGAAGACAGACGGGTCATGGCGGGAAGGTCTGACAGAATGTGGTCCACTGGAGAAGGGAAAGGGAAATCACTTCAGTATTTTTGCCTTGAGAACCCCATGAACAGCATGAAAAGGCAAAAAGATAGGACACTGAAAGATGAACTCCCCAGGTCTGTAGGTGCCCAATATGCTACAGATGATCAGTGGAGAAATAACTCCAGAAAGAGTGAAGGGATGCAGCCAAAGCAAAAACAACACCCAGTTTTGGATGGTACTGGTGATAGAAGCAAGGTCCGATGCTGTAAAGGGCAATATTATATAGAATCTGGAATGTTAGGTGCATGAATCAAGGCAAATTAGAAGTGGTCAACAGTGCAAGAGAGTTCCCTTAACTCCACACCCCTCCACATTTTCTTTTTGTAGACTTTTTGATGATAAACATTCTGACAAGTGTGACGTAATATCTCACTTTTTTTGATTTGCTTTTTCCTAACAGTGAATGATGTTGAGCGTCTTTTCATGTGTTTATTAGCCATCTGTATGTCCTCTTTGGAGAAATGTCTGTGTAGGCATTTTCCCACTTTTGATTTGGTTGGTTGTTTTTCTGATATATATATTTTTAATATACTTCTATTTATTTTCATTGGAGGCTAATTACTTTACAATATTGTATTGGTTTTGCCATACATCAACATGAATCCACCACAGGTGTACACCTGTTCCCAATCCTGAACCCCCCCACCCTCCTCCCTCCCCGTACCATCCCTCTGGGTCATCCCAGTGCACCAGCCCCAAGCATCCTGTATCCTGCATAAAAACTGGACTGGCAACTCATTTCATTTATGATATTATACATGTTTCAATGCCATTCTCCCAAATCATCCCACCCTCTCCCTCACCCACAGAGTCCAAAAGAGTGTTCTATACATCTGTGTCTCTTTTGCTGTCTCATATAGAGAGTTGTATGTGCTGCTTGTATATTTTGGAAAGTAATCCTTTGTCAGTTGGTTAACTTGCTGTTATTTTCTCCCATTCTAAAAATTGTCTTTTTACATTGTTTATAGTTACCTTTGCTGTGCAAAAGTTTTTAAGTTTAACTAGGACCCACTTGTTTATTTTTGCTTTTATTTCTATTAGTCTAGGACGTGGGTCATAGAGGATATTGCTTTGATTTATGTCATCAAGTGTTCTGCCTATGTTTTCCTCTAAGAGTTTTACAGTTTCTGGTGTTACATTTATGTCTATAATCTATATTGAGTTTGTCTTTATGTATGGTGTTAAGAATTGTTCTAATTTCATTCTTTTACACATAGCTGTCCAGTTTTCCCAGCACAACTTATTGCAGCAGCTCTCTTAGCCCATTGTATATTATTGCCTTCTTTGTCAAAAATAACATACCCATAGGTGCATGGGTTTATCTCTGGGCTATCTCGGAGGACATCATGAGAAACGCTGGACTGGAAGAAACACAAGCTGGAATCAAGATTGCTGGGAGAAATGTCAATAACCTCACATATGCAGATGACACCACCCTTATGGCAAAAATTGAAGAGGAACTAAAAAGCCTCTTGATGAAAGTGAAAGTGGAGAGCGACAAACTTGGCTTAAAGCTCAACATTCAGAAAATGAAGATCATGGCATCTGGTCCCATCACTTCATTGGAAATAGATGGGGAAATAGTGGAAATAGTGTCAGAGTTTATTTTTTGGGGCTCCAAAATCACTGCAGATGATGATTGCAGCCATGAAATTAAAAGACGCTTACTCCTTGGAAGGAAAGTGATGACCAACCTAGATAGCATATTGAAAAACAGAGACAATACTTTGCCAACTAAGGTCCGTCTAGTCAAGGCTATGGTTTTTCCTGTGGTCATGTATGGATGTGAGAGTTGGACTGTGAAGAAGGCTGAGCACTGAAGAATTGATGATGCTTTTGAACTGTGGTGTTGGAGAAGACTCCTGAGAGTCTCTTGGACTACAAGGAGATCCAACAAGTCCCTTCTGAAGGAAATCAGCCCTGGGATTCTTTGGAAGGAATGATGCTAAAGCTGAAACTCCAGTACTTTGGCCACCTCATGCGAAGAGTTAACTCATTGGAAAGACTCTGATGCTGGGAGGGATTGGGGGCAGGAGGAGAAGGGGACGACCAAGGATGAGATGGTTGGATGGCATCACTGACTCAATGGACGTTACTCTGAGTGAACTCCGGGAGTTGGTGATGGACAGGGAGGCCTGGCGTGCTGCAATTCATGGGGTCTCAAAGAGTTGGACATGCCTGAACGACTGAACTGAACTGAACTGATCTATCTTTTTCCAATGGTTTGCATTTTTTTTTCCAGTACCATAATGTGTTGATGACGGTAGCTTTGTAGTATAGTCTGAAGTCAGGAAAGTTGATTCCTACAGCTCCATTCTTCTTTCTCAAGACTGCTTTGGCTGTTTGGGGTATTTTGTGTTTCCTTATGAAATGTGAGATTTTTTCCTCCTAGTTCTGGGAAAAATCTCATTGGTAATTTGATAGGGATTGCACTGAACTTGTTGGTTGTATTTGGTTGTATAGTCAGTTTCACAGTATTGATTTTTCCAACCCAAGAACATGGAATATCTCTCCATATGCTTATGTTGTCTTTGATTTCTTTCATCAGTGTTTTATAGTTCTCTTTATACAGCTTTTTTGTCTCCTTGGTAGATTTATTCCTAGATATTTTATTCTTTTTATTGCACTGGTCAATGAGATTGATTCCTTTTGTTCTATTTCTGGTTTTTCATTGTTAATATATAGGAATGAAAGCAAATTCTGTGTACTAATTTTGTATCCTGGGGCTTTACTATATTCATTGATTAGCTCTAGTAATTTTCTGGTTGTGTCTTTAGGGTTTTCTGTGTAAAGGATCATGTCATCTTTAAACAGTGAAAATTTTGCATCTTCTTTTCCAATCTGCATTTCTTTCTTTCTTTCTTTCTTTTCTCTGATTTCCATAGTTAGGACTTCCAAAACTATGTTGAATAATAGTGATGAGAGTGAACACACTTGTCTTGTTCATGATCTTAGACAGAATGCTTTCAGCTTTTCACCATTGAGTGTAATGTTTGTTGTGGGTTTATCACATATGGTCTTTAGGGTAATGAGGTAGATTTCTTATATGTCCGTTTTTTGAAAAGTTTTTTTTTTTTTAAATCATAAAAGGGTGCCAAAGTTTGTCAGAGGCTTTTTCTCTATCTATTGAGATTATCATATTTTTTAATCTTTTAATTTGGTAATATGGTGTATCATATAAATTTATTTGCATATATTAAAGGCACTTGCATCCCTGGGATGGAGAAGGTAATGGCACCCCACTCCAGTACTCTTGTCTGGAAAATCCCATGGACAGAGGAGCCTACTGGTAGGCTGCAGTCCATGAGGTTGTGAAGAATCAGACATGACTGAGCGACTTCACTGTCACTTTTCACTTTCATGCATTGGAGAAGGAAATGGCAATCCACTCCAGTGTTCTTGCCTGGAGAATCCCAGGGACAGCAGAGCCATGTGGGCTGCCATCTATGGGGTCGCACAGAGTTGGACATGACTGAAGTGATGTAGCAGCAGCAGCAGCATCCCTGGGATAAACCTGACTTGATTATGGTGCATGATCATTTTAATGTGTTGTTGAATTCTTTTCACTAAAATTTTGTTGAGGATTTTTGCATCTATGTTATTCAGTGATATTGTCCTGTATTTCTCTTTTGTGTGTGTGTTGATTTTGTCTGGTTTTGGTATCAGGGTGATAAGTACCTCATAATGAGTTTGGAGGTTACTCTGCAATTTAAAGCGATTGTTTATTTATTTATTTTTTAAACAACAGCAACAAACAGCTATTTTTACTATTCTCTCACATTCTCACATCCATTTCACCACAACGAAATTTACCATGGTAATCTATCACATTTTCTTCTATGTGTCCTTAAGCAAATGCCGGAATTTTTTCTCTTAAAAGTATTTCATCCATAACTGTTTTGCCTTATCTCTTTTCTTTCTTTTTTTTTAATTTTTATTTTTACTTTATTTTACTTTACAATACTGTATTGGTTTTGCCATACATTATGGGGAGGGAGGTGGGAGGGGAGTTCATGTTTGGGAACATATGTACACCCGTGGTGGATTCATGTCAATTGTTTATTTTTAATTGAAGGATAAATGCTTTACCATATTGTGTTGGTTTCTACCAAATGTCAACATGAATCAGCCATAGGTTTACCTATTTCCTTTTTCACTTAGAATGAGAGGCATTAGCTCTTTTCTAAATGTTTGATATAATTCACCTGTGAAGCCTTTGGCCCTGGGCTTTTGTTTTTGGGAAATTTTGAACACAGTTTCAATTTTAGTGCTTGTAATTGACTTGTTCATAATTTCTATTTCTTCTTGGTTCAGTCTTGGAAGATTGAATTTTTCCAAGAATCTGTCCACTTCTTCCAGATTGTCCGTTTTGTTGTCATTTAGTAGTTCATAACTGTGGTGTTGGAGAAGATTCTTGAAGATTCTTGAAGATTCTTCAGTCCCTTGGGCTGAAAGGAGATCAAACCAGTCAACCCTGAAGGAAATCAGTCCTGAATATTCTTTGAAAGGATTGAAACTGAAACTCCAATACTTTGGCCACCTGATTCGAAGAACTGATTCATCAGAAAAGACCCTGATGCTGGGGAAGATTGAAGGCAGAAGGAGAAGGGAATGACGGAAGATATCTTTGGATGACATCACCAACGTGATGGACATGAGTTTGAGCAAGCTCCGGGAGTTGGTTGTGGACAGGGAAGCCTGGCATGCTGCAGTCCATGGGGTCACAAAGAATCAGACATGAGTGAGTGACTGAGATGAAATGAACTGAATAGTCTCTTATGGTCCTTTGTATTTCTGTATTGTCTGCTGTAACTTCTTTTTCATTTCTAATATTGCCGATGTGATTCTTCTTTCTCTTTTTCTTGATATTTCTGTCTAAAGATTTGCCAATTTTATCTTCTCAAAGAACCAGCTTTTAGTTTTATTAATCTTTAGTATTGTTTCTTTCGTTTCTTTTTCATTTATATCTCCTCTGATCTTTATGATTTTTATCCTTCTGCTAACTTTGAAGTTTTAAAATTCTTTTTCTTATTGTTTTAGGTGTAAAGATAGGTTGTCTATTCAATGTTTTTCTTGTTTCTTGAGGTAGGATTGCATTGTCATAAACTTCCCCCTTAGATCTGCTTTTGCTACATCCTATAGGTTGTCATGTTTTTTTTTTTTTTGTCATTTGTTTGTAGAAATTTTTTTTATTTTCTCTTTGATTTCTTCAGTAACCTGTTCATTATGTAGAAGTGTATTGTTTAATCACCATGTATTTGTATTTTTTACAGTTTTTGTCCCCTGTAATTGATATCTAGCCTCATAGTATTGTGCTTAGAAATGATACTTGATACAAGTTCAATTTTCTGAAATTTACTGAGGTTTGATCTGTGACCCAAGATTTGGTCTATCCTAGAGAATGTTCCATGTGCACTTGAGAAAAAGTACATTCTTCTGTATTTGGATGGAATGTCCTGAAGATATCAACTAAATCCATCTGGTCTAATTTGTCATCTAAGACTTGTGTTTCCTTATTAATTTTCTGTTTTGATGCTATATTCATTGGTGTATTGGTGTGTTTATGTGGTAATAATTTATTATTATTAGTAAAGGGGCGGTGCGGTGGCTGCACTGGCGCAGGAGAGCTGAGAGGAGCTACTCCACATTCAAGGTCAGGAGGGGCAGGAGTGAGGAGATACCCCTATCCAAGGTAGGGAGCAGTGGGTGCGCTTTGCTGGAGCACCTGTGAAGAGATACCTCACGCCCAAGGTAAGAGAAACCCAAGTAAGATGATTAGTGTTGCAAGAGGGCATCAGAAGGAATATACACTGAAACCATAATCACAGAAAACTAGCCAATCTGATCACATGGACCACAGCCTGGTCTAACTCAAGAAACTAAGCCATATCCTGGGAGGCCACCCAAGATGAGAGGGTCATGGTGGAGACGTCTGACAGAATGTGGTCCACTGGAGAAGGGAATGGCAAGCCACTTCAGTTTTTTTTTTTTTTTTTTTTTGCCTTGAGAACCCCATGAATAGTATGAAAAGGCAAAATGACAGGATACTGAAAGGGAAACTCCCCGGTTGGTAGGTGTCCAATATACTACTGGAGATCAATGGAGAAATAACTCCAGAAAGAATGAAGGGATGGAGCCAAAGCAAAAACAATACCCAGTTGTGGATGTGACTGGGTATAAGCCAGGGATGTGGATAGAAGCAAGCACTGGGATGCAAGCAAGGGATGTAGATAGAAGAAGCACTGGGATGTGGATGGAAGCAAGGTCCGATGCTGTAAAGAACAGTATTACATAGTTAGTTCATAGTTCAGTTGCTCAGTCGTGTCTGACTCTTTGCAACCCCATGAATCGCAGCACACCAGGCCTCCCTGTCCATCACCAACTCCCAGAGTTCACTCAGACTCACGTCCATCGTGTCAGTGATGCCATCCAGCCAGCTCACCCTCTGTCGTCCATTTCTCCTCCTGCCCCCAATCCCTCCCAGCATCAGAGTCTGTTCCAATGAGTCAACTCTTCACATGAGGTGGCCAAAGTACTGGAGCCTCAGTTTTAGCATCATTCCTTCCAAAGAAATCACAGGGCTGATCTCCCTGAGAATGGACTGATTGGATCACCTTGCAGTCCAAGGGACTCCCAAGAGTCTTCTCCAACACCACAGTTCAAAAACATCAGTTCTTTGGTGCTCAGCCTTCTTCACAGCCCAGCTCTCACATCCATACATGACCACAGGAAAAACAATAGCCTTGAGATAGGAACCTGGAATGTCAGGTCCATGAATCAAGGCAAATTGGAAGTGGTCAAACAGGAGATGGCAAGAGTGAACGTCGACATTCTAGGAATCAGCAAAGTAAAATTGACTGAAATGGGTGAATTTAACTCAGATGACCATTATATCTACTACTGTGGGCAGGAATCCCTCAGAAGAAATGGAGTAGCCATCATGGTCAACAAAAGAGTCTGAAATGCAGTACTTGGAGGCATTTCTCAAAAACGACAGAATGATCTCTATTTGTTTCCAAGGCAAACCATTCAATATCACAGTAATCCAAGTCTATGCCCCAACCAGTAATGCTGAAGAAGCTGAAGTTGAACAGTTCTATGAAGACCTACAAGACCTTTTAGAACTAATGCCCCAAAAAGATGTGCTTTTCATTCTAAGGGACTGGAATGAAAAAGTAGGAAGTCAAGAAACACCTGGAGTCACAGGCAAATTTGGCCTTGAATTGCGGAATGAAGCAGGGCAAAGGCTAATAGAGTTTTGCCAAGAGAACGCACTGGTCATAGAAAACATATTCTTCCAATAACACAAGAGAAGTCTCTACACATGGTCATCACCAGATGGTCAACATCGAAATCAGATTGATTATATTCTTTGCAGCCAAAGATGGAAAAGTTCTATACAGTCAGCTAAAACAAGACCAGGAGCTGACTGCGGCTCAGATCATGAACTCCTTATTGCCAAATTCAGACTTAAATTGAAGAAAGTAGGGAAAACCACTAGACCATTCAGGTAGGACCTAAATCAAATCCCTTATGATTATACAGTGGAAGTGAGAAATAGATTTTAAGGGAGTAGATCTGATAGACAGAGTGCCTGATGACCTATGGATGGAGGTTCGTGACATTGCACAGGAGACAGGGATCAAGACCATCCCCATGGAAAAGAAATGCAAAAAAAGCAAAATGACTGTCTGAGGAGGCCTTACAAGTAGCTGTGAAAAGAAGAGAAGCGAAAAGCAAGGGAGAAAAGAAAAGATATATGCATCTGAATGCAGAGTTCCAAGGAATAGCAAGGAGAGATAAGAAAGCCTTCCTCAGTGATCGATTCAAGAGTAATACAACAGAATGGGAAAGATGAGAGATATCTTCAGGAAAATTAAAGATACCAAGGGTACATTTCATGCAAAGATGGGCTCAATAAAGGGCAAAAATGGTATGGACTTAACAGAAGCAGAAGATATTAAGAATAAGTGGAAAGAATACACAGAAGAACTGTACAAAAAAGATCTTCACAACCCAGATAATCACGATGGTGTGATCACTCACCTAGAGCCAGACATCCTGGAATGTGAAGTCAAGCGGGCCTTAGAAACCATCACTACGAACAAAGCTAGTGGAGGTGATGGAATACCAGTTGAACTACTTCAAATCCTGGAAGATGATGCTGTGAAAGTGCTGCACTCAATATGCCAGCACATTTGGAAAACTCAGCAGTGGCCACAGGCTTGGAAAAGTTCAGTTTTCATTCCAATCCCAAAGAAAGGCAATGCCAATGAATGCTTAAACTACGACACAACTGCACTCATCTCACACGCTAGTAAAATAATGCTCAAAATTCTTCAAGCCAGGCCTCAGCAGTACCTGAACCATGAACTTCCAGATGTTCAAGCTGGTTTTAGAAAAGGCAGAAGAACCAGAGATCATACTGCCAACATCCGCTGAATCATCAAAAAAGCAGGAGAGTTCCAGAAAAACATCTATTTCTGCTTTATTTACTATGCCAATGCCTTGACTGTGTGGACCACAATAAACTGTGGAAAATTCTGAAAGAGATGGGAATACCAGACCACATGACCTGCCTCGTAAGAAACCTATATGCAGGCCAGGAAGCAATAGTTAGAACTGGACATGGAACAACAGACTGGTTCCAAATAGGAAAAGGACTACATCAAGGCTGTATATTGTCACTCTGCTTATTTAACTTATATGCAGACAAATGGTGGGCTGGAAGAAGCACAAGCTGGAATCAAGATTGCCAGGAGAAATATCAATAACCTCAGATATGCAGATGACACCACCCTTATGACAGAAAGTGAAGAGTAACTAGAAAGCCTGTTGATCAAAGTGAAAAAGGAGAGTGAAGAATTTGGCTTAAAGCTCAACATTCAGAAAACGAAGATCATAGCATCTCGTCCCATCACTTCATGGCAGATAGATGGGGTAACAGTGGAAACAGTGTCAGACTTTATTTTGAGGGGCTCCAAAATCACTGCAGATGGTGACTGCAGCCATGAAATTAAAAGACACTTACTCCTTGGGAGGAAAGTTATGACCAACCTAGGTAGTACATTGAAAAGCAGAGATATTACGTTGCCAACAAAGGTCCGTCTAGTCAAGGTTATGATTTTTCCAGTGGTCATGTATGAATGTGAGAGTTGGAATGTGAAGAAAGGTGAGCACCAAAGAATTGATGCTTTTGAATTGTGGTGTTGGAGAACACTTTTGAGAGTCCCTTGGCTTGCTGCTGCTGCTGCGGCTAAGTCGCTTCAGTCGTATCCGACTCTGTGCGACCCCATAGACCACAGCCCACCAGGCTCCGCTGTCCCTGGGATTCTCCAGGCAAGAACTCTGGAGTGGGTTGCCATTTCCTTCTCCAATGCATGAAAGTGAAAAGCGAAAGTGAAGTTGCTCAGTCGTGTCTGACTCTTAGCGACCCCATGGACTGCAGCCTACCAGGCTCCTCTGTCCATGGGATTTTCCAGTTAAAAGAACTGGTGTGGGTTGCCAGTGCCTTCTCTGCCCTTGGCCTGCAAGGAGATCCAACCAGTCCATCCTAAAGGAGATCCGTTCTGGGTGTTCATTGGAAGGACTGATGCTGAAGCTGAAACTCCAATAGTTTGGCCACCTCATGTGAAGAGTTGACTCATTGGAAAAGACCCTGATGCTGGGAGGGATTGGGGGCAGGAAGAGAAGGGGACGGCAGTGGATGAGATGGTTGGATGGCATCACCGACTCAATGAACATGAGTTTGGGTGAACTCTGGGAGTTGGTGATGGACAGGGAGGCTGGCGTGCTGTGATTCATGGGGTCGCAAAGAGTCGGACATGACTCAGCGACTGAACTGACTGACTGACTGACTGATATATGTATTCCTATTGCCATTTTCTTAATTGCTTGGGGTTTGCTTTTGTATATCTTGTTCTTCAGTTGTGTTTCCTGTTTATATAAGTACCTTTAACATTTGTTGTAAAGCTGGTTTGGTGGTATTAAATTCTCTTAATATTTGCTTGTCTGTAAAGTGTTTGATTTCTCCATCAATTTTAAATGACCTCCTTGCTGCTTAGAGTAATCTTCATTTTAGATGTTTCCCTTGAAGTAATTTAAATATATCTTGCCATTCCCTTCTGGCCCGCAGAGTTTTTGCGGAAAGATAATCTGTTAATTGTATGGGATTTCCCTTGTGTGTTACCTGTTGCTTTTCACTTGCTGCTCTTTATATTCTTTCTTTGTGTTTAATCTGTTAACTAGTTTGATTAGTATGTCTTGGCATGTTTTCCTTGGTTTTATACTGTATGAGACTCTTTTTGCTTTTTGAACTTTATTGACTATTTCCCATGTTGGGGAAATTTTCACATATAATCTCTTAAAAAAATTTCTCCTACCCTTTCTTTTTCTCTTCTTCTGGTTCCCCTATAATTTGAATGTTGGTGTGTTTAATATTGTCCTAAGGGGTCTCTGAGACTATCCTCAGTTCTTTTCATTCTTTTCCTTTATTCTGCTCCTTGGCAGTTATTTCATCCATTTTATCTTCCAGCTCACTTATCCGTTCTTCTGGCTCAGATATTCTGCTATTGATTCCTTCTAGATTATTTTTAATTTCAGTAATTGTGTTTTTGTCTCTGTTGTTTATTCTTTATTTCCTCTAGCTCATTATTAATGCATTAATTGATTCTTACCTTTTCTCCATTTTATTCTTCAGGTTTGGGATCATCTTTTTATCATTTCTATAAATTCTTTTTAGGTAATTTGCCTATTTCCTCTTCGTTTATTTGCACACGTGTGTCTCTATGTTGTTCCTTCATTTCTGAAATATTTCTCTGCATTTTAATTTTTTAACTTAATTGTGTTTGAGTTCTCCTTTTTCCAGGGTTTAAGGTCTAATTCTTTCTTCCTTTTAGTTTCTGCCTCAGTGGGTCAAGCTAGCCCAGTATTTTGTGTAGGCTCTGTGTAGGACAACATTTTGCTTGCTTTCTGCTGGGATGAGGTGAGTTGTTTCCCTCCCCCCCTACCCCGCCCAGATGGGCATGACTCTGTTGTGTGCTGGTTATTGAGTTTATATTTTTATCTTATTTGCTGTTTGGATGAGATATCCTGCACTGGATGCTACCTGAATTTGGGTGCTGACAGGTCTTATATACAGGTGGATGATTTGTGGGAGTTCTCACTAATTAATACTCCCTAGAGTTAGGAGTTCGCTCACAGTCTGTGGTCTTGGAGTCAGCCCTCCCATTTCAAAGGTTCAGGGCCCAATCTCTGACTGGGGAATGGGGATTTTCTTATGGCATTAAAGGTAATTACAACAAAAACAGAAAAACAAAAATCAAGAAACAAACGATGAACTCCAGACAAATGGCAAATACAAAATCAGGAAAATAATAGCAAAAACAATGGAATACACACATGAACACACATTTATACCCATAAAGAAAACCAAAATAATCCAAAATAAAGAATAATGGATTGAGCCAGTGAGCAAAGGAAATAAAAAATTATATCAACCAGTTAAAAGCAAAACTAACTAAAGCACAAACTGGAAAACAAAACCAAAGCAAGGTGACAACTGGGAAATAAAGCAATGAAAACAAAATGACCTAACAATCATGGTGAGAAAAAAAAAAGAATACAAATGTAATTTAAATACAATTAGTTAAAGAAGATATATATATATATATATATATATATATATATATATATATATGAATAGCTACAACAGAAAAAGAACAATAGGAAAAGCAAACAAAAGAAAAAATGTAGAAAAAAATAAAAATTTGAGAATTAATTAAAAAAAGAAAACCCCATAGACCTGCAAAAGGCCAACATAGAGGCAGAAGTATATAAGAGAAATAAAATATGTGATTAAAATATATTTAATATTATTAATAAAATCAACAATTACAGCAACAGAGAAAAAAGGAAAAAAGAAAAAAAGGACAACTACAGAACACATAAAAGTATAAGAATAATATATATTTTTCTTGAATTTCTATTGTCAGCATTGTTTCCCTTTTGTGAGTCTGTCCCAATGAGACCAGGTGTGGAGGTGCCACAGATGCTTGGGTCGCAGGGGCCCTAGCAGCACCAGGTACTCAGGGGAGCTGGCTGCTAGAGCAGCAGGAAATATGGTGCTCTTATGTTTTTTTTCCAGCCTCTGGCAACTCTGTCCCAGTGGGGATCAAGCATGGAGGTGATGCAGTTGCTAAGATCTTGGGGACCTGGGCAATGCCAGGTACACAGGGAACTGGTGGCTATTGTCACAGGAGGTATGGTGATATTAGGGCTTTTTCTAGCATCTATAAGTTTTGCCCCAGTGAGGATTCAGCGTGGAGGTGGCACAGCTACTTGGATAGTGGGGACCCTTGCAGGACCAAGTGTGCAGGGACACCGACTGCCTCAGCCACGGGAGCTATGGCCTTATCAGAATCTTTTCTAGTCTCTGGAAGCTGGCAATCAGAGGATTTCTTTAACTGGCCCTTCTGTGTTGCTCGACCTGTTCAGGCACTTACAGGGCCTCCTGAATGGGGGTCTTCCCCTGTTGCTCAGGTCATCAGGCATTTAAAGGGAATTCCGGACTTGGATTGTTCTCTGTTGTCCCACACATCAGGAACTTAAAAGGGCAGCTTCTCTGGGGTCTTTCTCTATTGTTCTGGTGCCAGTGCTGGGGTGTGGGGAGAGAGAGCCTAGAGTGATGGCTCCACTCCCTGAATGTGACTGAGTAGTATAGCGTCACATCCATGACTGCTTGATATTTCTCCACAGGCATTTCCCACTGCAATCTCCTCCCTCACGTCCCCTTGGGCCATCTCCCTGCAGTCAACAGCAGACCTCACTCTGGGGTTGCTCTCCAATCTTTATGCTCCAGCTCCTAGTCATTGTGCTTTCTATGGGACTTGTGTCCCTGTCCAGGATACGTATGGCTGCAGCAAGGCTTATCTGTGTGATTCTCATTTTACTCAGACTGTCACAGATGAGCTACTTTACTCTCAGCCTCAAATGCTTCTCCTCTGTCCCAAATAATTGCCATGATGTGGGGATCTGACCCCTGTTTCAGCTCCCCCCATCCCCCAGGCATGGGTCTTGTCCTTCTCACTCTTCTCTTTTCCCCCATACTTCCTTCATCCTACTAAGTTTTGCATGGTTCTGTATGTTCTTTTCCTGTGGTCAGGTACTCCTGCCCACTCTCAGCTGGTGTTCTGCAAGATCTGTGTCTGAACGTGTATTCCTAATGTATCCGTGGAGAGAGAAGTAATCCACATCTACCTACTCCTCCACCATCTTGTTCTTATCCAACGTATTCTTTAATTCTCATGAGTCTGCATTTAATGGTTTTTGAATATAAAAATACAGTTTTAGGAATCAGGTTCCCTAACTTCAGACAGTACTATAAAGCTACAGTAATCAAGACAGTATGGTACTGGCATAAAAATAGAAATATAGATTAATTGAACAACATAGAAAACTCAGAAATAAACCCATGCACCTCTTGTCATCAAATCTATGACAAAAGAGGTAAGAATATACAATGGAGAAAAGACAGTCTCTTCAATAGGTGGGGTTGGGAAAACTGGACAGTTTTATGTAAAAGAATTACATTAGAACACTCCCTAACACCATATAC